>NC_058368.1:53707500-54971428 GCF_018350175.1 Felis catus | reverse complement strand
AACTTGGAAATTCAGGAAATATAAAAAGCACATACATGGAAAGATCTCCCACACTTAAGTAATATCACATTATTGGCAGAACAGCACCTTATCTCACCCATTTCATCAACAGGTCTGGAATAAAGAACCTCCATGGCAAGTTATTTGCCCAACTAATTAGGATACTTGAAAAAAAAGCCTTAAGAATTAGGGAAAAAATAGACAGGTGTTTTTCAGCGATAAGAAAATTAATTACAGATTAATCAGCTCCAGTACTGTCAAGAGGATAATAAGTTTTCATTTCAGATGTTGTAGTCTGAAACAGAGTTGGGATATTTTCTCTTCCTTTATTTCTATCCTTTGAGGACAGGACATGAAGAACTAGAATCATTCTCCACAGTAAAAATTATGAATCTATGTAATTTAGATAAAGAAAAAGTGGGGATATGAAGTCTAGAAGAGTAGGAGAAAGACACTGACACAAGAAATAGTTGCCTGGAAGAGAAGACTAGAAATAGAAATTCTCCACAAATGGAGTGCAGTTGATAAAGACTATGGGATTATTTTCTTGGCTGTGCAGAAGCTTTTTATTCAATGCCTTCCCACATGTGTATTTTTGCTTTTGTTCCCAGTGTTTTTGGTATCTCATCCATGAAATCATTGCCAAGACCAATGCTGTGAAGCTTCCCCCCTATGTTTTCTTCAGGATTTTTTTTCAAGGTCTTAAGTTTAAGTCTTTAATCCATTTCAAGTTTATTTTTGTATGTGTTGTAAGTTGTGGGTACAATTTCATCCTTTTTGCATTTCAAAATCCAGTGTTCTAATACCATTTCTCCAAGTGACCGTTCTTTCCCCGTTGTGTATTCTTGGCATCTTTATCAAAGATCAGTTTTCTCTGTATGTATAGGTTTATTTCTGGGCCTTCTGTTTATTGGTCTATATATCTCTCTTTATATTAGTACAGTACTGTTTTTATTACTATAGCTTTGTGATATATTTTGAAATCAGAAAGTATAATGCCTTCATCTTTGTTCTTCTTTCTCAAGATACTTTGGCTCTTTTGAAGCTTTTGTTGTTATATGTGACTTTTAAGATTTATTTTCTTCTATATCTGTTAAAAACAATAATTATTAGAATTTTGATGCAAATAGCCTAGAATATGTAGATTGATTCGGGCAGCATGGACATTTTAACAATATTAAGTCTTTCAATCCATGAACATGAAATGTCTTTCCATTTATTTGTCTTTAATTTCTTCCATCAGTGTTTTCAATGTACAAACTTTCACCTCCCTGGTTAGGTTTACTACGAAGTATTTTATTCTTTTTGATGCTATTGTAAATAGGATTTTTTTAAATTTATTTTTTGAGATCATTTGTTGTTAAGGCATAGAAATGCAACTGATTTCAGTATGTTGATTTTTGAATCCTGCAACTTTACTGAATTTATTAGTTATAAAAGTTTTTTTTTTTTTAAGAATCTTTAGGATCTTCTATAAATAAGATTATGTCATCTGCAAATACTGACAGTTTTACTTCTTTATTTCTGATTTGGATCCTTTTATTTCTTGCCTGATTGCTGTAGCTAGGATTTCCACTATTTTGTTGAATAGAATTGGTGATAGTGGGTATCCTTGTCATGTTCCTGATACTAAAGGAAAAGCTTTCAGCTTTCACTATTGAGTAGGATCTCAGCTGTGGGCTTGTCGCAGATGGCCTTTATATGAGATACATCCCTTCTGTACCTAATTTGTTGAGCAGTTTTATTATGCATATGTTGAACTATCCTTGTATCCTAGGGGTAAGTCTCACTTGATCACAGTGTAGGTTCCTTTTAATGTGCTATTGAACGTGGTGTTCTAGAATTCTGTTGCGGATTTTTGCATCCATACTCATCAAGGATATTAGCCTATAATTTCTTGTGGTGTCCTTATCTGGCTTTGGTATTAGGGTAATGATGGCTGACTTTGTAAAATGAGTCTGGGAGTGTTCTTTTCTCAGTTTTTTGAAGAGTTTGAGAAAAATAGCAACAACAGTAAAACAAAACAAAAAATTCAATTTTAAGAATGCAAAAGACTCAAATAGGCATTTAATCAAGGCAGATATAAGAAATAGTGCTAATCATCAGATAAATGCAAGTGAAAACCAGAGTGATATACCATCTCACACCAATTGGAATGGCTACCAAAAAATTGATAACAAGTGCTGGTGAGGATGTGAAGAAATTTGAACCCTTGTACAGTGTTAGTGGGAATGTAAAATATGCAGCCAGGATGGAAAATACTATAGAGTTTCCAAAAAATAAAAAATAAAACATTGAACTACCATATGATCTGGCAATCTCACTGTTGGGTATATATCCCAAACAATTTAAATCTGAATTTTGAAGAGATTCTGTTTATTGCAGCATTATTTACAGTAGCCAAGATACGAAAACAACCCAAATGTCCATCCACAGATGTATGGATAAAGAAGACATGGTATATACATGCAACAAAATATTACTCAGCTTTTATTTTTTTTATTTTTATTTTTTATTACTCAGCTTTTAAAAAGAACTATCCTAGGGGTGCCTGGGTGGCGCAGTCAGTTAAGCGTCCGACTTCAGCCAGGTCACGATCTCGCGGTCTGTGAGTTCCAGCCCCGCGTCGGGCTCTGGGCTGATGGCTCAGAACCTGGAGCCTGTTTCCGTTTCTGTGTCTCCCTCTCTCTCTGCCCCTCGCCTGTTCATGCTCTGTCTCTCTCTGTCCCAAAAATAAATAAACGTTGAAAAAAAATTAAAAAAAAATAAATAAAAAGAACTATCCTATCATTTAGGATATCATGGTTGGATCTGGAAGACATTATGCTAAGTGAAATAAGTCATAGAAGTGAAATAAGCCATGGAAAGACATATTCTGCATGATTTTACTTTTTTGGAATATGTAAAATAAACTCATAGAAGTAGAGAACAGAATGGTGGTTGCCAAGGGCTGAGAGGAAGGAGTCATAGGAAGTTGGTTTTCAATGAGTATAAAGCTGCAGTTATAAAGATGAATAAGCTCTGGAGATTTGCTATACAACATAGAGTCTATACTTAACACTCTAATATCGTACAGTTAAAAACTTGTTAATGATGTTGATTGATGATTGTTAAGAATGTAGATTTCATTCAAAGTATTCTTAAGGTGTCACACACACACACGTGCGCAAATATTTTGCGCACACACAAAGAGAACACAAATATTTTGAAGGTGATGGATATCTTTGTTATCTTGTTGTGGTCATGGTATGATGTATTTGTGCAATGCCCAAACTTAACAAAATGTATATGTTAAATAATTGTAACTTCTTGTATGTTAAGTATACCTCAAAGTTTAAAACAAAGACTTAATGGGTAAGATAAAGAATCCATTTATACTATATCCAGGACTTTTAGTGTATGATTATTATTTAAAACTAAGACACTCTATCTAGTAATGAGAGATCCTTTACAAACATGACACAGATTCAGAGTATAGCTAAGAAGTTATAAATTGAACACATAAATACTTAGCTCTTTCTCTACTTTGTACACTACAATGATATATTTATCAATTTTCTAATGGAATTTTAAAAGTGCTCTGAAAATCCAAACATCGTAATGACTTTAAAGTGCTATATTTAGACTTTCCTTTATGTTAAACATTTTGCAAGTCATTCTGAGGTCTAATGATTCAACTAATGGCTGAAAGTTAGATGTGGGGTTTCTACTGATTTGTCATTTGTGGGCTGTGCTGGCCTGACATCGTTCTCTATAGCTAGCTTGTGCTTCCAGTGGATGACTTTTGCAATCTTTATCCTTGCTCTGATAGAGCAGGCATGTAAATCAAGTCTTTCTGTCTGTTTCCCTTTTACATTGTGCTTTTAATTCATTGTGATAGATTTTGTCTTTCAAGTCATGCCAGACCTACTAGGATTGATGTGCTTTTCATCTGTCACTCTCTTCACACTGTTTGATTAAATTGGTTCTACTGCTTTCAGGGAGACAGGCTAAAAAGCCTAAGTGGCTATTTCTAACTCAGTCGTGTAATTCAACTTTTTTACTATCCAATTGTAGTCATTAGCTTGGGTTGGGATACAGAGGAATTACTATAATCTGTAAATTTGTCCTCCAACACCCTTTGTAAACAAGAATTTAAACAAAATATCCTAACTTATACTTGTAATAGTTTCATACATTTAAAGAAAAATGCATTTTTGAGAATAGATTTTGAATTTCATTATGTAACTTTTGAATAATACCAGATACCATATTAAAAATGAAATAAATATAAATATGCTTTACCAAGAAGTTAAAAAAGAAGTCATTATATCATGTTTCTTTTTCCCTGAGACGTAAATGAAAAGTATATTGACTTGATATAAAAATCATGATATTAGTGCCATGCTCTAGGTTAAGCTTTAAATAATATTGGGGGAGGCCTGGGTGGCTCAGTTGGTTGAACATCTTACTCTTGAATTCGGCATGGGTCATGATCCCAGGGTTGTGGGATCGAGCCCCTTGTTGGTCTCTGTGCTTAGTATAGAGTCTGCTTGGGATTCTCTCTCTGTCTTTCTCTTTCTCTCTCTCCCTCCCTCTCTGCCCCTCTCCTCTCCTCTTGTGTACATGCGTACTCTTTCTCAAATAAAAAAGGGAAAAAATATTCTAAGAGCCAGAATTTATGATTCTGAAATTTAGATTTAAGGCCAAATTCTGATTTTTTGTGCTTCACTTACTAATCAGTAAAATGAGAGAACTGAATTGAAAACACTTTAAGATTATTTTTAGCTCTTCAGATTCTGTATTCAGTTTGTGTGTGTGTGTGTGTGTGTGTGTGTGTGTGTGTGTGTGTGTGTGTGTATGCACGTTTCTACATATCTTCTCTGGATAGAAAATTCAATGGAGATGAAATTTGGAGTCACTTTCATGAAATACTCTACTTCAGATTTACATTGCTGTTTCATTTTTAGATGTTTACATGTATTCACATTTTTATTTTTTATTTATTTATTTATTTATTTATTTTTTCAATATATGAAGTTTATTGTTAAATTGGTTTCCATACAACACCCAGTGCTCATCCCAAAAGGTGCCCTCCTCAATACCCATCACCCACCCTCCCCACCCTCCCACCCCTCATCAACCCTCAGTTTGTTCTCAGTTTTTAAGAATCTCTTATGCTTTTGCTTTCTTCCACTGTAACCTTTTTTTTTTTCCTTCCCCTCCCCCATGGGTTTCTGTTAAGTTTCTCAGGATCCACATAAGAGTGAAAACATATGGTATCTGTCTTTCTCTGTATGGCTTATTTTACTTAGCATCACACTCTCCAGTTCCATCCATGTTGCTACAAAGGGCCATATTTCATTCTTTCTCATTGCCATGTATTCGCATTTTTAAACTCTAATCCTTATTCAGGTAAAACTTGACAAAATTGGGGTCAAGTCGTCGTTCCTACTCTTACGTATTATGAGATCTTTAAACATTTTCTGTCCATGTGCATATGTGTGCTCACTTGTGTGTATTTGTTTATATATTCCCACAATCTACATATCAAAATAATGATGATTCTTTATAGAATTGATGCACTAGTATAGTATGTGGAACATAGTAAATGTCCAGTTGATTGAAGTTACATTAAAAATCACGAAGTTTAGGGGTGCCCGGGTGGCTCAGTTGGTTGAGTGTCTGACTCTTGATTTCAGCTCAGGTCATGATCTCAAGGTTTGTGAGTGTGATCCCCATGTTGGGTTCTGTCAGCGCAGAGCCTGCTTGGGATTCTCTCTTTCCGTCTCTCTCTCGCTCTCTCTCTCGCTCTCTCACTCTCTCTCTCGCTCTCTGCCTCTCTGCTCCTCCCCTGCTCATGCTTAGGTGCTGTCTCCCTAAATAAAAAAAAATCATGTAGTTTGATGATATGCCATCTATAAATGACTTTTAGTATTCCAATTTCTGTAGAAACTTAATGCTATGCTTGTCTTGTCTTTATTTACAATACCTGGTTCATGTAGATTATTTTTTTCCTTAGTGATAAAACAATGTGTCACTAGTAATGACACTGGGAGGTTTCTAGGAAGATAAAATACTACATACCTCATTACTTTCAGGTTGAATTACTTGTAATATATGTAATATGTTTTATATTGGTCTCAAGTTTAATGAGAGGAACTTTCTGGGGATTACTTGGTATATTTAATATGAGATTCATTTTCTGTTGGGGATAGTTTCTGATTTCTACTTTTAAAAAAACCTAAAGCTTAAGAGACATGCATTTTCACGTCTCTAATGACAACAGTAAAGGTGAAGTTGCTGGAATATTAGCATCCATCTGCATTTTCAGATTTTTTTTTTTTTGGTGCAGAGGACCCATGTACATATCGAGTGTATTGGGTAATTGATCAGAGCCACAGAGACCTGGCACTAATTATGTTCTTGTCTTAAGTCCTTAGGGCTTGCTTAGTCATGAGAAAATGGATTCTTAGAGGATTTGGAACAAATAAACCATCAGCCAGAATATGCATAGGAATATATCCAGTGGTGTGCTGGTGATGTTTAACCACTGGTTCTCTGGGAACAAATAGTGTTGTACATATGCACATAAATCTATTCTGAATTTACTGATCTAAAATATATACACTACCAATTTTATAAGTATTGTTACAAATAAGCAAATTGTTTATTATGAATTCCAAGTAGCTGTCAATTCCCATAAAATGCTTTTATTGATCTTGCTTGACTTTAGTATTATTAGCCAAACCATGGTGATAATTGATGAAATAGCATAGCTCCAATGTGTTTGTTGATATTTTCATTTATATTAATAAGATGAAGAAACAGTGAAAATGTATGTCAGAACTACACTTGCTCCACAATCACATAAATGGTCTATTTGCTGCATCTTACAATACTTTTTACACACTAAAAAAAATGTCTTTAATTTTTGTGTTATTTGCCAAATAATAGCTATAGACATGACATACTTTTCAGTTTTATCTATGTTAATATTTCATCCATTACTATATTGAATCTGGACAACTGAAAAAAATAAAACCCTGATTTATATCATTTTCTGGTTTCTGTGGTGTCAGTACTCCCATTTTGTTAGACTGTAAGCTACCAAATTGACATCACTGAATGCTGCCTTGTGAAGAGATGTGCTGTAGCACCCACTACATAACTTTTCCATCAAACAGGAACAAGCAACTTGAATAACCTCTAGCACATACGAAATAGTAAAATATAAGTATTTGGTATGTTTATCTTTGTTTCTAAATTATGTAAATATAGCATTTAAAATTTTTAGTGATGACAGTGTTTCGCAAACTCCTCAAAAAATTCCTGAAGATCTAATAACTGTCTCTAATAGGCTGGCAAATGTTAGCTGGCATCAGCACACTATTAGCTACACCCAACCGTTTTAAGGTAACTATAAATGAACTCTCAAGTGATGTGTATGTGTGAGAAAAGGTCTGCAAGGCTCCTAAAGTCCAAACAAAGGAAGAAATCAGCTTTAAACACAACCAGATCCTGAAAGCAGACATAGGTCTTAACAACATCAGGCAAGTAATTGTGTGAGTCCTTTAACTCTCCAACAACCCATATCTGCTGAGAAAACCCAGGCCAGAAGGAAGAAGAGCAGAAACTGTAGTGGAGCTCATAAAAGAGGAACCCATTGTGATATTTTCACCTAATACTCTCCTTACCACACTCACTGTAGCTGGGCTAAAGGAAAGTAGTAGTGTTAAACCAAGTTCAGCATTTTGATTATTAACAGGGGGCCAGAAATACAAATCCCTAATATTAGAAAGTATTTGCCCACTTCAACTGAAATTAGTAATTAATATTTTATAAGAGATCTGAGGAGTATTGGTCTTCTTAAACTTGAACTTTGAAAGGGTAGACTTACAACAGAAATCAGTAAGTATGTCGTGTTTGGATCCCACAACACATAAGTGTAATCTGTATAGTTTTATATACTTTTTATTTCCCCATATGACTGATTTAATTCAGCAAATATATTTTCAAAATTGGATATTAAGTATATTTCACATTGAAAGTTTTTTCTGTGGTAATTAAATACAAAATAAAGACAGGAAAGTAACCTCATTTTTTTGTGTTTCAAGTGAAACATAATGTATGAAATGTTTTGAAAATCTTTCTAAATTATGATGAATTGATTTAAAAATAATAAATTTAAATGTCCATTATATTTATGACCATCAAGCAATAAGGCATAAAGTAGAGAAAGATCATATGGATGTGAATTTAAATATGAAGCAAGATGCATTTGTCACAAGGAAAATTAATCCTTATATTATTTAGTTATTATTTCTACTTAATCTGGATGCATACTATTTCTTCATAGTTTTCCTCTGAAAACTTTAGTTTAAAGCTCAATACTAACTGGATAGATGATCATTAAAAATCTTGATATGCCTTAGAAAATTTATTGAAAGGGAAATACAACAAAGTGAATAAATAGAAGAATAATCCATTTAAAACCACCACCACCCAACTACCAGGAATGTATAATTTGCATATGTGGCTCATCAACTTAAGAAAAATACTTCTCTACTCTGACCATCTGGAATTTATAAAAAAAAGAGAACTAATCATTGGTCAGTGTTTGTTGTGAATTTCATCTACTAAGATACTAGATATCTTTCCAACAATAGAACTTCAAGAATGACTTTTTCTGTATAAGGAATTCTCAAAAAAAATCTCATAAATAGCTACCCATAATTAAAAGGGCATTCTAAATTGTATTTAAAAATCTTAATACATGATGATTGATTTGAGAAATGTTATTACTATTTTACCGGCAGTGTTCCTGGTTTTGTTTGAGGTATTCTTCCTCAAATCTCAAAGTATATTTTTGATTCACCTGGGTAAGATTATGGACATTTCTTAAAGGTAAGAATGTTTGTATGGGAAAGTATATATTTTATGCAGAGAAGTGGGTGTGTATAGTCATATATGTATGTATAAAACAATATGAATTATAAAAATAAACATGAATTAAGATATAACTCTTATCCATTATGTATCAATGATTATGCTTTAGATGCATTTTTACATCGTGTTAAAGTATTTTGTATTTCAAATGTAAATTCTTAATTATCACTATGCATTGAGAAGTTTTGTCAATGAAACCAAAAAAAAAATCTCAGTGCAAAAAATTGGTATTATAATTCAAGGGCATTGTAAACATTTGTTACATAATTTAGTATAGCATAAAAAAAAGCAAGAAATAAAAATTATCAGTTACATAACCATTATTAAATTAGTTTATGTGTGCTTCCGAGGCCTTGATATTCGCAGAAGACTAAGATTTATCACTTGAAATAAGGCGTCTGCAATAAAAATTTAAATTGATCAAATTTAACATGTTTACCAGTTGAGATAAATACATGATATAGTTGTTGCTTGCCATTTTCTGCGTGAGGCTATTGAAATATTAATATAACAAATTATGAGTGGAATTTCATAAAGAAAGGGCATGGAAACAATCATAATTCCAATATTATGGTTTCCACAGTTTAGTAGTACTCTTTTTAAAATATTTATTAGGGATAAAACTCATTGTCAACTTTATTTAGAGATTAGATATTAAGCGAAAAGCCTTGAGGCATTGGGCAATGCAATGGCATAGGCCAGGTAGTCCTTGCATATATGATATTATTGATATAGACTAGTGTAAGGATTAAATAAAATTTTGTATATATATACAGTTATGTTCATAGTGTATACAATAGAGTCCCATGAATACAAGGTATTATAATGTTTTTGTTAAAATAATAAGTGTAGTGTAGTGTAGGCACAAGAATGAACACATAGATCAATAGAATAGAATTGAGAGTCCAAAAAGAAACCCAGATGTATATTATCAAGCGATTTTCTACAAGAGTGTCAGAACTGCTTAATGTGGATAGAATATGCTTTTCAACAAATGGTGATGGATCAAGTAGATAGCCACATGCAAAGAGTGAAGGTGGAACCTTACCTAACACCATATACAAAATTTCGCTCAGATTCATCAAAGACCTAAATGTAAGAGTTAAAAATTACACTCTTAGAAGAAGACATATGAGTACATCTTTATGACCTTGATTTGGTAAGGATTCTTAGCCATGACCCCCAAAGCATGAACAACTATGGGAAAAGTAGATAAAATGGACTTCATCAAATTTAAAACTTGTGTTACTCAAAGGACACAGTAAAGAAAGTATAAGGACAACCCATAGAATAGAAAAAAAAAATTCAAGTCCTGTATTCAACAAGAGACTTGTATCTTGAATATATAAAGAACTTCTACAACTCAACAACAAAGACAACCCATTTCAAAAAAAATGAGCAGAGGATCTGAACAGAATTCTCCAAGGAAAGGATACAGATGGCTGATAAGTACATGAAAAGGTGCTCAACATTATTAATCATCAGGAAAATGCATATAAAAATACGATGAAATATAACTCTATACCCTATGATGGCTAGAATGAAATTGAAATTGAAATGAAAAGTCAGATAACAAGTGTTAACAAGGATGTGGGAAAATCTGGAACTGTTGTACACCCTTGACAGGAATGGAAAATGGTGCAACCACTTTGGAGGAGTGTGTACAGTGCTCAAATGATTAAACAGAGTTGTTATATACTCCCCAAAATTCCTATCCTAGTTATGTCCAAGAGAAATGAAAACATATGCATGACACACACACACACACAAACTTGCACAAGAATGTTTATAGCAGCATTACTGATAATTTCCAAATGGTGGAAACAATGCAAATATCCATCAATGGACAGATGGATAAACAAGTGTGTATATTCATAAAATGGAATATTATCCAACCCTAAAAAGGAATGAAGTATCGATAAAGGCTATAAGTTATATAAATCTCAAAATCATTATGAAAGAGGCCATTCAAGTAAAGTCTATATATTATATAATTCTATTCCAATAAAAGTCCAGAAAAAGGAATCTATAGAGACTGAAAGTAGAATAATGATTTCTTGGAGCTGGAGATGAGGAAGACAGATAAGAGGCTGATGGCTTATTTGTACAGGGTATGTTTTTGAGGTGATGAAAATATTCTAAATTTTACTGTGGTGATGGTTGCACATATCTGTGAGCATAGTAAAAAACATTAAATTGTGTACTTTAAATGAGTGAATTGGGTGGTGTGTGAATTATATCTCATTAGAGTATTTATTTATTTAGAATGAGTGGAAGAGGAGCGGGGGGCGGGGGTGGAGAGAGAGAGAGAGGGAGAGGGAGAGAGAGAATGAATCTTCAGCAGGCTCCATGCCCATTACAGAGCCTGAAGCAGGGCTCAGTCTCACAAACCCTGAGATCCTGACCTGAGTCGAAATCAGAGTTGGACACTTATCCAGCTGAGCCACCCAGGCACTCCTCATTAAGGTATTTAAACAAAGAATATAAAGAGATAGTGTGAATATAAAGGATTTAAACATTTTAACACCACATGGCACACTTTTAGTCCTTATGTCTTTTTGCATTGTATTGCAGATTGGTTTCTAGAAGTATAGTATTTTTAGGGTGCATTTGTAGAAACCTATATATCATTTAGTTCTCATTAACTCTTGTGATGTGTAATAGTACTCTCCCATCATATATTTTGGTTGAATAAACTGTGATGTGACTTTTAAAATCCAATATAAATGGCTTAAAATATGAAATGTTGAGAACTAAAGGCAGGATGGTGAGTTCATTAAAAATATCAGTTTCAGATCAGCCTTCAGCCAATTGTTATCTCTTTGACCTTGAGCAAGCTTTTAAACATAGAGAGGACATTAGTATCCACATACAGACAATACTTCAAACTCATAAGTTGGGTTGTAAACTAATGCGGGTTAAGCACTGAGGGTCTGTCAAATAGTAAACATTCAATAACTATTAGCTAGTAGTAAATTATTTGACTAGAGGAGAAAATCAAAGTTATTTTTTGGTCTCATATCTATACATAAATGTCTTACTTTCTTAAAAAGAAATTATAGAGTCGTGTTATTTTCTAGAATTTATCTTTCCACTGACTGCAAAGAAGAAAAACCTACAAGGTAACTCTGTGGCCTTGTCTTGTTTCTCAGAAATCAGTACTAGTTTTGTCATTATTATTACTGTGGTAAAGGACCTATGAGGTCTACTCTTTTAACAATACTTAGGTATAAATCTAGCAAAATATGTGAAAGATCTGTATGACATAACTACAACAATTTGGTGAATGAAATCAAAGAACTAAATAAATGGAGAAATATTTCATGTTCATACATAGGAAGACTCAATATTGTCCAGATGTCATTTCCTCCCAACTTGATCTATAGATTCAATGCAATCCCAGAGTCCCTACAAATTATTTTGTAAATGTTGACAACATGATTCTAAAGCTTAAGTGGACAGATAAAAGACCCATAATAGACAGCATGAGTTTGAAGAATGACAGCATTGGAGGACTAGCAGGACCTGACTTCAAGACACACTATAAAGAAATGAACTATCTATCAAGAAGAAATGAACTATTAAGCTACAAAAAGACATGGAGGGACTTACATGCATATTACTAAGTGGAAGAAGTCAATCTGCAAAGTTTACCTACTGTATGATTCCAAATATATAACATTCTGGAAAAGCCAAAACTATGGAGATAATAAAAAGTTGAGTGGTTCCAAGGAGTTGGGGATTGAGGGGGAGATGAATAGGTGAAACACAGGCTTTCTTTAGAGCAGCGAAAATGTCATATGTAGTGGTGAAAACACCTTGTTATACATTTGTCTAAATGCATAGACTGTACAGCACCAAGAGTGAATTGCGACGTAAACTGTGGACTTTGGGTGATTATGACCTTAGTGTAGGTTCATCTGTTGTAGCAGAAGTACCATTCTGTTGGAGAGAGAATATTGATAATGTGGGAGGCTTGCTAGTGTGGGAGCAGAGTGTGTATGAGAAATCCCTGTACCTTCCTGTCAATTTTGCTCTGATTCTAAAACTCTAAAAACAGAGTCTTGAAATTGACCCTCTCTAGAAGCTTGAAGTTTCTAGTTTGGGGAATTTAAAAGTTCACATTACTAAGTACAAGTCAAATTTAACGTGTCAACAAATAAAAGGAAATAAAAGGAGTAGGTTCAGTTAAGATCATATAATTTTGAGTTAGGTATTTCTGTAAAAGCTTCATAAAAAATGTAGTATTTGAGAAATGGGTAGTATTTTTATAAGTATGGAAGAGACGATATTTGGGCAGCCCATTTGAGGAGAACAGTATATTTACAGAAGAAGCACATCATCCATGTTGTCAGAAATACAGGGCAACTTTGATATGCTGGGGTATGGAAGGCAGGGGTGTCATATTGTACTGGAATAGAGAAAAATAATGTGGCTTATAACAACACTAGTATACAATTATATAATACACTGTAAGAGTATTACAACAATAAATGTGTAAGACAGTATACGGAACACCTCAAAAGTGCATTGCATACCACTTTCTTTGTTCAACTCTCTGAACCCTAATGGTGTAAACAAAGTGCCCTGTAATGGGAAAATATGGCAACTCTTTGAATATGCTTAAATTTACTGAAGTTTCATTGCATGGGTATACTCCACATTGGAAGACACAAATTTGGTTATTACAAGCAACTGGAAAATTCACCGAATGTGTGAAATATGTTTGGTTTGAATTGTACGGTGATGTCCTGGAGAACATGTGTCCCATTTTGAAGGAGATGTCTACAAATCAGGTTCAGTCCATTCTTTGCATGCAGTTTTTATAGGTCTTCTACTTCACAGGAAAGTGTGTATTTTAAAATATTCATATAAAACATTTTGATATTTACATTTATACAACTAATTAAATTTTGAAATACTGTGTGCAAAAATCTTATCACTTTTAGATACGTTCATCCCTTGTGCTGCTAATAGGCATCTTCGGTCTAAATACAAATATGCTGGCCAACACTGCTTCAAATATGCAAGCTTAAATGATTACAAATCTTGCCTCTATTTATGATGATCTTATATCACCATGGAATTCTTTGATTCAATTGCATACTTAAATATTCGTGCTTGTTGTGATGAGCCCTGGGTGTTGAATGTTAGTGATGAATCACTATGTTCTGCACTTGAAACTAATATTGCACTGCTTGTTAACTAACTGGAATTTAAATAAAAATATCAGTGTCTCAGTTTTGTGACACAACATAAACATGTATAGTTGCACATGTACACACATGCGCACGTATGTTCATATGAGAATATAGGTATAAATCCTGTAAATGTTTTTTGCAGGCCTTTTTAAGATTCCATTTCAAAACCATCTTTATCACTTATTACTTCAAAATGCACTAACACAGGACGCCTGGGTGTCTCGGTTATCAAGCATCTAACTTTGGTTCAGGTCATGGTCTCACGGTTCATGAGTTTGAGTTTCACATTGGGTGAGTTCATGCCCTACTTCAAATGATCATGAGCCCCACTTCGGGTGAACCCCACTTCTCTCTTTCCCTCTCCCATCTCCCTCCTTCTCCTTTCCCCTCCCTATCCTTCTCTCTTTCCCTCGCCCTCTCTCTCTCTCCCTCTCTCTCCCCCTCTGCCTCTCCCATCTCCCTCTCCCATCTCCCTTTCCCATCTCCCTCCTTCTCCCTCCCCATCCCTGTCCTTCTCTCTCTCTCTCTCTCTCTCTCTCTCTCTCTCTCTCTCTCTCTCTTTCTCTCTCTCTCTCTCTTTCTCTCAAAAAGAAAAAAAAACAAATGCACTAACACATTCACAATTTGTGTTGGGTATAGAACACAGATTGATCTTGTCCTACAGTTATTTATTTCTTTATAGTGTAATTTCAGATCTTAAATTTTTAAAGAAATCTTGCTTTTTTTTACTTTCATCAGTTTTTCCTCTTCTATGGAAATATATGGATTTTACTCCTAAGAGCAATGAGTAATTGGAAACATTGTATAATGTATTAGTGAACCTTAATTCAAGTCACTTTTCAGAAGCATTGGACTCTTTCTTTGCTGTTACTGGCCCACTCTGTACCTGTGTGAAGGCGAGTGCACAGGTAATCTGAAGAGTCATGTTGATTATGATTGCTTGGAGGGCATGCACCTTTTAAAATTCTTGCCTTACCTTCTTACTAAGTACACTGTAGTCCAGACAAGCTTCACAGCACAAAGTCAGTTCCCCTAGGTCAAAGCATAGTCATATGACATACAAAATGTAATTATGCTCAGCAGGGTAACAGATAATTGGGATATGGATAGAGATTTTTTTTTTATCCCTTTGCTGCTGTTGATAGTCTTGTTATTATATTGCTCCTGAGATGTGGGAGAAGTCACAATAACAGAATCCCTTTATAGCAATTGGAACAGCTATCCACAAGGTGTTCCTGTGCTCCAACTGTATCAGGTGAATAAGAGAATATAGAAATAAAAAAGAATAGTAGAGTTCCCTCCCTCCCTCACAACTAAGGATGTACTTCACAGTGTATGTTCAGTCACTTTACAAAGATGTTTGTTTTTAAGCAAAACAGAACAAGTAATTTAAAATATACTGGTAGAGAACCTGGTTTCAGCTTCTGCCTATAAAGATCTTTTAAATTATCACTCCTGTCCTTACAGTAAGAAATGACTGGAAAAATGAAAATCAGTGACTTTTCTTGGGCCTGTTAGAGAATGGATGTTTCAGGGCAAATCATCACTGCCAAATCTGAAAAGCCATGCAAGTCTAGAGAGTCACTGCTGATAGCTGCTTACGTGGAGAGAAATTTCTGGAGTTGTACATTGGTAGAAACACTTCAGTTGTTGGAAGTGGAGTGTGGACAAGTGTGAGAGTAAGAAATGCTAGGGGTGGACAGAATTCACAGCTCTTCTCCCACTAGACTTTCCATCTAGGAATACTCCACAGTTAGAATTCAAGAAGGATCTCCTTCTGGCTCTGACAAGAGTGGAAGAGTAACCGTTGTGAAACACAGCCAGTGACTCTTCTGTTAACAAATGCCTACTTCCTAGACCAAAGAACTTCTTCAGAAAACTCACCCCACAAGAGCAAGAGAGATCCCTTCCCACTCGATCCCCCTCCAGCCTTTCTGTCTTACCCCATGGGGTTAAAACACAGCCAGCAGGGCACTGTGATTCAAAAAAATAAAGAGAGAAAATTATAGCCAGAGTCTGAAATTCATTCAGAATGTTATGGAATGTTTTCCTCTACATCTTGTTACCACACCAACAAAACTGCAGTATAATAACAGTGGGTTACAGGTGACAGAAGGCACAATGACTTTAAGAAGCAGTGGAGAGAGAATCCCAAAGACAAGAGAAAGACAAGTCCACTAGAGGAATTGGAAGCCTTTGGTACCCATATCTATAGCAAACATTAAAATAGCTCAACTCCTATCTAACTTAGCACAAATTCTCCCACCAACAGACCATATATCTTCATTTCTATTAGGTAATACTTATGTAGCAGCTACAAATAATGTAAAGCCCTGGCATAAAGCAAAAATAAAATCTTTTTGAATAGTTACTGAACTATTTTATAATTATATTCAGCTGACTCTAATTCCTTACATCTTGGCCTCTTATCTGTTTCCTGAATATTCTGTGCTAACTTTTGGTGTATATTTACATGACACTGAAGTATAATTATCAGGAAATAATTGTAATTATCAGAGGAGAAACTGATGAGTTGTATAAAGGACATCCCCATTGTGATGAGATCTGGAGACTAGTGGGAGGACTGATAATGATGAAGTAGTTTGAAGGATTAGGAAGGAGATGAAAAGGAATTATCAGGTTATTTAAGAGGGCATCATAGTACTGGGACACCTGGGTGGCTCAGTCAGTTAAGTGTCTGACTTCAACTCAGCTCATGATCTCATGGTTCATGAGTTTGAGCCCCTCATTGGGCTCTGTGCTGACAGCTCAGAGCCTGGAGTCTGTTTCAGATTCTGTGTCTCAATCACTCTGCCTTCCCCCTCTTGTACTCTCTCTCTCTCTATCAAAAGTAAATAAACATTAAAAAAAAATTAAGAGGGCATCATAGTACTAATCAGGTTTAAAAGTCTCCTTTTAAAATCAGGCATAGGGGAGCCTGGGTAGCTCAGTCAGTTAAGCGTCCAACACTTTGTTTTGGCTCAGATCACGATCTCATGGTTGGTGGGACTGAACCTCCCAACAGGCTCTGTGCTGACAGCGGGGAGCCTACTTGGGGTTCTCTCTCCCCTCTGTCTCTGCCCCATCCCTGCTGGTGCGCTCTCTCTCTCTCTCTCTCTTTCTCTCAAAATAAACTTTTAAAAAAAGTGGCATAATGTTGTGATTTGTTCCTTTATATTATTGTAATGTGTGAGCGTTCAGTACATTTATTTGAATCATTATTATAATGCATGTTTGCATCTTCTGGATTACTAGTTAAATGAATCATTTTACTTGTCTAAGAACCATGGACACAAAGAGCTACACGATTGAAATTAAAAACAAAATCATTTTCTCTCTTTCAAGTTGATATAGAGAGATATGAACAGATAAAGTTGCCAAACTACCATTATCATCAATTACCTGTTTTATTCCATTAGTTTTTTTCTGGAAAAAGCAATTGGTGTTGAGCAAAGGAAATAATAATTTTATTAATTTAAAAATGCACTTTTTTTCCTTTTATACCTTTAAAACGATTTGTGTCTTTCCATGTGCCCTGCACTGTGTTAGGGTCTACCGAGATGCATTAGTCATAGTACCTTCCAGGAAGAAACTTTAACATCCTATTTTAACTATACTGGTATGAAATAAAAATATCTTACATTTTAAATGCATCATATAATCTGCCTTCACTTGCAATATGATTTGCTGCTACATCTATTTTGTTTCACAGTATTACATCCAGTCTGAGTTACAAAATTTGCACATAAAGCTCAACAGATGGAGTTCTTAAATTTCATCCAGCAAACAATAATCTACCACAAGTGCTTAAGATTTCTATTCTAAAACACTTAACAGATTTAATTCCAGTTTAGTACATGTATTCCTAAGTGAAAGAGCCCTTTTGAATTTGATGCTTTCTTAATTGTTGAAATTAAGGATGTAATAGTTTGAAGATAGTCCCTTTAAAGTAAAAAAAAAAACAAAATTGTTCCATGCTTTCCAAAATTTATAGGATACATATTTACTATTGCATAGAAAAATTAAAGGGAAAAAGCTATTACTTAAAAGCCTGATGCAAAATTTTAGAACAAATGGTTTAGTGCTATAAATCAGCAATTTTCCAAATGAAAAATAAAACAATTTTGCTTAACTTGGTAAAATTAATCATCTATGTGTTAAATGTTTATGTCTAAAACTAAAAAGTGTAATTTGCATTGCCATTCAGTGCCTCTGGATATTATAATTGTATTTGTATATCTACTTTGAATTTTATGAATGTATTTTCTGCCTAATAACATCATTGCACCAGTTGGTTTATTTTAATGTAACATAATTACTGCAGAGAAAAGAACTAATATTGCCAGCAGTCACTTTGAATCACTACAACTGTTGGTATATTAATGTATTTTTTCTTTATACATGTAATGTATTGGGAAAAGCTGGGTTTTTAATTCATTAATGTCCAATAAACCGTATGTAATATACACAGACCCTATTTTCTTATAATCAAGTTTCAGGCTTCTAGGACAAATTATCCTTAGATATTGAAAAAAAAATCCATCTATCTTTCAGTCTTTATTCAAAGAAGAAAAACCAATTTGACTCATTAGGGAAGAATAAAAAGTACTATGGAAATAGAAAGTACGTATTATTTTAAATATATTTAATATTGGGATAAAAATATTGATATAAAATGATTTACTATAAATAATTCCATTCTTTTCTGTCTTAAAATTCAGACCAGGGCAAAAAATTCCTTTGAAGGTTGAGGATAAATTATTTAGATTATTCCTCTTTATTGGTGATTCCTTAATAGTTTCTAGTTATTTGCATAGGTAACATCTCTCTTGCTTCCCTTTTCCTTGCCAAATGGAGGTAGAGTGACAAGATGATGAAAATATCTAGGCACTAAACATATTTCTTTGCCAAGCTTGTTTGACAGTGTTACCAAACTTTAACATTGGCCAGTTTTAAGATAAATAGCCTATCTCTGTAGCTTAAAGAATGGGAGAAAGAGTTGGCAATATGAAATAAGTAAGAGAAAAGTTTGTATATAAGAGCAAAAAAAGGAATGAGTGCATATTTGTTTTCACTTGGTCCACTGTTTAATGCTAAGTTCTGTTCTTGTAATCAGTCCTAGAGAGGAGAAAAAAATAGCACTGTACTTTTATTGAAAAAAAAAAACCTGTATTTTTAGTTTAGAAGAAAAATTTGTGTGTGTGTGTGTGTGTGTGTGTACGTGTGTACACGTGTGTTCTTAAGCCACCCCGTTGCCTTTTTTCCTGCTTCCTACTGTATATTCGAGTGATATTTTAAAGGTCACAAGGAATCTCCAGTTGCTGGCTTGTTTGCTGATTCAAGCAGAAGAAAAAAATGCTAAGATTTATAATTCCGTGGTGACTAAAGGCATTTATTTTATTGACACCTTTCTAATAGGATAGTAGGAAAGACTATTGTTATTCGATCTGTTTGAAATGAACTCCTTTTATTTATTTAATACATAACTTCCAAATAATCAGCAAGCCATATGATATCTCAACAATTTTATGTTTTTGTTGACATAGAGAAATATAAACTATCATTAAGAGCTATTGTGAGATGCACAAAATATACCAGTGATAATTTTTTATGGCTATGGATACTTGTACTGATGGTACATAAAGGAAAATCTATTGTAACTCTTCATTTTCTTTAATCTGAATATTTCCTTATTTACTTGTATTCCTATGCAGTGGTTCCATAATCAAGCTTCTACTTTATATTACAGATAATATTAAGTGCAGATCTTTTGTTCTCAAAAAATACTTGGGCATATACATGGTTAAAAGGTATAATTTCAAAGATTTTACAGAACCTTTGAAAATTACATATGGATCCTAGTCCTCCAGCTATAAATACAGGCTATTTTCATATTTCAAATACAGGCTATATATATACATGTATGTGTGTGTTTGTATATGTATATGTGTACATATACATCTATCTATCTAATTTTCTTTTTTTTTTAATTTTTTTTCAACGTTTTTTATTTATTTTTGGGACAGAGAGAGACAGAGCATGAACGGGGGAGGGGCAGAGAGAGGGAGACACAGAATTGGAAACAGGCTCCAGGCTCCGAGCCATCAGCCCAGAGCCATCAGCCCAGAGCCTGACGCGGGGCTCGAACTCACGGACCGCGAGATCGTGACCTGGCTGAAGTCGGACGCTTAACCGACTGCGCCACCCAGGCGCCCCTAGTTAAACTATATTTAATGTTGAATTTTACTTTGTGATGACTTAAAAACGAATGATACTGTCCTAATCAGGCTTACATGCAATTGTCTTATGATGGAGTAAGTTCTACGTGCCCATTTTATCTCCTACATGTTTCTTTTTCCCTTACCTTTGCATTCTTTGTACCTTATAACAACTCCTTTTAGAATATGTCCTATTCTGTTTTAAGAAGGTACATATCTGAAGCAGTCACATATATCTATACTGTTACCAAAAAAAAAAAAAGGACAAGAAAAACAGGGCTTTTGAATTTTAAAAAATTATAATTCAGAATGTGTTGATGTGATTGCAAGATATCAAAAGAAAATGCTCCTTCACATACATATGGTTGAAAAGTAATGAAGGGAATATTTCAGTTGGCTGTGGTTTTGTGTTCACATCTGTAATCAAAATGTTGCTGTATAAAGCTCAAAATAACCACTTCCTAATTTTTGTTGATTATTTAATTTTTTAAGGTTGCCAAACTCCCAAGGACTGAATTCCACTGTGATTTATTCACTGTTAGAGTAGCTGAAATAGAAGAACAATGGGGTATTGAATGAGAAATAGTACAAAAATAAGGAGGTGAACAATAGTAAAAATACATGGCTGCCTTTCACATAATATTATTTGGATTCAAATCTACAAATAATAATGAAAAAATTCTAGTTACTTTTGTGTAATACTTAACTCACAAATTTTGAAGTTTTATTATTCAATCTGACACTCAGTTATTTATGTACATTAACTGAGCACTTGCTTCCTGGTAGGAAGTGATTCTACATAATTGATGTGGGAAACAAAGGCAGAAGGACATGGTAGATAAAATAAAATTTCCTCATGATGAGGTTTTGGGGTGATGGTGGAGTTCATGGGGTTCAGAGCTGAAGGCAAAGAAGAATTCTTTAAGATGTCTTTGGTGCAAAAAGGTGATTTTATTAAAGCATGGGGACAGGACCCCTGGGCAGAAAGGTATGAAGGGGTTGTGAAGAGTGATTGGTTATATACCAAAGAATTGGGGGAGGGGCGCCTGGGTGACTCAGTCAGCTGAGTGTCCGACTCTGGCTCAGGTCATGATCTCATGGTTTGTGGGTTCGAGCCCTGCACCAGGCTCTCTGCTGACAGCTCAGAGCCTGGAGCCTGCTTCAGATTTTGTGTCTCTCTGTCTTTTGCCCCTCCCCTGCTCACTCCGTGTCTCTCTGTCTCTCAGTAACAAATAAATGTTAAAAAAATTAAAAAAAAAAAGAAATTGGGGGAGGCCTCCAAAGGGACTTTGCTATGCTAAAGAGGACACCTAAAATACCTGAGGTCTTTCTATTGTCAAGCTAAGGTTGTTTTTCCTGTAGTAAGACATTAACAGTAGGGGTAGGGTATTCCTAAAGAAATGTTGTACTCTGAATTTCCCTCAGGTATTTGTTAATATGCTGCAGGTTATAAGGAAATTTAATTTTACCCCCTATTTCCTTCTTGTTTTTGTTCCCACATCGCTATGGAGGGGATGGTGATGTTGGGGCTCCAGGAAACTGAGTCTACAGGTTTGGTGGAGATTAGACTATTAAGATTGCCTTTTTCTTATAATTTACTAAGATATTTGTAAACTGATGGAGACTCCTGTCCTGTGTGACTGTGATCTCTAGCAGTTAACCTTTTGTTTCCTTTCCTTTGTTCTTGGACAGCCAGGAGTGCCTGAGAAATAGCATACATTTTGGGGCGTGGTGGTTGTGCTACCTTGTGCTTGACTCTTAGCTTGCCTTGTGGTCCCTCATCACTTATAACCTGCAGCCCATTGATAAGTACTTGAGGCAGGCAGAGTATAACGTTTCTCCAGGAACTCCCTACTGTCTTAATGTTAATGCTTTGCCAGAGGGAAAAACAACCTTAGCTTGACAATAGCTAGGCCTCCAGTATCCTGTGAGTCTTTTAATATATGTAAATTTTTTTGGAAACTTCATGTTGCCTTTACGTTTCCCAACTCCCAAGTATATAATTAATCAGTTACTCCTCACAGTCCCAAGACAGCTCTTTCTGACCACTGGTCCTGTCCCTGTGCTTTAATAAAACCACCTTTCTGCACCAAAGACATCTCAAGAGTTCTTTCTTGGCCATGGGCTCTGGACCCCCACCATCACTCCAAAACAGCATCATAAATCACACTAAAACATAAGTACATTTTATTTCTAATACTGCTTTATATATATACGTATATATATATATACGTATATATATACACACGTATATATATATATGTATACATATATATGTTGTAAACAATGAATAAATTTGCAATATGAAATTTTTATAACTTCTTTTAAAGTTTATTATTTATTTTGAGGGGGAGAGAGGGAGCAGGAGAGGGGCAGAGAGAGAGAGAGAGAGAGAGAGAGCGAGCGAGCAGAGCCTGACTTGGGGCTCAAACTCAGAAACCATGAGATGATGACCCGAGCCGAAATCAAGAGTAGGATGCTTAACAGACTGAGCCACCCAGGCACTCTGAAATTTTTATAACTCTGTCTTAGCTCACTTGCGTGTATTAATTTGTAAGAATATAATTCTTTTGAATTTTTTAATGTTTACAAATGTTTTTGGATGTTATCACTAAATACACATTCTCTGTCCCTCACTTTTTCAGATTAGATATCCCACAGTATTATTCATTGACATAATTTTTAAGGATTTGGAAGTCAAAAAAAGATGTCTGATATGATTTCAGTCTTCTTAAATTTGTTGAGGCTTGTTTTGTGGCCTAAGTAATGATCTATCTTGGACAGTGTTCCGTGTGTACTTGAGAAGAATGTACATTCTATGGTTTGGGATGCATTGGTTTTATATCTGTTAAGTCCAGTGTTTTAAGGCCAGTATTTTATTATTGATTTTCTTTCTAGATGATCTATTTATTGGTAAAAGTGAGGTATTAAAATCCTCACCATTATTGTATTGCCATCTATTTTTTTTTCCTTTAGGTTTGTTAATACCTGCTTTATATATGTACATGCTGATATGCTGGGTGCATAAATATTTACAAATGTTATATTCTCTTGTTGGATTGAGAAATGTTTTCTAATTGCTCTAAATAATTTAATGGTTTGGCAATATATTCACATTAGGAAAGAAATATATATCACTTATCAAAATTATATTTTATAAGGTTTAATAATATAATAATGTAACATGTAAATAGTCTGTAGATGAAGGATTCAGTTCATGAGTATAACTGCGTCTGTTAAATTATAGTCCTCACATATGAAGGATGCTTAAGAACACTGGTGTGTTTATTGCTACTAAGTTTTATTTACTTTTCCTATGAGTATGAGGTTTGCTTATTTGGAGTGTTATTGTCCAAGGTGTTTAGTGGTTATTATTGTGAGGACTATAGTCATTTTTCATTTGTTTTCTTATTCTTTGATTTTTGGTGATAAAGAATAATATTTGAAAGCTCAATCACTTCCATGACATAATTGAGTTTTATCACTTAATGCAATATCTTCTGAGAATATAAATTTTTGTTTTATTTATCACCATTATTCACTGTTTGGTCTGAACTTTAAAAATCTTCAGCTTTAAGTTTTCAAATAATGACAGGATGTGATGTGAACATGTCTATTTTCTCTAAAATTTTTTAAAAAAAATATTTGTTTTTGAGAGAGAGAGAGAGAGAGCAAGCAAGCATGAGCAGGGTGGAGAGAGAGGGAGATGTGGAATCTGAAGCAGCCTGCGGGCTCAAAGCTGTCTGCATACAGCCTAACGTGGGGCTTGAACCCATGAATTGTGAGATCAAAGCCTGAGTCGAAGTCGGACGCATAATGGATTGAGCCACCCACCCAGGCACCCCTGATATGTCTGTTTTCTAAGCACGCATTCGTAGAGATAGAGCCGTCGTGTTTTTTTTTTTTTTTTTTGCTTGTTTATATATGCCTGAACTGTAAGACCGTGCTCAAAGCTACATTTCTCAGGAGCCTGAGGAGCTTGAAGAAGTTGGAGGGACTCTGCTCTGGACCCTACTGTCAAGAAGTTACCTGGTGAGGTTTGTTTTGGTATTGTTTTTGTATAGTGTCCTTCTGATCTCTGTCAGTACCTCTGTGTGTCAGGGGCTCCAAAGTGTGAAATATTGCAGGTTATAAAGAAGCAGCTGATTCTATTCTATTTACTGCCTTCCCTTTATATCTGAATTCCTTTTTGCAAAAGTTTGGTTCTGTGATGACTTATCCTATGAGAATAGATCCTTTCAGCTACATTTCATCAACCCCTTCCGCTTGATAGTCTCATCTTGAATTTCCCAAACACCTGGGAAATTTAGCATTCTGCTTTCAAAATCACTCTGAAAATGTAGCTATATTTTTTTCCTTCCTTTCCTTTCTTTCCTTCCTTCCTTCCTTCCTTCCTTCCTTCCTTCCTTCCTTCCTTCCTTCTTCCTTCCTTCAGTACTGATTTATAAGACTTTTTGTCCTTATTTCTGGGTCTTATTCCTTAACTCCTATTTTTTCTCATTTCTTTCTGGTATTTCTCTGTCTACCTTTGGTGGCAAAGAAGAAAAGTTATTTCTTTCCATGAGTGAAGAATTATTAAAAACAAAAGAATATACATTTATATTTAGAAAACACAACCATGTTAGTTATTTATGGTAGAATTACAAAATTGATGGTTTTCTTACTGATTTTATTTTTTATTTAATTATTAATTAATTAATTTTTAACGTTTATTTATTTTGGAAGAGAGAGAGAGACAGAGTGCAAGCAAGGGAGGGACAGAGAGAGAGGAAGACACAGAATCTGAAGCAGGCTCCAAGCTCTGAGCTGTCAGCACAGAATCCGACGTGGGGCCCACAAACTGTGAGATCATGACCTGAGCTGAAGTCAGACACCCAACCGACTGGGCCACCCTGACACCCCTTCTTACTGATTTTAAAAGATAGCTCTGGGGCGCCTGGGTGACTCAGTCGGTTAAGAGTCCGACCTTGGCTCAGGTCACCATCTCAGGGTTCGTGAGTTCTAGCCCCTTGTCGGGCCCTGTGCTGACAGCTCAAAGCCTGGAGCCTGCTTCAGATTCTGTGTCTCTCTCTGTCTCTGCCTCTCCCCTGCTTTCACTCTGCCTCTCTGTCTCTCTGTCTCTCAAATAATAAACATTAAAAAAATAACTCTGGAAAGAAATAAATAAAAGGTAACTCTATTCTAGGTCATGCCAAAACCCTTTTACATCGTTTCAAACAGAATTTACAATAAAAGAGAATCATTAAAAATATATGAATGTGGTAAGAGGAAACTTGGGACAAGGCCATTAGTGTCTGTTCATGTCCTTAGGAAAAAAGATGAAAGGTAACTCTCATGTCAAGATATATCATGTTTACTCTAAAACTATGAAGCTAGCTTTCATGCGAAATATGCCATTTAATTGATTTTAGGTACTCGTGAGAAACAAAATGATTCAAGGTAACTGCTGTATGATTTTTTATCCATAAGAATTCAATTGGAGTTTATCATCATAACTTTGTTAAAAGATTACTTCTATAAGGTAAAGTCTAAATGACTGCTAATGAAAGATAGTCCTACTGTGCACAGAGATGACTAAATCAATAAGGTGACCCAGGAATGAAAAGATTATGGACATGTATATGTATGTTATTTTACTTACACATTAAAGGGCTTCTAAATTTAATTTTCTCATTCTATTTGAGAAGTATTTTTTTAATTAATGTATTTGAAAGTTAATAATGTAAATTTATCAAGAGAGGTTAAGTTATATGAAACACTTTGAAGTATAACAAGAATTAAATGTGTTGTTTAAAATTGATTTTAAGGCACCTAAATAAAATTTAAATATCATGTGCTTAAGAAGTGTTAATTGCAACGTTATTATTGACTATAGTAGTGTTGAAGAAATTAAAATAATAAAAATCATTCAAAAATATAAGCTTGATTTGAGGATCTTTCTCATTTCATTCACTAATGTCTTATGTTGTCTTATCAGTCTTTAACCTGCTATTAACCGTAGACTTTTTATGTTTATAATTTACTGTATATATTATGAGATGCTGAAGTACTGTCACTATGATAGGTTCAATATGAGGTTCAAATGATTATAATAATTCAAATTAAAATAAGTCATTTTTAGCATTTAAAATTTTTTAAAGTTTGTTTTGAAGAGTGCAAGAGAGGGAGAGAGCATGTGTGTGTGAGCTGGGGAGGGTGAGAAAGAGAGAATCTCAAGAAGGTTCTACATTGTCAGCCCAGAGCCCCATGTGGGACTTGACTGCATGAACCATGAGATCATGACTTGAGCTGAAATCAAGAGCCAGACGCTTAACCAACTGAGCCATCCAGGTGGCCCAATTTTTAACATTTTAGAGTAGAATAAGTTCCCAGTACTAAGCATTAATAACACATTTTCAAAAAAAAAGGAAAGAAGTTTAATAATTAATAGAGGATAATTAACAGAAATTCCTTGTTTTCTCTGTCAAAGCAGGGGAAGAGTTGGGTTAGGTATTAATATATGCAAATATAATAGCTCTGAGCAAGAATCCCACTCACAGAAGAAACCTCATTTGCTCCTTTTTCAATGTACTTTTGCCTTAATATCTTTATGTTGGACTTTCAGATAAGGTGTAATTTATCCTGTCTATAAAGGAAGTAAGAAATACTAAAATAAATGGTATTATGCGACACAGTTATTAAAATATCAGGTAACAAGGCACCTAGGTGGCTCAGTCAGTTAAGCATCCTACTTTGATTTTGGCCCAGGTCATGATATCGTGGTTTGGGAGATTGAGCCCTGCATAGTAAGCACTGAGTGTGGAGCCTGTTGGATTCCCTCTCTCCCTTTCTCTCTGCCCCTCCCCTGCTCATATGCACGCACTCTCTCTCTCAAAAACAAACAAACAAAAAACATTTAAAAAATACCAGATAAGGTATTATGATTTATCTTTCTTTTTTCATAGTAACTAACATGAAAAGAAGAGTATACATCATATAAAATAGAGCACAAAATAACATTTCTGCATAAAAACAAGGAATTTAAAATATTAGGGCACATACTACTTGCTAATTTAGATTGGAACCAGTTTGTGAAAAGTACTGGCTGGTCTGTTAATTGAGATATTTACTATGGAGAGTAATTAACGTTCAGATTCTCTACGCAGTGGATTAACAAGAATAGATTTGATTTTTCTTCTCAAAAAGTAAAGAGGTTGGGTAGAACTGGAGAAGAAACTGCTGGACGAAGAGCAATTATTAAGCCTGGCGTAATGAGATAGAGGGTCTGAATAAAAAAGACAAATGCAGAAAGGAAAACAAGGAGATTCTGGAGTTATTCCTGCTTAATCTTCCTCCTAAGTAGGGTAAAGATTTTGTTTACAGTATCTTTTGAAAGACTAGCATTGAGTAATTCCCTAAATTTGGATATTTCTAGGTCTGCAGTAAAATATGTTTGACTTAAAACGACTTCATGGGTTAGTGTCACAATGGTATCTAACTATTAGTTTACACAGGGAAAAAATCCTTCTATAACAGGGAAAAGGAAAAAAAAAGGAGAAGAAAATTGTCTTCTAATTTGGAATCAATGGAACTTCAGTTTGCATATGATTTTTTATAATAACCATACTGCTATTTTTTCACCTCCTTTTTAATGATTAAGAAAAAATAGAACTCTTTCAACTTATAAGCAACTTTTAACAGCTTTATTGAGGTATAATTGTCATACAAAAAATTTTGCATGTTTAAAATATACAGTTTGGTGAGTTTGGACATATGCCTGTGATCCATCACCTCAATGGAAGTAATGGACATATCCAACACTTCCCAAAGATGCTTGGTAGCACCCCTCCCCTTTTATGGTAAGAAAACTCAACATGAGATTTACCATCTTAAATTTTGAAGTGTATAACGTTTTGTTGTTAACTATAGACACTATGTTTTACAGCAGATCTCTAGAACTTACTCATTTTCCATAATTGAAACTTTTAACTTTATACCCATTGAACAATTCACCATCACCACAGTCAAGGTAATAAGCATATCTATCCCCTCTAAAAGTTTCGTCCTACCCCGCTTTTTGTTGGTAAGAACACTTAATATGAGACTTAAACTGTTGACAAATTTTTTAAATGCACAATACAGTATTATTAATTGTAGGCAAGTTTTGTACAGAATATCTTCAGAACTTACTCATTTTACATAACTGAAACTTTATACCCATTGCACAACATCTCCCCACTTTACCCTTTCCCCAGACCTTGGCGATCACTATTCTATTCTCTGCTTCTATAAGCTTGATTAAGTTGCCTCATGTAAGTGCAATCGTGTAGTATTTTAGCTGCTATTACTAACATTTCATTTAACATCATGTACTCCAGGTTTCTTAATGTTTCAAATGTTATGATTTATTTGTTCTTTACAAAACTGAATACTATTACATTGTATGAATATACCACATTTTCTTTATCCATTCATCTGTCCATGGACATATTTAGTGTACATATCCTGGCAGTTGTGAACAATATGCAGTAAAGATGGGAATCAGATATGTCTTTGAGTTCCTGCTTTAGGTTATTTTCAAAATTGACCCAGAAATGGGATTTCTGGATCTATAGTAGTCTTATTTTTAATTCTTTGATCTATTGATGGACATTCATGTTGGTTCCATGTCATGGCTGTGGTGAATAAAGCTGCAGTGAACATGGAAGTGCAAAGGTCTCTTCAAGATCCTCATTTCAATTCTTTGGGTTATAGACACAAAAGGTAGATTGCTGAATCATGTAGTATTTTTATTTTTAATTGTTGGTGGAACCCCCATACTGTTTTCTATAGTTTCTGCATCATTTTACATTCCTACCAACAAGTACAAAGGTTTTAATTTCTCTACAACCTTGCCAACGCTTTTTTTTTCCTTCTTCACAGTAACCACATCGTCAAAGATGTGAGGTACGATCTTCTAATTTTTATTTACATTTCCCTCATAACTAATGATGCTGAGCCACATTTCATATACCTATTTGCCATTTGTATGTCTTTTTTGAAAAAAATACTCAAATCTGTAGCCAATTTTAAAATCAGAGTATTTTATTTTATTTATTTATATATGTTGCTCTTGAGTTGTAGGAGTTGTATATTTTGGATATTAACCCCTAATCAGACCTATGGTTTTCCAGATATTTTCTCCCATTCCACAGGTTGCCTTTTTATTTTTGGGATGTTCCATCTGTCTTATTTGTCCCGCTTATCCAATTTTTGCTATTGTTGCTTGTGCTTTTGGTGTCATATCCAAGAAATAATTGCCAAGACCAATGTCAAGAAACATTTCTTCTATGTTTTGTTGTAGGAGTTTTACTATTTTGGGTCTTACAGTGAAGCCTTTAATGTATTCCATTTTGAGTTTATTTTTATGTATAAGGTAGGGGTCCAGTTTTCATCTTTTTGCATGTGAATATCCACTTTTTTCAATAACCATTTGTTGAAGAGACCACAACATCTTTTCCCAATTGTGTATTCTTGGCACTCTAAATGAAAATTGTACAGAGAAGATAAAAACAATTCATTCAAAATAATGTAAGAATGAAAAAAAACATTGGTAGAACACAGAGAAAACATATAATAAAATTATAGATTGAAATCACAACACATGAGTAATTTCACTGAACATAAATATAAAATACAATTAAAATAGCTATATTCAACCTGAGTTGAAAATTGTATTCAGGGACGCCTGGATAGCTCAGTCGGTTAAGCATCTGACTTTGGCTCAGGTCATGATCTTGCAGTTCGTGAGTTCGAGGCCCCTGTCAGGCTCTGTGCTGGCAGTTGAGCCTGGAGCCTGCCTTGGATTCTGTGTCTCCCTCTCTCTGAACCTCCCCCACTCACGCTCTCTCTCTCTCTCTCTCTCTCTCTCTCTCTCTCTTTCTAAAAATAAACATTAAAAACTTTTTAATAAAGTTGTATTCAGCTTATAGGAAACATACCTTAAATATAAATCTATAGGAAGTAAAATAATTGAAAAATATACACAGTACACATACTACCTAAAAGAAAGTTAATGTAACTATATCAATAACACATATGGTAGGTTTTAATATAAGAGAAATGACTGTAGCAAAAGAACATTTCCTGTTGATAAAAGGGCTGATCTATCTTAAAAAATGTAATGATTTAAGATTAGGATGCATATGTTAAGTAGGTTCAATTGAAATAACTAAAAAGAATAGAAATCCTCAAACAATAAGTAAATTCAACGTAAGTCTCAAATAAGATAGAAAATAAGCAAAGGCAGTAACAAGAAAAGTATAAAATATTTAAGCAATTCTATTTACAAAATTTCCCAGTGGACTTATATATAACATGACACCTAGTGTGTGCATAATGTGTGTGTGTGTGTGTGTGTGTGTGTGTGTGTAGTAGTAGTAGTAGTAGTAGCACTTTAAACAAGTGTCTTTTAAAAACAATAATAATGGGGCGCCTGGGTGGCTCAGTTGGTTAAGCGGCCGACTTTGGCTCAGGTCATGATCTCGCGGTCCATGAGTTCGAGCCCCGCGTTGGGCTTGTGCTGACAGCTCAGAGCCTGGAGCCTGTTTCGGATTCTGTGTCTCCCTCTCTCTGACCCTCCCCCGTTCATGCTCTGTCTCTCTCTGTCTCAAAAATAAATAAATGTTAAAAAAACAATAATAAAATCATAAAAGGTATATTATCTCATTATAGTAGAACTGGGCTATAAAAATAATAGATAATAAAGTGTTCCTTTATATTTTAAGCAATACTCTAAAGGGTAGAAAATGAATTCATAATTAAATTTCAAAAATATTTTAAACTGAGTATTAATAAAAATATATCAAAACTTACAGAATAAAACTAAAATCAATCTAGTGTTAATTTTAAATTGTAAATACATACGTTAAAAATAAGACTTGAAAATCAGTGATCTGAGAATACGCTGCTTTCTTGGAAAGATAAGAAATAATATAAACATCATGCTACCCTTAATAAATGGAAAATGTACCATAGAATTAACATATCTGAAGATATTTTTTCTTTTCAATCTTTTTAATGTTTACTTATTTTTTGAGCAAGAGAATGAGAGAGACAAAGCACGAGTGGAGGAGGGGCAGAAACCAAGACACAGAATTGGAGGCTCTGGACTCTGAGCTGTCAGCACAGAGTACTGGCTGTGGGGCTCAAACTCAAGTCACTCACAAGCCATGAGATCGTGACCTGAGCCGAAGTCGAACTAACTGACTGAGCCACCAAGGCACCCCTTTTTTTAAAAACCAGTAAGATTGAAACCACCTGGCAACAGAGAGCCAAAAAAGAGATAGTGCAATTACTAATATTAAGAATTAAAAGGAGAAATCACTTCAGTGATTTTATTGTCTTTAAACCAAAAAGAAACTATTATGAACAACCCTGGCTAAAAACAGTATATTATAAAATTTAGGTAACGTGGACACATTGCTAGAAAACCTAACAAAATTGACACAAAAATATAAAATCCTAATATTTCAAAATTTTATGAAGGGATAGATTTTATACCTAAAACTGTCACACCAGTTGAACTACACATTCAAATGGTTTTTCCAATTAGTTCTTGCAAACATATACAAAAGAAGTAACATCATTGCTACATAACTTTTTGAGAAAACAGAGAAGACATGTTTCTTGCATTATTTAAGAAGACCACTATATTATTTTACCAAAAGTATGTAACAAGAAAGTAAAATTGTATGTTAATCTGCCTTATATATAAAGATGCAAAATTCCTAATCAGTGTGTTAGCAAGTCAAATCCAGTGATATATAAAAGGAGGACATATTGCAAAAGGGCAAGCTTATTACATGAATGGATTTAATATTAAAAAAGTAAAAAATGCAATTCACCCAATTAACAGAAGAATATTTGCAGAAAATACATTTATTCATTTTACCTCTCATTTAGAAAAGAAAAAAATGTTGTCAGTAAAGGAAAATTAAGAGGATGTCCTTAATCTTATAAAAAACTAGGTACTGAACTTCTATAATATTCATTCTTATTGGTAAAATTTTGAATGCTCTCCCTGAAAGAAGGAATGATATAAATATTTCTGTTCTCACAACTTCATTTTTATGTTTGCTAGGAGTCCTAATGAATGTAGAATGTTAAGAAAAGTAAATAAAAGTGGTAATAATAGGAAATGAAATAAAACTTTTTTTTTTTGCAAGTGGTATGATTGGATTGTCCATATAGAAAAGAAAAAAAAATCAAAAATAATTAAAATCAATTAAATCATGATTGATTAATTGGTTTTCATTCAAATATAAAATTCTTGTCAAACAATACCATTTAAAATAGATAAAACTCAAGTCATGGAGTGAAGGACCATATTTTCAATTCACAAATGTTATCAGAGTATGTATAGTTGCCTAAGATCAATGGGAAGAAAAGGCAACAATTTTAAAAAATGAACAAATGTGTGGAATAGGCACTATAAAATAGAGTAAATGACTAATAACTATGTTAAAAGATGTCCAATTTCACCCATGATAATGGAGAAACAAAACATCACTAGGATTTAATTATACACACACTTAAAAGAGGGTAAGTGATTGGAAATCTGACATTCTGTTCATGGAAGTATAAATTAGCACCATGTTGGGAAACTACACATAATTATTAAAGCTAAATAAACACATCCCTTTTGACTCAGAAATTTCATCCTGTTATATATTCAACAGAAAGGCCTACAAACGTGCAAACAAAAGATACATACAAAAAAGTAGATTTTTTAAAAGTAGACAAAACCAGCAAGTAACTCAAATGTCCATCAAAAATAAATGAGGGTGAGGAGGGGTGGGTTAAGTAGGCAATGGGCAATAAGAAATGCACTTGTGATGAGCACTGGGTGATGTATGGAAGTTGAATTACTATACTGCACACCTGAAATTAATATTACACTGTATGTTAACTAACTGGAGTTTAAATAAAAATTTGAACACAAAGAATGAATAATTGAATTGAGATATATAATGTATTACTTTGCAGCAATGAAAATGATAAACTGCCATATGAAGTAACAGATAAATCTCTCAATGTTAAACAAATGTAGGCAGACATAATAGTATTTAATTTAGTTACTCAAAGTTTACCCAATATATGTAGATCTAAAAATTAGAAGGATTTACCTTTGGGGTAATATGTGACAGAGAAGGCCATGAGGAGAGTATCTGGGATGCAAGTTCTATTTATCAATCTGTGTGTTGGTTATCTGTACATGGATGGTAATTCTTTGTGAAAAGCCACTAAGCTTTAAATTTGTTATTGATACATTTTTTTAAATGTATAAGTCATGCAACAATGGCCACAAATGTGGTTTTACAATATTTCCATCACCTGGAAAAGATTCCACTTCTATTATTCCCTAGGCAAATACTAATCTGTTTACAGAAATTTGCCTTTTCTGGAAATTTCATATAAATAGAATCATGCAAGAAATCTTTTGTTTTTGACTTTTTTTTTTACTTACCATAATGTTTTTGCAAATCATCTGTTTTATAGAATGCATCAGTAGTTTGTTACTTTAAATTGTTGAACAGTATTCTATTGCATGGATATGCCACTTTTTATTTATCCATTCACTAGTTGGACGATTGTTCAGTTTTTTTAGATGAATAGTGCTGCTGTGAACTGCATATTTGTGCCTTTTTGTAGACATATGCTTCCATTTCTTTTTAATAGATTCCTAGGAGTGAAATTGGTACATTGTATTTTAAGTTTATGTTTAACATTTTCAGAAACTGTCAAACTGTTTTTCAAAATTGCTTTGTCATTTTGCATTTCTAAAAGCGTTATATGACTTCAGTTTCTCCAGATCCTCATAAACACTTTTTATTATCTCTTTTTGATTATAGACATTGTAGTGGTTGTGTAGTAGCATCTTACTGAAGATTTTTATTTAGAAGTGGTATTGGTGTCATTGTTTTGTTATTCATGAATTTGCTTTGGAATGCTTCTCTCTACATCCAGTGTAATATTAGTAGTTTTTCCCTAATGATCTGTGAATATCCTGAAATATATTTCCTAATATTAACATGTCTTACATTTCTAGGCTAAAGAATGATGTTAAAATGTCTGAGCATTGTAGGTTTTTGTTGATAAATATTTTATTTACTAATTTTCCATTACCATTATTTATAATATTGGCCTAATATAATGTGTAATTATTTTAAGCATGTTTTTAATGTTTATTTTTGAGAGAGAGAGAGACAGGACACAAGATCAGGTATGGAGCAGAGAAAGGGAGACAGAGGATCCCAAGTGGGCTCTGTGCTGATGGCAGAGAGCCCAACGTAGGGCTAGAACTCATGAACCATGAGATCATGAACTGAGCAGAAGATGGAAGCTTAACTGACTGAGCCACTTATGCACCCCAATGTATAATTTAAAAAATTTTTTTTTACATTTATTTATTTTTGAGAGACAGAGAGAGCACAAGTGGGGAGGGGCAGAGAGAGAAGGAGACAGAATCCAAAGCAGGCTCCAGGTTCCGAGCTGTCAGCACAGAGCCCGATGTGGGTCTCGAACTCACCAACCGTGAGATCATGACCTGAGCCGAAGTTGGACGTTTAACCAACTGAGCCACCCAGGCGCCCCTAATATATAATTATTTTTAAGCAAGGTTATACTATTATCTGAATGGTAATAAGTTGATTTGCTTTTCTATTTGTTTTTGGAACAGTTTATTTAGATAGAGGTTTTTAAAATTAGAATATTGTCTAATGTATTTACATTTACAAATATGTTTATATACATTGTTTTTAATAGTCTATTGTAATCATTATTATTAAATCTTGCTAGTACTGCTCCCATTCTTATTCTTATAGTACAGAGGTCTTAGGAAAGAAGTGGTTTTCCTTATACTCTCTCATATTACACATTTTATTATTGTCCAGTATTTTAAATTTTTTTTTTCAACGTTTATTTATTTTTGGGACAGAGAGAAACAGAGCATGAACGGGGGAGGGGCAGAGAGAGAGGGAGACACAGAATCGGAAACAGGCTCCAGACTCCGAGCCATCATCCCAGAGCCTGACGCGGGGCTCGAACTCTCGGACCGCGAGATCGTGACCTGGCTGAAGTCGGACGCTTAACCGACTGCGCCACCCAGGCGCCCCTATTGTCCAGTATTTTAATTTCACTTGTTTTGTTATTCACCAACATTGCTCATTATTTTTATCCTTGTTTATGCCAGCAGTTGATGACAATTATCCTTTTGATTACCTGTTTGTTCAAATTTATTTCTTGAAACTTTGATCTTCAGTTTATTTTCCTTGTTTCTAAAGAATTTTTTAGACACTTGTTTGCTGAGAATTTACCATTTGCCAGTGGAAAGTTTTGTGTGTTTATTATTATTTGTTTATTGGTCTATAACTTTTTACCTTTAATTGTGAAATGTCATTCATTTGCTTATTTTCTTTGTGGCTATATGACTAATTGAGTTCCCTGGAGTATACTATATTGAGACCAAGATTTTAGTGCAAGAGACTGTTAGGAAACAAAGAGGAAGAGAAAGTAATATGTTAGGGTCAGCTACAGTTTTAAAAAAATTTCTCCATCAAACCCTTGGAGCTCTGAAGCTAGGATGGCCCTTTGGAATTGAGGCAAGGAAGCTGAGCTGTTCTTAAGCATCAGTCTTTGGATGTCCCTTTGACGGTGGTTTCGGTTGAAGCAGCTCTCCTCAGTAGAGGGTGATTCCTGAGGAAGGCTGATAGCTGCAAGCTGTTTGCTGGCAGCACTTACAGTAGGTTGTGTAAAAAATTATTCATTGTTTTTTAAAAATTATTATTGAAGTATCAGGGCGCCTGGGTGGCTCAGTCGGTTGAGCGTCCGACTTCGGCTGGGGTCATGATCTCTCAGTTCATAAGTTTGAGCCCTGCGTTGGGCTCTGTGCTGACAGCTCAGAGCCTGGAGCCTGCTTTGGATTCTGTGTCTCCCTCTCTCTCTGCCCCTTCCCTGCTCATACTCTGTCTCTCTCTCTGTCTCTCAAAAATGAATAAATGTTAAAAAATATTAGTGAAGTATAATTAATTTAAAATGTTTTAGTTTTAGGTGTACAACATAATTATTCAACAGTTCTATGCATTACTCAGTGCCCACCATGATAAATGTAGTCACTATCTGTCACCACAAAAAGTTATTAAAATATTATTGACTGTATTTCCAATACTATATTTTTATCTCCATGACTTACTTATAAGTGGAAGATTGTATCCCTTAATCCTCTTTTTCTATTTTACCCATCCTCCTCCTACCTGTCTCCCTTCTGGCAACCACAAGTTTGTTCTCTGTATTTAAGACTCTATTTGTTTTGTTTGTTTTGTTTTTTAGATTTTATGTATAAGTGAAATCATATGATATTTATCTTCCTCTGTCTGAGTTATTTCACTTAGCATAATACCTTCTGGGTCCATCTATGATGATGTAAGAAAATATACCACATCTTCTTTATCCAGTCATCTAAAGATGGACACTGGGTTGTTTCCCGTTTCTTGGATTTTATAAACAATGCTGTAATAAACATAGAAGCACATATATCTTTTTGAGTTAGTGTTTTCATTTTCTTTAGTTAAATGCCTACTAGGGGAATTACTGGATCATATGGTATTTCTATCTTCAATTTTTTGAGAAACTTCTCTACTGTTTTTCACATATAAGCTGATTAAAAAAATGGGCAGAGGACCTGAATAGACATTTTTCCAAAGAATACATGCAGATGGCCAACAGACACATGAAAAGATGTTCAATTTCACTAATCATCAGGGAAATACAAATCAAAACTACAATCAGATGTCACTCTATACCAGTCAGAATGGCTAGAATCAAAAGGCAAGAAATAATATGTGTTGGTAAGGATGTGGAGAAAATGGACCCCTTGTGCACTATTGGTTGGAATGTATATTTCCACAGTGTAACTACTGTGGAAAACAGTATGGAGGTTCCTTGGTGGGGCAGGCGGGGAGGGGGGAACTTAAGACATTTATTATTAACGTGAGATCTGGCTAAATTATCATAGTGCCCCGTGTAGGTTGTTAGTTACTTCCTTCAAAAAATGGAGAATATTATTTTATTGTCTTCTGTTCTCCGTATTTTTCTGGTGTGAACTATTAACCTGTCATGATTTAACGTTAATTGTATTTTTTTTTTGTTTTCCAGTTCTTTTTTCCTTCCTTCCCTTCTTCTTTCCACTTTTTTTTCCTATTTCTACTCGCTATTAGTTTTGTTTCCTGAATCAAAGGGAAAATAATTTTAGCTATCTTTTAAACAATCTTACACGTTACCTTTTATTCCAGCATTTGCTATCTTCTGCTAATAACTCTTTCAGATATATATTGGATTTACAAATTTTATCCTCAGGCATCTCCTTTGATACTTTCATTATTTTTTCTCCATGTGCTATTTTTAAAATTAATTTATATATCTTCCAGTTAGCTAGTATTTTCTTTAGTAGAATTTAAATCCCCATTTTTACCTATACTTTTAAATTTTTATTCCAATCTTTATATATATTTATTATTTTCAGAAATTGTTTTTATATAAATCATCCTAGCATTTTTAATGGAGTCTTATTCCTTTTTAATGTTCACCCTTAAAATATTATTTGATTATGTATAGTTATATATTAGCACATCTTATCTAGGTTTCATGGGTCCTAAAACAATACATTATTCTTTCTGCTGATTCTCACTCAGGTTTACTTATCTTTATAAAATACAAAATTTGGTGAGGTCACGATCAGTATTGTGTTATATATGGGAAATGCAATTTGCCTTGGATATAGGGTGATTTCCTCCAAGTAATTTTTGTTTCTTGTTTTTTATTAAACAGAAAATAATATTAATTTCCATGGCTTGTGTTTTCCTGAGCCACTCAGGAAGTTAAAACTGAAGTTCTTTTGAAGAATCTTTTTTTAATGTTTATTTATTTTTGAGAGAGAAAGAGAGAGAGAGAGAGAGAGAGAGAGAGAGAGAGAGAGAGAGAATATGAACTGGGGAGGGGCAGAGAGAGAGGGAGACACAGAATCCAAAGCAGGCTTCAGGCTCGGCACTGTTCACAGAGCCCAATTCAGGACTCGAACTCACTAACTGTGAGGTTGTGACCTGAGCCGAAGCCTGATGCTTAACCCACTGAGCCACCCAGGAATCCCAAAACTCAAGTTCCTTTGAAAATGGGTCTGTGCTTATAAATTGCTCATGTAGAATCTTACACATCTAGAGCTTGAGCCAAGTCAGAGTAATATCCTTACTTCTTTCTCTGTCAGTGGGGCGACTTGTTTCAGGTCCACTCAGTCCTGGAGTTATAGCTCTTTATGTTCTAGTTTGATTTGTGAAATGGGGGTGGGAGGAGTGTCTGGGTCTCAATTCTCCACATGGAGACCTGTGGAAGTTCTTGTTTCCCATCCTGCTGGTCCAGTAAAATAAAACCTCCTTGGTTCTGAAGACAGATTCTCTCAGGACAGGTTAAGGCGGGCATTACCCTCTTGACATTCTGATTTTCAGCTTCTCTTCAGTTTAACTTCTGACAATATTTTCATAAGTTCAGCTACATAGTTTAGTCAATTTTTCTAGCTGTTTTGTTGCAGGAGGTTTTTGCAGATATCTACTTCATTATTTATAGATCCAGATCCAGAAAAAGAAGTCCAGATATTTTTATGTGACAATGCTTAATGCTCCTGAGGTTATGAGATGACAGACACTTTCTTTTTCAGCTAAAGGAATATTTTAATATTTTTTTCTGGAAAAACATTTAAAGAATCTTCAAATGTTTCATGAATTTTTCCAAAATTAACTTTTCAGAAACTGTATCCTGAGCAATTAATCATATAGTAATATACTTAACTCCTAAGAATCATACTTTTGCAGTTTTATTAAAGGAATGACCACATGCATACTATTTTAAGTCACTGAGTATATGAAGCTTTTTTTTTTTTGTTATTTTGTGTTAGCTTTCTGGAATGGCTGTATTTTAAAATTGGTTGTTCCAGGGCAGAGATACCACATTAAATCACTACAAATCGCTCTAACTACTGGTGTAGGAGGTCTCTAGATTTCCTGACTCTCTGGATATAATCATGGAAGCCCTGCTTGAAAGGGGTGTGTATAGGCATAGTGGGAACAGAGGTTTCATATTCCTGGAAAGAAGCTTAGAGGCATTGTGTATACTAGAAGTCAAAGAGAAAAACTATTTGAATTGATACCAGGAGGAGAAAAGGAGAATGAAAAGCTTATTAGAATAATTTGTGTACTATCGAAGAGAAATTGTATTGGATGCAGTTAAACAGGCAACAACAAGTTTATTCAAGACTATTGCAGTAGAATGAGATTGACTGATTTCAAATGCTATTGAAACAAAAGGCAGGAAAATTTTTTAAGCACCAGGGTGGACCAATGGAAAATTAGCCTGAAGGTTAGTAGGTAAGATGAAGCTGTCTGTGTTTGCTAACTATTGTTTTTGAAGTTAGGCTTCCACCTTCCACAGAGACTGAGAGGGGCACTACCTTTCTTGATAATTATCACATTTCAAAGGGATGGCTCCTTTGTGCTTGAGAAAGACAGCTCTGGGTTGAAAAACTAGCAAGAGGCTGGGAGAAAACTTGCATTTCAAAGGGACAGTGAAATACAATTGTAAGTTTTCTAAAGTAAATGCTGTCGGAAAAGACAGGTTAAGCACCTGGAATCAAGAAGAAATCTGTCTGATGGTTACTGGAGGGGAGATGGATGGAGCGGGGTGGGGGGGGCGGTGCGTTAAATAGGTGACAGGTAATAAGGACAGCACTTGTGATGAACACTGGGTGTTGTATGTAAGTGATGAATCGCTGAATTCTACACCCGAAACCAATATTATGCTGCTTGTTAGCCAACTGGAATTTAAATAAAAAGTTGGAAAAATAAAATAAACATATCTTTAAAAAAAGAGAAGAAATCTCTAAAGTTTGGTCAGGCTGAGTGGTACATAAGGCCAGGTTGGTCAGTTCTGAGTTTGCTAATGCCTTCTTGAATGATATGCACAGTAGAAGAGGAATAAAGCTATTCTTGGAATTCAAGCAGAGCTCTCATTGCCATGCTGAGTATTGAGTACGGCCCCTCAGCTTCTTGTAAAGACCAAGACCCCTGATAGTGTGCATTGTAGTCAGGGAAGCACATCCTAGCATGTGTCAATGGACCTCGTGAGACCACTCCTTACCAGCAGTAGTAGGAAGCAACAGCAAGAAACAGCTAGGATGTAGTGTTTGTACTTATTCACTACATAACAGCACACTAGGTAACCAGCAATTTTAAATTCTTGAAAGGGGCAATAGAGGATTAGAGGAGATAAATACTTGGTTCCTCATCTGTCAAGAAATGATAAAATCAGTTTACTTTGAGAGAAAAAAAGTGAGAAGTGATAATATTTGCCCCTGATTTCAGGACCCATAGTTTTGCAGTTTGCTTTCATACTTATTAGGCCAAATTATTGCAAAAAACTGTCAGTGTTTAAGTTCTGGATGTGTTTGGAGACAATTTAAGCTAACTTAATCTGATATATCTTAATCAGATATATTCATTATATATTATGTTAATATTAATTATATATAATATATAATGTAATATTGTAATGTAATGTATAATAATGTAATATATATGTTATATATTAATATATAATTCCCATAATATTAAAAGGGAAATAGTTATTTTATGTATTATATATGTCAAATTTATTGTCTACTTTGAAAGAAAAAAAAAACTTACTTTCAATAGTAATTCACATTGGATGATATAAAAGCACTTTAGTGCCATAGGTTGATTAAGAAAGTGAGACTAATGTGACATCATGAGAAAAATATTGTTCTGTAATGGACTTAATGCATTCTCAGAAGGTTAATTTCTATATTATATCAGGACTCTCTAGGATGAAAGATTTCATACAACTTTGCAAGTACAAGAGTAATTATACCTCAAAGTATAAGCCCTTGTGAAACTCAAAGGTCATTGTCCCAGATGTGCATTGATTCTGTTTGTATTTTTTATTATCAATTACATATATTCATCGCCCTATTTTTGGAGTAATAATAAAATAGCCATGCTGTTAACAGTAATGGATTATGATTCTAATTCAGTATTACAATGAAACCAGTGATGAAAGTACAGTTTCAAAAGCAAAATTATCAAATTGAGAACAGATAAAACATAAAATATGCAAATTCTTTGTGTTCAATTTTTTGTCCTTCTACATGAATCAGACCTGAAGATATCCAGCAATATCAGTTAAATATATGAAGTTTTGAATTATTCTCAGAAGAGTTTTTGGAAGTAGGTAAACTGGATACATATTTTAAAAAATCATTCAAGTACAAGTCTCTCTTCCTGCCTGCTGCCCTCTCATATTCTGTCTCTGTCTCTCTTCTCTCTCTCTCTCTCTCCCTCTCTCTCTCTCTCTCTCTCTCTCTCTCTCTCTCTCACACACACACACACACACACACACACACACACTTCATCATTTGTTCACAAACTAAAAAATAATCCCGGAAGCCCTAAAAGGATTTGCCTCTAGCTACCTATCACTTACCATTTCCTACCCTATTTTTTTTTTTTACTCTTCTTTCAATCACATCGTCTTCATTGCCCTTTCAACTTACCAACAAACATATAGTTTAGAGACTTTCTACTTGTGGTTTCCTAAATCTGTGGTGTTCTTCTCTCTGATACTTTATGATCTAGCTTTTCACATTATTCACGTCTCTCAGCCATAAGTTCACCACTTGAAGATGTCCTCTCCATTTGGTCTATCCAAAACAAGCTTCCTGCTATGATTTCCAGTTTATTTAATGTTCCTGTTTTATCAGTGTAAATGCTGTGAAGCACTCATAATTCTCTGATATTTATTTATTTTAGTCTGTTGATTTTGTTTTTATCTTTCCTATTAGAATGTAAGCTCTGAGAGCAGGAACTGTGTTTTGTTTACTGCAGTGTTCTAATTGCCAGAACAGCATCTGGTGCTCTTGGGAGCCCCACGGATATTGTTGAATGTATAAATGAATTAGTAGTAAAGACATAGTACGATATGAAAAAAGAATTAACTTATGAATATATAAAACTGGATATATCTTCTGTAATTGGATTTAGGTAAAGATATATCATAAAAAAGAATTTTTATTCATTTTTTGTGAATAAATTGGGGCTTTTTCCATGATTTGCCTTTAAGCCCATAGCCAATTATCCATCATTCTCTTACATTGCTCTTTGCTTGGTGGCTTGTAAAACTTCTTTGTATATGAAGGAAATGGCTTTTCACTAGTCACATGTGTTTTGAATACATTTATTTGTCTCTTGCATTTTTACTTTGTATATGAATTTTTAATGGTTTATGGCTTTGTTTTTATGACTACTCTATGTTTCTTATTTTTGAAGTGTTTATTTTGAGAGGGAGAGAGAGAAAGAGAGAAAGAGTGGGGGAGGGGCAGACAGGAAGAGAGAGAATCCCAAGCAGACTCCGCACTATCAGTGCAAAGTCCCACACGGGGCTCCATCCCAGGAACCCGCAGATCATGACCTGAGCTGAAATCAAGAGTCAGACACTTAATCAGCTGAGCCACCCAGGAACTCCTTATGACTAGGTTAGAAAGGCTCTACTGGGGTGCTAGGGTGGTCAGTCGGTTAAATGTCTGACTTTGGCTCAGGTCATGATCTCATGGTTCATGGGTTCAAGCCCTGCATCTGGCTCTGTGCTGACAGCTCGTAGCCTGGAGCCTTCTTCAGATTCTGTGTCTCTGTCTCTCTCTGTTCCTCCCCTGCTTGTGCTCTGTCTCTTTGTTTCTCCAAACTGAATAAAATTAAAAAAAAACAGGATTATTTTTTTTTAGCCATATTTTTTCTTGTAATTGTTTGGTTACTTCTGTTAATGCTTTGATCCATTTGGTTGTTTTTTTAAAAGAAAGAATAAAGTAGGGATTTTAATTTTTCTGGTTTTCTAGATACTTTCTTTAAATAGTTTCCTTTAATTCTTTATATTTAGTTTTTTTGTTCCTGGATTCTGAACTCTTGAACTACATCTATTAATATTTGTCTATTATATTAGAAATAAGAATGGTGATTTTAAATAAAATTGGAGTTAAAAAAGTTAAAATGTGATTTTGTAAGAATTCATTTTAAGATGCAAAGAAAAAGGGATAAACTGTAAAATACTATACTTACATTTTTTAACCCTATAAAATTAGCCTTGGAGTTTTGCAGCTAGAATGGGAGAAGGCATATTGTAATACCTTTACCAGCAGAATTTATTGCTGTGTTGTGTCTGTTCTAAACTGTTCAAATATGAAGTGAAAGTATTTATATATTCCTATACAAAAAATTTTATTTGGAGTTCTATATGGGTTTCAAATTTATAACAAAAATGTCAAGTAATTGATTTCCTTATTTCCTAAATCTTTACCTTCCTCTCTTCCCTCCCTAGTCATTCACTGAAGACTGGTTAGTAGATTTGAATTTGAACCAAAAGTGTGAGAAATGCTATTGGAGGATGTGAGAGAACCCACTCAGCTCTATAACCTGGATTGCAAGTAAGATCCCTGAAAACAACTTCCCCAGTGGCCTTATTTTACATGACTTACCTTGTTTTAACTTAGAATATATTTGAGATAAAAGGAAACCCAAATCGCCGGAGATATTGGGGTAGAATCAAATGTAAAAACGTCCAGTTAAAGGAGCTGGTTATCATGGAAAAACACTGTGATATTCTGACAGGAATATAGGGGAAAATGGTAGAATATTTATTGGAAAAACTTGGCGGCTTTATACATTTCATACTGAAATGTATTCAACTCTTTGTGATGGAAACACAAATTTCCTTAGGTCTTCTCCATAATATATAAAAATATATAGTAAAAGGAGTGTACTTCATCAAATTCAACATATCATTTTTTATTAAGATGTATTTGTGCATGATTTCAGTATGGAACAATGCCTTCTTGTGCCTTAGGGATGGATGTTGCCTAGAAAGCATCCTTATCTTTATTAATTTATTTAAACTATTAATAATATTAATAATTTCTTATGCTTAGCCATCTCTCCAGATCTATTTCCTTGCTGATGCCTAATTTCTTCCAAAGTCTTAGGAAGGATAATTATTTATTTTTTTCCTTTGACTTTATCTCCTCCCCCCTTCCTTTTCTGAGGCGAATCAACAATGCTTACATGAATTTTCTATTCCTAAGGTGTTCTTGAGATTATATCCAATCTATAGACTGCAACTTGCACATCAAATCAGAAAGACAAGACAAATTTGAAATATTAATTAATGTATAATACATTAATATGTGCGTTAATGGCTAAATTCATTTTAAAACTTTATAATAACTGGGGAATTATTAATAAATCATGAATGCTGATAGTATTTTGAGATGCAGAAAGGCAGATTAAAAAAAAGAACCAGTGACTATAATAAGAGAAAGTCCACAAAAGAATATAAATGGTTTTATATCTTGGTTTCAACAGTCATTTTTCAATAGTTTCACAAGGAACTATCATTTTTTTTAAATGTCAACAAGAAAAGTAAACGTCCACCTGCTTGCTTACTCAGTGCCACAAAACTCACCATTAATCTAATAAACAGCAGTTCCCTGGGCTGGAAAACTTATTTAAAATCTTTCTGAGGCAAATATCCTTTCATGATCATAAATCACTTTCTTTTGAACTCTATCTGAACTCAAATTAGCATAAAAATATTGAGATGAGCTCTATTTTATAACTCCTGTGCATGAAGTGCCTTATCTAGATATTTTAATCTTCATTTCATATATAAAATACTGGCACCTTAATAGCAGTTAACATAATTTTAAGCAACAACAAAGCCATAAGAGTGCTTCTCTCACTTGGATTTTCGGTTGTGACCAGTTTGTAGTGTTTTTTTTTTTCTTTTCTCTTTCCTATAGATATGGAAAAGGATTGCATTTTCTTAAATTCTTCAGATTTTTATTCTTAATATCATTTTATATTTTTGAATTTCTAAATAAAATAAAATTTGTGAAGTTAAGGTTTCTGATGCATTACTAGGTAATTGAGATAGAAACTGAAGTTAGGAAGATTTTTATTTCAACTTTATACAACACCAGGTTATGTAAAATAATACTACTGTAGAAGTGTTATTCAGTGGTTGTTTTTGAAATTACCTTAAAATAAAAGATAACTGGAATCACATACGTATACAAACATACAGACACACACAGACATCTCTATGAATGTAATGGCTGACCTAAAATGACCATAACAATTATAACAATACAAGAGATTTCCTTTAAAACATAATCCATCTCTCAGTATATATACGTGTGTGTGTGTGTGTGTGTGTGTGTGTGTGTGTGTGTGTGTGTGTATACGAATACATGTATGTAGACATATAAATATAGGTCATAATTTTTAACAACAACTCCATTCTGTGTCATATCTAACTTTATACAGTGCTAGTTCTTTTGTGACTTTTCATTGGATCAAACATATTCATGGATGTGGTACCAGAACTGGCTTCCTTGCAGAAATTTGTATTATATCGTTTTTTCTCTGAAACTGGAGCAAATGGTAATGGCTGCCTTGATGCTTCATTCCTGAGATTCATCTATATTTTGTTGTTGCTGCTGCATTATTAACTCTTAAAGAAACCTGACTCAGCTGCTCAACCTTCATCTGTTTAAATAGGCCTTCTGTTGTCAGTTTTCTAATCAAAATAAATCCAGCCTAGCTGTTGGTAAAATCGTCTATTTCTTTCCATTTTGGCTGTCAGAATTACTCATTTTCCATGAAATTTTAACTATATATATATGTGTGTGTGTGTGTGTGTGTGTGTGTGTGTGTGTGTGTATGTGTATACATGTATATATATATGTGTGTGTGTGTGTGTATATATATATATATATATATATGTATATATATACACAAAAATCCTGTGTGTTTACCTCAGCGCAAAGGAGTTTATTTTTTCTAAAGTAGTGGGGACTAGAACTTAATAGAAATTTAATTAAGGGAAGCAACTGATGCTGGCAGAGCCTTTGTATTATATATGTTTGTAAGTTATAAGACTTATGGAATTTCCTTTGACATCTAATACTAATACTGGCTGCTTCATATTACAGATGACATTTATGTATATACATATAACATATATATATGTATATACATATAATAGTTATATGTATATACATATAATATTTATATATATATACATATATATATACATACATATACACACACAGCTGCAACATATAACACATACAAATTTTATTTTTCAAAACATTTCTTTCTGAAAAACAGAATTTACTCTAGACATTATTCTGAAATTCATTTGCTTCACCTGAAAGTATATACTTGATATACTTGAAACTCATTCTAATTCTATTGATTAAAAAATAAATATATTAAATTTATCAAGCACATGTATGTCTAAATACACACATCTTGTGTATAATATGTATATTTGTGAGTATATGCATATATGTGTATAAATGATTTTAGGTAAATGAGATTATGTTACATAACTGTATACTAGATTTCTTAATGTTTATTTTCAGGGAGAAAGAGAGCAAGTGGGGGAGGGCAGAGAGAGAGGGAGGCACAGAATCCAAAGCAGGCTCCAGGCTCTGAGCTGTCTGCACAGAGCCTGATGTAGGGCTCGAACTCACGAACCATGAGATCATGACTTGAGCCCAAGTTGGATGCTTAATTGACTGAGCCACCCAGGCACCCCTATACTGGATTTCTTAGAGCAAATATTTTTCTATATTATTCTATTTTCCATTTCTTTCTTCTTTGTTGATTCTCAATTTATAGTTCCTGTTCATCTCACCCATATGGATGAGCCGCCCATAGGGATGTTGTTTACTCCTTCGGTGACATTTCTATGCACATATAACTCTTGATCCAGAGGAAAAGCTGAAATCTACATTTATCAAATGGGTTCTAGATGGGAAACTAACCATAAGAGGTTCTCGCGTGATATTTTAAAAATGGCTGGTTTTTTGTTGGCTGCAGGTATAGAAGATCATATAGAAAGTTGTAAAAGGTACAGCTGCTCACACCTGAGCTTTTGTGAAGCACCAACTTGGGAATTCAGGCTCATAAAATTAGTAGCAGCTTCTCTGATTACATAAGCCGCTTATTGCATTTATTGTTAGCACTTCATAAATAGAATCTAGAGTGTCTTATATTTTCAACATACACACAAACACACATAGGAAGTTCATCGTTGTTAGTTTCACAAAAATATTCCCAGCATTGATTAGATTATAGGTCTCTTGATCTTACTTTTCTCACTCAACCATTCTTCATCCTGTAAGTCAACTGTTTGAGTTTTAATATAAGATCTACAGTGTATAATGTGTTTGTGCTATGATACAGTCACCCCTAATGGGCATTTATTTTCATTTTGTTTTTTAAACCATTATTCCAAAACACATATTAAGCATCATTGTAAGCATATAGTTGCGTCCTTGACTTCTATGAATATACCCTGATAATGGATTCATGGTGTGTAGGTGTATGTGTGGGGCTTATTGTATTTTAAAAAATGGCGCCAGATTGTTTTTGCAAACGTATTACAATTTAAGTGTCCACCAGCAATAGGTAGGAGTGTCTACATTCCTTCATTCCCACACTCACTAAGTTATCTTTTTCAATTTTATTCCCAGTGTGATGGTTATGACTAATATCACCCTCATTTTATTTCTGTGACTCTTTGTGACTTTGAATATATTTTCATGAGTCAGTAATTTGAATTTGATGTTTAATGAATTTTCTATATATTTTCTTGTTTTTCCTTTTATGTATTTTTTTTTTTTTTTGGTGAGTATTTCAGTGCTTCTGGTATAGCTTAGAAATAGTCATTTATCTGCCACTGGCATTCAATTTGTTAACTAAATTATTTGCTTATTGATTTTTGTTATCTTCTGTTATGGAAAACTGTATAGTCAAAAAAAAATTTTTTTGGGGTGAGTAAGTAGTCCCTTTAACCATTTTAGTGTTTAATTTCATAATTATTTGTGGCTTATAAAAATGACTTTTGGAAAGTACAAATAAATGAGCACTGAAATAATATTGCAACAAGGTATAGTCTGAAGACAAGATGGGAAAAATGCTATTCCTGGATTAACTTCATAGAAACCCACAGGTCTTAGCTATTCATATACAGAATTAGATGGTATACTGCTACTTATTATCATGAAAATATAAACATTGCTAGTGGAAAACACATAATTCTCTTGGAAAAACATATATCAAAATAACTCAGTTCAAAGAGCGTATGTGACAAGCTTCATGGACAAAGCCATGTTACAGGATAAACCATTCATTTCTGTTTGGGGATATTAGGGTAAGTTTTATGTCAGATTTTATTTAAAATGGCAGGCTGAAGAACAAGAGTGCATAGGTAACTATGAGAAACTCAATTATTGTTGGTAATTATGAAAACAAAATTTTAGATGGAAAGTTCCTAATAGAACCTTTATTACACAGTTATGCAAATTACATTTCTCTTACCTCATATCCTCCCTGAGAAAAGTATTTCATACTTAACGCTATTTGTTTTTTCAGCTTTAAAATTGATAACAGTGACCTGAATTTCAGATAATTTGAAAAATATCTGCTTTTATACACAATTCTGAACATAATTCTATTCAAATATTAAATAATCTATAAATAGTATTATGTTGATGTAATTATAGTAGATTTTTATATTTGTTTAAAAATATGTTCTCTAGTCACCATTTTAAATATAGCATAATAATAAATTTTACTTATGTGTATCACTGTTTGAGTTGGAAAGCTATATAAAATTCCATGTAGGTACATCAGGAAAAAATTTTATATATTTTTTCAAAATATAAACATGTAATCATTTTAAATAGAAAATACATTTTAAGTGTGATTGATTTTACTGAGGTCTCCCATTCATATACTTACAAAAAGATTTGTTTTTATTAACTTTTTAATGGTACTCATTTAATGTTTTCTTTTTTATAAATGTAATGTTTTTAATGTTTATTTTTGAGAGAGAGACAGACAGAGCATGAGCAGAGGAGGGGCAGAGAGAGCGGGAGACACAGAATCTGAAGCAGGCTTCAGGCTCTGGTCTGTCAGCACAGAGTCTGACAAGGGGCTTGAACCCCCGAGATCACAACCTGTGCCGAAGTTGGACTCTTAACTGACTGAGCCACCCAGGTGCCCCAGATTTTCTAATAAGATTTAACATTGGCTTAAAATTTAGGCTAATATTTAGAAAAATGTTACTAATGAAAATTGTCCTCTAATTTCCCGTGTTTAGTTCTATATTTTTTAAGAGAAGAAGCAAAGCATTTTGATGATCTGTCACTGAAATTGAAAGTGAAAGGAAAGTTCTGCAAATTAGTTCTAACTTAAAAAGATTTCAACAACTGTATTAAATGATCCCAAAGAGTTCAAGCTAGAGTTCAAATTCTACGAATTTCATTAAGTTTGTGCATACTGAGTATGTGCACAGAATAATTAAAACACTACCTTTTGTTTTTCTAGAAAATAACAAAAGGATGAAATGTGCATGTAATTTGGGGGAGGCTGACTGGTCAATTTTGTTCTATTAATTGAACACCAAGTGGAAACAGAGACTTGACATAAAACTGAGGTCAATCCCTTTTCTGTTGATTATGAAAGGTTAAGAATTTATATAAGAAAATAGTTTTGTTCAGTCCTTTGAGAAAAGGTATGAATTTCATATATTTCTAATAAAACATTTTACTTGACTATGTCACCTTGTGGATTTGCTATTTTTTCATTTTAATATATAGAAAATTATCCATGTAACTTTTTACTTTTGTGTACTATTCCTAAATTTGATATAGTTACATTAATAATGGAATTAGCATTTTGAAATTGATATACTTCAAAAGATTTTATTAACCTATAAGTAGTGTAGGAAATTTATGTGTTTAATATATACTGTAGCAAATGTTATTGTTTTCCTCAAATGATAACTCCCTTTAGTTGTAGCCATGTTTTTTACTTAGTATGTATGGAAAAAAAGGACTAAAATTTTTACCAAGTATGAACAAAGTTCATACTTAAAATCAACTATTCTAGGCTACTTAAAGCAGCAAAAAAAAAAAAAAAGATGTATTAAAGGATATTCTGTAGGGTGGAGAAACTTTGGAAGTACAGGGGATCAGGTTTGTAGAATGCATAGCCAGAAACTGTGGTACAAATAGTTCATAAGTCCAGCCGCCTTCTTTTAGGATCATATAGAACCAGCTTTGTCAAGACTGGGTATGGGGTATCTCTCCTTCTGTAAATTGATGTGTCTCTGACCCCCACTCTTCCTCAGCTGATACCACAAATGATACCTCTTTCTTCATGTCACTCCCTTTGAAACTGAAATCTCTCATGTAGGCTGAACACAGATCGCATGCCTGTGTCATAAGTGCATGGTATTCTGGGAAAGCAAATGCATAGGTTCTTTCTTGAGGTGAAATTTGCAAAGTGGAAAACACTGTGAACACATAAAGGATATTCAAATGGTGAAAGAATGAAAAGCATCCACTAGCAATGAAAAAGTAAAACCATACTCTTAATCAGGCAACCTAAAGTTATTTATTCTAATAATATATGTGAAGTAGCAAACTAGTTAGACAGATCTTTTTTTTTCTGAGATATTACTTGAGTTATGAAGTTCATGAAAAGAGATTACCTCATGGCGAATGGTTGACACAGTCATTCAAACATGGTAAAAAAAAATATCGAACTTCTTCCTACTATCAGTTTTGTGATTTACAAGTTATAGTAATAAAACAAACTCTGTTTTATACATAAAGACATTGCAGAGAGAAGAATTTAGCACAATGCCTTCCTTTAGGGATCCAATAAATCATGACTAGCTAAAGAAGCAAGAAAACTAAAGAAGCAAAATGCAGTATGTTTGTTATTAAGAGAATAAGTTTGTTATTAATTAGCAAGCTCAGAATATGGTTGATTGATTTTTTTTTTCTACAAGATGCCAAATACCAGTAAGAGCCTTTTTCATCCCTCATCTGAAAAACTGCTCTTAGATAATGCAAAAAAACTTCAGTGGAATAGGAACGTGACTCCTTTAGTTGACCCATTGTAGCTTTACAATCATGGATCTCCTTTGTGTATAAGGAGTAGAAAATTATCCAATATGGCAGTGTGTATTCAAATCACCTCCTGGATTGTATGTACACACAATCTCAGTTTCTGTAGTGCAGACCATTATCTAGATTTCATCTTATATATTAAGCGAGTGCCTCCTTCCCCCAAACCATTATTAGACCGAAGGGCAAATTGATGACAGTTTTGAGGAAAACAAAGGGCAAGAAAAACATAAGAGATAAGTTTGTGCCAGTGATATAAGGCAGTCAACAACACGTAAGTAGACAAAACATACAATTTTAGTTTAATAAAATAAAATGATACACAAAAATACTTTTTATAATATGAACAAGGTACTATGGAGTTATACTGAAAAATCTAAAACATTGCTAACGTATATGTAAAAGGTAAAATTACAGATTTTGGAAGTATGACTTATAGTGACAGGAAAGTGACACTTGAGTACAAATTGTCAGTTACAATGATGCGAAGTTAGAAAAATACTGGAGGAGTGCAGACATAAAACAGTTTAGTAGTAGACTTTCTTTGTAGTTGTGTCTCTAAAACGATTTGTTCTTTTCCTCTGATAAAATCCATTAAATACTTTAAGCATCAGTTTTTTACCCTATAAATTAAAGGGTTTAAGTGAGGTTATTTCTCATCTTGATTTTACATAAATTAATTCTTTCACATACTTATTAATTCAGTAACTTTTTCTTGAATTTTAAATCATAATAGAGCAAAACAAAGCAATATGCGGGTAGGCAAATATGGAAAGAACATAAATGCAAATTGTGGTAAGTTTTATGAAGTGGGTAAATGGGGTGATGTGACATTTATTACTGAGGAGGGATTGGAGAAATTGAATTACTTTAGATATGAAGATTTTGGATAGCCTCTCAGAGAAAGTTATATCTGAGGTGAGATTTGAAGGAGGGGATGGAGATAGCAATGTTAACAAGGAAGACAGACGGTTTCAAGAATCACTAGCTTAAGGGCAATTGTGCTGAGCTGGGAAAGAATCTACCCTGTTTGAACAGTGTGAAAAGGATGCCAGGCATATACTGATTAAGCTCAGTCGGTTAAGCATCCGACTTCAGCTCAGGTCATGATCTCATAGTTGGTGAGTTCCAGCCCCGGGTCCAGCTCTGTGCTGTCAGTTCAGAGCCTGGAGCCTGCTTCAGATTCTGTGCCTCCCTCTCTCTCTGCCCCTTCCCCACTCATGCTCTGTCTCTATCAAAAAATGAATAAACATTTAAAAAATTAAAAAAAGGAAATTTTGTAACTCAGATACTCTGGTTTACACGTGTTGAATTTGAGGTGACTACATGACACACCCATATAAAATTAATTTTGTATTTGGATCTATGAGTTTTCATCACATGAGTTATTTTGTGATGAAACTATATGTTTAGGAATTTCTAGAATCTAGATAGCATTTGTAATGATGGCATAAATGGGCTCCCCCAGGAAGTATGTGTTGGTAATGATGAAAAGAACAAAGAATTAACCCTGTATTAAACCACAGTTTAGAGATTGAGGAAGTACTTCCAGCATCAGATTGAATAGATAAAGAGCTTAGATACTATGACTTTGTCTTTACAGCAAGAAAGTTTGGAAAAACTAAGAAAATAGCACTTTCTTGGGCTCATCAACAAATTTAGGTTGCAGGGTAACCCCCATCTCAAAATATGAGAGAGAAGTACATCCAGAGAGAAGCAGCAACTGCTTATTTGAGGAATTGCTGGAGACTGGGTGTGAATTAGAGTACAGTGAGAAATTCCTAGGGGGCCACCACATATGTTTTTGGGCTTTCGCTCAAAGAACCCACCAGGTTCTCATAGTGAGGATCCAAGAAAGATCCCCTTATGGCAATCGGAGGGGAAGAGTAGCCATTGTAAAACATGCCTAGAAACTTCTCTGTAGCACGTCTACTCTATAGGAATAAAGGATTTTATCAGAGCACAGTTCTGAAAACTTATATCAGCAGGTGTATAGGAATTCCTTCCCACTCAAGTCCCCTCCAAGCTTCCTATCTAACCTACAAGGATAGAGAAACCTTGTCAATAGGGACTGTGGATCAAAGGAAAGGGACTGGGAAAGCTGTAGACAGGATAGGTAGGGAGTATGAGGCAAGAGGAAATAAAAGCTCTATAAGAGGGGAGCAGAGGGGAGAGGATCAGAGACACTCCTTAAGGCCAGTTTCAAAGTATAGAACCACTGAAGTCTGGGCAACTTTGGAGGATTGGAGGATTCTAATTGCAAAACTAGAGATCATTCCCCACTGTTCTCAACCCTCCTGAACACACTACACCACCTTGTCAAGGCAACTCCAGGGTAACAGTGTATGTCAGCTGAAAGAACTGTAAGTCACAAACTCCTACCAAACATCAACTTATAGAGAAGCACAACAACTTAAAAGACATTACAAAAGGCAAGAAAAAGCAGAGTATGAAGAAAAAGCAATCATCAGAACAATACTCAAATATGATGCTGATGGAATTATCATTTGGGGAATTTAAAATAAGTGTGATTGATGCATTACTATAGGTTCTAATGGAAAACATAGACAGCATTCAAGAACTGATTGTGTAAGCAGAGAGTTAGAAACTCTAAGAAATAAACAAAGAAAATGTTACATATTTTTAAAAAGTAACAGAAATGGAGAATACCTTTGATAGACTCAGTAGTTGACTTAACATGCCAAGAAAAATATCAGTTAAGTTGAATACAGGTCAATACAAAGTCAAAAACTACAACAGAAAGAGAATGAATAATAAAAATAAAAAGAACAGAAAATAACTATGGGGCAATATCAAAGGATGTAGCATATGCATAATTAGAATACAAAAAGGGTAAGAAAAAGGGTAAGAAAAAGGGTAAGAAAAAGGGTAAGAAAAAGAAATATTCTAAGAAGTAGTATCAGAAAACTTTGCAAAATTAATACCAGACACCAAACTACATATCTAGGAAGTTCAGAGAGCACCAAGAAAGATACATAAATCTATACTACAGTTCTACAGGCCTTTACCAGGGTGACTGTGCATTGGGAAAAAGGAAATCATCAGACTTTAGGGGATTTTTGTACACGGGCTCTGAACCAACACTTTATTCCAGGAAACCCAAAATGCCTTCGTGGTCCACCCATGAGACTAGGGGCTTGTGGAGGTGACCAATGGACTTACAGCTCAGGTTTTTCTCACAACAAGAAAACGACTGTACTGTACGACTTTGGGAGTCGTACAGTAGACCCCCCAAACTTATTCTGTGGTTATTTCCCCAGTTCTGAAGTAGAAATATGTGAGAAAAAATTATGATAGACTCTAGGCTAGAGAATTTTTGTATATTTCTTATGCTATAAAGGGACAACAAATACCAAAGTCACTGCTCACAGTCAAGAAATAACTCTTCAACCACTAAACTAGAGATCATATCTCAGCCTAGATTTCTTGGCAGTTTGAATTTATAAAATTAAAGGTTTGCTAAAATGTTGAGCACTTGAACACAAGTAGAATCTCTTTCTTCCTTTTACTTTCATTATGGTCCTTAGTAAAAGAAAGTATATTCATCCAATTTTAAACCATAATCCCTTAGGGGCGCCTGGGTGGCTCAGTCGGTTGGGCGTCCGACTTCGGCTCAGGTCATGATCTCGCGGTCCGTGAGTTCGAGCCCCGCTTCGGGCTCTGTGCTGACAGCTCAGAGCCTGGAGCCTGTTTCGGATTCTGTGTCTCCCTCTCTCTCTGACCCTCCCCCGTTCATGTTCTGTCTGTCTCTGTCTCAAAAATAAATAAACGTTAAAAATAATTTTAAACCATAATCCCTTAAAGATTCCTTTATTAAATGATATTTGGATTTAGGGGCACTGGGGTGGCTCAGTTGGTTAAACATCTGACTCTTGATTTCAGCTCAGATCATGATCTCACAGTTCGTGAGATCCAGCCTGGCATCAGGCTCTTATGCTTGGGATTCTCTTTCTCTCCTCTCTCTCTGTCCCTACCCGGCTCATGTGCTTGCTCTCTCTGTCTCTCTCTCTCTCAAAATAAATAAACATTGAAAAATAAATAAACATGATATTTGGTTTTAATACATGTTCACAAATGAATCTCCACGTTTAGTGCAGGCTGAGTATTGATCATCAGTAATAACATCAGGTTCAATGAGTGACTAGCAAACTATACTTAATATATTGCTGCTGGAAACTTTTTTTATGTGTTTATGTATATATGTATGTATGTATGTATGTATTTAGAGAGAGAGAGAGCATAAGCATGCATGTGAGCAGGAGAGGGGCAGAAAGAGAGAGAGAGAGAGAGACAGACAGACAGACAGACAATCCCAAGCAGGCTCCACACTCAGCACAGAGCCCAACACAGGGCGCAATCCCATGACCATGAGATAATGACCTGAGCTGAAATAAAGAGCCAGATGCTTACCTGACTGAGCCACCCAGGCATCCCACTGCTGGAAATATTTATGAGAAGATTAAGTAGAGACAATAGTTACAGTGACCCTAAATAAAAGAACAAAGAATGATTAAGCATGCTTAATAACTAGAAGTAAACACTTAAATGGATTACAATCACCATAGTGTTTTAATAATTGACATTCATGCTATATTTCTGTCATTCACATGCATATGTATCTAAGGCTTATGCAGGCATTTCTATAGCTTAATGGGAAACAGTTCGATGAAAACTTAAGAAAGCCTCAACAGCCAATGTAGAAGTCTTATAATGAATATTTTATAAAGCTTGAATAGTCTCATAATTTTCTACAGTTCTAAAAATTAAAATTAACATTCCTACACAGGCTAAGTTGTAAAATAGCTATTCAGTCAAATTTCTTGGAGATATTAACAGAGCAGAATCTTTTCTTCTTTGAAATACATCATTAAGATTTATTTAAAATGGAATATTCCCTTTGGATTTAATTTGTTTCAAGAGACAGACAAGTAGCCTCATTAGTTTTTCATATATATTATCAATTTGAACTAAGCTGTTATCTTTCAAGGGTCATAATAGGAGAAGGTATTTAAGTGGTGGTGGGTGGGAATGATTCTTATAACAATTTTGCAGACTACTTTTCTCCTGTATGTTAGCCACTGTTATCACTTAGTTTTTTTTTAATTCCTTTAATCCTTACAAAAGCTTTATGAAATAATTATCCATTTGTAGACTTGAACACCAGCATGGTGGTGCAACTGGGATTCCATCTTTGGCTGTCTACTCCAGAGGCTCTGTTGTTAACCATCCCTCAGTCGAGCAATCTGCCCCCCAGTTCTTGTTTCCTTATAAAAACATCTAATTGGGGGCGCCTGGGTGGCACAGTCGGTTAAGCGTCCGACTTCAGCCAGGTCACGATCTCGCGGTCCCTTAGTTCGAGCCCCGCGTCGGGCTCTGGGCTGATGGCTCAGAGCCTGGAGCCTGTTTCCGATTCTGTGTCTCCCTCTCGCTCTGCCCCTCCCCTGTTCACGCTCTGTCTCTCTCTGTCCCAAAAATAAATAAATGTTGAAAAAAAAAATTTAAAAAAAACATCTAATTGTATTAATCTAAAATCCACTTCAAAATTTAATATTGAGTATTATCCAACAAATATAAGACTTATTTTCTAAGAATGAGGAGTGCATATTTTTTCCTTCTGAATAACTAAAATAATAAGTAAACTCTAAAATTTGCGTTAGTTTTATTTTCAGCCAGCATGTTTTCTTACCATTTCATGTGATATATGTTTCATGCTTTTTTGGAATTTTGAAAATTTGAATTTCTCAATGTCATGGGAAGTCATATTCATAAATTCCTTAATATTAGTAAAAACTAAAGTTTAAAACATGTTCTTAGCCAAACTTTTGTAGAGAAACCTTGAAGTAAATTTCCAATTAATACTTGGAAGGTCAAGACAACTTAGCTGATTTTTTTTGCTGTCAGGTTAAACATGACAAAGAGAAAAGAAAATAATCTTTGAAATTAGCCTAAGTATACCATTCCAATTTACTTTATTTCTCTTAACAGACTAAAATCATATCCAGAAGATGTTACTAAATCTTATTTTAGAAACCTGCATTTTACTTATCAAATAAAAGGTGATGTTTTAAAACATGAAAATATAACACAATTTTAAAATGTTAATAGATAAGTTGATTATTGATAGTGAGACATACCTAAGTAAAAACTAATAAGATTACTTTTAAAATATTATGAGATTCTTGAACTTTTTTTTTTTTAATTTATTTACTTTGAGAAAGAGAGAGAGAGCACGTGGGAGGGACAGAGAGACAGGGAGACAGGGAATCCCTAGCAGGCTGTCCATCAGCATGGAGCCTGATGCAGGCTTGAACTCACAAACCATGAGTTCATGACCTGAGCTGGAATCAAGAGTCAGATGCCTAACCTAGGCATCTGGGTGAGCCACCCAGATGACCCTTAAATTTATTCTTAAAATCCATTTCCCTTGACAAGTTTCCAAAGGGTAATTGGGCACAGTCTGGGTGCCATGAAGTTTGGGGTGCGCAGTAAAGTTATGCTAAGAATTCCTTGGTATCTTGTATTTTGCTTCCTATAGTCATAAGGTGAATCAACTAAAAATTTGGAAATCAGATTTTCCTATAAATCTCCCAACACTGTTGGACAAGCTCTATACCCTAAAAGTCAGAGGGCCAGGAAATATAAGACAGCTGACTCATACAATTTCTGACATTTAAGCCAAATCATCAATGCCACCAGAGAAGAAGAGTGACTTCTATCATATCCCAGAATTAGAGTCATCTTCTATGGAGCAAAATCTAGTAGGTAAAATAGGTGTGGAAATCTGGACAGTTTACTCATGGACTGACTACATATCGCCCTAAAAACTAAAATACCAAAGATGCCCTAAGACACAACTCTTCCCCAGAAATCCTTGAACAGTGTAATCCCTACTATTTACAACCTACAATGTTTCCTTATACATTTCACCTTCTGACAACTGGACAAACTTCCAAACCTCTATCCTGTTTTCTGTCAAAATAGAGATAACTAGTCCATGTTTGCTGTCTCTCTGATAGCTATTTACTCTATTTGAATGAATGTTAATATTCCCATTGTATGGGGCGCCTGGGTGGCTCAGTCAGTTGAGCGTCCGACATCAGCTCAGGTCATGATCTCACAGTTTGTGAGTTCGAGCCCTGCGTCGGGCTCTGTGCTGACAGCTCAGAGCCTGGAGCCTGCTTCAGATTCTGTGTCTCCCTCTCTCTGCCCCTTCCCTGCTCATACTCTTTCTCTCTCTGTCTCTCAAAAATGAGTAAACTTTAAAAAAAAAATAAAAAAAATTCCCATTGTAATAATACTAATATTTTGAGGGACTCTTATAACCAAGATAAAGGGAAATAACACCTATGCATTCTAATTTTTATTAACCTTTCCCTTCTTCAGCTGTGTTCCGAACTGGTCTTACTCTTGTGTCTCATCTATATTTTTATGTTTTATAGTATCTTTATGACCTATACAATTTTCCATTAGTTAACTGACTTAATATGTACTAAAACTTTATCTTATAATTAATGCTTCCAATAAATATATTTCTCTTATGATCAAAAGTATCCCAGTACTGCTAACTTATGTAGACATATTCTGTGGTTTCCATGAATATCACAACCTTAAAGCAACACAATCTTAATAAAAAACTTAGCACAGAGCACAACACATGGGCATAAAACACATTCATGGGACTCCTAGGCTCATATCCTTGCTCCCACTCAATTGGGCAACTTCTATATAATACAATTAGAGTTTCCACCTATCAGTGCCAACTTATTTCTAGGAATCATAATCACTGAAATGTACATTTTAAAAGATATTAAGGAATATGTGTCTTTCATAAACATTGTGATGTACTTACTTTCAAATGTATCTTCATTTGAAGTAGCTTATTTAATTCATCCCATAATTTTATCCATCTATTTTGTTATAATTTCTAAATATTGCTTGTTTTTCATCCTATTATCTTTATAATTTCTCAAAAAGGGTAGTCTTTTCTACTCCATACTCTGGTGAAAGTAGAGATTATCAGCCACTTTTCTAATGCACTAACACATAAAGTTATAGACACAAAAGTTTTCCTTACTGTCTTAAGTATAAGACTTAACTGGGGTGCCTGGGTGGCTTAGTTGGTTAAGCATCCAACTCTTGGTTTCGGCTCAGGTCATGACCTTACGATTTGTGAAATTGAGCCTGGTGTGGGGCTTCATGCTGACAGCATGGAGCCTGCTCGGGATTCTCTCTCTCCCTCCCTCCCTCCCTCTGCCTCCTCCCCTGCTCACTCGGGCACATGCTCTCTCCCTCCTTCTGCCCCTCTCTCTCTCTCTCTCTCTCCCCTGCTTGCTTGGGCACATGCTTTCTCTCTCTCTCTCTCTGTCTCTCTCTCTCTCTCTCTCTCTCCCCCCCAAAAATAAGTAAACTTTAAATAAGACCTAACTCAAATATTAAATACACAATATTTAAATAATTTCCCAGTTATTACTGATGGTTTATGTTGGCCTAGGTTTCATAGCCACACTACCAATTATCCTTTATACATACACATTTGTCTCAAGAGGTGATGGTTCTTCCAGTGCTTTGCATTGCTATAGAAGAGTCTAGAAGCTTAGTGTCACTTTTACCACAGTCCTTGTAGACCAAATTTCCACTATTTGTACTGGAAATGAAATATTCCATGTGTGATTGCTGGTATCTCTTTGTTCTGAGAGCCACAGAATATCTCAGAATGTGTTTGAAAATATTCTTCAATTTGAATTCTCAAAACATCTTTAAATGTCTGTAGGATGTATAATATTATCTTTGATTTTTTTAATATAAACATACAAAGCTGTAATATTACCCCCTTCTATCTACTACTTTATATATTAAATTTTTTGAGATCTTAATTTTTGTTATAATTTAATTAAAATCCTTTTTATTTCTCTTTTAGAGGTATATTGCTTAATTTCCAAATATAAAGTGTTTCCTAGATATAGTGCTATTGTTTAATTTTGCTGAGGTCAAAGAATATAATTTATTTTTTAAATTAAAAAATACATGTACTGAAACCTGTTTACAACAGGAATATAGTCTAAGTGAATGTTCTATGTACAGTCAAAAATAATGTTTATTGTGCTGATACTTGGCGAAGTGTCCTATAAATTTCAGTTAAGTCAATTGATAGTATAGTTCAGGGGAATCAAATCTTAAAAAGCTCCCTGAGTGATTTTGTTTCACAGCCAATTTTGAAAACTAGTAACGAAAGAAAAAAGAAGGCAAAGACAAAATAGTGTAAATTGAAAGGGATTTAAGAATATCACTCTGTTTGATATATAATGATAGATATGGAAATCTGAAGGTTTAAGAGAAGAGCAGGGAATAAATGTTATGTCAAACAGATTCAGCTGCTCACTTGGCTTAGTGGGGAGCATGAATACACCACTTATTCTGATTAAAAGTCATGTTCATCACACTCAGTGTTTCTTGGATGCCTGTTCCGTATGAAAATATGAAATCTTACATTTGATCAAAATTTCTTGTCTCATAAATTTCTTATCTATTCATTTAGGCTATGGTATTGCAAAATCAGTAATGATTTTTGGGAATTGGCAATCTGAGGGTGGATATGGCCCTTGGATAAATTTTAGTTGGCCTATTTAAAATGGCTTTTATATTATTTTCCTCCATTTCACCAATGTCTCATAAAATGTATAAATATGAGGGGCGCCTGGGTGGCGCAGTCGGTTAAGCGTCTGACTTCAGCCAGGTCACGATCTCGCGGTCCGGGAGTTCGAGCCCCGCGTCGGGCTCTGGGCTGATGGCTCAGAGCCTGGAGCCTGTTTCCGATTCTGTGTCTCCCTCTCTCGCTGCCCCTCCCCCGTTCATGCTCTGTCTCTCTCTGTCCCAAAAATAAACAAACGTTGAAAAAAAAATGTATAAATATGAATTGATAATTTTTTGGGAGTACCAGTATTTGTTACCTTCTTGAATATTAAAATAACTGCTGATCTTTAATTCTCTTCATTTTACTGTTTACTTAGTTGCTTATTGTTACTTATTAATACGTGGCAATAATTAATAATTTGTCAAAAGTAAACACCTACTCCATCACTTATTTACCATGAATTAATTTGAGGGCAATTTACTTAGCTTTCTGAGCCTAATATTCTTCATCTGCAATATGAGGGTAATAATATACATCATGTAGTATTGTTGTAAGGAGTAAATTATGTTAAGTATTTTGACTTGTATTTTATCTAGTTTAATCACAATTCAGTATTTTGTTATCATTTATGTAACACCTGACAACTAATTTTATTAGACTAGACTCATATGACATATTAACAAAGAAGGTTCTACATATGTAGTTTCAAGATTGGAAGTTCTTACTAATTTATTCATATCTCCTTTTTCTGTTCTTAGTTAAGAGTCTCATAAGAATTTGCTTGCCAATAACATCTAAACTCTCTTTAGATGATCTATTTCAACCCGTCAACATACATTCTGAAAGTTTGAGATTATGTTTAAACATGTGACATTCTTGCTTTAAAAGAGTGAACTGACAACATTTAGCTTTCACTAGTTTTTACAGGCTAGTCCAACATTGTCTTGCCTTATCTTCTGTAATTCTTTGAATACACTTTGAATATGCACTTTCTCGTACATCAGTTATTTATTTACATTTCTCACATTGTTTTTTCCTCCCTTTTCTGCCTATGAAAACTATCATCTTGAAAACTAATACTCTGCTTTCCATTTCTCCCTCATTTAGAATTAATCATTCTTTTATGTATCAATAGCATTCTGTTTATATTTCTAGGTATATATAATTATATATATAATAGATTTAAAATTAATAGTACCCAACCTCTTAGGATGACAACACACTTTATAACATTTGAGAGTATGTAATTCTGGTTAGGCAGAAAGATAGTTATCTGAGAGATTGCTTGCTTCAGAATCCATGCAGAGCTAAAGAATCAAATGGGTAAATGATTCCAGTCCATGGGGCTAATATACCTAGGTGGATGTTCTCTGTGCACTTGAATGTTCATTTCCTAATATTTGGTGAAGTGTTCTGTAAATTTCAATTAGGTTTTTGATAGTGTTGTCCATTGGACATTAGATATAAATATTTGTTAATGTTTCCTAAGTGATTATGTTGCACAAGGAACCTTAAGAAGTAATAAATATGCTAGTTAGGCAACTTTGGGATTTGGGAGGGCAGAAAATTAATGCAACTAACACAAATTATCAGGCACACTTGGAGATATCTTCTGATCATGAGGCTGATTACTACCCTCTTTATTCCTAATCCATTGATTTGTTTGTGGGGTGGCAGTGGTTATGTTGTGGTGTTTGGGGTAAAGAGTTGTCTACTATAAAAGGCAGTTGATTTGAGCAGGAAAGGTCCCTAAGAGATGCTCACCCCAAATGGTTGGGAAATATGTTGAATACGTATCACAATTAAATATATAATTATGAGTTGAGTAGGAAAATGGAAACTGCAAATTCTAAAATGGCTTTACTTACTCTATAAAGACTCATACTTATTTAAAGTGAATCAGGACTTAACTAGGGATTTTCAAAACAAAATAAAGATCTTTAAAAATAAACAAAGAATGGAGATGAAGTGAATATTTATAGAAGACTGTAAAATATGTGAGAAAAAAACCTGAGTTTCTAAGTCAAAAAAAGCAGTCATATGGTTGAAAATGAGTGAATAGAAAGATGGCAAGGTTAAGGCCTTCCTAGATATTTTAAAGACTGAGTTCATTAAGATATTGCAAATCATGGGTGCCTGGGTGGCTCAGTCAGTTAAGCATATGACTCTTGGTTTTGGTTCAGGCCATGATCTCATGGTTTGTGAGTTCAAGCCCCACATTGGGCTCCACACTGAAACACAGAGCCTGCCTGGGATTCTCTCTCTCTCTGTTCCTCTGCCCCTCTTCCACCCTCTCTGTCACTCAAAATAAATAAACTTAAAAAAAAATAGGTTGCAAATTTTATTGCCTTAGCAGTGAAATGCCTTAAGATTTTACCAACAACTATCATGTGTAAGTCCATTCTAGGTTTAAAGAAGGTGTGACTTTGAGAAAAATACAACTTGGAAAACTGAAGTATCAAAAGGAGGACCAAAAATATGACTTGCTTGGTACTAATGAAGGCAAAGAGTGTTTATTTTTAGCTTTTGTATTATCTATGAAAGAAAAATATTATGTATTTCTGTTATCATTATGCTTCCTTAAAGCTCACAGATATCCAGGACCCACCTTTAGGAATTCTGATTTGGAAAGATTGGGATTGGGCTTGAACATCCATATATTTAACAAGCTCTCTAGACTCTTTTCCTCCTCCTGTTTTTTCTTCTTCCTCATCCCTTGTAATTCATATTCCATAAAATTCATCCTTTTATACTTTATAATTCAGTGGTTTTAGTGTATTCATAAAGTTTTGCATATATCATCATAATATATTTCCAGAACATTTGTATTAGTAAAACAAACAAACAAACAAACAAAAAAACAAGACACACACACACACACACACACACACACACACACACACCACACAGAATTTTCGGTATCCATTAGAAGTCAGTCCCCATTTCCTCCTCCCCAACTGCCTCTGCAGTCCTCTAATCTCTCTCTCTCTCTATCTCTGGGCTTGTCTATTCTGACATTTCATAAGAATATAATCATATAATATGAAGCCTTTTATATCTGGATTGTTTCCCTTAGCCTAATGTTTTCAAAGTTCATTTATATTGTAACTTGCACCAATACATCATTTCCTTTTAATACTGAATAGTATTGCATTGTATGGACACTCCACATTGTGTTCATCCATTCCTCAATTAATGGATGTTTTTGGTGTTTTCACCTTTTGGCTGTTACAGAAAATGTTGCTAATTTTATTCCATTTTGATTGCAGGACACTCTTATGATGTCAGTTTTTTAAAATATATTGAGACTTCTTTTATGGGTTAGCATATGATATATCATGGGAAAAGTTCCATGTACACACAAGAAGAATTTGTGTTCTCTTTTTGGGTAGAGTGTTCTCTAGATGTCTGTTAGATCCAGTTGATTTATATATACATACATGTAGTATTACAACATACATACACACAAACATTTATGTAAAGATTTGAGAAATGGAAAAGGAATTTCACTTATGTTAAATTCATGTAGTCATCATATTACTAGGTCTAATAACACTTGAGAGGCACCTAGGTGGCTCAGTCAGTTAAGCATCGACTCTTGATTTCAGCTCATCATAATCTCAAGGCATGTGAGTTTGAGCCCTGCATCAGCCTCCACACTGACAGCATGGAATCTGCTTGGAATTCTCTGTCTCCGTCTCTGTCTACCCCTCCTCCACTCATAATCTCTCTCTCTCTCTCTCTCTCTGTCTCTCTCTCTCTCTCTCTGTGTGTGTGTGTGCGTGTGTGTGTGTGTGTGTGTGTGTCTATCACTATCAAAATAAACTTTAAAATGATAATAATAACATTTGGTTCTGATCAAACCAATTACCAATTATGGTCACTAAAGAAAAGAGGCAAGAGTGAGTATAATTACTTAATTATAATGTTAAGTGTAATGTTACATATAATGTTAAGGTATAATTTAAATGTGATGCATTTCAACAACAAAAAACACAAAGGCAAAAGACATAGTTCAGGGCTAAGATTAAACTCCAAATTTTGTTACTTATGTGAAAGAAAAAAAAATAGAATAGTTTTAGAGTAAGTTTTCCAATGATTTCATTTAGCCCACGTCCAATGTTTGTGTACTTCTTATAAAAAATAAGAATAAAGTTGGTAAATATGTAAAATTCAAAATTTAATTGTTTAGTACACAGATAAATATTGTGAATTATTGTGTGTTTCACTGTAACAAAACCAAGAATAAAATAGATTTAGTATATGCTTACAGATTCCCTTTAAGGTGTCATATAAATTTTTACATACATTCTCTCACTGCGTACCCTATGAGGTTTTTATCCTTGAGGATACTCCTTTAATAGTGAAATGAATACAGAATGCCTAAAATTGAGAAGAATCTAAAAACTGAAGAACCAAGAAACCCAATTGTGACAAATAACGTAGCCTCTATTTCTAGGGAAATATAATTTTTCTTTGTTTTGTATTCTGGCTTATATGTATCTACGTAACAGTTTTGAATTAGAAGTAAGAGTCTGCACATACAAGAGATTGGATAAAAAATGAATAATTTTGTTGTTACAAATACAAGAGTTATGGGGACTAACAAAAATAATTTTAAAATGTAACAATATACATAATATCAATTAATATATAATAATTCTTACTCTTACTCGGACAGTGTTGTTTACAAACAGCCCTCAATAACCCAGATGGGAAAATACAATATTTATCATCCCGGGAGATTAATACAGTAAGCATAATAGTTGGAAAATAAGTTGACTAAATAATGTATATAATAAGTGACATTTCTTGAATTGAAACATGGGTCCATCTCTCATGGGGCCATCTTAAGTATTCTACTTTAAAGCATCATGGTATACTCAAATCTAAATTGCAGGTTTACTATAATGTTCATATAAAGACACCCCTTCAACTGAATCATGTGCAAATTGAATTTTTTAACAGGTATGTATGGGAAGTTTCAGAAGTCCTACTTAATGTTTTATATTAAAGTATTTGGAATCCTGCATTTAACTGAGCTGTTTGATATTAATTAAAAAAATACTTTTGTATAAGTCTTACAGATGACATCTTTTAGATTTTTGTCCTAAATGTTCCATTCAGGATATTACTGTATAATCTTTTAGATATAGATTTCTGTTTTTTAGGTATTTCCTATACTTTGACATTATTCAACTTACTGAATGTTCTCTTATAATAGCATAAAAATAGCACTAAATACTAATACTCACACAACCAAAGCATAGCCAGATATTTTTACTTGCTACCATTTGTGAAGAATATTATTTGAATATTTTTGTCCATAATGGATATCACTTCCTTTGTGTACAAAAGGCAATGAAATGTGAGCGGTATAATGTCAAATTTGTCATAACAGACTGTTTCATGAATGAAGAGTTCATCCAAAATTAGCCATGTCACTTCACATGCATGAATAGCATAGACTGTTAAATAATGAATGTCCTCAGAAAAAAAGATCATATTCACTATTCAAATACATGTATGAATGATTTTACTCCTTTGTTTATTGCTGAAATTATTGTAGTATAGCACATTATAGTAATTTAATTTAAATAGATAATACAACTATAAATTCATTTCTTCTAAAGCATGCTTTAAAAACTGGTTAAACAGGGGCGCCTGTGTGGCGCAGTTGGTTGGGCGTCCGACTTCGGCCAGGTCGCGATCTCGCGGTCCGTGAGTTCGAGCCCCGCGTCGGGCTCTGGGCTGATGGCTCGGAGCCTGGAGCCTGTTTCCGATTCTGTGTCTCCCTCTCTCTCTGCCCCTCCCCCGTTCATGCTCTGTCTCTCTCTCTGTCCCAAAAATAAATAAACGTTGAAAAAAAAATTTAAAAACTGGTTAAACATATTTCTTCAATTCTCTGCTTGCTATGTGTACTAGAAGAGAAAATGGCAATTCTTAGAATTTGCCTTGAAAATTTGTGCAGTAATAAAATAGAATTGTGGAATAATAGAGCTTAAATGTATGTTTAAGATCATCCATTCAGCTTTTCCAAATTTTGCTTTGTTGAGTTTCAATTATCCTTCTCTTGTTTGTGGGTATGGGGGTATCTGCATAAGATATTTCTGATTTTTATCATTTTAGTAGTGGAATTGAAAAAGTATGCCTTGGATCCAAGGTGTTGGTTTGAGTTAAAACTCAAAAATATCCTTGACTTCCCTGAAAAAGATCTAAAATATGCCCAGGCACCAGGCAAAAGAAAACACATAGTGCTCGTAGGTGGAAATACATTCTTTTATTGGTGCTTCAGAATTTTAATTTTAAAATTAAATCAGACAAAAAATTACAGTTAAGATTATCAAAGCAAATTAATGCATTCCTCTGCCCACTTCCTCTCCAGTAACCCTCAGTTTGTTCTCTATACTTAAGAGTCTGTTATTCTGGTTTGCCTCTCCTTCTCCCCCTCAGTGTTCATCTGTTTTGTTACTTAAATTCCACATATGAGTGAAATTATATGGTATTTGTGTCTCTGGCTGACTTATTTCACATAGCACTAATACTCTCTAGCTTCATCCATGTCATTGCAAATGGCAAGATTTCACTGTATTTCATGACTAATATTCTAACACACACACACACACACACACACACACACACACACACACACTCCACCTCTTTTTTATCCATTCATCAGTCGATGGACATTTGGGCTCTTTTCATAATTTGTCTATTGTTGATAATGCTGCCATAAACATTGAGGTGCATCCATACCTTCAAATCAGTGTTTTTGTATCCTTTGGGTAAATACTTAGTAGTGCAGTTGCTGGATCATAGGGAACTTCTATTTTTAGCTTTCTGAGGAACCTTCATACTGTTTTCCAGAGTGGCTTCCCACCAGCAGTTTGCATTCCCACCAACAGCGTAAGAGGGTTCTTCTTCCTCTGCATCCTCTCCAATGGGTATTGTTTCCTGTGTTAGGAATTTTAGCCTCTCTGACTGGTGTGAGGTGTTATATCATTTTATTTTTATTTACCTGATGATGAGTGATGTTTAGCATCTTTTAATGTGTTGATAAGCCATCTGGATATCTTCTTTGGAAATATGTCTATTTATGTCTTCTACACATTTCCTAACCAAATTATTTTTTGTGTGTTGAATTTTAAAAGTTCCTTATTTATTTTGGATACAGACTCTTTTTCAGATATATCATTTGCAAATATCCTCTCGCATTCCAAAGGTTGCCTATTAGTTTTGTTGATTGTTTCCCTCACTGTGCAGAAGATTTTTATCTTGATAAAGTTCCAATAGTTCATGTTTGCGTTTGTTTCCCTTGCCTCTTGAGACATGTCCAGTAAAAAGTTGCTATGGCTTGTGTCAAAGAGGTTACTATCTGTGTTCTTTTCTACAATTGTGTTGGGTTCCCTTACATTTAGGTCTTTCATCCATTTTGAATCTACTTTTGTGTATGGTGTAAGAAAGTGGTCCAGGTTCATTCTTCTGCATGTCACTGTCCAGTGTTCCTAACACACTTGTTGAGGAAACTCTCTTTTTCCTACTGGATATTCTTTCCTGTTTTGTTGAAGATTAGTTGACCATGTAGTTGTGGATTCACTTCTGGGTTTTCTATTCTGTTCCTTGGTCTATGTGTCTGTTTTTGTCCCAATACCGTACTATCTTGATCACTACAGCTTTGTAATATAGCTTGACGTCTGGAATTGTGATTCCTCCAGCTTTTTCTTTTGTGATATTGCTTGAGCTATTCAGGGTCTTTTGTGGTTCCATATAAATTTTTGGATTGTTTGTCCTAGCTCTGTGAAAACTGCTGGTGGTATTTTGATAGGGATTGCATTAAATGTTTAGACTGATTTTGGTAGAATAGACATTTTAGCAGTATTTGTTGTTCTAATCCATGAGCATGGAATGTTTTTCCATTTCTTTATGTCATCTTCAATTTTTTCATAAGTGTTCTATAGTTTTCAGAGTACAGATTTTTTTTACCTCTTTGATTATGTTTATTCCTAGGTATATTATGTTTTAGGTGATATTATAAATGGGATCTATTTCTTGATTCTCTTTCTGCTGCTTCATTCTTAGTATAAAAATGCAACAGATTTCTGTATGTTGATTTTGTGTCCTGTAACTTTACTGAATTCCTGTATCAGTTCTAGCAATTTTTTGGTGGAATCTTTTGTTTGTTTCTTTGTTTTATATAGAGTATCATGTCATCTGCAAATAGTGATCCTTGCTGATTTGGATGCCTTTTATTTATTTATTTTTTTCTGGTTATTAAGGTTGGACTTCCAGTGCTATTTTAAATAAAAGTGGTGAGTGTGGACATCCCTGTCTTGTTCCTGACCATAGAGGAAAAGTTCTCGGTTTCCTCCATTGAGGATGATATTAGCTGTGGGTTTTTCAAATATGGCCTTTATTATGTAAGGCATGTTCCCTCTAAACCTACTTTGTTTAGGGTTTTTATCATGAATGGATGTTGTACTTTGTCAATTGATTTTTCTGTATGTATTGAGAAGATCATATGGTTCTTATACTTTCTTTTATTAATGTGGTATATCATGTCAATTGATTTGCAAATATTGAACCACCCTGGAGCCCAGGAATAAATCTCACTTAATCATGTTAAATAATTATTTTAATGTACTGTTGTACTCAGTTTGGCAGTAGTTTGTCATGAGGTTTTGCATCCATGTTCATCAGGAATATTGGCCTGTAATTCTCTCTTTTTTTTTTTTTTTCAACGTTTATTTATTTTTTTTGGGACAGAGAGAGACAGAGCATGAATGGGGGAGGGGCAGACAGAGAAGGAGACACAGAATCAGAAACAGACTCCAGGCTCTGAGCCATCAGCCCAGAGCCTGACGCGGGGCTCAAACTCACGGACCGGGAGATCGTGACCTGGCTGAAGTCGGACGCTCAATCGACTGTGCCACCCAGGCGCCCCTGTAATTCTCTTTTTTAGTAGACATTTTGGTTATGGAATCAGGGTAATGCTGGCCTCGTAGAATGAGTTTCTATTTTTTGGAATAGTTTCAGAAGAATAGGTATTAACTCTTCTTTCAGTGTTTGGTAGAATTCCCTTGTAAAGCCATCTGACCTTGGACTTTTGTTTGCTGGGACATTTTTGATTAGTGATCCGATTTCTTTGCTGGTTATATAAGTCTGTTCAAGTTTTTTCTCTAATTTTGAATATGGTGTCATGTAGGCAAATTTTTGTTTGATTAATTGTATCCTTAGGATAAGAAATAGTATACTACCTTTTTTTTTTGGTGCAAAGTGTGATTTTATTAAAACATGGGGATAGGACCCATGGGCAGAAGAGCTCCCCTGGGACCATGAGGAGAGACTGGTTATATACTATGGAGTTGGGATAGGTAAAGTCCAGGGTAAGTTTCTAATGAGATTTTCATCTGCTAAAGAAGACTCACAGGATACTGGAGGCCTAGCTATTGTCAAGCTAAGGTTGTTTTTCCCTCTAGCAAATCATTAGCATTAAGACAGTAGGGAGTTCCTGGAGAAACCCTCAAGTATTTGTCAATGGGCTGCAGGTTCTAAGGGACTTTAATTTTATCTGCCATTTCCTTCTGCCTTTGTTTCCCACATCATTCCCCCCTTAACTATTTTGACCATTAAATCTTTAAGGTTTCTGAGAGTGGGAGGTGCTTTCTTCTGTAACATCTTCCTGCTGAATAGGGGCATAGAGATGTCCCTACCTATAGTTCAACATTGGTCAGTTGGGATATTTATATATAGGAATTACCAAAGGCAGAGGCAGCCAATCCAAGGTAGACGACATATATGAATCTCCTTGAATGGAAAGGATCATCTATCTTCTAGAAGTTATAGCAGTGAAGGAGTCTTGGCACTAGGCAGGGAGACACCAGAAAAGACAACAAAATAAGGTTAATAGTATAAAAGAAGCTTAAGGCTTTTTTTAATACACTACCATTTTCTGTAAAATAAAAATAAAAACCCTTTTGTTCCAGTGAGTTACCTTGGACCTTTTAATTGAAAATCAGTTAACTATAGAGTGTGGTCTATTTTTGGACTCCATTGATTAACACATCTCTCTTTATGACAATATTCTAGTGTCGTGATTACAGCAGTCCTATAGTAAGTCTTTAAGTCAGTTAACAAAAGGTCCTTAAGTTTTATCTTCTTCCTTAAAATTATTTTGTCGGTTTTAGGCCCTTTGTAATTCCATATAAATTGATGAATAAGTCGATTTCTTAAAAAGTACCTGCTGAAAATTTGATTAGCATTGCTTTAGTTTTGCATGTCACTTTGAGGAAAATTAATCCCTTACCAATATTTAATCTTCTCATCCATGAATATGATAGAGCTTTCAATTTAGGTGTTCTTCAGTTTCTTTCAGTAATTGTTTTTTTTTTTGCCTGTTTGTTTGTTTTGTTTTTAATTTTCAGTGTGGAGGTCTTGTATGTGTTTTAAGTTTATTCCAAAGTGTTTCCCATGTTTTATGCTGTTGTGAATGGTATTCCAAATTCAAGTTTAAATTGTTTTTGTTAATATACAGAGATATGATATCTCTGCCAACTATCCTAAATTTATTATTTGCTCCAGTAGTGTTTTTGTGGAGTCCTTGGATAACTTACATAGATGTCATGTTATCTAAGAAAAACATTCTTTCGCTTATTCTTTTCATTCTCTATGTAATTTGTTTGTCCTACCACCTAGCAATAGCTGTGACCACTAAAACAATGTTGCAAAACAGTAGTTAAGAATGGACATCTTAGACTTATTTGTGATCTTAGAGGGAAATCATTTAATCTTTGACTATTAAGTATGATGCAAGCTCTAAGATCTTCATAGATAATTTTTATCGAGATGTAGAAGCTTTCTTTTATTCCTAGGGTTTTTTAAATAGTGTTTTTATTATGAATGAATAGTGGATTTTATCAAATGATTTTTCTATGATTATTGTATGATTTTATTTTTAATTTGTTTAAATGATGTATTTTATTGATTGATTTTTAAAACTTTGGTCAATCTTGCACCCAAGCATCACCTCATTTGTATAGAATCATGCCCCTGCTTCATTGCTCTTAAATTGATATTTTATATTTATTTTTTATTGTTTTTTGAATTTGTATACTTTATTCACTTTTTAAAGATGTTTTTGTTGCTACAGGTGATCTGATTCAAGGTAATCTGCTAAAACTGGAAGCAGTAACCCCCCAACTTGTAGTTCTTTCTTTTGTAGAGAGCTGTCTCCCTGTTCCCCAAGTAACTATTCCATTGATGTATTCAGGATGCCATATTTCCAGCCACCTAATTAGTCATAGGTTTATTTCTTTAAAAAAATTTTTTAAATGTTTATTTATTTTTGAGAGAGAGACAGAATGCGAGTGGGTTAGGGGCAGGGAGAGAGGGAGACACAGAATCCGAAGCAGGCTCCAGGCTCTGAGCTGTCAGCCTGCTGTCGGGACCTGTGTCCTGACGCAGGGCTTAAACTCACAAGCTGTGAGATCATGACCTGAGCTGATGTCGGACGCTCAACTGACTGAGCCATCCACGCGCCTCCTCATAGCTTTATTTCTGATTGACTCTTCATTCTTATTGCCAGAATGATTACACTATCAAAAACTCTGATTTCAATCTTATAGCTCCTTTAAATAGTTTTGGATTTCTAGGGAAATGTATTTATTTGTATTAGAGCCATTTAAAACTTTCTGCAGATTATTGAGATTTCAATAAATCTTAGGGTTGTGTACGTGCTATTATTAACCTCCCTTGTAGAATAACCTGTCAGAATACTGAATTCCTACTTGTAATTATAAATCAGCTTCAGGGGTTGCCACACGTGAAACTAGATATCTAGAGCTATCCTCAAATTTCTTAAATTTATGTTCTAACAACCTATCTTGGACACTTGCTGTCCTTTGAATTTATTTAGTCTAACAATGGTGTCTTATTAATGTTTATAGTACTTTACCTTATTGACAATCAATTTTATTCTTTTTTCTCAAAGTTTTCCATATTTCCTCACCATATTTCTGATAGTTTAAGGTACCTATCAACATTGTATCTATGTTTCCTATACTATAGTTACTGTGCAATTCTGTACTATACTATATAAGGCCTTGGTGAGAGACGCTTTTCACAACTATATGAATTATGTTTCATCAGTGTTCAGAGGGGGTTCTATGCTTTCAAGATCCCCCATTTAATTTTAGCTCATTTCTTAAAAATGTCTTTGTCATTTATAATTTTTTCGTTCTTTTTTTTTTATATAATTTTTTATTCTTATTCTCTGGTAATAGGTGGAGGTAAACACTTTGCCTGGGTTATAGGATCCACCTCAAGGAGGATGGAGAGGAGGCAAATTTATCTTTCTATAATGAAGTCAGTGACTCATTTTAGTCTTATTCAATTTTAATTTTTTAAATGTTTATTCATTTTTCAGGGGTGCCTGGGTGGCTCAGTCGCTTGACTTTGGCTCGGGTCACGATCTCGCAGTTTGTGAGCTCGAGCCCCGTGTCGGGCTCTGTGCTGACAGCTTGGAGCCTGGAGCTTGCTTTGGATTCTGTGTCTCCCTCTATCTCTACCCCTCTCCTGCTCACACTCTGTGTCTCTCTGTCTCTCAATAATAAATAAATGTTAAAATTTTTTTTAATGTTTATTCATTTTTGAGAGACAGAGAGAGAAAGAGCGCAAGTGGGAAGAATAAAAAAGAGAGGGAGACAGAGAATCTGAAGCAGGCTCCAAGCTCTGAGCTGTCAACACAGAGCCTGACACAGGGCTCAAACCCATCAGTGACATGATGACCTGAGCCAAAGTCAGACACTTAACCGACTGAGGCACCCAGGCATCCCTAGTCTATTTCAATTTTAGAAAACAACTATTTAATGTTTTATTTTTTTTAACATGAATAATTGTACTCCCTTAGTAAATATTCTAAGAATAGGAGGCACATCCTGTTTCCTTTTTTTTTTTTTTTTTTTTGGCCCAGGTTATTTCTTGTTTTTTATTTTTTTTTTTAACATTTATTCATTTTTGAGAGTGAGAGAGACAGAACATGAGTAGGGGAGGGGCAGAGAGAGAGGGAGACACAGAATCCGAAGCAGCCTCCAGGCTCTTCTGAGCTGTCAGCACAGAGCCCGATGTGGGGCTCCAACCCCTGGACCGCAAGATCATGACCTGAGCCGAAGTCGGACACTTAACTGACTGAGTCACCCAGGCACCCCACCCAGGTTATTTCTTTTAGTCTTTAATTCTAGCCTGGGAAACCCTTTGTCTGTCTGTCTGTCTTTCTTTCTTTCTTTCTTTCTTTCTTTCTTTCTTTCTTTCTTTCTTTCTTTCTTTCTTATTTCTTAGAAAGACTGTGCGAATTAGAGAAAAGGGCAGAGGGAGAAAGAGATAAAATCCCAAACAGGCTCCATACTTTAGTGTGGAGTCTAATGCAGGGCTTGATCCCCCAACCCAGGGATCATGACCTGAGCCAAAGTCAAGAGTTAGACACTCAACTGACTGAGGCACCCAAGCGCCCCCACTTTTATGTTTTGTTTTCCATTTTGAATTTTTGCTTTTTAGAGTTTTTCAGTTTTCTCAGGTACTAGCTCCATCTAGTAGAATTGACATTGGCAGATCCTTGGCCTGTGGATCAGCACTCAGACTTAAAGAACCATCACCCTTTGAGCATCTTATTACATAGACTGTGTAAAATAATCATTTTTTTGTTTTTAAAATTGCAGTACGTATTTGAAAAGAGTATGGGATTAACCATATTTCATATGGTCATGCTTTCAATTATAATTTCTTACACTTTATGCAAACTAACAAAATGTCAGCAAATCAGCATTCCTGCCTCTCCCCCTTGTTAGACCAGCTTTTAGTTCTCTAATGTTGTTTTAACTTTGCTGCCAAAGAGTATCTTGGATCTTTTCAAAAGAAGTCCTTAGGTTCTCCCCCACCCAACCCTCCTCATCTTTTACAAAACAAAACAATTTACGTAGGGACATATTTACATGCTTCTAACTAACTCATCAAATTTCAGAATAAAGATATGTTCTCAGATTTAGATTTATTGTAATTCAGAGAAACATGACCATGACAGTTACTGCAAGAATTTTCAGTGTTCTTAGGCAATGTACTTTTTCAACAATTAAAGTGTTTTTTTTTCTTTTTTATTAATATTGGGCAAACCCCTGGGAGCTATACATCTTTCACATCACTTCCCACAATGAAGGCAAACCTTAGACAGAATTATGCTGTGGGCACAAATATTTATTAGCAACCAGACACTAAAAAACAGCTAAACAGATTCTTTCTACAGCTCAGGGTTAAGTCTCACTCTGCCCTTAGGCATGGAGCTAGCAAGCTGCAGGAGAGTTTAACTGGGAGGCAGATGCAAAGATACTTTGTCAGCAGGACCAGCCATATTTCTTGGCTGGTAGACAGGCAATAGATTTCCCCCTTAAAACAGAAGATCGGCAGAACAGGAGATATCAAAGCTATACTGAAATTATATTAGCCTGACCTAGTTGCTACACAGTCGTTCTAACCTCCTACGTATCTTGAGTAATACTCGTTGTGCCAGTGTGTGTATATATTTGGGGGTGGAGGGGTGTAGAAATTATATATACAAACATATTATTATATATTTAAAGCATGTTTATACTATTCAAAATGCTCTGTGGTAAATTTCGGTCACAGAAATTGGGAAATGTAATTTCCTGTGGAGTATTGATTTCTGATTAGAGTATTTCAAATGTTATCGACTCTCTCCTAGTGGGTAAATTAAAGATAATTGACATATACATATATATTATACATATATGCTGAAGTGTTCTAAAAGTAAAATGCCATATAGTCAGTTAAAAAAAAAAGACAAATAGGGGCACCTGGGTTGAGTTGAGATTCTGACTTGATTTTGGCTTAGGTCATGATCTCAGAGTTTGAGAGTTTGAGCCCCACGTTAGGCTCTGCACTGACAGTGCGAATCCTGCTTAGAATTCTCTTTCCCTCTTTCTCTCTGCTCCTCTCCCACTTGCGCACTCTCTCTCTCTTTCAAACATTAAGAATTAAAAAAAAAGAGAGTTTCATTCACTCCTTTATTCAACAAACATGTTAGAGACTATTGTAAACACTAAGGATAGAGACAAAACAGTGAAAAACCTTGATTGCTAAAGAAGATACAGTACAATGAAGACAAAAACGGAGGAAAGACGTCTCTTTTTTAGTAAAGAAATCAAATTAGTCATGCTGAAAAGGGAACATTTTTAACCGTGACAAAAGGAATACAATCTACAAAGTCAACTAGTCTTCCAAAAGCCTTTTTGTTCAAACTTTATAAAAACATTGCTTCCTGTGCTTCTCCTTTCCTTAACATAGAATGTGCATCAAGGCAATGTCATTGGTAACTCACAATCCCATAATTGATGCCCACTAATATATTTTTAGTTTATGCTAAATCTAGGATGTTTATCAGTAACTTCTCTTTAACATCTATTCAGGAATTATAACAAAGCTTAACCTGTAGTAGAAGGTTGTGGGGTTTTGTTGTTGTTGTTGTTTTTTAATGCTATCTTGACCCAGGTTTGAGGCCCTGCTTAGAAGCTATTATGTTCTCTGTCTTGAGCAGCTAATTAAGACTGCACCCCCTACCACTTTCAGGCTCTGGGTTTCTTAAGGTCAGGTACCAGACAGTAGAGATAGCCCATGTGCCTTGGAGCCTGAAATCATTCAAATCAGCCAACCCTCAGGGAGCCCAGCAAACCTAGCTAACTCCACCCTACTGTCCATAAATATGCTGCCCCCTGCAACTCCAGCTTGTTCGTACTCTGTCCAGGTTGCAGTCCTCTATGTGGCCCTGTCTGGATGCCTTCTCACATTCAGAGCTGAAAATAACAGAGTTCTGCCTTTCATCTATCTAAGTGTCAGAATGTTGTGTTTCACCACCAGCAGAATTTTTAATCTTATGAAATAATTAACAATGTGAGTAATATGGTTGACTCTTGCATAGCTTTGTGAGGAAACTGCTCTTTGCTTATTAATTGGTTCCTGCTAACTACTGCAAAAGTGACTTGGGACTTTTTTGTTTCTGTTTCTGCCAGTGGTCACCAGGTTCTCTTTACTGCGTTTTCCTAGGTGTGGATACATTCAAAACAAACCGTACTAATTGGCTGTACTTCGGGGGATAGATTTTAGCCGAGACTGGGGGCACATCTCAGTGCATGGGAGTGATAGGCCACTATGTCACTTATTTGGGAGGGGCTTTCCTGTGTACTTTCACATTTTGTTTGCAGCAGGCCTGTTTCAGGAGCTGTCACTTGTTTGGCAGTGTTTATTATTATTTTGGGCAGAACTCTAGTTGGTCTGTGTGTTTTAGGCAGCCCTTGTAGAGGAAGGTGTTGGTGGGGCTCCTCCCAGTGAAAGTTATTGCCTTCTGGTCTCCTTGCCCATGTTGCTCAGGTGCTATAGTGGCGTGGCTGTCTTGTTTGCCATCACATCCTTTGATGCAGTTACTAGTGATCTTCATGCTTCTTAGTCAGAGGTATTGTATGTTGCACCCTTGGAGACTAGTAGCCCAATATTTAATCCAAAGAGGGCATGGGACAAAGATCCACCCCTGCACCCTCCTGCCAGAGTTACCCAGTTGTTTAAATAATGCAGGACCACCGAGTCAGTGTGCTTGGTCCTTAGTAAGTGTCCCACATATGAACATGCAGAGAGACTGGTACTTTGGACAAGGAGCTTAAGGATACACTCCCAAATAAATGCTGCTATAGCTCTCTAAGTGCAAATCCCCATCCCTGGAAAGTGGAGTAGGAAGCCTTGGAACAAAATGGCTGCCCAGGAGGCAATTCCAGCAACCTGGAGGCTTGCAGTGGTGACTGAGCTGACTTCTTTTCCCCTGTTGATAAGGGAGATGCTATGGAAGGAAGAAGGTAAATAAGAGATATAGCAGGACAGAGATTAACACCATGTGAGGTGCGTGAGGGGTCCAAAATTCCTTCTGAGTAGATTGATGTAGATTAGACTACTTAACTTAATATTATGTTGTAGATTGGCCAAAGGTTAGAAGCCAAGAGAGAGAACATCAAATTGATAATTAAGTGGTAGGGTAGATCACTAAAGTTTATGGCTACCAAATAAAAATGAACAAATCTTCCCAAAGATGATGATTTGGGACATCTTTGTTTATGTGCCTCTAGAGTTTACGGAGAGGAAATTTATTAAAAACCTAGTAAGAAGTTAAGGGAGTTTTGTTATCATTGAGACACAAAGCCTGTGAAAGCATTAAGATAATGCTCGAGCACAAAAAACAATCCCTGAAGACACAAAGTGAGCTTAGTAAAGATCTACTGTTTCCGGAATTGACATTCTACTCAATGTACATCTCCGATGTCACTTTGGATGATAATGACAAATGTTATCCCAATGAGAGTAGAAGTCAGTGACACAGAAGGCACCAGTGATGAGTCCATGTTCCTGTGTCTGTATTTTCTAGTTTCCTGTTTTCCAAATCAACGTCTGTTGTTACTTCCAGCAATCTCCACCACTTTACATGGTGTTTTTTTTTTAACTGTTGTGTTTTAATCCTGCCTCTAAACCATTGATCTGTGCAGTAAGTTGTACCCTCTTCAAATGACTGCTACTCTTTTATGCACCCTTCTTTTGGCACCAATTCCTAATTTTCATCTGGAGATCCTTCCCTTTCCCCTTTTAAGTCTATCTGCCTTATATAGGTTTCCTCTTGCATGTAGATTTCCTCTTTGGATTAAATATTGGGCTACTAGTCTCCAAGGGTGCAACATACAATACCTCTGACTAAGAAGCATGAAGATCACTAGTAACTGCATCAACTGCAAGAGAAAATTGCAATGTAGGTATACATCAGGTGGCCATACAGTTCATTTGACCTCGACAGTTCCAATTCACGCCCATTATTTTGTTGAATTATTCTTACTGATTAGAATATAACCAATGCCATAGAAGGTGGTGAAGAAAATCCAGATCCTTGTGATCAGTTTTATTCTCTGATATTCAGGTGTTCCTGATTTTATGTCTATTCCTATTTCCTCAGATCCAGAAGCCAACACATTTTTCTTCTTTCCTGGACCATGGTTTTTTGTTCCTTGCCACAGGCATAGTCTTCATCAGTCCAAGTGAGATCCTTATAGTTCAGCTTCTATTTACTGAAATATGCAAAATAATCACAGGATATTTTATCCACTTCTGTTTCCTGCTTACATTCAGCTAGCTGCTGTTTCATTCCAGTGTTCCATTTGGCTCTTTCTAAATAAATCACATGTGTCATTTAAATACAAATTTAAATTAAAAAGTCAAATATGTTTATAGTTTCCTGCTTTTTAAACATTAGCTATACTCCCAAGAACATTTATATTTGTCTAAATTGCATACAACTGTTAAAGTACTTGATTTTTAAGGAATTTTGCCAGTGAATAAAAATTATTTTCACTGCAAAGTAACTATTTTCACCTAGACACCAATTATTAAGCAGCAGACATCTTCTGCATCAGTGGTTATTATGATGTAAACAAAATCACATAACTTGAATTATACATTTAGCTTATAGATTTTTAAAGATAAATATGGATGTTAACGCATTTATTATAATCTGGTTTTATCAGTGAAGTTGTGTCTATTATAAGTAAAGCTCAAAAGAATTTCCAGTAAGTAATATCTAAGTCAAAAGGATGAAAATCAACAGAGATATTATAAATCTGTTCATTTAATTTATACATGATTTAATTGCATAAATACAGAAAAAAACTAGCTTATATGTGAAAAGAAATACTTTTCTTATTGGATTTCAAGTTCAATTGTTGTCAAACAGTACTGTTTTTTTGTTTTAATATTGCAAGGCTAGCATTTAAAAAGGTTATGCTACACAAGGGAAAATAATGCTATGATTCATGTACAAAGGTTATTGAAAACCAGATGTGTGTCTCCAGACATATTGGAATTTCTAAAGATTCATACAGAACTACAGGTATTCAGTGTACAATTTATATGGACATCAGTCAGAGAGACATAATCGTTTTGTATTGTGTATAGAATTCTACTAGTTTATTTTAAGGTTCCTTTCATCTTCCAGTTTATCTTAAGACACTAAGGTGTGAGTGGAATTCGCATTGTGGTTAATTTATATAATTTCCAGAATAAGCACACTGAAAATCCATACTGATAAGTTATTCTGGGATCTCCAAAATGAATTGGACTTGATTTTGTGGACTTGCATGTGTGGTGTAAATTGTCATGCAGTTAATAATAAACAATAACTTTATTTTTCATATAGATTTAATGAATATATTGGTTTAAAACTAATGCAGCAATGGCTAATAATAGTAATTTCATGAGGAGTTCTGTTGGTAGAATAATTAAAAATATTGAAAATAAGATTGGAGTTTCTACATGTGAGTATTGAATAGATAGGTTTGAAGATATCAATTCCCAGAATTCAATATGGACAGTGAAAACTTGACCAAAGAGAAAGTACTGTGTTAAGAAGACATGGAATACCACAATACCCTGAGTTAAAGACTCTTAATTGAAATACGGTGTTGCTGGGGGAAGGGTTAATCTCTGGTGCATCCATTAAAACATGAAGCAACCTAGGCAAAAAGTCTTTTATAGGAGTAGATCTTAATAAATCTGTATCAACTAGTGCAGTGCCTGACTCTGCCAGGGGAACAATAAATATTTGTTTGCTATATGAATAAGCCCATATTTCCCTTTTGCATTCCACTTAAAATATATAAAAGTGCATATTTTACCAATAAACCCATCAAACTAGCATTGAGCTTACTACAGGTCAGTTATTTAAGCTATTTACATTAATCTGTAGAACTAAATATGTGTGGTGTAAATGTGGAGTTATAGACTCATACATATATGTTTCTGTCCTCCAACATTGATTCATATTTTAAACTCTTTGGACTGTGACTTCTTATTAATAAAGAATTTCTTATTCATTTTGTGCTGGTTGAATTTAGTTTTCCATTCCTCAATTTGTAGTCTACCTTGAGTTCTCCCAACAGAGATGCAATGTTTCTCTCACATAATAACACTGCTACTTTGTGGGATTCTTTTCAGAAAGCCCATTTCTCTCTTTCTGGGAAAAATTCACCAGTACTTGGGACACTAAGTTTTCTATCCACACAGCACAAGATGTTCATTTTTATTGCTCTGAGGAGAGCTTTTAAAGGTTTGTCACCAAATTGTCTGTAGTTTCCTTTCCTACATAAATTCAACAGTGTTTTTTGCTATATATTTATAGCAACCTTCAAAAAAACTTCTGAAGTGATAGTTTTTAGCTGTTATAAAAATAACATAAAATGATTATTTTAGGTATATTCTTATTTTTTTAATATTTTTTTTCTAGTGAAGTACAGCGTACCTGCTGTAGGTCAACCTATAGCAATTCTGGAAATGCGTTAATAAACTGAGCTTCAGAAAGTGTCATAGAATGTATTTTAGTATTTAATCCTATGCAGAGAACCAGTTCTACTGGCAAACTAATTTTTTAAAAATGAACATATTTCAAGTACCAAAGAATGTCACTAAAGAAACTTCACACAGTCTTATTAGAATACTCTAGGGGCGCCTGGGTGGCTCAGTCGGTTGAGCGGCCGACTTCAGCTCAGGTCACGATCTCATGGCTCCTGAGTTCGAGCCCCGCGTCGGGCTCTGGGCTGATGGCTCGGAGCCTGGAGCCTGCTTCCGATTCTGTGTCTCCCTGTCTCTTTGGCCCTCCCCCATTCATGCTTGTCTCTCTCTGTCTCAAAAATAAATAAACGTTAAAAAAAATAAAAAAAAAGAATAATCTCTGTTCATATCAAATGGTATCTGTCAAGAAAGAATTTCATGGCCGTATCTCTGTCACCGGCATGAGAAACTGCCAATATATTAAAGATGGCCTTTTAATTTATGAGTTAGAGCAAAAACGCAAAGCAAATATCATTGTCCCTAGACAGAATATTCATTTAAATATGGAATTGCATTAAATCTGACAGTTTATAGAAAAAAGTGATCTTCAATCTAAAACAGAAAAACACTTTATTTATGCAGCTGTAATAAGAAATAGATAAAATTAAGGATCTTATGTTTTCTTACTAACACTCTTTTTTCTCAAAAATAATGATTAAAATTGGTGTATAAAAATTGGAAGTGTAAATTAAGATGGTATTCTAGTTTCCAAGTCTAAAGTGATTTCTCTAAAAATCTGAACACCTTAAAAACAAATAGTGTTATTAAGGAAAAATATGATTTTATATCATTTTATATTCTATGAAGTGTCATTTTTGTGATTAAAATTGTTTACTAAATTTTACCAAGTAATATCTTTGTGAAATTGCTAAAACAGCTTTCGTCACCTCTGATTTAAGGCATGAATAATATTATATATTAATTTAAGCATACTGTAATTAAAAAGTAGAAGTGGAAAAGTTGAGAGAATTAACAGTATCTCAGAATTTGCTCATATATCTTTTTCCAGTCACTTTGCCCAAAGATAACTTCTGTTGTGACTTCTAATATCATATGTGTTATTTTGTTTTGTATTTAAGCTGTATAATACAGTTTATGCTCTTTTTTTTTCTTCAATATATGCTCCTTTATACCCAACTTCTTTTACTTATTATACTTGGGAGATCTTCCACAATTTTGCTTGTAATGATAGTTTGTTCTTTCTCATTGCTGACTAGTATTTCTATGTTTAAATACAACCTTTTCTACTGAAAACATTAATTTTTAGTTTTTGACTATTATGAGTAATATTGGTATATACACAAACTTGTGCATTAAAATAAAAAATTTAATGTTTATTTATTTTGAGAGAGAGACAGAGTGCGAGTGGGGAAGGGTTAGAGAGGGAGATGCAGAATCCCAAGCAGGCTCCAGGCTCTGAGCTGTCAGCACAGAGCCCAGCATGGGGCTCAAACTCATGAACCATGGGTTCATGACCTGAGCTGAAATCGGACGCTCAACTGACTGAGTCACCCAGGTGCCCCCCACTTGTGCATTTTAAGGGAATATTATATTTGCCCATCTGATAACAATATACTTGAAAGGTCATTAGTGGGCTAATGGCTAATCATGTATTTGGCTCCAGCAGATGCAGCAAAAGTGTTCACAGTGGTTTACACCAGATTTAACTCCCACCACCAATAATTGAGAACTCTAACTGCGTATACTCACTAACTTTGATATTGTCTGTCTTTTAGGCCTGTCCTCAGTTGTGAAGATATTCTATGTTTTCTTTTGAAAGATTTTCTGGGGTGCCTGGGTGGCTCAGTCAGTTAAGTGTCCAACTTCAGCTCAGGTTATGGTCTCATGGTTCATGAGTTCAAGCCCCGCGTTGGGCTCTGTGCTGACAGCTCAGAGCCTGGAACCTGCTTCCGATTCTGTGTTTCCCTCTCTCTCTGACCCTCCCCTGCTTGCGCTCTGTCTCTCTCTCAAAATTAAATGAACATTAAGAAAAATTTTTAAGAAGACTTTTTGCTTACTCTTCGTAGAACAGTTTTTGTCACATACTGAGCACTTTGTAAATGTTACTCTTACTTTTTGTGAAGATTTTAGTAAAAAAGAGATAATTAGTTCTAAGAAGATAGAATTCATACTTCTTGGGGATTTACCTTATAAAATAAATAAATAAATAAGATATAAGCAGAGAATCAAATTTTTAATTTTCTTAATACAGGAGGTCTAGTTCAAAACTGCTTCTAATGTCTTTAAAAATTTTTTTAAGTTGTTTATTATTTTTGAGAGAGAGAGAGAGAGAGAGAGAGCAAGCAGGGAAGGGGTAGAGAGAGAGGGAGACACAGAATTGAAAGCAGGCTCCAGGCTCTGAGCTCTCAGGACAGAGCCCAACGTGGGGCTTGAACTCACCGCGAGATTATGACCTGAGCTGTAGTCAGGCACCCAATCGACTGAGCCACCCAGATCCCCAAAACTGTTTCTAATTTCTGATTGAAAACATTTTCAAGGAATATATTTTATAGTATTCCAAACTGCTTTTGGATTTAGGAATTTTATGTTTTTTCTTTAATATGCATTGCAAAGAAATTAAGAATATTTTCAAAATCCTTATACCTATTATATACTCTTTGTCGTGATGACATTACTCATTCCATATTTATTTTGTAAGGCAATATTTACCTAAACATCACATTATTTACCCTGAAAAGCTAAAAGTAAAATGAAACCATTTAATTCAAGAAATGAGAAATCCTGATATTAGGATTGAAAAGGAATCACTTATATTTGTAAGAACATTGAGAAAAAATATACCAACATTAAATATCAAATACCTTAGAGTGAACATTAATGAGTACTTAAATCCAGTGCTCTGTATTTTCAATAATTGGTATGTGCTTTTCAGTTAATGCATGATACTTTAATAGAAAAAAATTAAAAGGATAAAAATCTTACATAAGAAAAACTTCTTTGTGTTCCATTAATTTGAGAGACTTAAAAAAGAAAAAAAAAAAGGCAGTTGTCTGGCTTACCAGAAATGCTTCTCAATATTGAGATTGAATTCCCTTGGAAAGTAGTTGCAATCAATTTTCATTTGATACATTCAGCTACTCAATGAGATTAGATGTTAGGATTTATAGTATAACTTGTTGTGCAAATTATAGCTCTTCTGCAAGGGTGAAGACATGGAGAGAGTATGCAGTATATTTCACAAACTTGGTGTTCTGCTTTAAGTGGATACATAAAGTCGTAGTGATCTGATCAGAAGGGAAGAAGAGCAACGTTTCAATTTGAAAGGAAGCTGTAATGATTTGAAATATTGTTCTTGTAGTTCACTTGGAGTCTGGTAAAGCTATAGAAGCGGAAATCTAAAAGGAGAAAGGAACACTTCAGGCGCAGGGAATTTCTCCATTGGAAACTGAAGCCTATTTCTGTTATATGACTGCAGGGACGCCATTTACACCATGTTTATGACAATACTGGTATTGTGAAGTAGAACATCTTTGACATACGTTAAGAAATGGTAACTGATAATGTTAAGTACATCTATATGTGTATGTGTTAAAAAGGGAAATTAAACAGTAATTTAAAATAAAAATATTGAGTATACAACTTAATTCAAGCATTTCTTTCTGTTAGTTTTCATTACTAAAGTTAGACTGGAAATTCTAAACCCAAACCACTTCTTATCTGTTATATTATACATGATTAACAGTCATTCAATATAATCTCAATGTCAGAATAATAGGTCAAATATAAACTGTTGTTTCAGGCTCGGATTAGAAATAGAATCTGTCTCCATCTTGTAAACTCCTTCCTTTGTATGAGGATATATTATGTGATCAATATTATAAATCCAGTTCCTAAAATAATTTGATTCTTTCTCTATTTAGCTGTTAATGTCAGAATTGATTAAATTGAGAGTACAAAATTATGGGTGTTTACTGAAAGCTCCAACTAAAGGTCAATGGGGAAATTAAGGCAAGACTTTTTAGTAATGTAAATACTGATATTTCACTATAATGAAAAACCTGTGGTAGTCTCAGAATTTCTTACTGCATTTTGTAACATTTATTTAAGAGTATTCACTAAACTGATGAGGAGGTTAGCTTGACACAGAAAAAGGAAAAAAAAACACCTTTTTTAAATAAAAAAATATACTTTATTCTCATGCCAACATTACAATAACATAACTTTTTAAGTTTATTTATTTATTTTGAGAGAGAGAGCAGGGGAGGGGAAGAGAGAGGGAGCAACCAGGCTGCACTGCCAGCACAGAGCCCTATTCAGGCTTGGACCCATGAACCATGAGATCATGACCTGAGCTGAAACCAAGAGTTGGATGTTTAACCGACTGAGCCACCAGGCGTCCCTATAATAACATTATTATAATTTTTATTTATTATCATTATTGTCATCAGCAGCAGTGTTTCATTGCATGGTATTAACTGTTTCAAACTCTCCTAAGCATGCAGACTGCATTAACTAAAACCTTACAACAAAATTTTGAGATCAATACTGTTTTATTTCCCCAAATGTTGGAAAAGTAAGTAAAACTTAAAGTACTTTACTAAAAGTTCAACAAAGATCACAAGCTATGTATAAAAAGAGCACTAGATGACAAATCAAGAATCCTTTATTATTTTTTTCTGCCTATTTCTAAAGTCAGATAGGAAGATATGCCATTTAGGTATTCTATTTTCAGTTAAGTACAGGAAGATTGAGTTCATACTGTCCAGGCATTGTTTTCCACTGAATATTTTATTTAATAGTTCAACTCTGCACTGTTAGTATTTTACCTTTTTAATAGATAAGCAAACTGTGGTTTGAGAGGTTGAGTGTTTCCTCCAAAATATATAGTGGATATAGGAAGGAATTAAATCTAGATCTATTTCAGACATGAAAGTTCAGGCTCATTCCATTATCCTAATTCTTATCCCTACAATTTTAGATCACAAAGTGATTATATGCTATGCCAATTTTAAAAAGTTTTCCAGCATTAACATTTCTTCACAGACACTCACTGAGTAACTTAAAAGGTTCTAATAAATGACTTGTGTTCCAAATAAACAAATCCAACGCGATTTGTGGTTTATTGCTCTACTTGACTTCTCATCAGCGGTTGATGCTGTAGGTCAGCCTCGTCCTAGAAATGCTCAGCTTTTCTACTTCCAGGAAAGCATGGTGCTGTTTGTTTTCTACTTCCTGGCCACTCTCAAGCTTCTTCATTAATTCTTTAAAGGGTGATGTTTCCCTAGGCTCAGTCTTTAGAGATGGTTAAATTTGCCAAGTAAATAGAGACATAGAACCTATTTTATTTTTATGAATAATTTTGAAATGTGTAGGAGTTACTATGTATGTTAATACTGTTATTAAAGATAAATATCATTCTGTTATTTTAAAACCTTTACAAGTGCCTGATTCATGTATGAAGCAGTTATGTCATCTTTTAGTGATGTAGACAGGCATACTCTTTATATTGAAATATAAGGTTTAATTGGGGAATTGAGAAATATTCAGTTGTGTGTCACTCTTTATAGAAATGTCATTTATGAGGGACTGTGATTCATAGGATTTTCGTATTGGTAATGAAGTAGACCAGAGAGTCAATCTAGGGTCACATTCCTAGAAGTATTGTGCATAGACTGAAAGTGATTTCAGGCTGTCAAAAATAATTAACCTGACAATATATTTCTTGCTCAGAAGCTTAGGTGTTCTTTATCATTATAGAAATAATATAATATGTTTCAGCATCCTATGAATAGTTTGAGTTTTATGAATCTAATGGACAAAACACATTAAATTCCTCAATTGTATTGTGTATTTACAAAAGTACTAGTAGAAGAGACTTGAGATTTTTTTCTTAGTCAGGTAATTTTCTGTCAATAATAAACATAAAAGAGAATATAAGTATAATCAAGGGAGAGGCAATGTTAAATAACTGTTAAAAATTTGGGCCATGTAGATATAAATCTTGGGTTAGTGTTCTAGTCCACCATTTATTAGAGGTAGGTATGACCATGTTACTTAATGTTTCTATATCCTATTCACTTATCTGTATATTTGAAGTAATATTGCTATTTTATAGATTTAGGATTATTTTTTTTAATAAATTTCAATTTCTTGGGACAGTGCCACATCTTGCATACTTTACAAATGTTATCTAAATTGTTACTAAAAAGTCAGAATTGAACATGAACACAATTCCAGACTGGAAGCCAAAAGATCTGTTCTTAAAATCTATATCATCAAAAAAAGTAGGCAAGTATTAGTGTTGGTGGTCAATAACATATAAATATTTGCATACCCTGTCTATATTAAAAGGCTGTTGTTTACATCAGTTTGATTTCTATATGCAAAGCTATACTATAAACTAGTGCTTGCTCCGGCAGCACAGATACTAAAGCTATACTATAAACTAAATCATTATATTAATGCTCTAATTTATGCTCAATCTTGTTTCTAGAGTGATTTAACTACAGTGATCCTAATTTAGAATTTCTGGTACAGAATTAAATTCAAGTTCTCACACACTGGGAAATAAATTCTGGATGTTTTATCTTCTAATGTGGCCTCTGTTTACCTGACCTGGATGGACCATCTCCCATGGTCTACCTTATATACTGCATTTCAATTATACAACATAGGATGCATAATTATGCAACATAAGATGCATAAATGTTTCAGGATTCTGAAACATATTGTATTATTTCTATAATGCTAAAGAACAACTAAGTGTCTAAGTAAGAAATATATTGGCAGGTTAAGTATTTTTGACAGCCTCAAATCACTTTCAGTTTATACCCAAACATATATTCAAACACAGATAACGCTTTCTTCTGGAATACATATATTTACAAATGATCTTCCCTCTTCCAGAAGAAATACATTGCCTCCTCCCTATTCAGATGCACTATAAGAATGTAAGAGTGACATATGAAAGCATTCAACATCCAAATATGCTTTCATCAGTTGTGTGTGCTCCATTGTCTGCTACTGACTGGAAATTTAGAGAAATGTCAGAATAAACAGGTCAGTATCAATCAGTAACAAGCCAAATGTTACGTAATTAAAAAGTTGGGTTAACCAAAATAGAAGTGAATGGGTCCAAACATTATGGTTAGAAAGATACCATAAAGAGTAAGGAGCTTAGTGTTGAGGTAAATAAACATGAGGAAACGGTTTGTTAAACACAGAGAACCCACTAGAGATTATAAACTGACCCATGAAACACCCTGCACAGTATTTAGTCTTCCCCAAGGGATAGACCCTCATGGATATAATGACACAAGATAATAGAAAATGGTGGGGCTGCTATTGTTGGTGTCTTCTGTCTGCCCCACCACCTCATACTTTATTGTTGTCATGGGCAATTTCATTTGGGACCTTCAGGTGGCCAGAATTGATTCATGGAAATGTCACATTAATTTGTTCTACCTTGAATATTTAAAAAATCTTATAGGGTCCTGTATAATAGGACAGGCTTATTTTTGTAAACAAAATGTAAGGGAGAAAATTGTAGTGCTCTATAAATCTTTAGTAAATGCTATTTGTTGCATGATCATGGATAATAAGACATCTCAATTTAACCTCACAGTTTAGAAAAGAAATGATTGTATTATAAAATATCGTCCCTTACTTGTACATTTTGTCATCTTCCTCTAAACATAATATCTTATGCTGGCCACCAACCCCCCCCCCCAAAAAAAAAAGAAAAAAGAAAAAATGCAGTATAAGGTAATGGGAAAAAAAAACAAATTAGAAGATTTAAAATTAAGCACATTAATCTTTAAAAAAATTTTTTTTAATGTTTATTTATTATTGAGAGACAGAGCATGAGCATAGGAGGGGGAGAGAGACAGGGAGACACAGAATCCAAAGCAGGCTCCAGACTCTGAGCTGTCAGCACAGAGCCCGACGCAGGGCTAGAACTCACAAACCCCGAGATCATGACCTGAGCTGGAGGTGGACACTCAACTGACTGAGCCACCCAGGCGCCCCTTAAGCACATTAATCTTAACAATGAATTAATATAAACATGATTGGAAATGCTATTTATTTGTACCTGTCTGGTATTTTCAAATATATAGGCATTTGAGAGACAAGTAAAAATCTTTGCTTACACTGTGTGATAAATTAGTGATCTAAACAAAGGTGAGGTCCTCTTTTTTTTTAAATTTTTTTAACGTTTGTTTATTTTTGAGAAAGGGAGAGACAGCATGAATGGGGGAGGGTCAGAGAGAGAGGGAGACACAGAATCTGAAACAGGCTTCAGGCTCTGAGCTGTCAGCACAGAGCCCGACGCAGGGCTCGAACTCATGGACTGCGAGATCATGACCTGAGCCGAAGTCAGATGCTTAACCGACTGAGCCACCCAGGCGCCCCCCTTTTTTTTTAATTTTTTTTTTAACATTTAAAGGTGAGTTCCTCTTAATAAATGTTCATTTATTACTCTTAATAACTGACCATAGTAAGTTTATCTGCATCTCACACTATAATAATCTGGTTAGGTTTCATAATCAATAACTGACATGGTAGTATTTGTAAGGAACTGTTTCCAGGTATGTCATGTACTACCCCAAACTGTTAAGAACCAGGTCCGTAAAATCAGAGAAGGAAGTGATATTTATGAATTGTTGATATGTTGATATATTTGGTCTTTCATGGTTTTTAATATGTAATTCCGACTAAGATGTGGGGATTAGAAGTGTAAAGACTGTGATAGAATGGAAGTGACACTTGAGGGAAATTTTGATTCTTAGTTTTTGAAGTGAAGAGGATATTTATATAGATTGAGATTTATGAGTGCCTTGGTATTCATGAGTTTCTATAGGGCATTGGCTGACATAGAGCAGTATAAAGGCTCATATGGTGAGCATAAGAACTGATGAGTATGGGTGGGCGAAGGGGAAGGGAGTTTTGGGAGGGACCACAGGACAATATAACACTTGATGTCTTTTGGGACATAGGTATATGGACAATTCAGTGAACTTGAGGATCATGAGATAACTGGTTTTCCTCAATTAGAGGCTGACCACATTTGGTCTAGACCTCTTAGAGACTGTCTTTATGTATGGTGAGAGTCCCATGGAAGAGATATGAGATAGGGCTACAAAACAGGGTTTATTCTACATGTGTGGAATTAGGGGCTCTATGAAGAGTTACAGTAGTTCCTAGGCCCTTATGAAGCCACATTATAGAAATCTTACATATTAATGGAACAAATAGAGAATGATCTTCATCTTCATATGCAGAGGGATAGCGTCAAGGGCATACATGAAAGATCTTAATTGAATCCATTTTATAATAAAACAATATATTCAGATATCAGAAAAATTTAACATAAATTTAAAGTGTTTTTAATGACCTGACTACCAACTAAGAAAAGCAAAAATACACACACACACACACACATATATAAAAGAAGATCATATGTATCAATATGTCAACAATTCAGAAAGTCACTTTATTATATATACATATAAACTAATTCCACACAGAACTTGCCAATTCAGGAGATGATATATGAGAAAATTCTGATGGCTTGTTTACATCATCCTGTTTTCAATCGCTTTATCTCCCCCCCCCCCCCCCCCCCGCCAGCAAAGGGAATAGAATGGTGATTTAGAAATGGATGTATGGCAGAAAAACATTCCTTTCATTCAAGTGTTAAAAACAGTATGTTTCATTTCTCTTTGACTTTGAAGTGTAAGGGCTAATTGTTATATACTTCTTTAGTAGTAAATGTTTTCACAGCTCACCTTACGATTTATAGTTGCAGAAAGACAAATGAAACTCCCTAAGTCATTCTGCACGAAGGGAACAAAGTGACATTGTGAGCTACCAGATTGTATATTGCTGGGAATGTCCACATTGTTGAAATCTTGTTTAATTTACCTACACAGAAGCAATATACATATTTTTTTTTATTTTGTAGCATCACTGTTGTCTTATATTTGTGTACATTGTTAGCACACATTGTTAGCACAATTGTTTACTGCAGTTGATAACATTTCTCAAAAGAAAAATTAGAATTTCTCTTCTTGATTTAGGAAATGTGTTTCTCTTTAGGTACCTAGCATTATAAAAAGAAACAAGCTATAATACATAACTAGAAACAACAAGGAAAGAATGATGTTAGAATAAAACATAACTTTCATTAATTTGAAAAGGTTGACCATGCTTTAAAACCAGTTAGGCACAGTAGGAGTTTTGTAGACTTTTTCTAATGCTTCCTTGTATGTTTCTGAAATCTTCTCAGTGTGACAGAATATCATAATTTACATTCTGAACTTGAATCTGTTCTCATTAGAGTAACTGTCAGTAACTGTCAAGGAAGACCATTGTTCACTTGATTGCCGAAATTTATAATTTTTATTTATATATCTAATTCTGATATTTTGAGTGATATGGCAATGACATTGCACCTATGTTTTCTTTATAAGACAGTTTATAATAATCTATTTTGACTCAAGTAATTAAAGACAAATAATCAGATTTTAACATTTAAAAACATATAAATGTTTTTTATCCTAATGCAAAAACAAAGTTTTCATGATTCTTGACATTAAGTAACATTATGTTACTCTCTGTATAGTGTTTTTTTGTTTTGTTTTGTTTCATTTGTATCTCATTTCAGGAAGCTGTTGTTACATCTTTAGTTGATATTTTTATTTCACAATTTTTTTACTTCTCTAATTTTTGCAGCATATATGTATATTTTGCATCCTAGATTAATCCTAAATGTCTCTAATACTTTCAGGGTTATAGAGTTTTGTATTTTTTTCTCAATTCAGTGATATTCTTGACATTTTCCCCTAATTGTTTCATATTTTTTGATATTCAGATTATTTGTTCCATGACTCGATATTTCTGAAATTCAGTGATTATGTTTAAAACTCAAAAAAATTGATCTCAGATTTTTTCCAGTTACTGATTTCTACATTTCTTTTATAAATATGGTTTCCATATGTGTCTTTCTTGGGAATATTGAATAATTGATTATATAATTTTTCTGTGTCTTGTTTTTTTTTTTCTTTCCCAGTAAGTAAAGACTTGAGTGTCCTCTTCTTCTTTTGAATGTATATATATTTTTTCTGTGATATATGTCCCCTAAATTTAGGAGATGAAATCAGTTCTGAAATAGATTTCATGGACTCTCATCAATATAATTAGGCCTACATAAAGAATTAAGGGTAAAATTGAGGGGTATTTTAATTTTGAGCTGTCAGTTTTTGAGATTTTCTAGTCCATGGGAAATAGAATGGGAGGCACAGCCAGGGACAGTCCTGGCAGAAAGAGTATTACAGCTGCCCAAAATGACTTACTGAAGAATCTCCCCTCCTTATATGGCACACATGCCTCTGTGAGAAACCAGCCTTTTTGTATGACTTTTGGGGCAAGTAGAAAACAGATATTACATACTCTGGCAAACATACATTTCTTGTGGGGGAAGATGGCTATGAAGATTGATATTTGGCCCCATATTGAGTCAGAGTCACATCTTACAGGCATATCCTTTCATTTCAAACTGAGGAAATATTATTATTATTATTATTATTATTATTATTATTATTATTTTCTTGGGGATTCCTTTGACTTACATTCAAGACAGTGCAATCCTCTGCAAGCTATAAACTTCTGATTAGTCTGGACTCTTCTTAAACTGGTCATATATAAGCAAAACATTTTATAAAGTTACAACTAAATTTTTTTTAAATGTTTTTATTTATTTTTGAGACAGGGACAGACAGAGCATGAGTGGGGGAGGGGCAGAGAGAGGGGGAGACACAGAATCTGAAACAGGCTCCAGGCTCTGAGCCATCAGCCCAGAGCCTGACGCGGGGCTCAAACTCACGGACCGCGAGATCGTGACCTGAGCTGAAGTTGGACGCTTAACCGACTGAGCCACTCAGGCGCCCCTACAATTAAATTTTTGATGTGGCTATCACTTCATATATGGTCTCAATGTTTGCATATGAATATATATATATGTGTGTATACATATATGTACACAGAGACCTACATATATCACTTTTATTGTAATGAAAATTTAGGAATTTAGGAGAAAAATTGGACTTGAGTAACTTGGACTGTGAGTAACTTGTCCTGCAAGGATGATGAAACATTTCTAATAAGTTTTAACTTGATAAACAAGTGATGTCTTGCAAAAATCAAAAGTTCACATATTCTACAGGGTCATATCAGTTATAAACAAAGATTTAAAGAACTTCTCAAGTTCATCTATATTTGTGAGAGTAGAGCAAAGATACTTTTTCAGTGAATAATTTGGGGTTATGTATGACTTCCCCCTCACTCTTAGCATATGCATTCATTTAACTAATTGATTTAACTGAAACTTTATAGACACATGGCAGTTGTGTGAACTTGTGATCAGAAGTCAATGACTTCAAAATAATAAAATAAACACATTTTTTCTGATTTTCTTTAATTTTCATATGTGCAGGTAGAATTTTCATTCAGTTGAAGTACATATACAAAATGCTTTATTTTTTCCTTTTAGAACATATATTTTGTGAAACATCATTTCACTTTAAGTATTAGGTATATATTATGCACCACCAGTTACTGTTTCAAACTGGGGTATTTACAGAAGGGCTAATGACACATAATAACATAAATCAGAAAAAATAGAAAGTAGAAACAAGTTTAAGAAATGAATTATTTTGACATTGTGGTAAATGTATATTGATTTTGTATTTATAGTTATAATTTATTTTATTTTATGTTTGAAGTTTTTTTTTAAGGTATTTTGAGAGACAGTGCAAGCAGGGGAGGGGCAGAGAGAGAGAGATGTAGAGAGACAGAATCCCAAGCAGGCCCCACACTGTCAGTGCACAGCTGACGGGGCTCTAACTCATGAACCAGGGGATCATGACCTGAGCTGAAACCAGGAGTCACTTGGACATTTAAACGACTGAGCCACCCAGGTGCCCATAGTTATAATTTATTAATCTGATAACTAACCAACAAAATTAAGACATTTGTCACAGTTATAGGAGCAGAAATAAGGAACGTTTCCAAGAAAAATTGCATTCGTTTTTGTGTACAGGACTATTTCAATAATGTATATGTTTTTCTTTTTAATTTTGCTATAGTGGCATTCAAATTTGGCATTTATTTTAATGTGGATTTTCTAGAAAAATGAACAGACTTTTAAAACTGTAATGTACCCAACGTACTATCTGTTATTCATTTATCATTCCAATCAGCTGATTTTTTTGGTTGGAATTTTTGTTTTACTCCAATAGTAACACTTTTGTCTTCACAAGTATTATAAATTAGGTCGAGTACATCAAACTCACGAGCTCATGACTTTTAAAATTTAATGTAATGCTGAGTTAAACACACGTTAGATTTCAAAATACTTAGGAAATATTTATAATGGTAGTCCAGTAGAGTATACACTGGCAATCAGAGAGTGACTGAAGATGAGGAAATATCTCAGCCATTATAACTGTTTTCAGTAGTATTCCTGGCACACAGAAGCAGCTCTAAACTATGTTGAAGAAATTAATGAAGAGTAACCAAACACTTTCTCCTAGCTCATTTTATTTACTCCTGAACTAAGTACCCTGCTTTGTATATTCTTTAAATTTTTTTTAACATTTTATTTATTTTTGAGAGAGAGCGAGAGAGAGAAAGAGCAAGAGAGCAAACAGGTGAGGGGCAGAGAGAGAGAGGGAGACACAGAGTCTGAAGCAGGTTCCAGGATCTGAGCTGTCAGCACAGAGCCTGACATGGGGCTCGAACTCACAAACTGTGAGATCATGACCTGAGCCTAAGTCAGACACTTAACTGACTGAGCCACGGAGGCGCCCTGTTGTTTTATATATTCTTAATCTCATTTTCTCTGAACTCATCTTCTCTGGAGACATAGGTTTAATATAATTGCATCTTTTGTTAAGGGGTTAAATGTATAGATATGGAAAGAATTAGTACTACAGCGAAGTTACCGTGAGATAAAGTTTTGTGCTCTCTTTTTTTTTCTTTTAATGTTTATTTATTTTTGCGGGAGAGAGAGAGAGACAGAGACAGAGCATGAGCAGGGGAGGGGCAGAGAGAGAGAGAAGCAGGCTCCAGGCTCTGAGCTGTCAGCTGAAGTCAGACATTTAACTGACTGAGCCACCCAGGGCTCAGTCCCACACAATTTTTAAGTCCCATTGCATAATCAAGTTTATAAGCAGAAGGAAAGTTAGACGTGTTTCTGCCACACCTTCTTCATGGACGGTCGTATGTGTAAAGGGAAGTGCTCCATGCCTCCTGTCTGGTGGTGGCATCGTTGCTTCTGCAAACTAGGTATCCTCATTGCATTAGATGCTTTTCTGCTCTTAATATGTATCAAAACGTTTTATCGGTAAATATCGTCATTTAAACATCAGTGACTATAGTCGTTGACTAAGTTCCCAAAGATGAAATATCTTATGTATCCCAGTGATATACTTCTATTAAAAAGGATTTGTTCTTTAATTTGTTCACAGAGGTGAATATAAATGTAGTAAGATAATGCTACAATGTAGAGGTTTTTGAAATGCTGTTCAGGAATTGAAGTTTTTATTTTGGCAAGTTCTTGCAAAGCTTTTGTATATGCCTGCTTTACATATTACACTAAAACAGGAATCTCATTATGGTTGAAACAGAAAAGCTTTTTTATCATCTAAGAATAGTTATGTTTTCAAGCATTCTGTAATTCTGTTTATCATTTAGATTCATTTTAAAGGCATACTATTTGCATTAGTAATGTCAAGAGTACATTTTATTGCTTTGGCATTCTAATGCATTAAAACAAAAATAATAATTCCTTTAGTAGATAAAAATACGAATGTTTTGTATGTACATTTTACTACAAAATAGCTATAAATGCAAAGATAATTAAGTATTACAAAATTTTTAAGGATAAATGGTTTACACTAAAACACAACAAAGACAGTTTTGGTTAGTAGAAAAAATTTATTTTCCACTGTATAGAACATAAAAGTAAAACATGATATTCATCCAATTTAATAAAGTGAGATGGTATATCACATCTTTTAATGAACCTCATGATTGATAGAAAGCAAAATCTTATTTTTTATGTCTATCCAAATTATTCCTGTATTTTGCTACCAGAATGTATTGAGCCCTATAAGATCCACTGCAATGGCAATATGACATATGCATTCATCTTTTCATTAATTAATTCATTTGGGCTAGAGAAATTTATTCAATAATGTAAAGAACATACATAAGTGGTTATTTAGAAGGTTTATTTATTTTTCACATAAAGAGTTCAGATGAGATTGAATGCAAAGAAATCAATGGAGAGACTATTGCAACAGCGAAGAGAAGAAGGAAGGAGGGATACGGGCATATTAAAAAGAAATAATGTGATTAAGTAATCCAATTGGATATAGGGTATATGAGAAAACAAGGAGACATTTTGTTTATATTTTCAAATATATTTATATAAAAATGCCAAATCATCACTTATTTGTAATATACTCTGTCCAATCTAGACTCCCCTCCTCCACACACACACACACACACACACACACACACACACACACACACACACAGCTTTCCTCAATTCCTAAACTTCTCATTCTCTTCTAATTTGTAATTTGAATGCGTAGAAAAGAAAACTCAGTTTATCAGATTTAAGGAGAAAAAGAAATTATTAAAAGGAAAGCCAAAGACTTGGACATCACTTCAAAGAGCTATGCTCACAATACACAACGAAAAGCCCTGGGAGGTCCCATTTGCCTAAACCATCTGACATAGGTACTGCAGTTTGTAGTCTCCAAATTTTTCCACCACTGCTCTTAAAAACCAGAGCTGCCATTGCCAGATATCCAGACTCCTAGCTGTCTCCATGCCTTAATGATTGATGCAAATGATTACCTGACAAATGAGTTTCTGACTTCTGTTGTGGGACATTGGACCAATGTGGCAACTACCTCTCTTTAATAATGTGTACTCAAAATTCTGCCAACAGCCAGAACGCATGGAAATGATCCAGTTCCACATTTAAGTAGTCATTCTTGATCAATCACAACTTAGCCAGACTTTTCCAAAATATTTTCTGTATACTTTAACCAGTTTGTGAAATAGTCATACTGACAATCAAATAAAATCACTTTAAATAAATAGATATATTGATAAAATACATGAAATAAGCTGTACTTATTACTGTGACAGTCCCATGTACATTCTAAGTTAAATAATTCAGTATTTTGAATTTTGAAATTTCAAATTTTGAAATTGCCTCAACTTATTCAACATAAACTATATATATTCATTTTCAACCATTGATAAGGTAAGTTTCTTCTGAAGAGTGTGTGTGTGTCTGTATTAAATAAATAGGGCTATTGAAGGTAGGGAAGTTAGTTTCTATTTCTTACACATTTTCTTATAGTACTTGCATAAGTTTCCCAGAGTTGCCATAACACATTACCACTAATTTAGTGTCCTAAATCAACAGAAATTTATTTTCCCATTCTTCTTGAGGCCAGAATTCCAAAATCAGTGTCACCAAGGTCAGATTCACCATGCAACCTCCAGTGGAGAATCCTTCCTTTAGTTTTCCAGCTTTAGGTGGCTATTTTCATTTCTTGGGTTCCATGGCTTATAGCCACATCACTCCAATCTCTGCCTCCTCATCACATCACCTTTTTCTCTGGGTGTTTCATTCCTCTTCTGTCTCTCATAGGAACATTTGTCATTATATTTAGGCCTATTAAGTATACAGGATATCTCATTTAAAGATCCTTAATTATATCTGCAAATACTCCTTTTCCAAATAAAGGTTTGCAGGATCACAGATGCTAGGGATTTAGACACGGACATATCTTTTTGGTGGCCACCATTTAGACCACTAGAGTTTATGGGATAATTCAAAATGTCATTGAATGACTAATTTTACTTTCATTACTTATTATTGATTCTAACAATCTCTCAGCAAACAAGACCATGTATGTCCCAACCCTCAGAGGATGTACTGGTGAAACAAAAATGAGCAAGTTAAAATTCCTACGTTCAAGGAGCTCGTGATATGCTGATCTAAAATATGTGTGTGTGTGCATATGTGTGTATAGTATCTTTTTAAAAAAAGGTATTTAATAGAAATTCATAAAGGTGCATCAGTGGATATAGGAAGTAGCAGCAATTTCATCGCTTAAGAAGTGGAGAGAGGATGTAGGAAGAAGTATGGGAGGAAATGATAGCTGAGTTAAAATTGAAAGGTGGGTGGGAAAGTTTCTGCAATACAAACAGAAAAACAATTACTTAGCTAAAGTTCATTTGTGAATGTTTTAAACATTGTGGTCTATTTTTCCTATTATTTAATTCCAGTACATTTGAGTATAGCAGTAATTATACTGAATGTCATAAATAACTTATAGATTAATTGCTGTTTGCTACCAGTATATCCAATTTGGTTTTTTTGAAGCCAGTAGGTAAATGAATACAAAAATACATTGAACCATTTACAAAAGAGCCTTGGAATAATTGGCCCAATTGTATTTAAATGTCAATATTATTAATTTAAAATCTTACGATAGTATTAGAGAGGTAAGTATCTTAGATCACATGATATTGGCACTATCACTTAACAGATGTTTTTCATATTGGAAATTATTTTCCTAAACCCGCTAAGATAATCAATATAGGCCATAGTCTCATAAGGGTACATTGCCTAGTTCTCGGAGGAGAAAAATTTTGTATATCTCTGACATCTTTTGTTTAGATAACACTATATATTGCTTAACATTTAGAATTAAAATGCAAGTAGAAAAAAATATTTCTATAACAGTTACCTTATGGAAAGTCAATCTTTTATTAATTGTATATCACATAATATGTAATATTTTTAGAATCAGAGTAATTCCATTGCTGAAAGAGTACCACAACCCAAGGAATGTGTACAGCCTCTAGAATCTAGGAAAGGCAAGGAACAAATTCCTAGTAGGAAAGGAACATTTCTCTTCAGATACCTTGATTTTAGCCCCGTATGGCCTCTTTTGGACCTCAGACCTCCAGAACTGTACACTAATAAATTTGCCTGGTTTTAAGCAACAGAACTTATGGTTACTTGTTACTATAGCAATAGGAAACTAATACAGATTTTGGTTACTCTTACTAGCTTCTTGTGTCACATTATTTTCATATAGCAGAAGACTGTTTTCGTTATTAGCACCTGACTGTGAAATTATTATTATACATACATTATTTCAGTAACCACGGTATTGCCAGTGAAAAAATACTTGAGGAATCACCACATATGGCTCAGTGATTTGTTATCCAAATATGTATAGCCATATATTATTTTTCTTTACTGGATTTTCTGTGATGAACAAATACACAGTTGAGAATAGCCCTACAGTGGATTGTTTCTCTAAATCTAGCCACCAAAATCAATTTAAAAATGTTTGCTCCTATTCTTTTTTCTATCTTAGCGTAGCATGACAGTGTGTAATAATTCAGTTATGCTATTTTCCAAATAAAAATGATGAAAATTAAAGATTGTATTATACCGTCGAGAGCAATGTTGTTATTTGTGACTTGCAGTTCCTTCTCTTGACAATGAAAGCATAACAATGTCTATTTTGAGAAAATGGCCTGTGTGCTTTGCACATTATGAATTAGCTCACAGTGTTTAGTTATCTGGTACAAGTAGTCACAATGTCATAATAATTAAATGTTAATTTAATAACATTCTGAATTGGAATAAGTAGACTATGGCAAGCCATGAAAAGCATTTGGACTATGGCATTAGTGAATGTTTTAAAGTGTTCTCTTTTATCCCCATTGAAATAATAATTTAGTTTTACACTCTGGTGGCTTGGGGCTTGATGCTGTAAGAGCTCTGCCTAGTATAAATTGCATAAATCACACAAAATGTCCCAGAACATCATGCTCCGTGGCTGATGAGAACCATATTGTTCTGCATTTTTTTAGAAAGAAATTAAGCCCCAGCTATTTAATCAAATAACATCACCAACAATCCCTTGCCATCAACTCTTATGACATGTATTATAGCTGATGCTGTCATTTGTAAATTATCACTTGCCATAATGTATTTTAAATTTTATTTGACCTTGATAAGACAAAGATTTTTTTTCCTACTGAAATTAGCATGCTGCTCACTGTTGCACCTTTTATCTTGCATTAAAAAATACTTGACAACACACGATTGTACTTTGAACAAACCCATGTTTTTAAATAGCCTGTGTCCTGTGTGTTGATCTTAGGCAATGATAAAGTGGAGACTGAATACCCATTTGTTAGGACAATTTTCCATTCAAGAGTTTCTTGTAAGAAATAATTTGTTCTTTATGTGTTTTCTCTCTCCAAATTTTTAGTCTCAGGGATCCATTTTTCACCTTAATCTACTCAATTCTCCCTCCTCTTTAAAGGGGAGTGAAACTGCGATATAAATTTTCTTTGCTGGGCCCAACATCTCATTAATTCCAGAAGAAAACCTCTTTCCATTAAGTAATGGCCTGTATGTGGCCAGCATATTTCTAGGTCTCCCTGCAGGGAGAAGGGAATGGGTAAGAGTAAGTTCCAAAGAAGCATCACTGAATTCATAGGCATACTGAGAAGGAGCTTTGGCAAAAGATTTGCCCTCCTGGACTAGGTGAGGCAGATATGTCCCTTCTGTGGTTCTCACCTCAAATATTCACTTAGAAGCTTTGGTATAAGAGAACGCGTCTTCTAATTTATTAAGTGTAGACTTAAGGTATTTTTTAATGAGTTGCACAATAATAATATTTCCCTAAAGATATAACACCTTGCAGTGCCTGAAGACACAGGTAATTCCTATCATCAACAGGAATTCTGAGAATGATAAGTGATATATTTTTTAAAATGTTTTTAATTCATTTTTGAGACAGCATGAGTGAGGGAGAGAGGGCTGAGAGAGAGGGAGAATCCCAAGCAGGTTTCCATTCTGTCATCAAGGAGCCTGACATGGGACTCGATCCCATGAACAGTAAGATCATAACCTGAGCTGAAATCAAGAGTTGGTTGCTTAACCTACTGAGTCACCCAGGCACCCCTGAAATCAACATTTTAAAATGTACTTTTCTTCTTTCAGAATATGGTGCAACTCCTGAAAAAAAAAGTGCATAGATATCTGAAAGGAGGCTGTGAAAAATACTGGTATGAACAGCATCTATCAGACAGTATATGTGTATGCCACGTGGTGCCCAAACAGCCCCAGGTTTTATCCTAGTTTCATTTGGTTTTGAGCATGCTAGTCAATGTATTTAGGCTTCAGCTAACTCTTATTACAATGGGATTAATGTTGATACTTATTTTACATAGTTACATTGGTATTCAATATCTGAACTAAGATCTGTACATGTATTATCCTATTCAATGCTCACAACCCTCTATGAACATCATAGACCCAAAGGTAAAGTGATAAAATGAATGTAAAGTACTTATAAAATACCTGGAAATTAGGAATTACCCAAAAAGTATTACTACCAATATTATGAGGGTCATTGTGTTTGTGAGGAAAATATGCATCAAATTATGGGCAAAAATGAATTATATAAGCTGTGAAATGAATTAATGATCCAATACTTGGTAGGCATAGAATATGTACTCTCTACTTGTTGATTCAATGAAAAAGTTAATTTTACATTTATGTTTTCATTTCAAAGTTTTATTGTCTAGCAAATTTCATTCAGGAAAGAAAAGCCATTTTAGTTGGTATAAATATCAAATTTACCTATTTGGATTTTTAATCGTTAATGGCAAAAGATCATTGGAAATATTTTAGAATTTTCCCAAAGAAACCATCAGTACCAGACAACACAGTTCATTACTGATCATTTCACTGACAGTTTGGGCAGTTCGGGGAAGTGGTGGGTAAGAAAATAACTCACTTAAGTGGGCATGTTTTTCAAAGTAAGGTCCCTAAAGACAGCTCTCCTGGCTTTCAATCCTAGCTCCATTAAATCTCAGTTCATTAACTTTGTCAGCTTGAGAAAGTTGCTTATCCTTTCTTGACCCTTATTGCCAGTTCTCCATTTTTCTTTTTTCTTGACATAAACTATTCAAGTTACCACCTACATCTTTGTTCTCAGTATCTGCTGCTCACTAATCATTTCCTTCCAAACTTGAAAGTGAGGAAATCCACATGAATGACTCTAGGTCTTTGGATTTTTCAATCTGTATTCTTTCCTTAATTCATGAAATCCATAAACAGGTACTTTAATTATCATACATTCATAAAACTCAAATGTACTTTTCCTGCCTGGATATTATCTCCAAGGTTCATATGCCACTATTGAATTGCCTCCTAAAAATATCAACAGGTCTAAAATTTTATTTATGCTGTTATTTTCCTAAGTATGGATTTTATGAAACATTTCTAGCTCTCTCCATGTTGTTGCAGATAGAAAGATTTCATTCTTTTTTATGGCTAAATAATATTTCATTGTATATGTATACAATGAAATATTATAATAATATTTCATTGTATATGTATACAATGAAATATTATATACATATACATACACACATTATATACACACATATATACATTATATATATTATATATATATATTATATATAATATATAATATATAATATATAATATATAATATAATATATATAATATATTATTATATATAATATATATAATACACACACGCACACATACCACATCTTCTTTATCCATTCATCTATCTATGGACACTTGGGCTGCTTCCATAATTTGGCTATTGTAAATAATGCTACAATAAATAATAGGAGTACATGTATCCCTTTGAATTAGTATTGTTGTATTCTTTAGGTAAATACCCAGTAGTGTGATTGCTGGATCATAGGGTAGTTCTACTTTTAACTTTTTCAGGAACCTCCATACTGTTTTCCAGAGTGGCTGCACTAGTTTGTATTTCTAACAACAGTGCAGAAGTATTCCCTTTTCTCCACATCCCCACCAACACCTGTTTTGTTTCCTGTGTTGTCAGTATAAGCCATACTGACAGGGGTGAGGTTATATCTTATTGTAGGTTTCTTTTTAAGTTTATTTATTTATTTTGAGAGAGAGAGAGAGAGAGAGAGAGAGAGAGAGAGAGAGAGAGAGTGTGTGTGTGCGCGCGCGCAGGGGAGAGGCAGAGAGAGAGGGAGTGAGAGAATCCCAAGTGGGCTCAATACTGTGAGCACAGAGCCCAACACCAGGCTCAATCTCATGGACCTTGAAGATCGTGACCTGAGCAGAAATAAAGAGTTGGAAGCTTAATCAGCTGAGCCAACCAGGCCCCCTTGTTGTAGTTTTTATTTTCATTTCCCTGATAGTAAGTGATGATGAAGATCTTTTCATGTGTCTATTGGCCATCTGGATGTCATCTTTGGAAAATGTTTGTCCTATTTTCTGCACATTTTTTAATTGCATTGTTTGGGTTTTTGGGTGTCAAGTTGTATAAGTTCTTTATATGTTTTGGATACTAACTCTTTTTCAGATAAGTCATTTGCAAATATCTTCTCCCATTCTGTAGGATGTCTTTTAGTTTTTTTTTTTTTTCTTTCACTGTGCAGAAGATTTTTATCTTGATGAAGACCCAATAGTTTATATTTGCTTTTGTTTACCTTGCCTCAGGAGACTTTCTAGAAAAAAGTTGATATGGCCGATGTCAAAGAAGTTACTGTTCTCCTCTAGAATTTTTATGGATTGAGGTGTCACATTTAGGTCCTTAATAAATTTTGAATTTATTTTTGTGTATGCTGTAAGAAAGTGGTCCAGTTTCTTTCTTTAGCATGTTGTTCAGTTTTCCAAAACCAATTATTGAAGAGACTATCTTTTTTCCATTGGACATTCTTTCTATATAGTTGTGGGTTTATTTATGGGTTGTATGTTCTGTTCCATTGATCTATGTGTCTGTTTTTGTGCCAGTACAATACTATTTTGATTACTATAGCTTTGTGATATAACTTGAAGTCCAGAATTGTTCTGCCTAGAGGATTTGCTATTCTTTTTCGAGATTGTTTTGGCTATTCTGGGTCTTTTGTGGTTCATAAAAATTTTAGAATTGTTTGTTCTAGTTTTGTGAAAAATGATATTGGTAGTGGTTTAGTATTGGTATTTTTATAGGGATTACATTAAATGTGTAGATTTCTTGGGTGGTATATACATTTTAACAATATTTGTTCTTTTAGTCAACAGGCATGGAATGTCTTTCCATTTCTTTGTGTCATCTACCGTTTCTTTCATCAATGATTTATAGTTTTCAGAATACAGGTCTTTCACCTCTTTGGTTTAGTTTATTCCTAGGTATCTTATTATTTTTGGTGCAATTGTAAATGGGATTGTTTTCTTTATTTCTCTTCTGTTTCATTATTGGTGTATAGAAATGCAACAGATTTCTGTACATGGATTTTGTGTTGTCTGATTTTACTAAATTAGTGTATCAGTTCTAGCAGTTTTTTGATGGAGTCTTTCAGGTTTTCTATATAGAATATCACATCGTCTTTATATAGTGAAAGTTTTACTTCTTCCTTACCAATTTGGATGTCTTTTAATTTTGTTGTCTAAGTGCTGTGACTAGGACTTCCAGTACTATGTTGAATAAAAGTGGTGAGAGTGAATATCTTTGTCTTCCTGATCTTAGGGGAAAAACTCTTAGTTTAGGATGATGCTAACTGTGGGTTTTACATACAGCATCTTATAAAAATGTGTACTTGGTCAAATGCTTTTTCTGCATCTGTTGAAATGATCATATGCTTCTTATCCTTTCTCTTCTTGATGTGAGATATCACATTGATTTACAAATATTAAACCACACCTCCAACTCAAGATTAAATCCCACTTGATCCTGGTGATTGATTTTTTTAATGTATTGTTGGATTCAGTTTGTTAGTATTTTGTTAAGGATTTTTGCATCTGTGTTCACTAGGGAAATTAGCCTGTAATTCTCTTTTATTGTGGTGACATCATCTGATTTTCCTACCAAGGTAATGCTGGCCTGATAGCATGAATTTGGAAGTTTTCCCTCTTTTTCTATTTTTTTAGAATAGTTTGTGAATAGAAATTAACTCATCTTTAATAAATGTTTGGTAGAATTTACCTGGGAAGCCATCTGGTCATGGGTTTTTGTTTGTTGAGAGTTTTTAAATTACTGATTCAATTTCTTCGCTACTTATCAGACTGTTCATACTTTCTATTCCTGTTTCAGTTTTGGTAGTTTATATGCTTCCTGGAATTTATGCATTTCTTCTAGGCTGTCTTATTTGTTGGCATCTAGTTTTTCATATTCTTTCATGATTATTTGTATTTCTGTGGTATTGGTTGTTATTTCTCCTGTCTCTGTTGTGATTTTATTTATTTGAGACCTTTCTCTTTTTTTCTTTTTATGTCTGGCTCGATGGAGGTGTATGAACTTTATTGATTTTTTTCATAGAACCAGCTCCTGGTTTTATTGATCTCTTCCATTTTTTTTAAGTTTCTAGATCATTTTGTCCTGCTCTAATCTTTATTATTTCCTTTCTTATGCTAGTTTTAGGTTTTGTTCTTCTTTTCCTAGCTCATTTAGATGTAAGGTTAGGTTGTTTGTTTGAGATTCTTCTTGCTTCTTAAGGTAAGCATGTATTGCTATGACCTTCCCTCTTAGAACTGCTTTTGCTGCATCCCAAAGGATTTGGACTGTTGTGTTTTCATTTCCATTTGTTTCCATGATTTTTTTATTTCTTCTTTTATTTTCTGGTTGAACCATTCATTGTTTAGTAGCATTTTTTAATATCCATGTGTTGTGCTCTTTGTAGATTTTTTTTCTTCTAGTTGACTTTTCATTTCATAGTGTTATGATCAGAAAAGATTCATGGTATAACTTCAGTGTTCTTCAGTTTGTTGAAGCTTCTTTTGTGGGATAATATGTGCTCTCTCCTCTGGAGAATGTCCCATGTGAACTTGAAAAGAATGTGTATTCTGCTGTTTTAGGATGGAATGTTCTGAATATGTCTGTTAAATACATCTGGTCCAGTGTGTCATTGAAAGCCATTGTTTTCTTGTTTATTTTCTGTTTATATTATCTATACATTGATGTAAGTTCCCTATTATTATTTCTTTATGTTTATTATTAGCTAATGTATGTATTTGGGTGCTTTCATATTGGGTACATAAATATTTATAGTTGTCATATTTTCTTGTAGGATTGTCCCTTTTATTATTATATAGTGTCCTCTGTGTCTTGTTACAGTCTTTATTTGAAAGTCTATTTTGTCAGATGTAAGTATTACTACTCTTTCTTTTGACAACCATCGCATGACAGATGTTTCTGTATCCCTTTACTTTTAAATCACAGGTATCTTTACGTCTAAAATGAGTCTTTTATAGGCAGCATACAGATGGGTCTTGTTGTTTCCTTTCCTTTCCTTTCCTTTCCTTTCCTTTCCTTTCCTTTCCTTTCCTTTCCTTTCCTTTCCCATTCTGTCACCTGTGTCTTTTGATTGGAGCGTTTAGCTTATTTACGTTCAACGTAATTATTGATAGATATGTATTTATTATCACTTTATTATTTGTTTTGTGGGGTTTTTTTCCCCGAGATTTTCTCTTATTCTATCTCATCTTTCATGGCTTATGATTTTCTTTTGTGATATATTTGGATTTCTTTCTCTTTATTCTTTGCATACTTCTTGGTTTTTGATATATATAGTTACGATTAGGCTTGTATATAACTTCTACATTAGCAATCTATATTAAGTTTATGGTCTTTTAAGTTTGAACACATTCTTTCCTCCTTTCCTCCTCACATTTTAGGTATATGGTGTCATATTTTACATTCTTTTATTTTGTGAGTTCCTTGAATGATTTTTTTTGCAGAAATATTCATTTTTATTGATATTATGCTTCCTACCTTTATACTGTCACTTTTGGTGTCTTTTTTCCACTCAAAGTGTCCCCTTTAATATTTTTACAGGGCTGGTTTAGTGGTTATGAACTCCTTTAGTTTTTGTTTTCTGGGAAACTCTTTATCTCTTTTTCTTTTCTATATGATAGCCTTGCTGGATAGAATAATCTTAACTACAGATTTTTCCCATTTGCCACTTTGAATAAACCATGCCACTCCTTTCTGGATTGGAAAGTTTCTTCTGAAAATGTCCTGACAGACTTATGGGTTTTATTTTTTACGTTAGTGTCTTCTTTTGTCTTCCTGTTTTTAAAATGTATTCTTTATTACTATATTTTTCCAATTTAATTACAGTATGAATTGGTGTGGGCCTGCTTCTGTTGATTTTGAGGGGACTTCTCTGTGCCTTCTAGATCTGGATGTCTGTCCCTTTTCCCAAGATTAGGGAAGTTGTCAGCTATTATTTCTTTAAATAAATTTTCTGTCCTCTTTCCTTTCTTTTCCTGTAATATGAATGTTATTACATTTGATGGAGTCACTGAATTCCCTAAGTCTATTCTCATTTTGCAGAATTCTTTTTGTGTCTCTTTTGTTCAGCTTGGTTACTTTCCATTTCTCTGTCTTCTAAGTCACTAATTTTTTCCTTTGTTTCTTTCTTCTTGCTGTTCATTTCATCAAGTATGTTTCTCATTTTGATTACTGTACCTTTATCTCTGCTAGTTATTCCTTATCTCTGTGTTAAGAATCTCATTCACATCTTCCACTCTTTTCTCGAGTCCAGTGAATATTTTTATGATCATAATTTAAATTCTCCATCAGGCATATTACTTATTTCTGTTCCACTTAGAGCTCTGGCTTTGACCTTGTCCTATTATTTCAGTTGGGATAAATTAGTCAGTCTTCTCATGTTGTCTAAGTCTCTGTACCTGTTTTCTGTGTATTAGGAATGTCAGCTATGTCTTCTGTTCTTGAGGGTAATGGCCTTATGAGGAAGAGGTCTTGTAGTGCCCTGCTGTATGGTGTCCCCTATTCCCCAGGGCCTGGCACTTCCAGGAGTGTCTCCAATGTGTGCTGCATGTGCTCTGCTGTTTTGTCCTGTCTGCTTTATCCCTTAGGCCAGTTGTCTACAGAGGCTGTCTTTACCTGTTGTTTGAAGTTTTTGGTCCTTGGCCTGAATGTAGCATGTTTTAACTAGGTGTGTTCTGGTCTGTTTGTGAAATGAGACTTGTCACCACTGCCACTGGAACCTTGGTTCTGTAAGACTCCCAGGATGAGAGATGTGTCATTGGGGATTTGGAGTGGTTTTCTGGGGCAGGGAGACCACTATGCTGGGATTGAGGCTAATGTGACTGGGAGGGTTGGTTCCCCTGGAAGCACCTGGGTGGCAGGGCTTGGTTTAAGCAAGTTAGGTTGTGAGTGTGGGTACAGTGCTGGTTCCCACAGGTGGCCCTGTGGGGTTGGGGAGGGAAATGGCACCTGCCAGTTCTAATGTTCCCCAGGGGTCTCTCTTTGAACACTGTCTCTCTGGGATGCACTTGAGAACAGGAAATAACCTCCCACTGTGTGCCCTGGGTACTCTTCAGATTCCTGTTTCCAAGCTTGTGTCTGCAGGTTGTTATTCTACCTTCTCTCTAAGAGCAGCTCAATGCCCTGTAGGCTGTATTGCAGCCAACCCCGTTGACCTTTAAAGCTCCAGGCTTTAAGACCTGCTGTTGACAGAAGTTATTAAAATTTGGACCCTGTCTCCTTTTTCAAACCAATTGCAATGGGGAGTTTGTTTTCCCCAGGTGCTCCCCCATTTGATAATCTGACTCTTGCCCTTCTCTGTGACTCTCTCCCCATGGCAGCAGCCATGATCAGTTTCTTTTCCAAACTGCAGGTCTGCCCTCCCTACTTTTTTGATGGACCCTCTTTTCTAACTTTTAATTGTAGAGTTAGTTCTGCCAGTATTCATATCAATTTCTGGGATATTTAGGATGATTTGATAGTTATGTAGTTGTATTCATGGGAGGAGTGAGCCTAGGGTCCTCCTACTCCACCGCCATCTTCCCGTACTTTCTTTTTCAGTATGAATTTTTTAACTTAATTCTGAGTTTATTATCTCCTTGAAAAGAATCACTGAACTTTTTTATTGCTTAGCCAATTGACCACATATAATTGAAATGTAATCTAGTGGTGTTCCCAGGAAAAGGAACAAGTGAGTTATCAGTATCTGAACGTTGTTACTATCATACATTATTGGTCATATACTTGGCACTTCAATGATAGGATATCTGATAATCTGTACTGTTTCCCTCTAAAATATTTTTTTAATTAAACAAAAATTATTTTACAGGGAGAGTGTGAAAAAGGGAGGGGACAGAGGGAGAAAGAATCTTAAGCAGGTTCATTGCTCAATGCAGAGCCCAATGCAGGGGGCTTGATCCCTGAGATCATGATCTGAACCAATGTCAAGAGTCAGATGCTCAACCAACTGAGCCACCCAGACACCAAATAATCCTTCTAAAAATAATTTAATTGCATATGTACTTTATAAATTTTGAAAAATTTTCTTAAAAGCTGAGATGCCAGAATCCCTAATGTCATTCTCCATCCCATAGGTTAGTATCCTTATCCATTTGTTATGCATCTGGGAGGCCTTTAAATGGTATTTCATATTTCTATATGGGAGTGTGTGTTACCCTATTTGCAATAATGGGATCACTGAGTATGTTTTGTATTGCAACTTGATTTTTTAATTACTTGATATATTTTAATGTTTATAGAAGATATGTTTTAAAGTTTTAAAATACTTATTTTTAACTTTCTAGCTATTTTTATTTTACATGCTTTTGTAAATCTTTAACATTGCACATATCTAATATTTAAACAAGGTATCTTGGTGGGTACATTATGTTGTCAGTCGGTTATTTTAGCCTAGAATTATGGAATAAAGTCAGTTGGGGCTGGTATTCTACATCTTGGAGCCATCAGTATATACATGTTTTTAAGCCATATGAGTGGATGAGATCACCTGGGGGAGAGTCTGTAGAATAGAAGATAAGTTTAATGTTCAGCTGAAGTGCTTAGTAAGGGATTATTCAAGCATGACTATTACACTTTCAAATTTGAGAGATTCAGAGAAGTTTAATGTCAATAATATACTTCTGAGAAAGGTTTGGAGGGTCATAGTGAAGAAACACTCACTTTCTAGCATACCTTTATAAAACTTAAAGTTTTATACTGCAAAGTCTAAGAAATGAGGCATTTATTTCAGTGATGTATTTTTTACATTGGTTTTCAAGATGAAAACAGATGTAAGAGACAACAGGAACATGAAATTGTGATGATGATGATGATGATGATGATGATGATGATGATGATTTAATTATGTTAAAATTTTCTTCACAACATTATATTTCTTTTTGAAATGTGATTGTAAAATTTCCTTCAGAGAGGTTTTTTGTTTGTCCTCCATTTTCCAATTTTGTTATCCAGCATATTATTTCTGAAGGCAATTTAATAGTAAAATTACATCTACTATTTTTATGGAAAAGCCTTTGATCTTATGTTTCCTGTCTGAATTTCACCCCCAACTAATTAAACACATCATTTGATAAAGAGAGTTTAAAGGAATCTGCCCTTCAGATGTTTTCTCAAAAGCAAATGAATACAGTTTTCACATATGAATTTTACTTAATTTATTTGATGCCAGTTTTAGGATTATGAAAATCAACATAACAGTGAATGAAAATCTGGATGACTAAAATATGTTAAAATGAACACATCATCAACTTTAACAACATTCCTTTTCTAGGGTATAACAGAATTTAGATGATAAAACACTCATAATTTTAACTGCTTACTTTGACTTTATATATATTTTCTCTGAATGAGACAGAGATTACATAAAAGCACAATTCCTTATAGTTAAAGATGGCTTTTATTATCCATGACAAAAACAGCAATATGTAGAAATGCATGCCTATATATTTTAAGGCAATTGACTACCATGGCTAATTTTTCAGACTCTAAATAAATTGTGAAACATGAAGGCCCTACCCCAGGGTACTTAGTGGTTGGCTGCTGTGCTAAATTGTGCATAAGATTAAATGCAGTTCCTCCATGACCATCAGTTTCCTTGGGAAAGCAGTGCTCCTGCAGTGTTCATTATGTTTTCTAAACCAATTTATTGAATAGTCATGCCACACCTTACTCTATGCAATAAAGACCAATGGATAATTTCACTATCATAATGAGGCAAACAATTCTCAGCATGATTCAGGTCATCTCCCTAATATTTCAACCCTTAGAAATTGAAGACATTCCATTGCTAAAGACATAGGGTCCGTAGGCTATCACCATATGCCTAAGCATTTAATGCAAAATGAATAATCTCCATTTTTTCCTCATGTTACTATTGTTTTCTTTTCTAAGAGCTAATGTATTAGTGTGAAAGCTACTAGTTAAAGCTAACATTTATTAGGATTTGCCACTGCATTGTGCACATGTTCAACAATACATTTGTTGAATATAAAATGTATACATGTATTTAATTTTGAGTATTGAAATTCCATGGCCTTATACAAAGTATTGTTTCCAAAATTAGAAAATATAAAAGTGGAAAGGAAAATAAACACTTTTTTACCTACATTTAAGACAGTACTTCCAGATTAAAAGAATTTACTCTCTGTATATATGTGTGTGTGTGTGTGTGTTCTGTAGTAAATGCTATATTATATATATATATACATATATATATATGTGTGTGTGTGTATTTTAAAGGAGAATATACATATATGTATATATATAATATATGTATATTATATATATACATATATGTATATATATTATATATGTATATATATTATATATATACATATATAATATATACTCATATGTATATATTTAAAGAAGAAAAAAACTTTTAAAGAAAAAAAAAAGAAAGTAGTTGTTGTTACCAAATTAAGGAATACATTGCGTGTAAACATTCAATTTAAAAAAAATTTTTTTTTCAACGTTTATTTATTTTTGGGACAGAGAGAGACAGAGCATGAACAGGGGAGGGGCAGAGAGAGAGGGAGACACAGAATCGGAAACAGGCTCCAGGCTCCAAGCCATCAGCCCAGAGCCTGACGCGGGGCTCGAACTCACGGACCGCGAGATCGTGACCTGGCTGAAGTCGGACGCTTAACCAACTGCGCCACCAAGGCGCCCCAAATTTTTAAAAATTTTTTTTTAATGTTTATTTTTGAGAGAGACAGAGAGACAGAGAGAGAGACAGAGCACGAGTGGGGAGGAGCAGAGAGAGAGGGAGACACAGAATCCAAAACAGGCTCCAGGCTCCAAGCCATCAGCACACAGCCCGATGCAGGGCTCCAACTCACAAACCATGAGATCATGACCTGAGCCGAAGCCGGACACTCAACCGACTGAGCCACCCAGGCGCCCTTAAACATTTCATTTTAAAGGAAAGTCTTTAGAAAAATTAAATTGCTGCTTAAGGTATAAAATTTTATCTAGAAAGAGTGAAAATATAGGTGTTTACAAACGAGTAATGACAACAGTAATCTTTAGGTTGGCTTTAGTCATGACATGCCACAAAGACCATGGTGTCACTGACGTTATTACAACTTTTTCTGTAACCATAGAGATCTCGCATGTTCTATAATTAAATATGAATCCATAATTACACATAATATCTGCATGTAAGTATCACTCTTCAAATTTGAAGACATATATTTGAATATATATTATTACTATGATGTAAGCCTGAAAAGATGATGGCTAAAAATAAATAAGAACAAAAGCCTAGAGCTCTGATTTTTTTCAACCTTTTTAAATTTATTGGGTCATAATTTAAATGAAGTAATAGTCACACATTTTAAGTGTATTGACTTAAGGTCATTGACTTTTATAACTTCATTATATATATATAATGAATATATATAACTTTTATAACTTTATTAAAGTACATTTGACAAACTGTGCATAAAATGCAAAATTTAATATACTTCAGTATATGTATATAAGTACCAAACCATAACCAAATAATTAACATATCTATCATGTCCTAGTTTCCTTTGCCCCTTTGAAATCTAAATTTTTGTGATTATAGTTAAAATTGTGACAATATTTCAAACACCCAAATTATTTTTTTTTAAGTTTATTTATTTTTGAGAGAGAGAGAGAGAGAGAGAGAGAGAGAGAGAATCCCAAGCAGGCTCCATGCTCAGTGTGGAGCCCGACTCAGGGCTCAATCCCATGACCCTGCGATCGTGACCTGAGCTGAAATCAAGAATCAGACACTCAACCAACGGGGCTACCCAGGTGCTCCAATACGTACCCAAATTATCTATTATTTACTTTTATCTGTGATTTATTTCTGAATTATTTACTTGTACTTGTGCATTATTTAGAAGAGGTTGTTGCAAAACCTTATCACACAAGAGCTTCTTCAGAAAAAACTATCTCCCATAGTTGCCAATATTAAATAATAAGATGTGGTAATTTTGTGAATAATTTTTGAGGAATTAAAGGTAAAATACTGTCTTCAACTAAGTTATGGAGAACCAACTCTTAACAAGCGATTTTAACAGGCACTAGGAGAATACATGCACACATAATGATAAAGAAAAAATTTAAGAAATGTGCATAAAATTTGGATGACACATCAATGCATTTAATCATATTTTAATGGATATTTTATTTTATTTGTTTTGTTTTTATTTTAAAGAAAGAGAGAGAGGCAGGGGAGAGAGAGAAAAATCTTAAGCTCAGCAAGGAGCCCAACGCAGAGTTCAAACCCAGGGTCCTGGGTTCATGACTGAGCCCAAATCAAGAGTCAGGCGCTTCACTAACTGAGACACCCAGATGACCCATGAATATTTTAAAATGTAGGGAATTTTAGAATTTTAGTATGCATAGAGAAAATGAATGTAAAAGAGAAGTTATTGATTAAAATTAATTTCATTATAGTAAAATTAATTTCATTATAACCTTTCTGAGTTTTTTGCTATTTAGTAAAAAGCGTGTTGTGAAAAGAAATCCATTCCATTGTTATTATCAGATGTAATTTTATTAAATTTTTCCCCATGCCTAATTCAGTTGTTTGGAACTGTTAAAATAAAATTATAGTCTATGATGCCATGGAAGTAAATGTAGCTTTGGAAAGACTTAACCTCCAGTGACACCTGTGTGTATCCATTTGCATTCCTAAGATTTCATTTGCATTCCTGACTAAGGTATCTAGAGTACAGGGGAGACATTTTTTTTTTTTGTTTAGAAAACTAAGCATAACAGTTTGGTTTGTCAACTGCTGTAGTGTATTAAATTTTCCTTTCCCTGACCTAAAAAGTTTAGACCATTATTAAAATCATTTAAAATTTTACCAAGGAATAATTCTTGCACTAAGAAATACTTTAATTTGTGTTTTCTGAACAAAGAATCGTTTAGTTAAAAATAAACGTGTGGGTTAATGAATGCACACATGAATGAATGAGTATCTGTGTGCAACTCTATGGGAGCGTATTGGCAATGTCTCATTTTCAGAGGTACTTTTTTTTCACTATGTGCTCTAGAAGAACTGGTTTACTATATAATTTACCTCACTGGATTTCAATAGTTAGAACTTTATATTATTAGTGATAACATAACATCAACAAAACATGTAATAGTATTCCCTGCTTTTGAACTTAAATTGCTTTGCATCTGGTTTCATAATCTCACTAATTTTCTCACTTAACTACTAGATATGGAAAAAAGAAACTAGTTTACTGTTATAAAACTTCGTGACTGTAGCATTTATACATCATATAATTTCTATTATATATGTATAATTTCTATATATTATGTAATGTATATGACATATAAATACATATGAAGTATATATATTATATATGTGTATATATATATATATATAATCATTTTTATATCTAAAGTTAAAGATCCTCTCATTTATATTTTGGCTCTGCACTCCAGTTTATATTTTCTTGCAGAATCCCTTATTTATTACATTTTTTCTTTTCTTTCTATCATTTCTCAACATCTGAAGCAATATATATACACATTAAATCACAAAGTGCATTGATTTTGCCACAGTTAATCTAAGTCTCTTTTTAAAACATTTTTTTACATTTTTAATTTATTTTTGAGAGAGAGAGAGAGAAACAGAGGGCGCACAAGTGGGGGAGAGGCAGAGGGAGAGGGAGACACTGAATCCGAAGCAGGCTCAAAGCTCTGAGTTGTCAGCACAGAGCCCGACATGGGGCTCGACCTCACAAACCGAGGGATGGTGACCTGAGCCAAAGTCAGACGCTTAACTGACTGAGCCAGCCACCCAGGTGTCCTGTTAATCTGAGTCTTTGACTCAGAAGATTTTATTTTGCTTATGAGTAAATTTATATTATTACTATGATTTTAGTTTGAAATTTATTTCAGTAAACTTTTTATGAATAATCAATTATAAGTGCATTTGGTTGATGTTTCATTCGGTTATGGCACCTCATTAAGTATGTACTTTATACTGGATTTATTCTATTTCAATTTGTAATTCAGTACCTGCTTGGGTTGTCACTTGTTATTAAAGCTTCATATTAGTACAGGACAGCATTTAGCCTAAAATTAGGTTAGGTAAGGTATCTTAGAAATAGGAATATTCTGGGAATATATGAAATCTTTATGGAAGAAGAAAACGACAGTGAAAGTATCATTAGACCATACCCCTTTACGATCGCCAGAACTACTTTAAAGCCCTGTGTATTAGATGGAGGATTCTTTGCCATAACTTACATTTGAAGTGGGTTTAGTGTTTGAGCCAGAATCTCTGTCGATGAATCTTGATTGTCTGCAGACTCAAAGAAAAATAAATCCTTAGTTTTCAAACAGTTTTTGCTTCTAAAGTCTGGTTATCAATGAAGGAAAAAGAGACTTATAAAATATTATTTTAAACCTTCAACGTCCTTGTGTCATGTAAAAGTTTCATAGGAATTTCCATTACAAACACAGTTTTTGAAGGCTTTAGATCTTACTAGCTGAAATTTGGAACAAATGTCTTCAGTCTCAAACAGTTGTTATTTCCTTAAACAAAAAAGCAAGAAGTCTGTGTCATTTTTCAGTGGCAACAACAATAGAAAATACACTGTAAAGAAATGGGATTTTAAATAGAGAGCACGAAAGTCTAAAACATTATTTGATACAAATGTTGGAAACCATGAAATGTCAAGAATTACAGTGACTTGTGAAATTTAGATATAATGCAGAATTCTGTCATCATTCATCTTTCCATTTTCATGCATGTTTTTCTTAATCTTTGGAGGTTTGCTCATTTATTAGAATCCTAAAATGCACTGCAGTGACCAAAATATGCCACAGATTTATTTGTAATATGTTTAAATCATATTAAATTCTGAGAGTATTATCTGAGATTTGAAGTCTTAAGGGGCCTAAATATTTTATTATGAGACCTATTTCTTTATCCATTTATGCACTCTCATGATCTGGACTGAATAAATAAGTGATGTCTGAGCAGTGTTTATGAGCCAGTTGAAATTATGTGATGATCTGCAAAGTTCTGGGAAACAAACAACTAAGAAGAATGTATGTATTCCTTGGCTCCATATCTCCTCATCAGGAATCCATTTTTTCTATATATAGAGATTTCCAACCTTTCCCACATAACCCAAACCGTAACATGATCGAGACTTGCCTCTGGCATTCAGTACTTTAATGGATTATTCCTTTGCCAGTCATCTTTTTTTAAAGATAATCAACAGAAAATGGGGCATATTTAGGAAAGACTGATCAAGTTACTGACAGTGCTTAGCAGGAGGTCAATTGTTAAGATCATTCTCACATCAGGATTTAACTTTTTAAGAGGATTCCTGTTAGTCGATCTGCTTTATCTTTTTATTTCTTATTTTTATTTTTTTTAAGTTTTTTTAAAGTTTATCTAAGTGATTTCTACACCCAACATGGGGCTCGAAGTCACAACCCAGAGATCAAGAGTTGGATGCTGTACTGACTGAGATAGCCTGGTACCCCTGCTGTTTCTTTTTCAATAATGTCTCTGGCCAGAGATGGCTTAAGAAATCTCCACACAGTATATTGGTTACATTTGAATAATTATTTTTGTACTAACTTAAAAATAATTTTAGTAACTAAGAATTTCTTCTTCAGTAATTTTATTTATTCACCCATTTGAAAACAACTTTGGAGAATCTAATTTTATAAACTTATTTCAGATGCTAAACATAAAAAGAAGTAAAACATAGTGCTTACTTTTAAGTAGCTTATAAAGAAAGAGGTGGGTGTCAAAAGATTTAAATGCTATATTAATTGATCATTCCATCACTAATACAGTAAGCATCTATGGAGTGTTTTCTGTATCAGGTAATTGTGTGTTAGATACAAAAACATAACAAATGTCATATACAATATAGTCTGGTAAGGAAGATAGGTTTATGGACAATTATTACAGTACAAGGTGTTTAGTGCCTTGATGGAATTACGTGGAATATTGCAGACTCAGTAATTCAGGAAATGTGTCAAATGAGGTTGCCTACCCTGGATCTTACAGGAATATAGGCCGTTGACAAGCAGATGATGAAAGACAGAATTCTAGGTGAGAATTGTATATAAAGTTGTATTGAGTATTGCAAGAATTATAACTAATCTAGTACAGCTATAAGGATAATGTTTTACAAATGAACCAGATTTTAGATGGGAGCTATAGGACCAGTATTTGAAGGACATTTAGTCTCACGTTTTATCTAGCAGATACTGATAAATCATTGTATTTTAACAAGGTCATGAGGGGTTTATACTTATATTTGGGAGGGGGATATGATTGCTCAATGGAATGATTAGAACAGGAAAAGGCAGAAGGTAGGAAATGTCATCTCAATGTCATTTGTGTTATTTGATATTCACTTATCTTCCCTCCTGGACACATGGCAAATTTCATGTCTTGTTTCTTTCTGATGATTGGTGCATGTGACTAATTCTGGCCAATTGGCTGTGAGTGAAAGTAACATGTTTCACTTTGGGGTTGGTGCATTTAATTGCTGATAAGAAAAACTACCAGAGTAATCTTTTCCTTCTCCCCATGTCTCAGAGTGAGGATGACAAGCTGGAACAGGGTGGCCAAATAGCCTATAAAGATAGATACCATGTGCAAGAGACAAACTTTTGCTTCTTTTGTTTATAGCCACTGAGATTATTTTCTTTGTGTTTGTGGTAATTAGTGTTGTTATTTTGACAAAACTTATCTATCCTGATTCATAAATGTACAATCACTGTGTCTCACAACTGAAGCAAACATATCCTGTAAATAAAGCAAAACAAACTTCTGGGAATCAGTGGACTTTATTGAATAATTCCCAAAAACCTGTTTACTATCTAGCACCACTGGGTTGTTTCTGAATGGTCACAGCAAACCTGGGACACGTCTTGACATCCAACAAGCATTTTTGGTGGCGGGCCACTACCAAAGCACAGGTACCTCTGAGGAGTCTCCTATTTGGAGCTGAGGACAAATTCTCCCCCTCTCCTGGACATCGGTTGTTAGAAGTTTAGTTTTAGGGAGTTAAGGCCACCTCAATTCTGGTTCCTCAACACTGTTCTGATAGTATTGCATTTCCCTGCCTGGAGGCTTGCCACAACTAGATTATGCCAGTGAGATAATCTAACTATGGTTCAAAGTACCCCCCCCATTTCTGACAAAAGATCCTCTTTGTAATAACTTTTTCATCTATTAACAGTTCCAACAATACCTGCCCCACCATCGTCACCAGAACACCACTAAGTCTAGCATAGTCTTGTTCTCCATTCACTATTTAGTCTCTCTTTTTGTAGGGTCTATGGTATTTTCTAACATTACCAACTAGTTCTTTGATTCTCTGGACACCAACTGAGTGTTCAACAATTAAATTAAGTTCTGATTCTAGTATGGAGTCAACTCAAAATCCACAGTAAAGGGCACAGTTCTACATCACCCACCCCCTTCAGTCATAATTCCTGGGCCTTTTGTACTTCTAACTGAACTTCTATGAATTGGGGGTTTCCATAATCCCCTCCTCAAGCTCAGTAATTTGTTAGAAGGGCTCATAGAACTCAGTCACACATTTTAATTATGTTTGATGTTTATTATAAAGGATATTATAAAGGATACAAATGAACAGTCAGATGAATAGGTGCATAGGTCCTGCACACTGGAGCTTCTGTCTCCATAGAGTTGGGGTTTGCCAGGCATCTGGCATGTTGATGCATTCATCAACCCAGCTCTTAGAATCCTGTTTTATGGAGTTTCACCACATGGGCATGATCAGTTAACTCATTCTCCAACTCCTCTCCCCTCCTTAGGGGTTGGGAATAGGGTGGGGCTGAAATTTCTAGGATTTCAATCAGGGTTGGTTTTTCTGATGACCAGCCCCCATTCTGAGGTTCTCCACCCAAGAGCCACAACCTCAGAACAACTGATGCCCCCATCATCTCTATGACCCAGAAAACTACAAGAGTTTTAGGAACACTATATCTACAGGAGATAAGGACCAAACATTTCTTACTAATGTCACAAAATGGTTCTTATTTTTTGGGAAAAAGATACCCATATAAACTGTTAAAAACAATTTCCATCTAGCCAGTATTAGGTATCCTCTGGTGAGCTCATATATATATATTGAGGAAAATAATAGTAACTTCTCACAAAGTTCAAAATATTAAGATATAAGTATATTGCTTTTCTAATACTTTTATTGATCCATTTTTAATGTTTATTTTTAAGAGAGAGAGATACAGAGCATGAGTGGGAGAGGGGCAGAGAGAGAGACACAGAATCTGAAGCAGGCTCCAGGCTCTGAGCTGTCAGCACAGAGCCTGACGTGGGGCTTGAACTCATGAACCGTGAGATCATGACCTGAGCTGAAGCTGGATGCCTAACTGACTGAGCCACACAGGCACCCTTACTGATCCATTTTTAAAATTAATGATTTAATTACTAGCACAAATCATAATATGAGTAGTCTTGAATAAATAGACAACTACAGTACTTTCTCATAGAGTAATTAAGATTAAAATAGTGGGGCACCTGGGTGACTGAGCTGGTTAAGCATCCAGCTCAGTCTTGATCTCACAGTTTGTGAGTTCGAGCCCTGCATCAGACTCTGTACTGACAGCATGGAGCCTGCTTGGGATTCTCTGTCTCCCTCTTTCTCTCTGCCCTTCCCTCACTCACTATCTCTGTCAAGAAAATAAATAAACTTAATAAAAAAATTAAAGAATAAAGATTGAATTAATTTAAATACTTAAGCCAGGCATGACAGAACATTTACTACTATTATGGTGATAGAAGTAACACATTTCCTACTTCACTAGCATTATATTTATACTTCTTGTACAGTTCTTTGTTGTTGTTATTGCTGTTAACTCATGACAACAAAGAAGCCCTAAAAATACCTCTCAGTTTCTATCTTTCTTTGGAGAGCTAAAGGGAGGGACATAAGCTCATAAGCTGATATGATTTGAGAAGGTCTGTTGTAACTTTTTATACAGGTTAGGTCACCTTAATGGTTTACCTTGTGTGACAGTTATTTTTCTGAAAATAATAGGGAATGTTCCATATTAAATCCAGCAGTTAAATCATCTAGTGCCAAAATGAAAAAGCAGGGATGATACAGAAGAGCAGGAAATTACCTTTGCATTTATCTGGAGATGTGCCATTTTTCTGTACATAAACTTGACTCTCCTCGCTAGGAAAAATTAGTACTAGTTTACATTCCATTAGATTTCAGTATTTTGGTGCAAGCAATAAGCATGCTAATATAAATGCAAAATAATATTTTCAGTCTAGGAAGATATGAATCATGGGACAGTTTTCTGTGCATAGTCACCTTGAGTTTTAGTGCTTAATTTTTTAAAAGTTAAAACTATCTGCTGAATGAGTTTTTCCCTTCCCCTGAACAAAGCCCTATAAAAGAACAGTTTGTGTCTGTTGAGAACAGGATCTTATGGGAAATAAAGAGCTCATTGAACTGTTTCACATCATAGTAATCTAAAGAGAAACACAAGTCAGTATTTTTTAAGGCATGATATATGGGCTTGAAATTGTTATTCCCTTATGGATAAAATAATCTACTACTGCTAAAATATAGGCTCAATTTTAACTTGATACCAACAACCAAAACTGTCCTAAAAAATTATTCTGAGGGTTTTATTTTCTGAAGCAGGATGGACAGTAGCTTTACTTGTCACCTTTATTAAAGGCAGATCTGGAAAACATAGCTTCTGGAATCATGCGATTTGATAACATTCTTTGCTTAGATGCTTTTTTTGATACATCTCTTTTGGCATTTGTCAGGTTCATTTATAGAAACGGTATGATCATGAATAATTTATTCTATCATTAATTTTGAATAAGTTTACCATGGTAAAAATGAGGGGAACATTTAAGGAACTTGTATCTACATTTAATAAACATAAAACTCCATTTGAATGAAGCAAGTTAATTAAGAAAGAAAACCTTCCTCAATAGTAGGAATTATGCTTCTACTATTCTAATATGCACGAATCTTTGATAGGTACACAACATATATCTATATGTGTGATCTTACAACAGTGTGTTTGGTTCATATTCTTGTTTTGTTTTGTTTAGCTCATCTATTTTTAATCATTGATAGGAATAAAATGCCTTTCACACATCTACCAGAAATGAGGATAGATTTGAATCAAGTGGAGGCAATTCTGAAAAGTTGTCAAGTAGAATAAGAAATATGATTTTTTGCTATTTTTAACCTGCTTCAGTCTTGTTACTCTCAGAACCTATTATTTTTGCACATTGAAATATTTCTAAGCTACTCCCCAACTTCCCCGTCTTCTGCCTGCTGCTTTTGCCCGTATTTTTTTTTTCAAAATTTTACTAAGTCTCTGATTGATAAATTCTAGGTTCACTTATACAGTAGAGTTGAATATTTATTTGGCTTGTTTGACATTCCTGTGCGATAAATATTTTCAATGTGTTTATTTTCCTGAATTATATGTTAGGTACTCCATGTCAAAATGTTTTATTATATTTTTTCCACTTTAAAACGATATTGGGTTTACACGTAGTAGGTTATCAATAATTATTTTAAATTAATTTAACACTAATTTGAATAACAGTACTTTAATGGTCATATTAAAGTAGACAAATACATCATTTTGATTATATTTCTTTCCTTTTGGAAAAAAAAACCTTTTCTCTGTTGGTAGTAACATGTTTTATATTAACAACAAATTGGTACAAAATTATTGAGATTTTAAAAACTTTTATGAATTTTTAAATTGTGTATTTTTGTTGTAATTCTCTGGCTCTGTAATTTAAAAATTTTTTTTCAACATTTATTTATTTTTGGGACAGAGAGAGACAGAGCATGAAAGGGGGAGGGGCAGAGAGAGAGGGAGACACAGAATCGGAAACAGGCTCCAGGCTCTGAGCCATCAGCCCAGAGCCCGACGCGGGGCTCGAACTAAGGGACCGCGAGATCGTGACCTGGCTGAAGTCGGACGCTTAACCGACTACGCCACCCAGGCGCCCCTGGATCTGTAATTTTATATGTTTATTTTCCACTTGTTCTTTTCAGGCTAATTTAGAGCAGCATTCCTAACGTTAGTAATGGAGTTTGACATCCCTAGAATAGTTTTGTAAGCAGAAAGTTAATTTGGAGACAATTTATATTTAGAGAACGCTTTCTAATTTATAGAATATAAACTAGAAGCCAGGCGTAATACTTTTCTGTTTACACATCCTTAACAATGATAGCAGTTATTATTGTGGACAGTATGAATAGGTATAAATGTAAGTCTTATTAAGAATTTCTCAGAAAAAAAAAAAAAGATTAACCTGAAGTATAGCTCAATTAGTTTGTTGCCTTTATTCAAAATTTCATCCTTTGGGTATTTTAATGAGAAGTAGTTGTACAGAAATTTATAGATAAAAGCTGTTGAAATGGTACTTTAAAATTAGATGCAATTACTAGAAGATGATTTTCTTTAGGTTAAAGTTTCAATTGCTGCGTTCAATATGACTTTGAGGCCATAACCATGGTTTGCTACATATTCTTTATATGGAAGATTATTCAATGAAATAACTTCAAGTTACTCATTTAAAATAGTATATGGCTCAAAAGAGCAGAAGCAACGGAAAATAAATGAAAAGCATTATGCTACATCCAAACCAATTCAAGTAATATACTAAATACATTATATGATGCATTTAGAGAAATGAGGTGCATGGTAATAGCAGTTACTCAATACATTACGTTGCTAATCTTCCTAGACATATGGTGATGGTAATCTTATTATATAACTTAGATTTAGTCATTACCATTAAAGAATACAGTATATGTAATAAATTTATGTTATTGGGAATAAAATGAGATGTTGCTATAAAGTGAAATATTCATTAAAGAAAATGCATTAGAGAAGAAGATCACTTGACCTCATTTTGGAAAATATTCACAAATATCACAGGATATTTACAGTTATACAGGTGTTCCTTGGAGAGATTGTGGGTTCAGTTGCAGAGCACCACAATAAAGCGAGTCAATGAATTTTGTGGTTTCCCAGTGTATATAAAGTTATGTTTGCATTGTACTGTAGTCTATAAAGTGTGCAGTAGCATTCTGTCTCAAAAACAATGTACATACCTTAATTAAAAATACTTTGTTGCTAGAAAATGCTAAGCATCATCTGAGCTTTCAGCAAGTTCTAATATTTTTGCTGGTAGAGGGTCTTGTCCTCATGTTAATGGCTGATGACTGATCAGGGTGGTGGTTGCTGAACTTTGAGTGGCTGTGGCAATTTTTGAATATAAGACAAAAATGAAGTTTCATCACTGGACTCTTCTTTCACAAATAATTTCTCTGTAGCATGCAATGCTGTTTAATAGCATTTCATTCACAGTAGAATTTCTTTCAGAATCGGAGTGAATCTTCTCAAGCCCTGCTGCCATTCTGTCAACTAAGTTTATGTAAATTCTAAATTCTTTGTTTTCATTTCAACAATCTCACAGCATCTTCCCCAGAAATAGATTCCATCTCAAGAAACCACTTTCTTTGCTCATCCATAAGAAGCAACTCTTCACCTGTTAAATTTTATCATGAGATTGCAGCAATTCAGTCACATCTTCAGGCTCCACTTCTAATTCTAGTTCTCTTACTTTTTCTAGTACATCTGTAGTTACTTCCTCCACAGAAGTCTTGAAGCACTCAAAGTCATCCGTGAGGGTTTGACTCAACTTCTTTCAAACTTCTGTAAATGTTGATATTTGACCTCTTCCCAAATTAAATTACAAATGCTCATAATGACATCCAGAATGATAAATACTTTCCAGAAAGTTTTCAATTTACTTTGTGCAGATTTATCTGAGGAGTCACTATCTATGGCAGCTCTAGCCTTACGAGATATATTTCTTCAATAATTAGACTTGAAAGTCAAAGTTACTGCTTGGTCCATGGACTGCAGAATGGGTTTTGGGTTCGCAGGCATGAAAACAAAATTAATCTCATTATATGTTTTCATTAGGACTCTTGTGTGACCAGGTGAATTGTCAATGAGCAGCAATATTTTGAAAGCAGTCTTTTTTTTTCTCTCCTCGAGCAGCAAGTCACAACAGTGGGCTTACAATATTTAGTAAACCATGTTGTAAACATGTGTGCTGTCATCCAGGCTTCATTGTTCCATTTATAGAGCACAGGCAGAATACATTTAGCATAATTCTTGAGAGCCCTAGAATTTTCAGAATGGTTAATGAGCACTGGCTTTAACTTCAAGCCACCAGCTATATTACAGCAGGCTGGTGGAGCAGTCAGAACACATAGGATTTTATCAATTGGGTTTGCCCTTTTACATGGGCATGGTTTATGGAACCCCCAAATAATTATAAGAGTAACATCAAAGATCATTGATCAAGGATCACCATAACAACTATAATAATAAGGAAATCTTGAAGTATTGCAAGAATTACCAAAATGTGACACACAGAGATGATGTGAATAGATACTGTTGGAAAAATGGCACCAACAGACTTGTTCAATGTGGGATTGTCACAAACCTTCAATATCCACAATGCACAACAAACCAAAGCACAATAAAGCAAAATATCGACAACTGCATTAAAAAAGAATGCCCTTTCCACGAATATGCACAAATTCTAAATAGCTATTATTTTGATTCCAGAAAGCAATGGATAGAAACTTTTGGAAAGAGTATCTGATAAGGAAAATGATTTTCTGAAATAAAACTCTGTTCTGCAAGTTGAGATGAATGAAGTACATTATTCTGGTATGTACTTTGAAGACAATAACACTAACCAAATATATTTTTAAGCTTAAAGGAGAACTATTTGGTTTGTTAATTATCAGTTCTCATTAATATTCTGCTTGGAGTTCCTATCTATAATGTTCATAAACTTTAAAAAGTTCTGCTTTTTAAAGTCAGAATGAATTTGAAACAAATCAGTAGAGAATAATGGGCCATTACATCCTCATAAACTTGCTAATTAAAAAGAACTGAAAACCATTGCTACTATGAAAATCTTTGATGTAAATTCTAATGTGACAGCAAAGTCAATGATCTCATTCAAGGTAAGATGCAGGAATAGCTATTACCAATACAGAGAAGTTATTTAAAAAAATATATTTTAAATACATGTAAGGCTATTCTAAATGCAATAAAGCAGTTTTAAAAAATTAATCATAATTGAGTGTGTGTATATATATATATATATATATATATATATATATCTACAAGAATTATAATCAACACTACTAAACAAGTTTGTGGCATATGTAGTGCTTGTAACCTTGCTCTACTGGAGCATGATTATGTGATTGTATATGTTATGTGTTGTATTAGTTGGAAAAACTCCTTCATCATTTGAGAATAAGAAATGTAGCTGTCAAATTGATATTGAAAGGCTTTTTCATTCTATTATGTGCTTAGATAATTTCATAAGGAAATTATCATGAAGGGTCAGTGAAAGTACTATCTCTGACTCAAATAGCACTATTTGGCTTTTTACCTATTTTGCATAGAACATTTTATCTAACTAAAGAGGAAATAAAAAATAATCTTATCATCATTATCAGTATCACCATCATCTTCATTGTGTTCATCCTCAATGTCAACTTAATCAGTATTATCATGAATTGAGATCTTGCTGGCTGTAATGTACTTTTCCAAGTGCTTTAAGTGCATTTTTGTATTTTAATCTTCATGATAAACCTACACTATAGGTTCTGTCACTCCTATTAAAAGATAAGGAAAGTGAGGCTCATAAAAGTTAAATAATTTTTATGTGACCAGCTAGTAAGCTGCAACTAGAGGATTAGGTGTTCTTAAACACCACAAGTGCTGGCTCAGATTTGAAATGATGGCTGAATACGTTTGCAAAGATGTTTGCATTTATCTCAATGAGTTCCAGATACCTTTCCAGCCATCAGTTGGCCAATTTATTTCTTCCTGTTTTATTTCTCATAGGGCCGTAGAAATTCCTGTATCACTCTCTCTGACATGCCACCAAAGGAAGCTTGCTGCCAATTTCCACCGTATCCCCAATCATTCTGGTTGATAATCTGTTAAAGAGGACATTCCATTCACCTAAATTTTATCCCTTAAGTGTGGGTTTTGTTTGTTTTTTTTTTAAATTTCCTTGATGTTCACTTCTATTGTCATGAATTCGATTAAGGGAAACAGTTTTTTTTATAAAAAAATTTTAACATTTATTCATTTTGAGAGACAGAGACAGAGCATGCGTGGGGAAGGGGCAGAGAGGGAGACACAGAATCTGAAACAGGTTCCAGGCTCTGAGCTGTCAGCACAGAGTCCGACTTGGGGCTCAACTCCCAAACTGTGAGATCCTGACCTAAGCCGAAGTTGGATGCTCAACCGACCCAGCCACCCAGGTGCCCCAGGGGAAACAGTTTTTTTTTTCTTTCAGTAGGCTATTTTTTAAATCTCAGTATTTATTTCCTATATGAATTCAAATTTCCAAATAGCCTTATCTGCTAGCGAGTTATGTGGAAGCACTGCTCTTTTCATGTGAGTATTCTCCTCCAAAATTTCTGAAGCTCCTCATCTCCAATAGGCAAAGCCCAAATTACTAGCCATTCCATTCAATGATTTCTGTGATTTACCCTCAGCCCTTTATGTTGATATACAATTAATTTGGTTCAATCAACGTGTTTTTCATATGTAATAGGATTTTCCGAATTTTCACTTTATGTATTTATTTCTTCTTTTATTTTTTCTGGACTCTCTCATTTTTGCTTTTCAAATTATATAACTTTCCTTATTCCCATTGAAGATTCCCAGTGAAATTCTTACCAAGTAAGAATAAGTGAAAGAAATTTAAAGCCTTACATATAGTTACACAAAACTAAGTAAGGTCAATGCTCACATTTCAGAAATTGTGAAGAATTTATACTATGCAAAACACACACAGGAGAAGATTACAGGAAGGCTCTCTGGCCTTAATCATAACATTCTTTTAGAAGAAAGACATAATGTTTACAAAGGATCTCAAATAAGCTTCATTATCATCACCGAATGCAGAGGCAACAAAGGCAGGTGATAGATGTGAGATTTGAGATATGTTGGGAGCATGCCCTTTCACTGCTGTCATCATTACCAATTTAGAACAATGAGAGAAAGTCTGCAAGATCTTGTCTGTAGCTTGATGAGAAGTAACATCAGGAAGAGTTCAACTGCACTACTATTACATCTGGATGGGCCAACCTGGTTAATGAGGACATCGGCTAAGCTGACTGGCAACAAGTGACTTCATACATACACACCCCACATAGAGCTCCAAGACAAATTGCATAGTATATCCAGTCATCCATTTTTTTCTATCCAAACCCCTCAGGCTGTATTTCTGATGTGTTAAGTGAATTTACCATATCCATTTATCCTTGTAAAATCAAAGGCAAATATTCTAATAGCATTCAGCAAAAGAAATCAAGAAGAAATAGATCCTCTAGAAATAAACCTTAAAACAAGAATGCCAGTTAAAGTATTTTATTTGAGAGGTACAGAAAATACCGATGTAAGAGTGAGGAAGGGTAAGAGATGGGAAAACAGCCAATGAGAGAGATCCAATGGGAGAACACAATGAATGTGCTCTCAGGTCAGCTATAGCTTTGGGGGCCTGGAGCCTAGTTTTACTTAAAAATGATTTAAAACAACAGATCTGGGAAGATGATGGAGTACAAGGACCCTAAGCTCACCTCATTTTACAGATACAGCTAGGTAACACTCATCACATCAGTGTAAATAACCCAGAAAATGGCCTAAAGACTGGCAGAACATACTTCACAACTAAATGTAGAGAAGCAGCCACATCAAAGAGGGTGGGACAGACAGAGAAGCAGTAGGGAGTTAAATGGACTTGCAGGCTCTGAGAGGGGAGAGAAACAGACTATCACACCATAGAGACTGCACAGGGAAGACAAATGCCCATAACATTTGGCTTTGAAAGCCAGAGGGGTAAATTTCATGAGTTCCTATGAACAGCAGGACTTAAAACCTGGAATTAGTGGGCTCAGCTCTAGGAGAGCCAGGAGGGTGAGAGGCATCTGAGTCCCTGCTTTTAAAGAGACAGCACGAAAACCAGCTCATGGACATAGAGCATAAACACAGCAGTTTGAAAAATGCCTGGGACATACAGAGTGGAAATTTGTTTACTAATCTGAGAGGCTGTCCTGCAGGGACAGAGATCATTTGGAGACTCTGTAGGAACAAAGAAGCTGAGAGGAACCATTTCCTTTCTTTACCCCTGGCATAAGTGCACACCACCTGTGGGAGCCAGCACAGTGCTAACTTGCACACTCCTAACTTGCACACTCTGCCTAATTTGCTAACACTGTGATTATCTTCCTCCATCGCCTGACACATGGGTGAATCTTCCCCTTCCAACCAGGCCTGCCTTAGTCTGTGCACTGCAGCTCCCTTCACCCAGTAGACAGCTCAAACCCTGCTAAGACTGTGCCTTCCAGCATGCACTTTGATTATCTGCCCCCAATAAGCTGACTCCCTCAGTCTCTGCAGTGACAGGTCCCTTTTTGCAAAGGACTGGCATGCAAACCTTGATAACACTGTGAGTCCTGCACCTATGCATGTTGTGGATTTGCCCTTTCTGATATCCTCTTGCCTAGAGCCGATCTAAAGCAGTGCCGTAAGCCTGGCACTGTGCAGGCAGCCATGACAGGGACCACTACTACTCCAGTGACTCCTGCTTCAAGGAAAGGGAAAGGTGACCACACACACTAGTCAGACAGTAGCCCCAGCAGAGGGCTCAGGGCAGATAGGTGGTTGGGATAGGGGCTCTGCTCACCAATAAAAGCTTCTCAGGGGACAACACAGGGAAAGTACCCAACAGTTTAGTCTTACTGCATCTGGCAAACTCCTGGTCTGACTCAACTCAAGGCTAGTGTGGCCCCAGACTGGCCCAATAACATCACAGGGACCAAATCTTGCCCACAACAGGCAAAGAGAGCCACTGCAGATGACTAGAATGAAGGAAAAAGTGGCTCAGCCACAACAGCAGGGTGCAGGCAACATACACCGGAGACATCCCTGAAGTACCTGGTTCTGGTGAACATGGGACACTGCACTGCAGGCTACTACAGGTCCTCTTCTTCATAAGACCACTACTTTCAGAAACATGAGATGTAGTTGACTTTCCTAACACACAGAAACAGACACAGAGGTTAGACAAAATGAAGAGACAGAGGAATATGTCCCAAATTAATGAACAGGATGAATGAAATTACAGTAAGAGACCTGAGTGAAATGGAGACAAGTAATATGCCTAATAGAGTATTTAAAATAATTATCAAGAAGATACTCACTGGACTTGAGAAGAGAGTGGGGGACATCAGTGAGACCCTTGACAATAAGATAAAAAAGAACCAATCAGAGGTGAAGAACTCAATACATGAAATTAAAAAAAAAACACTGAAAAATAAAATAAAAATATGCTAGATGTAATAAATAGCAGATTAGAAGATGCATAAGGACAAATCGGCAAACTGAAGTACAGAGTATTGGAGAGTAATCAAGCTAAACAGGTGAAAGGAAAATGAAATATGCAAAATGTGAATAGACTTAGGGAACTTAACAACACCATCAAATATAATAACATTTGCGTATAGGGATTCCAGGGGGAGAAGAAAGAGAAAAAAGGACATAAAATTTATTTGAAAAAGTAATAGCTGAAAAATTCCCTAAACTGGAGAAGGAAATCTAAGAGGAACAGTGATTTCTCAAACACACACACACACACACACACACACACACACGCAAACACACACACACACACACACACACACACACACACACAAACCCCAAAACCCAACCCAAGGATTTTCACACCAAGACAATAATAACTAAAATGTCAAAAAAATAGTGATAAAAGAGAGAATTTTTGAAACAACGAGAGAAAAGAAAACAGTTACAAACAAGGGAAATCCCATAAGTCTGTCAGGTGATTTTCCAGAAGAAACTTTGTGGGCCAGAAGGGAGTGGTGTGATGCCATCAAAGTGCTGAAAGAACAAAAAAGGAATCTGCAGCCAAGAGTACTCTGTCCAGAAAGGCTATCCCTCAGAATAGAAGGAGAGTTTCCCAAACAAAAGTTAAAGGAATTCATGATAACTAGCCCTACAAGAGATATTGAAAGGGACTCTTTGAGTGGAAAGGAAAGCCCATAAGTAAGAGTAGGAAAAGTAGGAAGCAGTAAAAATAAGTATATCTGTAAAAATCACTCAAGAGACTCACAAAATAAAAAAAAGATTTAAAGTATGACACCATATACCTAAAATGTAGGGGGAGAAGAGTAAAGAATGAAATTAAACTAGATGACCATCGACTATAGACTCTCCAGTATATGCAGAAGTTATTTACAAATAAAATGATAATCAAAAACAGTAATAGATATGAAAAAAATAAAGAGTAATAAGTATCTTACTCAAGAAAGCCAATTAATCATGTGAGAAGAGAGCAAGGGAAGAAAGGAACAGAGAAGAACTACAAAGACAGCTATAAAACAAATAACAAAATGGCAATAAATACATACCTATCAATAATTACTTTGAATGTGAATAATCTAACACTAAAATCAAAAGGGTGACAGAATGCATAAAAAAAAAAGAACCATCTGTATGCTGCCTGCTAGAGACTCACTTTGGACCTAAAGACACATGCAGGTGAAAGTGAAGGGATGGAAAAGCATTTATCATGCAAAATAGAAGTGAAAGAAAGCTATGGTAGCAATACTTACATTGGACAAAATAGACTTTAAAACAAAGACTGTAACAAAGGACACCATATAATCATAATGGGAACAATCCAAGAAGAAGATATAACAATCACAAATATTTATGCACCCAACATGAAAGCACCTAAATATATAAATCAGTTAATAAACATAAAGGAGGTAATCTATAGTGATACAATAATAGTAAGGGTCTTTAATACCTACTTACATCAATGGGCAGATCATTGAGACAGAAAATGAACAGGAAACAGTGGCTTTGAATGACACATTGGACCAGATGGATCTAACATATATTCAGAACATTTAATTTAAAAACAGCAAAATACACGTTCTTTTCAAGTGCACATGGGACATTGTCCAGAATAAATCACATATTAGACCACAAAAGAAGTCTTAAAAATTAAAAAATATTGAAATTATACCATGTATCTTTTTTGACCAAAATGCTATGAAACTGTAATAAGCAGAAGACAAAAACCTGGAAAGAACACAAATACATGGAGGTTAAATAACATGCTATTAAACAATGAATGGGTCAGTCAAAAAAATAAAAAAATACATGGAGAAAAATGAAAATGAAAACAACAGTCCACATTTTTTTTTAAATTTTTTAATGTTCATTTTTGACAGAGAGAGTGAGACAGAGCATGAGTGGGGGAGGGGAAGAGAGAGAGAGGGAAACACAGAATCTGAAGCAGGCTTCAGGCTCTGAGATGTCAGCACAGAGCCTGATGTGGGGCTTTGAACTCACAGACCATGAAATCATGACCGAGCCAAAGTCAGACGCTCAACCGACTGACTCCACCGACTGAGCCACCCAGGTGCCCCACAACAGTCCACAGTTTGGAGGATGCAGTGAAAACTGTTTTTGTAGTGAAGCTTATTGCAATACAGGCTTACATCAAGAAGCAAGAAAAATCTCAAACAACCTAACTTTACATCTAATGAGTTAGAAAAAGAAGAGCATACAAAACCCCAAACCAGTAGAATGAAGGAAATAATAAAATTAGAGCAGAAATTAACGATATAGAAACTTAAAATGCAATAAAACAGGAGCGCGTGGGTGACTCAGTCGGTTGAACATCTGACTTTGGCTCAGGTCATGATGTCTCAGTTCATGGGTTTGAGCCCTGCGCCGGGCTCTGTGCTGACAGCTTGGAGCCTGGAGTCTGCTTCAGGTTCTGTGTCTTCGTCTCTCTCTGCCCCTCCCCTGATGGTGCTCTATTTTTCTCTCTCTCAAAAATAAACATTTAAAAACAACAACAACAACAATAAAACAGATCAATGAAGCAGGGAGCTGATTCCTTAAAAAGATCAACAAGATTGATAAACCTTTAGCCACTCATCAAAAAAATAAGAGAGAGAAGACAAACCAATTCAGAAATGAAAGAGGAGAAATAACAACCTACACCACAGAAATATAAAGGTTTGTAAGAGAATATTACGAAAGTTGTATGCCAATAACTTAGACAATTTAGAAGAAATGGATAAATTCCTAGAAATATACAACCTAACAAAACTGAAACAGGAAGAAATAAATAATTTGAACATACCAGCATTGAAATTGAATCAGTAATCAAAAACTCCCAATAATAACAAAACAAAACAAAACATCTCCCAACAAACAAAAGTCCAGGATTAGAAGTCTTCACAGGTAAGCTCGACCAAACATTTAAAGAAAAGTTAATACTTATTCTTCTTAAACTATTCCTAGAAGAAGAGGAACACTTTCAAATTCATTCTATGTTGTTAGCATTACCATGATACCAAAACCAGATAAAGAAACCACAGAAAGGAGAGAACTACAGGCCAATATCTCTGGTGAACACAGATGTAAAAATCCTCAACGAAATATTAGCAGACCAAATCCAACAATACGTTAAAGTAATTTACTAGGATCAAATGGGATTTATTCATAGGATGCAAGAGTGATTCAATATTTGTAAACCAATCAATGTGACACATAACATCAAAAAGAGAAAGGTTAAAAACTACATAATCATTTCAATAGATGCAGGATAGCATTTGACAAAGTACAACATCCATTCATGATAAAAACCCTCAACAAAGTAGGTTTAGATGGAACATATCTCAACATAATAAAGGCTATATGTGAAAAATCTACAGCTAACATCATACTCAGTGGTGAAAAACTGAGAGCTTTTCCCCTAAGGTCAGGAACCAGACAAGGATGTCTATTCTCACCACTTTTATTGAACATAGTATTGGAAGTCCTAACCAGCAAAATAAATAAAAGGCATCCAAATTGGTAAGAAAGAAGTAAAACTTCCACTCTTTGCAGATGACGTTATACTCTATCTAGAAAACCTGAAAGAGTCCACCAAAAAGAGCTACTAGAATTGATAAATGAATTTAGTAAGCTCATGGTATACAAAAGCAATATATGGAAATCAATTGCATTTCTATACGCTTATAATGAAGCATCAGAAGGAGAAATTAAGAAAAAAATATACAATTGCCCCCAGAATAATAAAATACCTAGAAATAAACTTAATCAAGGAGATGAAAGACCTGTACTTTGAAAAGTATAAAGCACTGATGAAACAAACTGAAGATGACACAAAGTAATGGAAAGATATTCCATGCTTATTGATTGGAAGAACAAATATTGGGGTGCCTGGGTGGCTCAGTTGGTTGAACATCTGACTCTTGATTTCAGCTCAGGTCATAATCTCACAGTGGTGAGATTGAGCCCTGTGTGAGGCTAGGTGCTGAGCATGAAGTCTGTTTAAGATTCTCTCTCTCTCTCTCTCTCTCTCTCTCTCTCTCTCTCTCTCTCCCCTCCCCCACCCTCTGCCCTTTGCCCCATTCACACTCTCTCTAAAATAAAAAAAAAAGAAAAAGGAAGAACAAATATTGTTAAAATGTCTATACTATACAAAGAAATCTACAGATTTAATGAAATGCCTATCAAAATGCCAACAGAATTTTTCACAGTACTAGAACGAAACACCCTAACACTGTATGCAACCACAAAAGACCCCAAATAACCAAAGTAATCTTTAAAAAAAAACAAACCTGGATATATGACAATTTTAGATTTCAAGCTATGCTACAAAGCTGTTTTAATCAACACAGTATGGTACACACACACACACACACACACACACACACACACACACATCTATGGAAGAGAATAGAAAGCCTAGAAATACACCCATGATTATATGGTCAATTAATCTTCAACAAAGAAGACAAAAATATGCAATGGGAAAAAGTCTCTTCAAGAAGTACTTTTGAGAAAGCTCGATAGCTACACACAAAAGAATAAAACTGGACCACTTTCTTACAAAAGTACTTACAAAAGTATTTTTTATACAAAAAACGAATTCAATTCATGAAAGACCTAAATGTGAGATCTGAAACCATACAAATTCTAGAAGAGAGCCCAGGCAGCATTTTCTCTGATATTAGTCCTAACAACATTTTTCTAGATATTTCCTGAGGCAAGGGAAACAAAAGCACATATAAACTATCAGGACTACATCAAAATAAAAAGCTTGTTTTTTTAATTATTATTATTATTTTTTTTTATTTTAGAGAGAGAAGGAGTGCAAACTGGGGAAAGGGACAGAGCAGGAGAGAGAATCCTAGCAGGCTCCAGGCTCAGTGCAGAGCCTGAGGCAGGGCTTGATTCCAGAACCCTGGGATTATGACGTGAGCCAAAATCAAGAATCAGACACTCAACTGACCAAGACACTAAGGCACCCCAAAATAAAAAAGCATCTTTACCTCAAAGGAAGCAGTAAATAAAACTAAAAGATAACCTACTGAATGGGAGAATATATATGAAAATGCATATCAGATAAAAGGTTAGTATCCAAAATGTATAAAGAATGTATGCAACTCAACACCTAAGAAACAAATAATCTAATTAAAAAATAGGCAGAAGATAAGAACAGACAGACATTTCTCCCAGGAAGACATACATGTGACCAAAAACATGAAAAAATACTCAACATAACTCATAACCAGGCAAATACAAAGCAAAACCACAATGAGATATCACCTCACACCTGCAAGAATGGCTAAAATCAAAAACACCAGAAACAACAATGTTGGTGACAATGTGGAGAAAAAGGAACTTTGTTGCACTGTTGGTGGAAATGCAAACTGGTACAGCCACTCTGGAAAACAATAAATTGTTTTCCTCAAAAAATTAGAAATAGAACTACCCTATGATCCAGTAACACACTATGGGTATTTATCCAAGGAATATGAAAACACTAAATTAAAATGATATATGCCCTCCCTACATTTATTGCAGTATTATTTCTAATTGCGAAATTATTGAAGTAGCTCAAGTGTCCACGGATAGAAGAATGGATAAAGAAGTGGTATGTATATACACAATGGAATATTGTCAACCATTTAAAACTTGCCATTTGCAACAACATGGATGGATCTAGAGAATGCAATACTAGGCAAAATAAGAAAAAGACAAATACCTTATCATGATTTCACTTATATGTGGACATTAAGAAACAACAACCAAAAAGAAACAAAACAAAACTACAAATGGAAGAGGGTGAAAAAAAGACAAATCAGAAAACAGTCTCTTAACTATAGAGAACAAGCAGATGGTTGACAAAAAGGAGTTAAGGCAGGGGCAAGGTTAGAGAGGGAGAGTGAAATAGGTGAAGGGGATTAAGAGTACTCTTATGGTGAGTACCAAGTAATGTATTGAATTGCTGAATCACTTCATTGTACACTGTAGGTTAACTATACTGGAATTAAAATTAAAAATACAATGGTTTAAAATATATAGCTTATTTAACTTGAGCATCACACATCAACTGTTCTGGTTTAAGATGGGGGCTGTGAGTATTTCTTGGCCTGCCTTTTTGAGTGTGTAAATGTAGTAGACGAGTACTAAAGTTTGGAGAAAACCCTCAAACAGACAAAGAAGTTCCTGGCAGTTTGAATTCTCCTGGAAGCACTGATTTATAAGGCTGGAAATCTATAGGTGGAGAATCTGTATTCTCTTCTACATATAGGGTACTTGCAAAATTATTCTGCAACATGCAAAGAAGACAATATCCATAGGAAAAAGAAAACAATACATTTGGAACATTAGTTAAAGCGTAATCTGGAGATAAAGTTTTTTTTTTAATACATTGCAAACAACAGCAACAATGAAAAGGGAATTTCTTTTTTTTTATTTTTCTTTTTTTTATTTTTCTTTTTTTATTTTTTATTTATTTTTTTTATATATATGAAATTTATTGACAAATTGGTTTCCATACAACACCCAGTGCTCATCCCAAAAGGTGCCCTCCTCAATACCCATCACCCACCCTCTCCTCCATCCCACCCCCCCATCAACCCTCAGTTTGTTCTCAGTTTTTAACAGTCTCTTATGCTTTGGCTCTCTCCCACTCTGACTTTTTTTTTTTCTTTTTTTTTCCTTCCCCTCCCCCATGGGTTCCTGTTAAGTTTCTCAGGATCCACATAAGAGTGAGACCATATGGTATCTGTCTTTCTCTGTATGGCTTATTTCACTTAGCATCACACTCTCCAGTTCCATCCACGTTGCTACAAAAGGCCATATTTCATTTTTTCTCATTGCCACGTAATATTCCATTGTGTATATAAACCACAATTTCTTTATCCATTCATCAGTTGATGGACATTTAGGCTCTTTCCATAATTTGGCTATTGTTGAGAGTGCTGCTATGAACATTGGGGTACAAGTGGCCCTATGCATCAGTACTCCTGTATCCCTTGGATAAATTCCTAGCAGTGATATTGCTGGGTCATAGCGTAGGTCTATTTTTAATTTTCTGAGGAACCTCCACACTGCTTTCCAGAGCGGCTGCACCAATTTGCATTCCCACCAACAGTGCAAGAGGGTTCCCGTTTCTCCACATCCTCTCCAGCATCTATAGTCTCCTGATTTGTTCATTTTGGCCACTCTGACTGGCGTGAGGTGACACCTGAGTGTGGTTTTGATTTGTATTTCCCTGATAAGGAGCGACGCTGAACATCTTTTCATGTGCCTGTTGGCCATCCGGATGTCTTCTTTAGAGAAGTGTCTATTCATGTTTTCTGCCCATTTCTTCACTGGGTTATTTGTTTTTCGGGTGTGGAGTTTGGGGAGCTCTTTATAGATTTTGGATACTAGCCCTTTGTCCGATATGTCATTTGCGAATATCTTTTCCCATTCCATTGGTTGCCTTTTAGTTTTGTTGGTTGTTTCCTTTGCTGTGCAGAAGCTTTTTATCTTCATAAGGACCCAGTAATTCACTTTTGCTTTTAATTCCCTTGCCTTTGGGGATGTGTCGAGTAAGAGATTGCTACGGCTGAGGTCAGAGAGGTCTTTTCCTGCTTTCTCCTCTAAGGTTTTGATGGTTTCCTGTCTCACATTTAGGTCCTTTATCCATTTTGAGTTTATTTTTGTGAATGGTGTGAGAAAGTGGTCTAGTTTCAACCTTCTGCATGTTGCTGTCCAGTTCTCCCAGCACCATTTGTTAAAGAGGCTGTCTTTTTTCCATTGGATGTTCTTTCCTGCTTTGTCAAAGATGAGTTGGCCATACGTTTGTGGGTCTAGTTCTGGGGTTTCTATTCTATTCCATTGGTCTATGTGTCTGTTTTTGTGCCAATACCATGCTGTCTTGATGATGACAGCTTTGTAGTAGAGGCTAAAGTCTGGGATTGTGATGCCTCCTGCTTTGGTCTTCTTCTTCAAAATTCCTTTGGCTATTCGGGGCCTTTTGTGGTTCCATATGAATTTTAGGATTGCTTGTTCTAGCTTCGAGAAGAATGCTGGTGCAATTTTGATTGGGATTGCATTGAATGTGTAGATAGCTTTGGGTAGTATTGACATTTTGACAATATTTATTGTTCCAATCCATGAGCAGGGAATGTCTTTCCATTTCTTTAAATCTTCTTCAATTTCCTTCATAAGCTTTCTATAGTTTTCAGCATACAGATCCTTTACATCTTTGGTTAGATTTATTCCTAGGTATTTTATGCTTCTTGGTGCAATTGTGAATGGGATCAGTTTCTTTATTTGTCTTTCTGTTGCTTCATTGTTAGTGTATAAGAATGCAACTGATTTCTGTACATTGATTTTGTATCCTGCAACTTTGCTGAATTCATATATCAGTTCTAGCAGACTTTTGGTGGAGTCTATCGGATTTTCCATGTACAATATCATGTCATCTGCAAAAAGCGAAAGCTTGACTTCATCTTTGCCAATTTGGATGCCTTTGATTTCCTTTTGTTGTCTGATTGCTGATGCTAGAACTTCCAGCACTATGTTAAACAGCAGCGGTGAGAGTGGGCATCCTTGTCGTGTTCCTGATCTCAGGGAAAAAGCTCTCCGTTTTTCCCCGTTGAGGATGATGTTAGCTGTGGGCTGTTCATAAATGGCTTTTATGATGTTTAAGTATGTTCCTTCTATCCCGACTTTCTCAAGGGTTTTTATTAAGAAAGGGTGCTGGATTTTGTCAAAGGCCTTTTCTGCATCGATTGACAGGATCATATGGTTCTTCTCTTTTTTTTGTTAATGTGATGTATCACGTTGATTCATTTGCGAATGTTGAACCAGCCCTGCATCCCAGGAATGAATTCCACTTGATCATGGTGAATAGTTCTTTTTATATGCCGTTGAATTCGATTTGCTAGTATCTTATTGAGAATTTTTGCATCCATATTCATCAGGGATATTGGCCTGTAGTTCTCTTTTTTTACTGGGTCTCTGTCTGGTTTAGGAATCAAAGTAATACTGGCTTCATAGAAGGAGTCTGGAAGTTTTCCTTCCCTTTCTATTTCTCGGAATAGCTTGAGAAGGATAGGTATTATCTCTGCTTTAAACGTCTGGTAGAACTCCCCTGGGAAGCCATCTGGTCCTGGACTCTTATTTGTTGGGAGATTTTTGATAACCGATTCAATTTCTTCGCTGGTTATGGGTCTGTTCAAGCTTTCTATTTCCTCCTGATTGAGTTTTGGAAGAGTGTGGGTGTTCAGGAATTTGTCCATTTCCTCCAGGTTGTCCAATTTGTTGGCATATAATTTTTCATAGTATTCCCTGATAATTGTTTGTATCTCTGAGGGATTGGTTGTCATAATTCCATTTTCATTCATGATTTTATCTATTTGGGTCATCTCCCTTTTCTTCTTGAGAAGCCTGGCTAGAGGTTTGTCAATTTTGTTTATTTTTTCAAAAAACCAACTCTTGGTTTCGTTGATCTGCTCTACAGTTTTTTTTAGATTCTATATTGTTTATTTCTGCTCTGATCTTTATTATTTCTCTTCTTCTGCTGGGTTTAGGCTGCCTTTGCTGCTTCTAGTTCCTTTAGGTGTGCTGTTAGATTTTGTATTTGGGATTTTTCTTGTTTCTTGAGATAGGCCTGGATTGCAATGTATTTTCCTCTCAGGACTGCCTTCGCTGCATCCCAAAGCGTTTGGATTGTTGTATTTTCATTTTCGTTTGTTTCCATATATTGTTTAATTTCTTCTCTAATTGCCTGGTTGACCCACTCATTCATTAGTAGGATGTTCTTTAACCTCCATGCTTTTGGAGGTTTTCCAGACTTTTTTCTGTGGTTGATTTCAAGCTTCATAGCATTGTGGTCTGAAAGTATGCATGGTATAATTTCAATTCTTGTAAACTTATGAAGGGCTGTTTTGTGACCCAGTATATGATCTATCTTGGAGAATGTTCCATGTGCACTCGAGAAGAAAGTATATTCTGTTGCTTTGGGATGCAGAGTTCTAAATATATCTGTCAAGTCCATCTGATCCAATGTCTCATTCAGGGCCCTTGTTTCTTTATTGACCGTGGGTCTAGATGATCTATCCATTTCTGTAACTGGGGTGTTCAAGTCCCCTGCAATTACCACATTCTTATCAATAAGGTTGCTTATGTTTATGAGTAATTGTTTTATATATTTGGGGGCTCCGGTATTCGGCGCATAGACATTCATAATTGTTAGCTCTTCCTGATGGATAGACCCTGTAACTATTATATAATGCCCTTCTTCATCTCTTGTTACAGCCTTTACTTTAAAGTCTAGTTTGTCTGATATAAGTATGGCTACTCCAGCTTTCTTTTGGCTTCCAGTCGCATGATCAATAGTTCTCCATCCCCTCACTCTCAATCTAAAGGTGTCCTCAGGTCTAAAATGAGTCTCTTGTAGACAGCAAATAGATGGGTCTTGTTTTTTTCTCCATTCTGATACCCTATGTCTTTTGGTTGGCGCATTTAATCCATTTACATTCAGTGTTATTATAGAAACATACGGGTTTAGAGTCATTGTGATGTCTGTATGTTTTATGCTTGTAGTGATGTCTCTGGGACTTAGTCTCACAGGGTCCCCCTTAGGATCTCTTGTAGGGCTGGTTTAGTGGTGACAAATTCCTTCAGTTTTTGTTTGTTTGGGAAGACCTTTATCTCTCCTTCTATTCTAAATGACAGACTTGCTGGATAAAGGATTCTTGGCGGCATATTTTTTCTGTCGAGCACCCTGAAGATCTCGTGCCAATTCTTTCTGGCCTGCCAAGTTTCAAAAGAGAGATCAGTCACGAGTCTTATAGGTCTCCCTTTATATGTGAGGGCACGTTTACCCCTTGCTGCTTTCAGAATTTTCTCTTTATCCTTGTATTTTGCCAGTTTCACTATGATATGTTGTGCAGAAGATCGATTCAAGTTACACCTGAAGGGAGTTCTCTGTGCCTCTTGGATTTCAATGCCTTTTTCCTTCCCCAGTTCAGGGAAGTTCTCAGCTATTATTTCTTCAAGTACCCCTTCAGCACCTTTCCCTCTCTCTTCCTCCTCTGGGATACCAATTATGCGTATATTATTTCTTTTTAGTGTATCACTTAGTTCTCTAATTTTCCCCTCATACTCCTGGATTTTTTTATCTCTCTTTTTCTCAGCTTCCTCTTTTTCCATAACTTTATTCTCTAGTTCACCTATTCTCTCCTCTGCCTCTTCAAGCCGAGCTGTGGTGGTTTCCATTTTGTTATGCATTTCGTTTAAATCGTTTTTCAGCTCCTTGTGGCTGTTCCTTAGTCCCTTGATCTCTGTAGCAAGAGATTCTCTGCTGTCCTGTATACTGTTTTCAAGCCCAGCGATTAATTTTATGACTGTTATTCTAAATTCACTTTCTGTTATATTATTTAAATCCTTTTTGATCAGCTCATTAGCTGTTGTTATTTCCTGGAGATTCTTCTGAGGGGAATTCTTCCGCTTGGTCATTTTGTACAGTCCCTGGCGTGGTGAGGACCTGCAGGGCACTTCCCCTGTGCTGTGGTGTATAACTGGAGTTGGTGGGCGGGGCCACAGTCAGACCTGATGTCTGCCCCCAGCCCACCGCTGGGGCCACAGTCAGACTGGTGTGTGCCTTCTCTTCCCCTCTCCTAGGGGCGGGATTCACTGTGGGGTGGCGTGGCCCGTCTGGGCTACTTGTACACTGCCAGGCTTGTGATGCTGGGGATCTGGCGTATTAGCTGGGGTGGGTAGGCAAGGTGCACAGGGGCAGGAGGGGCAGGCTTAGATCGCTTCTCCTTAGGTGATCCACTTCAGGAGGGGCCCTGTGGTAGCGGGAGGGAGTCAGATCCACTCCTGGAGGTTTGGCTCCGCAGAAGCACAGAGTTGGGTGTTTGCGCAGAGCGAGCAAGTTCCCTGGCAGGAACTGGTTCTCTTTGGGATTTTGGCTGGGGGATGAGCGGGGGAGATGGCGCTGGCGAGCGCCTTTGTTCCCCACCAAACTGAGCTCTGTCATCAGGGGGCTCAGCAGCTCTCCCTCCCTTTGTCCTCCAGCCTTCCCGCTTCCCGAGCAGAGCTGTTAACTTATGACCTCCCAGATACTATGTCGCGCTTGTGGTGGGAACACAGTCCGTCAGGCCCCTCCGCTTTTGCAAGCCAGACTCGGGGGCTCTGCTTGGCCGGCGAGCCGCCCCTCCGCCCCGGCTCCCTCCCGCCAGTCCGTGGAGCGCGCACCGCCTCGCCGCCCTTCCTACCCTCTTACGTGGGCCTCTCGTCTGCGTTTGGCTCCAGCGACTCCGTTCTGCTAATCCTCTGGCAGTTTTCTGGGTTATTTAGGCAGGTGTAGGTGGAATCTAAGTGATCAGCAGGACGTGCGGTGAGCCCAGCATCCTCCTAAGCCGCCATCTTGCCGGAACTCCTCGAAAAGGGAATTTCTATCAAACAAAATAAAGAAGTATGCTGAAACGCTGTGAAAAATATAAAGGAAATTTGACTAAGTGAAAGTATATTAATAAAACCCCCAAAATTTGAATATCAAACTATGTAAAGCTTTGCAGTCTGCCAACCTACAATGTATCTTTCTTTTTTACTTCTCTTACTGTGAGTTCTTAGATTTCCATTTCCTCCACTCTGCTGAATCCCTGGCTATTCATTAATCTAATATCTAGCTTCCAGTTGATGATTTTTCCCTCTGATTCTTATTGCATATTTGGATGTAGACCTTTACTTTTATTCGTTTACTGTCATTTTTATATCAGGAATATGTAGTAGTTTGTCAGCAAACAACCACACAATGTCAACTGCATATTTAATAAAAACACATTTCTTAAGCACACATCTGTAGGTCAGGTGGGATCTCATTTTCAGGCTGAGGGTGGGTAACTCTGCTCTTCAAAACTCATAGTGTCTCTTATACTTGATAAAGGCGCTGTGTATTAAAGCAAGTCATGCCAAGTGTATTAACATTCCATTGGCAAAGCATATTGTGTGGCTATAAGGCCATACATAATGGTGCTGGGCACCAGTACAGGGGAATGAAAATCTGGAATAAGTATCTGTAGCCACTATAAGAATTAAATACTTGTGTTTACTATGTCATATGTAATTAAATATCCCGAAGGGATATGTACACAATGTATTTGTTTTGTTTTGTTTTTTGTTTTTAGCACTAACTGAATCATTTTAATGCTCCATTTTAAACATTTTAAAGGCTTTGCATTGTCTTCAGGATAGGGCCTGCTCCTTGATAACCCATACAAGGCCCTTCATTTGTAGCCCTTGCTTACTTTTCCAGTTCACTCTCTTTCTCTCCATTCCCCCCAACACATATGCCATACACTAACCATTCTATTATTATTTTATTTTATGTTATTTTATGTTATTTTATTTATTTTTTTAATTTACATCCAAGTTAGTTAGCATATAGTGCAACAATGATTTCAGGAATAGATTCATTAATGCCCCTTACCCATTCAGCCAATCTCCCCCACAACCCCTCCAGTAACCCTCTTTTTGTTCTCCATATTTAAGAGTCTCTTATGTTTTGTCCTCCTCCCTGTTTTTATATTATTTTTGCTTCCTTTCCCTTATGTTCATCTGTTTTGTATCTTAAACTTCACTCATGAGTGAAGTCATATGATATTTGTCTTTCTCTAATTTTGCTTAGCATCATATTCTCTAGTTCCATCCACATAGTTGCAAATGGCAAGATTTCATTCTTTGTGATTGCCGAATAATACTCCATTGTGTGTGTGTGTGTGTGTGTGTGTGTGTGTGTGTGTGTGTGTGTATCACATCTTCTTTATCCATTCAACCATCAATGGATCTATTATTCTTTACTATCAGAATCCCCAGGATATGGTTCGATTTATATCAATTTGTGGAATTTGAAGCAAATTCCCCTTTTCAGGTTCTGAGAAGGTATTTTTAAGTCTGTTTTTCTCAATCAGCCAACAAAAAGCAAAGAACACTTAAAGCTTCCCTGGCTCAGTAGGATTTCCAACAAGCAATAGTATTAGTGAGTCTTTCAAAGCTTCTGAACCAAGTAATATCTTTCTTTCTGTTGACGTGTGTTCATCTGAGCATCTTTTATTTATTTTTTTCAAAAACAGACTAGGGTTAGCTTGTTGTTCTTTATCAAAATAAAGCAAAACAAATCATTTTTGAATATATAATCCTATTTCTAAAATTCAAGGGTTTCCTACAACATTGGCAATTTGTGTCCAGTGCTCATAGGCATGTCATTATTCTCTCCACACATATTAGGCCTTCTCCTGCTCTTGGGATTTTTCTATTTTTTTTTCACTCTAATAATTTTAACTTTTTTATTTCCCTTTCTTAAACATCAACTTCAAATCCATTTTTATGCAGCCATCTCAATATTAAAACCAGCCATGTCTCTTCCTTCTCCAAATTCTTTTTATATTGATTAAATGTAATAATAATTTGATACTTATCACATCCTTATTCTTAATTTTTCCTTTTATCATTTCCTTTATTATGTGCTATATTAAGGTTCTTCAGACAAACAAAACCAAAATTTACACACTACACACACACACGTACACACTTATATACATTTATATGTGTGTATGTATATATATGTATACACATACATACACACATATATACACACACATATATACACACATATATATACATATATATACACATATACATACACACAACATACACACATACCAGTAAACCAATTCTTCATATTATATATCCCTGTATATTATTATTATATAGGTAGATAAGTCCCACAATTTGCCATCTGCAAACTGGAAATTCAGGAAGGTTGGCAGTACAGCGTAGTCTGAGTCTGAAGGCTTAACAACCAAGGGATCCAATGGTTTACTCCAAGTCCTAGGTCTGGAAGAGATGAGATGACTCAAGCAGGCAGGCAGGAAGTAAAAATGGGTAAATATCTCCTTCCTCTGTCTTGTCCTATTCAAGCCCTCCAGGGATTGGATGATGCTTACCCTCATTGAGGAAAATCTATTTTGTTGAATAAAGTAATTCAAAGGCTAATCTCATCCACAAACACACTTTCAGACACATCTAGAAATAAAGGTTAATGTGGGCACCCTGTGACCAAACTGACACATAAAATCACAGGTCCACCCTTTGTTGATTTGATATCTATATATATCTCCCTCAACTTATTTAATTTCCAAATAAAGACAATGACAGGGTCATCATTTGGCCTAACATGATACATTATCTGCCTAACATGATACAGCAATATAGGACACAACTATTCTGCCTAACATTATTCAAACTATCCTACATAAACCATAAATGTGCTAACACCTTCTCCAGAAGAGGGGGTAAAATTCTGAAGCCATGTTACCCTTCTCCTTGATACTCTGTAATTTAAAAGCTATGGTGTAAAATGAACAATACTGAAATACTATGATATAAAATCCATAATCTTATGTTATATAATAAAGGAATAAGAGAGGAAATAAAACAAATATATACACACACATCCTCATAGAAAGTAGGGGGAAATATGATAATTATGTCCTCATTTCTGTAACTGGTTATGTAGTCATAACTGGCATTTATACCTACCTTCTTTCACTACTCTTTCTGTATTCTCTTTGCCTTTAACCTGTACCTTAACTAGTTTTGCTTTTTTACCTGGTAGGGTGACCTAAGCCTTCATTCTGAAAGGTGTGGGCCATTATTAGTCTTGTTTGGGTTGAACTGTTATAGTTTTCTATTGACCTCATTCATAGTACATGGCAATACTAAAAGACACCCTAAGGGGTGTTCTGTATTACTACAGACATACACCTCCTTACCTCCCTTGTGGAGTAGTAATCCAATTTCCTCTTGATGTCAGAAATAATCATCCCAGCCATCTCCATAGCTTCCTTATTTCCCGTTGATTCAGAGGGATGAGGAATCCAAATTGGCTATGAGTCTGGTAGATTTACTCATGACTATCACTTGTTCATAGCACACTTGCTTACAATTTACTGACATTTGAAATGAGTTGTTATTAACAAGGGTTTTTACTTGGTGCTTGGAGATGTGCTTAAGTTTTAGAGATTTGCTCTAGTAGTGAAATTTATTATACATATACACTTTTTCAAAACCACAGTTTAAATGAACAAACAAAAACACTGCATGTGCAAATTACAGTGTGAGCCGTTACAAGAGGCAGCATTAATTACTGTAAAAACAACCAAACCTACTCTGTCACATTAGAGTCCTTGGCTCTTGAATTCTTTTTAGTGAGTTTGACCAAGCATGACTCATCAGGGTAGTATTTTAAATGAAGTTCATGCAATCAAGCCTCCGTTCTATTTATAGTGTGATTTTAAAGAATAATATGCTAATAATGCTCATTTCAGTAGACATGATGAGCCAACTAAAAATACTAACCTCTGGCCCTTTTACCCTTTTCAATCATGCAGAGAGTATGTAGTTTAAAGAAATTGGCACTGAAAACAAAGCAGTTGTACTGTATGTCTTTTATAGTCTCCTCAATCAAGTAAGATCTTATGAAAACAAAAAAAATCTTCAATTTGATACAGAGCTGCTGACTGCTAAGAAATGCTTAATGTATCAACGTCATAATCGGTTCTGGATCATTACCACTATCATAAAAAAGCTTCATACTCACCACATTGAAAGAGCAGTTCACTTGCTGTGATGTGCATCTGTATTTGTTTGACAAAAAAAGTACCCAAATACAGTGCATGCACAGCATTTACAGCACCAAGGAAAGCTAGTGAAATTCATATTCAAAACTACTATAGTCTACACGCATGCACGATGCATACTCCATTCACTACATAAAAATGCTCCCCCACAAAATCTTCCTTTTTATTCATTTCCAGTGATATAGTCTAAAATTACTATTTCACCAAATATTTGTGTTTTGTTCTTTTATATTGAATAAACATGAAAAAAGAAAGATCCCGCCTGTTTTATTTAATTTCCATAGATGACCCATAGAAGTAGAATGTATAAATGTTTTATATGTTACATATCTTCATTTAAGTAATTCTTCTGTATAAGGCTACATTACTCCAAAATATACAGTAAATATTTTGTAAGTCAGCATTTCCCTGAAGAGACATGGATAAATAAATTTCTTAGTGGTGAAATGTTACTTATGGTCACCACCTTTTGCTATTGCTAGGCTAAAGTCTCTAACAACTCTGCCTTGGGTTAAGAATGTGGGTTTCACCACCAGTCATGATTAAGTTGGAATGCTAGTGTGTCACTGACCTTACCCATGGCTTTGACAAGTCACTTCCCTGTAAGCACACTTCTTTAACTGTAAAGGAGGATGGAAACTAGGCAAAGTCATAGGTTATTCTGAGTATCGGTGGGGATAGTGTCTGTATTTAGCATAGACCAGAACCATATTAAGTGTACAAAAATGTGTGTTAATGTTGTAAGTTGTTTTATGAATTTTAGTTGCCTCTTGATGTGTTAAGATTTTCTGTGAAATAATCCCACCGTCAAAGGATGAACAACCTATGTGAACTCTGACCTCCATCTGAGAGTGCATTTGTTTTGTGAACTCCCAGGTGAACAGATCAGATCTCATTTGTGAAAATCATCTTATTGATTACCCCATTAATTTCTAACTCTTACCTATAGTAATGAGAGAAAGAAATTGGGAATACCACAGTAGGAAGACTATAATCCAAATGGTTTAATTTTGGCCCAAAATAAATATGTTGAAAGTAGTTTCATGTAGACACAGTGCCAGATGTCTGGCTACTGAACTGCTCTGGGGAGCTTTCCTTCATTATCTATTGAAAACTTCATTACCATCAAGTTTTTTTCAACAAAGTGGCATTCATTTTGAGAAAATTTCCTCCTTTACAAAAATTCCCTTGTACCTCCCTTTCTTATCACATAACATAATTAAAGTAATTATTGATACTTATTGCTATTCATTAAATGTCTTCTGGCTGTTTTTGTAGTTCTTCTCTTTTCTTTTGCATTATTCCTATATGATTTAATGACTTCCTTTAGTCTTATATTTAGATTCCTTTCTCATCTTTTGTGTATCAACTACAGGTTTTTGCTTTGTGGTTACCACGACATTCACATATAATAGTTGTGTGTGTATATGTATGTATATACATACATATACCCTACATACCTACATATACCATACATACATACACCCTACACACACAAGAGTCCATTTTAAGTTGATATCAGCTTCATTTTGAACACATTCTAAAACTTTTACATGTTTACATCTCAATATACTTTATGTTTTTGATGTCATATTTTAACATCTTTTTAAAAATTTTTTGCAATGTTTATTTACTTTTGAGAGAGAGAGAGAGAGAGAGAGAGAGAGAGAGACAGAGCACTAGCGGGGGAGGGACAGAGAGAGAGGGAGACACAGAATCCAAAGCAGGCTTCAGGTACTGAGCTGTTAGCACAGAGCCCGACATGGAGCTCAAACCCATGAGCTGTGAGATCATAACCCAAGCCGAAGTTGGATCCTTAACTGACTGGGCCACCAGGTGCCCCTAACATCTTTTAACTTTGTGTATCTCTTACTAATTATTGTGGTTATAGTTAATTTTACTACTTTTCTGTTTTAACCTTAGTACTAGCTTTATAAATGGTTAATACCTTTACTAGATATTAACTTTAAAAACTATACTTTCAAGAATAATTTCTATAGTTTACTATATATTCAACTTTACCAATGGGATTTTTACTTTCATATATTTTCTTTTTTTTTTTTTTAATTTTTTTTTCAACGTTTATTTATTTTTGGGACAGAGAGAGACAGAGCATGAACGGGGGAGGGGCAGAGAGAGAGGGAGACACAGAATCGGAAACAGGCTCCAGGCTCTGAGCCATCAGCCCAGAGCCTGACGCGGGGCTCGAACCCACGGACCGCGAGATTGTGACCTGGCTGAAGTCGGACGCTTAACCGACTGCGCCACCCAGGCGCCCCACTTTCATATATTTTCTTGTTATTGGTTAGTAACTTTTTTTCAGCTTAAAGAAGTCCCTTTAACATTACTTGTAATGCTACTTTACTGGTGATGAACTTCTTTAGGTTTTTTTTTTTTTTTTTTTTTTTTTTTCTTGTTTGGAAAACTCTTTATCTCTCCTTTAGTTCTATTTGATAGCTTTGCCAGGCAGAGTATTCTTGGATAAAAGGTTTTTGTTTTGTTTTGTTTTATTTTTTCGTTTTCTTTATTTTTATTTTCTTTTCAGCAGTTTGAATGCATATATCATGACACTCCATTTTGGCCTACTACAAAATTTTCTACAGAAAAATCAGTTGATGATGCTATCAGGATTCCCTTGGACATAACAAGTTAATTTTTTCTGACTGCTTTCTCAAAAGTTTGTTTTACAACATTTTGCTGTTATGAAGACATACATTAGTACCTGTTTTCACTAACTGAAAGAAATCTGAAGAAGATTTTGCTTTAATTAAAAAGGACAAAAAGTGAAAATAGCAGCATTTATTTGCAACGAACCTTTATAGAAGCATCACTCACCCTTAGCAGGAGTGCCTCCTTCCCCAGGAACTACATTCAGAATCTCAATATCAGGCCATCATGGCTTTGAACTGTATCTGTGAGCATCTGTGCTTTATTCACCTTTATTTTGTGCATCCATTAACAAGACATGCCCTAAGATCTCAGAAAAGCCTAAGAGAGGCTATTTTTTGGGTCTGGGAATACCAAAACATTTTTACAAACTAATGTAACTGCTTCTTTGCTTTACATCATCTCGGCTTTCAAAAGGCTTCGTAGGAACACTCTATTTTTGGATAATTGTGGAAACTTATAGTCTAATTTCAACTATTTTTTAATGAAATTTATAGTATCTCACAGTATATTTCTTTCACAGCTTAAAAATATGAATCTCGGAGGAGTTTCTGTAGCTACTCCAAAATTCAGTATTTCTAAGGTTATGTAGCCTAAGCATTATTTACCTTTCCTTTTCTGCACATACACTCAGGTATTTAGCAGGCATTGTACAGGGATACATTTAGGTAGTTCTATAGTAATGAGATAATCTATGATACAGATGAGGATTGCTTTTTAGTTTCCTTAGATAAATCACATTTCTGCCACCACATGTCATCTGGGCACTGTCTTGTCATTTTTTTACCCATATATTTTATTTCTGTTTGAGTTTATATTTATTTAAACATGGAACTCAGCACTTTCACTGGTTCAACAGGAAATCCATCATACTATGCATTTGGAATTATTCATGAACAACTGAAAGTCACAGGGAAATCCATAAAGGGTCATGCCATTTATTGCACACCCTCTGTCATCTTCCAAATCACTTTAAACCTCTACAAACTCCTTCCTGCATTCCCTTTTCCATCTGTCCTCTTCTCTATTTACAATTTATCTTTTCTCTATTGTGCAGGTATTTTCTTACTTCCTCTCAAGCTTTGATATTAGATAGTTCTTTGCTCTTGAGGTGAGAGCTTCCATAACACATTTGTTTGTTTTCCTATAAATCTTTATATCTCTTTAAAGTGAATTGTTTATCTGCACAGAGAATAAAATGTATTCTCATTAGAAATGATTATATGCATGGAAGATGAATAGCTTACATTTTTGTGTATGTATGCATCTTTGTGCATGCACATATGTGGGTGGGAGACAGAACAGCATGATGTATATACAGAGGATAGTGATATCACTTTAATAAAGAAAGATAGTGGGGACCAATTATTTAAATAAAGATAGATAACAGTGACCATATTCTCTGGAAAACATAGGCTGGGGCAAGGATTAAAAGTGTTTATGCTTTATGAAGATGAAAAGTCAGAAAGGCAAAGGTGGGAAAATAAGAAAGTGAGGTGAGAAAAGATGTTAAGCAATGCCAAATAATGCAATGCTGTGCTGGACACTGCAGGTAACGACATACAAAGTGACATTCATGAAACTTCTTGGTCACAGTTGACACAGAAACTATCCCTTGGAGAAAAAAGGTGGGAAGATATTTTCACACTGCCACTTGGTTGATTGATTGACTGATTGATTATTAATTCCTCTTTAGTTTTGAGAGAGAGAGTGCAAGAGTGCACACGAGGAGGGGAGGGGCAGAGGGAGACATAGACCCTCAAGCAGGCTCCATACCTAGCACGGAGCCTGAAGCAAGGCTGGACATGGGGCTCAATCCCTCGAGTCTGGGATCATGACCTGAGCTGAAATAAAGAGTTGGATGCTTAACTGACTGAGCCATCCAGGTTCTCCTTCACACAGCTACTTCTTAAGTCTCAGTGTAAACAGTTACCTCCTTTAGTTAGATAGGAAGGGAAGGGGAGGAACAATTCTTTGTCTTTCAGTAAGAGTGGCTTCCGATAATAGTCTTCTGAAACACAGAACCAACAATTTGGGAGGACAGATTGTTCATTGTGTGGGGCTGTCCATTCCATTCCTGGCATCCTTGGGCTTGCTTACTGATACAGGCTGCACTCTGTTACTGTGACATCTGAAAATGCCTTCACATACTTCTTAAAGTGGGGTAAGTACCACCCTATTTGTGGTCCGTTGTTAATAATCCAAATCATATTTTATTCAGTGAACAGTTCAGATTGAATCTTGACATTACTTCTAATTTCACATCTAGTATTTGTTTGGTTACACACCCTTTTCTAAGCAGGGTATTGCAAATTTATCATATCATCTGGTTAACTTGAGAACCAAAAGCTCTTGTTATCCTTTGTCTAGTCTCTAAAATGTTAATTTACCTCAGGATTCTATCTTTAGCTTTGGTCTTATTCTCTCTACTGTATTAAAATGATGTAATTGACTGATTTTAACTTCCTGGTTTTAACTTTCATCCATATACTGAAAACTACTAGATATAAATTTCCAGCTGGGGATTCTCCACTGAGCTTAAGAAATGAATGCGTAATGTGCTCTGGACACCTGTACTTGGATGCATCAAAGACACCTGAAACTCATTATCTCTAAAGGTGAATTCATATTCCTGCTCCCAAACTGGTTTATATTCCCATGATCTCTGTCTCATTTGGTGGAAGATACTTTTATCCCCTTACGCACATTAGAATGTGGAAAATTATCCTTGACATTTTTTTTCTTCACCTCCTGTATCTAATCACTCACCAAAAGTCTTGGGAATCTTATTTTTGTACCGGAAAAGGCAAAGTCCACTCTATATTAGGTGTTAGTCACTACACAAAGGCTTAAGTACTATAAAATAAAGAACTGTTCATTTATAGCTGGTCATAAATGTAATATAAATTATATAAATAGTATCCTGTAACTGTTCTCTGATTTAATATTATATCTGGGGAACTTCTTGCTTTTGGTAGGTTGGTTTTACTGGCCACTGGTGTTTCCCATTAAGGGAAACACTTTATAATCAGAAACACAACACAAAACAAACATGAGAAACATCATTAGTTCCTTTGTTGTTCTAACATCTATATATGGATCTATGAGCCAGGTTTGAAATGGACAGCTTTAATTAACGTTAAGAATTTTTACTGGCTATGATTTACTTATGCTGATTTTGATGTACTTTCCTGAGAAATGAAGGTATAGAAATTTTAATTTATAAAAACAGACTCTTTTCTTGAGCAGCTAACCTATATTCAAAGTTTATTTTATTTTATTTGGTTACTTAAGCCAGGCTTCCAATTTTACCTGAAAAGCCCTCATGCTGGTCACAATAAAAACTTAATTGTGAAGTAGACGAGAGGAATGGATGTTTTTCTCCATATATATATTCATATTCATATTCATATATTCATATATTCATTCTGTTTGTATTCCATGTATATTCTCATGCTATTAGGAAAATGTAAGATTTTTTTTGTTTTTAATACCTGGTATTCTCTTTCTTCAAGTGAATTTGTGAGCTTTATAGCATATAGGGTTAAATCAGGCAAAACTTTCAGTATTATGTTCTACAGCAATAGTGAATACTTAACTTTTCAAATTTAGGAAAGGACATTATATGGCCATTTGTTACTAAGTCAGTGTAATTCCTGGGTAGATCTGGGTAGGTAGTGACAGAGATTTTTATAGTTCCAGAGATTGAAGAAACATTTAGACAGGGCTAGTATTTCTGTGTTCCATTTTGCTGGCACTAGTTATTATCAGGATAACTCAGAAGGGACTATCATTGGGTAAAAGATGAATGTCCTAATTATTATTTTTTAAATGTCCTATTAGTAACCTAATAAATCATAGAAGATAAAATTTAGAAGAGGTTTTTGTTTTTGTTTCCCTATCAAAATTCTTTATTAGTACTGTAGTCAGAAAGCATCCAATGATAGAGGGATTCATTATGGTATATGCAAGAGGCTTCCTCAATCCTAGAATTAACCAGTTACTTGTTAGTAGTCATTTCGAATACTTTTAGACAAGCAATAGCATTAAAAGTTATACATGGGGTGCCTGGGTGGCGCAGTCGGTTAAGCTTCCGACTTCAGCCAGGTCACGATCTCGCGGTCCGGGAGTTCGAGCCCCGCGTCAGGCTCTGGGCTGATGGCTCAGAGCCTGGAGCCTGTTTCCGATTCTGTGTCTCCCTCTCTCTCTCTGCCCCTCCCCCGTTCATGCTCTGTCTCTCTCTGTCCTATAAATAAATAAACGTTGAAAAAAAAATTTTAAAAAAATAAAAAAAATAAAAAAATAAAAGTTATACAGACATTATGTTATGATTGAGTTGCTTGGGACTTTATTTTTTTTAATATTACTTGGCTCTAATTTCATTGTCTCTTAGTGTTGACATTGGTATCTAGGAAAATGTAACATCGGAAGATAATGAGATCATGAAAATAAAATAATTACTAGATCAATTTTAATTTATTAAAAGAAAATTTGAAGAGCAATTTTTTAAATGTTTATTTATTTGTTTTTAAGAGAGAGAGAGAGGGAGAGGGAGACAGGGAGATGGGAGAGGGAGACGGAGAATCCCAAGCAGGCCCCTCACATCAGCACAGAGCCGACGTGGCGATCCAACTTAGGAATAGTGAGATCACGACCTGAGCTGAAATCACGAGTTGAATGCTTAACTGGCTGAACCACCCAGGCTCCCTGGAAGAGTAAATCTTTAGGAGTCAAATTTTACTTGTACTTTAATATTTCATTTGCAGCTCTTCACTACTTTATAATTGTAGCTTATACGCCAAATTTGACTTACCTAGAATGAAAAGAAATGTGTTCCCTTCCTCAGGTCTCACCTTGTCAAGAAAAGGTGAATGTGGATCTTGTCTCACTGGAGCCACCTCCAGTCTGCCAATCTGTCTCAGTAGGCAGCAACATTGTGCAGAAACATTTGACATTCTCAGGGAGGTTGAAAGCATTAGTATGCCCACTTGAGAAGTAGAAGAAATCTACTGGTCCATTTTGCGTAAGAATATTTCAATTTTAAGATATACAAATCTGGGACTTAATGGTTTGGCTGCTGTTGTGTAGATAGCCACATCTCCACATGGACCTGGTGGCATTTGTGCCTCATAATTTTGATAGAGGATAACGGAGAGTTCTGGGAGCAATTTAGACTTATACAGATTATAAATTAGTATGGCTCAAATAAAGATAGACTTTATAATTTCTTGAATATGGTTATTAACTCATAGCCTCATAGCCTTTATAGTTTTTATATATTATAAATGTTTATAATATTACTTGATTCTCAAACTGGAATAATGTAATTAGAAAAAATCTAGACACTTTATAAAGATGCAATTACTTTTTTTTTTAACACAAAATCATTTTAACACAGTAATGTTAAGTCTAACATCCAGTAAAGGACAAGATTATTTTTAAAAATGCATTTGGAAATGCATTTTTCCTAAGTCAAAAGCAGATGGTATATTTAATATAAAGTTATTTCTAAAAATGTTTTGTTTTACATGTTTTAGCATATATTAAAATTAAACCATATTATCAATATCAACATTAATTTTGTGAGAAAATGAGACTTGTGATCACAGGTCATTCTTAAATATTTATATATTATAGTATCTTTACAGAAAATAACATGGGGAATTCAGCACTCATTATAAAGATGGCTGAAAAGATCTCGATATCAGTCAGATTAATATTAATTGTAGCAGAGGACTACCAAAGACTTGAACACTTTATATATGATGGTCAGTTCAGTTAAATATAACATTATATTATCACTTATTTTTTAAGTTAGTGACATATTTGCTTCTTAAATAGAATTTATTTTTTAAAAAATTGAAAGGACCTTTTTATGACAGGTATTTCTAAGAGAAATACAGTTCAAGACAAATTTTTTGTAGTTTGTCTTCTAGTCCATTTTATATATACTTGAAATAATTTCTTATTTGATGGGAGGTAGAGACAAATAATACAACTTTGATTTTTTATAAATAGTTTCATTCCAATATTGTTACATAGCCATATGTTAGTGTAAACTATTGAAGTATTATAAAATTTTATGTGAAAATCATTGCTTTTCCTTTTAAGAGAGATAGGTCTGAGAACAATTGTTTTTATGTGTGAGAGTATTATTACTAAAGATTTTTTAAAACTGAAATGAAATTAGTCTCTTTAATGTGAATATGCTTTATTAAAATATAACATTAATGTATAAGTAAGTTGTATGTTATTCATAATATGTAACATCATATTGGTATTAAGGGGTATGTATTGATCTTTATGTCTGTCTACCAATCGATTCATCTATGAGTATGAGGCAATGATATCTTGAATTTAACTTTAGACTGTTGAATAAAATCAGACTCCCTAGAGTTAAAAACAACAGAAGATTTCCCACATCATTCACAATAAAAGTCAAATGTACCTCTCATGGTTTGTCTTTCTCCCATCAATCAGCCCTCATCTCCTTTTATTCCTACTAACTTTAAGTGTTTTGGTTTTCTACCCTAACCAGTTTACTGTCCCAGAATTACCTGTTGCAGTCTTATCTATGGACTTTTGTACTTGTTAATTTTATCTGCAATGCTCTCCTCCAATGTATCTACAAGGCTTGCCTCCTTCATCCCCTTCAGGCTCAAAAAGTGCATTCTCACTGAAGCCTTTCCTCATAACCTTATTTCAAACTGCAACCCCCCCCCCCTTACATTCCTTATTCTCCTCTTCCTGCTTTACTTTTCTCTGAGCATTGATCACTAGCTTAGATGCTGTATTTTATTTCTGAATATTATGTAATGTTCATTTGCTGTCTGTCTCCTTCCCAGTGGAACATAGACTTTATAAAGGTCCCAATTTTGTCTTTTTTGTCACTACTATGTCCCCTGACAAAAATTAGTTATTTAAGAACATTTTTTAAGTTGATGAATAAGTAAATGAAAATGCAAGGCTCAAGGAGAGGCATGATTTCATTGCTCATTGTTTTAGGTTTATCCACATAGCATGACTAAGAAGAACATGAGTCATGAGCTTTCTTTAAAATTCTTTTTAATCATTTAGTGAATATGAATCATATGAAGTATGACTGGGATATATCCAATAGATTATAATGTTTTAGATAGTATACCAATTGACATGAATTTAAATGCTCATAAATTAATTTCAGATTTTGTTGATCAGATTTCATTTTGTTCCTCTTATATTTCCATTTCATTTTTACGTGATACTAAACAAGAAATACGGGATAGGGAGAGTCTGGCTTGTGAACAGCTAGATAGCTGTCCCCAAATGCCACAGGTAATTGAAGTACAATGAATATCTGGTATTTACCCTTTGGCTCAGTGTGTGTGTGTGTGTGTGTGTGTGTGTGTGTGTGTGTGTGTCCTTGAATATATGAGAAGGCTAAATCCCTTTGGGGAAAACAGCTGATCATTACAACCTAGAACAATTTAGTCATATCTATTCCATCCTTTTTTGTAAAAATAATAAAAACACAAGGATTTACAAGGGAATTAATAAAAACAAGGTCTTTTGGATTCATGTTAATAAAAATAACATTAAAAACAGATATATTAGGGGCGCCTGGGTGGCTCAGTCGGTTGAGCGTCCAACTTCGGCTCAGGTCATGATCTCACGGTCCGTGGGTTCGAGCCCCGCGTCGGCTCTGTGCTGACAGCTCAGAGCCTGGAGCCTGTTTCAGATTCTGTGTCTCCCTCTTTCTCTGACCCTCCCCTGTTCATGCTCTCTCTCTGTCTCAAAAATAAATAAATGTTAAAAAATTAAAAAAAAAACAGATATTTTACAGTGGTGTTATGAAAATTTCTAGAAGTTTAATATTGAAAACATTTTTCTGGGTAAAAATTTCCTCTAAAGTTTTCAAAGTATCAGTGTGAGAGGTGACCAGCTACTGTTACAGATTTTAGTTTAGTGGCTGATGAGGGTCTTCCAGAGTTTGTAAGTGTGTCTGAATGAAAGGAACCAGGCTGTAAGGTAGATTTTCCATGGCATAGAAATTTCATTTATAAGATTTCTAAAGATATTTTATCCTTTTAAAATTATTAATGGGTTCACCTGAATGTTGGCATTTTTAAAGGTAAAAAAGGATCTTTTTTCTGGCTTCCTGGGTGGCTCCGTCTATTAAGCATCCAACTCTTGATTTCTGCTCAGATTATGATCTCATAATCTCATAATCGCAAACGCGAGTTCAAACTCCCAGTCGGTCTCTGCATTGTCAGCACAGAGGCTGCTTGGGATTCTCTCTCTCCCTCTCTGCCTCTCCCCCTCTGTTGCATTCTCTCTCTCTCTCTCTCTCTCTCTCTCTCTCTCTCTCTCTCTCTCTCTCTCTCTTTCTCTCTCTCTTTCTCTCTCAGAATAAACAAATAAACTTAAAAAAAATCTCTTTGGGGGTGCCTGGGCGGCTCAGTCAGTTAAGCATCTGACTCTTGATTTTGGCCCAGGTCATGTTCTCAAGGTTTGTGAGTTCAAGCACCACACTGTGCTCTGTGCTGACAGTGTGGAGCCTCCTTGGGATTCTCAATCTCTCTCTCTCCCTCCCTCCCTCCCTCCCTCCCTCCCTCCCTCCCTCTCCCTCTGCCCCACATCAGCTCACACTGTCTCTGTTTCTCTGCAAATAAATAAATAAACTTAAAAAAAATTTTTAAATAACTCTTTTGGATCTAACATCCAAAATTTTGTATCCATTCTAGTCATCATGTGTGTTTACAGAATTATTTCCCAATGACCAAGGGATTTTCTTTGATAGGTCTTACAAAGGGCATCAGATACCACTAAATTACCTAATAGTGACTTGACCAGAACTTGGCTAATATCACTACTAGCATGCTGACACCCTGACCCTTGAGTTTACCTGGTATCTTTCTTGACAGTTGTGGCTCATTCCTGGTGTCACTCATGGGAAACCTGACAGATCATAGATCCATGACAGTGTTCCCATGAGTTCATCACCCGGCAGTTGTCTAACTGATGTATCTGATCTCAAGCCCAAATTCCTTTCTGGCTCCTGGTTTGTTGACCTTATTCAATAATTTCCAAGACAACTGGTCATCAGCATCTACAACTCAAGCCCAACTCAATGTTAGCTTTGCTTGCCAAGTCTCTAACCTGAAAAACCAGAAAAGAAAACACAGAAAACCAGATGGATAACTGCCCAGCTATCTGTCGAATGATACTCTGGAATAAAGCCAGCATATGTCCGAGATCCCAAGTGGGGAATTTCTAAAATGCAGTCCTTTTTATTTCTGAGTGCTCACCAGTATCAGAGCAGACTTTGATCAGTGATCAGAATGTCTAACCTCTGGTGTATTTTCCATATTGTATTCCTTGTTGCATTTTTATGAAGCTTCTTTTATATATTCTTGACAATACATTAGTAATTTGGCTCCTGGATGAATTATTTTTTAAAGATAATGTCTGTACTGTAATCATCATCTTCTGGGCATCCTTGACTTTCTGATAAATACTTGCCATGAGTCATCTTTGTGATTCATTATCTAAGCAAATCTGGGTTTATTTATATTACCTGAAATTTGTTACCTTTTTGAATCATAGCTGCACAAGGTGGCAAATGAATCATCTTTATAGAAATTACTGATCAACTCATACAGAGAGCCAGATTTGCAAATATTAATAGGTTACCACAAATCTTATTGCCCAAGCTACTTGTCAAATATTTGATTTAGTGTGACTCACTGATTGAAATCATTCATCAGAATTGATTATAAATATTATAAGAGAATAATTATAAACTGATCCTTGAAAATTTGGTGTTTTAAAATGATTAAATTTTTTGAAGGTCTATATGAACATTTGAATTTAGTTCAGAGAACTTTTGAGTTACACAAGCAAGTACATCGAGACAATTGAATGAATGAAAAGTAATGTTCACAAGGGAAGATATATATCCCATAAGGTGTCAATAATACATCTTAAGTGTAGCATTTTCATACATTTTAATGTAAATATGGTATATAAATTGTTTATGTTATAACTATTTTTGCAGAAAATATGAAGGAATACCCATGCTAATAAATAATGGGATCAGGTTAGGTTTTAATAGTCTCCACACGTTAGGAATGCAATCAGGAATGAAACACTCAATTTTACATTAATAAGTTCAGAAAGAATTTTTATCTCATATGTATTTCTTCCCTTTAGATTTTACTATCAATTCAGAAGGATGAATCCCTAGATTATTTTACTTCACACTTGATATATACTTAATGAATAATAAAGCATTTGCTTTCATTTAAAACTCTGACTGATTGATTTAATGATTAGGAAATTGCAGGAATATTTTGCTATTATATTTCATGTGTCTGTACTATGTTAATTGCACACCTTTGCTATGTGAGTAGCATAAAAAGTGTAAGAAGGATGCTCTGTCCATAAGATGGACATTATTTTACTACAGTACGAGCACAAACACTCAGAAGGCAGGATTAGTGTATGACAAATTTAGTACTAGCAGTAGTAAGGTCCTGGATGGATTTGTAAAGATTTATTCCATTCTGAGGAAGTGGTCACTTTCTAAAACTGTAATTATTCCCGCCATAAGAACCAAATCCTGGCCTATGATGAAATGTTTTGACTAGTAGTTAACTAGGAAGTGATGAAGGTAGCACATCTTTGTGTACCATTACATGAAATCAGATATACCATGTTTAATAAAGCAATCACTGATGGCCAAATTAATTATGAAAATACCCAACTTTGCATTTGATCTTTCAGAAAGAATCATCATTTTAGTTGTCTTCATTTAAAAAAAAAACCTTTAGGGGCGCCTGGGTGGCTTGGTTGATTAGGCGCCCGACTTTGGCTCAGGTCATGATCTCACGGTCCGTGAGTTCGAGCCCCGCGTCGGGCTCTGTGCTGACCTCTCAGAGCCTGCAGCCTGTTTCAGATTCTGTGTCTCCCTCTCTCTCTGCCCCTCCCCTGTTCATGCTCTGTCTCTCTCTGTCTCAAAAATAAATAAACGTTAAAAAAATAAAATAAATTTAAAAAAACCTTTATAAAAGCTTTAAGTAAGTCCAGACATTTCTTCTTAGAACTAAATATCTAAATGTTGCATTTGTTTTCAGAAAAGGGAAAACATTTACCCATTTTACAAAAAAATTAGAAAAATAATTTTATTTTTGGGAAACTCTACCTAAGGGAGCTTTTTTTTTTCAATTGGCAGAATGATATATAGTCACATTAGTTATGAAAAACTTCTGTTCTGAAATAAGTAAATTAAATAGAAAAGAGCTATAACTTATACCCACTCTGATTTAGAATTCTCATGGTCCCCATGAAGCAGACTGAGCGATCCATAATTGCATCTTAAATTAGACCTTTGAAGTGATTAACCTCGCTAGCCTGCTTGTTTCATGCATATATTATTTTTATGTTATCAAAACAGTCTTTTCTTTTGAGAAATGTTAAAGACCTGTTGTTATTTTTCTGTATTATAGAAGTACTTAAAGATAATTTGTTAGTGTACTTACAAAAGAGCTAATAGAAATGTTCTTCAAGTTTGATCCAAACAAGCACAGCTCACTAGAGAAGCAGATGCTTTACCAGCAGGGGTAGAGAACCTGTAGTTTCAATCTAAAGGATTGTAATGGGGTACATTTACTGAATGCATCCTCTTTGATCCTCTAATGAAAAAAGAAACTGTGAGAATTAAAAGGTCCAAGAATAAGGGTGGAATTGTGAATTTAATTACTTCTCATGTTTACATCTAAAGAGCTATGAAAAGCATAACTTAGAAATTAACTTTTACTCTAGAACACCTTTGCTTCTTGGAAAAAAAATGATGAAATTTTAAATGTTAAGTGTCAGGCTTTGAAATAAGAGTAAACTATCGGGGTGCCCGGGTAGCTCAGTTGTTTAAGCATCCCACTCTCGACTTCAGCTCAAGTCAGGATCTCACTGTTTGTATTTTCGAGCTCTACATTGAGCTATGTGCTGACATTGTGGAGTTTGCTTGGTATTCTCTCTCTCTCCCTCTCTCTACCCCTCCTGTGCTCTCTCTCTGTCTCTCTCTCAAAATAAGTAAGCTTAAAAAAAAGAGAGTAAATTATAAAGGGATGAGAAGATAGTGATTTGCTGCATTACAATAATAAAAAACAGGATTTTTCTTTAAGAAAATGATACCAAATTTTGTAATGTTTGTGTTTTTATCAAAATTCTTTCTTAGTCTCACCATATTAAGTAGCTCCCTCATAGATGAAAAATGAAGGCAGTGTTGATATTGATGGGGGGGAATCTTTGCTCTACTACCCTCTCTCCAGCTTCCAAATAGCTCTGTCTTATTTATAGTTCTGTAGATGTGTTGTCATGTATGTTATCACAAATACCAAGTATAAATTGAGTGAGAGCAAAAAGAACTAATGTAGTGGTTGAAATTGCTTGTTTATGAAAATAAATACTTGAACTAAGTGCACATTCATTTATTTTAGAGTGAACCTAACAGAGGAAAAAAAAAAAGGCAAAACCAGTGGCACTTATAGGGGTAAAAGGTAAAAAACAAAAACAAAAACAAAAAACAGGAGCAGCCAAACATGATGTATCAGATAAGTTGCTTACGTTGGGTATCCCATCCAAATAATTAATTTCTTTCTTTTCATAATAGCGCATGCCAAGGAGGCAGGGAATCAAGAACTGTATTCATTGTCATCCCTCTTCCAGTCACATCTATAAATTCCTATCTGTGAGGAGGGGCTATTTTTCAAAAATCACTGTAAATCAGAAAGTCACTACTTTTGTCTTCATTATATATACACATGTGATGTTAAAATATATGAATGTGCATCCACATCTACCTACAAATAATTAACAGTTTTTAGAATATTTAAAATCATGAGTATTTATTTAAAATAGAGTATTTACAGTGTTATTTTTATTTACTTTTGAGAAAGATACAAAGAGCTGGCAAGGGAGGGTCAGAGAGAAGAGGAGACAGAATCCCAAGCAGTCTCCACACTGTCAGCACAGAGCCCGATGCAGGGCTTGAACTCACAAACCATGAGATCATGACCTGATCCAAAATCAAGATTCTGACGTTTAACCAAGTGAGCCACCCAGGTGTTCCTAAAATAGATATTTTATAGAAGCCCTAGTAAAATATATAAAATACACAATAAATATTTCTAACAAAACAAAATTATTAGTATATTCACTAAATATATAGTGTCTTTAGTATATAAACTAAGAGAAAATACATAAGAAAAGACTAATGTTCTTAATTATTATCACGTTGGAATGAATCTCTTAATGCTAAAATTTTTAATGCTAATATAGGTTAAAGCTAAATACTATGAAGAAAGGAGAATATATATGTGTGTGTGTATATATAAATATGTACACACACAAATATATATGTGGAGTTGATTTCCGCCTTTTAAGAAAAATAAATACATTTTAAGTAATACTTTTTAAAAAAATATCAGAATTTTGAAAAATTACAGCTACCCAACATTCAACATACATGCTAGGATATAAATATGGTGCAAATATATTGAAATTTATAATGAGCATTTCTCAAATTATAAATGTTAAAATGCATATTTAAAAATATCCTTCTAGGGGCACCTGGGTGGCTCAGTCAGTTAAGCATCTGACTTCAGCTCAGGTCATGATCTTGCACTTCGTGGGTTTGAGCTCTGTGTAGCCTCTGTGCTGACAGCTCAGAGCTGTCTCCAGAATCTGGAGCCTGCTTCAGATTCTGTGTCTCCCTCTCTCTCTGTCCTTCTTCCACTTGTGCTGTCTCTCTCTCTGTCTCTCAAAAATAAACATTAAAAAATTTAAAAAAATAAAAATATTTTTCCAAAATAAATAACTTATTTAAACTTATTAGTGTTGTAACACAGTTCTGATGAAACATTCTTTTAAGTTCATTTCATATTAATATCTCAGATGTACAAATTTAATTAACATTCATAACACTTGTAAGAAAAAATTTAAAAAAGTATTCTTCAACATGCAGTTCATGAAATACATTTTAAAACCTACTCATTATACATTTACATATTTAACCAATCAAAACAAAATAAAAAGACTAATGGAACAAAAGTGAGATGTGAAACACTTTAAAAAATGAATTTTGGACTGAAGTGATTATCAGGCATATCTGGGCTTTTCATGTGTTAGAGTAGCAGGAAAGGTATAGGTAAAAGGGACAGGGAAATCAATAAATTAATGGAGAAGAGAGTTCAACATGAAAAAAAATGCAGAGTTAGAAGAAGTACTAATGAAAGTTTCATCTCTTCTATCACAACACATGAATCTACAAAACTGGCTGTAGAGCTGACCCCCAGCAAGGAAAGGGGGCAGAGTTTTCCTGTTTGACCCTCAAGGGCAATAACTGACTGAGAAAATCATTGATGGAGCAAACTGTATTCGTTAACAAGATAAATGATGATGTTAACTGAGACGAGTACACGCGCACGCAAACACACACACACACACACACACACACACACACACACACACACACAATATTGGATGTATACTGATGAGTATTTTTCAGGGTTTTAAAGTTTTATGTTTTATAACCTCTATGCCTTTTATCTTATGATTCCTTATGATTCCTTCACATAGGAAAAGAGGCCCCTTCTGTGAATTCCAAAAGCACCCAATGTTTTGTTTGTGTAATGAAACACATTACTGTGTGATCTTTTCCATAAGACTTAAATATATAAATTAACGGTATTCATAATCCCCGACTGAGCACCTTCATAGTTACAGAAAGTGAAAAGAAGTCATAAGTGTTAGGATGTTTAGTTTTCATCTTTGCAGTTAGTACATAGTGGTATGTTCTATCACAATCAATGAATTCAGTCAGTAATTCTCTCGTTTCTTATAGTTACCACTGTGTTACATTAGTTGATGTTTAAAAAAATTATTGCTTTAGCAACAGAAAGTGTAGCTCAGCATACTTTTTGATGAGTACTTATTATCACAAATGCATATTATATTTGAGAGTTAGACCTATCAAATTAAGAGAGATATGCATTAAAATACGCTCATTATCAATGATATTCTAATAATTTCTTCTTAAATTGCTAACAATCTGCATTTTATCTGCTCTAGTGTTACTTAATCTATGATTTTTATACTGTAATTGTAGTTTCTGTTCAAAACACCAGATCATCTTTGACTGATATTTTCACTCTACATTTTACTATTTATTATATAAGCCCTATTTTTTTTTTTTTGGTTTGCATTTAACTGATACACTTCTCCTAACTGCCACCCCATTGCCACTTCTTAAACTTTATGATCAGATTCATTCTACATCTATCCTCTGTAGGTGGATATTAATTTTTGAGCTGATATGATACTAATTTGATATGCAGAGAGTGCATGGAACTCAAATACCAGATTTATTGAAAATAGCATTCCTGCCCCAAGCCATAGTAATGGCATTACAGTCACTTTATTGTAAAACTGTTGATCACATATATATTAGGTTGATTTCTCCATTCTGTCACTCCTATGCATCTATTTATTCTTGTACTAATATTCTACTGTTTTACTTATTACAATTTTAAAAAAGTCTCGGGGCACATGGGTATCTCAGTTAGTTAAGTGTGTGACTCTTGGTTTTGACTCAGGTCATGATCTCACAGTTCATAAGTTGGAGCCCCATGTCAGGCCCCGTGGTATGGGGAGCCTACTTGGGATTCTCTCTCTCTCTCTGCCCCTTCCCCACTTGTGCATTCTCTCTCTCTCTCAAGTAAATAAGTAAACTTTTAAAAAAAAGTTCTTAATATCTAGCATCTTAAGTCTTCAACTGTGTCCTTAAAGATATTTTGACTATCTTTTTTTTTTTTTAATTTTTTTTTCAACGTTTATTTATTTTTGGGACAGAGAGAGACAGAGCATGAACGGGCGAGGGGCAGAGAGAGAGGGAGACACAGAATCGGAAACAGGCTCCAGGCTCCGAGCCATCAGCCCAGAGCCTGACGCGGGGCTCGAACTCACGGACCGCCAGATCGTGACCTGGCTGAAGTCGGACCCTTAACCGACTGCGCCACCCAGGCGCCCCTATTTTCACTATCTTTGATCATTTGCATTTTCATACAAATTTTGGTCAGTATTGAAAAACACTGCTAGAGGTTTGCGAGATGGTGGCTTAGGAGGACGCTGGGCTCACCGCGCGTCCTGCTGATCACTTAGATTCCACCTACGCCTGCCTAAATAACCCAGAAAACCGCCAGAGGATTAGCAGAACGGAGTCGCCAGAGCCAAACGCAGATGAGAGGCCCACGGAAGAGGGTAGGAAGGGCGGCGAGGCGGTGAGCGCTCCACGGACTGGCGGGAGGGAGCCGGGGCTGAAGGGCGGCTCGCCAGCCAAGCAGAGCCCCTGAGTCTGGCTTGCAAAAGCGGAGGGGCCTGACAGACTGTGTTCCCACAACAAGCATGACTTAGCGTCTGGGAGGTCATAAGTTAACAGCTCTGCTCGGAAAGCTAGAAGGCTGGAGGACAAAGGGAGGGAGAGCTGCTGAGCCCCCTGACGACAGAGCTCAGCTTGGTGGGGAACAAAGGCGCTCGCCAGCGCCATCTCCCCCGCCCATCCCCCAGCCAAAATCCCAAAGGGAACCAGTTCCTACCAGGGAACTTGCTTGTTCCGCACAAACACCAACTCTGTGCTTCTGCAGACCCAAACCTCCGGCAGCGGATCTGACTCCCTCCTGCTGCCACAGGGCCCCTCCTGAAGTGGATCACCTAAGGAGAAGCGATCTAAGCCTGCCCCTCCTGCCCCTGTGCACCTTGCCTACCCACCCCTGCTAATACGCCAGATCCCCAGCATCACAAGCCTGGCAGTGTGCAAGTAGCCCAGACGGGCCACACCACCCCACAGTGAATCCCGCCCCTAGGAGAGGGGAAGAGAAGGCACACACCAGTCTGACTGTGGCCCCAGCGGTGGGCTGGGGGCAGACATCAGGTCTGACTGTGGCCCCGCCCACCAACTCCAGTTATACACCACAGCACAGGGGAAGTGCCCTGCAGGTCCTCACCACGCCAGGGACTATCCAAAATGACCAAGCGGAAGAATTCCCCTCAGAAGAATCTCCAGGAAATAACAACAGCTAATGAGCTGATCAAAAAGGATTTAAATAATATAACAGAAAGTGAATTTAGAATAATAGTCATGAAATTAATCGCTGGGCTTGAAAACAGTATAGAGGACAGCAGAGAATCTCTTGCTACAGAGATCAAGGGACTAAGGACAAGTCACGAGGAGCTGAAAAACGCTTTAAACGAAATGCATAACAAAATGGAAACCACCACAGCTCGGCTTGAAGAGGCAGAGGAGAGAATAGGTGAACTAGAAGATAAAGTTATGGAAAAAGAGGAAGCTGAGAAAAAGAGAGATAAAAAAATCCAGGAGTATGAGGGGAAAATTAGAGAACTAAGTGATACACTAAAAAGAAATAATATACGCATAATTGGTATCCCAGAGGAGGAAGAGAGAGGGAAAGGTGCTGAAGGGGTACTTGAAGAAATTATACCTGAGAACTTCCCTGAACTGGGGAAGGAAAAAGGCATTGAAATCCAAGAGGCACAGAGAACTCCCTTCAGACGTAACTTGAATCGATCTTCTGCACGACATATCATAGTGAAACTGGCAAAATACAAGGATAAAGAGAAAATTCTGAAAGCAGCAAGGGGTAAACGTGCCCTCACATATAAAAGGAGACCTATATGACTCGTGACTGATCTCTCTTTTGAAACTTGGCAGGCCAGAAAGAATTGGCACGAGATTTTCAGGGTGCTAGACAGAAAAAATAATGCAGCCAAGAATCCTTTATCCAGCAAGTCTGTCATTTAGAATAGAAGGAGAGATAAAGGTCTTCCCAAACAAACAAAAACTGAAGGAATTTGTCACCACTAAACCAGCCCTACAAGAGATCCTAAGGGGGACCCTGTGAGACAAAGTCCCAGAGACATCACTACAAGCATAAAACATACAGACATCACAATGACTCTAAACCCGTATCTTTCTATAATAACACTGAATGTAAATGGATTAAATGCACCAACCAAAAGACATAGGGTATCAGAATGGAGAAAAAAACAAGACCCATCTATTTGCTGTCTATAAGAGACTCATTTTAGACCTGAGGACACCTTTAGATTGAGAGGGGATGGAGAACTATTGATCATGCGACTGGAAGCCAAAAGAAAGCTGGAGTAGCCATACTTATATCAGACAAACTAGACTTTAAAGTAAAGGCTGTAACAAGAGATGAAGAAGGGCATTATATAATAGTTACAGGGTCTATCCATCAGGAAGAGCTAACAATTATGAATGTCTATGCGCCGAATACCGGAGCCCCCAAATATATAAAACAATTACTCATAAACATAAGCAACCTTATTGATAAGAATGTGGTAATTGCAGGGGACTTTAACACCCCACTTACAGAAATGGACAGATCATCTAGACACACGGTCAATAAAGAAACAAGGGCCCTGAATGAGACATTGGATCAGATGGACTTGACAGATATATTTAGAACTCTGCATCCCAAAGCAACAGAATATACTTTCTTCTCGAGTGCACATGGAACATTCTCCAAGATAGATCATATACTGGGTCACAAAACAGCCCTTCATCAGTTTACAAGAATTGAAATTATACCATGCTTACTTTCAGACCACAATGCTATGAAGCTTGAAATCAACCACAGAAAAAAGTCTGGAAAACCTCCAAAAGCATGGAGGTTAAAGAACACCCTACTAATGAATGAGTGGGTCAACCAGGCAATTAGAGAAGAAATTAAAAATATATATGGTAACAAACGAAAATGAAAATACAACCATCCAAACGCTTTGGGACGCAGCGAAGGCAGTCCTGAGAGGAAAATACATTGCAATCCAGGCCTATCTCAGAAACAAGAAAAATCCCCAATACAAAATCTAACAGCACACCTAAAGGAACTAGAAGCAGAACAGCAAAGGCAGCCTAAACCCAGCAGAAGAAGAGAAATAATAAAGATCAGAGCAGAAATAAACAATATAGAATCTAAAAAAACTGTAGAGCAGATCAACGAAACCAAGAGGTGGTTTTTTGAAAAAATAAACAAAATTGACAAACCTCTAGCCAGGCTTCTCAAAAAGAAAAGGGAGATGACCCAAATAGATAAAATCATGAATGAAAATGGAATGATTACAACCAATCCCTCAGAGATACAAACAATTATCAGGGAATACTATGAAAAATTATATGCCAACAAATTGGACAACCTGGAAGAAATGGACAAATTCCTGAACACCCACACTCTTCCAAAACTCAATCAGGAGGAAATAGAAAGCTTGAACAGACCCATAACCAGCGAAGAAATTGAATCGGTTATCAAAAATCTCCCAACAAATAAGAGTCCAGGACCAGATGGCTTCCCAGGGGAGTTCTACCAGACGTTTAAAGCAGAGATAATACCTATCCTTCTCAAGCTATTCCAAGAAATAGAAAGGGAAGGAAAACTTCCAGACTCCTTCTATGAAGCCAGTATTACTTTGATTCCTAAACCAGACAGAGACCCAGTAAAAAAAGAGAACTACAGGCCAATATCCCTGATGAATATGGATGCAAAAATTCTCAATAAGATACTAGCAAATCGAATTCAACGGCATATAAAAAGAATGATTCACCATGATCAAGTGGGATTCATTCCTGGGATGCAGGGCTGGTTCAACATTCGCAAATCAATCAACGTGATACATCACATTAACAAAAAAAAAGAGAAGAACCATATGATCCTGTCAATCGATGCAGAAAAGGCCTTTGACAAAATCCAGCACCCTTTCTTAATAAAAACCCTTGAGAAAGTCGGGATAGAAGGAACATACTTAAAGATCATAAAAGCCATTTATGAACAGCCCACAGCTAACATCATCCTCAACGGGGAAGAACTGAGAGCTTTTTCCCTGAGATCAGGAACACGACAAGGTTGCCCACTCTCACCGCTGCTGTTTAACATAGTGCTGGAAGTTCTAGCATCAGCAATCAGACAGCAAAAGGAAATCAAAGGCATCCAAATTGGCAAAGATGAAGTCAAGCTTTCGCTTTTTGCAGATGACATGATATTATACATGGAAAATCCGATAGACTCCACCAAAAGTCTGCTAGAACTGATACAGGAATTCAGCAAAGTTGCAGGATACAAAATCAATGTACAGAAATCAGTTGCATTCTTATACACTAACAATGAAGCAACAGAAAGACAAATAAAGAAACTGATCCCATTCACAATTGCACCAAGAAGCATAAAATACCTAGGAATAAATCTAACCAAAGATGTAAAGGATCTGTATGCTGAAAACTATAGAAAGCTTATGAAGGAAATTGAAGAAGATTTAAAGAAATGGAAAGACATTCCCTGCTCATGGATTGGAAGAATAAATATTGTCAAAATGTCAATACTACCCAAAGCTATCTACACATTCAATGCAATCCCAATCAAAATTGCACCAGCATTCTTCTCGAAGCTAGAACAAGCAATCCTAAAATTCATAGGGAACCACAAAAGGCCCCGAATAGCCAAAGGAATTTTGAAGAAGAAGACCAAAGCAGGAGGCATCACAATCCCAGACTTTAGCCTCTACTACAAAGCTGTCATCATCAAGACAGCATGGTATTGGCACAAAAACAGACACATAGACCAATGGAATAGAATAGAAACCCCAGAACTAGACCCACAAACGTATGGCCAACTCATCTTTGACAAAGCAGGAAAGAACATCCAATGGAAAAAAGACAGCCTCTTTAACAAATGGTGCTGGGAGAACTGGACAGCAACATGCAGAAGGTTGAAACTAGACCACTTTCTCACACCATTCACAAAAATAAACTCAAAATGGATAAAGGACCTAAATGTGAGACAGGAAACCATCCAAACCTTAGAGGAGAAAGCAGGAAAAGACCTCTCTGACCTCAGCTGTAGCAATCTCTTACTCAACACATCCCCAAAGGCAAGGGAATTAAAAGCAAAAGTGAATTACTGGGACCTTATGAAGATAAAAAGCTTCTGCACAGCAAAGGAAACAACCAACAAAACTAAAAGGCAACCAACGGAATGGGAAAAGATATTCGCAAATGACATATCGGACAAAGGGCTAGTATCCAAAATCTATAAAGAGCTCCCCAAACTCCACACCCGAAAAACAAATAACCCAGTGAAGAAACGGGCAGAAAACATGAATAGACACTTCTCTAAAGAAGACATCCGGATGGCCAACAGGCACATGAAAAGATGTTCAGCGTCGCTCCTTATCAGGGAAATACAAATCAAAACCACACTCAGGTATCACCTCACGCCAGTCAGAGTGGCCAAAATGAACAAATCAGGAGACTATAGATGCTGGCGAGGATGTGGAGAAACGGGAACCCTCTTGCACTGTTGGTGGGAATGCAAATTGGTGCAGCCGCTCTGGAAAGCAGTGTGGAGGTTCCTTAGAAAATTAAAAATAGACCTACGCTATGACCCAGCAATAGCACTGCTAGGAATTTATCCAAGGGATACAGGAGTACTGATGCATAGGGCCACTTGTACCCCAATGTTCATAGCAGTACTCTCAACAATAGCCAAATTATGGAAAGAGCCTAAATGTCCATCAACTGATGAATGGATAAAGAAATTGTGGTTTATATACACAATGGAGTACTACGTGGCAATGAGAAAAAATGAAATATGGCCTTTTGTAGCAACGTGGATGGAACTGGAGAGTGTGATGCTAAGTGAAATAAGCCATACAGAGAAAGACAGATACCATATGGTCTCACTCTTATGTGGATCCTGAGAAACTTCACAGGAACCCATGGGGGAGGGGAAGGAGAAAAAAAAAAAAAGAGGTTAGAGTGGGAGAGAGCCAAAGCATAAGAGACTGTTAAAAACTGAGAACAAACTGAGGGTTGATGGGGTTGGGAGGGAGGAGAGGGTGGGTGATGGGTATTGAGGAGGGCACCTTTTGGGATGAGCCCTGGGTGTTGTATGGAAACCAATTTGTCAATAAATTTCATATAAAAAAAAAAGAAAAACACTGCTATGATTTCAGTTGGGGTTTTCTTGAAATCAATAGATCATGTGAAGAAAACTTGACAATATATAATTTTTAGTCTGTGAACATATATTAATCTTTTATTTATATCTTTAAAATACTCTCAATGGTGTTTTGTAGTTTTCCATGTAAATGACATTATATTAGATCAGTGTAAAGATATTTACAACTTTTGTCAGATTTATTACTGTATATTTCGTGCTTTTAATGCTATATCATCAGTAGTTTAATTTTCTAAAAATTTGGTGCTAAAATATGTAAATATAATTGTTTTTTGTATGTTGATTTTGATTCTAATGACTGCTAAATTTATTTGAAATTCTTATAGAATATCTATAATTTCCTTTGAAAGTTTTCACTAAATAAGGAAACTTTATTCACTTTTAATATTCATGTTTTATTTTATTAGTTGGTTTAAGTGCACTGTCATGGATTTCTAGTCCATTGTTGTATAGAAATGATAGTGGTCGACATGGTTGTCTCGTTGATCACAAGAGGAAAGTTTGCAATTTTTAATGATTGGTAATATTTTTTGCTGAATTGCCATATCCTTATAATTTATCAGACTTTTGGAAAAGTTCTGTTTTATTTCTAGTAGTCTGGGAGATTTCCTCCAGAGATTTAATCATCTTTTAAAATCAAAAAAGAGTTTTGTCAGATGTTGCTTTTACATGTATAGATAGGCATATATAAATTTCTCCTTTATTCTGTAAGTATGGTAAAATTTAATTTTGAATATTAAATCAAAAATGAATTTCTGGAATAACTAAACTTACTCTTGAGATATTATATTTTTTATGTCTTTATTTAAGTTGCCAATATTTTCTGTAGTCATTTGTGCATCTATATTCATACAAAAGACCATAATATAATTCCCTCTTTTTTACTACTTTTTTTTATCAACTGTGGTTATAATTATGCTTACCTCATAAGGAAAGTAGGGAGATCCTCTCTTTTTTATTTTTCTGTTCCTTAGGGAATTTGCATAAGATCAGCATTAATATTTTTCAGTTGTTCATAAATATAACTAGTCAACTGTGTTTGAAGTTTTCTTAATGGAGACATTTTAAATTACTGACTTGGATTCCAAAATAAATATAGGACTTTTCTTTTTCTCTATTTTTACTTTTGTCAGTTTTAGTAGGCTAGCCTTATTCTGCAGTGCAAAATTTTGCTGGACAAGGCCTAGTAGAACTCCAGAACACTAATTCTTGGCTTCTAGTCTCAACAAAAGTTTCATATTCCCAGACTACCATTTTCTGTTATGAGTAAGTTTAAAAGACAATTTCTTCCTTTTATGTGTGAGTTAAAAAACAAAGAAGAAAAGCAAATCCAAAGGAAATGTCAGAGGCAAATACTGCAAACTTGCCATAGTGAATTTAACTTTTTTCTTAATCACAAAAATCAGTTTGCCTTGATTATATTGTGATGTGTTTAAGCAGTTGTTTTTATGTTCTTTATCCAGCTTTCATAGTTACTTTCAGTAGGAGATTAATAAGGTAAAAGTTACTAAAATAAGGCTGGAATTTGAAGTCCCTAAATTAGTTTTAATATATTATTATTCTGATGAAGGCTTCTATTCTCATTATCTTATTTTCTATTCTTATAACTCATTAATATTTATGGTTATCAACATGAAAGATTTTCTTTGCAGAAGCAATTAAATGCATTGCTTATTTTTAAAACCCATATCTAAGATCTCTTTTTTAAGAGCCCATGGAAGTAGATACAATAAATTAAACACTTTTTTAGTCTGCTCTTAATTTAGCATCTTGCCAACCTCAACAAATGACTTCAGAACTAGCTCCATCAATATAATGCACACCCCATTAAAATTCTCTTTCTCTCACTCATATTTTTCAACATGTCTGAGAACACTATGTGCTATGAATTTTTATGAAGGAGGAAAACAGCACTGATTATTGAATTAAGTGTACAAAAGAAAGAAAAAAAAGAGTATTAACAATTGACATCTTCCTGATGCCATGTCACCACTCAAAAGATTATGTTCTCATGACCTGTGAATTATTCCTCAAAATATGTATGTCCAGTGACATCTGGAATATTAAAAAATCTTTTGAATCATGACTTATCAGTGCTGGGCCCATATTTTTTCTTACTATTTAGCTGATTTTTAATGACACAAATTTGGGATACATTTGGACTCAAAGTGCCATTAAAACTTGCAAGATGAAACTCCAGCAACCTTTCTTCTCCACTTGACATTTATATCCTTATAATATGCACTAGCCGTTACTCCTCTCCTAACTCCTAGCTTCTAGAAGGCAATATGCTCATGACTGGGTAATCACCCCCAAGTCTCTTATATCCGGTGCATGAACTTTTCTCTAATGCATTGAAAGTTAATGTTATGGATGGAAACATTTCTCTGGACAGAGCTTAATGGCCAAATGCTAACTTATGTCTGATTTATGACATATGTGAAAACAGATGGTATGTGTACTTATCCTTGAAATCTAAGTTTAAAAAGTCATCATACCTTCTCTCTGAGGATTTTATTCACACTATCTCTAACAGAGACTACATTAATCTCTCATTTTCAGTGCACTATAGCAGAGCACATTTTATTGTAGACATTTGTTAATATATAGTTACCTCCACTATGCCTTTACCTACCTGGAAAGTAATCATGTTTTGTTCATCCTTATGTCCAATAACGTCAAATAAGGAAGAGTCCAGAGTCAAAACAACAGGAATCAATAAATCCAAGTTCTAGTCATAGTTATTAATTTATTCATGAAATATATTTTCTATTATCTTAAAAGGTGTACTTCACTCAAAATAACTGACCCAAGCATTTGAATGGAAAACGCTGTGTAAATATAACTTCTACCTAATATTTCGTGTGGCAATTCCCTGTGGTAGCTGAAGATTTTCATATAAAACTTCGATTGTCAACATTTATCTCTTTTAGTATAGAATGTAAGGTTAGATATTTATAAAAAATGTTACTGGACAACTGAACTCAAATAAATGGAATCAGCAGAGCTGGAAAATGAAAATCAAATCACAAAAAGCATAGACAACATTTCAAAAAAACCTGAAATTACTTTGTTAGCTATATAGAAGGGGATAATTACAAGGAGATGATCATAGGCTCATTAAAAATATTCCAGAGAAAACATATTTAAAAAATCAAATGTGTATGTTTTGCAACATGTAAAATTGAGCAGAATTGTACAAGGAAGTAGACTCTCATTTGCCGAATCAAATTTTTTTTTGGAATAAGAAGCATTATACTCTCAGAGCTTCAGTTTTGCTTACTATTTATTATTGTTCTAAGGAAAAAAACCTCTTTGGAGTATTATAGATGGAACAGTATATTCAATATAAATGCATATAAAATAAAATTGATACATTTTTTCAGAGTTATTTCTAAATATTCACATGGAATTCACACATGGCATGGGCATATTATGAAACCCAGTAAAAGTTTGGGGAATTTAGACATTCTTACATAAATGAATGATTTATATTAAAAAAGTACCTTACCATCTCTCCTTGTATAACTTTTTTTTTTGCTAATTATTTTGTCCAAGTAATGAGTTGATATGGACTGCATAAAGCTTCATTACATTGTTTAAAGTAACATATTTGTTTACATTAACAACATTAGTTATTTAAATTACTTGGGTATTCCTTTGAAATTTTATTGATAAAAAGGCAAGCATTTGGCCAGTCAGCAAAGCATTTACTAATTACCTACCATGTGCCAGGCATTGTGCCCAGAACTGAGAATATCAAGTGGAAAAATAAAGAATTCATTACCTCAAATAACTTACATCTGATTGAGGAGAGGCATTATTTAATGTAGTATTTTAATTCTTCCATATTTAGAATACTGAGTACAAATAAAATTTTCAATGATGAAAATTAGTACTTGAAACAAAATTCATGCCATCACATTTAATTATGATATAGATAAATCTTCTTTTGATTTTAAAGTATAGTTCTTTTATTAAAATAATCAATGTAAAATAAATACTTAGATAAAATAACACAGTCTTAGAGCTATCCATGATCTCTATAATAAGTGTCTGCTATTTAGATCAATATATTTATACCCTGTGTTGTTTGCTTATTAACTGCAATTTTATATACTTCTGAATTTTAGAGAATCTTTCCTTGAAGCTTACCAAAAAATTTATATGTGAGCAGTAAGATCATTGGAATGCTGAGTAACTAATTCATTTTTTTCTCATCACAGAATTATAAACTTGATAATGCAATTTGTAAATATAGTTTTAAATCAAATAGCTCAATCATGTTCTGGACAGAAAGCATCCTTTTGCAAATTTTATGAAATGAAAGTAAGGTATTTTATAATGATTTTTAGCAAAGTACATAAATACTGACTGAACTGCAGACTAATTTTTGCAAATTGGTTTCATCCTGTTGTTTAGGGAATTAATTTGAATGCACATTTTGATCTTTATGTTAGAATATATTTTAGTATCATTGATGATGGAAGTTTCATGTTGTCTTTTATGGAAATTCTGCTTTATTTAGATAATGCCTGCTTGAAACTCCTATGAATGACTGTAATTATCCAAAAAAAAACTGCACTCCTTTTTGTCTTCATGCTTAAACTCCTGAAATGCTGACTATATAAACTGATTCTGACTTTTAAAGGGAGATTTCTGTCCCCCAAAACATGATTGCAATGAGATGGGACATTTAAAGATTCTGATACTTATGGGGACACGTGGGTAGCTCAGTTGCTTGAGCATCCGACTTTGGCTCAGGTCCTGATCTCTTGGTTTGTGAGTTCAGGCCCTGCCTCAGGCTCTTTGCTGACAGCTTGGAGCTTAGTGCCTATTTTGGATTCTGTGTTTCCTTCTCTCTGCCCTACCCCCACTTGTGTGCGTGCACACACACTCTCTCTCTCTTTCTCTCTCTCAAAAATAAAACATTAAAAATCTGTATCATCAAATGCCTTTCAAAATTAAATTTTCTAAAAAGCAGATATATTTCTTCTTTCAAAATGAAATATATTTGTTCATCTAAAACGTTATCAAAAATATTATTTCCAAACTGTTTATTTGGAGAAAGTTGTTCAACACTAATTATCATTTAGCCAGTCTTTGCATTCATGCAGCAGCATACAGTGAGTAATTCAGATGTGCCAGAAATTATTTTGACACCACAGCAGGCACATACTTGACAAATGTGTTGACCATTGTTAACAAAACAAAGTGCTCTGCCTTCATGTAGCTCCCAGCACATTAAAGTGCTGTTAAAAATTTACAACCATGAAATAAGTACTATAACAGTGATTTGTAAAGTATAATGAAAGCAAATAAAAAAGTGCAAGTATCTTTGTCTAGGAATGAGAACAATGAAACATGTGAAGATGAATGATAATATACCAGTTACAGAATGAAAAGGAATGGCATTCCAGACAATGATAAAGAGCATATTCAAGAGCATTGATAATTAAAAGAAATAGGCACATCCATGAAGTGGGAGAGATTTTGTGGTTCCATATCCACGCCAGTTGTAGTGCAAGGTGAATACCAAGAATTTAACACAAATTGGGAAATTCTACAGTGAATGGAATATATGCTGCATTTCAGTAGTAGTAGTGAATGAATAGATTTTAAAAATGGTTTTACCTCTACAGAATACCCACGGTGTTTTGTCAGTAATATGGTCAAATATTTTTCAAAATTAACAATATATTTTTTGTAAAGACACATATTTTTTATCTAATAGCTGATTCTCCCCTCCCTTTTCGCATATATCTTGATAGAATGTATTAACAGCTTTTAACACTTGTAAGATTCTTTTAATAACCTTATAAAACATTTTGAATCTTCCACTATTTTTACTTACACCTGCAAAATAAAGAGGGATGAATGAGAGAAAGATACAAAGTTAGGAATCGGGACATACCAGAATGGAGAATTTAGGACATACTAGAAATGAGTTTTGAGTATTTGCTACTATTTCTAGCAATTATAGAAAACCAATAAAGAAAATGTTAGTTTAAAAAGACTTAAAACCATTTTATACATGGGAAGCTACAAAATACTAATGCTATCTTTTATTTTTTAGTATCACCACATATGGACTATTTCTATGCCATTGGTCCTATAGGCCACTTATGAATAAAATCAATAAACTCAATTTACTTTAATTCTCTGCTCTTCTAGATATTTACTAAACTCGGCAATAATTTAAGTGATAACACTGGAATTTACATAAAGAATTGTTAGCTCCCAGGATTCACCAGAAGGTGAATAAATGTATTACTTCAGCTCTGTTTCATTAATAACAACTTTAATCTTTTCCAACTATTCCTATCCTCAAATAGTGCTGAAAATCACCAAAAGCTGGTAAAAGGGTTCAGTGTGTCCATTAAAAGGGTTCAGTGTATCCATTTATCTATCTGTCTATCTTGATTTGAAGATCCTCGTGGTGGGAAAGGAATTTTTTTATTGTTGTTGTTGTTGCTGTGTGTAACCTGGCACATATACTGGATGAATTTCATGTGGATATTGGCCTCAGACACTCTTGGAAACAACCAAAATATCTTTAAAACAGGAATGTTTAAATCTAATCACTTACAAATGTACTACAGTGATTCCCAGCATTGTCTCCCATGAATTATGAAAGAGGCAATTTTGACTTAACAAATGTAAGAATAATTTTGCTTCTCTTATAATTTAACAGTGGCTTATTGAACTATGCAGCAATCCCCAGTGAAGAGTCTTATTTCTTGCTTTCCCTTATCTTTCAATAACGCAGAGATTTTTGTTGCTGTGTGCCTTCTTTTGTGTCAGTAATAGGTTTTCTACGTTTATATGAAGTTATCCAAAAGAGAAAACTAAACTATGGTGTTTGAAGGTTGGAGAGTGGGAAGAGGGGGAGTATACTGATTGGGGGGGGGCACATAGGTGGTTTCTGGGATGTATTCATGCTTTCATTCTTAGTGGTGGTCACACTGAAATGTTATCTTTATGCTAATTTGAGTCCACTTATAACTTGCACAGTTTGGTTAAATGACAGATTAGAAATGTGTTAGTTCATTTTTTAATTTTTTTAAATTTTTGTTTATTTTTGAGAGAGAGAGGCAGAGTGTGAGCAGGGGAGGGGCACAGAGCGAGGGAGACACAGAATCTGAAGCAGACTCCAGGCTCTGAGCTTTAAGCACAGAGCCCAATTTGGGTTTCAAACCCACGAACTGAGAGATCATGACCAGAGCTGAGGTCGGACAATTAACCGACTGAGCCACCCAGGTACCCTGAAATGTGTCAATTTATTGAAGTAACTAAATGAACTCTTGCTGTTTTCTATATATGGTGTTTTCATAGATAGATACTATATATAAGTACATACTTATGTACTATATACAAGTCTATAGCTATATACCCTAATATGACTTTACCTGTAACAAAAGAAATAATTGGCTCCTACTCTCATTTTTTCTAATTGGTTGGCAAATATTTTTAATTTGCAGTATTTTTAGGATGAGTGAATTTAACATATGAAGTTATATTTATTAAAAATATGTTTTTTTTGCTTTTCTTAGTAAGCTCATCAAATGACGTTTATATTTTGTCTTGATTTATAAACCCAATTTGCATATTAAAAGCATTGACACCTGTCAGATATGAAATTGGTAGTTTTTCAATTTGTTGTTAACATTTTATATTTATGATGTTTAAATATTTGAAAGTTTTTCATTTATACATTAGAATTTTTTTATGGATTTTTCCTTGTTTTTAAACTTACAAATTATTTTACCATTCAGAAAGGTAATGTTAATCTCTCTAATTTAATAGTGTGATAATGGCTACACAGATTGTTTGAGATAATTAACTAATTGCGTCAGAACAGTATATTGAATAATCCAAGAAACAGCATCACTAAGAGTGGTGCCGAATAGGAGACTTATTTTAGGTATTTTAGGTATTTGACCTCAATCAATTGTAGGGACTGGTTATCCATTTGTATGGCTGTTGCTTACATGTCTGATGCCAGGCCTAAAGTCAGCAAAATAGGGTCTAGGTTTAGAAGGAAAGGTGGACATAAAATAGGGAGGGACAAAGACAAACTGGAACCCACATTGGTGACCTGGAGTCCACTTGAGGGCCTCACTGAAAGGCCCACCTTTGATGAGGTTTGAGATTTTCAGGAGAAGCTGTCTTGGAGCTAAATGTATACCTAGCCCTGGAATCAGAGCAGCTGGAGCAAGGAATCTGGCAGATTCCAAATAAACTTTAGGCCCATTTGTTGCTTCAGGGACTGATAGGCTCATCTATAATTCAGGGGAGGTGAAAGAGAACATCTAGCTGATACTCAGTGAGCTATGGGCCTGGATGCTGCGCACTTCACCACAGCAGTGACAACACGCACAAACAGCATTGGTCTCTGATGTCTTGCACCACAGTCAGAGCATAAAATGAAAATGGGTGCTTTCTAAATCTGCCTTCCCAATTGCATTGCCAAAATGTCTCTTGAGGCTCACTGTAACCTCGAACATTGCAGGGAAAGGAATTACGGGCGGTATAGTTCCATACTCTAAAATAAATGTTTGAATGATACTCTTTTTGCAAACATAAATTGTATGATCATTAGAACTTATTTTAAGGAAAGCAGTTCTGTTTATGTCAGATTTCTTAAAATTTTCTAAAATTTTAACCATTTCACAACTTATGTCATCCTCTGAGTATTGCCCAAACCTGCATTAGTCTAGTCATCTTTTTTCCTAGTATTTCTGTGCAGATCAAGAGTTACAAGAGGCTTTTGTTTTAATAAGGTTGATCTTGGATCATGGCTTTAAAATCTCTTTTATTACAGTATAGGACCTGGCATGACTCTGAAAAAATAGTTTCTTCAGATTTTCAAGGGGACATCTTTAACCCTTCTTTCTTCTTACCTATCATGGTGGGTCAATCTTCAAATTCTTTTACATGTCCTTTGCTTTCCTTTTTTTTTCCTTTTTTCTTTTAACCTGTCAACCATCTACTTAAACTTTTTACAACAGCCAGTATAACAACTTATGTACTATTTCTCCCAGTCACCCTGAATCCAACAGTCTGATTTCATACTTTTTTCTGTCTTTATACTTTTGTCTGTCTTCGAACCCTTCTTACATTCACAACAAACCAATTTTCCTGAACCAAATACTCAATACTATTTCATTGCTTTTATGGCTATGTTTTAACTTCCTAAACTGACATTCAAAATTATCACCAATTGACTATTTTATAATCCCTTCCATTCTCATGTCAGTTTCTTCTTCTGAGATTCCTCTTTGGTCTCCAGGATTTATCATTTTAATGGAGGAAAGATGGGTGCAGCAGCTACGAACATGCCATAGAAATATAAATTTGTCCAGGCAAACTAATGAGGAAAAATGCAATGCAATTAGTGTGTGTGTGTGTGTGTGTGTGTGTGTGTGTGTGTGTAATTTATGCCTTAGAAAAGACTGGGAAATAAAAAAAAATTCTGCAATGGATATTTTAGTAGATTATCCCCAAATAGAGATGGGGTCCTTACTTGTAAAACAGTCCTATTAGATTGATAGCCATTGTTCTCAGGGATACAATGCTCATTTACTTTGCGAAGTTCAGGACATTTTTAATAATATATCTATGTTACCAGAAATGAAAAAGAAAAGGATTCAGGGGAAAAGATGTTCCCAGTAATGCTTACTATAACTTCCTTTGTGTTTTAAATCTTTGGAAACCAAGATGTGGGTAAGGATACACAAAACAGAGGAATCTCAATTGCCCTGACCTACATTTCCAGACTAATTCTTAAATACTTATCCAATCAAGGTCTACACCTATCCAAGTTAAGTAACTGCCTTGAGAGACATCTTAACTTTTGAACAGAGCAAGAAATGTAGCAATATAAATGAGAAGTCAAATCAGAGACTTCTAGCATATTTAAAAAAGGAAGGGAAAGGGTGCTGAAAAGCTTAGAAAAGCATTGCCAAAAGTAAAATTTTAAAAGCTTGCTTCCTTGGGTAACTAGGAAAGAGAAATATAATAGCAGATGGCACTAAATAGGCAGTAACTTTTAATTTTCTTTTTTCTTCTGTCATTACCCAAACTGTCAACTCATATCAGAATACCTAAATATGATGTATAAGATATAAGAAAGCAAACCTTCAGAGAAAAATAAAGAAAATGTGACCAAGAGATCACTTAAACTATTTGGATGTACTTCAAATCCCAGCCCCAGTGGTTTCAAGCATTGAATACATACTAGTTACCTCAAGTTTTACAGAGTTCTCAGCAATCATTTCGTACATCAAGGAAGTATAAGGAGGTCACTAAACCTGGAAGTGCCAAAATAAATTTTTTTGTTCAATGAGGCATAATCATATCTTTTTTTTCATAAATTTACTTCATATTTAAAAGATATTCCTTAACATCTGTTCCAGGCTCTGACCTGGAGAATAGAGGGAGATTTAAAAAGAGAATATTTAGGGCTGACCTAGGAAGAAAAACAACAGATTTGTAGTGGATGTAGGTTTGTGAGATTAAGAGTACGATGGAAAGAAAGTTTTCATGGAGAGAGAAACACAAAGTGTTGCACAAAAGAGAAACTAGTCAATTTTCACTGTAGGCGACATACAAATAAGACTTACAGAAGAAATAGCATCATAATGGATAAGTATATATCTGAAGGGTAGAGAAAAAAGAATTAAATGAACACATGTCTATTGCCTATTTGAAGAATAAGGAATATATCGGAGTGACTAGACTATAGGACATATAAGAAAGAAAGAAGGAGCAATTGTCATGAGGTAAGGTTTTTATGTTCATTTAGAACAAAATTCTATATACCACAAGGAGTTTGTTTTTATCCTTAAAACCTTGATAACATATCTTTTAAATAAAAGTGTTGAAAGGCTTTCCCCCCCTGGATACAATAGCAATAAATAGAATTTGTTTTGTACATATGTTAGGCACATACACATGGCCACAGGGGCTTCCAAAAAGAGAGCTGAAAAGTTGGCTTTTAGTGTGACACCTGAAAAGTGTGGGCAGACAGACAGGGGTATGGACTCAGCAGCTATGCCTGTCTGCCCCTACACAGTGAGAGGGTTGGGTAAGCGGCAAGTTCTGATCTATGCCAGCTGAGACCCCCAACAGCAGTGAGTGCCCAGAAGCATGGAATGGCAGAGGTTAAGCCTGGTGCCAGCTGAGGAGCCAAGGAGGCTTCTCTATGCCACAGAAAAGAGTTTGGGTTTTATCCCCTTTTCATTTTAGCAAAAGTAAACAAAACAATAAAAACTCAGAGTATTTACAAAAACACTTCAATATTCAAAGTAGTGAATGAATATGAATATCCAGTGTAATGTCCAAAGTAATAAAACTTTGCATTTTTTAAAGCAGGTAAGTCATGGGTTTGAGGAAGATAACTTTGATAGTATGGGTAGGAAGAATCACTTGAACCAAAAGGAGATGTTTGAAAACATTGACTTAAACAATATTGGCATGTAGGTAACAGTTGTATCAATGAAGAGAGAATTAACCCTGTGAAGATAAGGTAGAATGCAGTGTAACAGCACTTGTCAGTATATTTAACAGTTTAGTCAGAGTTATAAGTGAGGCAGTTATGAGGAAGGGTAGAGGAGGGCACAAAAAAAATCAAGGCTAGGTTGTATGTGATGCTTTTTAGATTACAAGTGATTTTTGAGTTCTGTAAACCTCATGATTATTACCACATTTTTTCACTTGCATAAGAAACTAAGAGTCAGAAAATTTAACTGATTCAAAGAAAATTTAATAAGTAAAAACATCAGAAAGTGAAACTCTTAGTTTAGCATTCTTTCACTACAATACATGAAGAGCAAAAGTAAACAAAACAATAAAAACTCATAGTATTTACAAAAACACTTCAGTATTCAAAGTAGTAAATCATTTTCCTAATTTTATGTTACTTGTTAGTCACCAAGAAGAGATTTTTCTTTAGCTGTCATTGATCTTGTAGCAATTTTCAACCAACTATGAACCGAGGCTGGTTCATAAAATAAGTGTATTTTTGTAAATATAATGTGTTGGAACTTGTCCATGTCTATTCATTTACTAACTTATGGCTGGTCTGCGGTCTAATGACAAAGTTTAGTTCCACCAGAGATTTATGGCCTGCAAAGCCTAAAATACTTTCTCTCTGCATCATTAAAGAAAAATATTGGTGACCCCCATTAGATAACTATGACCTAGTAATTTGTTCTTAATATAACTATTTTTTAAATATATTATAATATAATCATATATCTATCACTGGTTGTATACTGGGATCAGAGCTTAAGAAGGGTGATAAAATAAATAGGAAACTATGTTTATTTAGGGGTTGGTAAAAATATTTCCAGATTTGCAAGTATTACTGCAGCTATTATGATTTGTCCTCCTTAACTCTTCTCTTCCAGTGATTTGCTTTTCATTTTTGATGGTGTACAACTTATCTTTTTTTTTTTTTGGTTGGTTATTATTAATTCTGCTCTTGGCGTTATATCTAAAACATCTTTACCTTTATCCTTACCCAAAGTAACAAAGATTTTTCTGTTATATTTGGTTTCTAGAAGTTTTATCATTTTTTGATTTTAAATTGAGATCTAAAATCCACACTGCATTAATTATATATATGTGTATATAATATATATATATAGTTATATAGGTATATGGATATAGATACATGGACAGATATCTATAGAGCGATATATATATAGAATATAGATATATATGGACCAATAGAATCAATCTTTCTCACATGAATATCCAGTTGTTCACACACCATTTTTTTCAAAAATCTATCTTTCTTCATTTGGCACCTATTATAAATTGAATTGTGTCCTTCCTAAATTCTTATGTTGAATCCCTAATCCCCAACATCCCCAATATTTGGAGATAGGCCTTTGCAGGAGCTAAGGTCAAACAGGCCATAAGGGTGAGGACCTACTCTGCCAGAACTGATGTCCTTACAAGAAGAGAAAGAGATACCAGGGACCTCTCTCTCCAACACTTGCCACACAGAAAAGCCATGTGAAGACACAACAAGGTAGCCTTTTGCAAACACAAAGAGAGTCTTCATCAGAAACTGACCCTGCTGGCACCTTGATGCAGCCTCCTGAACTGTGTGTGTGGCAGGGGGAAGGAAGGGGCTTTCTGTTGTTTAAACCATCTGGTCTGTGATATTCTGTTATGGCAGCCCAAAGGGGCTATAACAGCAACCTTGTCAAAAATCAGTTGACTGCACATATATGAATGTATTTCTACTCTGTACCATTGATCTGTTTGTCAATTCTTAGTACACAACCATAGTCCACTGATTGTTGTGGCTTTATGGTAAAAATTGACATCAGGTAGTATGGGACACAGCATTTTTGTTATTCTTGATCCTTTACCCGTCCATACAAGTTTAAATTTTTTTCATTGTTTATTTATTTTTGAGAGACAGATAGAGACAGAGTGTGAGGGGGGGAGGGGCAGAGACAGAGACACAGACACAGACACAGACTCTGAAGCAGGCTCCAGGCTCTGAGCTGTCAGCACAGAGCCCTATGTGGGGCTTGAACTCACGAGCCTTGAGATCATGACCTGAGCCAAAGTCGGATGCTTAACCAACTGAACCACCCAGGTGCCCCTCCGTCCATATAAGTTTTAAATTCAACTTCTAGAGATTTCACTAAAATTCCTTCTTAGATGTTAATTATGATTGTGTTTAATTTGTTGATCAATTTGGGGATGATTTGCAACTTCACAATGTTGAGTCTTATAATCTATGGACACAGGCTATTTATTTAGACCTTCTTTGATTTCATCAGTATTTTGTAGTTATTAGAATATATCGTGCACATATTTAATTAAAAGCACACCTAATTGTTTTGTGTTTTTGATGTACTTTTAAAAATACAAGTGGCTGGGGCGCCTGGGTGGCGCAGTCAGTTAAGCGTCCGACTTTAGCCAGGTCACGATCTCGCGGTCCGTGAGTTCGAGCCCCGCGTCAGGCTCTGGGCTGATGGCTCGGAGCCTGGAGCCTGTTTCGGATTCTGTGTCTCCCTCTCTCTCTGCCCCTCCCCCATTCATGCTCTGTCTCTCTCTGTCCCAAAAATAAATAAAATGTTGAAAAAAAAATTAAAAAAAAATAAAAATACAAGTGGTACTTTTTTAAAAATTTAAATTTCCTATTGTTCACTGAGAATATATAGATTTTATTTTCTTCTTTTTATATTGACCTTTTATCCTGATTGCTTTTTTTTGGCATTAAACATTCTATTTATAAGTCACTGAAGGTTTATTGTTTCAATTTTTTTTTATAAAATCATAAGAGGTACATTGAAATATGTCTTAGTAATATTGAACTATACTAAGACATAAACTTTCTTTTCTTTTTTTGAAATTTTTTAATGTTTAGTGATCTTGGAGATAGAGGGAGAGACAGAGCGTGGGTGGAGGAGCAGCAGAGAGAGAGAGGGAGACACAGAATCTGAAGCAGGCTTCAGGCTCCAAGCTATCAGCACAAAGCCAGATGAGGGGCCCGAACCTATAAACTGTGCGATCATGATTTGAGCTGAAACCAAGAGATGCCTAACCGACTGAGCCACCCAGGTGCCCCAAGACATAAAACTTTGTTTGTTCCTATTTGACTTAATTATTATAAATGTGTTGATGGTTTGTCATATGCTGCTTCTATCCTAGAACTTAGAATATGATGATAACAACTTCCTTAGGAAGCTATTGTAGATTAAAATGGGATATTTAATATAATTAGAGTGGTAGAAAGTATGGGGCAAGGAAGCTGCCAAGAGGAGATGACCACTTGAAAAGAATCCTAAAAGATTAGTAAGAATCAGCTAAATGGTTGCCTGAGTAGCTCAGTTGGTTAACTGTCTCTTGGTTTCAGCACAGGTCATGATCTCTCAGTTTCGTGAGTTAGAGTCCCGCATTGGGCTCTGTGCTGGCAGAGTTTTATATATTTGAAATATATAAAAACTATAACAAAAGCAGAGGGAATGTGCTAGAGATAAAGTTTAAAGAGGGGGAGGCAGAATGATATGGAGCGGTAGCCAAATAGATGTGGGAGTTAAAGGAAAAGATGATAATTATTCAGAGTAATAGAGTGATTTCTTTCATGTGTTGTCAATGGGCCTATAAATTCTCTGCACTATTTCAGTAATAGTGTAATAAGATTTTGTAATTTACTTTTTCTCACTTATGGTGTATGTATCCTGAACATTCTTGAGTTTACTGTTATTAGTTAATAGCGTGCTTACACACTACTCTGTTAAGTGGCTATACTGTACTATATTTAGTTATCTGTTTTCTGTCTCTGACCATTTAGTTTATCTCTAGTTTTCCACCTTCATAAAATTTGCTGTATGTGTTTATATTTTTTCCTCATTTTATATTTTTCTTAACACCGAAGTAAGAAGTGTAGGGATGAGGAAAAAAAGTTATGAATGGTTTTGGAATTCCTAAATTTCCATCTTTATTTCCTCCAGTAATATATAAAAATTCCAGTTACCTGCAATCTCAAAGTTTTTATCTATACTGTACCTTTTTATAATTAATATGACTGGTAGAAAAATATTTTTATATGTAATGTTTATGTTGGATCATAGACTATCACTAGTATATATGATAATGAATAATCATTATGCATAACTTTATTCCTAAAATTTTTTGCACATGATATTTTGAAATGTTAGACTTTGTGACCTCTTACCTTTATGCCACTTTTTAAAAAATAAAGATTGAGTAGAATTTAGACAAATTCATCACACCAAAATTGAATTAAACATTCCCACCCCAACTCCAGGTAAATCTGATAGGTTAAAAAAAACAAAGTCTAATTACTGCTAGTGTAAGCCAGTAAGAAATAGCCTTTGGTACTGACTTTCTTAGGGGCAATCTATGATCTATTCAGTGGTTTTGTCTTAGGCTTTTATGAGATTCAATGATTTGAATACATTAAGTTTTTAACAGGGAAAGCAGCCTTGAGTATGATTTTATGCATATTTACCTATGTCAGATGCGTTCTATGTGATTTATCATTAAAGTAAAAAAACAAAACAAAAAAAACAAAAAAACCAAAACACAACTTTTGGTAAAGCATCTTGAACTCCTTAGAGGAAGAGAACAAAAAATGTGAAATAATAAATATAGATGATTTTGCAAGGCTGTTTTAAAAAGGTAGACTATTTTTATCCTTCTGTCTATAGACAAATGAAATATATAATGATGAAATAACAATAAATGTCATTTCATGGATCTAGTTCCTAAATATCCATTGCAGGCAAGTCTATATATTATGGAAGCTAATATGAACTCCTTTAAACTCTGAAGCTTCACTTAATCATAACTTTAAGAATAGAGTTTAAAGAAAAATTTAAGAATCTTAAAGTGAAAAATATCTTCTGGAGAAGAATTCTGAATTATAACCTTCATATAAAGAATGCTGAATGAATTGTGGCTCATTCAGTTCATATTTCTTTCAATGAACATTGCTAAATATTAACTCCATTTCAGACATGGTGCATATTACTATGCTACAAAGATGAATAACTCATTTATCTGTTCATTCTTTCTAAAACAATTTATTGCATGTGACAGTGTCTTAAAACATATGCTGGTTGTATTTCTAAGCATTAGGACTATTCTTACAATTTTAAGGTTGATGACTTACTGCATAACCTTTAAGAAGAGGTATTTGTGGATTGATTGTAATGAGAATTTCTGAGGAGTTCACTTGGCATCACAGATCTAGCTACCAAAATCAGGGAAGAGTCTGAGTAAAAGTAACATTATCCTAGTGAGAGAAGAGAGGCGTATGAGAATGATTTGCAAATAAAGGAGAATGCAGAATTATGCCACAAACACAATAATGGAATACCTCTGCAAATCCTTAGATAAGAAGCCTACTGCTCAGGAGCAAGTAGAGCAGAAAATGGAGGCTAGTTGCTTTCAAAACCAAAACACCTGATAAAAATCTTTAAGAAAAATTGTAAAGTAGAAATATAAACATTCTGAAACACTGCAAATGCACTTAAAGAGGATCAGAGTGGGCTGACACAAGAAGGTTAATAAGAAAGAATTATAGGCAAATTAAGCATTGATAACTATAAATTTTATAGATTCTTGTACGTTTGGTTTGGTAATTTGGTTTACTTATATTTAAACCAGGATGAAATGTTTCCTTTAAAAGTAAATTCATTGACATTTATTAAAACCTTAATTTGGGTGGGATAAAAATAACTATGAAAATAAAAACTTGGAGTCTGATACATTAATGATTTTAACCAACAAAAAGGAGCAAGATTTCCATATTTAAAACACTGTTTTTCTACTCAAAGGAGAGCTACTATTAATCACTTGAGATTCTGTGAGTATAGTTAAGTCACTTTATTTACAGGGCAGGCTGTAAATATCCACTTCTTTTAATGGTGACTAGAACAGTATAGTGGCAATCAATAAGTTATAATTTCACCTGAAGAATGAAAACTCCCTTTAAAAACAACAGAGAAAAGTGGATACAAGAGTAGTGCTGAAGATCTTTACTAGGATTATTGTCTGATGGTAGAAACTCCTGCAGGCTCGGCTTTCTCACTTTATAAATGAAGTTAATTCTATAGATAATGTTTAAAATTTCTAATAGTTCTAAAATTCTGAGGCATGACACATTTCTTTCCATGCAGTGAGTCCTTAAATTCCATACGCTGGTCCTAGCCAAAGGGAAGAACAACTAAAATATAATAAAAAATAAAATATTGCTTACATTTTTATTTTCTTATTTTAATGTTCCATAACCACATGTGGGAAACACATTGAATATATCTTAGGGTTAAACCATCTTGGACCTCTCAGAGTTTTCCCTCAGCCTCTAATATCAGTCAAGCATGAGAGTACCCAAAACATTTATCCTCCTACTACTCCTTAATGATTATGGATGTGTTGCCTGAGGAACTCAACTGAATTGCTTTACTATTCCTGAAATATCTATAAAAATCTCCTGTGTCTTCCCCAAAAATTTAATTGCTAATAAATTAATTAATATATGTATGTATTTTATAAAAGATGCTCTCATTTAATTCAAGGAAGAAAAAAGAAAGTAAAGATAGAAATCAAATCATATCCCTTAGAGCCTTGCTAACTAGACCATAGACACACAGGATCTACAATGGGGAGGAGTTGTGGAAGAATGCTAGCTTGATCCTTATCAAATAACCTTCTATACAACATCATTGTTATTTTAAAGTAAAATTTATTTTAAAATAAATTTAAAAAATAAAATTAAAAAGTTTTAAAAGTGAGTCTGATACTTAAAGCTAATAATTATTTCCTTCCCAGTGAGATTAAGGCAAAAAGAAATATTGAGAAGGTACAGATTATTGAATGTAAGTTTCAAAAAAAATTGTTCTTTACGTAATTATTGTTTTTTCAAAATTTTTTAATTCTAAGTGTAAAATCAGTATTGTAAAAATATTGTGTAATAAACCTGAAAAGTGAATTTTAAATCTTTAAACAATGTGATTATTTATCATTATATGGAATAATATATATTCAACAGATATACTCATTGGTCTATGTCAAGAATTATTTCTTTCAAAGGACACTTACATATTATTGGAAGGAGAGAATTGATGATGTAAATCAGAAACAATACAATTTGTTCTCAGGTTGCAATAGTAATAAAGCAATTTTTACATCCTGCATATTTTACTAGATGGCAAAATTTATGTCTTATTTGAAGTTGTATTGTCAAAGGGTCTTTTTGTTTTTGTGCTTTTGTAAAACTTTGAATATTTTGCAGTTATAGACAATCGTAAACATGAGCAAACACACACAAAAAAATCACACTGGGGATGCCTCTGTTCCAGAGAAGTGAAAATTCCCAGGTTTCTTGTGTTATACTCTTTTATATACATAAACATACCAATACATATGTAAGTAAATCCATATAAAAAGGACAATTTAAATAAATGGCCCTTTTCCTTTTTGAAGACGTGTGGTATTATCTGATAATCCTGAATTTTACATTTAAAGTAATACAAGCAACAAGATATCTCTTAGGCCAGTATTATGTTTGGTGTCCCCCAGATAGCTGCTAACTTGCATCAAATGCTTGTTTCCTGACCTAGCAGTCCAAGATTTAATACTTGAAACCATAAAGTTGCTAGAAGAAAACATAGGGGAAAACTTCTTGACATTGGTCTTGGAAATGATTTTGTGGATATGACACCAAAAGCACAAGCAACTAAAGCAAAAGTAAACAAGTGGGACTCTCTCAAACTTTTTTAGCTTTTTAGCTAGTGCACAGCAAACAAGCAGTCCAAAAAATGAAAAGACAACCTATAGAATGGGAAAAATACTTACAAACCATACCTATAGGAAAAGGTTAGTATCCAAAGTATATAAGGAACTAATACAACTGTAGGAAACCTGAGAAAAATGGGCAAATGACCCGCTTAGTCATTTTCCAAAAAAGGCATACAGATAGCCAGCAGGTGTATGAAAAGGTACTCAAAATCACTAATCATCTGGAAAATGCAAATCAAAACCACAAGAAGATATCACCTCATACCTGCTGGGATGGCTATTATTAAAAAGAGAAGAGATAACAAGTGCTGGCAAGAATGTGCAGAAAAGAAAATCCTTGTGCACTGTTGGCTGGAATGTAAACTGGTGCAGCCAATATGGAAAATGGTATGGAGCTTCCTTAAAAAATTAAAAATAAAACTTCCGTATGATGCAGGAGTGCCACTCTGGATATATATCCAAAAGAAATGAAAGCAATTTCTCCAAGAAGCATCTGTACTCCTGTGCTCATTGTGGCATTATTCACAATACCCAAGATGTGAAAACTACATCAGTCCTTCTTCACAGATGAATGGAAAAGAAGATGAGATATATGTACACAATGGACTATTACTCAGCCATTAAAAATAATTGTCATCTGCAACAATATGGATGAACCTGAAGAATGTTATGCTATGTGAAGTAAGTCAAACATAGAAAGTATGATCTCACTTATATGTGGTATCTAAAAAAAATCAAACTCATAGAACTAGAGAATAGAATGTTGGTTACCAGGGGTTGGGGGGTGGGAGAAATTGGGAGATGATGGTAAAAGAGTGCAAATTTTGAGTTATAAGATGAAGTTCTGGCGATCTAATGTGCAGCATGGTGACTGTGGTTACTTGAAATTTGCTAAGAGAGTAAATCTTAAGTGTTCTCATCACAAGCATGTGAGGTAAGGGATATGTTAATTAGCTTGATTATGGTAATCATTTCACAATATATACATAAATCATCATGTCATCAAGTTATACAGCATAAATGTGTGCAATTTTTATTTGTCAATTAGACTGCAAATGCAGCAGAAAAAAAAGTGTATAAGGATACTAGAAGAAGTGATTACTAGCTCAAAAATTTGGTAAGATCTTTCATATTTATTGATTTCACAATATGTGGAATGCTATAAAATCAAAATGTAAGGTTCAAACTACCTTAGGTTATTATTATTATATGATGAAATTTTAGTGATTATTTTGTTTTCAGGATTGTAGAAACACATTCACATTTATTTATAGGAGGGACACAATGTTATCTAAGATTTCATTTACCAAATTTTTTTCAGTATTTTTTTTTTAATTCCAGTTAGTTAACATACAGTGTAACATTAGTGATTCAGCACTTCAGAACATCACTCAATGCTCATCACAAGTGCCCTCCTCAATCCCCATCATCCATTTAACCCATCCCCTCACCCACCTACCTCTGGTAACCATCAGTTTGCTGTCTATAGTTAAAGAGTCTGTTTCTTGGTTTGCCTCTCTCTCTTTTTTTAATTTTTTACCTATGCTTGTTTGTTTCTTGAATTCAATATATGAGTAAGGTTTCATTCCCCAATTTAAAATACCTTTGAGCAATGTGAAGACTTAAAGTTGTCTTCCATTTCCATGACATGCCTTTCCTCCCTTAATGTGAAGAGCTGTGCTGGGTACTTGTAACTATTGATGCTACAGATTAAAAGTTCATGGCTATTCCTCCCCAGAGTAAACTGACATCATGATCAAGCATCCGATAGATGGTGCTGGGGGACTTTAGAAGTACATGACTTTTTGAAAGAGATTATGAATCTAAAATTAGGTATTTTCTCTGGATCCATCCTTTGCTTTAAATTTCTTTGCATGTGAGGTGAAACATTTTCTTAATTTCTTAAGCCAGCTGATTTTGTGTTTGTGTGTGTGAGCTTGTTGCAGCACAAGGCAAACTAAAGGGTTTATACCTTCAACAGTTTTGCTTCTCAGATAAAAAATGATCATTTCTGGAGTAGATAAGTGTTGTGCTCTAGCTCTAAATGACATCTTAGCAATAAGACAAATAAGATCTAAGTAGTCTCTAGGCATTAACTTATATTTTCTTTTAGAGATTCTGGAGTTTTTAGGGGAAAGTTAAAATCCAAATCTAGTATGTCTGACTATGGAGCCAAACCTATTAACCTCTATATGATTTACAGCAGATCATGGAACTCATATGACTTTTCCCAGTGGACACAGATTTTTCATCCTTTTTTATCTTTTAATGGGACATTTTATTTCTGTTAATGTATTACTGTAACAAAGCACATATGGCTTCACAAGGAAGATTTTTCTGTTGTTGGGTAGTTTAAGTTCTGAAGAGGGAGGAGAAATTCTCCCTTACACTGAACTCAAATTTAGTTCTTGACTTCTATTTATTCTAGTTCCATAACCATGAGAGACACAGGACAAGTACGCCTTTAATTCACACACCCTGACATATTAGAAAACATCTGGCCAAAACAAAAAACAAAACAAAACAAAACAAAACAAAAAAAAAGCAAACATCCACAGACCCTCCTGAATCTTTTCTTCTCTTACTTTATACCACTAAATGCTGAATTTTTAATGCAGTTGTCTATACCTGTGTGCAAAGAAACTTAGGAAACTGAGAGAAACAATTTTAGAAAATCAACATTCTAGATGAGTGCAAGAAATTATATATTTAGTTTATCTGAGATAGATATGATCCTTTGAAAAGTGACCTGCTTTGGATTGTAAATTTTATGGTCACCCCTCACCCCCCTTTTTTTGCTAACCTTTAGAAATAATCTCTTTAATCTGTCTTAATACTGATGTCAATTTTAGATTAAAGGGCACACATGTGACAAATTTTAAAGTTACTGGGAAGCTTTTCAATTTGTGTTAATATAGATGATAACTAACAGATTATCCACATTTGGAACCTAAAATTTATTATAATTTGGGGAATCTCCTTAAAAATAAAATAACACAGTTATAAAATTAGCTATAAAAATGACAATTTGAAAGGGGCCTTGGTAAGTGAGAGGCACTATAGCCTAAGATGAATTCGGTTCAGGGTTAATCTACCTTTGAACATTAAGTGTTGCTCTCTGAATCAACAAAACTTACAAACCCACCAATGGAAATATGGTATTTGCTTCTACTTAAGTTTTCTAAAGCGGAATTGCTAACATGGACTGATAGACTATAAGATCCATAGGTGATTTTCCCTGAACATGTAACATAAGCAAAAAAATATAGTTCTAAAATGTGTTGGCTGAAATGAAGCCTAATAAATAAGAGAAATACTTATTTTGAATTTTAATAAACATGTCTAATTTAAATAAAGTGTACAGGGTCGCCTGGGTGGCTCAGTCAGTTGGGCGGCCGACTTCAGTTCAGGTCACGATCTCGCGGTCTGTGAGTTCGAGCCCTGCGTTGGGCTCTGTGCTGACAGCTCGGAGCCTGTTTCAGATTCTGTGTCTCCCTCTCTCTGACCCTCCCCTGTTCATGCTCTGTCCCTCTCTGTCTCAAAAATAAACGTTAAAAAATTATTTAAAAAAATAAAATAAATGAAGTGTACACAAAAATGTTCTTAATTGCTAAACATAAATTTAAATTTAAATTAACAATTTTGTACACTTCTTTTAGTAATTTATGCTAGTAGGAACAACTTTATTTGCTGGCTTTTAAAAGCAAGATTATAAGATGGGGAGCCTGAGTAACTCAGTTGAATGTCCAACTTTTGATTTCAGCTCAGGTCATGATCTCATAGTTTGTGAGTTCGAGCCCCCGTGGGACTCTTTGCTGACAGCATAGAACCTGCTTGGGATTCTCTCTCTCTCTCCCTCTCTCTCTGCCCCTTCCCAGCTCGCACGTGTGCATGCACTTCTCACTCTCAAATAAACATTAAAAAAACTAAAAGCATAATTATAAGAAAAAATCTTTAGTTATTTCTATAGAAAGAAAGAATTAAGGAAGAAAGGGAGGAAAGTGGGAGGAAGGGAGGGCGTTTTAATGAATCCGCTTTAAAAATTCTCACACAACTTAACAATATGGATTATTTAAGCTCTTAGGGCCTCAGTTTCATTATATTTGAAGAAGAGAAGCTAAGTACATATTTATTATATGGAATTGAGTATGTGATATAACTTTGTAAACTGGAAAAATCTCTGTGTACAAAAGAAAGGTGTTAATTTTAACCTTCTCTAGAGGTTATACAGATGGGAAGCTCAGAATAGAACATGGAACTCTGAGTGATTTGCAATCATCTGAGTTAACCTGTGGACAACTCAAATCAATATTGGGGCCCCATCAGCTTGGCAGAATAGCTTTAAAGGTGACTTATAGAGGGAATTATCAAAATTCCCTCAACTGGAGCGAGAAATGATAAATGTTCATAATAATGGTCTAAAGGGAGCCCATTCGGTATCCTATTTAGTATAAAACTCACTTTTTTTCTTTGTGCTTTAAACTAATAAGGTTTTAAATACCCCTTTCAGCTCCTCTAATCAAAGCATTCAGGACACATTTTGCCACAGTTGAGGGATCTTTAACAATTCCCTTAGTCACTTACCTTTAAAGGTTACTAGTCAGTTGCATTATAAACTTAAGTTCTTAAAGGTTTCTACAATTCCTATTATTTATCTCTTCAAAGAATCATTTATTTAAAGAAATGAAATCATACAACTTCTTCCTATACTGTGGTTAGTGCTTCTGGTATTTTGAAAGATTTTCTTTGAACAGATGGGATATTTTGCTTAGGGAAAACTTGCATTTGCTAGCTTTTTTTAAAACATATTTTCAAGATTGTCAAAACATTACAAAATCATTAGGAGACTCCCATGTTAGAGTCTTGTCAGACATTTCATTATAAACTTACATTAGGATTCCAGCTATTTTAAATCACCAACAGCTTCAGCCAAGCACAATCTGTTAGTGAAGTTGAAATTTGTTTGGGGAATGTTGTAAATGAATTGCTATAGTTGTAGCTCAAGAGTGTCAAAATGAGTTTGCTGATAGAGCTCTGTGAAATTAGACTGGAACCATAAATCAAGGAGAGGTACTAATTCTCTAAGATTCAGTGGCACATTGGGAATAATGTAGTTTGTGGTCAATTATTTTTTATCATGAGGTATTCCAACAAAGTAAAATAAGAGGCGGCTAAGTATAACCAGATTTGTCATCAAATCTGTAAGTGTATTTTAGCTTTTAATTATTTGTGTGTGTATTATTTTAAGAAAATATATAAATCTTATCTTGGTTAGCAATTGAGGACAGTAAGTTTTTACTGTATGTCAACAAACTATGCTAGAAGAATGAAAATAAGTGCTGTCAAATAAAGATAAATTCAGTATTTTGTAAATCTGCTAGTCTAAGTTATACAACTATTTAAAAAAAAGAACATTAAGTTTTAGTGGTTTTATTAACAGCAGAAGTTTAATTCCTGTTGTTAAACAAGTTTTTTTTTTTTTTTTTTATTCAGCATAAGTTCCACATCATGTCCTTTTCACTCCAGAACTTAAATGGTAAAGAAGCAACTACTATCTAGGACCCTTTACAGTTTTTTTTTTAAGTTTATCTAGTTAGAGAGAGAGAGAGAGTGAGAGAGAGAGAGAGAGAGAGAGAGAGAGAGAGAGAGAGAGAATCCCAAGCAGGCTCCATGCTGTCAGTATAGAGCCTGATGTGGGGCTCAGACCCATGAACTGTGAGATCATGACCTGAACTGAAATCAAGAGTTGGAGGCATAACCCACTAAGCCACTAAGGTGCCCAAGACCCTTGACGTTTTGAAGTAAAGGGAAAATAGCAATGACAAACTAAATAATAGCTCTTAAAGTTTACATCCCATTGGACAAACAAAGCAAGCCACATGACAAACCTGAAGTCAATGTGTGGGAAGGACAGTCTTCCCTTTGAAAGAGTTGCATAGATTCTGTGTGTGTGTGTGTGTGTGTGTGTTAGCCAACAAATATTTTGAAGAGATAATGCAAACTACCACAAAACATATGAAGATATAAATTTACTGGGGAAATAATACACTTTTATCTCATAAAGAGAGAAAAAATATCTGTATATCAGTTCATAGATTAAAATTAGGGAGAGTTTCTTTTCTCCTACTGGAGTATCTTTATCATTTATGTTGTTGGGTTGAGTTAGTGTCTCAAGACAAGATCCTAGGATTAATGAAACATTGATATACCCTCATATCTCTGTAATTCCTTTACAATTAAGTAAAAACTTTTCAGACTAATGAATTATTCTGGACTAAAGAAAATCCAACTTTACAGTATTTTTTATAAAAGACATTTCAATAGTAAGATAAGTATTAAGAAAGCACTTTAGTTTCAAGCTGGCTCTGTGTTCTAATTCTAACCTCAAATTCTTACAAAAGAACATAAAATATATCCACTTAAGACATAACATTTGCACTATAAATATAGAAATGTAAATTAGCAATTTATAAAATCATTTCTGTGTCATAAAAAATGATGCATGTTATGAATTATAAATTCAAACTGTGTAGGTATTTAGAATTTATGGAGTCTATCAATCTGTGCTAAAATAAAATAAAAACAATGGTCAGAAATTTCTGATTTGACAGAACTATATTTGAATTAATTTGAAAAAATCTTTAAAAAGTTTATTTTGAGAGAGAGAGTGAGAGCGAGGGTGCAAGCAGGGGAGGGTCAGAGAGAGAAGGAGAGAGGGATAATCCCAAGCAGGCTCCACCCTATCAGCATGGAGCCCAATGCGGGGCTTGAACTCATGAACCGTGAGATCATGACCTGAGCTGAAATCAAGAGTTGGACGCTTAATCAACTGAGCCACACGGGCACCCCTATATATGAATTAATTTTAATCTCTGAGATGTTTAAGATATGTCTTAAATTCTCTTTCACTTTTGTTATTTATAAAATGGAAATAATAAGGATTTTTCAAGGTTACCTTGTAAGATACATGATCAGTAAAAATGTTAGTTGCTCTTTCATCTTCAGTGTGCCCCATCAAAAAGAGGCATTTCCTTTGGATCATGAGAGTTATCTTGTGGGAAAGTGTATTCCTGTGGAAATCCATATGAAGTCTGTAGAGAATTGTATCCCAAGGATAGTAATTTGCATTCATGAATGAATTCATAGATGGCACCTTTTAAGGAAAATACAAAGTAAGGAGCATATTCTGTACTTTCTTCTATGAGTTACTGCTGTTCAACATTAATGTGAAGTGAGGGGCAAGTAGTAATATCTGAGCAGGTATTATCGCTGAACAAATGTGCATCTCTAGTTTTCCTCAAGGAGTTATATATTATTTCTATGTACTATGTATTTTTCAAAATCACACGTAATATTCAAAATTGCAATTCAGAGTCAAATGTCATTGCATTATCTACAAATCTACCTACTTACATTAGCACCTGACCATACAGTGCACTATATTAAGACCTGGGATTCTAAGACTGTTTACTTTTAATTATACAGATTTAGAAAGATGATATATTGCAACTCTCTCTAGTACATATATTATTCTTACAGTCTACTCTTAACACTTTAAGGAAATTTTAAATTGGACTGTTTAATAAATTATTAGTACTTGCACAATAGTTTGATATTTCTGGATTGAAGCACAATAAGAAATAATACAAATGGCAGAATTTTATGAATTATCAACAGTGGTGAGTCACTGTTTTACAGAAGAAACATAAAAATTATACTCATTTAACTTTTGCAACTATAACAAAGCAGTTATTCATTTTTTGCCCCTCAGAATGGATGCATTGCAGAAAATCTTCAAAACTTCTCAACCCACTTAAGGAATTGAAAAAAAAATAATAATTCCAATGAAGCATTGAAATGCATTAATGTTTCTTTCTAAGAGCTAATTTAAAAAGGCCACTTATATTGTTAACTCCCATTAGTGACTAATTTTACATTATTAGTCATTTTGCAGTAAAAGGAGTGAGTGCAAAGACCTAACAATGGTTGTACAATTGGGGATAAAGTTCAAATCTCCTAACTCTCAGTGCAGCTGACTCTAAGGCCTAATAAATGATTTAATTTTATTTGAAGTATAAGCAGATATCTAGCATAAATGTTAGTGATTTTTATCCCCCACATGCTTTCACTGTTAATTAGATTGTCAAAGGTAAACAAAGTTCACTAATTGCATATTTTCTCTAAATTATGAGAACTGAATATTTTTAAATTGAAAAGCTTAAGAAAGATAAATAGCAATACCTTTGCCTTCTTTTGTGCTTCATTAATGTGCGTTGAGTGTATTTGTGTTTTAACAATTGCTGTGGTAATTATTCTGTTTAGTGAACAGTAAATCTTGTGTAAAGAAACAGAAGGATATTAAGCTTTGTCATTGCTCTTGCTCAATATAGGCAATATTCTTCTTGAAAATGACTACATAATATACATAAGGCAATATTTGTTCTTTTGATTTTCGTCAAATTGGCAGAAGCAAATTTAATAAATTTGGTATTTAAATCTGCAATGAAATTCAGAGTTAAGCAATGAAAAATTGAGAAAGTCTTTTCTCTAAGAAACAAGTTAATTGGATCTTACCCTTAATCATCTAATAGCAAAGCATTTGAGACATTCTTGTATATTTCATAAAACACTTTATGAAAGCAAAGGGCAAAATGTGAGATAAAATGGAAAGAATGACAAAATATATGAAAAAGAATATTTAAAATGTGTTTTGACCCTTCATTTTTATGAAAATAATAGGTCTTCATGTCTTTTACTTAATTTTATAATTCTGATTTATACCAATATTTGCCCATCTATGGCTTCTAAGGGGCAAAGTCATCTGTTATTAATTTAGAGTTCTCCGGGTATTATTTAATTAGAGTTTGCAATTAATAACAAGCAGGGAAAAAAAAATCCCCTGGCGTTTTACTGATTTTCCTACTACAATGGCAGACATAATTATGTATCCATATTCATTCTTTTTTACAAAAAATGTTTATTTTTCATGTGTGTGCAAGCAGAGAGAGAGTGAGACAGAGAATCCAAAGCAGGATCTACACTGACAGCAGAGAGCCCAGTGTAGGGCTCAAATGAACGAACCATGAGATATGACCTGAGCCAAAGTCGGAGGCTTAACTGACTGAGCCACCCAGGTGTCCCCACCTTCATTCTTAATTTGCTTCCTTTCTTAAGATTAGAGACTGTGGGATAAAAATGTCATTTAACTCGTTAAAATCAACATGTCATCAGGAGGCTTACATTCTGAATATGAAAAAATAAGTGTGGCTATTTCCTATTAAAAATATCATTTAGTTTGGTCTTATGAGTATATTTTAGATAATTCAGACAAAAAATTAAGAACGATATCATATACATTCATTTGAGAATAGTTTAATGCATTTCATTTTCTTTTGACTTATGCTTTAACATTTACGTATCAATGCAAAACTGGATTCTACGTAGAAGTTAACTTGAGGGGCGCCTGGGTGGCGCAGTCGGTTAAGCGTCCGACTTCAGCCAGGTCACGATCTCGCGGTCTGTGAGTTTGAGCCCCGCGTCGGGCTCTGGGCTGATGGCTCAGAGCCTGGAGCCTGTTTCCCATTCTGTGTCTCCCTCTCTCTCTGCCCCTCCCCTGTTCATGCTCTGTCTCTCTCTGTCCCAAAAATAAATAAACGTTGAAAAAAAAATTTTTTTTTAAATAAAAAAAAGTTAACTTGAAAAAATATTTTAAATATGTCATTTAAATTTTTCCAAGTCATGCCAGCCTGTAAGTATTTCAAAGTCTAAGTAATAGTTCTAGCACAAATATTATTGTCTCTCTGCTCGTTTACTGTTATGGGAAATCAGTCCCACCTTGATTCATCTATTTAGGTTAATCTCCAGTCAATGGAGATTTTCCATGTATGCAAAAAAACCCCAAATCTGGAAACAGTAATCACTTTGCATCGGCTATTTTCTCCTCCCCTTTACTGACTGTATTATTGATGAATTCCAATAAAAATCTACGTAAATGCACTTTGCTTCTGTCACTATTTCTGCTGAAAATGGAATCAATGCAGAAGGTGCAGTCTTTTATGATCCCAAATCTCCCTCAGATGCTAGAATGACTCTACAGGACTGAAAGAACTAGAGAGATCACCCCCTCATTTTCTCTTTTTTACACATCTTTGGTTTTGAATCTGAGCATGTCTAATTGCATCCTCAGTGTTTCTCCTTTGAAAAATAAGTCCACCAGCCCCTCAGTCTATCTTAGCCAATTGTTCATCTGATGAGCCTCCCTTCTTCTTTTCTCTACTTTTGTCAACACAGAAAATTCCTCCTCTGACCCCTCATCCATTCATCAAATAAAGCCAAGTATAAGTGGGGTGCCTGGGTGGCTCAGTCAGTTTAGCATCTGACTTCAGCTCAGGTCACGATCTCTCAGTTCATGAGTTCAAGACCTGAGTCAGGCTCTGTGCTGACAGCTCAGAGCCTGGAGCCTGCTTTGGATTCTGTGTCTCCCTCTCTCTCTGCCCCTCTCCTGCTCACACTCTCTCTCTCAAAAAAATAAACATTAAAAAATAAAAAAGTCAACTACAAATGGCTCATTAAACTCAGATCACCCAAACAGCATAGTTATATAAAATAAAAAGCAAGTGCTCGCTTCAGCAGCCCATATACTAAAGTTGAAACAACATAGAGAAGATTAGCATAGCCCCTGCACAAGATGACATGAAAATCTGTAAAGCATTTCATACTAAAATATAAAAAAATAGCTGAAAAATAAAACATTGATTTATTTTTTATTAAAAAACTCATCTACGGCTTCATGTCTTATCACAACATGACAAGAACTTGGATATTATCACTCCTGAACTTACACCAAGAAAATAAGTTGAATAAGTTGAAATTCAGTGACTTTCTTGGACTCATCAGGAATTTGTGATTCCCATGGCAAATTACCACTCCAAATTCTGGAGAGATTGCCAGATCTAGAGAATTACATCAGAGATACACTTACCTAGAGCAGAAGCTACTGGAGTCAACAACTGGTAGGACAACTTAAATGGTAACTTTGGTGAATTGCTGAAGGCTGAGGGTTGATTAGCATGAGATGGGGAGACTGCTGGCAGCTACAGTATTAGATGGGCATCCATAGTTTTGTGGGTTTCACCCTCAGGAACCCACTAAATTTTAATAGTGAAGAGACAAGAAAGATCTCATATTCCTGGCATGGCAGAGAAATGTAACCATTTTGAAATACATCTAGATAATTCTACCAAAGGCCTACCCTGCTGGGAAAAAGACTTTATTAGAGCCTTATCCCACCTGGAGGGAGGACAGTTTTACAACTGCAGGTTTACTTAGCCAAACTGTTTCAAATAAGGCAAGAGGAAGCGGAAAGCTAGGAAACATTTGGAAGATCAAGCCAGGAACAAAGTTCTACTAAAACACTGAGATTTAATAATAAGATTACAAATTGCTACCCATTACCTACAATTTACCATCACATCAACAGGGCTCTAAAATGATAACATTGAATTATAATTCAATATATAATTGTGGCTAAAAGAGCCACAGGCACAGGCTGTATTTAAGGAGTTTTTAGAAATACCCGAAAATATCAAGGGAGACAAAAAAAAAAAAAAAAAAGGACACTAGAGAAATCTGATACTTAACAGCTATTACTATAGCAAATATTAAACATGGCCCAACTTCTTGCCAGATTAACATGAATCTCACATCAAAATCATTTTGGTTACTCTTTCTTAATTCATATGTCCAGTTTTCAACAATAATTATAAGGCATGTTAAAAAGGTAAGAAAAAATACAGTTTGAGAAGACAAAACAAGTATCAAACCAGACTCAGCTATGACACAGAGATTGGATCACCCGATAGGAAAATTAAAATCACTATGACTTAATATGGTAGAATTGCTATCAGTAAAAGTAGACAGCAATCAGGGCAGATGGCTGCTGTAAGTAGAGAGATGGTAACTCCAAAAAAGAACTAAAATGAAACACAATAAACCAAAAATGCTTTCACACAAATAAAAAAATGTCTTTGATGGGCTTATCAGCAGACTTGAAATGGCCATGGTAAGCATCAATGAGCTTGAAAATATGTCCATACAAACACCCCATCTGAAATGCAACAAGAAAAGAGAATGTAAAGCAGAAGAGTGTACTCAAGAACCATGAAATACTTTCTCAAGATATAGCATACATAATTGGCATATCAAAAGGAGAAGAAAGACAAAATGTTGCTGAAGAAATATTTGAATAATGATGTCAGAGAACATTCCAAAATGAATGGCAGACTCAAACTATAGATTCAAGAAGCTCAGAGAACACTAAGCAGGATAGATATCCAAAGAAATATACATAGACACACTGCATATTCAAAGTGCAGAAAACAATGGATATGAAGAAAATCTTAAACCCGATTTTAAAAATAGCATTCCTTAAAGAGGAAATGGATAAGAATTGTGACAGACTTTTTATTAGAAACCATACTGCAAGGACAGAATGAAAACTGCAATATTTAAATATGGAATTAAAAACAACCCCCCCTCAACAACCCCACCAACTTAAAATTCTTTTTATACCTAAATTATTTTTAAGGTGAAAGGAAAAGACTTTTTCAGACAACCAGAATCTAAAGGAATTCATCACCACCAGACCTATCCTGCAGTAAATGTTAACAGTTCTTTAGGGAGAAGGAAGAATACATAGGTCAGAAACACAGATCCATATAAGATAAGGAAGATTGTCACAAAAGAGGTAAATGAAGACAAAATTAAAGCTGTTATTTTTCCGATTTTTATTGTAATAGATAACTTTTTAAATAATGGTAAAAATATATTAGGTGAGTGTAATGTATAATGAAATTAATGATGGCAGTCTTCTAAGGAGTGGAGGGAGGAATTGAGAATACTCTATTACAAGGTATGTGCATTACTCATGAAATGGTATAGTGTTATTTGAAAGTCAACACTGGTTAGTTGTAAATATATATTGAAAATTCTTGGGCAACCATATATATATATATATATATATATATATATATATATATATATATACACACACACACACACACACACACACACACACTCGGACAACCACTAATATATACTATATACTATATATATATTAGTGGTTGTCCGAGAGTGTGTGTGTGTGTGTGTATATATATATATATATATATAAAGAAGTATAGTTGATATTCCAAGATCAGAGGTTAAAATGGAAATCAAATACTGCCAGTCATCTGACTTTGTTCTTTCACAAAGTTATTTTGACTACTCTAGTTCTTTTGCATTTCCATGTGGGTTTTTTAATCAACCTGTTAACAAAATAAAAAAACAAATAAATAAAACTATGATTTGTAATGCATTGAATCTTTAGGTCATTTTAGGAAAATTGATATCTTAACAATATTAATTGTTTAAATTGTCTCAAGAATGTTTCCTAGTTTTAGTGTACAGGTCCTTGGTTATCTTTCTGTCAGAATCATGTCAAGATTGAGTATTTGCAATGCTATAATAAGTGGCATTGTTTTGAATTTCAGTTTCTGATTGTTGATAGTATAAAAAATTATGATTGCTTTTTATATATTGATATTGTGATCTGTAGCCTTGCTAAACTGAATTACAATTCTAGTAGAATGTTTTTGTATAATTTTAGCTGTGGGATTTTTATAGATGCCCTTTTTCAGGTTGGATTGTTGAGGAAGTTTCCTTCTATTCTTAGATTGCTGACAATTTTTTTTAAGTTTATTTATTTAGTTTTGAAGAGAGAATGTGAAGAGGGGAGGGGGAGAGAGAGATGGAGAGAGAATCCCAAGCAGGCTCCGTTTTATCAGCGCAAGAGCCCAAGGCATGGCTCAAACTGACAGTGAGATCATGACCTGAGCCAAAATCAAATAGGGCGCTTAACCAATTGAGCCATCCAGGCACTCCAATAATTTTTTTTTAATGTGGTGTTGGATTTTCTCCAGTCCTTGTCTCACATCTATCAGGATGATCATGTGGGTTTGTTCTTTATTCTATTAATAAAATATAAAATAATGATCAGAGCAGAGGCTGGGGTGAGTTAGATGGAGCACTTGGGCACAAACTTTGAGATTACTCTTGGGTCATGAAAGATTTGGTACTTCTTCAAAATCACCATGCTTAGCTCTGCACTCAGCTCACTCTAGTCCCAGACCGACACTGATTGATTTTCAAATGTCACATGAACATATCATTGCTGGAGTAATTCCAAATTGGCTGTGAATTTAGTCTTTTTAAAAATATTTTGTTGTATTTATGTTGTTAATATTTGGTAGAAATTATGGGGTCTATATATCTAAGAGACATTGATGTGTGGTTTTATTTTTGTGTAATATCTGAGTCTGATCTGATCAGCCTATGATCACATAGTGAATTGGGAAGTGTTTACTCATGTCTGTTGTGGTAGAGTTTGTGAAGAATTGTTTTGTTTTCTTTAAATGGTTGGTGGTATTAACCAGTATGGCCATTTGAGTCTGGGCTTTCCCTTGTGAGAAGTCTCATATTTATGAATTATATTTCCTCATTGGTCATAGGTCTATTAATATTTTATATTTTTTCTTCATGAAGTTTTGGTAAATTTTGTCTTATGAGCATTCCCCCATTTTATATAATTTGTATAATTTGTTGCCATAAAGTTGTTCAGGGGATTTCACTATAGGCCTTTTACTTTCTGTACTATCAATAGTGATGTTCTTCCAGGCTTCACTTTTGTAATTTGTGTCTTCTCTTTTATTTTTTGGTCACACTAGCTAAAAGTTTTTGAACATTGCTTATATTTTGGTTTTGTTGGTTACCTCTGTTGTTCTTTTCTACATTAATGATTTCTACCCCAATTTTTATATTCACCCTCTACTTGATTGGCTTTGGATTCCCCTTCTTTTCTTAGTTTATTAAGCTGGGGACTTATGCAATTAATATCAGACCATTCTTCTTATTTAATATGTGTCTGTATATGTGTATGTTTGAAGATACACATTTCAGGTAAAGACTTTTATAGCTACATTCCATAAATTTGGATATGTTTGTTTTTCTTTTATTTAGCTCAAAAAATTTTCTGATTTCTCCTGTGATTTCTTATTTGTTTAACATGTTTGTTGATCCCAACATTAATGGATTTCCCATATTGATTTGTTGTTAACTTCTAAATTCCTTTCATTTTTAAAACATCTTAAATGATTTCAGTTCTTTTAAACATATTGCATGTGAACATATGGTCTTGGATAACGTAGATGCATTGCGAAAAATCCTATGCATTGTGTTATTGTTGGGGAGAAGGTTGCTATGATTTCAGTTAGGTCAGATTAATGGAGCTTGAGTAATAATTTTTTCAGTAGCATAAATCGAGTAAGATGTATTCAGATCTCCAACTATGAATGTTTATCTGTTTCTTGCTTAAATTTTGTTTTTGCTTCATATATTTTGTGGCTTATTGTTAGACATGATAGATTAATACTTGTTTTATCATCTTGATTTGTTGACATGTGCCAGGTGATTATAAACTGTCCCTGTTTTCCTCTAACACTTCTTTTTTTAAAAAAAGTTCTTTTGTTTTTTTCCTTCACTTGATAAATTAATTGATATGTCTTCTAATTAAATCTTTTTAAAAAATGTTTGTTTATTTATTTATTGAGAGAATGAGTGAGAGTGGAGGAGGGGCAGAAAGAGAGGGAGAGACAGAATCCCAAACAGGTTCCAAGCTGTCAGTGCAGAGTCCGACATATGACTTGATCTAATGAACCATGAGATCATGACCTGAGCTCATATCAAGAGTCAGACGCTTAACCGACTAGGCCACCCAGGTGCCCCTAAATGACTAATTCTTAAATATGGTTTCCTTTAGATCTTTGAATATATATAGCTACACTGAAGGCTTTTTCTAAGACCAGCATTGTGGTCCTTTCATGGAAGTTTCTATTGACTGCTTTCTCATGAGTCATGCTTTCTTACTTCTTTGCATATTTTATAATTGTGGGTTGAAAAACACATTTTCAGTATTATATTCTAGCAACTCCGAACAGATTCACCATGTCAGAGGTTGTCATTGTTGCTTTTTCTGGTTTAGTGGTTTGCCTGGCCTAATTTTGTGGTATATACCTATACCAAAGTATGCAACCCTGAACTCACACTCAGTCTCTCTCTCTCTCTCTCTCTCTGTCTCTCTCTCTCTCTGTCTCTCTGTCTCTCTGTCTCTCTCTTTCTTTATGTTTTTTGGTGTTTTTCGTTTGTTCTGTTTTGTTTTTCTCATTGTATTTTTAAGGCTAGAATCCTAAGAGTTGTACCTGGATTATCATGCTTGGAGGTAACCAAATGGTTGGTCAGCAGTTGGTCTGAAACACCTTCAGTCAATAAGTCTTCCAGTTTTTCCTAATGGGCAGGTATATGGCTTAGGGAATGAATTCAAATTGTGGCAAATTAAAACTATGTCCAAGCTTTTACTCTCTGTCAGGCCTTCTCATGTCAACTCTGTTCATGTGTAAGTCCTCACAATGAGCCATAAACGTGTGCATAAGTATGTCTTGATTAGAATAAGGAAAGCATTACTTCCTATCAAGATCAATGAATGATCTTGATAATTCATAACATTTTACTGCTTCATGTAACCTTCATTTTATGTGATGGTGATTTAACACTAGCATAAATTTTCAGTTACTAAAAACATATATGTTCTCATAACACCACGTGCTGCTTTCTAGCACTTATCAAAGTTGTAAAGTAGTACTTACAAAAGTCTGTTTTTGTTTTATTTTGCCCACTAGACTGTAAGCTGAATGAGAGCAGGAACCATATCTGTTCTTGCTCTCTATTTTACTTTCAGATGCCTCACTAAAATCCCCACATCAAATAGTATTTCTAGGCATTCCAGTCCAGATCATAACTCAGAGCACCCACGAGTCTGTGTGAGGGTCCTCTCTGGCCAATGGTGTCTACTCCACAAAGGTGGAAAACCTAATATGCTACGGAAGGAAAGTTCCTCCTAGAAATAGCTCTCAATCAACATATGACAGGATTAGTGGGTAGATTTGTAAGCTGCTCTGCTACTTGGTGGTCTGCTTCTGAAAACTGTGTTCTTGGTATTGATAGCAAAATTCACAGCTGGATTAAACTCCAGTTTTCCAGAGAAGGAAGTTGTTAGAACACTGCCTTTCAGTTGGCTACTGTGTTTTCCTTTTATCTCAGTTCTCCTCTTCTGTACTGACATTTTCTGGGATCACATTCCAAAGAGATTACTTGTATTGGAATCGTTGTCTCAAGACTAATTCTGAGGGGATTCAAATTACATCAGACCAATTTTTAGGATGAGCAAACAGAAAAACTTGATAGAATGAAATTTGTCATCATAACCTGTTTCTTGCCCAAGTCTTTTAATTTGTGATAAAACCATTAATTATACAAATGAAAATTTTGTGAGCTAGCAAATATTCTTGATTAATTGTGCACTAATAGAGTGTTACATAGTGACTTAGTCATCTTTCTATTAACCAGTCCATCTATCCAGTGACCCATTCATCCAGTGACTCATTCATCCATCCATCCTTCCAGTAATGTTTTCTTTAACAACTAATGTGGGCTAATATATACATTTTCTTAATCGACCACAATGACTTGCTGCTACCTGAAAACCAGTAATTTGCTGATTATATAATAGACAAGCCAGTTTTATTTCAGGCTACAAATAAAGAATTATTTTATTTTCATTTTAATATAAATTTGTTCTATAAATGTGCATTGTATTTTTCAGCATATTCTATTAGAGTATGACCCTCTTAAGAATTATTGTGGATTGTAAAAAGTATGCTGAAAAACCTAGCTCTTAAAAGCATGTTAAAGGTCTTGTATGAACCCTTAATTATAATTCTTTGTAAGTCAAAAGTGTCTGATTCATCTAATAATTTAAAAGAGGTCAGGGTACCTGGATGGCTCTGTCTGTTAGGCATTCAACTCTTGATTTTGGCTCAGGTCATGATCCTGTGGTTCAGGAGATAGAGCCCCACATGGGGTTCTGCGCTGATGGCACAGAGCCTGCTTGGGACTGTCTCCCTCTCTCTCTGCCCTTTCCCCTGCTTGTTCTCTCTCTCTCAATAAATAAATAAACCCTAAAAAGTTAAAAAATATAAAATAGGTCAGAAAAAATATTAAAGAGCCAACTGTTGCCTGGAGAATATCTGAACTCTTTCCTAAAGTAGTCTTGCCTTTGATGGAAAGTGAGTGTCATCTTGATGAAGTGATACTTTATGAATCACATTCTTACTCGACCAGATTCAGTGATGCAGAGACGTTTCCATGCTGTTATATCAAATTTACTACTTTGACATATATGGTAGTTATATAATACACAGACTTTATTGCTAACAAATGGATGCATGAGTTAGGATGAATTTTGCCCACAATAAATTCAAAGATTGTTACCGCTAAAGTAAAATGTATTAACCCCATGTCAAACTTTTTAAGTGTCTTCATAACATTCATTTCATTGCACAGCAGATTATTCTTTTTAAGTATTTCCTAGTTGGCTTTATGAAATAGGTAACATTAAACATATTTAATGTTTATATACTAAAGAGGTACATAGAGCATTTATAATAGCACTGAGGGCACCTTCCAAATATGTTTTCAGAAGTATCAAACATTCTTGCTTTGCACTTGTAAGGTTGTAAATTAAGATAGTTAATTCAAGAAGTGCTTTAAAATGTTACATCTATGAAGATTTTGAGAGGAGGTTTGCAAGATGGCGGCTTAGGAGGACGCTGGGCTCACCGCACGTCCTGCTGATCACTTAGATTCCACCTACACCTGCCTAAATAACCCAGAAAACCGCCAGAGGATTAGCAGAATGGAGTCGCCGGAGCCAAACGCAGACAAGAGGCCCATGGAAGAGGGTAGGAAGGGCGGCGAGGCAGTGCGCGCTCCACGGACTGGCAGGAGGGAGCCGGGGCAGAGGGGCGGCTCAACGGCCAAGCAGAGCCCCCGAGTCTGGCTTGCAAAAGCGGAGGGGCGTGACAGACTGTGCTCCCACAACAGGCGCGACTTAGCGTCTGGGAGGTCATAAGTTAACAGCTCTGCTCGGGAAGCGGGAAGGCTGGAGGACAAAGGGAGGGAGAGCTGCTGAGCCCCCTGACGACAGAGCTCAGTTTGGTGGGGAACAAAGGCGCTCGCCAGCGCCATCTCCCCCGCCCATCCCCCAGCCAAAATCCCAAAGAGAACCAGTTCCTGCCAGGGAACTTGCTCGCTCCGCGCAAACACCCAACTCTGTGCTTCTGCGGAGCCAAACCTCCGGCAGCGGATCTGACTCCCTCCCGCTGCCACAGGGCCCCTCCTGAAGAGGATCACCTAAGGAGAAGCGAGCTAAGCCTGCCCCTCCTGCCCCCGTGCACCTTGCCTACCCACCCCAGCTAATACACCAGATCCCCAGCATCACAAGCCTGGCAGTGTGCAAGTAACCCAGACGGGCCACACCACCCCACAGTGAATCCCGCCCCTAGGAGAGGGGAAGAGAAGGCACACACCAGTCTGACTGTGGCCCCAGCGGTGGGCTGGGGGCAGACATCAGGTCTGACTGCGGCCCCGCCCACCAACTCCAGTTATACACCACAGCACAGGGGAAGTGCCCTGCAGGTCCTCACCACGCCAGGGACTATCCAAAATGACCAAGCGGAAGAATTCCCCTCAGAAGAATCTCTAGGAAATAACAACAGCTAATGAGCTGATCAAAAAGGATTTAAATAATACAACAGAAAGGGAATTTAGAATAATAGTCATAAAATTAATCGCTGGGCTTGAAAACAGTATACAGGACAGCAGAGAATCTCTTGCTACAGAGATCAAAGGACTAAGGAACAGTCATGAGGAGCTGAAAAATGCTTTAAACGAAATGCATAACAAAATGGAAACCACCACAGCTCGGCTTGAAGAGGCAGAGGAGAGAATAGGTGAACTAGAAGATAAAGTTATGGAAAAAGAGGAAGCTGAGAAAAAGAGAGATAAAAAAATCCAGGAGTATGAGGGGAAAATTAGAGAACTAAGTGATACACTAAAAAGAAATAATATACGCATAATTGGTATCCCAGAGGAGGAAGAGAGAGGGAAAGGTGCTGAAGGGGTACTTGAAGAAATAATAGCTGAGAACTTCCCTGAACTGGGGAAGGACAAAGGCATTGAAATCCAAGAGGCACAGAGAACTCCCTTCAGAGGTAACTTGAATCGATCTTCTGCACGACATATCATAGTGAAACTGGCAAAATACAAGGATAAAGAGAAAATTCTGAAAGCAGCAAGGGGTAAACGTGCCCTCACATATAAAGGGAGACCTATAAGACTCGTGACTGATCTCTCTTTTGAAACTTGGCAGGCCAGAAAGAATTGGCACGAGATCTTCAGGGTGCTAGACAGAAAAAATATGCAGCCGAGAATCCTTTATCCAGCAAGTCTGTCATTTAGAATAGAAGGAGAGATAAAGGTCTTCCCAAACAAACAAAAACTGAAGGAATTTGTCAGCACTAAACCAGCCCTACAAGAGATCCTAAGGGGGACCCTGTGAGACAAAGTCCCAGAGACATCACTACAAGCATAAAACATACAGACATCACAATGACTCTAAACCCGTATCTTTCTATAATAACACTGAATGTAAATGGATTAAATGCACCAACCAAAAGACATAGGGTATGAGAATGGATAAAAAAAACAAGACCCATCTATTTGCTGTCTACAAGAGACTCATTTTAGACCTGAGGACACCTTTAGATTGAGAGTGAGGGGATGGAGAACTATTGATCATGCGACTGGAAGCCAAAAGAAAGCTGGAGTAGCCATACTTATATCAGACAAACTAGACTTTCAATTAAAGGCTGTAACAAGAGATGAAGAAGGACATTATATAATAGTTACAGGGTCTATCCATCAGGAAGAGCTAACAATTATAAATGTCTATGCGCCGAATACCGGAGCCCCCAAATATATAAAACAATTACTCATAAACATAAGCAACCTTATTGATAAGAATGTGGTAATTGCAGGGGACTTTAACACCCCACTTACAGAAATGGACAGATCATCTAGACACACGGTCAATAAAGAAACAAGGGCCCTGAATGAGACATTGGATCAGATGGACTTGACAGATATATTTAGAACTCTGCATCCCAAAGCAACAGAATATACTTTCTTCTCGAGTGCACATGGAACATTCTCCAAGATAGATCATATACTGGGTCACAAAACAGCCCTTCATCAGTTTACAAGAATTGAAATTATACCATGCTTACTTTCAGACCACAATGCTATGAAGCTTGAAATCAACCACAGAAAAAAGTCTGGAAAACCTCCAAAAGCATGGAGGTTAAAGAACACCCTACTAACGAATGAGTGGGTCAACCAGGCAATTAGAGAAGAAATTAAAAAATATATGGAAACAAACGAAAATGAAAATACAACAATCCAAACGCTTTGGGACGCAGCAAAGGCAGTCCTGAGAGGAAAATACATTGCAATCCAGGCCTATCTCAAGAAACAAGAAATATCCCAAATACAAAATCTAACAGCACACCTAAAGGAACTAGAAGCAGAACAGCAAAGGCAGCCTAAACCCAGCAGAAGAAGAGAAATAATAAAGATCAGAGCAGAAATAAACAATATAGAATCTAAAAAAACTGTAGAGCAGATCAACGAAACCAAGAGGTGGTTTTTTGAAAAAATAAACAAAATTGACAAACCTCTAGCCAGGCTTCTCAAAAAGAAAAGGGAGATGACCCAAATAGATAAAATCATGAATGAAAATGGAAGTATTACAACCAATCCCTCAGAGATACAAACAATTATCAGGGAATACTATGAAAAATTATATGCCAACAAATTGGACAACCTGGAAGAAATGGACAAATTCCTGAACACCCACACTCTTCCAAAACTCAATCAGGAGGAAATAGAAAGCTTGAACAGACCCATAACCAGCGAAGAAATTGAATCGGTTATCAAAAATCTCCCAACAAATAAAGAGTCCAGGACCAGATGGCTTCCCAGGGGAGTTCTACCAGACGTTTAAAGCAGAGATAATACCTATCCTTCTCAAGCTATTCCAAGAAATAGAAAGGGAAGGAAAACTTCCAGACTCCTTCTATGAAGCCAGTATTACTTTGATTCCTAAACCAGACAGAGACCCAGTAAAAAAAGAGAACTACAGGCCAATATCCCTGATGAATATGGATGCAAAAATTCTCAATAAGATACTAGCAAATCGAATTCAACGGCATATAAAAAGAATGATTCACCATGATCAAGTGGGATTCATTCCTGGGATGCAGGGCTGGTTCAACATTCGCAAATCAATCAACGTGATACATCACATTAACAAAAAAAAAAGAGAAGAACCATATGATCCTGTCAATCGATGCAGAAAAGGCCTTTGACAAAATCCAGCACCCTTTCTTAATAAAAACCCTTGAGAAAGTCGGGATAGAAGGAACATACTTAAAGATCATAAAAGCCATTTATGAACAGCCCACCGCTAACATCATCCTCAACGGGGAAAAACTGAGAGCTTTTTCCCTGAGATCAGGAACACGACAAGGATGCCCACTCTCACCGCTGCTGTTTAACATAGTGCTGGAAGTTCTAGCATCAGCAATCAGACAACAAAAGGAAATCAAAGGCATCCAATTTGGCAAAGATGAAGTCAAGCTTTCGCTTTTTGCAGATGACATGATATTATACATGGAAAATTCGATAGACTCCACCAAAAGTCTGCTAGAACTGATACAGGAATTCAGCAAAGTTGCAGGATACAAAATCAATGTACAGAAATCAGTTGCATTCTTATACACTAACAATGAAGCAACAGAAAGACAAATAAAGAAACTGATCCCATTCACAATTGCACCAAGAAGCATAAAATGCCTAGGAATAAATCTAACCAAAGATGTAAAGGATCTGTATGCTGAAAACTATAGAAAGCTTATGAAGGAAATTGAAGAAGATTTAAAGAAATGGAAAGACATTCCCTGCTCATGGATTGGAAGAATAAATATTGTCAAAATGTCAATACTACCCAAAGCTATCTACACATTCAATGCAATCCCAATCAAAATTGCACCAGCATTCTTCTCGAAACTAGAACAAGCAATCCTAAAATTCATATGGAACCACAAACGGCCCCGAATAGCCAAAGGAATTTTGAAGAAGAAGACCAAAGCAGGAGGCATCACAATCTCAGACTTTAGCCTCTACTACAAAGCTGTCATCATCAAGACAGCATGGTATTGGCACAAAAACAGACACATAGACCAATGGAATAGAATAGAAACCCCAGAACTAGACCCACAAACGTATGGCCAACTCATCTTTGACAAAGCAGGAAAGAACTTCCAATGGAAAAAAGACAGCCTCTTTAACAAATGGTGCTGGGAGAACTGGACAGCAACATGCAGAAGGTTGAAACTAGACCACTTTCTCACACCATTCACAAAAATAAACTCCAAATGGATAGAGGACCTAAATGTGAGACAGGAAACCATCAAAACCTTAGAGGAGAAAGCAGGAAAAGACCTCTCTGACCTCAGCCGTAGCAATCTCTTACTCGACACATCCCCAAAGGCAAGGGAATTAAAAGCAAAAGTGAATTACTGGGACCTTATGAAGATCAAAAGCTTCTGCACAGCAAAGGAAACAACCAACAAAACTAAAAGGCAACCAACGGAATGGGAAAAGATATTCGCAAATGACATATCGGACAAAGGGCTAGTATCCAAAATCTATAAAGAGCTCCCCAAACTCCACACCCGAAAAACAAATAACCCAGTGAAGAAACGGGCAGAAAACATGAATAGACACTTCTCTAAAGAAGACATCCGGATGGCCAACAGGCACATGAAAAGATGTTCAGCGTCGCTCCTTATCAGGGAAATACAAATCAAAACCACACTCAGTTGTCACCTCACGCCAGTCAGAGTGGCCAAAATGAACAAATCAGGAGACTATAGATGCTGGAGAGGGTGTGGGGAAACGGGAACCCTCTTGCACTGTTGGTGGGAATGCAAATTGGTGCAGCCGCTCTGGAAAGCAGTGTGGAGTTTCCTCAGAAAATTAAAAATAGACCTACCCTATGACCCAGCAATAGCACTGCTAGGAATTTATCCAAGGGATACAGGAGTACTGATGCATAGGGCCACTTGTACCCCAATGTTCATAGCAGCACTCTCAACAATAGCCAAATTATGGAAAGAGCCTAAATGTCCATCAACTGATGAATGGATAAAGAAATTGTGGTTTATATACACAATGGAATATTACGTGGCAATGAGAAAAAATGAAATATGGCCTTTTGTAGCAACGTGGATGGAACTGGAGAGTGTGATGCTAAGTGAAATAAGCTATACAGAGAAAGACAGATACCATATGGTTTCACTCTTATGTGGATCCTGAGAAACTTAACAGGAACCCATGGGGGAGGGGAAGGAAAAAAAAAAAGAGGTTAGAGTGGGAGAGAGCCAAAGCATAAGAGACTGTTAAAAACTGAGAACAAACTGAGGGTTGATGGGGGGTGGGAGGGAGGAGAGGGTGGGTGATGGGTATTGAGGAGGGCACCTTTTGGGATGAGCACTGGGTGTTGTATGGAAACCAATTTGTCAATAAATTTCATATATAAAAATAAATAAATAAATAAATAAATAAATAAATAAATAAATAAAATGTTACATCTATGTATATGTGAATCACTATAGATCAGTAATATGATGAATATTGTTATTCCTTAAATTTTTGTAAAGACACTTAAAATGCCAGAAGTCAGGTGTGAAAAGAAAGGAGTTAGACTGACTTTTTCCGTTAAACCTAATAGCTAAGTTTTTGTTTGTATTTTGTTTGTAATAAGAGGATGTTAACCCAAACTCTCAGAATAATTGAATTAAACATAAATGATCTGGGATACTTTAATTGTGGGAAATATGTTTATAAAGTAAAATTATGAGAATAAGTTTCTTATATTCAGGATTTAGTGAAATGCCACCTATACAAGGGTAGATTTATCAGGCCACTAGGAGATACTTCTCATGTTTGAAAAATATGATCTTCTGGCAATTTACATTTGCATTTTAAATTATTTTTTCCTATACATATGTGTCAATAACAAAATAAGGCCTGTCTACCAGAATGTCATACTCTTTGCAAGCTATAGCATATATCTTCCAAAAGATTATTTACCAAGTAAGAAAACCGGCAGGAACAGATGTACAGAGACTTTCTGTGGTCTGTCGGAAGTTCTGCTTTCTTCCTCAAAGAGGAAGAGATCATATAAAAGCCAGGGGAGGCAAGACTCAGAAGGGAATATAGGAAGCATCTGTTACTTACAAGTAAATGGATCTGGACTGTTTCAGAATGTGCGGAGGGAGCTAAAAGAGTGACAAGTAATGGTTTCGGCATCCCAAATGTCAGTGTTTGATGTGAAGTAGAATAGGAAGTTATTTCTTAAGACGTGAAAGAGGAAACCAAAAATGAAAACAATTTTGGTGGTTTTCTATTTAATCCAGTGGGTGAGAGAGAGACAGAGCAAGAGAGGAAGAGAAATCTTCTCCAGGATAATAAGCACTAAAGCATAAAGTAGCTGTCTAGCTGACCATCCCTTCTGAATGCTGTCTCCTGAAATGTGTCTACTAATGATTAAAACAGTGCACCCTACCTACCCAGTGAAAGTATCATGAAAATGTCTAGGGAATGTGAAAGTAAAAATAGATAAACATTATGATCCCTAAAAGTGACTCTTCTGTGCTTTTTTTTTTTTTTTTTTTTTTGCATAATCAGTGTCTTTTTTTTTTTTTCAACGTTTATTTATTTTTGGGACAGAGAGAGACAGAGCATGAATGGGGGAGGGGCAGAGAGAGAGGGAGACACAGAATCGGAAACAGGCTCCAGGCTCTGAGCCATCAGCCCAGAGCCTGACGCGGGGCTCGAACTCCCGGACCGCGAGATCGTGACCTGGCTGAAGTCGGATGCTTAACCAACTGCGCCACCCAGGTGCCCCCATAATCAGTGTCTTTAATAACTCTGTAAGTAAGGAATAATTATGCTGATTTATAGATGAGGAAACTAAAACTCAGGTGCTTTAAATTACTTTCCCAGAGTGAGCTGTATTTTAACAAATTCCGTCTACCTCCAGAATTCCTGCCTTTACACTCCTCTACCTTCTTTCTGTCTTTGGTGGGGGACATCAGTTATTTACCACTTATACTTTTCTGTTAAAGAAAATTTAAAAATTGTATATATTTAAAAATTTTAAATATCATAGAATAAATACATGTGTATCTTACTGTGTGCAATTTTAACATGATTTAGTAAAATATCAGATGCTAAGGGCCCTAGGTGGATTGTCTGTTTTGAAAAATAGGCATGCATAGCACATGGCCTCAAACAGGTTTTAAAATGCAGATTCAAAGCCAGGAAGTATTTGTTGATGGCCACATGTTTCAAGGAGAAAGTTTGTAAGATGATATATGGCTCATAGGCAATCTTTTGTGATCCAGAGAGAACTAAATTGGGTATCCACAGCTTCTGCATGGATAACTGATATCCCTTTCCAATGACACTTTGGGGAAAAGGCTAAGATGACCTTCCTCAGCAGTAAAATATAGTAATCCTATAACACATGGCTCTCCAACCATACCATTTCAAGAGGAATCTGGGTTTTTTTTTTGTTTTCTTAAGTTTATTTATTTATTTTGAAAGAGACAGAGACAGCATGAGTGGGGGTGGGGGACAGAGAGAGGGGGAAACAGAGAATCCCAAGCAGACTCCACACTGCCAGTGCAGAGCTCGACAGGGGCTTGATCCCATGAACTGTGAGATCATGACATGAGCCAAAACCAAGAATCGGATGCTTAATCAACTGAGCCACTCAGGAGCCCCATTTCAAGATGAATCTTAAGGGATAGCTGGTAGACAAACAGATATCACTGAAATATCATTCAAAAGGATAAACCAGGAGTAGACTCTTACTCTTGGAAAAACTAAGATAGAACCTTAGTAAGGGAGTATATGTTTCTCTCTGGGGGAAAAGAAACAGAACTGTAGTCTGGTTGGTAGCAATGAAAGGAAGCAAAGGCATTCTGCCCAAGGTTTGTTACATTAGCAAACCCCAGGGCAGGATCCAAAACCAGAAACCATATTCTTACCGATAATGGGTGAAACTGAATTATAATGCAAAAATTGAATTTTGAAATGTCAGAGTGCAGACTGGTTTTTAGAAATGCCTTAAAAGTTACTTCAAGTCCTGTCCATTTTGTTAAATTGCCTCATTCTCCCCATGTGCATGTGAAATAGGCATTTTAGAAGTAAGGAATGTAGTAGCGATCTCTACTGTAGGAATGGTTTCTAATGTAATTTGAGTGGCACCTCTCTTAAGCCATATATCCTAGTTTTGAATGTCTACCATTAGAAGATAAAGTTCTTTTTTGTAAAGATATTTGTAATATCACTTAATATCATTTTGAAATGCAAATATGTTGGTAGGTAACACCCATTACAAAGTAAGCACTGAGATGTTTTGACTTTTTATCCTGACAGAAGACCAGAGAATATTTCTTATGATTATCTAGGAATGGGGAGGAGGAAATTCTGAAAGTCTTCTGTCAGTTGTAGTGAGGAAGGCAGGCAGCCATGATGTCCTCAAGGAATGTTGAAAATTACCAGAGCACCTGAAAGTCTGGTCTTATTTATTTATATTCATAACAGTAACCTTAGCTTCTTCAAAGGGCTTGTGGCAATCTTTGAGCAAGGTGTATATTCCCAACAATTTAAATTTGAATCTATACCAAGTGACTTCTAGTTGCCATGGTTAGTGCTAGGATGTTGCATAAGCCATTGCATATGACAGGCACAAAAGTCATGGTCATTATTGCAAAGTTTTTATTTCAGAGAACATTAGCAGCAGTTTGTTTGGCTTGAATTGGTTTTGTTTTTCTGCTGTTTTGAAAATTTACAAATAATGGGTCATGTTTCTTACTTCTTTCAACATATTAAGCATTCACCAAAAGATGACAAATTAGAAAATATGAAATCTTGAACATAAATGGACTTGAAGGTGGATTGGGAGGAGAAAGGATCAATTGACGATAAGTGTGGGAAACTTACACGTTTACATCATAGCCTTAAGTTAACTAAGGACAACAGTTCGATCCTCAAGGCTTCTTTCTCCACAAACTGAATGGTGGCATGTATGTAATAAAAACGATATCTCCTTCATTAGGCAACATAAGCATTACTGAAAAATGTTTCCTGTCAACAAACGTAGTTTATTCCCTATTAAAATATTATATTGTCTTCTCTTATAGATTTATAATGTGCTAGTCCTAAATGAATTTATAGTATTTAACTAAAGAAAATAAACTCTTTGTGGCAAAAACATTAGAACCAGATCTCCAAAAGCCTCAGTATTGTCAATATTTGTTAAAACTCCATTCTATCAGACTCCTAAGTAAATGCGAGAACATATGTTCTTTGGCCCCCAGTGAAAAAAATCCAAGCATGTTGTAAGAGACTTCTTATGTCTCTGAGTGCAGACAAATAAAGGGCTACCAAAGTATTAAAGCTATGTAACTCACCATGGTTCATTTGCATAGAAAATTACAGAACTTGGAGATCCTGGGCCCAGAGCAAGTGCCCATTAGCATTAGACAGGCACCAAACACTTCAATCCAGAGATAATTTGGCTGTAATATTCTTGTCTACATGCCAGTATATGCTCTTATAATACAATCAGTGTAATAATAATTTAAAAATATGTTTGTTTGTAAGATTCTAAATTTATAAACATTCATTTAAAATAACTGGCAGCTGTGTAATGGTTCAGAAAAAAATATATTTATTTAGCCAATTTTATGTTTAAATCATCACTTACAATCAGACTCCAGTCCCAAATAAATAAATAATTGTATGACTACAGGAAAAGGAGAAGGAAAAAAAATCTAAATATGACTCCATCTCATCATATGAAAAAACAAGTTTGTAATAGTTTTACATGAAGAGTTGTTTTGAGATAAACTGAAAAATTAGAAGACCATATTAATTAGTCCATTGAGCATTCTTTAGTAACTAACTCATTCAACAAAATTTAGCAAAATCTTTTGTGTGAAATTTGTGATGCAGTTTGTTAAAACTAAAAATATTCCCGAAATCCTTTATAGTCTCAAGGAGCTATATTTCACTGATTAATTATCAGAGTATAAATATTTTTCCAAAGGTAAAAAGAATTCTAAAGGTAAAGTTATTCTTTTGCTACAGAGTCTGTAAGTCCCAAACTGTAGAATTCCACAAACATAAATATGGCAGTAGTAGGTATTCATTTAATCTCTCTTAATAAAAATGGTTGAGTAAAACAGAACTATGAATTACTTTGCACAACTCATTTTATTTCAGAATTTTTATAAATTTCAAATATTTCCAACACTTATATTTCCACCCCTAGCATTCCTCCAATCTCCAAACTCCCACAAGATGTCAAAAATCTATGTATGGTTGAGAAAATTTTTTTTTTATGTGACACATCCAGTGACGTATCATACAACAATCTATGTACCTTTCCTGCTTTAAGATATTATTATTATCTGTGGTTTTGCATTATATGCACAACAGTTGACCAAAAGACAATTTTAACAATTGTGAGGTAGGTATCTTTTAAGACGGCCTCCAATGATCTCTGCCTTGTATTTACCAGCTCTGTGTAATCCTTCCCCCTTCAGTATGGTTTGGATTTATTAATACTTCTAATGAATGGAACATGACAGAAGCTTGTGATGTCCCTAGTAAGGTTAAGTTACACAAAGCCTATATGTTACATCTTAGTTCCCACTGTATCTCTCAAATACACACTTTCTGGAAGGGAAGCCAGCTACCATATTTTGTTCTGTAGATGGGTCTATATGGCAAGGACCAGAGGAAGCCTTTGTCCAGTAGCCCAGGAGGAAAGGGCCCTCAGTCTAACAGCTCACAAGGACTAGGTACTGTGAACAACCATGTTAGTGAGCCCCAGAATTAGACCCTCTTCCAGTCCAGTCTTCAACTGAAACTGTAGCCCTAGGTGTTAGTTTGAGACAAGTACATGAGAACTTGAATGAGAGATGCTTTGCTAAGCTTTGCTCAGATTCCTGATACACAGAAACTATGATATAAAAAATGGTCCTTGATTTACACTGCTACATTTTAGGGTAAGATACTACACAGAAATAGATGACTAGTGCAAGTTGTTTATAGGATGCTAGTTTTAATTTTTCCCAATGATGACATTTATAAAATTGTACAGTTCCAGATACTTGCCTTTATTCTCACAGCTGGAGTTTGCAACAACTTAAAAATATATTTAACATCCAAAAAAAATGTATATTCAACATGGATGGATTCATATTAACCAAACCCATAAGAAATTTCAAAATAATACTTTTATAATTTTAATAAGAATTAAAATTGCTAAGAAATAGAACTGTCAGGACTTTGGCATTGTATTGTTTCCGTTCACATGCTGCAAATGTAAAATTGCATAAACTCCAAATTTTCAATCTCAGAAAAAGACACGTTCTTTTTTGTTTCTTTTGGTATCAAATTTTGAATATTGAATACTTGTATAAATTTCGGAGATAATTATATATTATGCCTTTAAAAAATCTGCCTAATTCCAAAAAAAACATATTAAAATAAGATGAACTAACTAAAAATAGTTTGGTATGTTATTTTGAAAGAAATCTTGCAAATGCTGGTAGATAGAAAGTACTCTCTGTGTCCACATTAGCCAGATGGCTTTGTATGCTATAAGAAGTTGTTATACTTGTGTGAAAATAAGAGGCTGGTAGAATTAAATAACTGATAAAGAGGAATGATAAATATGGGAGAAAACTCAGATGGCTTTAGATTTATTTTTAAGGGCTAGTAACAAGGGATATGGAGGATAAAAAATGTTCTTAACTAATCAAGGTTTAATTTAAAACTATAGCAATAGACTTATATGACCTAGCGACATAAAAAGGTAATAGAAAACGAAAGAGTAAAAGTAAATACATATTTTAAGGGAGAAAGAAGTACTTGGTGCTTAAAAGAGCCGTCTGGAAAGATTCCACGTTTTCAGAGCCTTATAGCAAACAAACAAGTTAGTTGAAACTCTTCAAAGGATAGCCTGTGGGGAGGAGACAAAGAAAGAATGACTGCTAACCATGATACCTGGGATGTATGACCAACCAATTCACTGCCTCTTTTGAGTCTTAAGGGCATGAATCTTAATCTGTAAACTGGGGGACAAAATAAATACCAAATTCTAATTTTTTAATTTAATCTAATAAACTTCACTTTGAGCTATAATCTTGCATGTGTGCTAGAAAACCCAATGTTACTATTGGAACTCCTTTGTCCTCCCTGGGGCCTGTGCAATAATTTGGAAAGTACTGCCTCAATGGAACAATTATGCACAAAATTTTATTTTTTTCAACGTTTATTTATTTTTGGGACAGAGAGAGAGAGAGACAGAGCATGAACGGGGGAGGGGCAGAGACAGAGGGAGACACAGAATCGGAAACAGGCTCCAGGCTCTGAGCCATCAGCCCAGAGCCTGACGCGGGGCTCGAACTCACGGAGTGCGAGATCATGACCTGGCTGAAGTCGGACGCTTAACCGACTGCGCCACCCAGGCGCCCCTATGCACAAAATTTTAGACTGCTCTTATTGCCCCTGAAGCTTAATGTCCAACCTACCTGGATGCATTATGCAACCATCCCCTCTGAGGCCTTGCTACATCCTTAAGTTACACAAGGATGTAAATCCTTAGGATGTAAATATAAAACAGGGCATGAGTCAATGATATATCACATGCCTATCTGATCTCAATAACCTTTCAAAAAAAGAAAAAAAGAGGTAAGGTAGAAATCTATCATCTTTTCTGCTATTCTAAAAATGTTCTAAGGAAAAAACCAAACAAAACCAAAACAAAACTCTCTCATTTTGTGGATAATGTCCCACCAAATGAGAATTGAAAGGGAAGAGGACAGGAAAGAAGGTTATACAAAACTCATTAAACAAGTTAAAACTTGTTAAATATTAATATTCTCTAGAGTATGAGAGCATCAGAGAACTGGCTACCATGTTGGAATGGGGTAGAAATGGTGGGGGGAACTACACAGTAGAAAACAAATTAACATCAAAATAAATATTCACACCACATTTTATTGGACAGTTAGAAGGTGTGATGTGTCCCAGAAAGAAGAAATATATAGAGTCCTTAGGTTTAATAAACTAAAATATAGATAGAAAAGTAGGATAGCATCACAATTCTTAAAATAGATTCTGAAAATATTTTGAAAGAATAATATAAAAGATCAGAAAAGAAATCATTTAGAGCCTCAAAGAATAGATACAATTATGACAAACAAGATAGAGTTCAAGGTACTCTGACTTGCTTAAAAGGGGGGGGGGGAATGGAGGCACAGAGGAACGATCTACAAAATCTGAAACATGTATATGAGATAGATATGTACTGAAAGAGAGAACTGGTCCACTGATGCACATGTTTGTCTTAGAGTGGGTGCCCTAGAAAATACAGCCTGAGGAAAATCTTATGTAAGTTAATAATTTAGAAAGTGGTACAGAACTCGAGAATGCAGTATTGATTGAAAGAGGTAGTAAGACTGAGAAAAAAGGGAAACAATTTTGGAAGTACATATTGAGCTGGCTACCACTTTTTAAGTTATGTAGCTTATAACTAAACATCTCAGAAATTTTATCTGAGAAGCTATGTTAATTTCTGGAAATTCTTTCCTGCTGAAGGAAAGATAAATTATTGATCTTTTGACCCTAGTGTTAAATCGACCAAAGATTTTTCTTCCCCACGCTTCTGGTTGCAAATGCATGAGCACAATGTAAGTCCTGTGGAATCTTATGACTACGCCACAGAGAAAACCTAACATTGCAACATAAGGGTGTGCAGAATGGGCAAGAGACATGGTACTGATGGTTGTGCACACATGAGGTCACTCTCCATGGCAGCTAGGATGACACAGTTTGCCAAGTGTTCTGGTACCAAGAGGATCTGTGGTTGTACATAAAAGTTGCTCATATAGTCTACACTGGCAACAGGAATCAACCTTCATGGCTTCAAATACCCAGTAACTACTCAATAATTTAGATCTCTTTTGGTGAAAACCACATATTTCCACTACCTCCCCAGAGACAAAATGCAAATCCATTTGTCTCAGTCTCCATGAATGAGCTGTGGTTCCCACCCATGTAGCCAATCCCAAATCTGTATTTGGCTCGCCATCATTTTCTTCCTCAACCATCCATCCTAGATCTCACTTTGTTCAGCACTCCCATTTGTCTGGATTATTTGTCTAATGGGAGCAAACCAGACTCTTAATTGTCTTATCTTTTTTTGATTCCATTTCCTGCAATTGCCCATTTACAGTTATTCCTGGAATTGAAAAGCCAGGTCTTTGCACAGTAAACTCCATAGATTTTAGGCATACTCTTCTTTAACCCTATTGTGTATCAGTATTCTTAGCCTCTTATGATAATTAGTGTGAATTTCCCCTTGTCACCTGTCAATTATCAGTATAATAACTTCTTTCTATGGTAGATCCTTCTGATCCACCAGGATAAGAAGTCAAAAGTGTCTAAGTGGTAGTCCCATTGTTCAGTTCATTGGAATGCTTCTTGTGTTCCTTGTAGTGTGGCCCCTTACTCCAAATTCAAGATTTCCAGACTTGGATATTCTAGATATCAGGGACACAGTAACCTATATTGGCCATTTGGTCAAAGTATATACTAGTGCCTCAGTCCTGCATGGTTCCATCCCTAAACTGACAATTTAGTTTGGCCTTTCATAGGCTGTTCCAACATTCTACCTGTGTAGCTGTATCGAGTGACAGAATATATAGTATCAACATGATGATTTTCATGTCAGGATGAGCAGGTTAACAATGACCTGAAGGAGCACTGATAAAGCCTAAGGATAAGAAATTGATAAAGCACTACTGTCCTCCCCACATAAAAGCAAAATGACTTTAATCCTTTTTACTAATGGGGTTTGAAAAGGATGCGTTCACTAGATTAATAGCTTCATAAAAATTGCCAGAGGTTATATGGATTTGCTACAGTAAAGATGCCACATCTGGCAATACAAATAGAGTCTGCCAATTGGTTAAATTTAAGGTAATGCAGAATGTGTCAGGCTCTCAATCAGATGGAGGAGCCACCAAATGTGGGTGACACAATAAGGTGGAGGCCAGTGGCACAGGTGATGGAGGATTTCACCCAAGGTAGAACAAAGGAGATAGACGTTTATTGAATACACTGCAAGGGAATTGTGGCCAGGATAAGAAAGGAGGGACTGTCTACCACAAGGCAGCAGTACCGGGCTAGTTAAGGGCGGGGAGGGTGAGGAGGTATGCAAACATATGGAATTTTCCTTTTTTAGTGCTTGTGTCCAGGTGTAAGTAAACCACTGGTCAGCTAGGGCTTATGGATATTTTGAGATGGGTCACCGAATAGGCCTGTTTGTATTCAGCCAGGGAGTTGGGGGTTACTGTGGACCCTTCTTTCTTACTCGGGTTTCCATTGCTCAAGTTTGTTGCCTAAAAGCGACCTCTACATGGAGTAATCTATCACACCCCAACTTCCCCCCAACAAAGGGGGAGAACCCATAAATGTATAGGACAAGAAATTGTATCACCTTTAAGTATTTGAGAGTGTTCATAATCTCTGCCATTTCACCAAGGATACATAGCATGACTTCTGGTTTAGTGCCTTGACTGATATGGAAGAGATGGGAGCCAGGGAGAGTTTCAGGAGCTGCCCCTTATTCCTTTATGCCAAAAAAAGCTCTTTACATTACAAACGAGGGAAACTGTGCAAGTGTCATGCCAGCCGTTTGATATAATCACTCTAATTTTGTTCTTAAATACTAGGGATAACCTAAGTAGTAGAAGTGGTTCTGATGACAAAATTCTGATTTGTCCAGGATTAGAGTTCCATACAACCAACCAGAAAGCTCTGGATACCAGCTGAGTGTCCTACAGTTCAACTCAGTTTGGATACTGTCAACCTGGGGATCGCATCAGATCCCATAGACCAAGGGTTCAGTCTTATGAGACTGCCCCCTGACACACCCACCCATTTCAGATGCCAGTTGCAAAGCCAGGTTGTTATCTGTGCTTCTGACCAACAACCACTTACAGACTGGTGGTTCCCACAACCTCTTCTTGGGTTCCATTAATTTGCTAGAGCAGCTCACAGAACTCTGGATACCTATTTAATCACTAGGTTACTGATTTACAAAGGATATTAAAGGATACATACAAATCAACAGCCCGATGAAAAAATACATAGGGTGAGGTATGGGGAAAAGGCACAGAGCTTCCATATCCTTTCTGAGTAGCAGTCTTCCCAAATTTCCACACATTTGCCATCCCAGAACCTCTCCAAATCCCATCCTTTGGAGGTTTCATAGAGGCTTCATTATATAAGTATGCTTGATTAAATCACTGGCCACTAGTGTGATTGGGCTCAAACTCCAGCCCCTCTCCCCTCTCTGGATATCAGGGGGACTGAAAGTTCCAACCCTGTAATCATAGGTTGGTTTCTCTCCGATGAGCTCCCATCCATCTTTGTGTTCCAAAAGTCATTTCATTAACATAACAAAAGACTCCTTTATGGCTTTCATCACTTAGGGAATTCCAAGGTATTTAGGAGTCAGAAACAGAGATGAAGACCTAAAATGTATTTCTTATTATAAATCACAATGTCACAGTTATGTCTGTGTACTCAATGGAATGATTGACTATGAGATGGACTTGGGTCAAGATTTCATTTATCACGGATTTTTTATGCCTCTATTCTGATTGAAAGACCTTGATGGCATTTCACATTCCCTATCAATAGTTTCAGAATCACATGTGTATCTGAGAGCCCTCATAATTTTACCCATTGTATATTTATGTTGGTAAACACATGCAGGTTTACTTAGGGAAAACATTTGGAGGGATTTTTATTTTTATTTTTATTTGAGAGAGAGAGAGAGTGGGGGGAGAGGCAGAGAGAGAGAATTCCAAGCAGACTCCATGTGCTGTCAGCACAGAACCTGACACAGGGCTCAAACTCATGAACCATGAGATGGTGACCTGAGCTGAAATCAAGAATCGGACGCCCAACAACTGAACCACCCAGGTGCCCCAGAGAGATGTTGATTTCATATTCTTTTAGAACGTTGCAGAACCTGGTCTCAAGGGACCCAGCTCCCTCTGTATTTGATAGGTTGGAGATCTAAAAACTTGCTAATATAGCAAATGAGTAAGAAACCATTGTTTTTAGTTTTTGAGCTTATTCTGTTTGCTTTCTTTATTTATCTAGTGTTTTTTTTCTTAATTTTCCAAAGAGTTGATAGTATTATCATATGTAAAGAATGCTATTACTAGATTAATAAAAAGAAAATCATAATAGAGTTTTGAAGACTCACTGCTGTACCAGATAAAAATGTTCTATGTACAAAATTGTCAAAGAAACCATCAAATATAGTGTGAATTCTAGGAGTTTTATATGAATATATATTTGATGATTTTGAAATTTAAGACAGGAAAATAATTGCTTGGGATAATATTTATGTTTTTTTCTAATAGCTGAAGCATTCTGTGTTTTGGCAAAGATAGAAGACATGTGAACAGCCAGATATCAGAAAGGAGAATCTTACTGTTTTCTTACCAAAAAACTTCACCTCATGGGAAAACTAAATCAAACCAAATCAAATATATAAGTCAGTAAAATCACCAACTTAATCAAATTTATATTTGAAGAGGAAAGGGACCAATGCTCCATTACAAGTGATTACAAGTATGAAATAGATAATTCAGAAGGCAACTAAATAAACATAAGTAAGAAAGTATTTCTCTGAAATATCATGGGGATGTTGACACAGATCAGAGGAACACTTTTCTTTCCTTTTTTTTTGTTATTATTTTTCCTAAGACAATTTATATAGCACTATTTCAAATTAAGAAACAAAGTCTTCCAGAAATTCTAACATAGGAAAATGATTGTGGTTAAATGGGTATCTGTGAAATATTACGGACTGAGAATAGTGATTACAAAAAGGACATTTTTGAAAGTAATGTATGTAATTGATATGTGGTGATTTGGCAACAGTACATGGCAATGGAAGAACGCCTATGTGATAAAATATGAACTCAGGACAGAAGTAGTTTCAGGTATTTTGGTGAGAAATAAAAGAGGGAGATCATAAATAATGTCAGAGTGTTTTCTGGCTGAAAGACACAGTGTTTTCCCAACCTAATGAAAAATAACACATAGACACAAAGTAATGACCAATATTAAAATGTGTCATTTATTTCATCATTAGTTCATAAAATATTTAAAAATTTTGTAAGAGTTTCTTCCACCATGAGGACTAGAGCATAGCACTTGCCTGTCAGGTTCTCATTCTCATGGGGGAGATCGACCTGTAAACTTCAAATGCTACAGTTTTATAGCAAGATTTTATGGAAATACACACAAAGAACTTTGTAGCACTGTGTTCAGTTCTGTATGTCAGCTATTCTGAGAAATGTTAGCAAATTCTAAAATGTATAAAGAGGAAACTAAAAGTTAAAAATCCTCATTGCACCATAAACTATTGGAGTAAGTGAGCTTGGTGAGATTATCATTTTTAAAAATATATTTTACTTACAAAGTTCTTAAAGAGAAGCTTTCAGAAAAGGAGTTATTGATACAAGTTCTTTGGAGACTGTAAAAGAAGGATATCATCCTTCATTTAGAAAGATATGGGATATATTTTGAAAATATTTAAATACCAGTGAACCACAAATGTCATATTTATTCTATTTGATAGTAACCTGTTATCATAAAGCAAACTTTTAAGAAGATTTCCAATAAGATAAAGAACTTTCATGTAAATATTCAAGATTACTTTTAATTATCTAAATAATATTAATAATAATTATTATTATTTTAGAGAGAGAGAGTTTGCATGAGAACAGGATATGAGCAGAGGGAGAGAGAGAGAGAGAGAGAGAGAGAGAGAAAATCTTAAACAGGCTCCACGCCCAGCAGGAGCCTGGTCCCACAATCATGAGATCTTGACATGACCTGAGCTGAAATCAAGAGTTGTCATGATTAACCAACTGAGCTACCCAGGCACCCCTCAAATATTATTAAGTTATAAACTTGAGTATCATTTTTACTTCCAAAATATTTCTCAAAAATGGTGTTTGTTAACTTTGTATTTCTTGGAATGCTGAACTCACTAATTTTCTTATAATTACACAAACTATAATGTTGCTGATGCATTTATAAAATAACTCAGTCAATAAGAACTATATATACTCTTATTTAAAACATTGTGACATATTCTTTCTTGCAAGTTTATGGAAGTACAAATAAATAAATAAAATGTGACTCTAACATATTAAGGTTCAAAACAAAATTCAGCACTGCAACAGAATTTCAAAATTTATGCATAGATTTTCAAGAAGTAGAATATATAAATTTTCATTCCATGCATGCATAAAAATGCACATATTTGTTAATAGTACATAAGTATGTAGTCTGTATAAATAAGTTTGTACAAATCATACTGTTTTAACTTATGCTTTTATAGTTAATAACTTACACAATACTTCTATATTCATGAATATAGAAGAAGTTTAGTGTGGATGCCAAAGTATGGAATCTGAAGTTAAACTGCTTGGGTTGACTGCTGTCTCAAATATTCACAACTTACTATGCATTATTATGCATTACTTAACCTTTCTTCACCTATGGAAACATGCTTCCATATTTTGAATATAACTTAATTTATTTGACCAATCCCAATATATTAGGCAATATAGGGTTTCCACATTTGGTATTATAAGTTATAAATTTTATAATAAACAGCCTTGTGCATATATGTTTATGTGCATAATTGTCCAGTCCATTCTCATAAATACTGCCAAGAGGCAGATTTATAGATAAAATAGTACGCATATGCTACAAATAAATATGCTTTCATCTGCAGGTAACAGAAAACCTGACTATACAGGATTTTAAATATGGCTCATTATTCTTAGATGTCAGAAGGGGATTTAATACCTCAAGAATGCCAGTGGTGAAATTTCTGTAATTCTTATAAACTTACCATGATGGACATGTAATAGTTTTCATGCTATGTTTAAATAAAGAAACAAAGCCAGTGTTAAAGAAAACAAGCAAAGCAACACTATTCTTAGGAACTTTTCCAAATTCTTTTGCTTACTTCTCATTGACCTAGACCAGATCATATGATAGTACTTACATGTAAAACAGTGCAGGCAAGGGAGGACCCAGGCAGTCATTGGAGAGGATAGAACACATTATATTACAGCTTAAGGTGACTGCCAGGGCTCATTTGTTGTTTCTTAAGTAAATATTAATAAAAATGACTTCTAGTTATTTGAACTAGTATATAATTCCAGTTCCAATGTGTTGTTTTTTTTTAAAAGAATTTAACTTAATATTAGGGCTTGGAACTTGATTTAATAGCATTGATATATCAATTTGGCCATGCTGAACTACAGTCCCTAAAATACCCTTTCTAGCATGATTTCTTTCAGGTCAGGCTACAAGGGACATTCTTTTAGGATAGTTGAAGGACAAAAGGGAGTAATAGTCATTTTACAGAATCCCCATCCCTTCTTTCAGTTATTCAACAGACATTAATCGAGGTGCTGCTTGAAGTGACTGTGCAAATATGATTAGAGTCCTTAATCAGTGACTTTAAGTCAATCAGAAGGGAGATTACGCTGGAGGGGGCTGATGTAGCCAGTAAGAAGGCCAATTTAAAAGGGCTTCAGGCCTTCACTGAGGTAAAGACTCCAAATAGCCATGAGGTCTGTGGAACCAGCCCGCTTGTGAGCTTCCTTTCCTCATAGCCTATCGCAAGGACTTTGGAATTGCTTGGTCAACCCCCACAGTTGTTGTAAGGCAACTACTTGTAATAAATACCAATATAGATATAAATGTACATTTCTAATGATGCCGTGACTCTGCTTCTCAGATTGAACTCTGACTGAAACTCTAGATGTAATAATTATGAAGCCATCAGAGTGCATTCAGCATGGCTTAGAAGGCAGAGGAGAGAAAGGAGAGCAAGAAGCAGCAGTATCAGCAGAGAGGAGGATGCAAGGAGGAAGAAAGAGAGGAGAAAGGGAGGAGAGGAAGGTGGAAGAAGAGAAGGAAGAGTGAATTTCATTACTCAAGGAAGCATTGAGCCATTCGTGATTTAACCTGATGGTGAAATACTTCCAAGTTTTAAAAAATGAAAAATGTATGGACAATAAAATAAAGAAAGAAAAGAGGAAAGTAATTCTGTGATTAACGAATAACTAGTGAAGACTCTTTGGATGCTGTAAAACAAGGAAGCAATTTTTAAATATCACTATTTGAGACTTTGGATTTAGTGTGATTTTTAAACAGAAAATGTCCCTGATTTACTGCACCTGAGCAGATATAAGCAGAAGAATTGTGGAGAGTATACAGAAAATTATAATAAAATGACTTGACAGAAAATGATGTGTATGACACATGGAAAATAAAAAATGGAACATTCTAGACTGAATAAGTACAAAGATCAAGATGAGGACTCTCAAAAGTTTTGTTACTGTTGTTGCTGTTGCTTTAATCTTTATTTGAGAGAGAGAGCATGAGTGGAGGAGAGCAGAGAGAGAGAGAGAGAGAGAGAGAGAGAGAGAGAGACAGAGAGACAGAGAGAGACAGAGAGATAGAGGGGAGTGGAAATCTTAAGCAGGCTCCAAGATCAGCTCAAAGCTTGACAGGGGGCTCGATCCCACAACCCTGAGATCATGACCTGAGCTGAGATCAAGAGTGGGAAGCTCAACTCACTGAGCCACCCAGGCGCTCCTCAAAATCTTTTTTGTATAGAGAGAATCAAAACACTATGTAGAGGTCCCACTGCACATCACTTGCATTCAATAAAATGATTATCCACATCATGGATTGCACATAATTCCCATTCCATAGGATATTATCATTCTGAGGCAGTCTCTTTGGTTTCAATAATACATTTCTCAAAGATCCCCAAAATCAATTGTTCTAGGCAGATACATGAACAAAGCAGAACTTACCTGATTCTAGCACTCAGAGGAAGAGGCCAAGGATATATTCACTTCTATAATTTTTTTTGGAATGATTTATTTCTGGGAATAAAACACTAAATGTATGTTTAACATGAGAGTTTATAAATACTAAACAAAACCAAATATGGATGGTGAAATAACATCACATACAGATAGAGATGGGTTTACTTTTATTTATATTTTTAGGATATATGTATATATGAGTGGGTACTGGGAAGTAATAGAAATCTAGATTTTTAAAGTGGGTAGGCTAAATTCAAATTCCTGCTGTGATTGCTATGTATAGAACCTTTCACAAATTAATTGAACTAATACCTCATGTCCTTATCTGAAAACAAGATAGGGATGCAAATATTACTACCAAATTTATAGAACTGTTTTGTACAGTGCCAAGAGTGTAGTAATAATGAATCTTAATATATTATCTTAATACTTTGAATATGTTTTTTTCTTTTGCTGTCTTATTTTCTACTTCCTTTTATATTTTCTTTTAGTTAAGTTGTCAGTTAGGGACACCTGGGTGGCTCAGTCAGTAAAGCATCTGACTCAATTTTGGCTCAGGTCATGATTTCACATTTGTGTGATTGAGCCCCGCCTTGGGCTCCATGCTGATAGTGTGGACCCTGCTTGGGATTCTCTCTCTCCTTGTCTCTCTGCCCCTCCCTCTACCCATGCTCTCTTTCCCTCCCCCCACCACCAAAATAAATAAATGAACTTAAAAAAATAGTTGTCATTTATAATAAGGAAGATTGGCTTAATTCATGAGCACCCCCCACCAAAATAAATAAATGAACTTAATAAAATAGTTGTCATTTATAATAAGGAAGATTGGCTTAATTCATGAGCACACATATGTGTGTATGGGTGTGTATGTGTGTGTTTCTTTGGGAAAAACAAGTGTAGTGACATATAATGTATAGCATGTTCCACAACAAAGCACTGTGAAGTAAAACCTGGGGGTATTTTGAAATGGCACAAAGACAAGTAAATCTTGGGTAAAATCTCGAAAGAAAAGCTAGAGACATATGAGCAGACAATCAGTTAACTAACATAATTTCACAAAATCAGCAGCAAAGACTACAAATGTGGAGAGAGAGATTGCAAAGTTAATTACTGAGTCACCTTGGCTTCAATTGTTTCTGGCAGAAATCCCAGAGCCCATTATTATTATTACCGCTTTGTAAGTACCCTCACTATTGTGTTTCTCTTTCCTTTCACCTTACTCACAAAACCTCAGTTTTTTTTTTCAACCAACATGGTCTTTATTTTTTTTTCTTTCACAATTTTATTTAAATTCAAGTTAGTTAACGTATAGTGTAGTATTGGTCTCAGGATTAGAATTTAGTGATTTATCACTTACATATAACATCTAGTGCTCATCCCAACAAGTTCCCTTCTTAATACCCATCACCCATTCAGCCCATCTCTCACCCACCTCCCCACCAGTAACCCTTAGTTTGTTATTTATAGTTAAGAGTCTCTGAGGGTTTGCCTGTCTCTCTTTTTTTCTTCTTTCCCCTATGTTCATCTGTTTTGTTTCTTAAATTCCACTTGTGAGTGAAATCATATAGTATTTGTCTTTCTCAGACTTATTTCACTTAACATAACATACTTTAGTTTCATCCACGTCATTGTGAATGACAAGAGTTAATTCTTTTTGTTGGCTGAGTAGTATTCCATTTTGTGTGTGTGTGTGTGTGTGTGTGTGTGTGTGTGTGTGTACACAATATATATAAATATACCACATCTTCTTTATCCATTAATCAGTCAGTGGACATTTGGGCTCTTTCCCTAATTTGCCTATTGTTGATAATGCTGCACAAAATTTCAATCTTGATGAACTCACAGTCTCCTTCCTGAAATTTGCCGGAGAAAAGAATGCATAATGTGTCTCTTGGTTTCATTTCCAAATTTATGATCTGGAATTTACATCAGATATTTCATAGTAAGTCTCATGAGTATATTTTTTCATTACACTCACCTTCACAACTACCATAAATAGTAGTTCCTATTTTAGCCTCCATTCTAACTCCCCCCTCCCACATGCCTCCTCCTTCTCCTTCCATGTCTGATGACAGCACTGCATAATTCACTTTGAAATGAATCTTCTACCTCGTTACCATCAAACTCAAAAGCCTATGTACCCTCTTATCCATTTTCTCCTACCTTCACTTTTGGAGAAATTTCCCAACTCATATTTCTTGTCAAAGTCCTATCCTTCTAACTTGAACTCTGAAGTGCTTCCCAAATTAGTGCATATAAGAATCACTTGAGAGCTCTTTATAAATATAGTTTCCTGGATGATACCACTAGAGATTCTACATGTCTCATTAGTCATACCTTTTGCCATTCTAATGTGGCACACAAACACACACACACACAGGCATACACACACAAGCATACCTACCCATGTACTCTTACACCTAGATACCTATATCTTTATAAACACTCACATGTACACATACACAAATACACCTGTTCTCTCCCACATACACACATAGTACATAATATATTCTTACCCACACATACCATTTGGGCTGAATTGTATCCCCCCAAAAATATATATGTTGAAGTCCTAACTCTCAGTACCTAAGAATGTGTCTCCATCTGAGTATAGGGCCTTAAAGAGGTGATTACTGTAAAATTAGATCTTATGGATGGATGGATGCATTGTGGCTGATGTACCTTTAGGAAAAGAGGATTATGACACCAGCACAAACAGAGGGAGACTGTGTGAAGACACAGGGAGATGACAGACATCTGCAAGTCAAGAAGAGAGACTTCAGGCTAAAATCAATGCTGCCAACATTTTGATTTTGGACTTCTAGCTTCCAGAATTTTGAGGGAATACATTTCTGTTATTTAAGCCACCCCATCTGTGGTATTTGTTACAGCAGCCCTAGCAAACTAATACATATACACTAGCCTTCCTTAAACACACACACACACACACACACACACACACACACACACACACACACACACTCATACATACACACACATACACACACCCAGAGACACAGCCAACCACAATAGCCCTCAGGAAAATCACCGAGCTCCAGCAATACTAGTCTTATTTCAGCTTTGTTTTTGTTTTTGAACATGTTGAGCTTATTGCTATAAAAAAGCTTTGGACATACTTGTCCTTTTGCATGGAATTCCTCCTTCACATCTTCTCTTGGCTTATCTCCTTTCACCTTTAAGGTCTTATCTTAGTGATCAGTCTGCCAAGGGCCCCAGTAGCCATCCTTTCTCTACATCATTATCTATCTCTGCCCATTGTGTGTTTTATTCAAAGAACTTGTTGCAAATTGAAATCTTATCACTTCTTGCCTTTTAATTTTGTTTTGTTTTTTAGATCATGAAATAAATGACCTCCATGATGGTGGGATCAATTTTGTTTTATTAAAAGTTCCTATTTCCAGTGTTAGCACAATGCTTGACCCATAGAAGGTATTCATATTTGGTGAATATATGAATATAGAACATTCATTCAGCTGCATCATTTTTGGATAGCGAACTGTGTGTGTGTGTGGTGTGTGTGATGTGTGTGATATGTGCACCAATGTGTATTGTGCTTCAGGAGAAGGTAGGAATGAAAGTGCAGAATAAATAAGTTGCCAGAATAATGTTTTTTTTTTCTGTTGATGTTTCCCAGAGCCATTTTAATTCCAGGTGCAAGTGAGGAGTAATGACTCAGTTCACTACACTTTCCAGCATTCTATGTAATTTGAAAGTGGTTGTTACGCATATTAAGATAATGTAAGCATGAGGTGACAGAACTCGTGACTAAGTGGCTGTGGAGAACTTGGGAAAGGACAAGCAGATATTACTTGGATGCTTCAAAATTGTGTGACAGGAATAATAATGTTAGTACCAGCAGGGAAGGAAATTCATGAGGAGAACTATTTGGGAGAATAAATAATATAAGAAATTTAATTTTATACATGTCACTTTCAACATTGTATTGGAATATCAAGTTGAATGATCTAGCTGATTGTGCAAAGTTTAGGTCTGGAACATGGGAAAGGTTCAGGGCTGGATATTCAAGCATGATAATTTAATACTTTGGTGTTCTCATTCAAGCCAGGGAAGTAAATGACAGTTTTTAATATCAGCTAGAGAGAGGCTCAGGCTAAAATACCAAAGTCCTATGCAGCCTTCAAATGAGCATTTAGGTAATGAACCTAGGTTAACACATGCTCTTTACTCAGTTCTAGCATTCCTTCTGGAAAGATGCAATTTCCTGGTTTGTCTATCATTAATTTCAGGTATAATGAAGTCCATTTTAGTCATCAATTGGTTTTCGTCTTTTCAGTGATTAACAGGCAATAGTTAGTTGATGTCAGTGGTGTTATTATACAAGTATCCAAAAATGGAGAGTCAAGGGAAGAGGTTGTTACTCATTGATCAAGCCTTCATTTCTTCATGAAGAAATAACTCTTACAGAAGTCACTTAAATACAGTCAATTAAATAGGATAGGTTTGATGAGAAAGGAGACAATTGTATTCCAGTCACCAAGTACTGTTTGCAGTTGATAATGACTTGAGAGTATAGTCCAAATGGTGAGTCCTATGGAGTACATAAATTTTACCTCCAATAATGATATAATGATGGTAAATAATTATTTATAATAATAAATTAGGTCATCTATATATCCAATTTCAATGAGCGATTAGCCAAAATATCAAATATTCAATGTCTATAACTCATTTTATTTCTTAGCATCACATAATTATAATCATTTAAAAATAGGGCATTATAGTAAGAGGAGTTATTATAAGATATTCATTACTGGTTGGGCTTGGAATTTAAGTCTATAGGGACAAAGATCAGAATTCAACATGCTGTGATTTAAATTCTGTGTCTAAAAACTGATTTGTTGCAAGAAATCCTTCTGTGTCTACAAAATCATCATCTGATCTCTAAGAGTGACTAATATTTGGGATATAACTGGAGATATTTTCAGGTGTTGAAGAAAGCATTTAATTTTCATTCACTGCACAATTTTTTTTCCAAATAAACTCTTTATTTTAAAATTGACTTTTCATATTTAATTTTTAAAGCAGTCATGATGTAGGTCATGTCTATATCTTAATCTAACACACACCACATAGACATTTCAAAATCCCTGAACTATATAAACAGAAAGTTGTATTACCAAAATATTCCCAAAGATATTTGAGTTTTAAAAAATAGATTATCAATTTTTAGTTTCTCCCTGTGATGAAATTTGTAGGTACTCTCCCTAAAACAGACATTTCATTTTATTGCTTCCAGCTTTTTGGCAGAAACAAAAAAGTGAATAGCTAACACCTGGTTAGTAGCTACCAGCCAACCTTGCAATTTCTGCCTCTGTGGAAATGAAGTTTGAATCTTAGAAATCAAAGTAAAATGAAAGTTTTAAAGCTTTAGTCTTGTTTCCTCAAATACAATGAGTGTATCGAGAGAAAGAGAATGAAAAAAAAAAAAAATAAAAGGATTTGTTGAAAAATCCAGCTGTACTACTTTAATCCTAGAAGAAGAAATAGATTTTAACTTTAAAATAGATGTCACTTTTTAGAGCAGTTTTGGATTCACAGCAAAATTGAACAGAGGATACAGAGATTTCCTATATACTCCCTACTCCTATACATGCGTACCTTATCCTGTCATCAACGTCCTCTGCCAGAGTGGTAAATGTCTTAAAATTAATAAACCTACAATGAACACCACTATCAATCAAAGTTCATAGTTAACATTAGGATTCACTCTTGGTGTTGCACATTCTATGGGTTTGGACAAATTTTTAGCAACATGTCTCTACCATACAGAGTGGTTTCACAGCCCTAAAAATCCTCTGTGCTCTGCTTATTCATCCCCCTTTTCCTCCCTAACCCCTGGAAATCACTGATATTTTTTATCATCTCCATAGTTTTAACAACTTGTAATATAGTTGAAATGCACAGTATGTAGTCTTTTCATTTTGGAGTGTTTCATTCAGTAATAGACATTTAAGGTTCTTCCATATCTTTCATGGCTTGATAGCTCATTTCTTTATAGCACTGAGTCATATTCAAGATGCTAGATGTATCATAGTACATTTATCCATTCATTTACTAAAGGACATCTTGGTTGCTTCCAGGTTTTGCCAATTATGAATACAATTGCTATAAATATTCATGTGCAGGTTTTTGTGGAGACATAAGTTTTCAATTCATTTGGTTAATACCAAGGAGTATAATTGTTGGATCATATGGCTATGTTTAGTTTTACAAGAAACCACCAAACTGTCTTACAAAGTGACCATAACATTTTGCAGTCCTTCCAGCAATGAATGAGAGTTCCTATTGCTCCACATCCCCACCAGCAGTTGGTGTTGTCAGTGTTCTGGATTTTGACCATTTTAATAGGTGTGCAGTGGTTTGTCATTGTTACTTTAATTTGCATTTCCATGATGACATAGGAGATAAAGCATTTTTTCATATGCTTCTTTGCCATCTGTATATCTTCTTTGATGAATTGTCTCTTAAGGGATTTTAACTTCACATAATACTCTGAAATTAACATAGATTCATACTTGCACTTGGTATAAAACAGCATATACATGAAGTAGCTTAAATAATATGAGACCTTTTTAAAGGATTTTATATTTTGTCATCAACTGGCCTGCAGGCCTTACGTTTTTTCAGAAGCAACAAAGAGGCTGTCTTTTTAATGAAATTTGAAAGAGAAAAAGTAGTAAATAATGAGGTGAGAGACACGATGAGGGAAACCATGCATTTTGAAAATTTTGACTGAGTATGCTCACTTATATCTGAGTGAAATTAGAAGCAATTGGTGGATTTTGAGCAGAGAAGATAATCTTTCTAATAAAAATCCTTACAACCAGCCTGTCTAAACTTCTTCCAATTCACCCATGCATTCAACATGCCAACGTGAAAGTAGATATCCAGATGGCAAATAGGCCACCCAAGGAATCTTAAAATTTGAAGGCGAGAAAGAACAACCTCTATAATTCTCACACTAAACGTGGATGTAACTACTTTAATCTAGTATTCATTAGGTTAATAATTATATAACTTGTTCCTTTATACCTCACTTGATTATTATTTAATCCACTCCATCCTCCAAATGTTCTCTCTAACCTTCTAAGAATTCCAGTTTATTTTATTGGCTTATCTGCATCTCAATCATTTATATTGAAATCTTCCATTTATGTCAAGTACTCACCACTGTAAGCTGCTTTGGGGGCTTCACTGGATATTTTTTGAAACCTTTGGTCTTCAAAGCTTCAAAATGCTAGTCACCTTGGAAGACATTTTGGTCCTGTTTAGCAGTGAGCTCTTCCTCACCCTTCATCCTGTCAACACATGGGCACACCCTTTGGAATGTTCTGAAGGATTGGGCACCTGACATGTAGTGCTTTGAGAGGCAATCTTTTCCTCTGTTGAGCAGTTTTTACCCTAGCATTTTATTATGGAAACTTCTAAATATACACCAAAACTAAGAAATTTTACAATGAAAACCCATATAACTACCATCAAGATTCTAATGTTATTGTTTTACTATAAATGCTTTATCACCGATCATTCTATCCATAGATTAATCCATCTTGTTTTCCATTCTTCTGTGATTGATACTTGAGGTGTTTCCAGTTTTTGACTCTTGAACACAGTTGCTTTGAATATTTTGTACTAAATGGACATGTTGGTTGCTTTCAGGTTTTGACAATTATGAACAAAGTTGCTATAAATATTCATGTGCAGGTTTTTGTGGAGATATAAGTTTTCAATTCATTTTGTTAATACAAAGGAGTATAATTGCTGGATCATATGGCTGTGTTTAGTTTTATAAGTCTTTTTGTGAACATGTATTTTCATTTCCATTGGGTAAGTACCTAGGAGTAGAATTCCTAGAATGTAATTAGTTTTAAAATAAATTGATAGAACTTTCTCCCAAAGAGGCTATAACATTTTCCATTTCTACTACTTTTTTTTCATTATTCCAAAAAAAGCAAAGGGGATTTTCAGTTTGCTGCATAATCTCACCAACATTTATGGTTGTCAGTTTTTTTAATTTTGTTCTGGTGGGTATCTGCTGATATTTAATTGTGGCTTTTATTTATCAATTTATTTTTGCATTTCATTAATAATTAAAGATACTCAAAACTTTTTCATGTGCTTATTTTTTAATGTATATTCTTTTGTGAAGTTTCTTTTTTAATCATCAGCTCTTTGTGTATTGGGTGCTTTGTCTTTTTATTGTAGAGTTAAATTCTATGTATATAGGTGGATATTCAGTTCTTTGCCAGATATATGTTTGGTGAATATTTTCTTCTAGTTTGTGTCTTTTTCCCAAAGGGGTCTTATAATGAGCAGATGTTTTACTTTTAATGAAGCTTATTTATCTGTTCTGTTTTGATTGTTGCTTTCTGTATCTAAGCTAAGAACTCTTTGCCCATTCCTATGACAATAAGATATTCTTTTGTGTTTCCTTTTAAAGTTTGATGGTTTTACCTTTTCCATTTGGGTCTGTGCTTCATTTTGAATTAAATTTGACATAAAAAGTGAGATATGGAAAGTTATTGTTTTTGTTTTCTGTGTGGATATTGAGATATTCTAGCACTGTTTGTTGAAAAACATCCTTTCTTCATTGGATTACATTGACTCATTTGTTAAATTCATATTATTGTATACATATGGGTTCATTCCTAGGTTCTGTATTTACTTTGATAAGTCCATTTGTCCATTTATATGAGAATTTCTTTTACTTTCTTGATGTTTGTAGTTTCTAGTAAATCTTGAAATCAGGTAATGTAATTCCTCCAACATTGTATTTTCATAAAAGTAAAATTCTCCATTTGTCCCTGTTAACTATGTATTGGTATCAGATTATTATTCACTTTTTCAAGGTCTTTTATCTACTTATTGCATAGTGGAACATATTAGCCTTCTTTCCTAGCATCGTTTTCATACAAAAATTGCTATGTTCTTTGTTAATTGTACTCAGACTTGATGATCACAGTATGGAAGTGAGTAAAGTACTGTGGCGTTAGAATTCTCCTTTCACACAACTACAGTTTTGTTTTAGAACCTTCAGTGATTGTATAAATTCAGTAAGACTAGGAAGAAGGACCACTGTAATCCTTATAGTAATGGTACCAGCAAAATTTTGATTTGTAGTAAATCTGTTATTTTTTAATGTGTGATTATAATTTTCCTCTCTTATTTAATCTTCATCGCCATGTACAAATCATTTTATTAATTTTACAAATTAAATAATTTAATAATTACAAATTATTAATTTTACAAATTAAATAAAGTTTGGGAGAAATTATGTAATTTGTAAAATAATGCATATAAGCTATTTAATTCTCACTGTCCATCTCTTGAGATACTGCTGGTAACCCTGACGTCTATAGAAGCTTCAAGCATCTCTTTTTGGTTTGATACGGAAAAACACAAAGTCATTTTAAGGACATAAGCAGAGCTGTAACTTTGAACAATTCCAGGAAGTGCAGTTCATACGATAGTCTATGTGAGGGTGCTCTCTTGAATTGTGCAGTGCACAGTGTCAATTAGAATGTTTTTGTTTGTGACTAACTAGATTTCTTCTCCAAATTGCATCAATATAAGTAGGATTTATTGCCTGACAGAATAGGAAGGATATGGAAGGAAATGATTGTATTGATTTGATTCAGCATTTCATGGATACCATTAAGATCCTATTTCCTCTCTTCTTAGACTGCCACAGTAGGCCAAATTAATTTCAATATAAGATTCCTACCAAGAACTTCTAAGACTGTATGCACCTACATAGAAAAATAAGGCTGGTGTCCTCTAGCATATTCATTTTCTAGGATTGCCATAACACATCACAACAAACTGGGTAGCTGAAAATCGCAGAAATTCATTCTCTTACAGTTCAGGCAGCCAGAAGGCCAGATCAAGTTGTCAGCAGGCCCATGGTTGCTCTGAAGGTTCTAGGGAAGTATTGTTCCTGTATCTGCCAGCTTTTGCTGTCTCCTGGCATTTCGTAGTTTGTGACAACACAGCTCCAATCTCTGTCAGTACTCGCATGGCCTTTGACCTCAGTCTGACTTAAATTTCAGACGGGCTTCTTCCTGCTGCTAGATCCCTGGCTTTCTTCTTACTTTGGCCCTTATAGAATTGATGTGACATAACTACAAAGTCCCTTTGCTCCCTTTTCTTACCATTTACTTTAGAAAACTTGAAATTGCAAATTGTTTCTCTGACCCTTTGAAATGCACATCTGTTTCACACCTCTTGACAGTTTTATAATCTAGGACTGTTTTTCTCTAGGACCTGGAGCCAGTGCTCTGAAATGTAATAATCAAAGAAGATAGAGCCCCGAACAACCAGAATCTGTGAGAGTTTAGGAACCTAACCTCAGTGGGTGCCTTGTTCCAAGTTGTAAAACTACCTCCTGTCAAGTAGTTATGAGAAAGTTTACTTTTCCTTTGTTAGCCAACAAAGGCTAGTTAGCCAACACCATCTGAATGGCCATCCCATCTCACCCCACCTCAGCTTTTAAAAAGTCTCTTGCCATTTGCTTCAGGGGAATTGAACTCAGACTAAGCTTTGGCCTCTTTCTGCTATGACAATGCCCTTTAATATAATCTTTGACTATTGAATCTTGACTGATACAACCTTTGCTCTGATACTCTGTGCCCTTTGAATGTCTCTTTGTCCTTTCCTCTTCTTATAAGGACATGAGTTATTAGATTTAAGGCCCCCCCCTAAATCCATTAGGATTCTTCTGGAGATCCTTGACTACTTATTTCTGCAAAGACACTGTTTCCAAATAAGACCACATTCTGAGGTAATAAGAAGAAGACAGTAATTTTGGGGTGACACTATTGAACTGACTATATGTTGCTGAAAGGCTATTTCTTATGTACTTTTTTTTTAAAAAAATTAATGTTTATTTTTGAGAGAGAATGAGAGCACAGGGAAGGGGCAGAGAGAGAGGGAGACACAGAATCTGAAGCAGGCTCCCGGCTCTGAGCTGCCAGCATAGAGCCCAATGTGGTGCTCAAGGGGCTCGAACTCACAAACCAGGATTTCATGACCTGAGCCCAAGTCAGACGCTTAACCAACTGACCCACTCAAGTGTCCCTATTTCCCATATATCTTTAGCAATCTTCTCCTCTTGCCTCATTATCTGAATTGGGTCACATGCCCATTCTCAACCCAATCCAACTGGAGGAGAGAGTGTTATTGAGCACTTACTAGATCATACCTGAATTACTGAAATCAGTCACCACGGCATATTGCCTTTGTTGGATTAAAAGAGTTTTTTTTTTCTTAAGAGCCATATAGTAAATATTTATGCCCTGAAGGCTATTCAGCTATGCCAGTAGTGGGAAATCGACCATGGACAATGATTCAATTTTGGGTGTGGTTGTAGTCCACTAAATTCTTATTCACATAAATAGGCAGTAGGTGGGTTTGGCCAAAGAGCAATAGTTTGCCAATCCTGGATGAAATAATCAGCCTCCTTCTCTGAGATGGCAAGAAGGGACTCTCCCTCATCTTCAAAATATGAAAAATGAAAAATAGAAGACTGTGATACTTGGTAATTCATCCCTGATACATTTAACTTCATTTTCATGGTTTTACATCCAAAGAAGCTATTCAGCCACGTGTGATTTACACAGATACAATTATTTAAGTAAACTTTACTACACTGGTTTTAAGCAATACTTACATCACAGAATAGGAGAGCTTATCTTAAGACTGTGGGGAATATAAAAGGAATTTTTATTCAGTCTGTGACCATGACTTTATCCTTCCTTTCTCTGACAACAGCACAGCAAAACAGCACTCGGTTTCTTCATATAGTGGCTGAAAACTGCAGGCTCAGAAAGCAGGCCAACATAAATTTGAAACCTGGGTCTTTTTATAACTAGTGATCTTACATAATGTATTTTATTATGTGCACCCTGTTTTCCTGATAAATAGAATGGTGATTGTAATAGCACCTATCCTATTGAGTTATTTCAGTGATTGAAGAGTAAATGCATGCTAAACTCAGTACCAGCAAGTTTGATATACTATTAGCTTTTTTCAAGAAATGCCAGTTAATGTTTTTCTTATTGTTTTATCTTTCCTTAATGAAAATTTGTCAAATCTCCTATGACTTTTTAGGTGTCAGATAGAGGCTTTGAATCAAATCTTATAAACAGATTTGTGTTTTTTCTATCACAAAGCACTGCAGTGTCAAAACATTTTAGTTTTAACATTGTAGCTGACAATAAGCTTATCTGAACTATAAGCCTCTCTGTGCTTCAGTATTTGACAATTTTGGTCAAGGCAGAAATTTTCAATTTTTTTTTTTTTATTTTAGAGAGAGAGGGTTTGCAAGCAGGAGAGAAGGGCAGAGGGGGAGAGAGGAAGGGAGGGAGGGAGGGAGGGAGGGAGGGAGGGAGGGAGGGAGGAAGAGAGAGAGAGAGAGAGAGAGAGAGAGAGAGAATATGAATCTTAAGCAGACTCCATGCTCAACACAAGCCTGACACAGGCCTCTGATCTTACAATGCTGTTCATGGCATGAACAGAAATCAAAGAGTTGGTCATTCAACCAACTGAGCCACCAAGGCACCCAGAAATTTTCAAATTTTAATAGTAATTAAGTATTATAATTACTGAAAACCTTAAGTACTTACATTTAATAATAAACTTAGAAAAAGAAACTTATCTTTAAGATAAGTTTGTATATATTTTTCTGAAGTAAATCTATGCTTATGTGTTGGGTGGCTGATTTTTTATTTTAAACCTCAGGTACAGAGAATTAAATTAACTATTCTACTTAGTTCATATTATATAATTGGTCTTTGAAAGATATAGGTGTGTGTGTATTGTATATATGATATAGTTGTATAGATAAAGATAAATGTATTAATTTCCCTTTCCCCATAGGTGGCCAATTAAATGATTTAAAGTTTTTCCCCATATATTCTTACATAATGGGTATTTTTACTTTGTGTTTATGCATTTTTAATTTACGTAGATGGTGTGGTGGCAGAGATTGCTGATTTGCTCCCAAATTCATCATCCCCTTATTCAATAGTAACAGAATTACATGCTGCATCTCCCAGGATCTCTGCAGTTTGATGTGTACATATGTAATATTAAATGGAAGTGATGCAAAATCACTTCTGGGTCTGAGCCTTTAAAAAAGTTTTTTTTTTCATTTATTTATTTTTGAAAGACAGAGCACAAGCAAAGTAGGGGCAGAGAGAGAAGGAGTCACAGAATCTGAAGCAGCCTCCAGGCTCTGAGCAAGCAGTCCACACAGAGCCTGACACAGGGCTTGAACCCACAAACCATGAGATCATGACCTGAGCCGAAGTCAGATGCTCAACCAACTGAGCCACCCGGGCACCCCTGGGTCTGAGCCTTTAAATATTAGGTGTTTGCTTTTTTTCACTCCTTGCCATCTGTTGCCCAGATGTGGAAGTACTACAGTTTTAATTAAGCAACTAACAACAATCCTTTAGGGCATTGCTTCTCAAACTATTCTTCCCAGACATATCGATCACCTTGAAAATTGTTAGTAGTTGTGAGTATTGCAAATTTTCAAGCTCAAACCATTTCCACAAGTCAGAAACTTTGAGATAGAGTCAGCAATGTATGTTTTCACAAACTTAAAGGTGATTCTGTTACATACATGTTGCAGATTGAGGACCACAAAGCAATACTATAGGAAGGCTCTGAGTCATTGAATGACTGTTTATAGCAAAGGGCAGCATATCATTGTCTGCAAGGTTTAAGGTAGTTAAATATTTTAGGCTCTTGTTCTTTTCCTCTCCCCTCTTCTTTGCCTCTTCTTCCCCTTCCTCTTGCTTTTTCTCTTACTTCCTCTAATAGTCAGTTTAAATTAAAAAAAACACATGAGCATACACACAGGTTGTATAAAAATAGGCTGGTATAGAGTAAAATGGCTAAGGTGACCTTGGGCTGATTACACAAGAGAGAAAAATAAATGTCTATGTTTTTTAAAGTACTATATTTTTAGATCTTTTTGTTACTGCAGACTAAAAATCCATCCACTTTGTATGTGTGTTTAGTCCATTTATATTTATGGCTCTGCTTAGTCCACTGATTCCAACCACAGCAAAGTGCTCCATGCTATGCCCTTTTGCCTGTGTTCTCTCCAGACATGAATACAGATCAATTCCAACTCTCTACTACCACATAATATACAATCTTCTACATGCTCCCTATAGAACTGCATAGAAATTTCTTTGGTTAATATATGAATGTTTGGATCATATATTCATTTGACTAGGTTTTGCCGTATTGATCTCCAGACTAATTGTGCTAGTTCACCATCACACCGGAAGTATGGGGATGTTCCATACCTCCCTTACCTCCATCTTTAGGATTACACAGTTTTCTCAGGTATGCCTACCCAAAAAGGTGTAAAGAAGTATTTTATTGCTTTACTTTCTAGGTGCCTACAAACCAAAATTAATCAATGTCTTCCATTTATTTAAAAACATTTAAGAGGTATTATTTGTAATTCCTACTGTATGTGAAAAATAGGCAATTATCCTTGAAATACATTTTTAAATTACATTTGAATGTGTTTTAAATGCATATGCAGACATGAAATAATAAGTTGAAAGAAAAATAGAGATACACAAATATATACTGCGATACATAAGCATATAACTGCAAACGAGAAATGGTAATTTTAAGGGAACATATTTGAGAACAAGGTATGCTGTGAGAATGTTGTAGCAAATGTGTATATTGAACTTGGCAATATCTACATGCATCATTATTTTATTTATTTCTATTATTGATGGCATAATAGCCCAGTGAAAGAGCATACCATTATTTATATTACCACTCCCTAATTGTCAAAATTTGTTTTAGTTCTAATTTTTGCTAATATAAGGCAGTGTATAGAAGGATGAATCAACCTTATAATTAAACCTGTCTACATAATCATAACTATATTTTTTGGAAAAACTAATGGAAGTAGTTTTATTGGGGCAAGTTGTACAAACATTTTTAAATGCTCTGATCCATGCCACAAAATTGTTTTTGAAAGTATTACAACTTCTACTTTCATAAGCATCAAGTCAATATTTTCACTAATACATATATTTTAAATATATATTTTTAAAGTTTATTTATTTTTTAATTAAAAAATTTTAATGTGTATTTTTGGGAGAGAGAGAGACAGAACATGAGTGAGGGAGGAGCAGAGGGAGAGAGAGGGGGAGATACAGAATCTGAAACGGGCTCCAGGCTCTGAGCTGTCAGCACAGAACCTAGAGCCAGGTGGGGGTGGGGGCTTGAACTCAGTATGGTGAGATTGTGACCTAGACTGAAGTCAGAGGTTTAAGCCACTGAGCCACCCAGACGCCCCTATTTATTTATTTTTGAAAGAGACAGAGACACGGCGAGAGGATGAGCGGCAGAGAGAGGGTGAAAAAGAGAATCCCAAGCAGGCTCTGCACTGGCAGCACAGAGCCAGATGGCGGGCTGGAACTCACCATGAGATCGTGACCTAAGCTGAAAGCAAGAGTTGGAAGCTTAACCAACTGAACCACCCCAGATGCCCCATTTACTAATACATATATTTTAAAGGGATTAAAAATAAACTAAAAAAGGGGATTTATACTGCTTTTACTTTCACTTAATTTTTATTTTTAAATATTTTTCACATTTCGTACATGCAAAATATAGATAATATATATGGCAACTAAAAATAATACCATTAAGAAAAGTTTCAGTCTTCAATGACTACATTCATACCTTGAAAATTGAACTTATTTTTGAGATCCACTGGGTGTTCCTTGTTTTGCTATCTAAAGGTCTTGAATTTTTTACACATCATTTTCTTTCATTTATTTCTATATATATTGTATATATGTGTATATACATTTATTTCCATATGTATTGTATACACGTGTATATACATTAAGACATATATGTATATACATATATATTTCATTATATTTTATAACAAATTTTTCATTTTGCTAGTTTTTATATGTATATTAAAGGTTTATGCTATGTTTATTATTTGGGGGACTCAATATTATGTTTTTAATTAATTAATTTAGCTACGTTTATTCATTTTAATTGATGCGTAGGATTCCATTCTGGTGATATTCCACAACTTATTCATGATTTTGTGAAGCAATGTTTTCCCAGTTTTCTTATGTAGTTGGAACAATATTATATATGTCGCCTGTTGCATAGGAGAAAGGATTTCTCTAGGGTATATACCTAGTAATAAAATCATCAGGTCGTAGTTTAGATGTAGCAAACTTCCTTCTGACAAGTAACTGGTAACTCTTTAAGAGATTGTAAGCATTATTAGTATTTTTTCAGATCCAGTGTTTTCAGATTTTTTTTAAAAAAACTTCATCTTATCAGTTGGTTCTGAGAATTACATATTCTCTGTTTATTGATTTATCCATTGGGACATGGCTATTTCCTTATACAGAATTTCCTCACATCATAGGGTTAGTAATCCATAAGACATGCAGTACCTGATATCTGAAGTCTTAGCAGTTACCATCAATAACAGGCATGTGAATCAAATGCACTGGCTCTTCTTTAACTCAGCTAACTTCATTCTACTACAGAGATAAAAATAAGCAGTGTTAGAGTCTTCATTTAAGGTTTTTATTTTATATGCACAGGTGATATACAGATGGATATTGTGTGTGTGTGTGTGTGTGTGTGTGTGTGTGTGTGTGTGTGTGTGTGTAAGGTGGCTTAGTGGTTAATTTGGGGTCTGTGAAGGTCAGTGCAATGAAGCCTTCTATTTTTATCTACCTTTATGTTGCATTTCAGTGTGGAAAAGACTAAGCAATAGGGAAAAGAAAGGAAGAAAAAAAAAGGAAAATCAAACCCATTAACATTTCAAAACTTTATCCTACTAGATAAATTAAAGTGCTTCAGAATTTTCAGCCACAGAATATCTTGCATCTCTCTAGCAACATAAACCAAATTAAATAGCTATTCCAGCTTCATTTACCCACTATGAATATTTTCAAGGTTAAAAGAACAAACCAGATATATGAAGAATCAGCAAGATCTTGAATGAAGTAACATAAGGGAAAACTAAGGCAATAAGGGGAAAGAAGGAGAGAGAAAGAGTGGAAACAAAGGAGATGTGAGAAGTTAGAGGAAAAGGAAAAAATGTAAACTTTCATCAACAGGAATTAGGATTCCTTTGGGCTTATGTTTATCTCCCTTCCCAGTCAAGTGTTTCTTTTGGAGAAAATGTTTGCTTTCTTCTTTTATCCTCTATTCTCTTCACCCCTTTTCCCATTTCTGTAGCCATTGTGTAATTTTCATTCACTTACAATTATTCAGCTTTCATCCTCAAATCTACTATTTTAGAACAGCTTGTCTAAAAGAGTATGATTTTATTTTTTTTAGTTTTATATTTAAAATAATTATTTTATGTTTATTTTTGAGAGAGAGACAGAGCACAAGTTGGGGAGGGGCAGAGGGAGACACAGAATCTGAAACAGGCTCCAGGCTCCAAGCTGTCAGCACAGAGCCGGATGTGGGGCTTGAACCCACAAATGGTGAGATCATGACCTGAGCCTAAGCCAACTGAGCCACCCAGGCACCCCTAGAAGAATATGACTTTTAAAGATAACTGCTGTTGCCAAGTGTCTGTCTTCTGCTGTTCTCTTTTTGTTTTGTTTTGTTTTTCATTTCCTATATACAGAAAAAATAGTCTCAGGGTCAATATAAAAATGAATTTGTATTTGTAGTCAAAGTTTTAGACAAGGAAGGAACACTTTAGAAGGAACACTTACTGAGAAAAAAAGTTACTATTGTAACTAACTACATAATTTGACCAAAGCATAATTTTTGATTACATAATTATCACCAATATTAAAACTATTGGTTAAAACTAAACCTTGTATGTTAAAATAGATTTCTCAACTTTGAAAGTTTCTTTAGGATTAAATATAGGATTAATTTTATTTAAAATTAATAAGATGGCTTTTCTGGCTGGAACCATGGAGGGTGCAGAAGAGAAGGAAAAGGAGATTCCTGCTGTGCTAGAAACCCTTAGGAAAAAGCGAAGGAATTCAGAGTTGAAGATCAAGCATCTGGGAAGGAAGTTTGCCCAAAAGATGCTTCGAATGGTAAGGAGGAAGTTCATTTATGAAAAAGCTAAGCATTACCACAAGCATATAGGCAGTTATACAAACCTGAGATTCAAATGGCCGGGATGGCAAGAAAAACTGGCAACTCCTATGTTCCTGCAGAACTAAATTGGCTTTTGTCATCAGGGTCAAAGGTATCAATGGTGTGAACCTAAAGTTTCAAAAAGTGTTGCAGCTTCTTTGCCTTCACCAGATGTTCAATGTCACCTTTGTTAAACTTAACAAGGCTTCTGTTAACATGCTAAGGATTGTGTAACCTTACATGGGGGTGAGGAGAGTACCCAAACCTGAAGTTGGTGAATGAATTGATGTACAAGTATGGTTATGGCAAAGTCAATAAGAAATGAATTGTCCTGACAGATAACACATTGATTGTTTGATCTCTTGGTAAATATGGCATCATCTGCATGGAGGATCTGAATCACGAGATCTATATTGTTGGAAAATGTTTCAAAGAAGCAAACAACTTTTTATGGCCCTTCAAATTATCATCTCCAGGAGAGAGAATGAAGAAAAAGACCACCCATTCTGTAGAAGGTGGAAATGCTGGCAACAGGGAAGATCAGTTCAATAAACTTATTATAAAGATGAACCAAGGTGTCTACTATGATTACTTTTTGTAATCTGGTCAGTTAATAAATAACTACTTTCAAATTGAAAAAATAAATGAAAAGTAAAATTAATAAGATAGACAAATCATTTATCATAGAAGTGATTATTTTATCCACACATAACCCTAAAGCACCCTGATTTACTCACTTCATTGTAAGGGTTCATTGTTTTTGAGATATAAGTATAAGTAAAACATGAACAGTGTTGGAAATAAACATTGGAATTTTATTGAACATGAATTGCAAGTGTTAATTAATGCAAAATACAATGTGCCTTACCTCAAATCTCAGAGTGATGCCTATCCATTCCACCTTAACAATGTCACACAGTGGCACTGTAAAATATTTTCAAGTTTAGAATGATACATTGTAGCCATTAATTCTCATATAAAAACCACATTAAATAAGTCACTCTTCTCATTTTCAGCATGTCACAGGTTTATACAATATTAAATTGCTTGATCATTGAGGGTCAGTATCAGTTCAGTAGTAGAATATGAATAGAAGCCAATGAACACTATTTTGTCTATTGCTTGAATAATTTACTAATGTTGATGTGCCTGTAATAAATATAGTAAGTAGTAACAGTTTATGATTTCTGAGCAATAAGTTATAGAATGATAATTATCTGATTATCTTATGCTCTGGAAATACTATAATCAATAACCTGACTTCCAAAGGGAAAATAAACTGGAAAATAAAAGTTCCTTCTTTCAATGCTATCAAAGAATAATTTAAGAGGAGAAACTGATGCAGGCAGGCTGAGTCCAAAAACCCAGAAGTTTTCGTAGGACCAGCCAAGAGGGTCCTTGGCTTCATGCAGGATAGAAACCAAACTCAAGTCAGAGAAAGTGAAAACAGAGTTTACTGAACAGCGTGAATGACAGAAAATAGCTGATAGAATATCTTTGAAGCTTGGAAAGGAAAGAATGAGTCTCATCAGTGCTTGGGGCTGAGGGGTTTTATTGGAAAAGGATCTAGGATACATGTTTTTTTAGGAATCCATGGTAGTGTTTAATCAGAAGTGTCAGGTGAATAAGAGGCATTAGTCTGAAAATTACTGAAGGTAGGGGTATTGATGCCAGCATCAGCAGAAGCTTATTTGAAGCTAATATTCTGAAACATGTTTGGGATGTGGCTCTTCTTAAGTGTCATCATGTGTTTTGCGCCTACGACAAAACTCAGAGAATGATTAGCTTTCTTGTTTCTCCCTTGAAATGGGTATACAGCTTTTTTGGCTTATTCAGAGGCAAAATATGGAACATGAGCAAATGGGGCGTAGCAGAAAAACAGAGATGGAGCCTTTCTAAAATGGAATCCCTTCAGCTTTCCCACTTCAAAAGGAAAATTTGAATATTAGCTTACTTTAATCTCATGAAATATTTGTTTTCATTTGTGGAAGGATAGAAAAATCCCTTCTTGTAATGATTTGCCATTTCACAACCTTTGCGTTGATTACGCTTGAAAAAGAACACAAGATCACGATTAATGTTAAATGAACTCTGTTATGTGGCAGGCGCTTTCCATATGCCATCACAGTCAGTGCTCACCACAACCCCTTTAGGTAAGAACCGATAAATGTATTTTCCAGTAACGAAACAGAAGTCCGTAAGGATTACCTTATTTTTTTAATGTTTGTTTATTTTTGAGAGAGTGTGCAAGCAGGGGGAGGGCAGAGAGAGAGGGAGACTGAGGATCCGAAGGAGGCTCTGCGCTGACAGCAGCGAGTGAGATATGGGGATTGAACTCTTGAACCATGAGATCATGACCTGAGCTGGATGCTCAACCATCTGCACCACCTCGATGCCCCAGGATTACGTTATTTCAATGAATCTAAAACTAACTTCATTCATTAGAAGATACATATCATCTTATTTCCACAAGAAACAGAAATGCTGCCAAGTATAATTGTAAATTTGCCAGTAAACTGATATTGATTCAATAATATTAACATGGTAGGATGAGTGGGTGAGTAAAGTGCCTCCTAGAATGATACCATATGCTGAGACAACTGTCTAAACCATGTAAGTTGGCCAGCTGAAGCCTATCCCCAGGCTTCTCTGGTTCCCAAGACCCTGATTCTTTCATTAAACTTTACAGCCTCAGCTATCTTCCACAAAACAGAATGCATTTGGCATTTTCCTTTATGAGAACTTGTCTTTTCCTTGGTGGCACCACCTAGTCTTTGTAACCTTCATATGGAGGAAATCAAAGTGCATGACAGTATATTAATCAGAAAAATGGATTGCAGTTGCCTCATCCTGTCAATCACTTGATAAGAGAAAACAAATAGCGAAGGTTAAATCACAGACTGCTCAAATGCCTCATACTTAGGATAAATACATTTCAGCTTTCAGGAAAGTCCATTATGCACTATTTGGCTTTGATTAGCAGGGGGCATTTCATAAAGCATGAAAGACAGCTACAGCTAGTGGAAGAAAGAAGAAATGTGTGAGCATTTTCTCACTCTTTAAACAACTGATTCACCCCAGTCCAAAGGAAAAAAAGAATCCAGCAAAGGCTCTGACAATTACGAATGTCTTTGGCAAAAAAGATGAATTTATCTGCCTGTAAAGGAGATGTCGCTTGAAAAGCGAACGTCTGCGGCAAACAGAACACCAGCAGAGCATGACTATAAAGAACAATCCATATTTGCTCTTATACAGGAGAGACCCACAATTGCAACTTGATTGTAATTCTCACCTGGGAAATCTGAAATCACCACCTGTTTTCTTTGGATGCTTGTGTGACACACTCCAGTTGCTTTCTACAGAATTTAGAACATTGATTTACTCCAGTGGATACACTTGGAGCTTTACTCAATTCATTTCCATTAAGCATCCGACTCACTAGTTAGATTTATTAGAGCTAAGCAGATCGTTGTTTTTATATTCACATTTAGGTTTCTAAGTATACATATTACATATACTCCATGACATGTTTTCATACAACTGTCATTCTTGTTTGTACTTCATTAAAAAGGGCAACATACTAATCATAAGAACAGTTAGCTATGATGCATTCCCTTTTGTCTTAAGAATTTTGGAGAAAACAGAACAAGTGAAATAAAACCACAACAACCACCATAAACTCTAATTCACTTCTTACAAGCCTCTCTACCTTCAATTCCAAACATGTCACTGGGGCCTTATTTTTTTCTTATGTTCAGCCATCTAAATATTATATGCAAGAATTAAAACAATGTCAATAGGCAAAACATAAAATATGAGACTTAAGGTAATCTATCATGCTTATTGTAAAATAATCTCTGTTATTTTTAGCATTTCATCTCTACTTAAGTCTGGCACTTAACCTGGTAAGATAAACTATAACATGAGCGGCATTGCAGTGTCAGTAAAGACAGATCCATGAAACTAGGCACATTATTATCTGAGCAAAACAAGTTAGCAAAGATATATGTATATATAAAGATATATATCTTGAGAACTTACACAATACAAACAAAATATGTCAGAACCCAGGTGCTTTGTAAGGGTCTCAAACAACATGCAGCATTTATAATTCTATAAAACGGACCGTACCCTCTCTAAATTTAAGAAAAATATTTTAAGGATAATAATTTACATTATCAAATGTGAATGTAAAAACCAATTTTAATGTGATTCTCCAATTATGTGTTTGCATAATGGACACAAAAGCAGCAATATGCTAAATGTATAAATGTTCAACAAATATAAAATTATGTCAAAGTTTTATCCTGAGCTTGATGCAATCACGTATATCTAACCATTTAACCTACTAGTGAATAATGATTGATTGTGGCTAAGCAAGGTCTTTGTCAGCTCATTCTATTGGGGAATTTTAAGGATAGTCTGATTATTGCACAAAGACCTAAAAAAAATCAGTGTTGGGTTTTGCTAAGTGATAGTGCCATCTACTGGTTTCGTTTGTCACAATGGTATAATGGCTATGGGCCGGACCTGTTGGGTTTTACAGACCCACCTGACAGGTGTAACCTCATGAAGATATTCCTGAATGTAGATTCTGTCGTTTAAGCTAAGGACTAAAAAAAGAATTGACACTAGTTATAAACTAATGGAAATTTCACACTCTAAGCACTTTTATTCATTATAAATATTTGGAATATAGAAGAGATGCTTTAACTAGGCAAAATCATTTTAGTGATTTAACTAATACTATATATGTCAAAGGTTCAAATGTTTAGTTAATCAACGCTCTGCACATATGGTACACCGAATGCACTGTGTGCTCAAGAATGTTGGCAGATTCAACAAAATTCAGGGCGTTTAAAAGACAATAGGAAAGATAGAAAAAGATTCCTGGCTTGAAGCTTGTAGGTTGAACAAATATCATACATAGACAACCAGTTAACTAACAAAGCAGTTGGCTCAGGACAGTTCAGATACATATTTTGAGATGAATAAAGGTATGGCTGTTGAGTAGGGGGGCATTTGAAGGAGACGTCAAATTTGAAAAAGAAGAGACAAGAAAAATTTAGGGGAGCAACAGCTTGAGTAGGGGTAAGAAAAAGGGAAAGTCCAGCATGAGATTTTCTGTTTTGGCTTTTGTACAGGAAGGACAAATATATCCTTCATTCTGAGAAATACATTCTTAACTGTTCTAAAACTATTGGAAACTAATGTGCATACTGAGCATAGGAAAATTTGTGCTCATTCTTAACACAGTAAATTGTCTGATTTAGTCCATGGTAGTACCAAAGAGCAGCTCCCATCGACCCCACTCTGCTAAAGTACCCCCCAAATAAAACACACTCTATTAATAAAAGTGGAAGATAGATTGTTAGTTATGCAATCACAGAGTTCTGGCTACTTTATGAAACTCTGTTACCTTATCCTCCTTATTAGATGCTTTGGGACATGAATTATAGTAGAATATCTATTAAAAGTAAAGTAGGTTATTATCCCCTATAATATACACAGATCTATCTCAAGGTTTTAAAATATTTTTGAGCTGGACACTAATTTTCCTATGAAGTTCCCAGGAGGCCCATAAGGAGAGTGATTAGCAGGTGGCGTTAATGTACCCGCCCCCACTCCCATGCAATCAGAGTGGAACTGCTTTGATCTGGTAAGTTTGTGTGTGTGTATGTTTGTGTGTGCGTGCGTGTGTGTGTGTGTAACTTAATTATACATACATATTTTCTTTGGGCAAGTGTTCTACTAAAAATACATTTTAGAAGCTTATCAATTTAAACTTATCAATGTGAAAAACAGGATTTGAATGCAAAGAGGTAAAAATATTGAGAGAACAGCTTGGATAGAAATAAGAAAAGGAAGGTAGAGGATAAGCATGCTATTTTCTGTTTTTGCTTTTGCACAGAAATACGTTAAACTCTTCCGTGCCTCAATTTATGCTGACTTAGCTGTGGATTTTGCTTAGGATCCTTCCTTGACCAACCCAGGGGGTGGTGATCTGTGTACTGGTGACCTCTATCCATCACTGTTCTTCCACTTGTATAGCATGCTATTGCATACTGCCTTCTAATTACAAATTGTGTGTGCGTCAGAAAATTTTGTATCTCTAAGCAAAATAATAAGTTTTATTTGAACAGGATTCAGGTCTTCATTTGAATTACTCATAACATCAAACATAATGTGATACTAAAGTTTATGGTAAGTATAAATAACACCCACAATTCCTCTGTTTCTTTCCCTCTCTCAAACACTCACATGCACACAGACACGCATACATACATGTGTTAATTTATTAATGTCATAGAAACATGGACAAATATATTAACAGACTTTATCCAGAATAGGAAGTGTAACAGGATATAAGATCTGTGAAGAGATGATTGCACATATAAGAAATCGGAGTATTTCAAATCACACCTTTAAAATATTCTGTAATTGTTAGAGTAACAAGAATTAGACAAGTTATGAGAAGGATATGAGTTAACAGGATCCACATGCTCAATGGAAGGAGTGAACACTAGTAAATCCAATTTGCAGAATTATTTGGCAGATGTTAACAGAATTGAACATGACTTATGCAGACCTTATGTCATGCAGTTCTTTTCCTTAGCGCGAACAACAAAGCAATGATCAACATGCCCTTTGGGGGACATATACAAGGATAGTCATTGCTTACTTGTTTTGTTGGTAGACAGTTGAAAGAACCTGAATATCCCTAAGAGAGTGGGAATGTAGAAAGGGTGGATGATACCACAGAATACCATGCAGGAGGTGCACATGGAAATGCTGCTGGATCTAAAATGTAATTGAAACAGAATGTAATCAGGATGCCTGGCTGGCTCAGCTAGAAAAGCATGCGACTCTTGACCTCAGACTTGTAATTTTGCACGGAGCCCCCACCTGGGGTGTGTAGAGATCACTTAAATAAATAAAACTTAAGAAGAAAGACAATGTTGGGGTGCCTGGGTGGCTCAGTTGGTTGAGTGTCCAACTTTGGCTCAGGTCATGATCTCATGGTCTGTGAGTTCGAGCCCCGTGTCGGGCTCTGTGCTGACAGCTCAGAGCCTGGAGCCTGCTTCAGATTCTATGTCTCTCTCTCTCTCTCTCTGCCCCTCCCCCTCATGCTCTGTCTCTCTCTGCCAAAAAATAAATAAACAATTTTTTTAAAAAAAGGAAGAAGAAAGACAATGTAATCTATAAAAATAACAACATGCATGCAAGCTTAAAAGTTTTGCATGCATGGAAAAAAATAATATTTTATCTATAAATGTATACAAATGAAAATATTTTCACTAAGCAGTGAAGAATGAGGATGGAAGGAATAAACATATGAATAACTTAATAAAAGAGACTTGAACTGATGGCAACAATGTGCATCGGTGAGGAGTGTGGTCAATTCATACTTATGCACCTGATACCTTACTAAGAAAAGAAGAAAGATTAAACCTGTAGCCTTCCGTAGGATGCACAAAATAGAACATGACCAATTTTGAACTTGAAACCAACCTCAGGCTGTTTGCTGTTGTTGTTTCTCCCATTAGAATGGGAAATATCTGGGTCTCTAATTTCCTGATGACTTTCCATAAGAATCAACCTTTTCCATCCATACCTAAAGACAGGTCTTTTCCAATGCCAAATTCCTTTTCAGTTCAATTCTATACCTGCTGTTTCATTTCATATTCTAGGAAAAAACTGTTTGAAATAAAGTTCTCTTAAACTGGGAAAAAAATCACAAAACAGCTGTGACCCAGGTTGAGGAGCATCACATTCAGGAACTCAGTGGCAGCCTTCTTTTTTCTACAGTATCCCATCTATCCCGAGCATAAAGAATATATTTTACCTGATTAGCTATCATTTTAGTGATTTTACCCAGAATAAAAAAGGGTTAAGCAGAAGAGGATTCCAACTTCTGTTGTATTCAGACCATAGGCAGACATTTCTTGTGTATACAAGCAACAACAACAACAACAAAATAAACAGGAAATCAGAAACAGGGTGTTTCTGTTTCTGTCTCTGTTACTGGCAAACTACACACTGTGGATGTAAAAGGCCAGGACTTCACTTTTACTTTCTCCTCATTAAAAGTGAGGCTAATGACATAATAAACATAGCTCTAATTCAGTAAAGGAGACTAAATCAAATATAAAACAAAGAAAAAATATTATGATATTAAGCTAAACAGTTATTAACCCAACCTGTTTCATATGAGCAGAATTTCAGGATAGGTAAATTATAAGATGGTCTTTCCAAATTATAGATGTAGCCCTGTTCCAAAATAAGTTAATTAACTAGTCTGAACCGTTCTTAATATCGGGGTATTATTGATGCTAACCAAAAGAAAAGCTAACTGACAAGTCAGATTTTCTACATTTTATATTTTAGAATAAATTGCTACTCAGTTTATCTAATGAAAAATAATAAACATATTTAGAGTATAATTTTATTTTTGTAGGAGCTGTTTTCAAGGTTTGACATTATTTATCTTTTCTGTTGGCGATATGAAGACCAGACTGTGATTACACTAATGGTCAGGAATAAAAATAATGTTCCATTTCCACTGACCTGAGGAGCATTCACATAAAGTAAATTTTCATAAATATTCCCCTCTTTAATAAAAGCGTGTGCCATGATGGGAAAAAACAGACAAAGAACAGAGCAATAATTATCATTAAAACATTTGGTGGAAAATATCATGTTGATGTTCTGCTGAGGGTAAGGTACCATGGCAATGCATACAAACTAATATCAACTCATATTTTTAATGTGTTTAGCATATAATAACTCACTGCAGTTTCACAACCACAATAGCAAAGAGGAAGGAGATCTTTTTTATTTCTATTTTATAGGTATGGAAACTGACTCTGATAAATTTGTGATTCAGTGTTCTAGATAGTGAAGTCCTGAAAGTAAACTCAGTTATATTTCTTCGGACTGCCGAGATTAACCATGCTGTACGTAGTCTTATGTTTAAACTAGCCATCATGAAGTGAGAATTCATGAAGAAGGTCAAGAAAACTCAGGTTGCATAGGTAAAAACAGTAATTTGGTAAAGTACATGCAATACCATACAATCGAAATTGGACTTGATTATGAGGATGCAGGGGATCATTGTAGAATTTAAAGCAGAGAAAAGATATGTGAAAGGCAGGTCTAGGAAGATTAATCTAGCAGAACTAGATCAAGTAGATTGAAATGGAAAGGTCTTCGGGAGAACAAGAAAATCATGTGATCATCGTGGTGTGAGATAAGAGTTTACCTCATGGCAGAGGCAAACTAATTACGGAGAAAAGAAACAAAATTCATATATATTTTAATTAATAACGTTACAGAATCAGGGAATTAATGTAACTAGGTTAAGAAAATGAGGTGGGGATAAAATTATATCTGAAAATATGTTCAATTCTTTTTGTTGCTAAGGCAATATTCTAAAAATAATGCTTTAGTTATGTTTAAAATGATTATTTAACTTTTTGTCCAAAGAAAAAGATTTTAATGGATTGATAGCCATGGTCCCCATCTAAAAAGAATCAAAGAGGTGAGCAGATGAGAGGATTATAAATAGAATTTCATTAAAATGTTACAAACAGAACAACAAAGGAGACCTTTAGCAAATGGGACATGATAATGGTTAGTAAGCTGTTGATTTGGTAAACAAGTTTTAAAAAAGGGAAAACAAAGTTGTTTAATGAATAAATGTACAGTTTAGCATTTGGAGAAGGTTACTTTTCATTGGGTGAGTCTATGAGTGAATTTTATTGATGTTGATTTTTGTGTGTGTGTGTGTGTGTGTGTGTGTGTGTGTTTTCATAAAACACATATACAGATTTCCCATTTTAACCTTTTTAAAGTGTGTGATTCAGTTGTGCAATTGTCACTGTCATCCAATCCCAGAAACTTTTCATCACCCCAAAGGTAACTATACCCATTAAGCTGTCACCCTTCATTCTCCCCAGCCCCCTATCCCAGGCAAATATTAATCTGCTTTCTATCTCTTTGGATTTGCCTGCTCTGAATGTTTTGTATAAAATAAATCATACAATAAGTATGTGGCCTTTTGTGTCTGGTATCTTTTAAGACATTTTCAATAAATGTTGTAACGTGTTAATCTGTACTCTTTTTATTGCTGAATAATATTCTACTGTATGGATATACAGCCTTTTCTTTATCCATTTATCAGCTGTTTAGACAGATAGTTTCCATTGTTTGAATATTGTGAATAGTGCTGCTAGGAACATTTGTTTACATGTTTTTTAAAGTACTTTTCAATCCTTTTGTTCTTTTTGAGTAAATTTTTGAATATGATGTGGACAGAGTGCAGTTGTCCCAGCATCATTTGTTAAAGAAACGATTCGTTTCCTATTGAAAGGTCATGGCACCCTTTTGAGAATAAATTGACCTTAGATGTATAGATTTATTATGGGACTTTCAATTCTATTCCCTTGATCTGTATGTCTATCCTTATTGTTACAGTCCTTACTGTTTTGATGACTGCAGCCCTGGGGTAAATTTTGAACTCAGGAAATGAGAGTCTTCCACCTTTATTCTTTTTTATCAAGATTGTTTTGACAGTTTAATGTCTCTCCTATCCCATGTGAATTTGAGAATAAGCTTTTCCTTTTCTGCAAAATAGCCATTAGGATTTTGATAGAGATTGCATTCAATATGTAAATCACTTTTGGGGAATGTTCTCATTTGCACAATATTAAGTCTTCCGGTACATTAACACAAGGTACCTTCCTGTTTATTTGGGTATTATTTCATTAGTGTCACCAGTTTTTCTAGTTCTAAGCGTACAAATCTGGCAGTTTCTTATATTAATCCTAACTATCTATTCCCTTTGATTCAATTGTAAATGGAATTATCTTCCTGGTTTTCTTTTCATATTGCTCATTGCTACTGTATAGAAATAGAAATGTTGGTGTTAATCTTGTGTCTTGCAACTTTGTTGGGCTTGTTTATCAGCTCCAGTAATTCTTAATTCCTTAGAATTTTCTATATACAAGATCATGTGATCTGTAAATATAAATTTACTTCCTCATCTCCAATTTCAATGCCATTTATTTTTTGTTCTTTGTTAACTTCTTTGACCAGAGCTATCAGTGCAAGTGGACATCCTTATCCTCTACCTTGTCTTAGGGGAAAAAAAGCTTTCATTTCCTCACCGTTTAGTAAGATGTTAGCTGTGGGGTGTTCACTGATTTGTCTGATTTGTTCACTGCTAATGTTCATTATCATGTTGGAGAAATTCCCATTTATTCCTAATTTGTTGAGAATTTTTATCATGGATGGTGTTGGATTTTCAATTATTTATTCTGCAATAAATATTTATTATTGACACATATTTATTTTAGTTGAGATGATCATGTATGTTTTTTCCCTTCACTCTATAAATGTGTTGTATTACATTGATTGATTTTCATATGCTAAGCCTCCTTTGCACTCCTAGGATTAAAAAAAAAAAAGCTTGTTTATGGTACATTATCTTTTAAATGTTCTGCTGAATTTAGTTTACTAATGCTTTGTTGAGGATTTTTGGGTTTCGACTTATCCAAATTCGTAAGGGATATTGGTCCGCAGTTTTATTTTATTGTATTTTTGTCTGGCTTTAGTATCAGGGTAATGCTGATCTCAGAATGGATGTGGAAGTATTTGCTCCTCTTCTAGTCTATGGAACAGAGGAGGGTTGGTATTAATTCTTCTTTGTTTGGTGAAACTTACCAATGAAGGCAGATAGTCCTGGACATTTTATTTGTTATGAAGACAGAAGCATAAGGTCTGAATATTTAGCTTTGATTATGGAGGTAGAAGGCTATGAGCCAAGGAATTTATCAGATGTTAGAAGATGGGAAAGCCAAGGAAGCAAATTCATCCCTGTGGTATCCAGAAGGAATGTAGCCCTGCTGATCAAATTTAGACTTCTGATTTCCAGGATTATAAGAGAATAAAGTTGTGTAGTTGCGAGCCACAACATCTGTGGTAGATTGTTACAGCATCAATAGAAAACTGGTAAAGCAGATATTCTACTGTACTTCAAAATAAGTAAACTCACCCTATAATTGAGCCAGTAACTTCTAGTACCTTTTCATTGGGAGCTCGGTACTAATTACACACCTATCAGCTATGAGCTACGAAATTGCTTCCCTCCTTCAATCTCATTTTATGTCTCTTTTGAGTGTTTATATCCCCATAATTGTTCCCTGTTCTACTGTTACAAGTATCTATGCAACATAGTAACCGATAACTATATACAGGCCATATCTTGTTCTCCAAGAGGCTGTATCTATAGCAAGTTATTTGGGGAGTATTGTGATGACAAATTTTAATATGAACTTTAATCTGAGCTTTAATCTGAACCTCAATACTTGTTTTCTGACTTTGGCAAGTTTACTCAATCTCTTCATGCCTCAGTTTTATAACTAGCCAAATGAGAATAAAAATAGTACTTGCCAGGGGGCGCCTGGGTGGCGCAGTCGGTTAAGCGTCCGACTTCAGCCAGGTCACGATCTCGCGGTCTGGGAGTTCGAGCCCCGCGTCAGGCTCTGGGCTGATGGCTCAGAGCCTGGAGCCTGTTTCCGTATCTGTGTCTCCCTCTCTCTCTGCCCCTCCCCCGTTCATGCTGTGTCTGTCTCTGTCCCAAAAATAAATAAATGTTGAAAAACAAATTTTTTTTTAAAAAATAGTACTTGCCATAAAGGATTGTTCTTAGGATTATATGAGATAAATATGTAGATATTGACACATATAATCTATTTAAGGAACGCTGTCTTATTTTCTGTGTGTATGAAGACAAAATTGAAATTATTATAAATTCATTCATTTTTGCATTAGGAAATTTAGTTTATAAACAGGAAACACTTCCGTAGATTGTAAGAATATGAAGGTAGGGAGTATTGTCTGACTTGTTTTCACTGATATATCCTTTAAAAATATTTTTTACATTTATTAATTTTTGAGAGACAGAAAGAGATAGAGTACAAGTGGGGGAGGGGCAGAGAAAGAGGGAGACACAGAGTCCAAAGCAGGCTCCAAGCTCTGAGCTGTCAGCACAGAGCCCCACAAAGGGCTCAAACTCATGAACTGTGAGATCATGACCTGAACTGAAGTCTGAAGCTTAACCAACTGAGCCACCCAAGTGCCCAGGAAGATAATTCTTACCTTAAAAAGGCAAGACATTTTTTTTGCATAGGAATTTTATCTCCTGCTTTTGAGAAAAAGAAAGAAGTTCTCTCCCTGCCCCAGCAACAGTGCACTAACCAGCCCTTGCAGCCAGTGAGAAACCTCTCTAACCCACTCTTGTTCTTCTCCGGTGAACTTGGGTTCCAAATAACCCTCTGCAGTGTCCTCCTAAAACCTAACAAAAATAGACCTTCCTTTTGTCTCTTCAGACTTACCTTGTCCCAAACTGCATACCTTAGGCATTCCTGAGCAAACTGGTGGTAAAACAACTGGGTATTTTATGTTTATGGTTGACACCCCTTATAGAATACAAAGAGAGTAATTATCACAAATAATTTATACATCTTGAGCTATATCATAATTTTAACCAAAATATGTATACTTTATGTAACAAATTTACCATGTTACAATGTTAAGTTGACATTTTCTTGAGAGATAGAATATTATTTTTAATAATAGTATTTTAATAATACCACTTTTTAAAGTGGTAGAAATCTATAGGATTAGTATAATACATATAGGTTATACTTGTAAGGGCATCTTTCATTTGAGTGAGCCATCTGGAAGTACACAATTTATCATATAATTTATTTTTCAAATGTTTTACAAAGCTAAAATAACTTATAAATTAAATCATTTAGTAAATAGATTTAGAAAAAAATTAATCAAAAAGATAACATGTTACCTACATTTGATGAATATGAACTCAGTATGTGGCTTCTTTAGGGAACTGATTGTGTGGTCACTAGTCAAGATGATTCTGTACATGACTGTTCTCTGCATATAAAGTAAAAAAAATGTATGATTGAGAATAATATTAGGCAAGTATTTGGGGTAAACACAGGAATAATTAATGTTTGCGTAAAACAAATTTCAAGAATGGAGCCGGAAGCAGTTGGTAAACAAAAGACCATATTTAATGGGAAATTTATAAAGGAGTCAAATGAGAATTTGCCTTCTGCCATTGTCTTACATGCTTAAAAAACAATAAAGGTGACTGGATAAAGAGGTTCTAAGAAACAACTGAATTAAGCACTTACCAAAAAAAAAGAGGTCTAATTATAAGAATTCATACCAAATTTGTCAATGTTCATTGACTAATTTTATAAGGGATTTTTCATTATATTCTTCTCCTAAATATTTCATAAAATCTGCTGTTTACACCATGAGCCAGGTTCCCCCAAAGCAAGGCTTCTACATCCTCATCTGGTTAAGTTTGTAATTCACTCCACTCCTCCCCTCAGCCTGTGCCCGGCCAGTGCCAAGTGCAAGAGATAAAATAATGAAAAAAACAGGAAAAGGCTCTGTTAGAACCTGCTACTCAGTTCCCTTTAGAGCTTAAGGTATTTACTCAGAATTTTTATTGAGGATCATCTAATAATCATTTATGAAGATGATATTGTAGTGTAACTTATAATAATAATAATAACCATGGCAACAAAACCTTCTGAATTGTTCTTACAGAGGATGACTACAGGAAAAAATAAGACAAAATAATAACTTATTTCTAAAAGAGTGAATCTGAATATATTTAACTGAATTTTGTGATATATTCAAATAAACAGAAGTACTTGAAAGCTTTTATCCATTATCCTTTCTTTGCATATTATTTCTATATTACCTTGTCCTTTGTTTAAATTTTAAATTTCTTCGTGTCTCTTTGGATAAATATGACTATATATATGCATTTATTTGTGTGTATATATTTGCATATATATATATTATGTATATATTGTGGGTATCTGTATGTTTGTGTACATATACACATTTTATATATTTCTGTATATCTATGTGACCTAATTCTTTCTTTCTTTCCCTTCTTTTCTTCCTTCTTCCTTTGTATCTATCTATGATAGAATAATTATTAATGTCCTGCCTGGATTTTACTTGTCCTAATTATGCTATTTGCTGTAATAACAGTATAGAATGGTAAATTTTAGGTAACATTTGAAACCAAAAATACATTGGCACATTTATTTTGCTGTGAAATGTGTGGTACTCTACCAAAAACCTGTATTGAACTTTATTTTTTTCCTATTTAAGTGGTTATCAGGTCATTTTCATATAGAGAAATTCAAAAGAAAAGATAAACATACAATTAAATTAAACATACAATCACAATGTAAAAGGCAATTCAAACCTTTAAAATAGTAGTACTATAAGAAAGGAAATTCATCAGTTTGCATGAGATGAAAAATATTAAAGTGAATAATGGTAATTTTTTAATAATGTAGTAGTAATTTAGGAATAAACAGACTAATTATAATCTTGGTCACAAAGATACATTTTATCATTGTAACATAATTGGACAAACCTAATCTATATTTTTTAGTACTTTTAAAATGTCTCTTAAACTCCAGTACATAAGCAGAAATATACAAACATTGAACAATTCTTATGAAAATAAATCATTACAAAAACTTGATCAAGTGAAACAAAGAAATCTGACATTTAAGTGTTCCCTTTTCAATGAGCTTATTCTTTAAAAATAAGGACACATTTTTAACAATGTCTCACAGATTAATAAAATCAATTTGCCTAAATCCTAATCTTCAGAGAACCATGTGATAAAATATGTATTAACGTTATTTTTACTTTCTTAAATCCTATATTAATCACATTGTCTAAAATTAGAAAAGGAACAAATATTATTGTTAAGAAGTTTAAACATGCATAAAATTTGTTTTTATGCCTTTAAATTAGACAAGATTACGTGTCATGTTTATTTAAACATTGCGTAAGCTGAATTAATTACAGAGTGCGTGCTAAAAGCTTTGGACTGCTTTTCAAGTCAGGAATGACTTTGCCTGTTTATAGGATGACAATTGGCTTTTACTTTTTTTAAACAATCACTGAGCCAGGTTTAAAAAGTGAAAGAAGTAACAAAATGCAGATAGTACAAAATATTACAAAGTCAACATGTCGATTCTTTTCATATAGACCTCATTTATCTGAAAAACAATTAAGGAAATTGGAAACGTTAGCATTAAAAAGATCTAAACTGGGGCACCTGGGTGGCTCAGTCCATTGAGTGTCCGACTTTGGCTCAGGTCATGATCTTGCGGTCTGTGAGTTCGAGCCCCGCATCTGGCTCTATGCTGACAGCTCAGAGCCTGGAGCCTGCTTCGGATTCTGTGTCTCCCTCTCTCTGCTCCTCCCACACTCATGTTCTGCCTCTCTCTGTCTCTCTTTCTCTCTCTCTCTCTGTCAAAAATAAATAAACTTTAAAAAGATCTAAACTAATAATATAGATATCCAGAGTCGACAGCATCTTGTTAAAAGAAAGAGAATCATTCAAAATAGAAGCTGTGTAGAAATTCAAAATAGCTGTGTAGAATATTAGAATCTATAAGAAAAGACATGAAATATGCCCACAGTGATTAAAAAAAATCTTTTTAACATTTTCATTTTATTTTCTTCAGAAGGTAGGAAGCTGGTGGAATACTGACCCTCCCCAGCCACTTGGGAACATCTCATGAGGTCATTAAGTAAATGCGTCAGAGAATATATCCAGCCCTCTGTAGGAATGGACAAAAGATCCAGAATAGCATAGCACATTTTTAAATAATCCTACAGTGAAAATTATATTCCCTAATCATTATATTTTAGGCTTGTTTCTTGTTTGCTTTATCTTGAAATATAAGTAAAACCCAGCCCCATTCTCTAGTTTATTTTATTCTCCCCTTTACCTTTCTACCTCCAATTGGGTGACACCAGTTTTTTTAATCCTTCTCTAAAGATTATTGCTTCCAACATTGTTCATTTGGAAGTCATATCATGAGACTTTTTTTGTGAGTCATAATATTTGAGTTGTATCTGTCGTGTTCAGAGTTTTGATACTCTTTCATTTTCTTGCCAGGAACAACTGTTAACCTTAACTTATGCTGGGTCTTAACAGCCAGTCCAATCTCCAAGGAAGAATATCAGACCCAACACTTTCTCAAGGTAAGCTGCTGACCTGAAGGATTAACACATCCACCTGTACTCTAGAATTTTAATTATTTTGACTATTAGAAAACCTATCCAAACTCTTGGTATAGCGACATAAACATGATTGAACATATAAATGTGATAAGATATAGTGTGTTTTCATGGTGCTTTTTCATATTTGAAGCCAAAAGTTTACTATAGGATATTAATAAGGTAGAAGAAAATTTTCTTACCAGTTCTTGTCAGTGAATTTTAATGTTTGTGTAAAAAAAATTGGGAGGGGGGGTGCTCTGCCATATCTTTGGTAGAGACTGGAGTATTATATTTACAAATTAATCCATGTGTATCTTAAATAATGTGAGATCCGGATATTTGTTTCCAACTGTCCATTGCTCTCCTGAGGAGAGTAGCATTTTAATAACTTTTTTTTCATCAAATCTGTTTTTGCTAATTTTAAAGAAATGGCAATCCTATTCTAATACATGAACAAAGTTGATTTAACAAAAATCATCAGGAAATAGTTTAAAAAATTAAATTGGTATCCTTGGTGCTGAAGGAAACGAAGTTGGTAAAGCACCGGGGCTTAAATGTTAGTATCAGACTCAGTGTCATATGCTTTCTTTGATTAGCATGAATATAAAAACTCCTCAAGCAAGTAAAATTCTTCTGAGTAGACTCAGTGACTCCTTCGCTGCATAAACTCTTTAACACTCCTAAGTTTCCTTTTTTTTTTTTAAATCTACCAATCTTAATTGTGATCTGAGGGGGGGTTTTTATAACTGAGAATTTTTGTTTAATGGTGTGTAATTTGGATGAGGGTGTTGTTTTCTTTTGCCTCACAGTTGGGAGGATTTTCATTAATGAAATAGTTTGGATTCTCATTTTCTGTTTTCTTTTTATAGTAGTGGTTTATGGATGTTTTCTTCTATTTTCTCCTCATTTTGTAATGTGTTATTTTTATGGATCAGCAATAACATTTAAATGCAGACAGGGTGAGGGTTACCAAGTTTCATCTCTATTCTTATATCACCCCTCATTGTATAGCCACTGAAACCATTATTATAGAATGTTTTATGAAATACCCCAAATCTCTTTCATATAAATGTTTTTTTTATTGGTAGGAAGGCATTACTTTATGAACCATAATAAACAAATCATACTTTGTTCAAAATAAAGTGTTCTATATACTGCTAAAGTGTATATCTAGAAAATAAACCATAGAGTCCTATATATACATCTTAAAAGATAATAATACATAACTAAATAAAAACCCTAAATGCATACTTTAATATACTAACAAATCTCTTCTATGTGTATCTTATATTTATATAAATAATCCAATAAATAATACAAAGCATAAATTTCCTTAGTTTTTTCCAAGTAACATTAGACTCACAAGTCTGCCATAGTATTGTACCTATATAATATGGGCCCGATACCTTACATGGAAAAGAAAGACTGAGTCATAATCAACTTACTCATATAATTTCTAAGCATTTATTTTTAACATACTGTATTCTAGACTTGGTGTAGGCAATACAAGGGTGACTAAATCATAAAGCTTGCTACATGACTTAGTGTCTTTCTTCTACAGTGAAAGTATGAAATGCTTCTAGATTCATTCAAAAATTTGAACATAATCTCTACTTTTAAAAAGATAATTAAAGGGGCACCTGGGTGGCTCAGTCAGTTAAGTGTCCAACTTTGGCTCAGGTCATGATCTTATGCCTCATGAGTTCAGGCACCACGTGGGGCTCTGCACTGACATCTCAGAGCCTGGAGCCTGCTTGGGATTCTGTGTCTCCTTTTCTCTCTCTGCCCCCCACCCCCTGCTTGCGTGTTCTCTCTCTCTCTCTCAAAAATGAATATACATTTAAAAATTTAAAACATAATTAAAATGTATTATACCAATATAGAAAAGAACACAGAGTAAAGAAAATATGGACTGTACTAAGCAGCCTGAAAGAACTTTAATCACGTTTTTTGGAGGTCAAATCAAGGCTAAGCATGACTTACTGAAAACTATCGATTTCATCATTAATGACAGGGTACTATCAAGCCTTTAATATTCATTCATTTTTTGTTTTAGCCATGCGTGCATTTATTATATTATGTGGCAAGCAAACTGCTACAAGCTGGTAGTAAACAGGCATAGGTCTCTCTCTCTCTCTCTCTCTCTCTCTCTCTCTGTCTAGTTGGCAATCTAATAATACGGTCATAGTGTGGTCAGAGTTATAAAAGATACATGCATAGGACAATGTGCTATAAGGACTGACATGTTTTATTCAGATGGAGGCTTAGCTAGGCCAAGTAATAAGCTAAGTCATGACTGGAACACAGGAGCTAATCCAAGCAGATGGAGAGGTGACAGAAAAGGTATGACATTCCAAAGACAGGGAAGAAATTCAAAAGATGGAAGTGAGAAAGAACATGACAGATTCAGGGAACTACAATTATTTTTGCATCATTTAAGAACAGGGCACATGTGATTGAGCAGACCATCGTACTTCTTCAAGGATGCTTAGCTCTGCTTACTTGAAAGATCACCACCAGTGGTTTGTATTTACCTTTCCTAGGAAATTTTACTGCAGGAAACTCATTGCCATCCCCTGAAACTACATCTTGTTTGGAGCCACCCTTTGCAATGCCCCAAATTTTTGCTTTGTCATTCGGATGTCTATTATCAGTTTATTCCTTCTAAATGACAAAATGTTCAGAGATCTTAGAAAATGATGACCTTAATTGGTCACAGATAGTTTTATTAAATAATAATTTCTAGAACAATAAATCCCTTTTTGAAATTTCTATGCATATCTGAAGGTAATGATTCATTTATTCTTTTCAGACCAAAATTTTAAAAGTCAGCTGTTTTGAAGACACAAGGTAAATCAAAGTACTCCGTTATGGTGTGTTCAATATTACCTCCACACACCAACTTTCTTTTCTTTCTCTCTTTAAAAATTATTTAACTCCTTTAAATGAATATTAAAGACTGAATCATAGGCCAATCAAAATGATAATATGCTTGCTATTATTATGTCTCATTTAATCATCACAGAAAACCTGTGAATGGATAATAATATTTAATGAATGGAGAAATTGAGGCTCCAAAAGGACAAGTGACTTTAATGATGCCAGGCTATTAAATCACAGAGCCAAGGATCAAACCTAGTTCTCTTTGATGAAAAAGGCAATTTCATTTTTACTATTATCACATGTTTTTTACTACTTTTCTAAAAAACTCTATTGCAAAATATGTCTTGCAAATAGGAATTTAGATTTTCTTTCTTTACTTGACTAAATTATATTATCTTTTATTGTTTATTTTATGTTTGAGATAGAGACAGAGCACGAGCCGAGGAGGGGCAGAGAGAGAGGGAGGCACACAGTCTGAACCAGGCTCCAGGCTCTGAGCTATCAGCACAGAGCCCGATGTGAGGCTCCAACTCTTGAACCAAGAGATCATGACCTGAACCAAAGTTGGACGCTTAACCAACTGAGCGACCCAGGCACTCCTATACTATTTATTTTTCACCTAACAATGTCTAATTGTTCCTCTTGTGAATCTGATCTAAAATAAGAAAGACATTCTGGAAACTAATTATTTTAAACTTCAGACAATAAGGCCTTGATTCTGGTAAATCTAGGTATTGATTTATAGTTTGAACGTGGTGAATTAAAGACAAGATTTTTTCCCCCTGTAATAACTTACTTCAACTACGCTCTACTGAACATTTGATTCCCTTTCTTTAATAGTGTACCAGATATGTTCTTCCTGCCTCTCCATCCATTCTCCACCTTTGACCCACACTGATCTCTTCTCTACGAGTTGATTTGTATAGACTAAATAGTGATATCTCTTGACCTCTGGCTCCCTTTCTGGCTGGTTATTGGGAAGCTAAGTAGGAGATCTGAGGTAGGAGGATGGAAATAAAGTCCGTGCACTCATTTTCCAGCTCACCCTTGACTGAAGGTTGCAGATGCTCTTAAATTTGCCTCTCCACAAGATTCTCCTGTGAGTTTAGTAACACCCTCTCTCTACCCTTCACGTTTGAGTTAGTAACAATTTGGCTGTTATTAACCCAGAGTACTGCACTATCCTGGTGTCTTTTTTACAACCTGTCCATGATCCTGTTAATTGTCCATTTATTAAATTCTCCAGAAATTACACTAAACTGAGTGTGTCATCATTTTTCTCTTAGGACCTTAGTGATAAAAATAACTTGGCAGAAGATCTCACAACTTTCTGTTTAGTTTCATACATTAAAATAGTTTCTGTTATTCAGTTTAACTCCAACTTGTTTCTCCTTAAACATATTAAGTGAGGAAGAGGGCAAAGAAAAAGGACAGGTATTCTCCATTGGCGTCATAGTTTATTCTTGGTTGACTGTTTCCCTGTTTAATACCAAGTGGCTGCTATAGGCACCATATGCACACTGGCTCTGGTAGTGAGAAGGTATGAAAGAGATCTACTCTGGCTGCAACTCTAACAACCCACATCAGCTCAACCAAACCCTCTTGTTGATCACTCCAAACCCTCTTGTTGTGATTCTCAGCCAGCATGTTTCTCAATCTCTAAAATGTTCAGTTGAAGCTCTCCCTATCCCCACCCTTTATTTGATATGCTAAGTTTATGTGGGGAGAAATACTCAAATCCTATGCTGATGGTTTATGAGCAATGAATGATTGCTTCTCTTGCCTCAGGTTTTGGTCTATGAAGCCTGGAGAAGCAGATATAGACTCACAGTCAGGGAAGACTTTAATAAGTCCTGCAAAAGTCTTCCCAGATTATTTTCAGTTTTTCTTTTTCTTTCTCTCTTTTATTTTATTTTTATTTTTGGAATCTGAGCTATCTAAAGTTATTTTATTCTTACCATGGACTGTACCTTATTGTTGATGCAACAGGAAAATTTCCCTTATCATATAGTTATATTTACAAACAGTGAATATACCATTCATACAGCCTCTCAAGAAGTATTTATTATAGACACATGTACTTCTTTCTTATAAAAAACCTATGTAAAAATTATATGTGATAGTCCATTGAGTTTGATGATTAATCAATCAAGTGGCTAAGAACAAACTTTTATAGCAACATTAGTATTTCAATATGAATGATGGGTGTACAAGAAATTATTAAACTTTAAAAAAACATTTTTTGCAGGGTTTAATAATGAATGATTTTATAAGTAGTAAAAGCTCAAAACAAATGCATATATCACTATGGACTCTAGAACTGCAATCCACCTCTTCCTACTACACTTAGAATAAAATTCAAACTCTTTAGCTGATCTAGTCCCTGCCTGACTTACCACAGTCCTTCTGCCTCCTTATGCTTCAGCTATACTGGTTATTGTTTTAGGTTAATGAAAGGGCCAAGTTCTTTCTCCTGTGATAATTTGTCACACTTGGAACCCCTTGCCTGTAACATTCTTATTCCTGTTCCTTATGCATCTGGCCGCTTGTCACTCTTCAGATTCACCCTATACAGTACATTTTCACAGTGGTTTTCTGTGATCATTGTTTCCAAAAAAGCTCCCACTACTCATGTAATTCTTCCTCAGTGCATCCTGTTTGCTGCCTAATATTACTGCTTCTAATACTACACTGCCAGATTTCATTGTATTAACATTCTTTGTTTTATTCAACTTTATTTCTCTATCATGTCTGGAATGTAGAAGGCACTCAAAAAGTGCCTGATGCATGATGAAATCTAGTTTGAATAAAACTGAATAAATAAATCTAGCTCTTGCTTTCAAATAAATAATAGAATTGGATTGTGGTAGACGCAGAATTAGATCCCACACTGATACTTTTTTATCCATCTAGTTCTAGTGAAATGTTGCTTTAAGCTCTGGCATTTTAATGTTGAGAAAGTTTTATGCAAACACCGTCATTGTCTCTAAAATATTTTGTATTTTGTTAGCCTCCAGTGTAGTTATTAATAAAGCTATCACAGCTGTTTCATAATGTCTTTATCAATCCCATTAACTTTGAATTAATTCACATCTTCAGAAAACAAACACAAATAAAAGAATTCCCAACAGAATATTCAGTTGCAGTGTTAGCAAATAGCAAAGAAATCAATCAAGACAGTAGTTTACTCAAAGCTTCATTTATAAAGGTATAATCAACCACATTTCTTAATCCCTTTGTCAGGAAGAATAAATGTTCAATTTGTTTTCTGACCACTTGCTCAAATACCAAACACCTGTACTGTGTAGATATAGAATTAATCATTCCACCATCCATCTACGTCTTTTCTCAGTATCTTTATCTTGCCATTATCATTCTCGGCTTACTTTCTCAAGACTTTTTCTATGATTTCTAAGAAAGTTTACATTTGATAGAAGCTATATATACATACACACTGAAACAACACACTGTTGAGATCACATTTTTCATTAAGGATGTGTTCCAGTTCAGCTTACTTATATTGAATATTTACACAAATACAGGCTGTTTGGTTATTCTTCTATTAGTAAAAGAGTGCATTTAAATTTTTGAAATTCTCATATCACACATAATTTTCTGTGTGTTAATTTTGTGTTAATTTTGACTAAAAATAAAAACAGCTATTGAATAAAGAAAATTATGAGAAACTTAAATGAAGCTTCTGACCTTGAAATGGTAGAGAAAAATAACCAGGTATAAAAACAAGGAAACAAACAATAAGCTATGAAAACAATAAAATACAGCATGTAAACAGAAACAGAATGTCCTGGAAATAAATAGTGAAAAATAAAAATGTACATTAGTAGCACAGAATGTGTGAGAAAAGGGCAGAAAGCAGAAAAAGTAAGATTAAGGTAGATGAAAAGATAATACAGAGGGTAAGAAAAAAAGGAAATGTGGCACACAATGAATCTGGTCAGAAGCAAGAGGCAAAAATTGGGTAAGAAAAACAATAGAGACAGAAGATAAAAATATAAGAGAGAAAGTAGTATAAAGAAAAGGCCAGAGGAAATCTGTAGGGGAACTTTGTAAAGTGTAAAGGGAGACTGGAAACAATGAAGAAAATGTTCACCCAAAGAACAATTACACATATTCATTAAATATGACCATTATATTTTATATGCTGTAGAATAAATAGCCAAGTCCCTGGTTACTCCTGCAGTACTGGAGCCATAATCACAAATCCTAAAGGAGCCTCACAAGCAATAAAATTAATGAGACATCTGGTACAGAGAATATGCTTCCAGCTATAGTCAATTGATGCCATTGTAGGAATGGAGCCAGTGTTTCTAATTCTTCTTATCTTTCAAAAGTAAGTGGTATATTTGGCATTTTATGCCACCTCCCCTTAATCTATTCTTCTCTTTTTTCCTTGCAAATAAAAATATTGATTTTGGAGGGAGCAAGTGCTCAACTCTAGTAATTATTTTCTGGGTCTTTTCATCTAGAATTGGCCATATGAATCAATTGTGAAGAATGAAAGTAAATCAGCTGTACTGGGACTGTGGCAAAGCTTTTGTTTTCCTCAGAAAGATGGCCAATATAGGTAGCATCTTCTCTTTATCCCCCTTCCTTCCTTAAATAGGAGGGGATTCAGGCCCATAGCAGCCATCTTAGGTCCATTAGAGTTGATATTACTGAGTGACTGAATCAACATCAACAGTCTATTAATTCTGGATTGTGTGTGTGTGTGTGTGTGTGTGTGTGTGTGTGTGTGTGTGTGTGTGAGAGAGAGAGAGAGAGAGAGAGAGAGAGAGAGAGAGAGAGGGAAATGAACACATTCAGAAAGCTACTATCAGTCAATTATTTCATCAATTGAAGCCAAATATACTATAAATGATATAGTAGAAATCTAGATTGTGGCATGAATTATTTTAAATGTTATTCATATCTTCATACTATTTTTTGACAGGCAACATATGTTAGCAGGACAGATCCTGACCATAGACCACAAAACTATGACCTCTACATATTAATTCATTTTGGCAAATGAGCCAAAATTTTCCGTTCTAAATGAATGTTTTACATTCAAAGTAGCTGTTTATAAAGAACTAAATTTATTCTAAAGAATTCTATTTGTACATTTTAATCCTTATTGAATAAAGGATTTATTTTATAGATAGGATTTTTCAATTTGTATAAGTATATTCTCCAAGTTTTCCCATTGGCTTTAAATGTTGTCCAAAGTATTTCTTCTTTGATGTTCCTATTTATTTAACTGCCCCGTGTCCTCTGTGAAATTGGAGTTCAGTTCTTATTGTAATCAGAATTTGACTTCAAAAAGGAGAGATTCCCAAATGTTCTCCACCTCCCACTTTGGAGATGGTAGAGGGCACAGTACTGAGGGGACAGCAAGACAGGCAGGAGACAAGGTGCAGTCATCCTAGGCAAAACCATAGCCAGCACTTTGCAGGCTAGCCACTGATAAAACACTGTTAAAGTAAAATGTTGAGCAAGTGCCAGAAAAAGCACACAGCACTTTTTTCAAATAAGTAATAAGGACCTGAAGAACAGAAAGTGCCATCACAATGAAGAAGGATACGATGAAATAAGAACTTTGGGCACATTAGGAAGAATCGAAGACTTTGCACAATATACAAAAAGGGAAGTAGCCTGGGATAGGTGTAAAATTGATCTCAAATTCACATTGGCTTAGAAAATTTCAAGCTACTTATCAGTAAGAAACTGAAAATTATATCTCTAACTATAGGTATGTTATAATGTATATACTTATCATTTTATTAGGTATATAATAAAATGTATATAGTTATCATTCCCCACTAGGAATTCAGTATGTATTGTATGTGTGTGTGTGTGTGTGTGTGTGTGTGTATATATATATGACATATATTATGTCAATATAATTTTTTTATGTATCCTGTGTTGAGGAGCCCCAAAATATCAAATGCAGATGCTTGAATTGACAAAATTTGCTTTATGTTTAAAATCAAATTCCTGGTATATACAGTAGAGAGAGATAGACAAATAGCGTTCATTCTTGACAAAATACTGCCTTCACACACATTTATTGCTTTTGGCTGTTTTACTAATAAAGTAATCCTCAGTTATATAGTTATGTTTATTATTATATATAATAACTTGATGGTATAGGATATATATTTGTATATATTAATAAACTTTTATTTTTGCACACCAATCAAAAATGGTTTTTTAAATGGCAAATTATCCCTTCTGAGGTTTTTTGTTGTTAGTATTTCTTATAATGTACAATAAAATTCTAGGATGTTATTTTGTAATTATCCTGAACTACATCTCTATATAATTTTGTAGAACCTACACATTTGTGGATAGTTTTCCTCAACATAGATAAATTTTTATTTCCTTAGTGAATATCAATTGGGTTGTTTAGTTACACTTTGATGTCAGATAACATAGTGAATTGTTACTCTACAAAACTTATTTTTGTATTTTGTCAAGAATAATGACATATTTAATGGAAAATCTCTTTCCTATGCCTGCTCCAAGCTGATAAATGAGAAACTGTTCCATGCCTTTGCACTGTCAATGTTTTCTTGCTTGTCCACAAAGCAAACTTACAGCTAACAGCCAAAGTGCACATTGTCTATTTTCTTATGTTTTTTCCGGCTACAAAAACAAATTTAGTATTTGTCCTTCACAATTTTACTCTTTCCCATGGAGTTTACGCAAACCCCCAAAATAATATAGAGGCGTATTTTATCTAGTCCCACAAACTCCCATATACATCACAATCTAGAGTTAAAATATTTGAAAGAACAATTATGTGTAATGTGCTTGTCCTTTGGCTGTTTTTGGTCAGCTCGAAGGTATTTCTTTTAGATTCTGCTCTGTGATTCTGTGGTTGAGTTTGCACTACATCGCCTGATGCCTTCTTCTGTGATTCTGACAATTGGAGACACTTGTGTGTATTAAAATGTATGGGAAAAGCAGAAACTTCCTATCTCTAGTCTCCACATCACATCAGCTGGAGAGCACATCTTCCAGCTTTTTGTCGTTGTTAGCAACAGCCATGGTGTGACTCTCAGAAGTTCTAACACCTGCCAACCATATCCTTTTGTTGTTATATTTGATCTCTGCTCTAAGAACCAACAGTGCCATGGTCTCTTCTCAGAGATCTGAGCACTAGCTATGTGGTATGTTTCTCGGACATCTGATCACATAGGAGGATGATCAGTTCCTGTGGTCAGTTTCTACAGTATGGTCCCCACCATTTCTTTTTTGTTTTCTCAGCCTATAATGGTAACTGCTTCCTCCATTAATAATAGCTGTGTTATATAAAAATCTCCCATTTTGGGGGAACCTGAGTGGCTCCGTTGGTTAAGTGTTGACTCTTGGTTTCAGATCAGGTCATGATCTCATGGTTCATGAGATCAAGCCCCGGGTCAGGCTCTGTGCTGGCAGTGTGGAGCCTGCTTGGGATTCTCTTTCTTTCCCTCTGCCTTTCCCCAACTCTCTCTCTCTCTTTAAAAATGAATAAATAAACATTTTTAAAAAAAATCTCCCATTTTTATCTTCCAACTTTACTATAAGGTACAACTAATTTCATCATTAGAATTTTAATTGAGATTTTTTTTTCAGCTTTACTGACAAAATTGTAAGGCATTTAAACTGTACAGTGTAATGATTTGAAATACACATACATTGTGGAAGAATTCCATCAACTTAACTAACACATCCATCATTCTAAAGCATTTGGTGGAAGAAATAGGCTTTAACCTTCACTCTTTAGCATACTAAGAGATCTAAGGTAGTTGTTACCTCTGCTCATTAGATTCAGTGACCATGATGTCAGAAATGTAGTAGACTAGTATGATCTGTGGGATATGAAGGTAAGATCCAGGCAGATTGGAATATGGCAGAGAGTATAAGGGTTGACATAGCCCTGAGGCAATGAGGCAAGACTGTGAAGATACTTGCTGCTGCAGATGAGAACAAATATTTTGCTAGCACTTGTAAATTGGTCTAGAACAAGGATTTGCAAATTGGAACCACCAGACCAAATCCAGAAGGTGGCCTTTTTTTTTTAAGTTTTATTGAAACAATATCTTATTCATTTATGTATTGTCTGTGGCTGCTTTTGTGCTATATATATATTATATATGTAATAATTGTTATATTGTTTATAACAATAAAGTTGAGTGGTTTATATCCTGTAAATCCTAAAATAAAATATATACTTTATGGCCCTTCACCAAAATATGTAGAGAGACACCGTATGTGAAGTTCCTAGGGCTGCTATAACAAAATACCACAATTTGGGTGACTTGAACAATGGAAAATTACCGACTCACATTTATGGAACCTAGAACTTGAGACCAAGTTGTCAGCAGCGCCATGTGTCCTCTGACAGCACTAGGGAAGAATCTGCTCAAGGCTCTCTCTGAGTTTCTGGTGCTTATTTCGTTGTGGCCATATAACTCTAATTTCCAGAGGTTGTTCTTCCTGTATCCATGCATTTGTCCACATTGCCTCCTTTCATGAAGATCTCAATCCTATCAAATTAGAGGCCCACTCTACTCACATTCTACTCAAAATTCACAACCTTATTTCCAAATAAAGTCACATTCTGAGGTACTTGGGATTAGGACTTGAGCACATGAAATTGGGAACACGATTCAACTTAGCATTCCTTGTCCAGAAAAATATAGGCTAAATCAATAACAACCTGTATATTTCAGAGGCTATATTGCCTTGTTTCTAAAATTTGCCGCAGCTGAAAAAGCAGCTGAAAGTTATGTCACTCCCTGTTTAAATTTATACTATTCCACCGTTGTTCCTCAAGATCCATTCACCTACAGCATGGGCAAAAGAGCAATTTATTTATTTATTATTTATTTTTTGGTTTATTATTTTTTCAAAATAGCAATTTAAATAAAGTTGTGATTGGAGCCCTTAGCCGCATTTCTGAAGTCTTTGGAAGCAAAACCAATCTCCACAATTTGCACTGGGATATGACACTGCTTTCTCTAGAAACATTTTTAGAGGCTTCATGTGTTTTTTTTTTTTTTTCTGCCATGATAATCCACCCCACAAGTATGAGAGCCAAATGTGGGATTCTTCTAGTTTCTAAAAATAAACTATATTATTAGAAACTGTCTACATAACTGTAAGATACTTATGCAAACACACTGACCACATTATAAGATGAACTGGGGTCAAAACCACCTTTTTGAATTGACTTCCATAAACCCCAATGTAGCCAATGGGCCATAATGCCATTTTTAATTTCTAGGTCCTAGTGTCAAATCAGAGTTAATGTCTAGAAATCTACCAAATCTTCTTTTTTTTCCATGATGTACAGTAACAGTCTAGAAAAGATTGCAAGACCCTTTGGAGAAAGCTTAGAGGAAGATTTATAATTTATATTATCTAAAGAAACTCTGACATCCATTTCAAATAAACTGAAAACTGAGTGAGAGGCTGAGTGCCCACTGTGATGAATTAAACATTTATTTATTTTGAGAGAGAGAGAGAGAGAGAGAGAGGAAAGGAGACAGAGAATCTGAAGCAGGCCCCGAGCTCTCAGAGCAGAGCCCCATGTAGGGCTCAATCCCACAAACTGTGAGATCATGACCCTAGCTGAAGTCAGATGCTTAACCAGCTGGGCCACCCATGAACCTTCCACTGTGATGATTCAAATCAACTTTCTGCCTTATCCAGAATTTGTGTTGCATAGATCACGTGATGCTTTAATAGATCACCAATCTATTTAAATCTTTGAATCCTGGGATTAATTAGCATCTGCCAAAGATCTAGGAGAGTCAAAACATTCTCATGATTTGTTTCTAATGTGCATTTTATAACATGCGTGCCCCTTCTTCCTTTATATGTGAATGTTTTGTCAAGCATGTGCCATTCTGGGATCTCTCATCCTCACTGTAAAGAGAAAGCCCATCTCATTGGAGGTATTTCTACCATCTTCCTCAACCTACATAGAACTGCAGATATCATGCCTTCTGGTGATGCTGCCCTCCATTTTGGTTCAGTTGTGTATTATCAACGCCTTAGAGAAGGAAATGTCCTCTCAGCACTTTTTTTGCTATATAATCAGACAGCAGATGGCACAGGGCACATCTAGTTCTATATTCCTATTTCCCTAAGCTTTTGGATTTTTTCCCTTTATATTATGTTAGACAATTTCTGATTTTCAGCTTCACTGAGTGTTGGCAACCATTAAGCCCAGATTTCAGTCAACAAAGCAAACAAATTATTAGAGCAGATTTAACATATTAAATCCGGAATCTCTGGGAAGTATAGCCATATCAACAATTCTGGCCCCATCCAATGATACATTCTGTATTCTTTCAAAATACATCCTTAGAATGTATTCCCACTTATATTCTGCAGGCTGCCATAATATAAATCAGCAAAATCTGGGCCCTTTTTCTCTAGTAACATCATCTTTCCCTTTATTATTTCCTCAGCTATCATAATGGTTAACTGCTTCTTGCATTTACTAATCTGTGGGTTATTTTACCATTCCCCTTTTGCTATTTCAGGCTTCCAACATCATCTATTTAACCAGCCTATCATATTGAATCCCCTCTAGTTGATGTTGTTTATGTTTCCTGGCAGGACACAGACTAATTGAGTTACAGATGAATGTATCCAGAGTCAAAAAAAAATGAAATGAAGATAATTTGGAATACATTACAATAGTTTTGGTCTTGCTGTCATTGTTTTTAATGTTTACCTCTAGAGTTTTCTATTTTGCTAGATAAATTAACTCAATAACAACACTTAACAGTGAAAATGAAAATCAGTATCATCTCATTCAACTTTCCACCAACTTTAACATGTCTCATACAATTGTGATTGAACGGTTCATTTTCTATTATTAGAAAGATCAAAATTTTAGATATTTGTTAATTCTCATATTCTGCTTATTTATCTTTTTTAAAAAATTTTTTAATCATTATTTCTTTTTCTGCCCATTGGATTTAAATACACAGATGACATACACAGATGACAAGCACCTAGTTCAGTGTTTGAACACAGGCTTCTAAAGCTTTAATCCACTTCCTTTTGGATTGCTTTAATGGAAACATTTGAACTTATTGGTTTAGAAAACAAATCTGATCTACTTAACTGAAAATTAATTTGTATTTTATAATATTAGAAATTTCTGATCACCACTCCTCCCACTTTTCTACTTCTTGAAGAATATCTATTCAATTATTGTCTTTTTTTGGGGGGGTGGGTGATGAGAGTATCTAGAACTAGATAATGTGATACACAATATGGTGAATGTACCCAATGTCAGGAACTCAGCAAGATACTCTTCTTCTGGGGTACCTGGGTTGCTCACTTGGTTAAGTGTCCAGTTTCAGCTGAGGTCATGATCTCATGGTTCATGAGTTCAAGCCCTGCATTGGGCTCTCTGCTGTCAGCTCAGAGCCTGCTTCAGATCCTCTGTCCCCCCTCCCTCCCCCTCCCCAGCTTGTGTGCCTTTGCTCTCTCTCAAAAATAAATAAACATGCTCTTCTTCCTCCAGATAATCATTCAATATAGTTGAAAATGTATACTTTATAAAATCTCATGAGTAAACTACAAAAAAGTCAGCCATTGATAAGAGAATAATGATGTTTATAAAACACAGATAGGAATATGGTATTCTTCTTCATAAAATCCTTCAGTGTCTTCCCATTGGCTTGGATAAAATTCAGTTTCCTCAGGTGGTTAAGAGGGCCCTCGTGTCCTGATCTGGGCTCTGCTCTAGTGTCACTACTTTCCATTCTTCATCTTGTACTTTGTGCTCTAGCCCAATAACTGGAATTTATGCAGGTTTTTACAGTGCGTGGTATTCTTTCCTCTGGGCCTCCTCAATCTGCTGACCCGTGAGCCATGCACACTGACTCTTATTATCTATTTGGCTAACACCACGTCATACATCAGTTTTCAGCTCAATATCAGTTAATTACATAGATTGCCTTTGCTTTCTTACATAGATTAAGGGGAATTTAGACTCCCAAGGACCACTTTTATAACTCTCTAATGTTGATTTTAGTTGTAGGTTTACAATCTACTTTCCCAAGCAAAGAGTAAGCCCCATGACAGCATGGTCGATGTTTTATGTGGCAAAAACATGGACTGTGATTGCCATGTATGCTGAGTGCCTAGCAAGGAGTCTGGATTGTTTTAGGCAAAAACAAACAAACAAACAAATGATTTATTGCATGAATAAACATTTATTTGGTAGAATGGATGTAGTCACAGTTTTGGAAATGGATGAAAATTATTAGATATTTTAGTACAGATGAGCTAAATTTACTTGAAAGATCAAAAGTAATTTTTAATAGGAAGAGTCGCGTTTAAGTGGGAACTAGAGAGATAAGGAAACATATGGTAGAACAAAGTAGACATTCCCCTGAAATGGATAACATATGAATAGGTAAAACAATGAAGAGAAAATACAAGTAGTCTTCCTTTTGAGAACTCATGAATTACTAGTGTTTTCACTAACAAACATTTTTAACCTTCCATCTATTGTGATCTTATGACTCTATGGATTCTTTAGAATAGTTACATCGCTTGTATTTCTTTGAAATGCATTTTATTTGAAATGTATTTTTTCTGAAATGTAGTGTATTATATAATATTTTGTAGTTATTCCTGACTTTAAAAATACATAAGATACCTTTTTTTTTTAACACTTTCTCATTGATCCCAGTTGACCACAGAATTAGCAGTTTTGTTTGCTAATTTTACTTGTTATCAACAAGGTTATTATTGGCATTTTGGTTTGGTGATTCATCTTCATGCAGAACTTCTTTGGGACCTAGAACACAGATTGTATTTGTGGCCTCTGAGCACTGTGTGCCATTCACTGTTTGCTGTCTTGGTAACCTCCAAAACTCATAACATTTGCAAATAATACTAGTCAGTCCAGCCCTCCAAGGAAGAGGAAGTTTTGCCCTCCCCTACTTGAGAAGCATTTAATTTGTAGGAAGTCAGAAAGTAAATTCAAATAAATGTTTTGACATGATTTTATAATAATATATCCATTTAGCTGAATATTTTAATTATAGATATATGTTTTCTTGGCACATATTTTAAAAATAGTTAAAAATTATTTTAGAAAATAATCTCAATACTTACCTGATCAGTTGACTTACTAAGAATGCTTTTATTAGTAGTACATAATTTCCATAGAAGTGTATGCACCCTTGCCAAACAGCATTACTCCATCTACATTTATTTACAAAATAATTTAAAATCAAAGTGAGAGTAATTAATCATAGACTTTTTTAATGAGAATAATTGTAGTGCTCATCTAACTGAATTCAAAGATGATAAAATTTTAAATAAGCATTTATCCAATGCCATAGTATATTCATTAAACCCACCCTGTATATTGTTGGAAATAATTTTACGTTTGTAAGAATACTGTATAAACTATGTAAATTCATTGGAGTATTGCACATTACTCTCTCTATTTTTTTTAGATTTGTTTTTATGTATACTAAAAGTATCTTAATTAATCCCTATACTTCCTTTTGAAAGCTATCCTGTGTCTCCATATTATATTTTATACCCCTTTGTATTTTGTAAAACTGTTTTATCTCAGTATTTTTTTTAATTTTAGCTTTATCCTGAAATTTTACCTTAAGGCCTTTTTGAGCAGTTAAGTTTAACTTGCCAATCAATAATTTAAGGTTTTCATAAAAAGCTTTCCCTTCTCCAGGAGCTCATTGCTCTAGTGTCATAAAAACAGCAATCAAGAAAAAAAAATCAACTCTGACATAATGTGGCAAGGCATTTCCTATATCATCTTTTCACCCCCAAAGTTATGAGCATAAATTTCTGTCAGAACCCTTAAATTGCTTAAAAAGTGCATAAAAGTAAAGGTTTATAAAGCACAAAATTAATATACACAGATACATTATGGACTTTTTATTGTCTTACTGTTCCTGGAAAATAATTATATAAATACATTGACACATATTTATTGTATCATCTAGTTTTATATAAAATGCATTTATAAATATAGGATGTATGGGGAATGTGCATGAAGTATCTATCATAGTTTCAATGTTTTAATAGTATATAAGATATTTTTTCTATAAAGTAGTGTAGAGTTTCCCCCAAATATGGAATGAAAGGATCCAAAATGTCTAGATCTTCAGTAAGTTTGCTATGTTAAGGAAGAAGGGTCATCTATTATCTATTTGGTTTTAATTCAGAAGTTTGGGGTTACAACATGGCTGTCAAGATTTTCCTGATCTGATGTTGTCCTTGCCTTATAACAATTGTAGGAGAGGACAAATAATGTTACTTCTACTCTTTTGAGTTATCCTGTAATAAAAGACAGATTAACCAAATAAAAACAAGCAGAAGTTTAGTAACATGTATATCTCATACATATGTGGGCGATACCCAAAGAAAAATGAGTCACTCCCTGAGGTGGCTTAGAATTCCGATTGAAATACTATCTTAATAGGGAAAGGGGAGGGGATATAGACTTCTCAGGGGAGAATAAATAATTTTTAGGAAGTTGAATGGGCCTGTAGAATGGATGGGAGATATGATAGTTTGTGACAAAAATTGTCAGGTGTGGTGCAGACTTCTAGTCTCTTGTCCTGTGATGAGTCAATCTTCCCTGGGTGATGGAACTCCAGGAGAGGGGATTTATGACAACCGAGTTCCTTTTGAGGAATCTGTCTTTAGGCAGATAAAGGGAGTTCAGGGAGAGCCACTCCCTGCATTTGCTATTTTTCAAGTGCCTACAGCTCAAAATGATCAGTATACTCAAGTGCCCTGTTTTGTAATGGCATGTCCTTAATTCCTACAGATCTATTTGGGGTGGCATGAATTCTGCTACCCTTCAGAGTAATATGGAAATACGTGATCCATGAGAAGTATTTAAGATTGAGATTTAGAGAAAAAATAGCTAACTTCCTAGTGCACGTAAGTTTAATCAATGTTTAATATTATAAAATTAATGACAAAAACTCAAAAAATAATTATAATATGTATTTTAAATTTTATTTATGCTATATTTTAAATTAATGGTTCTTATAAATACAATTCAGTTTTCTTCCTTGAAATTTAAGCATGTAATATAGGAAACAGGATGATTAGCATTTATTTATTACATATAATAAAAAATACAATTTACATACAGCACAGGTCAGCAATGCTTTCAATACTTTTAGTTTTGCTGTTTGGTTGTGGTGTTATAATCATTATGTTGAAAAGTCACATAACCAAATGCAAAACCACTAACAGTTCTTTCTTCTGAGCAAAGACATTCCCACACCAACTTCATGCCTTCTGCCTTCTGAACAAAGCTTAGGGAGATAGGTAGCCACCTGTTTGAACTGCCTGCAAGATGTTACATGGTTCCAATAGAGGGCTTTTTGCCTTGCCTGCAGCAAGCTAATAAATCTAAGTTAGATGGACTACAGGTTTGTTCTTGGTGTTTTGTGATTTGTGGACTTCAGTGGCCATTCAGTGATCAACAGCTTGAGTACTGGGTTTAGATTTCATGTTTGTAATATTGCACTCACTCACACTGCAGAGTCTGTATTCACACAGAGAAATAGATTTTCCTTCTTCTACTTTTAAGCCACTAGATTATAGCTCTATTAATAACAGCTTACTTTAGTCTAACTATGTATGTGTATGTGTGCATGTGTATATATGTATATGTCCATATATATATACACACACGCAAATATAATCCCCAAACAGAGCAACCCATTACTGTACACCATTCAAAAAAGTAAAACAAATTACTTTTAAAATCCTTTTAATTCCTGATATCCTGACATTTGAACATCCAAAAAAAAAAATGATACAAAAACAACAATCAAAATAAACCCAAAAAATAGAAAAAAAGGAAAAGTTTCTCATTGTGTAAAATGAGCAAAGTAAAGAGAAAATGTGAAAAAAAGAGGAATCATCTAAAGGGTAAATATATTTTTAAATTGCTATGTATTGTTATTAAGAGTTTTTTTTGTTATTAAATAGTTTTTTTCTCAGCATATTTTACACACTGTTATATTCTTAATATAATTTTTAAATTTTGCTTTCTTATGTAATGTAACTTATAAAAACTCTCCAAATTTCCATAGATATGTTTTATAAGCCTCATTTTCAGTGTTTTAGAATATATTTTGCATGGGTTAATCATAATCTACTGTACCACTCCCCCACTGTAATCCTTGCATTCTAATTCTTCATTATGTTTAAACTAGACATGAAAAATTTTGCATATTCTTTTTTATAGCAATTATCTCAAGATAGAGTCTCAGGAAGTGAAATTATTAAGCACAAACAACTTAAAGGTGTTGTTGCATATCATCAAACTGCTTTTCAAAATTGTTGCACCAATGTTTATCTAATTGTGTATAACAGTGCCTATTTTTCCATATTCCAGATTTTCATTGGCTTTTTTCATATTTAAAAATGATAATAGCAGAGTTAAAGAAAGTTACTTTATCTTTTTCGTTCACATATATTCACCCTAAACATGACAGGAGGTTAGAAATAAATATGTGAATTCATGAAAGAAATGCCATTGTTATTTCATTCTTCACTGATCACATGTTAATAGGGTTTTTTTTCTTAAATTTGTATTAGTCATTGTCATTTGATTTCTTAAAAGTATGTATTCTCATATTTACCCTTACATCGTGAAACAAAGACTATTGGGAGAAAAAAGTATTTTATCTGTCAGAAAAGAACATATAGTAGTGAAAAAAAATCACTGAGTGGTTGGCTAGGGGAAAAACAAGGGGGCTTATATATGCTAAAAAGGAGGAAAAATCACTCATTAAGGATAAAACAAATTCTAAATAAGTCAGAATGAAGCTCTATATATGTACACAATTTGTTAAAACAAATCCTGTTATTTATTGGTCCAAAATGTTTAGTTAGGTTCAGAAACAGTTTAGCACAGTGTAGTCACCCAAAGTACATGCTTCTGTCAGATACAGCAGGTTAGAACCAGTGGTGATAGAAAACAAGATCCAGTTTGGAATTTCCTAAGGTAGTGCTAATGCAAGTGGAAAGTTTTCTTTTTACAGTATATTGGAAATTTAGTGTTTTTGATGTTGACTTGAAATAGCTACATATTTATTAAACATTTTAATCTACTATTGGTTAAACTTGATTGAAAGATTTTATCATCTGTTTTTAACTGGTGTAAAAATCATGGTGTGTGTGTGTTCTATTTTATGAATAGACAAAGATACCAACATTCTGCTGTGATTGGAGTTTCCTTTTAGATGGGCAATGAAGTTTCTTTTCCCACCTACATTTTACAAAGGACCAATATCTCAGAATCAACTGCGAAACAAATTGTTACATATCACACACACACACACACACACACACACACACACACACACACACACGCTTATTTAAATTGAGGCAAGATTTAAATGGGTGTTGGGAATACAGTAATCTGGTCACTGGAAGAATAACTTTGTCCAAGTAGTGGAGAGAGTGGTGGATTGGGTTTGTTAGTTTGGTTATTTGTTGATTTGTATACAACACTGTGGCTATGGGTAGGCAATTGACATGAGGTTTTGATAATCCAGACCTTCCTTTAAATCACAAGGTCACCAGTGTATTCAAATAATATGGGGCTAACCCTTTCAAAAAATGGTTTAACATATGTAACTGTTCAAGATGGTACACAGATAATAATTGTTCACTCCATTCTTGTTTTATTGTTATTCCAGTTCAAAATTGGTGCTTGTATAAATCTTGATATTTTTGTATTCAGTTCCCTTGAGTGTTTCAGTTAGTTGAAATTTTTCAGTTTCTAATTATATATCAATGATTTAAAATTTTGTTTAAATTTGCACTGATATAATTTTTGTATTTTTTGGTGACTTATTGCTACTTTATTTGGAAGTTTGATACAAGAATATCGAGGTTATTAGCCTCCTATCATTTTGCCTGGGAACTAAGTTTTATTAACTTATTTTTTAGTTACAGAGTTATACATACACACATCAGTACACGTATTTATACACATCAGTGTGGGAAATCTGAGAAAAACAAAGAAGTGAAAACAAACACTAAATGAATACCTCACATTTTTACCACTAGGAAGCAACCCTAAGAACATTCAGAATCATCTTTTTCAAGACCCTTCACATATCTAATTTATATAATGAAATAATATATAATTATTGTTTTGCAACATATTGTTTTTTCCCCACAGATTTTACACTGAACATCTCTTTTTTTAATTTTTTTAAGTTTATTTATTTTGAGAGAAAGAGAGAGAACCAGTGGGAGAGGAACAGAGAGAGAGGGAGAGAAAGAACCTCAAGCAGGCTCCCCATCGTCAGGGCAGAGCCTGATGCAGGGCTCGAGCTCATGAACCGTGAGATCATGATCTGAGCCAAAATCAATAGTTGGTCACTCAACCGAGTAAACCTCCCAGGCACCCTAAACATCTCTTTTCCTTATGAGAAACAGTTTAGGCTTCTTATAAATATTAGTGTGCTTTGATTTCTCACAAATCATAACCTGTGTGGGATTATAACAGGTTTCATGGATGAGTCAATGAAGAAATGAAGGGCTTCACACTTCTTGCTCCTGCCTGTCTTAACTCTGGAGCTCCTTTTTCTTGTTTAATATTTCCTAACCCTTAATCAACTTCTGACTTATTATAGTGTATATATAATATATAGTGTATATATATATATATATATATATATATATATATATGTATATATATATAGTGTATTTACTATGTTTACTGTTTATAGTTTATCTTTCTCAGATTATAAGCTCTACATTGATCATTGATGTATCTTAACTATGTATTATATGTGTGTATATATATATATGTACACATATAATTATATATATATATATACACATATATATACAAACATTCAACAAATATTTGTGAAATAACTGAATAAATTGATGATTTCAAATAGTAACCACATTGAATTAAGTGAGAATCTATCAGCTTATTGAGATGTTTACATAGATGGGACTCCAGGTAACCAATCTGGGAAAAGACAGGAAGCAGAGAAACTTCTGAGGGCAAGAGGAAGTATGCAGAAATATTGCATCTGTCTCAAAGTGAGGACATTCTATTTGACAAAGACCACTACTCCTGTTGTCCCAAAGCTGCAATGGTTAATGTCCAGCCTCACCTTAGTCCTTAGATTGTTGGCTAATGATCCAGAGTTCTGTGAGTTATTGCTAGCTTGGGTAAACTCAGTTCCATGGTCTGGTCTAGTTATACAAGTGAGAAGAAGTATAAACCTCTCCTTGACTTCCAAACTGAGAGAGAGCCACCATAAATTATGCTACCCTTAAGGATATAAAACTTCAGAGTGAGTTCATTACACTAAAAAAATAAAAAGTGATCTTAAAACATACTGAATACTAGGAAAGCCAAAAACATTTAAATCCAAATATTCATTATAACGTATATTCACCATTGACATGTTGACATAGGAACATATTAAAAGATATTCTTAAATATTCATTTAAAAAGATTTAATCTTTCCAAGATTGGACTTGTGATGCTTCTCTAGAAATTTAAATATATCTGTTTATCTCAGGTGATATTAGTTTATTCCACAATTCATATTTAAATGCAGTGATTTATTGATTATTGTTCATTCTAATAATGTAGTCTGCTTTTAAAAAGGAAGGTCACATTATTATTGCTTGTAGTCAAGTCAGTTAAATTCAAGTACTTATTACTCCATCTGTTCTAAATATACTATATAACTTTATTACATCATTACTTTTGACTTTTGAAGATGTTCTTGGACAGTAGAGTATGACAAATTAGATTAAATATATATGTGTATACGTGTGTATTTTTTATGTGTAAAGTTTCTTTTTCCTTAGGTTATTATAGATTTTGACTTCTGGGTTTTTAGCTCTCTTTTTATCAAATAATTTTCACATATAATACAATCCTTTCAGGTGTTATAAGATGAAAATTATTTCATTTTCTCTTTTATATATATTGTATATATTGTACATATATATGTATGTATATATACCTCCCAAATGTGTGTACGCATAATTTATGTACATACACACACATTTGAGAGAGAAATATACATGAAATTATAAATAATAAAATGCATTATAGTTCGTATGAAATATTTTATTCTAAAGATGTATTTCTTTCTAAAGATAAGCAGGGTAGCTTTTTATACAGTAGCATTTTAATACTATTTTCCCTGAAATGATAAAAAAGGTCCTGAAAATAATCCTGACAGCTCTCTAAAAACCACTTACATTATCTTATTTTGTAACCAAAATGGATATTTATGAAAATTTAATGCAGATAATGAAGCATAGCATTATACTCTATCAATGAGGACACCAGTCATGTGTAAAAATATAAAATGAAAGGACTGTAATTTAACGGACTACACATAAATAACAGCCTTATCATTGTGCTTAGCCTGGTTTCCCATGGAAACAAGAATTATAAAACTACCTAGTGCTCTCACAGTCCAGGTAGCAAATAAAAGTTAAATAACAATTATTATCATTACGCTGTCCATCAGACTGTCAGTCTCTAATGTTAATAACTTTGCCCTTAGCAGCCAGTTTTTAGCAAAGTTTACAATGATCTGAGTCTCAATGCTAAGTAAGAATATAAAACATCAGGAAAATAAAAACAAATCTATCAATCATAGAGATGTATCAAGAACAAGTGACAAGAAAATTTGCAGCAACTTTGCATTTATTCTTCAATTTATTTTAACAATAGATGCCAAATTTTGAAACAAATGTTATGCATGTCCCCTTTCTTGCAGGATATGTGAACCTTTTTAAAGATGCATATTGAAAAGAAATGTAATCAAATACATTACCCTTCTACCATATTTGCTTCCCAATTCAAAAAATGCCCAGGGGCACCTGGGTGGTTCAGTTGGCTAAGGGACTGACTTCAGCTCAGTTCATGATCTCACGGTTCATTAGTTTGAGTCCAGCATTGGGGTCTCTGCTGTCAGTTCAGAGTCTGCTTCTGATCCTCTGTTTTCTTCTCTCTCTGCCCCTCCTCCCCTTATGCTCTCTCCCTCTCTCTGAAAAATAAACATTAAATAATATGCCCCGCAGGTTCATAGTAACTACCTCCATAATAAGTGTTCTCTGATCTTCCTACTAAAGGTCCCTATATTATCCTTCCTGATCAGAAATTTTCTGAAATCATCAGTTATAAATACCATTCTTTCTCCAACTCATTTTATTGTTTCCTATCACATAAAAACCATTGCCTGTCACTAATTTTCAACAAAGTCCATGCCATCAAATAATACCTATCTGTATCTTTATTGTGGAAAACTGTCATTTGTTGTCACATGTCAAAGTCACGGGTTTGTTTTAAAACTGGCTTACATTTTCCTCCTCAAGCTTTCTTTTATCATCTTCTTAGCATGTAACAGTTATCATAGAGGAAAATCTAAAATAGCAACTTTGTAGTTTTTCACTCTTATCATTCTCTCTGTATTTAATAGAATATTACATTTATCCCCTAACAGTGAAATGTACAAATTGCATTTTTATGACAGTAAAACAAAGACACTTCCAAAATTCATTTTGGAAAGCTATGTTTTGCCTAACAGAAGCAAATATATTCTTCTTATCTAAGGAAATGTGTATCATAAATGCGGGACTTATGTGTCTGATAAGTTTTTTGCTTCTTAATTTGTGAAAAATAGTTATACTAACCTTAGAAACTACCATTTCAGTTCTTATAAAAATAGTCAAATTATAATTCTAAAAATGTTAGGTTCTGGAATATATGTCTGTACTCTGTAATAAAGTTCTACTCATATAATCTCTGGTTTTGAAATAATGAGTAATGTGCTTCTTTTTTTTCTTTCTTTTTTTAAAGAACAATTTAAAGCATTCTGCATTAGTCTAGTTTGAATAGTATGGCCTTTGTTTCTCTTCATCATTTTGGAGCCTTTATATATGTCCTATCTCATTCCGTTGACTCTTATGATATTTACTTTTCATTCTTTATTTGTCAGATTAAATGCAACCATCCCAGAAAATCCTTTTCTGACTGCTTTCTCACCTTAATTATTATCTCAGAGCACTATTCATTTCACTGATAGTTGCTACAGTTTTGTCTGCACTTCTGTAAATCCATGTTATGTTTTAGAATGTGGATATATGTAAAATAAAACATGTGACTTCCTTGATCCTAGATGACATTATGTCAAAACATTGTGTAATCTATTGAGAGACATTAGGAATTAGTGATAGCTTCCAGCACATGAATAATATTAATGTATACATTTATTTAATAATAATATGTATCCAAGTCTTACTCCATACAAAGAACTGACTTGACCGGACAATGACCAGTGTCTGCAATGTAGATAAGAGACGTGATTTTTGAGGGGAAAAAATGAAAAGTTAACAGGCAATTTCATGAAAATGTAGTAAGTGCTGTGGGAGGGAGAGTACTGGGTGCTATGGGAACGTCATAGGGAGAATCAGGAAAAACTTCTTGAAGGAAAAGAACTGCAAGCTGAAACAAGAAATGTAGTAGGATATACCCAGGTAATAAGCAAGAAGAAGAATTTTCCAGGCGGAGGAAAGTAGAGTTGCATAAACTCAGATGAAAATGACATTAGGACATGTTTAAGAAATTTACCAGTTGATTATGACTAGATTATAGTGTATCGGGCTGACTAGTAAAAGATGAGGTGGAGAGGTAAACCAGTGTTGAATCATGACAAGTCCCATAAATCAAGTGTCCTATCACAGAAGTGAAGTTAGAATGTCTTTTATTGTCATATAATAAAATTGAATGGGGATATTAGAAAAGTAAATGGTGTCTTGACTCTTTTAGATCAAATTATTTCGTTGAAAGTCTCCATCATGGGAAAGAAAGCTGGGTTTCTCATACTATGTCTCACATGTGTATATACATCTTACTAGCTTTACAAATAAAAGCTAAGAACATCACCGGATCCTGGGATCTGATGTATGTAAAAGACCTATTTCTTCAGTATTATGAAAAACAAGTTTTTCTGAATTTTCTGTACCCTATGTGTATGAATGAAGGTTATTTTTACAAAGGGCTTCCTGATGTAGTTCAGTGCACTTTCACATACTAGCCGACCTATTTTTCACAAATCCAACTCACTTAATTCCATTCTATCTCATGTAGAGTTGTTAGCACAAAAATTCATTAATATTTTAATACCATCAAAGTATAAGCCATCTTGTGATTAAAAATATGTATAGCCTGTGAGTGCTATATGTTTCTGAAACAACCTTCTCGTTTGTAAAATGAATATACTATTTGGTCAACATCTACTTCTAGTTACAGGAATAAAGCCAGCATCAGAACCCAGATCTCCTATTATATTCTGTACAGTATTCTTTCTATTATATTCTGTCTTTCTCAGTAGCTGGATAATTTATAACAGGGTAATGGTTACCAAGTTTATAGCCATCAAGTTCATTTTTCTGTATGTAACAAGAAGATAACAGATATGGGAATTGAAATAATTCATAAGGTTTGTTATAATTATTATTTTAAATTGTAATGATAGCAAATAAGAATTAAAATATTAAATTTATTGACACCAACGATATGCTTGTCTTTGAAAAATATAAGAATCCATCCCTTTAGTTACATGAATAGCCTACATCTGAAATAAGTCTGCAACAGAATGATTTAGTGTAGAAATGAGATCAGTACATTTATTTTCAGTAAACATAGTCACCACTAAAATTTCCCACGCTGTAAAAGCAGAGCAGAATAGCTCAGAATCTTGCTTCTAATGAACTGATATCAAAAGCCATTAGTTTAGTTTGATATGCTCAGCTTTGGTGTGAAGGTAGAAAGATGCTTCTTTTTTTTCCTTAACTTTAATGTGATTTGTTTCCAATGCCTATTTATTTTTATTTCATTTTTATATAATGGTGCTCACTACTTTTGCTGTATTTCATTTTGGTAGAAATAGTTTTGCGTATTTAATATTTGAAATGGAAAGCCTAATAGGCCTATGTGTTTATCCACTATATAAAATGTAAAATTACAGTTCAGAGAGAGATATTAAATTCATAGACACACAGGTACAAAGAATACAGAGTAACCTAGCTGATTTATGGGTGAGTGAATCAAATAGGAAAACAGCCCACAGAAATACATTGGATCTTTTGGGGGGAAGGGGACACAGCTACATAAATGATGTTAGAGAAGCTGGAATCATGATTGGAGTTTCTTAATTAGTATGAAATTTGGCATTGTCTCTAGATCTTGTAACCTTCATTTGGTGTTGCCTTTTAATAATTATGTAGGGACGCCTTTGAGAATTAAATTATTTACTCCTGAATCTTCTCTTAAGCTCGTTGTTTTTACCTAAGTATTTTTAAATATTTAAGTTAATTAACAACTGAAAAAAGAAAATTAAAAATTAATGGTCCTTAAGGAAAAAAATACAACACTTTATATTTAATATAATATAAATATCATCAACTTTAAGGCACAGCAATATTTTATGTAACAAAGAAAGTGTAATTCTAAGACATAGTGATTTTTACATGTATCTCAATTTCATAGATGTTCAAATGTGAAAAAGTTGTGTGTAGAAATGATAAAATGGGATACATGTAAGATTAATTAAAATTAATAAAAGCAAGAGAAACGACTTTTTCAGACTGTTTTGCAACGATTATCATTTTACAATGTCTGAAACAAGTGCCTAGTAAGTTAATAAATAAATAAGATAGGAACAAAAACAGAGACATGATCTGTTTTGTTTGGTGCTATAGAAGGAGCAAGCCATTAGCAACGGGCTGTGTTTTATATTCTTTACAGTACTAAACTTTTAAAGGCTGGGGTAATGTTCCTTTGATAGTCACATCAGCCTTCACTGAATCTCACATAGCCCTTTGTTATTGCACACTAAGAAGGAAAGGATTTATAATCAATCATAAATACGGCAAAATGAATTGCATTATACCTGTCAACAATACAAGCAAGTAAGCTTTAGAAAAAAGAATATGAACTCTCCCATCTCTATATTCATCGGGTTAGATTATGCTTCACTGTGATGACATCCCACCAAAGCTCAGTGGCTTAGCACATCAAAACTTAGTTTCTTGCTTACCTAAAGATAATGAAAGTTTTGAGATTTTGCAGGTTAGCCCTTCTCAGCATATGGTGATTAAAGATTCAGGTTTCCTTGAGCTTTCCATGCTGCAATTTCAATCTTTGTCCTCTGAGATGGTTACAGAAAAAACAAAGGGAGCCGTGAGTCACCCTGAAGCATCTATTACATCTATTCCTGTTGGCCAGAACTTTTCACACGACTCCATGGACTAACTCTGAAGTCAGCTGGGAAGTGTAGTGTAGTTCATGGGTATTTAGTAATCACTGAACCCAGAATATGTCTGTAAAACACTTTTATCCAGCGCATACATATCTATTAGGAATATTCCTTTAATGCTAATAAGTACTGGCTTTGAGGGTAAGATGTTCTGGATAGAATTATATGAAAAAAAAGAAAAAAGAAAAAAGAAGAAGGAGAGGAGAAGAATAAGGAGAAGGAGGAGGAGGAGGAGGGAGAAGGGAGAAAGGAGAAAGAAGAAAGAAGAAAAGAAAAAAGAAAAACTTCCCTTTGGCCTCTGATAAAGTTATTCTTTTGCTCATGCTTTTCCTCAATTTGAATCTAGATCATAGTTTTATTTTAAGTACCAAGCTTTCAGCATGACATATATTTATTTACATTTTGATTATCTCTTTTCAAGCCTATGTTCACTTTGAGACCAGGGACTACAGACTGTGTTTCATTTGTGTTTCCCCACAGACTATAACTGATTCTATTATAGTATACACTCAGTAAAATATAGTATTGCATTTTTATTCAAAATCCTACTCACACATCCACTTTTATTTTTTCCTTTTACTTTCTGGGAAAATTAAATTTCAATTCTCTTGATTTTTTTACTTCATATAAATATGTCTCAAATTGAAATAATTTTATTAATGATGTTAATCATTGAAAATTATGAGTTGTAGACACCTGAGAAAATATGAGAAAATGGTTGATTGGCCAAATTCATCATAGTTGCAAGTACTTATAATTGAGAAAATTACTTGATCTGGAAATTTACATTTGGGTTCACAATTGACAGTTTGTGAATGTGAAAAACTAACGTAAATTTGCCAGTGCTGTTTTTAGTCTCTCTTCATCTCAAAAATCATGTTTCAGGTCTGCTTTCAGAGTAATGTAGGTACTGAGACTTATATGGCATGTAATATGATTAATACCAAAAATATATATTGGACACTATTATAGTATATACTCAAATGGAAGAAATACATTTGAGAATTATATGTGATCTTAATCTTTCAGATAACAGGAGAAACATAATTAATGTTACTTTGCATTATATATTATGGATAAATGGAAATTTTTATGTAAAAATAATGATATATATTTCAGTGTTTTATAAAGATATCTCAAAGGGCACCTAGGTGACTCAGTCAGTTAAGCATCTGATTCTTGATTTGGGCTCAGGTCTTGATGTCACAGCCATGATGGAGCCCTGCCTTGGGCCCCACGCTGCCAGGCATGGAGCCTGCTTAAAATTCTCTCTCTCCCTCTCCATCTTTCTCTCTCTCCCAACAGAAAAGATACCTCAATATACATGTGTTTTAATGTTCTATAAATTATCACAGTAAGTCTAACAGTAAAGAACATGAAGTGATTTGTCTTTGATTTGTTGCTTAAACAGAATTTATACTACTAAATCAGCATAGTAGTTGTAGCCAAATGCAAGAAACTACATGCCTTTTTAATTTAAAACAACACAACAAAAATCTTGACCAATTTAAGCTGGATTTAAAGTTTTGTGCTAATTGTACATGTATCATAAAATTAATATTTAATCAATAATAACCACAGCAAAAGCTTCTACAAGCAGTTCTGTGTGACAAGCACCATTCAATCACTATATATATATTTACTCAATTAATTTCAAGCAACTCTATGATATAGGTATTATTATTATCCCTATTCTACAATTGAGGAAACTAAGGCACAGACAGGTTGAGCAAGTTGTCCAAGATCTGGGTCTTCATAGTATAAGTTCTTAAAACTCATACAATGTAATTTCTTTAAAAGTGCAAAATAAAAATGGTCTGATAAAATATTCAGGTAAGAGAAACTGCCTACCATTTTGATCATATAATTCAATTAATAGTAATCAATTTAATATATAAAAGAGAGTAGCAAAAGGGAGAAGAAATATAAACTTATGTAAGGAGAAATAACATACAGTCTGACTGTATGTTGAATAAAAGAAAACATACTTTAATTATGAAAACAGAAATAGGTTGAAGTAAGAAGTATGTGGTCTTAGTCCCTTCTGGCTGCTATAACAAAACACCTTGGGCTATGTAGCTTATATACAACAGAAATTTATTTTTGACAGTTCTGGCAGCTGGGAAGTGCAAGATCAAACTGCTGGCATTTCCTACCCTTCTTGTGTCCTAACATGATGGAAGGGGGCCAGGGAGCAATCCTGGGCCTCTTGTGTAAGGGCGCTAATCCCATGAGAGCAGAGCCCCTGTGACTTAATATCCTCCCAAAGACTCTGTCCCCAAATACTATCACCTTGAGGGTTAGATTTCAACATATAAATTCTGGGGGCAGGAGGCACATTCAGACCATAGCATGTGGAAAAAGATATACTGTAGAAATGCTAATCAAAATCAACTGGATAGCATTATCCATAACAGGAACAGTATAGTTCAGAAAATTTAATGTCTAGGATAAAATATAGAAGGAATTCTTTTTGACCTTTTATTAGGCAAAGACTTCTTAGGACACCAAATAACCAACCATAAAATAAAATATGATAGATTGGATTTTATCAGCATTAAAAACTTCTTTTCAGAAAACATTATAGTTTTCATTATAAAAATGAAAGGACAAGTCAATGGGAAATATGATTCATCATTCACCCATCTAGTAAAGGAAAGTAATCTAGAAGGATAAGAAAAAAAAAAAAAAAAAAAAAACACCAATAGCCTCACTTGAAAAAAATGGGAAAAAAATTACTTGAATAGACGCTTCAGTAATTAGAAGGAGAAGGAAAATGTCAGAGCAGGAAGTGCCAGGAAATCTTTTCCCCACCTAGACAACAATTGTACTGACAGAATCTGTCTGATGTAACTACTTTAGAACTGTGGAGTTTACTGAAGAGTTAGAAATTCCAGAAGAAAGCTTGGTTTGTAAATGGTGGTTAATTTAGCTCTTAGCACGTAGCAGCTACCTACCCTATACATTGGCACTGGACTAGATATGGGCTGACTCAGCACAACCATGGGTAATCTCATTGTTGAGGGTGCCCCTAACAAAAGACTCCTTCGGTTTAATGGACCAAAAAGCCTGGTCAAGAGATATGGGGAAGGGTTAAGAATGGAAAAGTTCTGAGCACTGAGTCAGAGAAAAATATCTTCAAGTGTCACTCCAGATTAAGGATGTCTCTCCAGAGGTGCCCCTTCTCCCACATATAGAGACCTCCAGATGGAGGTGCTTGGGCTAGAAATGCACATATATATGATATATATGATATATATCATATATATATATGATGCACATATATATGATGTATATATATATATATATATATATATATATATATATATATATGAGCATTGTCAACCAAATGGCCTGAGTCCTTGACTCAGTGTTGGGGGTGGGGGGACAGCTTTCCTCTCTGAGGCATGCCTGGTAGAGCCTTTGTAATTGCCTGTGATTGGGCCTATGATTGGGCAAGTTTTTAACCGGGAGCCAGACTCTGCATGTTTCACAAAATCTTTGTGTTATTTTTATTTCTTTTTGTAAATCAGATTTTACAGTATTTATGAAGAAATGAATAACTCCCCATTATTCTTTCTTTATAAAGAAATGAATAACTCCCCATTATTTTATAGACCTGACTCTAATCACATGTACTGGAATTGCCTGTCCTTTGAAGGAATTCACTGGAAGCAATAAAATCAGGACAAGTACCATTACTTTAGGATCATTCTTAGATAATTTTTTCAACTCACCACATGGCTATTATCTCTTTGGGCTTTAGTTGCCTTATTAAAGAAATTTTTGAAATTTATATTTTTTTAGGGTTTAATAAGAAAAAACTCGAGCCATTCTATGCACCTTTATGCAGGAAGATATTTTAATGCAGGGAATTAGAAGTGCATGCATTCTTTTTTTTAATTTTTATTTTTTTTTTGATGTTTGTTTATTTTTGAGAGAGACAGAGACAGAATGCGAGTGGGTTGGGGCAGAGAGAGAGAAGGAAGCACAGAATCCAAAGTGGGCTCCAGGCTCCGAGCTGGCAGCACAGAGCCTGACGCGGGGCTCGAACTCACGAGCTGTGAGATCATGAGCTGAGCTGAAGTTGGACGCTCAACCGACTGAGCCACCCAGGCACCCCTACGTGCATTCTTTAGAAGAAAAGACTGTGAGGGCAAAGGTCATGGAAGCCAGCAATGATTAGCGCAGCCCTCTGTCCTAGCAACACAGCGGTTCTCAAAAGCTCACCTGAGAGCTGTTGAAAATGTCCCGCTGTTGAGATGTGCACCCACCTGCCTGCACCTGCCTCCAAAGAATACGACTTTGCCTGATTTTCCACTTCCTATATCTCACACAAGGGCCTCTCTCCACACGTGGAGAGGAATAGGAGGCCAAGGACTATGAGAATTTACAAAAGAAGGTATGATGCTTTATTGAGGGACTGGGTAGTGGAGTTTGTAAATAAGATAGTCTATACCTCTATGATCTTACATTCTTTACTCTTGAGTAGATTCTGTGCCTGTGGGACTAATAAACTTCGCTGTATGCATGGCCTGAATAGTAAGAGGTCTGGGAGAAGCTTAAGCAAGAGAAAGAATTAAATATGTTCAGTTAATTACCACCAGGAGAAGAAAACACTTAAAGCAACATTTCAACAGAAAATTAATCAACAGTGTCATCTTTCCACCTAGAGAATAACATTAGGGTTAATAAATCCATAAATACATGAAAAATTGGTAGAGAAACTCAATTGAAAGTCATTATTACTCTGTAAGAAAAGAGATATTTTATTTTTTAAAATTTTCTAAAAATGTTTATTTATTTTTGAGAGAGAGGGGGGCAGGCAGAAAGAGAGGGAGACACAGAATCCGAAGTAGGCTCTAGGCTCTGAGCTGTCAGCACAAAGTCTGATGCGGGGCTCAAACCCAGGAACTGCGAGATCATGACCTGAGCTGAAGTCGGACGCTTAACCAACTGAGCCACCCAGGCACCCTGAAAAGAGATATTTCAGATTTTATTTTGAAGATGAATATAGTACTCTACATAAAATATTGGTCCAGATCAATGCTTTTCAAGGTATTTTTGGCTTAAAATTCACATTGCTTAGTAGAAGAAAAAGGAATGCCGAACAAGATCTTCCAGTTACTATAAATGTATTTAGGTTGCTCACGTTAAAAAAAAAATTAACTTCTTTTTCTTCTCTAGTATTAAAGCATCCAATGCAGAATCTTTGCCGGTTTTATTTTCTAGTAGATTTTTGCCTTTGATCTACTTCCTCCAAAAAATCTATGCCATGACTAGCTCTCCATTCGTCAGGTCTATCCGGGTAATGCAAGTCAATTAAATTTCAGCAGAACATGTAATTACTGTTGGGAGTCCCTCTGCAAGATTTTCAATTTCTCTTTAGGGATTCAGAACTGAACAATGAATAATTTTGGTTTAATTAAAATTCAAGTATCAAATCCCACAAGGCTCATTTTACAGAGACCTGCCAATCAGTCAATTGACAGACTCATAAAACTCTTGCTCACTCTGTGACTATCTTCTCCCCAATGTTATAACCCCCCAGTGAAGGACTTTTGTTTGCTGATATTTCATCCCACATATCTTGTGACTTGGCAATCTTATAATGAAAGAAGTGACATACTATTCCAAATTAATGAGTTATGCGCAGCAAGTGCTGCAGTCCCAGCTTGCCCTAGTCTCTCTCGCATGATAGAAGATGACAATGTGATGATTTTCTTTCTTCTCTCAGTATTATCATATGGAGATATGTGTAAGTTTGCATCAAAACTCGAACAATAACTGAAATTATTAGCACATGCAAGAGGGTATTTATTCATTTAATTATTGAACAAGTTGATACTTATAATCTATATTGTCACCAAACTATATGCCAAAAGTATAACAGAGAATAATAGGAACATGTTTTCTCTTGCAAGGGCCTAGTAGGTTTGTGGGGAAAGCAAAAGTTTTATTAAGAAAATACCATCGTGTGAGATAGGTATGCTGTCCAGGCAAGTGAAGGGTTTAAGTCAAACTCCAGTGAGAAAACATCAAAGAAACTTTAACTGATTCTGAACTGAGGACATTTGAAGAATGAACGGGAGGTGACAGTCAAGTTTGGGAATGTGTGACTTGATGCCTTAGGCAGTGTTGTGGAGAGAATATAGTTGGAGAAGATCATCCACGTGAAGGAAACAGTGTAGGAAATTCAGATGAACTGAACTGAGTCATTCACATCAGGTATCTCATCTGAGTCCTGTGACTGAATTGGTATGTGCAAGGCTGCTTGTTCAAGAGAGGAGTAAAGAGTAATTGTGTATAAATAGCATTAAAAATGCCCTGACATGAATGTCATTTGTGTGGTCACATTGTGCACATCTGTGAATGTCATGCTAAAGAGTCAGAGTGATCCTCAGCATCACTTGGCATCTGGAGCCAGGGCACCTGGGTGGTCAGTCAGTTAAGCCTCTGATTCTTGGTTTTTGGCTCAGGTCATGATCTCACAGTTTGTGGGTTTGAGCCTCACATCAGACTCTGCACTGACAGTGAGGAGACTGCTTGGGATTCTCTCTCTCTCTCTCTCTCTCTCTCTCTCTCTCTCCCTCCCCTCCCCCCCCCCATCTCTCTGCCCTACAGCTGCTTGCATATTCTCTCCCTTTCTCTTTCTCTCCCTCAAAATGAAAGAAAGAAAGAAAGAAAGAAAGAAAGAAAGAAAGAAAGAAAGAAAGAAAGAAAGAAAGAAAGAAAGAAATTAACCCAGGGCCATAATATATTATGTTGTCTTTTATACCTGAGAAGTTTCAGAAGAACCATTTAGTTTATGAATCAGGATAGTATTCAAGAAAGTTAAAGGAATGTAATGAGATAAGATTTGAATTCAGTCACATTTCACTGTTTTATAATAAAAGTTTAATATTTTTTTTAAAAAATCTATACTGTTAAGATAATAGTAATATGTTAAATGTTGGGTAAAAGAAGAAAAGAGTAATGAAGCTTCTGATGTATCCTAGATACACAGGTTAGATGGAATCACAGTAGAATGGCATAATGATTGTAATAATTATATATAGTAATAAAGGCATATTTCTAAGTATATTATCTATGTCACATACTCTAATACTAATGGGAGCAGTTAATATTTGTATATTTTTTGATGTGCCAAGCACTGTGGAAAAACATTTTACCTGGATTATTGAATTTTTCCTCAGAGCAACCTGATAGATTTTTGTTACTATCCCCATATTACAAATGAGGGATCTAAGGTATAAAGTGGTTAAAATATTTCCCAAATTTTCACAATGCTGGAGGCAGGATTCCGAGCAAGGTTTGAACTATCCTAAAACCAGTATTTTTATCTCCTAAATATCCTACTTTTTAGTAAAATGAGAAAGCCAGCTTGTAATGATTCTCAAGAGTGCAATATTAAATTTTCATAAATGTTCTACATTATGTTGGTAACTTGAAATAATCTGTGGTGGGAATGTTTAAACCATAGAAATGTATGAATGTTACACATAAGGGTCATTTTTTTGAGAGCTGGTTGTTAAACATTTACCAGCATACTATAGATGGAGTATGCCTAATTGGTTGTGGTCAGAGGAGACACAGACCAAAGTAGGGTCACAGCGTGTGTCAGGTTATATGTGTACATTCTGCGGCAGGCAGAGAAATCATTCGTGTTGTGCTATAATGAATAGGGAGATGAGTTATGAATATCATATAATAGAAGGGCCTTTAGGATGCAGATGTCCGGACAAGTCTGTGTTTTTTTGTTTGTTTGCTTTTTGTTTTTGTTTTTCCTGGGTGGGGAGGTAGGAGGAAGAAGAGTTACTTGACTAGAGGCAGAAGAATTTGGTTTTGTCATAAAAAATAAAGCAGGTATGTTGCATCAGAATTATCAGAGTGATGTTGTAATTATGTCACTAAAATGTCCTGAATATCAGTAGAAATTTTCTTCCCCAGAAAATGTCCACAGAAGACAGAGAAAGGTCAGGAGCTCGAGCAGACTGCTAAAAACACAGGTGTTGCATTCTGAGAAGTCATTGCTAACCAGAAGGAGAGCTCTGATCCAAGGAGTAGTTCAAGTATAGGTTTACAGAAGTTCAGACTAAAACTGGCAGAAAGTCTATGATGGCATCAATCTAAAATCCAAATATTTGCTTCTTTCTTATTCTTAACATTTGGGTTGTAGGAACTCACTATAAACAGATCATACATAACTTCTCCTGTCTGTATTAGCTCTTTATTTTTTTAAGTTTATTTACTTATTTTGACATGAGAGGATCGGGAGGGGGAGAGGGAGAGAGAAAGTATCCCAAGCAAGCTCTGCGCTGTCAGCACAGAACCCAATGTGGGGCTCTATCCCATGAACCATGAGATCATTACCTGAGCTGAAATCAAGAGTCTGATGCTTAACTGACTGAGCCACCCAGGAGCCCCTTTATTACCTCTTTAATTTCTGTCTAAATTTACTTGTAAGAAAAGCACAACAATTCTATAACAAAATACCAAAAATTACTCTTCTTAGAACAATCTAAGCTAAAGTTTACAAAGCTAAAAGTTTAATCATTATCGCTATTTGTCATCCAGATATATTTAGATTCTGAGTTCCCATGCTGATTATTAGGAAACTTCTAGTCATTTGATTAGAGATAATTAGTTTTAGTCTATTAGGCTCTTCCATCATGAAGTTGAACATAATTTGATTGTTCACACCGAAGTATGGTTTTTCCATGCAATAATTATTGAATCCTTATAATTAGCAATTATTAAAATAAATACTCCTTTTAAAAGACCTTCCTGATCTAAGAACTGATTACTATGACATTACTTATCAGATGAAGAGCTATTTAACAAATTAATATTTCTTAATGACTCTGCATCTAGATATGCCACAAAAAGTTTATTAGGTCTTTGAATTCAATTTCATGGACTATATGTGATCCTTCACTGCATATTGAGAACAGAAATGTCTAGAACAACAGAGTGTCTGTGTTCCTTTTCTCCCACCCTAACATTTTTGATACTATTAAAAAAAATCTGACACTGTATTTGAGTAGCATTTTGGTATTTTCTAGATGATTTCACATTTAGCAACTTGCTCAGTAATCGTAGCTATTCTATGAGATGACAAAATAAGTGTCATAATAGAAATTTTACAATGAAGAAATCAAGACACAAAAATATTGATAAACTCTCCCCCCCAAATCATCACTATGTGACTATAAGCAAACGTATCCTACTTTTATTTAACCCTCTTTTCCTCACCTTCAACCATGAAAACCAGTAGCTTAGATTTGTACATTTGTACCATGTGTCATTGTGTAACATAGATGTAGTTAGGGAAAAGAAGGAGCAGAAGAAAATTAGAATAGAGAGGAAGAATAATAACAGCAGTGACTATAAAAGAAAGAAAAGAAAAAAAGAAAAATTTCCGAGTATAGATGTTTCTGTTGTTAAACATTCCTTGATGACCAGAAATGTTCACTGTTTGTGAGTAATTAAAAGTCCAGTTGGGAATTTTCCTGTATTTGTTTCTTGGATGAGTTTTGTTGTGAGTTTAATAATAACTGGCTTTTAAAAAGTTGCAGCAAGAGCAACATTTTTGTGAACCAAAAGTTGCTGAGCAGCACTTTTTTCTTTTATTGGAGCATTTCTCTAAGAACTGAGTAAATTAGAATTTACTCCACAATAATGGACAAAATAGATACACTTTGATCCAGAGGGAGTAGAAGATATACAGCATTATCCCCATATGCTCTCTGAAAATGATATTATTCACTTTAGTATTCAAACAAAGAGTAATTTGTAAAGGTTGTGTGCTCCGCAGAGTCATTTTGTCAAATTGCTAAAGCTCACTGATTTCTTTAGGGACTGCTTCGGCTGCCATGCCATTCAGGACACATCCAGAGGGCAGTTCATTTGACAGTAGTTTGGGGAGACATATTTGTCTGAGTATCAATTTCCTGTCACCTTACATGCTATCTTTATAAATTATTAAAGCAATTGTAAGAATGGAGAACACAGTGATTTTCAAGATGCATTATTTCCTGTGTGCTTTATTTGACTACAATAAAAGTAAGACTTTCTGTGAAAGCGGTGATCCATTAAAGCTTGCATTATTTGGTCACTACTTCTTGAATAATCTTTGTTTTATAAATGTCTACCAGTCTGATAGGAATTTTCTCCTAAAATTAAGACACAAAGTCCCACATGTTTTCGAGGCTTAATGATTCATTTATCTTGCAGCAGTTTGATTTTGCAGAGAAGAATAAACCACAAGGAAGTTAAATGACTCCAAAATCATCCAAGTAATTTAGTGGCAAAGAGTGGAGGGAGAGGTATTGGGAGTTTTTGTTTGTCTCTGCTCTTTACTGTGTCGTCTTAGGGGACTTAGACATGTATTTGTTGTAGATTGTATTGCATTTTGTTCGGAGAGGATGGACATTAAGTTATTGATAATTCTGCATTTATTGATATTCCCTTCATGGTTTAATACATGGTTTATGGTCTATATACACACATAGGCACACAATATATGGTATTTCTCTCTGTCTCTCTCTCTGAATATATATATTTCATATGTACTGTAAAAAGACATGTTCTCTACTTGTGCAGCATTCTATGTTTCCATTATTATTTTTTAAATGTTTATTTATTGAGAGAGAGAGAGAGAGAGAGAGAGAGAGAATGAGAGCAAGCAAGTGGGGAAAGGGCAGAGAGAGAGGGAGAAAGAATATCCCAAGCAGGCTCCACGCTATTAGCACAGATACCAACGTGGGCTTCAGTCTCACAAACCTTGAGATCATGGCCTGAGCTGAGATCAAGAGTCAGATGCTTGACCAACTGAGCCACCCAGGGGCCCCTATGAATGTTTATTAAGTAGTGTGTAGATTGTATTAAATCTTTATATTGTAAATACTTTGTTTCATTTTTCACCTATAAGATTCTGAATGAATGAATGTTTAAAAACTTGTACACTTTTTTTTGGAGCATTTCGTCAGTATATATGTCTTTGGGTGCAAAAACTCAAGATTATAATTTCTTGCTAGATACTTTTCATCATTAAGAAAAAAAAATTTACTGGCCTTTGTCTTATAATCTATTTTTTATGAATATTACATCACCAACATTTTTGTCAGCACTTTTCTGATATACATTCTATATCCTTAGGCACAAGTTTTCTGTATACATTCATGTTTTCCATATATCTTTTTAAAATTATGTAACAGAATCTTAAGAATTCTACATTATAATCGGTATCAAAGAGGTTATTTTAATATTTCAGTCATTTAATTGGCAGATATAATCAAACTTGTTTCTCTCATCTTATTTGTGTTTTCTACATAATGTGCTTTTCTCTTATTTTCCTTTTCTCTTTTCTCCTTCTGTGTAATGTATCAAGTTTTCTTCATTGCCTTCCTTTCTCCTACTGTTTTCAATTTTATACTTTATCTTTCTATTATTGATATAGCTAAACCTTTATGGTTTTAATAGATTTCCATGATACAACATAGTCTAATGATATTATCTCTCAAAAGCATGGATTCTATTTCTCCCATCCCCGATTGCACCATGTTGTTATTTTAATGCTATCTTATTATTAAAGATCTACAAATAAATGTTATTAATTTATAATTAATGTTTATGGAATATTAAGTTTGATAAACTTCATAGAAAATTTCAACATATACCAAAGCCAAAGAATAGTGAAATAAAACTCCATGTAACTGTCATCAAACTTTGGTGATTCTTTTTTCATTTGTTTTTCACACAAGCTTTTTTTGCTGCAGTATTTTTGAAAGAAGCTGCTAGCATTCGCATCATTTGACCATAAACACTCAATACTGATGGCAAACAAATAAGACTTTGTAAACATAGTTCAAATATTATAGTCATTCCCCATAAGTTAATATTCTCAGTAGTATTTTCACCCAAAGATTTAATTTCATTTTCTTAGAGAATATCTGATTTACACATGGTAAGTCTGCATTTATACTAATGGACTTTCCTATCTTTTCGTTTTATTTACACTTAATATCCCACTCTGCCTATAATATTCTGCCCCTACGTGAATCAATGTATATATTCTATATGTTCCTTGAGCTTGGTTGGTTGTTTTTAAAATCTGGGTTCCCCAGGACCTTCTTTAGTTCCTGAACTTCACAGTCATTACCATCACAAATATTACTTCACACAATCACCCTCTTTGAGGTATCCTATCAGACACATATCTAAGCCCTTTAAGTCTGTCCTGTTTATTAATTTCTTTCATTAAGTTCATCCCTGTGTCTTCCTCTCCATTCTTCCAGTTCTATCTTTTCTTCAGCTCTGTGAAAACCTCTTCAAGTTGACAAATTCTCCACTTTTTAAAATAAACTTCTGTTTAATCTTCCTAGTGAGGACTTAATTCTTATGGCCATATATATTCATGTCAAGAAGTTTTAATTATTATTCATTAAAAAAATTTGTGTTCTTTTCAATATTCTTGTTACTTAATAACAAAAGCCTTAAAAAAGAAAGAAATCCTGCCATATGTGACATGAATGAACTGGCAGGACATTATGCTAAGTGAAATAAGCCAATTTTAGGACAAATGTTGCATGATCCCACTTATATGAGGTACCTAACATAGTCAAAGTCATGGAGGCAGAGTAGCATAGCAGTTACCAGGGAGGAGCTGGAGGGAGGGGAAATGGAAATCTTGTTTCAGTGATGCAAGATGAGTAAGTTTTAGAGACCTGCGGTACAGCGCGATGTGCATAGTTAACAATACTCTACTGTACACTCCACTGTAATGTCTCTTAGGCATTACAGAAGCAATGAATGAACTTCGTGTCTCCCTCCCCCCCCACACACACACACAGCCACACACAAACATATACGTATGTTACTCTACATTATTTGAATCCTATATTATAGGCAAACCACAATACACCTCCTTATCTCATATTAATATTTGTTGTCCTTAATATGGCAAGACAAATATTACTGCATGATTTTCATGGCTTCTTCATTCCTGTGCTGATTAAGGAGAATTAGTTTTCACCTTCTCTATTTGTGAGCATTTGATAGGCAAAATCAAGATAATGTTTGAGGAGATGAATTGAGAGTCTCTGAGGCTCACTTGATGGATTTATTTAAGTAGGGTGTATTTACTGGCAAGAAAACAAATGAAGAGATTCAGAACTGTTGGGTGAATAGATTGAAAATTTTAAATTCAGCCCAGGCTGATATAGATGGAAAATTTAAAGGAGATTGTAAAGGAAAGAGAAATTTGGGGACATTCTAATGTGTATAGTATATTTAATACAAAGAAGAATTTCAGAAGTTCTTTTCGTGTTAAAAACACATTTTTGGCATTTAGAACTTTTTCTGTTGAGATTTAAAATCCTTTTTTCTTATAATTTTGTCCATTGTAACTTGTTAAGTTATCTGTGATGAGATTAGACTACAAATGGCTTGACATTATATAAGTTACAGCACTTTCAAACTTGTCTAGGCAAGGATGACTGTCATGGGAGCTGGAATTTAGTAAAATTAGGTCATTTGTTTCTAAGCTATGAAAGTGCCATAAAGGTCAGTTGTAAAACTGAGTATTTCCCTCTTTACGTCTTACCAGCAATGCAGTTATTTCAATTTTGTAAAATGGCATGTGACCATTTTCCATATGGTATGCAGTTACAGAGTAAGATGTATTAAATTCTATGTGTGTTTTGTGCTTATATTTATTAAACAATACTGTCTTACTGTCTTAATTTCTACACGGTTTCAATTTCTGAGTTTTTATATTCAACATTACATTGCTTATTTGAACTTCTTGCTATGTTTAAAAATCAGGATATAGACCAATACTCTTCGTATAAATAGTAGCAATTGAAAGAAAGAAATAGACACTGAATTGGAGTAACTGAATTGTACCTTATTAGTTTATTATGTTTCCTCATCCTTATGATAAGAAATAATTAATTCAGGGTGATGCTCAGCAAGTATGTCATAGAATAACCTTGCAACATTTAGATAAGTAAAAGAAATAATTAAAAGCAATTGGAAATTTGTATAACATCCCTGCTATATCAACTCATTAATAATTTTTATTGTATTTCTTGGTGGGAAAAAATGGAAAGCAAAACCAGTAACTGTTAGCTTAAAGTAAAAAGTATTTTAATGAAAAGATATTCAGTAGCTCTCAAAACTAGTCTTGGTATAGAACCAAGGAAGTGATGTAGAGACAAGTTTCTAACACCAGAAAGATGGTCCCAGGACACTACTGCTGGAACTATTGGTGTTGCACAATCACCTCCATGCCTTTGAAGCTCCACCAGAGGAGCCACTTCGAATCTTTTAAATTTTTTTTTTCAACGTTTATTTATTTTGGGGACAGAGAGAGACAGAGCATGAACGGGGGAGGGGCAGAGAGAGAGGGAGACACAGAATCAGAAACAGGCTCCAGGCTCCGAGCCATCAGCCCAGAGCCCGACGCGGGGCTCGAACTCACGGACCGCGAGATCGTGACCTGGCTGAAGTTGAACGCTTAACCGACTGCGCCACCCAGGCTCCCCAGAGCCACTTCGAATCTTAAGTGGACCTATGCTCTTGATTCCAGAACTGGTGACTAATATTTGTTGGTGAAAAATGGGATTAAGAATCTGAAGCTAAATGTGGTTGAGGTGGTTGAATAGAGTAAGAGGAATATTTTAGCTGCAGTTATATTTACACCAAAAGCAAAGCAAAGGTGTGTTTCCATTTGGACAGGTATGGGCAAGGCCATCATGGAGGGATAAGCTGACTCAGAGGAAAGACTGAATACCTGAAAATATATCTGATAAATCCATTAAAATATCATAAAAAGAAAAGACACCTTTGGTATCCACAACAATGCAAGGCCAATTGATAAGTATCTGTCTAGCAGGATCTTCCCTGTACTTTACATCTTTTCCTTCTCCCTTGATTCTGCCCATCAAACTACTCAAAACTTCAGCAAATAAGAAGAAAAAAAAAAAGAAGAGGTAGAAATAGAATTATTATGCCTCCCTTCCATACTTCAGAATTCACTGAATGGGGAAGGCTTAAATTAGTGAAGAGGAGGAATTTTAATCTTCACTGAGGTTTGGAAATTCTATACTAAACTAAAATGGGACTCTTGATTTATAGAAAATGATCCAAATACTTGCTGATGGTTTTATCCAGTTGTCCAGAGAGAAATAAATAAAGACAGCAGGTATAAAGGGTCAGCAGTGAGAATGTCTAAATTCATTTCTCCATGAACATTTACATGGTCCAACATATATAATAAACTAGTTAGACTTTTGAAGTTAGTTTAATATTTATTTCAACATCTGAATGCTAATCACTGTTACGTATTTGGTATGTACCAGAGACTGTATAGTAAGCATGTACTTAATTGTTTTGATATTTATATATACTCTATTCATGAGCACAATAAATGTAGAGAAGTCCAATACACAAACAGCCCTTAAAGTGAAAATTAAAGAAATTCATAGGAAAATATACCTTCCCAAGGAGGAGACACTTCCATATCTGTGGGTCAGGCAGGATATGTTTACTAAGTGAGATTTTTTTTCTTGTCTTAAGGAGTTTATTGAATATTATTACTAAGTCAAATTTTTTAATAAACAATAGATAAATGGTTACAGATAGATATTATCTTGAAAACACAATAGGATTAGGACAGACAAGCAGCAAACATACAGACTGAGGAAAAGAAAGACAGAATATAGGTGGAGTATATATGAAGAAGTGTATGTAAAGAAAACTTGTCAAGCATGAGATTTCTCCAAAAAAGACATACACATGGAGAATAGACACCTGAAAAGATGTTCAGCATCACTGATCATCAGGGAAATGCAAATCAAAACGACAGTGAAGGAGAAGAGAGAAAGATGGTGGTGGAGCAGGAGGACCCTAGGTTCCTCTCATCCCATGAACACAGGTAGATAACTATCAAATCATCCTAAATACCCCCCCCCCCAAATTGACCTGAAGACTAACAGAACAAACTCCACAACTAAAGGGAGAAAAGAGGTCACATTAAGAAGGTAGAAAGTGCAGAGATGTGATTTAGGGGAGAAAGGTGATGCAGAGGGGAGGGAGCTGTAGTCACAATGAAGGGCAATAGAGAGAGGACCACCCAAGTGAACACACAAGGAGAACATTTCCCCAAAGTCATTGGCTTAAAAAATGAGAGGGACTGAGTTTTGTGAGTTCTTGCAACCAATAAGACTTAAAGCCTAGAGTTATTTGCTTTGTTTTGTTTTGTTTTTGAGAGAGAGAGAGAGCAGGAGCAGGGGAAGGGCAGAGGAAGAAAAAGAGAATCCCAAGCAGGCCCTCACAATCAGCACAAAATCCAATGTGGGGCTATATTACACGACCATGAGACGTTGACCTGAGCCTAAATTAAGAATTGGACACTCAAGGGACTGAGCCATCCAGGCACCTCTGAGGCATGGAGTTGTTGTTGTTGTTGTTGCTGTTAAGTTTATTTATTTTGAGAGAGAGTGAGAGCAGGAAAGGGACAGAGAGAATCACAAGCAGGCTTCACACTGCCAGTGCAGAGGCTTGAACTCACAAACCATGAGATCATGACCAGAGCTGAAATCCAGTCAGGCACTTAACCAGCTGAGCCACCCAGGCACCCCTAAAGCCTGGAGTTTTAAAGTCCAGTGGACTTGGCTGGAATAGAGCCCAGAAGGCACTGTGTTGCTCCTGGAGAGAGGGCAGGCAAACAACCCCAAGGGGCAGAAGTGTGGAAACTGTGATCTGAAGAACTCCTGCAGCACACAGCAGGGAGATCCTTTGCTCTTCTCAGAGTGTGTCACTTAGAGGCAGCATTCACCCAAGGTGCGTCTCTGGGGACAAAGGAACTGGCTCTTGCCATTTCCCCCACCACCCTTCAGCATAAACACAGAGCCACTTGCAGAAAGCAGCTCAGGGTCAACAATGCCTGCCTAACTTGCTTACACCAAGTCCTACCCCCTGTGCTCTGGTGGGACTGTGCCTCTGAGTTAAGTTTGCCCCAGGCCCATTGTAGCAAGCCCCTCCTCCTGAAGACGAGTCCAAACCCCTGCCCACACCAGGTCTCCCAACCAGAGTTCTGCAGGGCCTCAATTCTGGTGGAGTTGGTCTCAGGTCTCATTTCACAAGTGGACCAGAACACACATAGTTAAAACTCACCACATTCAGGCAGGGACCAAACACTTCCCACAGCAGGCAAGGGGAATCTCTGCAGACTGGCCTGAAGGATAAAGCAGGCTTAACACAACAGCAGAGCACAAACAGCACACACTGGAGACACTCCCTAAAGCACCAGGCCCTGTAAACTAAATGATCTCTTCTTCATAACAACATTACTTTCAGGAGCAGGAGACATAACTGACTTTCTAACACACAGAAGAAGACAGGGACTTATAAAAAATGCCAAGGCAGAGAAATTTATCCCAAATGAAAGAACAAGATAAGGCCACAGCCAGAAATCTAACAAAACAGATATAAGTAACATGACTGATGGAGAATTTAAAGCAATGATCATAAGGATACATACTGGGCTTGAGAAGAGAATAGAAAACATCAGTGAGACCCCTACCACAGAGATAAGAGTTAAAAATAATCAGAGATGAAGAATTCAGTAAATGAGATTGGAAACAGGCTTGATGCAATGAACAGGAGGCTGGAAGAATCAGAGAAATGATTAGTGATCTAGAAGACAAAATAATGAAGCTGAACACAAAGGAGAAAGAATTATGCAAGGCAAGAATAGACTTAGGGAACACAGAGACCTCATAAAACATAATAGCATTCTTATCATAGAAGTCCCAGAAGAAGAGAAAGGGAGCAGAAAATTTATTTCAAGAAATAACAGCAGAAAACTTCCCTAATCCGAGGAAGGGAAAGGATATCTAGTCCAGGAGGCACAGAGAACTCCCATCAAAATCAACAAAAGCAAGCCAACACCAAGACATATTGTAATTACATTTGCAAAATGCAGTGAAAAAGGAAAAAATCTTGAAAGCAACAGGACAAAAGAAGTCCTTAACTTACAAGGGAAGACCCATAAGGCTACTGGAAATTTCTCAACAGAAACTTATCAAGCCAGAAGGGGGTGGCATGATATAATGAAATAAGTTAATGGGAAAAATCTGCAGCTAAGAATACTCTATCTAGCAAGGCTGTCATTCAGAATAGAGGGAAATATAAGAATTTCCCAGACAAACAAAAACTAAAGGAGTTGGTGACCACTAAACTAGCTCTGAAAAAAATATAGGGGACTCTGAGTGCAAAGGAGACACCAAAAGTGACAAAGACAAGAATGATCAGAGAAATCCCCAGAACCAAAAACAAAACTAGTAATAAAATGGCAATAAATACATATCTATCAATAATTACTTTGAATGTAAATTAACTAAATGCTCCAATCAAAAGACATGAGGTATCAGAATGGATAGAAAAACAAGACCCATCTATATGCTGCCTATAAGAGACTCATTTAGATCCAAAGACACCTGAAGATTGAAAGTGAAGGGGGGTGGAGAAACATTTGTCATGCAAGAGAATGTGAAAAGAAAGCTGGAGTAGCAATACTTCTATTGGAAAAACAAGTCTTTAAAACAAAGACTGTAAGACGAGACACAGAAAGGCATAAAAGGGACAATCCAACTAGGAGATATAACAATTATAAATATTTATGCATCTAACATGAGAGTGCCCAAATATATAAAACAATTAATAACAAACATAAAGGAACTAATTGAAAATAACACAATAATAGTAGGAGACTTTAACACCCCACTTACATCAATAGACAGATGGTCAAAACAGAAAATAAATAAGGAAATAATGGCTTTGAATGGCACAAGTCCAGATGAACTTCAAAGATACATACATTCAGAACATTTCATCCAAAAACAGCCAGAATGCACATTCTTTTCAAGTGCACATGAAGCATTCTCCAGAATAGATCACATAATAGGTCACAAAAAAGCCTTAAGGAATAAAAAAAAAAGATTGAAATATATCATGCACCCTTTCTGACCACAACACTATGAACCTAGAAGTCAACCACAAGGAAATGGGTAAATTCCTAAAAATATATGAACTACCAAAACCAAAATAGGAAGAAAACTTGAACAGGCCCATAGCCAGCAAAGATATTGAATCAGTAATCAAAAACTCCCAACAAACAAAAGACCAGGGCCAGATAGCTCCAAGGGAAATTCTACCAAACATTTATGGAAGAGTTTTTTTTACCTATTCTTCTCAAACTGTTTCTAAAAAATAGAAAAGGAAAGAAAACTTCCAAATTACTTCAGTGAGGCCAGCATTACCCTGATACCAAAACCAGATAAAGACTCCATTAAAAAAAGAGAACTACAGGCCAATATCCCAAATGAACATGGTTGTAAAAATTCTCAATATAAATATTATGAACTGAATCCAAAAATGCATTAAAAAAATCATCCACCAGGATCACATGGGATTTATTCCTGGGTAGGAATGTAGTTCAATATTCCCAAATCAATCCATGTGATACCCCACATTAATAAAAGAAAGGATAAGGACCACATGATCCTTATAATGCAGAAAAAGCGTCTGACAAAGTACCACATTCATTCGTAGTAAAAACTCTCAATAAAGTACCTCACCACAATAAGGCCATATATGAAAGAAAACCCACAGCTAATATCATCCTCAATGGGGAAAAGCTTATAAGTTTTCCCCCATAGTGAGGAACAAGACAGGGATATTCACTCACTACTGTTATTTAACATAGCACTGGAAGTATTAGCTACAGCAATCAGACAACAAAAAGAAGTAAAAAAAACCAAATTAGCAAGGAAGAAATAAAACTTTCACTATTTGTGGATGACATGACATGAGAAAACTAAAGAACACTGATGAAAGATATTGAAGGTGACAAAAAGAAATGGAAAAACATTCCATCCTCATGGATTGGAAGAACAAATTTTGTTAATATGTCTATACTACCCAAAGCAATCTACACATTTAATGCAATCCCTATCAAAATACCACCAGTATTTTTCAGAGATCTGGGACAAAAGATCCAAAAATTTGTAGGGAACCACAAAAAAACTCCAAATAGCCAAAGCAACCTTGAAAAAGAAAAGCAAAGCTGGAAGCATCACAAATATGCACTTCAACTTATATTACAAAGCTGTAGTCATCAAGACAGTATGGTCCTGGCACAAAAACAGACACAAAGATCAATGGAACAGAATAGAAAACCCAGAAATTAACCCACAACTGTAATAGTAAATTAATCTTCGACAAAGAAGGAAAGAATATCCAGTGGGAAAATGACAGTCTCTTCAACAAATGGTGCTGGGAAAACTGGACAGCTACATGCAAAAGAATGAAATTGGACCGCTTTCTTACACCATACATAAAAATAAATTCAAAATGGATGAAATACCAAAATGTGAGATAGGAAATAATCAAAATCCTAGGGAGGGACATAAGCCGTAATCTCTTTGACATCAGCCATAGCAACTTCTTTTTAGATCAGTCTCCTGAGGCAAGTGAAACAAATGCAAAAATATTGGGAATTTATCAAAATAAAAATCTGATGCTCAGTGAAGGAAACAATCAACAAACCTTAAAGGCAGCTTTTGGAATGGGAGAAGATATTTGCATATGACGTATCTGATAAAGTGTTAGTATTGAAAATATATGAAGAACTTATAAAACTCAACACCCAAAAAACAAATGATAGTTAAAAAATGAGCAGAAGACATGAATAGACATTTTCCAAAGAAGACATACAGATGGCCAGCAGACTGAAAGATGCTTGACATCTCTCGTCAGGGAAATACAAATCAAAACTACAATAAGATACCACCTCACACCAGTCAGAACAGCTAAAATTAGCAACACAAAAAACAACAGGTCTTGGAGATGATGTGGGAAAAGGGGAACCTTCTTATAATGTCAGTGAGAATGCAAACTGGTGTAGCCGCTCTGGAAAAGACTATGGATGTTCCTCAAAAAATTAAAAATAAAACTACCCAATGATCCAGCAATTGCACAGCTAAGTAGTCACCCAAAGGATACAAAAATACTGATTCAAAGGAATACATGCATCCCAATGTTTATAGCAGAATTATCAACAATAGTAAAATTATGGAAAGAGTCCAAATGTCCATTGACTGATGAATGGATAAAGAAAAAGTGGTACACACACACACACACACACACACACACATACTAGTATATAAATATATATAATGTGCTTTGAAATATATATACATGTATATTGCTGTGCTTTGAAAATGTCAGTAGGATCTTTGAGTGATCTGCGTTATGGTTTAAATAATAATGATACCATACATTTATATTGCTTTACAGTCCATAAAACATTTTCAGATACATTATCTAATTTTATTTGATGCTCAGGACAGCACTGCCAGAAAAGAGGGCCAATGTATGTATACATACACACACGCACACAATGGAATATTAACCATAAAAAGGAATGAAATCTTGCCATTTGCAATGATGTGGATGGAACTAGAGAGTGTTATGCTAAGCAAAATAAGTCAGAGAAAGACAAATACCAAATGATTTCACCCATATATGGAATTTAAGAAACCAAACAAAGGAGCAAATGAAAAAAAGAGAGAGAAAGGCAAACCAAGAAAAAAGACTCTTAACTATAGAGAACAGACTGATGGTTACCAGAGTGGAGGTGGGTTGTAGGGACGGGTTAAATAGGTGATGGGGATTAAGGAGTGCACTTGCTTTGACAAGCACCAAGTGTTGTAGAGAAGTGTTGAGTCACTACATTGTGCACATGTAACTAATATTTGCTCTATGTTAACTAACTGGAATTTAAATAAAAACTTAAAAAAATGAATTTGAGAAATAAAGAAGTTATGGAGTAAGTAATAGAAGTTAGTTTAAATAGTTACTATAACTTTAAATGTTGGAAATAAGTCATTGGACAGAAAATTTACTCAAACTGAAATAATAGGGGAGATCATAGGAGAGGAAGAATTTGTTCTAGGTCTTGAATAGTTAAGTTTTAGATATACTGAAAAATATGGGCATAAAACCATGCTGGGAGTCCTAATGTTCTTACCTCTTTTACTGGGCACTGAGAACAAAATGAAGCTTCACTATAGCCACCTCAGATTATGAAGTAAATAGGGGGCATCTAATGTTTAACTGAGTGAGTTTGGGGGAAATTATTATCTGTGAGTTTCAATTTTTTTCTATCTAACATAGATACATTGACCCTGTTTTCTGGCAGTGTTGTCCTGAGCATCAAATAAAATTAGATAATGTATCTGAAAATGTTTTATGGACTGTAAAGCAGTATAAATGTATGGTATCATTATTATTTAAACCATAACTCAGATCACTCAAAGATCCTACTGAGATTTTCAAAGCACAGCAATCAGTGAAAGAGTAATAAATGATCATCATGATAAATGAACAAATATAATAAAGAGTGCTAAGTTTATTACACAATTTAGATTTTCTGCAATGCCTATTTAGAATTATTATATTAGGCAAAAACATAGAGCTTCATTATTTCTCAAGTATAAAATAGCAAACTCACATCATGTTGAAGCAGTAACTTGTAGGTAAAGCAGATTTACTGCTTCCACATAATAAAATTGGACTTTGATGCAGGCACATTTTACGTTACTTCAAACGTAAGCACTTCTATCAGAGATATTCCAGTATATTGCAGAAAAAAAGAACTTAATTTCTAAATTTAGGATGGGTTAAATACCATAAAGGACAAGTAAGAAAAACTGCATCTTGGTAGTATGGCCAACAACAGAGCATCATCATAACACCGATACATGAATGAAAGAGAAAGTATATGACACCATAGTTTTGTATTTATGTAGTCACTGTTCTTGTGACTAAGATAAGCCTATTAACAGTGCTTTGTGTAAGGTGCATTGCTGGGACCTGCGTGTTCTATGACCACCGTGGTCCAAAGCTGTCTGCTGCAGACAAGAAGACATGAAAGAATAGTGAGAAAGGAAATCCAAATCATTGTAGACCTGAGCGAGTTTCATTGCTGGGAAAATGCAGCCAAGAATCAAGGATAAAGAAAGGATAGAAAATCAAAACAGCCATAAGAAAAGCAAAGAGGATTAAAAAAGATTATAGCAGATGGGAGTGGTGAATTGGGAAATTAATTTCAGAACTAAGGTTTTGCCTGTGTCCTTCTTGCACAGTTCCCAATATGTGATGAATGAGGTTATTAGCTTGGATTTTTAAATGTCCCATAGAGCCTCAGATTCCTGGTTTAAACTTAGGAAAGCTGTTTACATCTGGAAAATGTGCATCATTTTCTAATAATAATTTTAAATAGCAGGAGAGGATCATCAATTTGTTGGTCAGAGCAAGTTGGTCTGACCCCATGTAAGTTAAAAAATCCTCATTTAAGTTAAAAAGTAGAAGAATAAACAAAAAATGGATTACATTTATTAGAAAAATGATGGTAAAATAAAGCATGAGAAACATATCAAAATTATAAACCAGAGGGTAACAAAGGCAACAATTAGACAAGACTTCTGAGTAGCAGGCAACCCAGAAATATACTTTTCTAAACAGAATTTGTATTAAGAATGTGGTACAGACGAAATTCATTTATAGCAAAAATGTTTGCAAAAATAATGTAGAGAACTAACTAGCAATAATAAAAATAGCAGAATACATATTGCCATACGTTTTATAACACGTTCTTTCTTGATATCCACACTTACTTTGAGAGCCGGTATTAATTTCCCCCACTTTAAAGGTAAGGAAAATGAAGTCAAAAAGTGTATTTGCTCTCCCCAAAGCCAGATACAATAAGAGTCAGCCAGAATTCAAAGCTGCTACCTCGGGTCTTTTTTTCCAAAGTCTTATCTTCTTTCTTCTACTACTACACTCTGTAAAAAAGAAGAAACGATTTTCTGTGCATATACGTAGCACCTGAAGGCCTGTCATCAATTGATTTTTTCTGCCATGCTCATACTCATACCAATATTAGTTACAGTAAGTAAAGTTACCTTAGAATAAAATATTTAAGAAATTGTTATATTGTGTTATGTTAAGCAGAAGAGTTTACAGATTCAAATACAGAAATTGAAAATAACCATTCTCATTTGCATTTCCATATCTGCAAAACAGTCATGATTTCAGGTGTCTCGCTTAACTTTTCAATTTGTAGAAGTGTGCAATTAAGAAAATGGTATTAGATTACCTTATAGTGTGTAAGTGGATATGCCAATTGGTGATATCAAAGCAGTTACTAAATATGAACATTTTAAGAAGATGCTATCAATTTTATATACCATTAGGTAAGAATCACATCTCTATAAATTATTTCATTTTTAAATCTGTTTATTTTAGGGGCATTTGGGTAGCTCAGTCGGTTGAGCATCTGACTTTGGCTCAGGTCATGATCTCACAGCTCGTGAGTTCGAGCCCCGTGTCAGACTCTGTGCTGACAGCTCAGCGTCTGGAGCCTGCTTCTGTTTCTGTGTCTCCCTCTCTCTCTGCCCCTAACCCATTCGCATTTTGTCTCTGTCTCTCTCAAAAATAAACATTAAAAAATATTTTCAATAAATAAATAAATAAATAAATAAATAAATAAATAAATATCTGTTTATATTAAACATGCACATTTATAGTGTTAATTCTCATTCTTCCTGACTTTTCAAGCAAATCAGTTACAATACTAATACTGTAAGTCACCTGCTGTCAAACTTTCTGTGGCTTTTTTTTCCTTTCTAGTTAGGACCATATTTTGTAGCCTAGTATATTAAAGGACAAAATTCCTGTGCTATATTACTTCAAACTTACCTCCTTTTACCTTTCTATTTTACATATACTGCAGCCAAAAAAAATTATTAGTTTTCTTTACATACTTTGTAATTTCTTCATTTGTAATATCTCTTGCCCTGTATCTTCTTTTCATAATTTTATCAACTTTCAAGAGAAAACTGGAATACCAGTTTCTGCATAATACTAGTTTTAATTGAACTGATGATGAAAGTAATTACTTCTCACATTTCTGAGAGAGTACTTTACTCGTGCAAATTATTTTGCCTTTTCTTATGGTTTTCTGTCCACACTGTCCTAATTTGATTATGAGTTGTTCTTCCTTAAAGACATTTCTTATATTTTCTGTTTATAATACAAAACTGAGACTGCTGCAGACAGTAATATGTTATCACTAGCAGAATTTTAAGTAACTCCTGGGAGAAATGGACAAGGTTATACCTAACTATATACAAACATCAGATGGGAGCTGATTACCCCATTTGCAAACTAGATAGTCAATTGCCTTATTTACCAGATAACAGTAATTAAAATAGTAGAGGGTACAATTATCTGAACTCTCTGTAATATGCCAAATATTTTATATTTATTTGTTTTTTCTCAAGAATCCTGAAAAGCAGACATTGTATAACCCATTTTAAAGGTGAAGAACTTGAGTTTCAAAGGACAGATTTTTTTTCCAAATCACAGGACTGTGGTATCACTGGGACTTAAGATAGAATAACTAAAGAAAAATCAGGAGGAATATAGAATAAGTCAATATCAGCATTAGCCATTCTTTTCAAGCACCCATGGTATATATAACAAGGTAGACTGTATTCTTGGCCATGAATCAAACCTCAACAAATTGAAGAAAAAAATGAAATCATACAGAACATGGTCTAACCGCAGTATTATCAGAAGTATTTCCAGATAATGGGCAACATCATGTGATGGTGTCCTGAAGCCATAACATCAGCTCTTCCTCATTTTGGTAAATATCATCATCTGTTCTTAAACAGATTTCTATAGATGCATCCTCTTTTGTCCCACTAAATACTACAGTATTTAGTTGTATTGTGAGAGTTTTATAATATTGTCATAACAAAAAATACTACAACTCTATTTAAATAGATCTATGGCATTAAAATTCCTCTACTCATCTTTTGAGTATGGTTTCACAAAGGCAACAACGTTTGTAAAAGATACATTCCATGGGGACTTGGAACATAGATGAGAAGAACGTGAAAAAAATAATGAATCTGTTGAAAAATGTGTTCAGTTTGGGGAATATCTATTGGTATGTGTTGATCAATTCCAGGAAATTTCATTTAAAACTTTTAAAATTTAAAACATGCCCTTGAGGGCAGTCAGTATACTGTTCACTGAAACTGAAAAGCTAATTCTTTGGGCAATCCAGCAATGAAACAATATTTGTGTAACTGGACTCTGGAAACATAATTGAATGAACAACTTCCTCTTAATCTTTTAGGACATAGTTCAAGTTCTTAAAAGTTTTATTCTGAGGATACTTGAAACGATTGCTAATACTGGTTCTTGGGATAAAATGCATTATTAGATAAAATAAGATGTGTCTCAAGATTCTGAATGTGTTTTTTTAACCCACACGTCTGAGAAAATAAGCTGGACAGAAATTGCTCTGTAGCCACCATCAATAACCACAGTTTTCTTTTTTGGGCTTTAGCTTTTGCACCAGATCACCAGGTTACAATCGGCTTATGGCCTCATCCTGGCCTCTCACCTATCTTACCAGCTTTCCCAGAAGCAAAGCATTTTCTCTTGCTCTTGGGAGTGATGCCAAGGTCACAGTCTCTGACTCTTAATAGCATGAGTGACAAAAAAATCTCTAGGCTTCAAGATTTAGTTTTATAAGGGCCATAAGCAGGGCTAATATCCCTCAAGACCAAGGTTTCCATCTTCCCCTGAGCCCTAAATTTATTACACTTTTATCCTGGTGTGCACTTTCCCACTACACAGGGAGGGAACAAATCAGGCTGAGTTTGCTCCCCTCACCTGAGTGAGATACGCAGGAACCTCAGATCAAACAGTATGTGCCCCACATCCTCACCTTGTCTGTGCTCAGTCCCCAAAGATGCATTATTTCAGCAGCAGCTATCAAGGGAAATTCCCGTTTGTGGCTTTTTGGAGTACCTTTTAGCCATAAACAGTTGCTTCTGTCCCAGGAGGTTAACAACTTACAAACCCTTTGAGCTCTTCCTGATGCCAGCTACTTCTGGGGTTGGCATATGTGTTCCAACATCTGCTTTCATGTCATCCTAATTATCTCTGGTGTCAAACAGTTCCTAGGCCCCCACAGAAGTGAGGAGTATACCTTCTGCAACACAAGACTAACATCTTTCAGGATTACATCCATGAAGTTGATTTTACTGTTTTGTCCCACCTAAACGTGAGAAATGTGACCTCTAATGTTCACTTGAATGAAAGTAAATTGTAGGTCAAAATGTGAGCATGCCCTTCTCTTGTCAATCTCTCTCCAGTCTCAAGTGCCCTGAAAAATTGAAACTAACCCCACATTTTTCTTGACTGTAAACCCCTCCTTCCTAGCGTATAAGTGTCTGTGTCATTCTCTCCTGGTGAACAGCCTGAAGGATCTTATAGTTCCCACAGGCTGTTGCAGAATTAAACTAACACAATAAGCAGGGTGACAGACTTGCAGAAAATATTTTTGCTGAAAAATATAATTGATCTATTACCAAGAAATGGGGGCTATGACTTTTAAAATTTGCCTGGCTTTGTTCTGGTGTATTTGTTCACCTTTGAGCGTACTCACAGCCTCAGTAATTGCCACATAGTCTTTAAATATAAATGGAAAATGTCAGCAGTTCACACATTTCAAAACAAATTTTAAAATCCTGCCCTAATTAGAGAACAGCATTTTATTATTCTCTTTAGAATCACAGAAGAAGATGAATGGTGAGGAGAAAAGCTAACTAGCTAGGAGAGAAAATGAGGCAAACGTGTTCTACAAGGAGCTTGTGTTTTCATTTATCTCCTGGTATATCTTATTTATGAAGCATCATTAATACATATTGGGTGGAGGTTTTACACAAGATGATCTGAAGGAAAAAAAACTATTTCTTAAAGAAAAATCTCCCTGTTTGTTATCTATAGTTTTATTATTTACCTGTCAGAGGCCAACTCAAAAGGTTTAGTCTATATTCTTATACACAAAGATATTATCTTTTATTTATGCCATATCTTGAAATCTCATGGGGCTGACTATATGATTCATATTTCTTCTGAGCATTTCAAGTTGTTCAATGTTGCTTTTAATGATTCTCATAATTTAATTTTCCTTTTGGGAAATTCTACTTTGTTTCAAAACAAAAAATTCAGCAATTGGAAATGCAATACTATACAATTCTCCAGATTACATCAATATCAACCCCAAATGCTACATTTAAATTACTACCTATGGCACTTGCTTTAACTTTTCCATGCTTCTGGTATGCTGTTTAGGATTCAGTCAGTGACTCAACTTTCACAGTTCTCTGTAAAACTCACTTACTTTTATGCAGCCTTGGTCTTAACAAAATATCACTATTGGCTGGGAGTATACCTTTTCTCCAATACTCTTACTTATTTGAAACACACTTTCTAACATTGAAAGATTGGCTCAAAACCCTCAATATTTTTGTACAGAAGTCTCATACTTCTCCGAGAAGCAGTGGTAAGAACATATTCAGTTCCATTTTATTATTTATCATATTTTTAAAACATCTATCTCCCCTTGAGTTATATTACCTTTTACATCCTCAGTGTATAGTACAATACATAGCCCGTTCTGGGACTCAGTGAACAATAAACACTGGGAAAAATAACCAGTAAGTGAATGGACCAATTTATGATTAAAATGACCTCCATTTCCTTCATTTATTCAGCAAATACTTATTAACCACCTTCTACATGACAGGCAAAGACTGGTTATACAAGTGTTAAGGAAGCAGACACATCTGTGCTGGTTGTACTTTAATTTCTATTTGCCTAAAAATGTTGGATGTATTGCAATTTAAAGGTAAACAACTTTTTTATTTTTGCAAGTGTATTTAAATTGGGGCTGGTGGGGTGCCTGGGTGCCTCAGTCAGTTAAGCGGCCAACTTCGGCTCAGGTCATGATCTCGTGGTCCGTGAGTTCGAACCCCGTGTCGGGCTCTGTGCTGACAGCTCAGAGCCTGGAGCCTGTTTCAGATTCTGTGTCTCCCTCTCTCTGACCCTCCCCCATTCATGCTCTGTCTCTCTCTGTCTCAAAAATAAATAAACGTTTAAAAAAATAAATAAATTGGGGCTGGTAACTGTGTTCCTAGAGTCAATTTTTCACTCTCAGAACTGCAACAGAAAAGACAAATACATTTGTGGAGATGATCATGAAACATATAATAGCAGAGTGGTTAATTTGTGAGTTTGGGTTTTGGACTCTGCTATGTATTACCTGTAGATCCTGGGGCAAATTGCTTCGCCTCTCTATGTTTTATTTTTTTCTCTACAAATAGGGAAATAGAATAATTGTAATACATATCCAAAGGGCTGCCATGAGGCTTCAAGAAGTTAACGTATGAATAGCTTTGAACAATGCCTGGCACATGGTAAGCTCATGATAAATGTTAGCTATTATTATTCTTTGTAGGATTATTTGTCACTAATGAAAACATTCTAAACTCACTACATAATGTGATGTTTAACTCGTGGAGAAAAATACGGATATTCTGCCTACAAAATGTCCACTCCATAGTCTCCACCACTGTTCTTATACAGCATATGTTTTGATTTCTCAAATTCCTAATTCTGTCTTTAAAAATGACTGTGCAGCTATGTCTGAAAAAAATAGTTACCTATTTTGCTTTTAGGGGGAGGAAGGTTACCTGATTTTATGAATTTGTTTTTCTTTTGGCCTAAGATCCTCAAAACTTTCAATAAGATTATGCAGATGGAATTATTTTAGCCACCAAAACCCCAATTAACAGATGTAAAATAACACCAAGGGTAACCTTGCAGACAAGGGAAGGGCAAAACATATCATAAAGAAGGCAAAGGGCTCCATGAGGTATTTTATAGAATAATGTATGCCCTCTCCTCCACCACCCCCCCCGACCCTTACCAAAGTTTGGTGCAATTATTTTCCCATCGAAAGACTTATCTGGAGTTTCCTCTTCTGCATCTGAACACATGGGCGCATACATATACTGACACATACACACACACGTACACTTAATCATCTCATCTTCTGTGTTATCTCTACTCTGCATCTTTTATATTATCATTAAGTGTAAGAAAATTTACTACTGTATGTACATCTATATTATATTCCTTCAAATATGTTGCCTACTGAGCATCCTAGCACAAAAAATGTGCTCAACAAAGTTTTATTAAGCCAAACTTAATTTATCATAGTAAATAGAAGAGTTGTTAATATAAAGATAGTAGTCCAAGGTTCAGAGACTGCCTATACATTTATAGAGAGTTTATGAGTCTCAAGGCTGGTTTATGCACAGCTTCAGACACTGAAATCTCATTCTACCCATTCTTGGAACAGCTGTGGTTCCCATAAAACATTTACCTTAACTTGACTGCTAAAATTAATGCTAGAATAGTTCTACCTCAGGTCTTTTAAAATACCAAATTCCCAGACATCCTATGACAATCCAAACATTGAAAAAAGAATGGAAATAGAGCAGGCCATAGGTTTGTTATAAGTAATACTGTCTTCCTTTATATTATTTCTATTAAAATTGTAGTTATAAAATAGTGGGAGCTAACAATTATAATGTCTGTATGCCTATTAACGTTTCCCCTGGAGTGTCAATAAAATTGAATCCACAAATTACACTGGGGACCTGCTATTGGTCAATTTACTAGTTTTCAAAGGAGGCATATTATCACAAAGTGAGTTTTATTAATTCTCAATGACTCTAAATCAAATGTCAGCCTCTATGACTTTTCTTTTAAAAAATGTAATTGTTCTTTCATTTATAGCTGTCATCTAAGGCAGAGTAAAATTAAATTCCAACAGAAAAGAGATAATTAGAATACAGTGTGTCCTCTGGGATTGTATCCAGAGAGATTTTACCCTGTAGATTGCAAGGTTTCTTGCCTCTGAATTTGATTCAAGGGCATGAGGATATTCAGATTTAAATGAACTTGGGATTATAAAGTGAACTTCCAATAAAACTCACAAATTAGTGATTTTTGCTTCACTCCCTTGAAACTCCAAATTTTAATTATTCTCTGTTGTCCTAAAATATCCCAAGTTCAGTATAATCATGTATAATATGTGAGGGTTGGCAGATACTGACTGTAGCAGAAATACGACTTTCCTACTCACTTTTCATGAGATAATCTAATTATTTCCTGAAAAGAGCACATATGATTGATGATAACTCTTATGAAAATTTACTAATTTGGAGATATGCATTTATATATTTTTCCATAGCAGAATTTTATATTTTTAGCACTGTTTTATATTACAATATTAAACAAAAATGACAGGTTTTCAACATTTTTTCCAAAGATATCCAGGCTCAGATCTTTTCACACGTGTTGTTTCACACTCTGCATTTTCAGAATCCTTTCTGCAAAGACAAATATACTTGTCCTTGGCCCTATCTCTCATTTGTACTTTTTTCTAATATCCCTTAAGTTCTAGTTCTGAGTTGATGCCTGTATTTGGTACCAGAAAGAGTAATTTTTATATGTGGAATATAGGGGATTTGAGAAGTTATTAAACTAATGATAATCAATGAATTCCCAAAAGGAAACCATGCCTAACAATATATGCACTGCAAAGAATATATTCAGCTTGCTTTAATACACATTTGTGTGACTCCATCTATGTGTGTACTTATGCTGACCTTGAGACAGAAGGAGAAGTGAGTGGTGTTCTGGAGCCAGCTCATGTAGCTCCTCATGAGCCAATTCCACATTCAGCAATGGAACATTTATTGCTTGAAATTGGCCATGGTTTGAGTATTTACACCACAGATATTGGCAAACAGCTTTAAATCAGCTTCAAAGCACAGCTGTTGAACATTTACCAGCACAGCATTGGTGATACCGCACACCAAAACTAATAGCCCTATAAATATACCTTCTGAATTTAATTCTGCAGTTATCCAAGCCTAACTTTTAAAGAAAAAAAAAAGTTGGCAATGAAGATGTGTGGCTGTTTTATTCCATCCACATTTTATTTTATTTTATTTTAAATTTTTTTTTCAACGTTTATTTATTTTTGGGACAGAGAGAGACAGAGCATGAACGGGGGAGGGGCAGAGAGAGAGGGAGACACAGAATCGGAAACAGGCTCCAGGCTCTGAGCCATCAGCCCAGAGCCCGATGCGGGGCTCGAACTCACGGACTGCGAGATCGTGACCTGGCTGAAGTCGGACGCTTAACCGACTGCGCCACCCAGGCACCCCTCCATCCACATTTTAAAGAGGATGGCTACATACTGTACTCTCATGACTGGAATAGAGAAGATAATTAAACCAAACTGGAATCTTTAATTATTTATGGAAATTTATAAAAGTCAAGTTAGGTTTCTCGCAAGTAACTGGTTTTATGTTCTGCTTTCTCCCATACATACAAATAAAAGTAACTTTTATGAAGCTGCTTTTTGGTGCCAGAAAATATGCAAAACAAAGTACATGTATATTTATTTATTTATATATAAACATTTTTAAAACATTTTTTAAAATTTACATTCAAATTAGTCAACATATAGTGAAACAATGATTTCAGGAGTAGATTCCTTAGTGCCCCTTACCCATTTAGCCCATCCCCCCTCCCACAAACCCTCCAGTAACCCTCAGTTTGTTCTCCATAGTTATAAGTCTCTTCTGTTTTGTCCCCCTCCCTGTTTTTATACTATTTTTGTTTCCCTTCCCTTATTATCATCTTTTTTGTCTCTTAAAGTCCTCATGTGTGTGAAGTCACCTGGTATTTGTCTGACTGGCTAATTTCACTTAGCATAATACCCTCCAGTTCCATCCATGTAGTTGCAAATGGCAAGATTTCATTCTTTTTGATTGCCAAGTAATACTCCATTGTATGTATATATATATATATATATATATATATATATATATATATATATATATACCACTTCTTCTTTATCCATTCATCCATCGATGGACATCTGGGCTCTTTCCATACTTTGGCTATTATTGATAGTGCTGCTATAAACATAAGGGTGCATGTGTCCCTTTGAAACAGCACACCTGTATCCCTTGCATAAATGTCTAGTAGCGTAATTGCTGGGTCGTAGGGTTGTTCTATTTTTAGTTTTTTGAGGAATCTCCATACCGTTTTCCAGAGTGGCTGCATCAGCTTGCATTCCCACCAACAATGCAAAAGAGATCCTCTTTCTCCACATCCTTGCCAACATCTGTTGTTGCCTGAGTTGTTAATGTTAGCCATTCTGACAGGTGTAAGGTGGTATCTCATTGTGGTTTTGATTTGTATTTCCCTGATGATGAGTGATGTTGAGCATTTTTTCATGTGTCAGTTGGCCATCTAGATGTCTTCTTTGGAGAAGCGTCTATTCATGTCTTTTACCCATTTCTTCACTGGATTATTTGTTTTTTGGGTGTTGAGTTTGATAAGTTCTTTGTAGATTTTGGATACTAACACTTTATCTGCTATGTCATTTGCAAATATCTTCTCCCATTCTGGCGGTTGCCTTTTAGTTCTGCTGATTGTTTCCTTCACTGTGCAGAAGCTTTTTATTTTGATGAGGTCCCAGTAGTTCATTTTTGCTTTTGTTTCCCTTGCCTCTGGAGACGTGTTGAGTAAGAAGTTGCTGTGGCCAAGATCAAAGAGGTTTTTGCCTGCTTTCTCCTCGAGGATTTTGATGGCTTCCTGTCTTACATTGAGGTCTTTCATCCATTTTGAGTTTATTTTTGTATATGGTGTAAGAAAGTGGTCCAGGTTCATTCTTCTGCATGTTGCTGTCCAGTTTTCCCAGCACCACTTGCTGAAGAGACTGTCTTTATTCCATGGGATATTCTTTCCTGCTTTGTCAAAGATGAGTTGGCCATACGTTTGTGGGTCCATTTCTGAGTTCTCTATTCTGTTCCATTGATCTGAGTGTCTGTTCTTGTGCCAGCACCTGTCACAAGAACTGTCTTGATGATTACAACTTTGTGGTATAGGTTGAAGTCTGGGATTGTGATGACTCCTGCTTTGGTTTTCTTTTTCCAGATTGCTTTGGCTATTCAGGGTCTTTTCTGGTTCCATACAAATTTTAGGATTATTTATTCTAGCTCTGTGAAGAATGCTGATGTTATTTTGATAGGGATTGCATTGAACATGTAGATTGCTTTGGGTAGTATCAAAAGCACCTCCCTTCCCACGGCTTCTCTCTCCCCCATTTCACCTCTCTGCACCATGTAGCTGCTGAATTCTGTGGTTCAGGTTGTGCAGATTGTTGTGTTAATCCTCCAATTAGTTTTCTAGGTGTGTAGGATGGTTTAGTGTTGGTCTGGCTGTATTTCATGGACGCAAGACACACAGAAAACTTCCATGCTGTTCCACCATCTTGGCCCCTCCTCCTACCTAATTATCTGTATATAAACATTTTAAAGTATTATTGTAAACATGTGCAAATTGGCGTGGGGAGTTTGTTTCATTCATTGCTATATCTCCAGCTTCTAGAATAAAGCAAGACAGATAATAGAAAATCAATACTCTTAATATTATAAAATTCAAATTAAAGGCCCTATCCTCAAATTTTAATATTTATATAAAGTTTTCAATGTATATTTCTATTCCTTATATAAATTAATACACTGAACAGCTCTATGAATTATGTATTATCAAGTCCATTTTATAGATGCAAAAACGATTTTCTTTTCCCACTGCTTCTCTGTCCATATTCTTCCATCTAACTATATTTAGTCACTAAAAATGGTTACTGTAGGGGGCATCTGGGCAGCTCAGTGGGTTAAGAATCTGACTTGGGCTCAGGTCATGATCTCACGGCCTATGACTTTGGGCCACATCTAGCTCCATGTTGACAGTGCAGAGCCTGCTTGTGATTCTCTCTCTCTCCCTCTTTCTGTGCCCCTCCCCCACTCACTTTCTCTCTCTCTCTCTCTCTCTCCTCCTCTCTCTCTCTCAAAATTAATTAATTAATTAATTAATTAATAAAATTTTTAAAAATTGTTACTATAGGATAAAGTGTCTAGCTTCATCTACAATTTTCCTAGCCAGGACCAAATCAAAGAGTTTACAATTTATAATCCGTACATGGAAAGTGTAGAGTTTTTAATAATAAAATTTTTACTGTAAAAAAGTCATATTCTTTGAAACAGAACAGATACAGCCTGGTTTATCTTCAGCTTAACCTCATTAGTGAGAACTCTGACAATGCAAGATAGTTATGGTTGCTAAAACATAATACATAAATTTGAAAAAGTGAGGTGGATTAGTCAGTTCTGCAGAAAACAGAACCAATAGGAGATCTATATCTATATCTGTTTATCTATATCTACATCTATCTGTGTGCATATATATTGAGCGATTATGGATGCTGGAATGTCCAAAATCTGCAGTGTGAGCCAGCCAGCTGGAGACTCAGGAAAGCCAATGGTGCAGATGAAGTTTGAAGACACTCTGCTAGAGAATTCCTTCTTGTTCTGGAAAGATGGTATTTTTGTTCTATCAAAAACTTCAACTGATTGAATAAGGCCCATTCACATAATGGAGAGCAATCTGTTTTACTCAGAGTTCACTGATTTCAATGTTAATCTCATCGAAAAGCACCCTCAACTCGATGCATAAAATTAGCTGTCACAGAAGGCAGAATATGTCCTCATAGATGCATTAAGAAGGTTGCATGTAGGGGGCGCCTGGTGGCTCAGTGGGTTAAGTGACTCTTGATTTCAGTTCAGGTCATGATCTTGTGGTTAGTGGGTTCCAGCCCCACAACTGGCTCCACACTGGCAATGCAGAACCTGCTTGGGATTCTTTCTTACCCTTTCTCTTGCCCTTCCCTAGTTATGTTTTCTCTCTCTCTCTCTCTCTCTCTCTCTCTCTCTCTCTCTCTCTCTCTCTGAAAATACATACATACATACATACCACATAAATAACTTAAAGGGAAAAAAGAAGGTTGCATGTGGGTAATTATAGTTTGGACTTCATATCCATTCCCAGCAGTCATTTGAAGTAATACATATATGAATAGCCTTTAGATGATATCTATGTGTAAGAGTGTGAGGAAGAAAATGTATCAAATGAGAAATATATATAATAAAGTATTAAGACATTCACAGCTATTAGTAATATAAACCACTGTTGGTGTTTTTGTCTAACATGGTATCCTGCTAACATTTTGCCAGCAGGTCTTTGTAAATTGGCTGCAAAATGGTTTGCTGACCTACATGATGAGTAGGAGTCACAGTGGTTTCGCTTTCCCTGCCCTGCTCTGGGGGAGGCACTGTCCCTTGCAACTCAGAGCAAACATAGCGATATCTATACAAGAAGAGATATCTAAAATGAATCACAATGTTTTATGCATGCAGTATTATTTCTTATTTAAAACATTCACCATTCACATACATCATTTTTTGCATTTTCCAAATTCTTCTATTTTCTGCATTCTTACGTTACATCACAATGAAATTTCTCTGTATTTACTTTTAGATTCCAACCCTTCATTCTCCATTACGCCACTTTCTTCACTTATTTAGTTGTTTGTGGCTATTTTATTCCGATCAGCATATCTTTTTTATAGGTTGCCTACTTACCCCTCAATGAAGCTCTCTGTTCTTGAAACTTTGATTAGTAGCACTTGTAACCTAAAGAATATGGCCAATTACTTTTATGTCTTTCATATCAAGTATAAGTGATATGCTATATTGGAAAACTGAAACAGTTTGGATTGGAAATCAGATATGCCTGTTTGAATAAGTTCTCTAAACCTGTATGAGTTTGTACAGCTGTCTCAGTATCTCAACCTAATCAGTAAAATAATAAGGTAGTGGAAAGAACAGGGATGTGGAAATAGGACACATGTATTTGTTTGTATGTGTGTATGTTAGGTTATTATTCCTGCTTTGAGATGTGGGGCTAAAAATATACATGTATATATAACATTGTTATAGAACCAGGTATAAACACTTTTGGAAGACATAGTCCTCCATGGGACTGTTTTGCTCCTGCTTTTCTTGTTGGTATGCCAACAAGGCATGCCCCCAACCATTCATTCTCCGGACTTCTGTCAGTTTTGTATTTACATCAATCAATTTGCCTCCAGGACAAAAAGCAGGCTTGTTATAAAACAGCAGATTCCTGAAGTTCAATGTTTCTCCCCTGCAACATAAACCCTGGGATGTGCAGGCTTCCATTCAGGCCCAAGTTATATTACCCTTGTGGGGCTGGGGGTGCAGGGAGGTGAGTGCAGGCTGATGCTCCTGCTACTTCCTTTTCTAGGGATAAGAAACCACTTTGTCTTTGTCCCAGGAGCCTTCATCTTCTGCCAGCATCCATGAAACAGTGAGAGGATAGCTGCTTACCTTGTAAGTAGGTGAAATCAAATCCCTCAACAAACGCTAGAAAAAAATGACTGAAGTTGAAACACCAGCCCCAAATTAAAAATAAAATCAGCACTGATCAAGTCTACTGTCTCTATTGCTAGATAAGTCAACTATCATTTGAAAGGTATTCAAGAGGTTTTTATTACTGAGATTTAAAGAATGTATTTATTGCAGAGATGAAGTCAAAGATGGTCACATTGGAGGCTCCTCCTACGGCAAATGTACACCACACACAGAGAGGTTCCCCATGAGAGAAGTCCAGAAACTGGATGGGTGACTCCTACATGTGGGGCTACAGAGAAAATAACCTTTATCAGATTATGTAAGAAAGGCTGAGACACACTCTCACCGTAAACTCTGACACAGAGCCACACAATCAGGAGGGAACCCCCAACTCCCAGCTTCTCCCTGAGGGGTACAGTGTTTAGACTGCACATCTAGGACCTCAGTCTTTAAGGTTCCCACCTGAGGAAGCAATCAGCAAAATGAAAGTGTGTGGAATAGAAGAAAAAATTACAAACCACCTATTTGATGAGGGGTTAATATCCAAAATATACAAAGAATTCATACAATTCAGTATTTTTTTAAAAAAATAGATAACTTGATTAATAAATGTGCATACGACATGAATAGTCATTTTTTCAAAGAAGACATACAAATGACCAGCAGGTACATGGAAAGTTACTCAACATTTCTAAGTCATCAGGGAAATGCAAATCAAAACAAGGAGATATCACCTCACACCTATTAGAAGGTCTTATCAAAAATGCAAGAGATAACAAATGCTGGCAAGGATGTGGAAAAAACAGAACTCTTGTGTATTGTTGGTGAGAATGTAAGCTGGTACAACCACTATGAAAAACATTATAGAAGTTTACAAGAAATTAAAACTAGAACTACCAAATGATCCAGAGATCCCACTTCTGGGTGTATACCCATAGGAAGCTGAAACTCAGAGATATTGTACAATATTTATTGCAGCATTATTCACAATAGCCAAAGTAACGAAAAAATGTAAGTAACGAAAAAATTGGATAAATGGATACAGAAAATATATTTTATATCATATATATATATGATATAAAATATATTTTCTGTATCCATTTATCCAATGATAGATATATATATCTATATATATATCTATATTTATATATTATATATATTATATATATTATATATCTATATTTATAATATATATATATAATATATATGATATAAAATATATATATATGATATAAAATATATTTTCTGTATCCATTTATCCAATGATAGATAGATATATATCTATATTTATATATATTTATATTTATATATATTATATTTATATATAAATATATATATTTATATATATAATTTATATATATATTATATTTATATATATATATATAAATAATTCAGCCTTAAGAAAACATTTGTGACAACATGGGTGAATCTGGAGGGCATTTTGTGAAATATGCCAGACAGAGAAAGACAAATACTGCATGGTATCACTTACATGCAGAATCTTAGGAGAAGGAAAAAAAAAAAAGAAAGAAAAAGAAAGAAAAGAAAAGAAAAGAAAAGAAAAGAAAAAGGAAAGAAGAGAAAAGGGGAAAATACCTCATAGAAACAGAGTAGAAAAGTGGTTGCCCAGGGATGGCCAGGGGAGACGGGTATAGGGAGTATTGATAAAAGGGTACAGACTTTCAGTTATGAGATAAATAGATCTGAGGGTTTAATGTTTAACATGGTGACTATAGTGATAATACTGCGTTGTGTAACTGAAATTTGCCAAGACAGTAGTGTTTGCTTTCACATACACCAAAAAAAAGGTAAAAATATGAGGCAATGATTATGTTAATTAATGGAAAGGTAGGAATCCTTATACAATGTATACGCATACAAATTGTCATGTTGCCCATTTTAAATGTTTACACTTTTCAGTTATACCTTAGTAAAGCTGAGAAATAAAATATATTTATAAATGTTTATTTCTGCTTTCTTTTTGTTAAAGTTTTAAATACATGCTTAAATATACACTAAGAATTTATGTCTGTTTTCTTACTCTTTTTAAAAAAATTTTTTTAACGTTTATTTATTTTTGAGACAGAGAGAGACAGAGCATGAACGGGGGAGGGTCAGAGAGAGAGAGGGAGACACAGAATCTGTAACAGGCTCCAGGCTCTGAGCTGTCAGCACAGAAACCGACGCAGGGCTCGAACTCACCGACCGTGAGATCATGACCTGAGCCGAAGTCGGCCGCCTAACCGACTGAGCCACCCAGGCGCCCATGTTTTCTTACTCTTTATAAACTTTAATATTACTGTCTTTCTTCCTCTGCTTCAAATTTATTCCTTAAGACTTGAATCTTTATTGAATTCATTCATTTTTTTCCCCTTAGACTTAATATGTCTTAGGTAGTGTTTTAGAATATCCTGATTTTCTTTTAATATTTTAGAGTTCTGAGATCCATACCAGACTTAATGATTAGTACGTCAAAGTGAAGGCCTGGAAATTTATATTTTAGCAAACGGTTGTATGTTTTTTATGATCAGACATTTTAGGCAACACTACCTTAAAGTTTTCATCTATGAATCTCAACTTTCTTATATACCAATAAAACACCATCAAACGTAGCCGTTTTAGTTTTTGGCTCAAGTGTCAAATGATAACCCAAAGCCTGGAGTACTTAGAAAGTAGTATTTCTTAAGTATTCATTATATTCATAGGAGTTACAGGAACATGCTAAAATCTTTTCTCATTTTTCTCTAGAGTTAAATCTATTTCTGATTTAAAATAACTTAAGGTTATTGAATATTTGATGAAAGATTGAGACTGGGTGAAGATCTAGGATGCTTGAAGTTTTATGAAAGGATGTTTATATTAGTCAAAAAGGAATGCTTTTTACTACCCATTAATTGTGTTCATTATGTTTTATTAACTTTGACATATTTGGGGAAGTTATTGTGACACTTCTAAAAGAATATGCTTTGGAATTAGACAACCTGCCACTTTCACCTTTGTAAAATTCGGGGAAATGTCTATCTTTAAGTTTTGATTTCCTCATCCTTGAAATGGAGAAAATTAATATCCAATATAATTATGAGAAATAAATGAGGTAATTTAAAAAAATTTTTAATGTTTTATTTTCTTGTTGAGAGAGAGAGAGTGTGCAAGCAGAGGAGGGGCAGACAGAGAGGGAGACACAGAATATGAAGCAGGCACCAGGCTCCAAGCTGTCAGCAACTAGCCCAATGCGGGGCTTGAACTCACGAACCATGAGATCATGACCTGAGCTGGAGTCAGACAGTCAACCTACTGAGCAACCCAGGCACCCCAGTGAGGTACTGTTTGTAAAGCACTGTGTATAGCATTTGTCACATGTTATGGACTAAAAGTGTATTTCATTGGTGCACTTCATAAGCTTGTTCAGTACTTCCCATTGGGTAAAGTACCTGTAAATTTCATAAACTTGTAGAGCTTAAATTTTGCTTGGCACATTTTTTTTCCACATGGATCCTGTACTTAAAATGGGTTTCTGTAAAATGACATGCTTACAAACTAAAAAAAAAAATTAAAAACTGCAATAAATGTATCTCTCAATCTTTCTCTAATGCTAGGTACTTCACTCTATTGAAAAACAAAACAAAAACTCTAATAAAGAATAATAAATTCAAAACATTTTTAATAGATGAAAACTACTGAAAAGAAACTCTAAATAGTGTCTAATATGTGTTTATAATGATTGGCATGTATTTTAGAACATGTAAACGTTTTCAGAGGTAACATTTTCTATATGAAAGACCTTGGTTAAGTCCCACTTTTTAGTGAGGTAATTATGCTCGGAGCAGCTGTTAGATTCTAAGCACTGTCCTAGGCACTGGACACATGGCATGGAATAAGATAAACCCATCCCTGGACATCACAGTTCTTTCCCAACCATTACAGACCACAGTAGTCCTGACCTTCTCTGATTCCTATAGAACTCTCTCTCTCTCTCTCTCTCTTATATATTGTAGCACTGAAACATATACTTCAGGGTGTTTTCTAAGTGTATGTCTTATTACAAAGCTAAACATACACTGTACTCAATAAATATGAACTAGTTGAATTAGACATGAGGCATATTATAAATAAAAAAACTTCCAGCAAAGTGTAGCATTTCTATTCTCTGCCAGAAAATAAATCATACTACTTTATGTACATGTGTCCATCTGTATATCTATTTTTTCTCTCTTATCTATTAATACAGAAATACAATTAAAATGTATTACCCCTTATTTTGATATTGTTCATGATATTTACAAGGAGACAGTAATCCCTATTGTCTTTCACTCATTTTTCTAATTCCTGGACCTCTGAACACCACTATGAATCCTGGGAGAGATTTTTGCACCAAGGTAGGCAGGCAAGTAGGCCACCAGGAAAGTTTTCTGACAATTTAGAGATCCTCTTTCTGGGAAATATAGCATGATCAGTGTCTAGGGCTTTAAAAAGGGAGATGATTTTCTCGTGACAAAGAAGCTGGTCCCCAAATGTTGCTTTTCACATAAGACAGAAAATGAAAATCAATTTCAGCACTTCAGGAGAAAGGAGAGAAAAGTAATAACCACACATGTGAAAGTTTTATCTCCTTATAAGTGTTAATGTAAACAATATTGTCAAAGTAAAGAATAAGCCTGGGGGTGCCTGGGTAGATCAACTGAGCGTCCGACCTCAGGTCAGGTCATGATCTCAAAATCTGTGGGTTGGAGTCCCGCATCAGGCTCTGTGCTGACAGCTCAGAGACTGGAGCCTGCTTCAGATTCTGTGTTTACCTCTCTCTCTGCCCCTCCCTTGCTTGTGCTCTGCCTCTGTCTGTCTCTCAAGAAAAAATAAACATTACAAAAAAAAAAAATAAGCCTACATTTTATTTTAAAGTCCCAAAATCAGTAAACAAAGAGCAGAATAGAGTTATATTGCCTCTAAGTGTACATAATTAATGCTTTATAAATACAATAAGAATATTGAAGGGGCACCTGGGTGACTCAGTTGGTTAAGCATCCGACTATGGTTCAAGTCATGATCTTACAGTTCATGAGTTCGAGCCCCATTTTGGGCTCTGTGCTGACAGCTCAGAGCCTGGAGCCTGCTTTTGATTCTTTGTCTCCCTCTCTCTCTGCCCCTCCCTGACTTGTGCTCTGTCTCTCCCTCTCTCTCAAAAATAAATAAAAACATTAAAAATAAAAAAAATAATATTGAAGCTATTATGTTGTACTAAGAAATTGTAAAATTCATTGTAATTGTACATATCTGTATGTGTGTTTGTGTGTTTATGAATTAACAAACATTTAAACTTTCAGTGAAATCAGATACATAGATACATAAATAGATAGGGACTTAAAAAGAGTTTCACTGAGTATTTGTCTTGCTTAATTATGAAGTAAGTGAAAATCATTGAATTATGAAATACATAGAATTTTAAAGCTGGAAGAATCCTTACAAATCAAGTAATTCAGCTCCTTTATTTCACTGCTTTGAAAACTGAGGGTTAAACAATGAATAGCAATTCGGGGTGCCTGGGTGGCTCTCTTGGTTAAGCGTCTTACTCTTGATTTTGGTTCAGTCATGGTCTCATAGTTTGTGAGTTCTAGCCCTGCATCAACCTCTGTGCTAGAGTGTAGAGCCTGATTGGGATTCTCCCTCCCCTCTCTCTGCCCTCCCCCCACTTGTGCACACTCTCTCTCAAGATAAATAAACTTAAAAGATAAATAAATAAAAATTAAAAAAATGGATAGTAATTTATATGAAACTTGAACAATTTAAAGAGTAAAAGTGTCCACTGTTTAAATGAATTTAAATTAAAATAACTTTGAGAACAATTCAGTTTTGAAAGCTTCCTAAGAATCATTGGTAATATGACTCTATAAAAGACTCTATAAAAACTACAGGTCAGGAGGAATCCTGCTTTTTTAAAGCCTATTGAAGAAGAGGGTTTATAACAAGTAAATGAATGTAATACACAAGAGTTTACATGCATTTCTAATAAATAAAATTAAGTGATATGTGAAGATTCCAGAGGAAAGTCATAAATGCCATCATAAGTAGTGTCAGAATACAGATTAGGAACAACTTAGCCAGTTAGAAAAGCTAACAGAAAGGTCAAGGTACTCACGAACCATGAAGATTTTAATTTTCTCGACGTTTCCTCCAGAGATGTGAAGTTCACAATCTCCAAAGGAGCTTTTCGGTTCTATCTCAAAGACATAGCAGCATTCTTTTTTTTCACAGTCAATAACCAACTAATAAGACAAGAGAATGGAGAAGCAGCAGTCCTAAGAAAAATAGCAAACACAGGAAAACCTTGGAGCTGCTTAATTTGGAAGGTCTACTGATTTCATCAGATCTAGATAATGTGGAAGATATACCATGACTTAAAATATTGCAGCCTAAAGGAGATATACTCAATGTCAGAATGTTAGATCGTGGCCATAATGAATAATAAAAAGCTGATTATATTGTCATGCTGAAGTTATAGGAGGCACATTCTAGTTATTTTATTTACCTGCTGTCTTGAGCAAGTGATTTAATTTTTCTGAATTTCATTCTTCATATTTAGCAAAATAAAATAGGTATATATTCATTTCAGGATCCTTAAGGACACTAAACTGATAGACCATATGAAAGTTCTTGATAAATAGTTAATGTGTATTGATTACCTTTGAAGAACATAGCTCAAAATATAGATTGTACAATATATTATGTGATTTGAAAAAAATATTGGAAATGAAATATATAACTATAAATAAGATAAATATATCACTTTCATGCTTGCATATATAAAGATGAGAATCAAAGATTTTTCTTAAAAATCAAACACTAAATTCTTAATATCTGATTGTTTGAAACAAAAACATTCTTATTTCATGAAATCATATCTTCAGAATACTCTTATTTTTATTAAAATTTGACCAGGCCAGTGTATACACCATATGGCATGTTTGGGAAAATAATGTCTTCATGTTGCATTCAGTAAGGCCAATTCAGTCTACTACAAGCAATAATACTGGAATAAGAATTAATTAGTCTTGCAATGCACCTTCATATTGCTACAAAAAAAAGAGGATGAATAGTTGGTTTTCATGTCAAATTATATTTTGTTGAATTATTTGGCCTGTAATATTTAGGCCAAAAGTTTTCCATTTGGGGCAATTGTCTCTGTAATGCCTGCTTTCTTCCAAATGACTTTATTCAAGTATCAGGGAAATTTTCACTTATTCCCCTCACAATCATAATTATTATCCTTACTTTACTTACATTTTCCAGGTAGTAAACAACTGAAAATACATATTTGGCTCATGAATTAAAAGGGAAAAGTAGTTTCCCTTGTTACTAAATCTATTTTTTATAGATCTCAAACATTTATCATTATAGGAAAGGTCTGCTATTATTTTTTGTCATTAACTTTTGTATTACTGTCTCATTCACTACATATATCATCATAACTATCATATTTTATGCATCTTTATGGCTCTATATAAGAAAGCAGGAAAGATACAAAAGTTCCACGTATAAATCAAAATCACATTTGACACTGATAGCAAAATGTAAAAGAGGACTATTTGGAGGCTAGAGATTCTATACAAATATCCCTAAGGCTATCAAACTGTACCTGGAAAAACAATGAAAGACCCCCTCAGTTTCTAGGTCTCTAAATGCAGAATTACACCTGCCCTGTGTGTTTGCAGAGGAGATATACAGGTAGCACACTCCTTCACTTTAGTGCCAGAGAAACTCAGAGAAAGAAAACTCTGGACATTTGGAAGAGCTTACCCATGGTTTTTGCAAAAATTCCATCTTGGACTCATTGAGAACTACTCTGAGACATTATTTTCCTGAAATCTTGGTGGGAAATTCTCAAAGAAAATAGGAACAACCACTAGGGAAGGGTTTCTTAGAGTCGTCCCATCAGGGACTGTAATGCAAGTAATAAAGGCTGTAAAACTTGATGGCAGACAATATACTCCCCAGAGTGTAGATAGAATATATAGATGGAAGATACAGAATATTAAAAGACACATGAATGGTTTCCAGGTCTTTTGGTAAATGCAAACATGCCAGATACATTACTACAAGCACTGTCAGGTATGTATGAGTTTTAGCATTTGTTTAATATCATATTTACTTGCTTTTTATTGTATTGTATTCACCAGTTTAAAAATATACCACATAAATATACTCTATTTTGTTTTAGCTGTAGAAGGGAGAAAGTGTATTTTCAAACAGCTAGCAAATACAGTATAAATGTTTTAAATGTTTATCACATAGAGTATCTTTAACATTTGGAGTACTACTCTGCCATCTAGAGGAAAACAGAGAGTCTGACACCTAAATGGCGGAGCGGGGGGGGGGGATTAAACAAGAATGAATTCTTTATATGTAGAATATAAAATTATGATAACATAGTAAATAACTATTGCAAAATTCCACAGACAGTGAGATTTCCCACTAAGTTTGTTAACGTAGATAATACAAGAAATAATGATAAAAAGATAACATACAGAAAATAAATGCACACATGCATACATGGCAGCAAAAAAAGTAAAATATGCACACTTATTTTTCAGCTTTATTGAGATTTGATTAACACATAACACTATGTAAGTTTAGGGTGTGCATAATTTGATAGCCGTACATACTGCAAAATACTTACCCCAATAAACTTAGACAACATAGTCATCACCTTACATAGTTGCCATTTTTGTGTGTGTGGTGAGAATTTTTTAGATCTGCTCTCTTAGCAAATTTCAAGTATATAATACAGTATTGTTTTTATTTGTTTTAAGTTTATTCTGAGACAGACAGAGAGAGAGAGAGAGAGAGAGAGAGAGAGAAAGAGAGAGAGAACGAGTAGGGGAGGGGCAAAGAGAGCAGGGAAGAGAATCCCAAGTAGGTCCCACACTGTCGGCAGGAAGCCCGACATAGGGCATGAACACCCAAACCTTGAGATCATGATCCAAGCCTAAACCAATAGTTGGTTGCTCAACTGACTGAGCCACCCAGGCGCCCCTAGAATGCGGTATTGTTAACTCCAGTTAGTATACTGTACATTAGATCCCAGAACTTACTCATGTTATAACTAAATGTGTATCCTTTGACTATCTTTTCCTATTTCCCCCACCCCCTGGCAACTACCAATTTACTGTGTTTTTTTTAGTTTGATTTTAGATTCCACATATAAGTGAGATCATACAGTATTTGTCAGAATGTGTACATACTGATCTTCTTTTTATTATAGAGACAATAAGTAATTTTCAAATAAAATGCACCTATAGTTCATTTTCTCTTTCTCTCTCATGAAATTCTTTGGCTATGATTCTAGGTGTTGGAATACAGTGTCTAACTGTTGATGTCTTTTTCTTTCCAAGTTACTGACCTTTATATTCAGTGCCATAAATATATTAGAACCCAACCTGCACTCTACTCACCTTCCTGCATACACAGCAAGAGAAAAGGGCACTGTGCATTCTCAAGTCACTTCCATGCGGAGCTTAGTTCCTTTCAAACATTTTAAATCTATTATTGCTTATTCTGAATAAAAGTAAAAGATATAATGCTTAAAGTATTTCTCTGCTCTGGCAGTATGCTGGTTACTTAATAAAACTACACATATTTTGACTATATAATGATACATAGATTTCAATGTGTCTCTAACTTTTGCTGTTGTCTGTGTTCAGCAAAGCACATTTCAATTGAACCATTATACAATGCATGACTTCAGGCAAGAAAATAAAGGAAGGTACATGAAAAAGCCACTCATCACTATACTGAGTGAATTTATGTCAGAGAACAAGAAAACGCTTGACAGCTTATAGTGAACTCCTGTTGCCTTTTAAAGAAGGTCTCCATACAAATGGACATGTTTGTATTGGTGACCTTGTGAACAGCAGCTAATCCAGTGAAAGTCAATTTACCTCAAAGCAAGTTTGAAACGTGTAGTTTGTAGAATTGGCCTATTCATTTTATAGTTAAAAAAAGAGAAAAAAAACTTGCTTCAGATGAAATCCAAACATTTAAAATGATAATCATCCATAAATAAAATAAAATTTGATATGTACTATTCAAAATAATTAGGTAATAGGATCTACCAAGTCATCAATAGATGACTCTTGGAAACTGTCAGCAAAAAAGGATCATATTAATATTCTGTGATTCTCCTCACATAAAGAAAAATATGCTCTTATTCTATACTACTATCTCAGTAGAGTTTCAGAGTCACCTTCTGAATTATCAAAGCTAAATATTTAATATAATCTAACTTTTTTAAGACTTTTAAAATGTACAATAAAACACAGATAAATAAACTATAAAAATAAACATAGCTTCATGAATTATTATAAGGTTTAATAAAGTAAATACCACAAAAGTCAGGAAAAATAATTAAGCCAGAACTCTGGAAGCCTCTCATAGATTCAGATTCAATCTCAAAACTTTGTCTTTCCCCTCAAGAATAGCCATTCTCCTGACTCATTTTTTTGCTTGTTTTAATTATTATTATTTTCAAGTTTATTTATTTAGACAGTGTGAGTGGGGGAGGGCCAGAGAGAGGGGGGTGGGGATAGAGAGAATCCCAAGCTCTGTCAGTGCAGAGCCTGACACGGAGCTGGATTTCACAGACTGTGAGATCATGACCTGAGCTGAAATCAAGAGTTGGGCGCTTAACCGACTGAGCCACCCAAGTGTCCCTCTCCTGACTCTTATATTAACCACTTTGTTTTCATATCTTAATGGTTTTATCACTCAAGTTTGTGTTCCAACCCACAGTTTAGTCCTTCCTATCCATTTGATTTTAAGTAATGTGACTTTAAGTCTTGTTTAATCAACAAGTTTCTCTTCTATACTTTTCATTTTCTTATAATTTTCCTGTTGAAAAACTTGAGGCATTTTGTATTTAGAGTTTCCTGCAGTCTGCATTTTGCTGATTGCATACTCATGAACAGTTCAGTATGTTCCCTGTCACCCATATTTCTTGCAAATTGGCATTTGGATCCAGAGTTTTCATTAGAGTCGTGTTCAATCCTTTGGTAAGACGATACATAGTGATGTATTTAGTTTAGTTTTGTTGTGTTGTGTTGTGTTTCATATCAAGAGATCATTTCTGTGTTTTTATCAGCTATTGATCATCAGTGCCTAAATCAATTGGTGCATAGTGTGTCAAATAGATAAAATCATGCCTCAATTACTGTTTGTTTTCATAGTAATATAGCTCATTTGAAAGGGCAAAACTAATGTCTCATTTATTTTTATATTCATTTTGAAGATAATTATTTTCTTCCCTGTCATCTCCTTGAGTTGAGTAATTGGGTATTCTTTATATTATTATTACCAAATTATGAATTTAAACATATTTGGTAAGTTTAAATCAATCTTATTTATTATCTCATTTAAAACTCAAATTGTGGGGCACCTGGGTGGCTCAGTCAGTTAAGCATCTGACTTTAGCTCAGGTCATGATCTCATGATTTGTGAGTTCAAGCCCTGCATTGGGCTCTGCACTGACAGTGCAGAAGCTGCTTGGGATTCTCTCTCTCTCTCTCTCTCTCTCTCTCTCTCTCTCTCTCTCTCTCTCAAAATAAATAAATAAACCTAAGAAAAAAACCCTCAAATTGAATCATTTTTGGATAGTGGCAGCCTCTTCAATATGGCACATAAGTTCTTTTGACATAACCTTTAACAAAGTAAAAGAAGAAGAATGCCCATAAACATAAAGATTATGTAACTGAATCTCTTTTGTTCATACACACAAAATATCCAGCATGGAAAAATCAAAACAAACCAAAAAAAACTGCACACACACACACCAAAAATAAATCACCCACATACGATAGATAAGACTATCAGCAGAACAAGATATAAAGTGGGTATAGAGGGGTGCCTGGGTGCTTTAGTTGGTTAAGCATCCAACTTTGGCTCAGGTCATGACCTCATGGTTCATGAGTCCAAGCCCTGCACTGGGCTTTCAGTTGTCAGCACAGAGCCTACCTGGGATCCTCTGTCCCCCCTTCTCTCTACCCCTTCCCCACTCACATGTGCCTGCACACACATACATACACACACACACACTCTCTCTCTCTCTCTCTCTCTGAAAAATAAATAAACGTTACAAAAACAACAATAAACAAAAAAACCCAAAATGGGTCTAGATGTTGGAATTATTAGGAAAAATATTTTTAAGTAACTTTTAACATTATAAAGGATCAGTGGAAAAGGTATAGAATATGCATGAACAGATATGGAATAGCACAGAGATGGAAAATATAAAATTAGACAAATGGAAATGCAAATATAATATATATTTAATGTATATAATACATATTAGTATATAAATAAATACATATGTGTGTATATATACGTATATACTGAACATAGCAGAGGAAAAACTCATTGAACTTGAATATAAGTGTATAGAATTTATTACAGTTGAAAATCAAACAAATAAAAAAAAACAATGGGGAAAAGAACAGAAGCATATTTGGTCTCAAAGAAATGAAACATTACCACTCAAAAATTTGTACATGCATGTTCTTTGAAAACCGTATTGGTAATATACAAATTGGAAACAACACAAATTAGCACGTTTGAATTTTCCTTCCCAAATCTAAATAAAGGTAGCTCTCACTGTAATGATAACACTTCAGATAATATTGTATTTAATGCCTTTTAAAATTATTCACAAAAAATAAATTATGCCTATTGCCTTTTTTCTTTTGTTTTTTATATTGCATTTTTAAATCTTTTGAAATAATTGGTCTATAAAAATTAAATTTTTATAGAATTATGCCAACAGAACTACACTAAATTTTATAGGAACTTTCATGATATTTTATTTTATTATCTTTTTCTGACAAGTATACATTTAATTGGAAACCTTAAATATTCTTCAGACTGAACACAATATCTTCAATCAAGGCTCGCATGTGGCTTATAGCACAAAGTGAGATTTTTTTTAATGTTTATTTATTTTTGAGATTGAGAGACAGAGAGAGAGAGAGCATGCAAATGTGCAAGTTGGGGAGGGGCAGAGAGAGAGGGAGACACAGAATCTGAAGCTGGCTCCAGGCTCTGAGCTGTCAGCCCACATTACATTCAATTAAAGCATGGCCCTGAAGTACATTTGTAAAGGCAATCCTTTCTGTGAGCAAAGTTATGAATAGTGTACTTGACCATTCACTTGTATGTAAGTTGTGGTTATACAGCAACTGCTCCCAGTAATGAATGGATTGGCTGAATTTTCATGGGCGTGTAAAGAACAAGATTGGAACAATGGAAACTAGGAAGTTTAATAAAGAGATTGGTGGTTGGGCTGACAAAAAGTGATCACTATATATGTAAATGTTTGAGTTTCACATTAATGCCTACTATAAAATACCCACAACACAGGAGGCATGACTCATTCTGTAGACGTCAGCCAGGCCCTCCTTTTAGCCTCTAGGAGTCATGAAAGGAAAGATTTTGGTGGAGGGATGGAACTCATGTCTTGTCCCAACAGCATGAGATGCCTCTTACTAAGCATGATCTAGCTAATGCCATTGCTGAATTCCCAGCAAGCCTTTAGCGGAGACAGAAACTTAGCCCTCAGTACAGCTCCATTCCTCAAGAGGTCACTTGGTATCGGGTAATACCATCATGTTGGAAGACTCAGTAATTTGACCTCATCTGAATGAACATCCCTAGTGTAGGTTTACCCTCACTAGCTGCATTGCTGCAGTGCATCTGTCCTCATGGCTGTCTAAAGACTTACAGAATGACTAATTGATCAACATGAGATCTTAGAGATATTTCTCAGACCAAGGAAAGAATCTACCTATGAAAAAAAATTTTAATGGGCATGTGAATACAAAGTTAAATGATCTTATTTTGTTAGCTGGAAGCAGTCAGCTTAATAGAGTATGGTATATACCCTGTTGCAAAATTCAACTGAGGTATCAATTCATAGGCAATACCCTGGAGGTCAGAGACTCGTTCTCCATACTCGATAGCATATGCACTGAATCCACTGCTAATGCATAGGGCTGTGTCCTCAATAACTACAATATCTAGGTCTAGTTATTAAGATGTAGAAGTAGGCTTTTTTCCCTTATCTATCCCTTACTTGACTTTTCCCATCTTTAGGTTCTGCTGTATTAAAAGCCTAGTTCCTAAGATCCCTAGACCAATACTTTCCCTTGGGAAACATTAAGGATTCCACTGAACCAGAAGCTACAATTAGTACCTAGTTATTTTGACTTTCCCATGCCAGAGAAGCAGCAGACAGAAAAATAAGTTATACTGACACAGGTGACTGATCCTAATTGCTATGATGTAGGTGCTATGATATAGGTGTGACTGCACATTAGCACCAGAAAAGAACATGTTTGGAAGCACAAGAGTGGATTCACTGGAATATATTTTGACACTTCAGTGCCTAATTATAAGGATAAATAGGCACTAGAATAACCACAAACTTTGCAAAAGTAAAGAAACTAAGGAATTCAACCCCAGGAGATGAAACCCCAACAATCTAAAAATGTTGAAATGCTGCCCTAGAGTGAAGGATGTCTGGAATGGTTGATGAGACACAGGGATGATGACTTTTAATTTTGACCTTACAACAAGTTTTTGGAGGGCATTATAGCTAGTTCCACTAACTCTCTTATACTAAATATTTTTGGAGAGGTTGTCACTGATTACCTCTTAAAAGTTGTGTGAAGGCTCTACTATAGGTGGGACACAAGTAAATGTGAATGGTGCAAGTGGGAGATTCCGTGCTATGTTTTTGTGTTCCATCTCATACTCCCTTGATTAAATGCCACGTACCAGACATTGCTGGGAAAACCAGCTGCCCACTGGTTATAGCCTGACAGCAGCTCTCTTCAGTTCCCCATGGAACCTTATATTCTCTGTCTTGATTGAGGCTTTTTCTCTGCGTTTCTTTCATGTACTCTGACATGGGAGCAGAGTAAACCTGGAAATGGGGCAGAGTTAAGTCCTGCAGGGGAAACCCAAGACCATTAGAGGGTGAGAGTGTTTTGGTGGGACCAGTCTGAGGAGTATTACACAGTTCCCTCCAGGTGTTCCAGTGGGGTCAAGCTTCTCTTGCTCACAAAATACCCCTGAGTAATACATCTTCAGATTGCCTTTCTCTCCTCTCTTGTTCCTCTTTCTCTACTTTCTCCAGTTGGTTTCCTTGGAAATAAGCTACCACAGAGAACCCCATGTCTCCTGATGTCATTTCAGGGAAAGCTTTATGTTAGGACACTCACCAACATCTAGCATCTTTGAATTTTTAAAATTCATAAGTGTGTCATAATAGTGTATATGGAGTCTAGCATTTCATGCTATTTATATAAGTGATGTTATTCTCAAGTATCATTTTTGAAAATGCGTGTTCCTTGAAAATTTTTTTCAACTTTAATTTCTATCTAAAGCACAACACATAACAGCCTAAGGCTATTGCAATGATTTTTTCTTAGAAATTATTAAAATAATATGCTAGTTAAAATTTACTCAGTCAAGGTTGGGAAATTCTGTTTTTGATGGAAAGCAAATTTTAATTAGCAGCGTTAAAAGAAGCAAATTCTTTTGTCACTTCTCACAAAAAGTATGAAAACCATATGTCCTTATTTTATGTAGCATTGATAATTATTACCTTAAAATGTTTATTAGAAGTTATGATTTCTGGGCAGCTGAGAATGATAATATTCAAAAGTATTTTCAGGTGATTCTAATATAGATGGTCTTGGAATTGTAGTTAAAATGCATTGATGTAAGCCATTTCATTGTAATAATATTAGATGTTAATCTGGAAATATATTCTAGGAAAGCTTTCAAAGAAGTTTCAGTAAAGAAGAATAGTGAAAACTTGACCTATCAACAGACTTATTTTTAGGAAGGATAGGTTTACCAAGTTCAAAAGATTCTAGGCCGTGCATTTTTCAAAGTTCCTGAATTGAGTGGGAACTTAGTATTTCCTAAACATTATCTTTTACATTAAAATAAAGTGATACCTTGAAATGCATTGGTTTTGTATTTTGCTTGCATTTAATTTGTATAGTAATTTAGATTTTATAGTTACTGTAAGAACTTTAAGCATGAAAAATTGATATACTGTTTTATATGCTCATATTTAAATATTATTATAAATAATATAATGTGAAAACAGCCAAATTTGTTCTTCCTTTAAAATAGTTCTGAACAAATTTGTTACCAGGAAACAGTTTTTACTGCAGTGACTAAATTTCAATTTCCCATTTGTGTGTTGATGTTACAAATTACATTCAATTTGAAAAGCAGAATGTGATAAGAGAAATACTTTGCTACTCAAATACAGTAATAGAGATTAGTAGACTCTGAACTCTTCAAGTTTATTTTTGACAGAGAGAGATAGAGCACGAGGGGAAAGGGGCAGAAAGAGAGGGAGACAGAGGATCCAAAGCTGGTGCTGCACTGAGAGTGGAGAGCCCAGTGTGGGGCTCCAACGGCAAGATCAATCCATAACCGAGTCAAAGTTGGATGCTTACCGACTGGGCCACCCAGCCAACCCTGGACTCTGATCTCTTTAGTTTCATCTTCTATCTCTCTCCTCCTTCCTTCACTATGTACCAGTCACATGAAAGTTATTTCTTTTTTGCTGACTCTGTTATTCTTGATTCACAGCTTTTGACTATACTGTTTCTCAGGGTTGGCCCTGGCTTCATGGTTTTCCCTCCCTCTGCATGTTTATTTTCTGCTTTTTAGTTGTCATGGCATATATTCCCAAAGCTACCTTTAGATTCCCATCAATTAATTTATTAAAAGTTCATAGTTCTATATTTTTGAAAAAAATTTGGTTAATGGTTTTCTTATTTAATTTTAACCTCTAGGGGTACAAAGAAGCATGTCTACTTCAATCAACACTGTAATTTCTGTGCCAGTTAACCATCTTGTACTTAGAAAATTCTTGATCAGTATTTGTTGAATGAATCAAGTAACAAATTAATTCATATTTACTAGGATTGCTAAAATCCATCCCCAATATCTACTCATCTTATACTCAGAGCATTTGATTTTTATTGCTGCTGTATCAACTTACAACAACTTTAGTACCTTAAAACAAAACTAATGTATCATTTACATCTTTGTAGGTCAGAATTCCAGATTTTAGAAGTCACCCAAATTCTTTGGCTCTTAGTCTCCTTCTTCCATTTTCAAAGCTAGCAATGTTGAATTTCTCTGACACTTGTGCAGTCATTACATCTTTCCATTATAGTTGAAAATGGTTCTATGCTTTCAAGAACTCGTGTAATTACATTTGACTTACCTAGCTAATACGGGATAATCTCTCCATTTTAAGTTCCTTAGCCTTGGTCCATCTGCAAAATCCGTTTTGTCATATTAGGTAACATATTCACAGATTCTGGGAATTAGGATGCCCACATCATCAGTGTGTGTGGATCATGCTTCTACTTACCATACTCAGTAATACTTAATGTCACCTCTCTTTCCATTAATTTAAATTATTAGCCTACTCCATCCCTGAGATGAATACCTCTATCTATACCAGGAACCAACAACCAATAAACATCTATTTATTCACTATTACAACCAATTAATATTAACTGCTGACTCAGTATCTAGTCACTTATAACATAGTGGCAATAAATGGACAATGGAATATAAATAAATATGTGTGTGTCAGGTGGTTATAAGTATTGAAATGAAAATAAAGAAACAAAGATAATGCATATAGAAAGTAAATATGGATGGGTGTTATCTTATACAGAATAGCCGGGGAACATATTATTGAGAAATCGAGATTGTTTTTCATGGAGAACAAACTATTGAGAAAAGACTTAAAGACCTTGAGAAACAAGAGGGTGAGTTATAGGGCTTCTTGGGGACAAATGTTCCGTATAAAAGAAACAAGAAGTAGAAAGGCTCTGAGATGGAAATATGCATATGTGAATAGGTGAGTGTGGCTGAAGTAGATTTATCCAGACCTCCTTGGTAGCGAATGTGGCCACAGGTGTTACAGAAAAGTCATATCTTATATGCATATGGCCTTTTAGAACATGGCAATGGCTTTGGATTTTAATTTGACTAAAATAAGAAACCACCAAAAGCCAAAGAAAACTGAGGAATGACACTATCAAATTTAAGTTTTAAAAGTGTTACTGTGATTGATATGTGGAAGACAGTTTCTAGAGAAACAAGTCTGAAAACAGGGAAACCATTTAAGTGTATTAGGGTTCTCCACGGAAATAGAATATGTATGTGCAATGTGTGTGTATGTGTATGTGTGTGTGTGTGTGTGTGTGTGTGTGTGTGTGTGTGTGCGTGTGTGTGGAGATAGGGTGAGAGATTTTAAAAAGAATTAGCTCATACTATTTCTAGGGCTGGAGTGTCTGATACCTTCAGGGCAAGCTGGCAGACTGGAAACTCAGGCAGGATTTCTATGTTGCAGGCTTTAAACAGAATTGTTTCTTCTTTAGGAAATCTCTGTTTCCTCTTAAGGCCTCCATCTGATGATTGGAGAGGCCCATCCACATTATGGATGGTAATATACTTTACTCAAAGTGTACTGATTGTAAATGTTAATCACCTCTAAAAACACCCTCACAGCAACATCTAGACGTGTTTGACAAGACAACTGGAAACTATAGCCTAATCAAATGTACAGAAACTATCAGAATATATCAGAGTAGAGCTGATGATGGAAAAATGAGTTTGGTGGCTGGTAAAAGGACGGAAGGTGGTAGGAAGTAGTCAAATCTGACTGTCTTTTGAGTGTTGAGCTGAGAGTATTTCTTGATGATTTGGGTGTATTCAACCACTTCTTTGTTCACATCTCAGGCATTTTCTAATTCTGGTAATGACTTCTTGCTTTTTAAACTTGTCTTTCTGTGCTTTTCTCTGATGTATTGTCCTCTTCTTGGTCTCCTTTGCTGCTTTTTACACTTATTTATGAATTCTAGTGCCCTGAAGTTCATTCTTAATCCTAACTGCCTCTCCACCTTCATTCCTTCCCTATAGGATAACAACTTAGCTTTATATAACATCTGCAAACTGACAACACACATTTCTGCAGCCTACTCTAATTCACAATTTAAGGAGCAGATGCATCTGGGACTTTCTTGATGTACCTACTTAAATGACGATTCTATATCTCAAACTTCACATGTCTAAAGGAAAACATTTGGTTTACTCCTTTGCAGACCTGCTATTTTCCCAATTTGTCGTGCTAGCAATTATATAACACTTAACTAAATAGTAAACCAAAAAATATATAGTAATTATCCCAAATTTTTCTCTTTACCTCCACATCCCTTACCAGTTGAATTCATTATTAAGTTCCATCAGCTTAATCTTAAAAATATATATTTAACGCATCTGCTTGTTTCCATTATATACACCCCTCCTTGCCCAAGTCACTACCTCTTGCTACCTGAACTACACAGTTCTTCCTTACAGCCTTCCTCGTTCCCACTTCCTCCATCCTAGTCCATTGTTTCAGATGTCTTCTAAAATATCTGTAGTTCCTTTATAATTACTCCCAACTAACCTGAAAGGCTTCAAAGAAAAGCAACTGAAATTATCAGCTTTTCCCTACCCAATTTTTCCAACTCCAGTCAGCCTCAACAAGAAAAATGCCCAATGTCTAATGCCTTTCCTATAATAAGCAGTCAAAATATTAATTATAATAAATTGCCAAATTGATGCCTTTTTAAAAAAATAGCACAAGGAAATACTTGGAAAGTCATATGCTATTATGCTATTTTATCAAGTATAGCATATGATGTTATTTTCTTTTGATTAGTGACAACAGTGCTTGAACATTAAAAATCACGGTTTAATTGGAATTTCCCTTTTCAATAAATACTTATCCATGTGTTTCAGAAAATGTTATAGAATGTCTTTGGCAAAAATCTCTTGGAATTAATTCAGAGAAACATCTTATCTTTCCAAAGATGAAATAGCTTATATAATTGTGGTTTTTAATGGTACATTTTTAGAGTGAGAATTCTTGTATTATCATAGTCTGTGAAAATATTAACTTCCTTCAAAATATGTTAGAGTTTTAAATGTAACCAATAATGTATGAATTGTAATAACTGTACAGAATTACCTCTTGGGCTAATAAGGACCATTCCTTTGTCCTTTTAAAATGGTAAAGTACCACATTACATACATCATATTCTTATTGAAGTTTTTTGCTTTATTTCAAATCTAGCTTCAGTTTACTTAGAAAGCACCCTTCTTGATTCCTCTTACCTTCACCCTTAAAAAAAGTCTCAAATCCTTTACTAATACTTTCCCATTTAACTGATGCACCAAGGGGTAGACAGAGCATATAATAAAATCTCCCTTAAACATGGCAAGATGATGCATTTTTATGGAATCAATCTTTATAGAAGACTATAAAATATCTCATGGGAAGAAAGAAATCTAGATATACAAATTACAATAAATTGAAAAGTGTATATATAAATTATTTTTTATAGAAGACAATAACCAAAAGTTATTTTAACAGCTCCCATTGCTTCTTTATTAGATTCAAAATAATCACATTGGGGTAAGACTGTTTAAATATCACTTCCAAAAAATAAATAATTTTTTTCAACGTTTATTTATTTTTGGGACAGAGAGAGACAGAGCATGAACGGGGGAGGGGCAGAGAGAGAGGGAGACACAGAATCGGAAACAGGCTCCAGGCTCTGAGCCATCAGCCCAGAGCCTGAGGCGGGGCTCGAACTCACGGACCGCGAGATCGTGACCTGGCTGAAGTCGGATGCTTAACCGACTGCGCCACCCAGGCGCCCCCCAAAAATAAATATTTTTAAAATTTTTACCTAGATTTGTCTATACAAATTTTTTAATCATTATTTGAAATTTTAGTAACATACATTTATGTGTTTTTTAAGAAACATATTGCTAATTGCTAATAAATTATAAATTGTCATTACTATAATCCTTATTTATTTAATTACCTACGAAAATTACCAAATTAATGTAGAAAAGCATCAGATACAAAATATTCACTTAAATGAAATAAACTCATATTATTGGTTATCATATAAATTAAGTATAATAATTTTTGAAACTACTTAGTATGTTACACTGCAGAGACATCAAAAAATTATATATGGAGAACACTACTCACTAACTGGATGGAAAAAGCACTGATAAGACTGGTAACGGACCCATGGTTCTGTAGGCTGAATTCATATGTTGAAGGCCTAACTCCAGTACCTTAGAATATGACTATATTTAGAAACAGGGTCTTTAAAGAGATAATTAAGTTAAAATGAAGTCATGAAGGTAGGCCTTAATCCAACATGACTGGTGTCCTTTTAAGGAAATTGGGACACATACACAGAAGGAAAACCATGTGAAGATAGAATGAAGATCTACAGACCAAGAAGAAAGACCTCAGAATAAACCAATTCCGTTGATATCTTGATGTGAGACTTCTAGTCTCCAGAACTGTGAGAAAAAAATTCTGTTTTTTTAAAGCCATCCAGTTTGTGGTACTTTGTTATGGCAACTGCAGCAAACTAATACAATGGATTTCAATTAACATGGATTTTTATCTTACCTCCAATAATGGAAAATACAATTATTGCAGCTTACTTCAGCTTTGTCGGATGTTTTGCAGTGCTGCTCACTTCAGTCTCTGGTATCTCCAGTGAAATTTTCTAGGCTCAGTTTTCCCTGGTGAGAATGTCCTGTACACATTCTGATAACAACTAGTCAAATGAGGTGATGATAATCAGGGAAAATATAGTCAAGAGACTGAGAGAAGTCTAATTCCAGATGAAAGCCCAAAGTCATTGATCTTTGCTTAAATATCCATTAATTTCTGTTTTCTTTGAAAATCTCTGCTCTTCACCACCTGACTATAACCTAACAAAAGCATTCTTTCATGTGATACTCCACATCATAAATGTCCCATGTGTAGTGAGGAATTAACTTCACTCAAAGAGAGGTCTGGCCTTTACTCTGGGCTATTATTAAAAGAGGATCTCTAGGCCTCTGAAATATCCTGCCTGATAGGAGTATCTTTGTTTGCCTGAGGATTTTGGTTACAGTCTAACATTGTGATTTATGATGGGATTTTGGAACATACCATATTATTTTTAACCTTCAGAGGAACTAGAGATTAAAGCTATTATCCCAAGCCTCCAGGAAGGGATAAGAGGCTAAAAGTCAAACACATGGGCAGCTTGTGATTGAATACCAATAAAAACTCTGGACACCAGAGTTTTCTTGACTAGCAATCCTCTGCACATTGTCACACATCAGTGTGCGATGTCAGTTAACATGTCCTGGAGACAACAAAACTTTGGGACCTTCCCAGATCTTGCCCTATGCGTTCCTTCCTTTGACTGGTTCTGATTGGTATCATGTTGCTATAAAATTGTAATTGTAAGTATATTGCTTTTCTCAGTTCTGTGAGTAATTCTAGGTATTCATCAAACCTGAGGGGGTAATGGGATCCCCCAAGTTTGTAGCAAGGTGCTCAGAAGTAAGGATAGCCTGAGGATTCCCAAACATGTGACAGTTATCTCAAATGAGAACAGCCTTCCATACTTGCTCTCAATCTGTGAAATTTAGCCTAATTCTAGGCCCTGTCAAAAGTCAGTGTACCCCATAATCTATATTCTTTGTGCAAAAATCATTGGCATTCTGTTTCTGATGTACTCATAATATTACTGAAAAGTTTATTTTAGGATATAGGTGTTTTGTTTTTCCTTTAAGAGATATGACTTGAGGCGCCTGGGTGGTGGCTCGGTTGGTTGGGCGTCCGACTTTGGCTCAGTTCATGATCTCACGGTCCATGAGTTTGAGCCCTGTGTAGGGCTCTGTGCTGACAGCTCAGAGCCTGGAGCCTGCTTCTGATTCTGTGTCTCCCTCTCTCTCTGCCCCTCCCCTGCTCATGCTCTGTCTCTCTCTCTCACAATGTTTAATAAACTCTCACAATGTTTAATAAACATTAAAATTTGTAACTTGATTTAAAAAAAAGAGATATGACTCAATATACTATTCCTTCAAAATAGTACATATGTATTCGAATTGCAAACTATATTTATGCAAAAAAAGAAAGCTAAGTTGGGGCATTCAAGACAATTAAGTCAGGAAACATTTTTGAGGAAGAGAACTGGTAATTTATTAAATAACATAAGCAACCATTGAGGGCCAGCAGTATTCTAGCAGCAGGGACACAAAGATGAGTAAGATACAAGGTTTGTACTTTTGAAACTCACAGTCTCCTAGAGCCATAAATCACATCAAGTCAGTAACCTGGGTATATACTTGGATAAATATAGTGTTATTTCCCTGGGGAACAGTAAGGGACTTAGGATCTGACTGGTTTATGAGAAACATATCACTTACTGGTAGGCAGATAAAAGAATGAATGAATACAGACATATTTTAATAGCTAAAGCTGGAATAGTGGAGAAAATCAATCTTGTAAACTCATTCTCAGCTTTTTTGTAAATTGCATGCTTTGTGGATAATTTACATGTAAATTATTGGAAATGTCTGCCATAGGTCGGCTCTTCTGAGTACATTGAGCCTTGTATAAACAACCTGTAGAATAATTTTCTAAACGGCCCTACAGTCCACCATGTTTTTTCTTTCTTAGTTCTGCTAATTTCCAACAGCCTTACAAACTATTTAATCTTGCTTAAGGTATCATGTTTTTTATTCAATTCTCATATCTGACTAGTTTCTCTTTCAATGGGATGTCTTTTGAAGATTAGAAACTTGACAGTTTTGGTCATCTTGGTATGATTCTGGGACCCTCTATATTTGTATACAGACTTCTGTATAGCTCTAACTGGTCACCGATAAAGTGATATTCAAACTATTTCCAGTAATGTAATGGACTGGGTAGCAAGGTCAATATTCCTTTATAAATACACACAAGTATGTGATAATAAAAAAAATCATTATAAAGAAATTTGTGACTGGGAAGAAAGGGAAAGAATTATTAGGCTAGGGAACTGATGAAGTCTGGAATCTTAAAGTAAGTTGGGTCCTATAGCCACTTTTTGTCTGAGGGGTATTTACTAAAATATTTCAGTGAGAGTGAACTTCCAGATTACCCAGGTTAAAACTCTATTGAAATATGATCCTCATATAAATTGGAGACCACAAAGGTATCACAATTTTAAGAATAAATTTGAAATTCTCTCTATACCCCAAATAATTCAAGGAAAACCAACTATTTCAAACATCTTTCTACAATGGAGGATTTCCTTTCATTGCACTTCTTTGGAGCTACCTGAGTGGAGATATAATGGAGCAAGATTCCATTTCTGGCTATCACCAATATATCAAGCTAACTCATCTCTGACCCTGACCAGATGAGACCTTTTTGCTACTGTCAGTTAATTATTGGGAACATTCTATGAGGCCACAGGATGAATTGAAGAAAAAGGCTACCAGTTTCATTATTTACTTATGTTTTCATGCATACTTGGGCCTAATTTTGAATGTACTATTTTTTATGTTACAGTGGATTGCTCTTGGACCTGCTGGAACTTATGACATAATAAATCTAATAGCAATCATTTTGTGAAGGAAAGCCCATGTTCATAAGCACTTGGTTATCACAGTGCCCCATGGTCCCAGGTCATATAGACCTGTGAGGGCCAGCGGCATGACAGGAGCTGCTTTGCACAATGAGAATTTTCTTCCAGTAAAGGAATGATGGCTTTACTCCAAATCCCAAGGGGGCTTCTCTGAAACTGCTTTTGCAATTTGCCAGAGATTCCATACAGCATACTATCAACCAGAGATACTTCTAATATCAGTACAGGTGCTGGGTTATGTGGCCACAGTGACAGACCGGCTTGTTCTTCAGCCTTGGCCTCACTTAAGTATGTACATTATAATTGCTGAGATAACCATCCAAGCTGGAAATATTGTTCATTATTCTATACTAATAGGAGAAAAATATTAAAATTAAAAAAAATTAAAAAGAAAGAAAGGATGAAAAAGAGTAAATAGAACGGATGAAAAAGATCAATTTTATTGTCAAAAACAATAAAATCATAAAATTATACTTTTAGCAAATATAACCTTCCAATATAACCCCTCCTTCCAAGCAAAACTTGGAAGCTATATAATTCCTCTTTGGGAATTTATTTTAAATTCCATTTATAAATCACATTTAAAAATCGGTTGTCTTCCAGTGTTACTTAACAAAATCACTTTGGTCAACTAACTCATTCACCAGTTTTAGCTAAGATTGACTTTGGGCTGTTTGCAAGAAAGAAAAAGTCCTCAAAAAGAAATGTTTGCTAAACTTTTGTATGTCCACTAGTAAGCTCTACTCTAAATTTAGTGTGGACATAGACAGGAGCAACACATACTTGGATATGGAGGAACTGGAAGCTAAACACACATTTAGTTCCAAAGACTGAAGAACAATAAGACCACCCACCCTAGAAAAAAGGTAACACTCAGACTGCCTGAGGGAAGAGTAAACTGGTGAAACCTTCTGGAAGTTAATTAGGCAATACATGTAAAAGCTTTTAAAATGTTTATACCCTTTGACCTAGCAATCCTTGTATCTGGATTTCTCATTAAGATAATAAGTGTTGCAAAAAAACATTTATGAGGAATAATTGATTGTAACATTCAACATTTTGAAAACTATTTAAACCTCCAAAAATATCTTAAATAATTTGTATTACATATGATGGGGTTTTGGGGGGATGGAGATTCATGCCCAAAAAAGAATTCTTGAAACATCTTTGGTATATAAAAAAAGTGATTTTATTAAAGCCTGGGGACATGACCCGTGGGCAGGAAGAGCTGCCCCTGGACCTGAGGAGACACTCATTATATACTATGGAGCTGGGGGAGCTAAAGTCAAGGGAAAGGTTCCAAAAGGACTTTCATGTGCTAAAAAAGGTTCCAGGCATCCTGGAGGCCTAACTATTGTCAAGCTAAGGTTGTTTTTCCCTCTAACAACATATTAGCATTAGGAGAGTTGGGAGTTCCTGGAGAAGTCTTATACTCTGCCTGCCTCAAGTAGTTGTCAATGGCTTTCAGGCTGTAAGGAAACTTAATTTATCTACCATTTCCTTCTGCCTTTGTTTCCCACATCACATAGGTACCATGGAAAACTAACAAATCATTCATATCACATTTTTAAAACACTTAATGATTTATTATACAACATGCCCCTATATATAGGATTTGGGGTTATGTTAATTTCCTAATGTTCTTATATGTTTAGTTCTATAAGGAACATTATGTTTTTATAAACAAAAAATTAAACATTAAAACAATTGTAAGCCACTTTTACATACGTTATAATCATGTTGAGCTTTATGGAGAGATCTTAATACTCTCTCTGCATTTATTAAACCACAAAAAAAAAAACGCAGAATATTGTCAACCACACACAGATGTATAAAACATGGCTTTTATTTAAAAATTAATAATCCTAAGTATAATCACCATATGTATTGAATTTGGCAAAATAATATAGCTTCATTATTTTCAACGTGGCATTTATATGATTATAATGTCTCTAAAGTAATTAATATTAGAATTTTTTAAATTTAAATTTCACAAATCAAGCATTTATTAGGGCATTTTTCTAATTTTGCCTGGTAGGCGGCAGATTACGAAGATTCATGGAGGGTAAATGAGTAGGGCAGTCAGTGACATGAATTACACAGCTGCTGCGCCATCAGTGACCCCGGGTTGCATGCACTGTAGTCATTCCCAGGAAGCCATAGTTCTCTTCCCTGGTTTCAGATGCAGCACCAAATTCCTCTTCAAGACAAATTTCCGGGGAAAATTAGAAATAAACTTGTTAGCCAATGCAAGTTATGCTATTAGCTTCCCCCCAGGTTAAACGCTAAACTTTTTCCTCCATGTTGAAGCTGAAATTTGAAAAATAAACTAAAAAGAATCCATGAACTTGATAATGTTGTGTCAAGTGGTTGGGGGCCTAGTTTTTATACGGAACTAGGAATGACCAATAGCTAATCACTAATTTAGACTAGTTTAAGGCATTTTTAGAAAATATTAGGTTATAACAAAACAAAATTTAAAGGACCTAGAATAGCCTAAATATATAGATAGATAGATAGATAGATAGATAGATAGATAGATAGATAGATATAGATATAGATATAGATATAGATATATATGTGTGTGTGTATATATATATATTTTAAAGAAAAAGGTTTGGGACTCCTGTGATCTGGCTTTGTGACTTACTATAAAACTAGGATTATCAGAACAGTGTGGTATTGACATAAGGCACAATATATAAATTTAATGGAACATGATTGAAAGTAAAAAATATATATACCTATGTTTTATGGTCCACTGATCTTTAAAAAAATTTTTTTTAGTGTTTTTATTTATTTTTGAGACAGAGAGAGACAGATCATGAGCAGGGGAGGGTCAGAGAGAAAGAGGGAGACACAGAATCTGAAGCAGGCTCCAGGCTCTGAGCTGTCAGCACAGAGCCCAACACGGGACTTGAACTCATGAACTGTGAGATCATGACCTAAACTGAAGTCAGATGCTTAACCAACTGAGCCACCCAGGTGACCCATATGATTTTTTACAAAGATGCCAAGATAATTCAATGGGGAAAGGATGGTATTCAAAAAAAGGTTCCAGGACAGTTGGAAGTCTTGAAGGGAATAAATGAACCTAGACTCAGCCTCTTGCTTTACAAGAATTAGTTTGAAATGGATCATAGTCTTAATCAGAAATGCTACACATATAAAACCTCTATAAGAATGTAGAGGAAAATATTTGTGTCATTAAGCAAGGCAAATATATTTCATATAATAAAATACAAAGTTGCAATTCATAAAAATTTAGATATTTTTCCTTCTAAAGTCACTATTAATAAAAGAAAAAGAAGCCACAGGATAAGAGTAAATATTTATAAAACATCTATCTGATGAGGAACATATTTCCAGAATATATAAAGGACCATTGCAAGTCAATAGTAAGACAGTCTAGTTTTAAAATAGCAAAGGTATACGTCACAAATGATGATGTATGGAATAACCAATAAGCACATTGAAAGAGGTCAAACATCAGGGAGCCTGGGTGGCTCAGTCTTTTGAGCGTCCAACTTCAGTTCAGGTCATGATCTTGCCACCCATGAGTTTGAGCCCCATGTCAGGCTCTGTGCTGACAGATCGGAGCCTGGAGCCTGCTTCAGATTCTGTGTCTCCCTCTCTTTCTGCCCACCCCTCAGCCCGTGCTCTGTCTCTGTCAAAAATAAATAAATATTAAAAAAAATTTTTTTAAAGAGGTCAAACATCATTAGTCTTCAGGAAAATGGAACTTAAAACTGTGAAGTCTACATGTTCACAATACTAAGTATTGTCATTGATATATAGGAACTAGAACTCTCATGTATTGTTACTAGGAATGTAAAAGAGTATAACCACTCTAGGAAAAAAAAAACACTTGGTAGTTTCTTAAAAAGTGAAATATACACTTACCACAGAACCAGTAATTCGCCTCCTCTGTATCTGCTTAAGTGAAATGAAAACATATGTCTGCACAAATATTGATACTCTGTTTATAGCTACATTATTTATAATTGCTTAAAAATGGAAACAACCTAAATGTCCACTAACTGGTGAATGAATAAACGAGTTTTGATATACCCATACAATGGAATATTATTCAGCAATTAAAGGGAACAAACTACCAATACAACAAAATGAATGAATCTCAAAAACATTACACTCAGTAAAAGAACCCAAGCATGAAAGGCTGTATACTGTATATTCTCCTTGATATGAAATTGTAGGAAAGGCCAACTACAGTGACATTAAACAAATTAGTATTTGCCTGGAGTCAGCAGAGGGATCAGGGATTGACTACAAAGGGGCATAGGGAATTTTTGAGGTAGAAATGTTTGAAATCTTGGTAGTGGTGGTGATGATAGGACGACTACATTTGTCACAACTTGCCAAACGTATACTTGAAAAGGGTAATTTTATTGCATAGAAATTTAATTCAATGAAATTGTTAAAGATAAGTTTCCCGTAGTATCTTTTTTGCTGTTTATCAATGTAGCATTTTCCCCTGTATATGTTTTGTCATTTATTTTATTCTAAATATTTTTTTTAATTTTTTTTTTAATTTTTTTTTCCAACGTTTATTTATTTTTGGGACAGAGAGAGACAGAGCATGAACGGGGGAGGGGCAGAGAGAGAGGGAGACACAGAATCGGAAACAGGCTCCAGGCTCTGAGCCATCAGCCCAGAGCCTGAGGCGGGGCTCGAACTCACGGACCGCGAGATCGTGACCTGGCTGAAGTCAGACGCTTAACCGACTGCACCACCCAGGCGCCCCAATTCTAAATATTTTTACTTTTTACTAAACTGTTGAGGAAGCAAATTAGACAATTTGCCTTCTGGGAATTAAGTCCGGTGATGTTTACGGGGGGGACATATTATTTCATAGCTCTTCATAAAGTACTAAAAGCACAGAGGACAGAGTATGGGGTGAGAATCAGGTAGAGTAAGTATATTTATACCCAGAGCCCATAATATAATAACCAATGTGTGAGGTCCTTAAGGTGTAGTTTTGTTTTGTTTTTTTTTTTAAGCAGGTGAAGAAAAAATGATGGTGGGTGAAATCTCCCCAAGGAGATACATCAGTGTCTTGAAGTGTTAGTAGCAGACAAAACAGTTGGGGGTTAGTTCTGTTGGGGAGGCAATTCTAAATACATGAGTGTGCTATAAAACATGGGCTATTTGGAAAGCAGAATTAGTTTAGCCTGTTTGGAGCTTAAGTGAGGGAAGAGAGGGAGAATGACCAGTACTGATGGTCTATATGCATATACTATATTCCCAGATTAAGTGTGTAACTATTTATGAAAAACATACATCTTTTCCATTCAAGGAAAGGAATTTCTCAAAATTAAACAGAGGAACTCAGGGGACGGAAAGGAAAAATAAGATAAAAACAGAGAGGGAGGCAAACCATAAGAAACTCTTAAATATGGAGAACAAACTGAGGGTTGCGAGGATGAACATTAAGAAGTCACTTGGGATGAACACTGGGTCTTCTATGTAAGGGATGAATCACTAAATTCTACTCCTGATACCATTATTACACTCTATGTTAGCTGAGTTGGATTTAAATAAAATTTTAAAAATACAAATAGTGATAAAGTGTGATAACAATGAAAAGTATAAAAGCTGTAAATCCTTGGATGTCCCATTATCGATTCTACACTGATGAACTATATAGTAAATGTTAACCTTAAAAGTTTTGCATAAAGAATATAAACCATAAAGAACATGAAAATCTTCCCAGTTTTTAAAAATCACTAGGTGTGCCGTCTAATGTTACCTACTCCCAACTACCAATACACAGACTGCAGCAGTGGCTAGAAAATGCCTAACTTTGAAATAAACAATCCATCGAGTCCATTCAGATATGTGAATTTGAAATGAGTCTATTCTACTTGTTATGAAGATTTTTATCTTATTTGGGGAGACGTTTAAGGTAAAAACAGTTGCATGATTATCAGTTTGTGTTCAGGTTTCCAATTTCTCGGACTTTTTAAAATTTTTACATAGTCTTCACATATATACACAAAAAGAAAAGGTCTCTAATAGTGACAACCAATGTAATATTCTTCAGAAGTATTTGTCTCCCAACACCCTAGCATGCATTTGTCAACTGTTATTTGCAGAGTTCCTTGAGATTTTTGTAATTCAAGTATAAATTTAGTAGTAATTGCGGTCTGTGTCTTTCAGTAATATACCTGACAGGTCTTACTACAAAATGTCATTGAGTAAAATATTCTTTGAATTTGTTATTTTAGTTTTATTCATAAAAGGGTAATGAGCCTGCCAATTGAGCATTTAAACTGATGACCTCAAGAAAAAGTAAGAAATTTTCCTGTCAAAAATAGCATTTCATCACTACTAGCTTAGACACTTATTTTCAAAGATTCTGTTATTTCTGGAGCATTGAGATACTGATCTCATCTCATAGAAGAATAAGAAAGTTTGAGAAATCAGTGATGTTTGTATTCCAAGTAACTTTGAGGTTTCAGAGTTCACAATTCCATAGTAAATAAAATGCATAATTTCTTAATGTTAATATAACTTGTGCAAATTATCCTGTGCTCATATAATATGCATTTATTTTTAGTACAAACAGTACTATATAAATATGTACTATATATATATACATTATATGTATGCTATATATATACGCTATATATATATAACTACTTATGTAGTATATATATATATACTATATATGAAATATGTATGAAGATAGATAGATAGATAGATAGATAGATAGATAGATAGAGGTGTTTATATATGGCCTTGCTTTACATTCATTATCTTATTAAATCCTGACAACAACTCCGTGAAGTAGATATATTTTTGTCTCATGTTATGGATGCAGAACCTGGGGCTTATACAGGTTATGCCACTTTCTCAGTTTATTAAGCACCTAATTTGTATTAGGTTACTTCTCTAAGTATTTCAGACATGTTAACTTATGTGATGGTCACAGTAACCCTAGGAAATAGGCGAGCGTGGACACACACACAAATTTTACACGAAAGAGTTGCATAACCAGCCACTATTTCCTTGGCTTCTCCCCAACTAATCAATCAGCAAGGTGGAGACTTCTTGCACTGTGTGTCCTCTATGGCCAGGTGGGTCCACTGTTTTGTTGAGAGGGAAGGGGCAATGTCGCTAGCCTGGGCAAAAAGAGAAGAAGAGAAGATACAGTGAGGATACTGTTGTCGTGGTGGAGGAAAAGCAGAGCCATAGGCCCAGATAATTAAAAGGATTGCTAATACTTATTCAGCATCTATTGTGGGCAAGTTTATATTATTTATCACCATTTAATGTTTAAGTTTCCTTTACTGGAGCTGAAAAATTATTTGAAAGTAATGTTTTCTCAAAAAAATAAATTTCATGGGCACCTGGGTGGCTCAAGGCTCCAACTCTTGATTTCGGCTCAGGGAATGATCTCGCGGTTGGGTTCGTGAGTTCAAGCCTCACATTGGGCTCTGTGCTGACAATGTGGAGCCTGCTTAGTATTCTGTCTCTCTCTCTGTCTGCCCCTCCCCTTTTCATGCTCTCTGTCTCTCTCTCTCAAAAATAGATAAACTTAAAAAAAATAAATATAAAAATAAAGTTCAAATTTTTACATGGTGGAGAAAAAGAGAATCTATTTTCCTAGGGCTGCCACAACAAAGTACCAGAGATTAAGTGGTTTAAATAACAGAAATGTATTTCCCTACAGTTCCAGAGCCTCAAAGTCTGAGGTCAAGGTGTTGGGAAAGTTGATTTCTTCCGGGGCATCTCCCTTTGGCTTGGTGGCCTCCTACTGTATCCGCCCATGGCCTCCCTTCTGCATGTCTGTGTCCTAATCTCCTGTTCTTACAAGGACACCAGTCATATTGAAATAGGGCCTGCCCCAGAGATCTCATTTAGCATCAAGTAATTTGAAGTTCTTCTCTCCAAACACAGTCACCTTCTGAGGAGGTAAAGGATTAGGACTTCCACATAGGAATTTTCCAGGACATATTCCAGCCCATAGCAGGGGATCATGTAGGGCTACAAGCTCACTTGGCAAATAATCTGTGTTTCACTGCTCAGTTTTTACTGTATGCAGACACCTTTGCCCTAGTACTATGAAGGAAATGGGGGAGATAGTTTCCCAACTTTCCTGTGTAAATCCCTCTTGAGTAAACTGTGAAAAACATGTATTCAGATTAAGGGGAAAATTGACAATACAGTACCTTAATCTTCACTGTAATTAAATGTCATATAGAAATTCTGACCATGTCCAGTGAAACGTCTTCAAATACATTTTTTAAAAAACAAATTACGTTAAGTTTTGATCTAATAAGGCTAACATTATCACTCAAGGATATGGAAGCAATCAATTTAAGGGAAATGTAGTAGTGTGCAATCAACATTTTTGTGATAAAAATGTTTGTGTCTGTGTAATTTTTACATTCACATTTTGTAATATTATTTACAAACATGTAGCAATCCCAAGCCTGGAGCAAACCTTAGAGGTAGAGGAGTGTTTTATTAGGTCACAGAAGAGGAAATCAGCATAACTGAATCTAATCTTTCATCCAATCCTGTCTATGCTTGATGTCAAAAAAATTGAGTCAGAAACACCATGTAGTTTCCTAACACCTTATACTAATATCCTACTCACATATTTTCTTAATTTATACTCTATATAATGTAATTTTCAGTTGAGACTCTATATAAATCCAAATGGGAAATGAATTCAGTTTATCTAATTGATCATCTTTAATTAAAACACTAGAGGGCACCCTTTCCTTCTGTTAAAACATATTCTCTGCTTCTGAATTGTGCAGTAGAAATATAAACTACTGTCATGTAAAAATTACATTCTTTTTATTTTTAACTTTATGGACTTGATTCCATATTTAACTCATTTTACTTTTGATGATCCCCAAGTCACAGCATACTATTTTAAATAATAGTTTACTTGTGGCTGACATTAGTTATAATATGCCAGAAATGTCAGTGTCACAGAGGCAAGTTATCCTACTTAAGAGCCAGATGTTCCCCTAGTACCATGATGGTAAGTGAAAATAAGTTTGTGTTTGACACTGCTTATGGTGTATATAAGAATAGGCCAGACTAAAATCCCTCTGTTTAGATGTAGGGTTATTTGCCTTGAATGTGTTTTCCTATTCTCTGTGATCTCAAATGAATAGCACACTACTGCTAAATTAACTTGCTGTTTTAAGGAGGAGTGCAGTGACGCTGGCCTGGAGAAAAGGACAGGAATTAAGGATTTAGTGAGGACCCAGCTATTAGTAATAATTGCCAATATTTATTTAGCTCTGTTTATAGCAAGCACTCATCTAAGCAATTTATTTACATTATTTCACTGATAACATGTTCAATCTTTTGAAATAATTATTACTATTTTTACTCTCATTTTATGTCTAACAAAGATACAATAATATGATGGTAGTAGATAATCCGACACAAATGATATTTACACATTTTGTAAAACTGTGAAGACTTGACTCCATTCAGCACAGACAAGAAAGGATCAGAATTTTTTTGAGGTTCTATGTGTTTAATTGTAGGTGTAGGGGTTGGATTGGAGTATGATATTTGCAAAGGATGAGGGCAAATGAATATATTTTGAATGCCTGGTAAGCTTGACAACATTCACTGATTACCGAAGCATGTTGGTATCTCCTTTAATTATAATCCAGGACCATTGGAAATGTAAGGAAATTATTCACTTTGGTGTACTATCTAACCTATAATAATTATGTTGAAACACAAATCCAGGCTGTGGTACCAGCACATTGCCCAGATGCTTTTAGATTGGAATGGAGGAGGACTCAAGTGTAACGTAGAGCAGTATACTGTCACAGATTTGATGAACTCCTAGTATGGTTTTGCAATATTCAGAAGGGATGGGGAGATGGGGGGATGTCGTACATCCTCAAAGAGGAGAATTGCAAATGGGCTTGAAAAGACTAAGTGCTGTATGTCATACTCTGTCTCTCGGATGTCAAGTCTTTCTTACAGCGGAGGGAATCCTGTGCCTTTTGGTGGCAAACACACACACACACACACACACACACACACACACCCCAACAAAAATAAACAAAAAACCCAAAAAACAAAACTGTAGAAGTTCTTAGAAAATACTTGCCAAATCCTGGACTCTGACTTGCCCAAACACACGGGTTTATAGAGGACCTCAGTCTTCATCAGCATCAAGTCTGAGTACCGACTCACTATGCCCCATCACTGTTGAATCCAAGTATTCACAACACATACACATAGATAAATACACATGTACACACACACACACGCACACACACACTCCACAGAATAAATAGCAGATGTTTAGAAAGTTTAAAAGAAAACACTGCTTTTCTTAAAGGCATCTTTGTAATGAAAAATTATCAGTCATTTGTGACCATTTTTAAATAAAAATCCTTGTATTTTGCTACAGACAGCAAAAAGCCACTGAGGCTAAAATGTTATTCCACACAGACAAGTTTTTACAAGTTCAGATTTGAGATCAATGTAGTAGTAGAAATTTTGGTACATACTCTTTCCTAACCACTCAGGAACATTCTTTACCCAATTTTCAGAAGGGGAAAAAGCAATATAGAAATTTTATAGTCTATGATAATGGTACGGTAGCTATTTTTAGAGCATCTGTATCAATGAGAAATGTATAAATTAGTATTTGACAGCAGAAATTAAAGTGGAGGGATAAAATAAGATTGACAAAAATAATGACTTGGAAATATATCTAAAGAGATTTCCAAGGGAAATGTTGGTGGTGCCACCTGTGGGTTTTTTTTTTTTTTTTCTGCCTATAATAAAATATAAGAGGATAGTAATTAATTGACTGAAGAATTTAAACAAACAACAAAAAAGGAACCACAGCTTGAAAAAATAAAGATTACTTAGAGGGTAGACCCAGAGCCCAATATTCAGAATCAAGAGCCCAAAAAGTGGAGTCATGTTATATTATACCAAACTAATCATGAAGAGAAAACAGATTTCCTTTTTACTGAAGTTATTCCCAGGCCTTAAATCTAATCAGGGAACTCCCAACATTTGCTTGGCTGGATTTCATGACTGCTAAGGATCAGTAACTTCTTTTCACCCTCCATTTCCTTTTCTTGAAGGGTGATGTCTACAGCTGTCAGCCGTTGCCTCTCCCCTCCTTGTATATTGGGTGTATAGTGGCAGATAACTTGTCTCTTTCGTTACACAAGTCCATGGGCAGATGAAACGATGTCCCAGGAGGTACTTAAAGGATTACATACTAGGTAATAATCAGCACTTGGATCTTATTTATATGATGAGATTTTACACGTTGCTGATGTTATATTTTTTGAGCCGATGCTCTAATAACACGACTCTCTTGGGAACCTTGGTATGAGGTAAATGTAGTTTGCACGTGTGAGGGATGTGAATCCTAGGGGACAAGGTGTTGGACCATGGAAAACAGATTTTAATGTACCCCTCCCTGATCTCCGCCTCATAGTGTTCACACACTTGTATAATCTCCTCCATTAAGTGTTGGAAGAACCCTTGACATGCTTCTAAACCAAAGAAAATGTGAAAGGTAATTTGATATTTCTCCCATGATTATATAGAATATACTATATAGAATTATAATTCTATTACTAATTATAATAATTACTATTACTATTACTATTACTACTATTACTATTACTAATTATAGTAAATCTATAATTATAGAATATACTATAATACTGTAATTATATAGAATATACTATAATATTCTATATAATATACTAGTAAGACTGAGTCTTGCTAGCAGGCTTGTTATCTTTCTCTCATGCTGGCTCTGAAGAAGCAAATCTCCATATTGTGAGGTGGCCTATGAAGAGAGTCTTATGGTGAGGAAGTATGGGGTCTGTAATGAGTGGGAGAGACCTCCAACCAAGAGTCAGAAAGAAGCTGGGGTCCTCAGTTTCAAGAAAATGAATTTTATTAACAACAGAGGGGGTTTTGGTGTGGATCTATTGCAAGTAAATTCTTATTTACTTTCTGATGAGAACTGAGCCCTGGAAGATGCTTTGGTTATTGTCTTGCTGAAGACATGGCTAAGACATGTCAGAACCGATCTATGGAAACTGAGAGATAGTGCGTGTGTGTTATTTTAAGTTGCTAAGCTTGTGGTAATTTGCTATGCAAAAGTAGAAAATTAGTATTTTCCTGTTTTTTTCCATATTTACCTATATAATATCAATCTTTTGTGATGATTTTTCCCCCAGAAACTGAAATGATATGCCTAGATACACTTACAAAGTGTTCAGATAGCATGGCTTTCTGTGATTCAAATGAGAAGTTAAAGTTCTTTTTGTTTTGTTCGTTTTCAGGTTTATTTGGGAAATTGTTTTCAGATTGATTTGGTGAGAGATAGTTATTATTTGTTATAATGTACTCCAATAATTTTTTTTGGAAAAACAAAATATTGAGTATGAAATACTAACAAATAATGTATAAGTAGGAAAAGCAAAAAAAAAAAAAAGTTGTTCTTGACCCTAACAATACAGATGCTACTCAATTCAGGCGTTTTTCCCCCAGTTATGGAACACATAAACCAAATTGTGCTTAACACTTAATTATGCTTTGTGTATCCCTGACATCATATAATAATTGTTTATTTTTTCTATTGCTACCCTTTGCTTTTGTTGCAAATTCTATTCTATTTTGCTACTGAAGAGATAGAGTGCAGTAGGTTTTATTCATTCCATCTCTCTTGATATAGATTAAGTCATCTTTTGATCATTTTTCTGTTCATTTTCTCTTAAACAAACTAAATCCAACACTGGAGTAAATTCTTATTTCTTGGTTTTAAAAGTCTAAAATTTACTGGGGATAAATATGTGCATTAAACTGAGGTTACATATGAGGGTGCCTGGGTGGCTCAGTCAGTTGAGCATCTGACTTCAGCTCAGGTCATGATCTCACTGTTCGTGAGTTCGAGCCCCGCATCAGGCTCTGTGCTGAGAGTTTGGAGCCTGGAGCCTGCTTCGGATTCTGTGTCGCCCTCTCTCTGCTCCTCCCCTGCTTGCACTCTGTCTCTCTCTCTCTCTCTCTCTCTCAAAAATAAATAAACATTAAAAAAAATTTTAAAAAACCCTGAGGTTACATATGTGGGAACACTAATCCCATTTTGCATTATTGAAGCAGAAACTATATGTAAAATAAAAAAGCAATGTAAATTACAAAGTACAGATACATATGTAAAGCTAGGAGTAACTGTCAAATTTTCTATTTTTCTTCTCTTGGCTGTGATCAGACCTTTTTAATTATATTGTGCTCCAAAGGTCTCATGCTGAATATTTTTTAACGTCTTTACTCAAATAAGAATCTACATGACTATATCAATTTCCTTTTCATCTAAATTAAGAACATATTCTTGTATTATTCTTTTATTTGCGTCATTTCATGTGTATGAATTGATTTCCGCACATCTCTTACACAGAAGTTCAGAAATAGAATGAATCATGACATAGTACAAATCCTCAAAGAATGTTTAATAATGAATAATAACTAAAATTAAGAACTATTTAAGCAAAAACTAAAGGCCTACCTCAAATCATAAACATATCCCATTACAAAAATATATAAACAGTAAAGTGCATGAAGAAATTAATAGTGATTATCACAGGATGATGGGACATAGCATGATATTTACTCTTTCCTATACTGTTATCTATATTTTTTACTTTTCACAATACTTGTAAACATAGATATAAATGTTTATTTTAAAATAAAATAAAATAGGGGCGCCTGGGTGGCGCAGTCGGTTAAGCGTCCGACTTCAGCCAGGTCACGATCTCGCGGTCCGTGAGTTCGAGCCCCGTTGGGCTCTGGGCTGATGGCTCAGAGCCTGGAGCCTGTTTCCGATTCTGTGTCTCCCTCTCTCTCTGCCCCTCCCCCGTTCGTGCTCTGTCTCTTTCTGTCCCAAAAATAAATAAACGTTGAAAAAAAATTAAAATAAAATAAAATAAAATTCAGTTGTTGTATGAGCATATATAGAGCCATATCTTAGTTACTAAATGCCAATTATTCAATAAAAGGAGCCAGAGATCCTTGAAGAAATGGCCAATTCTTGCCAATTCTTTGATTTGGGCAGGAAAAATAAGCTATGAGACTTGAGTATCTTGTAGTTCTAAAAGAAAGAAGAAGAAGAAGAAGAAGAAGAAGAAGAAGAAGAAGAAGAAGAAGAAGAAGAAGAAGAAGGAGGAGGAAAAGAAATGAAAAATTGGGGAGCATGGGACTCATGTCAAAATGAGAATTAGCCTGAACAAGCTCCAATAATCAAAGCTGGAATAATTTGGAACAACAAAGTAAATAGCAATAGTATTATATTGCAACCTAAAGAATACAGTGAAAATCCAAGAGTCTATACTAATCTAAATAAATGGTTGAATAATTTCCTTTAAAATGGGGAGTGGCCAGGATAGACAATCTTCCTCAGAGAAGACTTCCAAATAATATATGTAGAAGAAATGAGGAAGATAGAAAAATCACCATTAAAATACCATGGTTATAATTGCTGCAGGCAAGATCATCTAATTAATGCTAAAATTAGCAGGTGAACTTTAAGGAGAAATAGGATATTTGCATGACATCAAAGCATCTCTCCCAATATAGTTATTAAATACTCTAGTTGTTTTAATGTATATCCACAAAATACTCCTTCCAGCAGGAAGGGAAAATTAATTCCTCTCTTCTTGACTGTGGGCTGGATGATTTACTATCTTTAAAAAAGAAAAAAAATGGAAAAAGAGTAAAGCTAACTTTACAGTGAAGAAAGCTGCAGACACCACCTTAAGTGATCAAGGTGAACATCACCAGCAATATGTCATGTTAATATCATAGGTACCCTCATATAAGGTCATGAAAAGAACACTTCACCTTTTGGGTATTTATTCTCCATATGGATAATCTCAGTCTATTTAGGAGAAAATATTTGACAAACACAAATTAAGGAAAATTCTATAAAACACTTGAACAGTACTCCACAAAAGTATCAACATCTTAAAATACACAAAGACTGAGAAATTTTCAGTCTCTGGAGGATGCCAAGTAGACGTGGCATAAAAATTCAGTGTGGATCTCCAGAGTGTAACCTGGAAAAGGAGGAGGACATTAGTGAAAAAACTGGTATGTTAGCTTTCTATTGCTACTGTAACAAATTTCCATAAATTTAACTTCATAAAACAGCACAAATCTATTACCTTACCATTCAGATATTCAATAATCTGGAAAGGGTCTTCTAGCTCAAATCAAGGGGTTGACAGAGCTGCATTTCTTAGGGAGGTTCTAGGGGTGAATGTATCAGTGATGCTTGGACATCAGTTTTGTTCTATGTGTATTTTCTATCATGAAAGTTACTTTTTTATTGTTTCACAGTTGTGCATCAGACTGAAATACAGTTCTTTGTGATGGTTAACTGAAGGGGATAAAACTTGGTCCTGGTTCCAAAGAGTTCTATGTTATAACACTGCTGCTGAATAAGTAGGAAACAGTATCACTGCCCTGTCCCTCTCGGGGTAGCCCGGAATCAAATATACATTCATTCTTGAGCTTCTACTGTCAATTTAGATAGTAAGCAAGACATAAAAAAGAACATGACTTGAAGACTGGTTGTAAGAACATCTGGTGAAGACATGTATGTGGTTGGACCTCACAGAACAGGTACAGACTGTGAGGATGATTGTTTCATGTTAATGCATCCACTAAAGAGAAGCTCTCAGAAATCAAGTGGATAAAATGGCATGTGGGTCAGCCTCTTCCCCCAACCACCCACTAATTGCTCAGTAACCCAAATACAAAGTGTCCATGGTTGCAAAGATGATGACTCTGCATGATTTCAATAACATTAACTTCCCCTCATCAAGCAGGGCCTGGGTACTACTACTGATAAAGGCCAGGCCGGGGCGCCTGGGTGGCGCAGTCGGTTAAGCCCCCGACTTCAGCCAGGTCACGATCTCGCGGTCCAGGTCACGATCTCGGGGTCCGTGAGTTCGAGCCCCACGTCAGGCTCTGGGCTGTTGGCTCGGAGCCTGGAGCCTGTTTCCGATTCTGTGTCTCCCTCTCTCTCTGCCCCTCCCCCGTTCATGCTCTCTCTCTGTCCCAAAAATAAATAAAAACTTTGAGAAAAAAAAATTAAAAAAAAAAAAAAAAAGAAAGAAAAAAAAAAGGCCAGGCCTACCATCAGCAGAGACCAATATTGACCTACAGATGTGTTGCCATTTATTTGTAGGGACCAGTCAGGACCCGGAACAAGTTGTTAAGAGTGGACTCATTCATCATGGAAGGGGCAAAGATTTGTCCTCTGGACTGCAATAGACACAAATCTAGATATGGATTCTTGAATACAAGAATCAGTTACAGTGTCATTTTCAAGATAACATCTTGAAAGGATTTGGTTCTGTCTTACAGGATGCAGTGTGTTCTTTGCATCAGCAACCCGTATATGGAGATGTCTTTCCCATAAGCTGGAATATATAGGAATGCACTGGTCTGAAAATTAGGAGGTGGAAGTAGTTGAGGCTCCTCAACGAGGCTCCCCCACTAGTACTTTTGTGGAGTACTGTTCAAGTGTTTTATAGAATTTTCCTTAATTCTCCTCAGTTAGCTGAGACCCTAATATCAGCACTGTAACACCCACTTCCCAGAAACTTGCTTTTCAGCTTCATATGACCCCTCCTCTAAATCTCTGAGTTTTAAAACTTCCAAGCTCTTTTCCTTGTTTTCTGCATCCTAGCTCAGCTGCTTCATAAAGTTGTTACCTGTCTGATACCTTAGTGTTCTCTTTTTGCTTCTTCAATAACCTGGCTGATGACTCTATTCCTAGTTAAGAATTCTTCATATTAAATTCTTTCTATTGCAATACCTGGTCATTTCTGCTTACTGACAGGACAGGCTCCTCATTGATATATTGAGCAGTGACTCATTAAGCTATTTGGAGAATATATGAATGATTGAAAAGTATTTTACGTAAACAGGTATACAATTTTAAGCACCTTTTCGGTACCTACACCAATGAGTAATATTTGAGTGTATCATTATCTAGATATCCTGCCACTACTTAAATGTTTTCTCTTGGCACACAGAAAATAAGACTTTTCATCTTTGGAATTTATAAAATCAAGTTAGAGTTGTAGTATAAAATCATTAAAGTCGAGTGCTATGACATTTAGCGGTGAGCCTTACCAAGGAATAGATGTATTCCAAAATTAAAGAATTTACAGGTTACAATATTGAATTTTTGCACAAGATTATGAACTAATACATTTTTCAAGGCCTTGGTAAGTTGATATGACCTTGACTAGTGGATCTCTACCTATGACAGTTGAGCTCATTTTTGTATTATTAACATGCTGCCAATATCAGCAGCATAGTACAATGGTCTAAAGGACAGACCATGGAACCAAGTTCCAAAGTTCCTAGTTTGACCTTAAACAGATTACCTAATATCTGAGTGCTCCCTGTTTGAAATAGAGAAAATGATAATATCTTATTCCATAAAGTGATAAATGAGTTAAACAGAGTGCTTAGAAGAGTGATCCCTGATAGAAAGGACTATTAATTTCACCAGTAGGATATAAGTGAGCTCCATGAACTCAGGGACTTAGGGCTTTTTCCTTTACCACTCTTTGCCTAGCAACTAGAATAGTTCCTGGCATATAGTAGACCCTCAATTATTAATCTTTGAAGGAATAAATTCATAAATTAGAATCAAACTGTAGCGACTTCAGAGGTTGAGAGGTGAGCCATAGATATTGAAAATTCACCAAGAAAGTGGGCATCCTGGAAGAACATCAACCTGCTTTCCCCAGATAACACACTTCTGTATCAACATGAATAATACATTTTTTCTATTCGAATAATTTTAATATGTTTCATAAAATCATCTGTTCTCTCTTAGAATCATAGATGAAGTGTGGTTGCCTTTAAGCATGACACTTCCTCTAGAGTCTGAGAAGCACACTGAATTACTATTCTAATCAAACGTCCCCTCAGTGTTTATAGCCAGAATTATTAACATAATATTTCTCTTTGTATGACTTCAGATGAAACTAGAGTTGCCATAATTGTTGGCTGCAGGGAGGATTTCAAAGAACTTAAATAAAGCTTCTAAGCAATTACACAAGAAAAACTTAGGCAATCACTCTAGGTGGAACTCAACAAATCATATGACAATATATTGTATGCTGACATTTCCTCTCTTAAAGAATAATTACACCTTACAAAAAATATGTATTGCTGCTATGTGAATGATTTTTCTCATGCTTCCCAAGGCTGATTCACCGTATAGTTCTGTAGGCATCATCATCCTTTTTATTGTATGTGTTCTAGCTTGATCTAACTGTAAAAGAATTGCAGAACTCAACACAAACTCAGTCTATAGCCCAGTTCCTTTTAGATTACCAGAAATACTGCACTGCTAGTGTTAAATACACTTATATTGCTGGCACTGAACTGTTGCGGAATTTGAGGGTATTTCAAATACACTAGTAATAGTGGTGGAAGGAAATATTTTTTTTGAAGAAGAAAATAAATTGTTCCTTAGGATGATTTACTAGACCATAGGGATAAAAAATTAGCTAGTGAACAATTGGGTAAAAATGATTTAAAAAAAAAGAGTGTATTTAAGGACTTTCTAGACTAATGCACCTAAATGCATAATGCACCATAAGACTTAGGTTTAGATTTTTTATGGGCCAATACTGAAATGAAGAAAACAAGAATTGAGAAAATTAAAGACAAAGATAGAAAATACTAGTAACAAAAAGGCATACAAACTACAACCATAATATCATGCTTTGATCAGTTTAAAGTACCTTGTATTTTTAAAGATTAAGAAAATAGTATATCCAAGTCTTTCTACATTGTTCTTAATATATTCTTTGTTCCTTACAAGATCATCATTTTCCTTCTGTATATGACAGCAATAAAAGTATTATGAAAATATTTTACCTTATTATGGGTCTATAGAGAAAACACTACTCTGGCTTCTCTGAAATAATAATGTTCACCTTTCTCAGGGCTAACTATGCACTGGGGAGATTTCCTCCTTTGGCATTTCCCCACGTCCCTCGTCAACCCATTTCTACCACAACCTATACCCCCAAACTGTGCAGAGGGACTGTATCACAGAAATACACATGAACCACTTCTTATTTTACTGTTAGTAACAGAACTTGAACCCAAGAAAGGTTTAAATCTTTTATTTTTGAACAGTCTCTGATTAGAATTATTTTCAATAAATTAATTTTGACCTATTTCCTCTGAAGTAAAAACTAAAGGACAATATCAAATAAAAGGAAATGTAACAAAGATGAATGGATAATCTATAATTTCAAACTGAGGGATCTCTAAAATTTTTAACCCATTAAATGATAACAAAGCACCAGGGGGAAAAATCTACAAATACTTGAAAAAGTCTAAATTGTTGATTAAACTTGCAGTTGGAGTATTTACTTGGAAAGGGCAGAAAATAGAACGAATACCACCACAATCACATCTATGGCATGTTTATCTTTTTTTTTAAGTTTACTTATTTATTTTTGAGAGAGAGAGAGAGAGCATGAGCAAGAAGGTAAGGGACAGAGAGCAGAGGAGACAGAGAATTGTCAGCAGGCTGTTAGCGGAGGGCTTGAACTCCCAAACGATGAGATCATGACCAGAGCTGAAATCAAGAGTTGGACGCTTAACTGACTGAGCCATGCAGGAGCCCCTTGCATATTTATCTTATCAAATAGCTTCATGACCTATTTTTCTTCAATATAGCCTTTTTCTTCGGAAAATATTTGTATTTTGTTGTAAAATAACCTCATTATCCATTGTAATAAAATTACTGGAGTTGCATTTTATTTCACAGTATTAGAGTCAGCAAACTTTTTCTGTAAAAGACCAGATAGTATGGTATTTTAGGCTTTGCAGGCCATATGGTCTCTCTCACAGCTAGTCAACTCTGCCACTGTAGTGTAAAAGCAGCCATAGGCTATTCATAAACAAATGGGTGTAGTGGGGTTCCAATAAAAGTTTGTTTACAAAGATGAGTAATGGACTGGATTTTGCCCATAGTCATATGTTGCCAACGTCTATGATGGATACTTTCCTGAAGTGTCCCATATTTATGACTCTGCTAGCTTTTCAGGGCTGATTTCAAGCTTTATTTTAAAATGAATCAAAATATGTTTGCTGCCATCTATTAGAGTTCTTCAATTAAAAATATTATATATGGGGAAGTATATATATTCCTGACATTTTACTGCTTTTCCTATTTTAGGCACCATCATATTTACAATATATTTATGTTGTATTAAAATTAGTTTTTGCTGGGGCGCCTGGGGGCGCAGTCGGTTAAGCGTCCAACTTCAGCCAGGTCACGATCTCGCGGTCCGTGAGTTCGAGCCCCACGTCGGGCTCTGGGCTGATGGCTCAGAGCCTGGAGCCTGTTTCCGATTCTGTGTCTCCCTCTCTCTCTGCCCCTGCCCCATTCATGCTCTGTCTCTCTCTGTCCCAAAAATAAATAAATGTTGAAAAAAAAATTAAAAAAAAATAAAATAAAATTAGTTTTTGCTATTAGGTTAACAATAGAAAGTTTTTTCTGGGTAGAAATTTGAAAGATAATGTGGTTTAGAAAATGCTAGAGCCAGAAGAAATTGAAGAACTCATAGTAATTCATACTTCTCAACATAGAGATAAAAAATATGTCTCTTAGTTTGAAAATAAGTTGATGTCACTCTTGAGTTGTGACAAAGAAGGATTTGACTTGCACCTCATAGAGCTTTTCTCTCTAATGTTTTGCTCTTATTTTTTTTTCCATTTCTCAATTATCTCACCTTATAAATAGGTGATTTATGTCCATTTTTTATATTTAAACACATTCTTATTCTTTAAAAAAGTAAAAATATTATTTAAAAATTGCTCAAAGAATTTAAATACTTTTTAAAGATCTGAAATAAACTCCTATAAAACATAATGACTAATAAATAAATAAGTTTGTATATTTGAACAAAATTATTTTTAAATGTAAATTAATTTTGTGACATTTCACTTCAGTGTAATTACAATACATGCATGTATATTTAACACATGATTTGTAAGTGAAAATAAATTATAAATATAACACATTTAAACTGTGCTCATTTTATAGACTAAGATATATGGACAAGGTCTGATCGAAATGCATAGAGGTGGTAGGTATACCAAATGGGTAGTAGACAATCTACCAGGAAGAGTGCATGATCTAGCCAGAAGACGTAAGCCTAGCTGAGAGCTACAGCTAATAGAATCAAACATCCAATCAAGTCTTCCTAGATACTATGATGGAGTTTGAGAGAGAGAAACAGAGAATCCAAAAGATGGTGAACAAAACTAAGGCAGTAGTTAATAAGTGTACAACATGTTATGCTACTGACACACACACTATATGCCAAGGATGGAGTTACACATTTTACATACATTATTTCCTATATATCTCCCTACAGTCCCATGAGAAAGAGGAACTGTGGAAACAGTGGCTTGGAAAAGGTATTTAATATACCAAAGGTCACATAGCTATGGAACCAGGAGTTGGCACTTAAAATCTTTATCTCTCTAATGCCATTAATGATGTCTATTAGCAACACACTGTGGTAAACAAAAAAAGTACAAGATAGAGGACAGACACATTGCTTTGTGCATACCACTTATTTTACTGGATTTTATTGCTCTCAAATTCATTTCGAAGTGGTGTGCTGATAAATGTTTATAGATTTGGTACTGGGGTTAGAGGGAACTTCTATTTATGGCCTTCGATGACTTCTGAGGTATAAATACTCCCACCATTGCTGATTTCAAGCCACAAATCTCGAGTCACTGAAAGCTCAGTGGGGGAGAAGATGTGTGCCATCAGCTCCCTCAGGCTGGTACAGCCCACTGCAGTACAGGGTTGCAGAAGACTTCTCAGTGTGGTGTTTCGTGTTTGCAAGTTACGCAGAACCAAGAGGCAGACAGAACTGGTTGTCACAAAATGTAGTATTTTTAAAAGCGAGAACAGATTATTACCCATTACAAGTAGTTATTCTGGTGAAGCAATTCTTCCTTGAAGAATACAGTTTGTTATGTTTTGGTGGTTTTAGAATGAAGAATCCATTTAACAATATTCTTATTCATAATGGACCTCTAGGACCACCTATGTTTTGCTCTTGGTTGACACCCATGAAACAGTTAAATGTCAGAGACTACAGTTCTCACTCTTCTGTGTCTGGCAAGATAATGGATGTGCAGCTATGAAGAACTGACACAGGACATTGTCATAACCTCAATGCAGTTATTCAAAGATGCTCTGCCATTTCTCAAGAGCCATCAATGAATAATTCCTTCTTTAGTGGTTCATCTGATTTGGGGGTATGGATTGGTACATTGTATTCAACTCTTAGAAGAAGAAATGAGAGGCCTTTGTACCGAAATTTGGTAATATCCAAGAATTAGAAAATAGTAATTCAAATAATCATTAATATATGTCTTTAATAGACTTTTATTCCAGTATTTCTCTTTCCTATGTTTCTTTTTGTTTTCATTTTCTTTATTTCTGGCATCTATTTGTAGCAACGTTTTTTTCTTTTCTTTTCTTTTCTCTGAATAGCTTTTTATTCTTCTATTCTAATGATTATATTTTACTGTCTTCATATCCAGTTCCTGTTAGAAGCAAACCCTCATTTTATTTTTCCACTCACTCTGCAGCAATCTCACACACTTGGCGTTAGTATAAAGCTCCTGGCTAATCACTCAGCCACTCTTTCACACAGCCAGCTATTCACAATCAGCACAAATCCCCAATTCAATTTTATTCAATGCAGTTCAATTCAAAGCGGCTCAATTCAATTCAGTTCAACTCACTCTACCACATGTTAGTGCCAATTCTAATTCTATCCTCTCTCTCTCTCTCTCTCTTTCTCTCTCTCTTTGTGGATGATCAAAGCATACATGAGAAATAGATCTGGTAATTTGATCAATCATTCATTTGTCCTTTTTTTAGAAGGTGGATGTTTACAATTGTATGCCACTCTTGACTATTTCCAGTTTTCCATACACATCTTACTTAATGTATTGATACTCTTCTCTTTAGCATTTTTATTAATTATTTATTACTTCCAGAAGTGTTCCCTTTCTTTGATTTACTTAGTGAACTTTCCATGTTAACTCCCAGTGACAGTTTCTTGTTTTACAAGGACAAGAACTTACATAATAGTACAATTTGTCATCACAATAAAAATTAATTGAAGAGTATTTTTTGTTTCTAACTCAATTTTTATATGCATCATGACCAAAAAATCTGTCATCTATGCCTTAGAATTATACAACAGCAAAACATCTGAATTATCCCTACTGTTGACTTATTGTATTCCTTTTCTATGTGTTGATTTTTCTCCCTCTCCATTTCTTTGTACATACATCAGATCTTTTTACTCCTAGTGTCATAACTTGTAGTTTTTATTTTCTGTAAATTGAAAGGATCCATCCAATATAATTTTTATTGAATGGTTTAGGCCAACTTTCTCTGTTTTTGAAAACTCCCTGTTTTTACACCATTAGTAAACTATTTTCTAATTTATGCGATCATTAAAGTTCATATAGAATTCCTAAATCAGATTTTATTTCCATTTCTGGTTAGTTCTGAATTCTGAGATGTCTTTGGAAAACTCATGTATGTTTTTAACATATACATTTGCTACCTACTATTTGACAAACAATCTGAATAGTGGGCATATCTATATTTGCATTGTATGTAAACCATGGAAGCGTTCGTGAGGAAAATCAGTTAAGTATTTCCTAGGCAGCAGTTGAATTTAGGGCAGTGATCCTCTAGTAAGATCTATAAGGCAGGGCTCTTGCTTTACATAGTATAGGTTCTCCTGTCACTCTTCCCCAGATAAGCAAATGGCATCACCACCAACTGAGTAGTTCTGGCTGACCTTAGGATTCATCCTTGATTCTTCCCAAGGCCTCATATACAACTTCTAGTTCATCAGCTACAAAATATGTGTAAAATCCAGTAGCCTCTCATGGAGAATCTCTTCCAGTCTTTCCCTCGACTGCATGTTAACAGCCTCCCTGATCTCTTCGTTTCTACTCTAGTCCACTAGCAGCAGAATAACATCTCTAAACTGAAGTCAAACTATGTCATTTCTTTCCAGTTGCGTCCATAACAATTAGATTAAAAACCCAATTCCTTCCCATGGCCTGCAAGATCCAAAGGATTTGGCCCCATCTACCTATATGACTTTGTGTCTTTCAATTCTCCCTCTTTGTCACTGAGCTGCATCCACAGAGATTATCTTTCTATCGCTTGAGCACTCTATATTCATTCTCTCCTGAGGGGCTTGGCACTGCTTTGAGGTTCTATGCCTAGAAAACATTTCTCTCAGGTGTTATTTTGGATGTTTCTCTCACCTCATTTAGGACTTTAAAAAATCCCTTTGAGGAAGCCTAGTCTGGCCACTTTGGCTAATGTAGACACTTTTTCTGCACATGTACTCGCTCTACTGTGTTAATTTTTTCTAGAGTAGTTTTTGCTGCATCAAGCATTAGAGCATCCATAAAAGTCAAAGTTTAGCTATAGGAGATGTTGTTGTTTTTAAATTTATTTATTTACCTTGACAGAGAGAGAGCAGGCAAGCAGGGGAGGGGCAGAAACAGAGAGAGAATCCCAAGCAGGCTCCTTGATATCAGTGTGGAGCCCGAGTCAGGGCTCGAACTCACAAACTGTGAGATCACAACCCGAGCTGAAATCAGGAGTCGGCCACTTAACCAACTGAACCACCCAGGAACCCCTAAAAGAGATGTTTTGATTAGGTTTCTACCATAACTCTACTGAATTTTCAGAGGCAGCAGAAATACAGGCTAGAGTCCTGTGATTTCTCTAGACTATATTTTGGGAAGCTACGGTTAAGAGGGGTTACTCAAAATGGGAATCACGTACTAATACAAGTTTAACAATTTTATTCAATGAAATTCAGTCCTCACATTCTTTACTCACAGTGATGTTTTCCTATGTAACAGCCCTGTGAGCCAGGCCTCTAAAAATATGAGACCAGAAGTCAGACTCTCAGCCTACTGATTTAATTGTATGATCACTTTTTTTTCCTCCTGTCTTTATTTAATGGTACCTTCCTACCTTACTAAAACAAGTCTCTAGTTTTTTGCTTTCATGTTTTAGAGCTTTCCTGAGCAATTGCTATCATGGGGGAAAATGGTTTAAATATGATATTAACAGTAAGCATAAAGGATGAAAGTACAAAGAATTTTGTAAGCTTACACAGCAAAATAACAACAGATGTTTAGTAAATAATGACAGTGGAATTCTACACCTCTGAGCCAAGGGAAAAAAAAAAAATATATATATATATATAATTGAATGTAAGGACAGGATACACTTAAATATTAAATATATAAATAAAAGGACAGGATAATACTGCTTGTCTTAATCTACTTAAGCTGCTATAACAACAATGCCATAGACTGGATGACTTAAAGAACAGAAATTTATTTCTTACAGTTCTGAAGAGCAGAAATATTAGATGAAGGAGCCAGTGTGGTTGGGTTCTGGTGAGAACCTTCTTCCTTTTTTGCAGATGGCCATCTTCTCACTGCATCCTCACAGGGCAGAAAGAGAGAAAAGGCAAGCTGTTTGTTTCCTGTTTCTTCTTGTAAGGGCACTAATCTCATCATATGGGTTCAGCCCTTATGGCCTAATTACCTTTAAAGGCCCACCTTGTAAAATACTATCACATTTAGGATCAGGTTTCAACATATAAATTGGTTGGGGGGGGGCATAAACATTTAATCTATAGCAATACTTGATACTTTTAAGAAATACAAATAACTTAAACTCTCTGTGTCTTAGTTTTCTCATAAGAAGGGGATAATATTTTCTGTCTGATAGTTTTGTCTTAAGGCCTCACAACTCTAATCAAGACAGTGAGAGGTAGCACTCTTAAACATTCCTTTATGGAGAATATAATAGGGAGCCTTATTTATCATAAGCTTTGTCATGAATTAACATCTCTAATTAGTGTAGAAGACTTATTTGAACTGAAAATTATGCTTTGCAAATTAAAATAAACATTTCCTGGGATGCCTAGGTGTCTTATTCGGTTAAGGGTCTGGCTTTGGCTCAGGTCATGATCTCACAGTTCGTGGTTTCAAGACCCGTGTCAGGCTCTGTGCTGACAGCTCAGAGCCTGGAGCCTGCTTGGGATTCTGTGTTTCACTCTCTCTGTCCCTTCCCTGCTCACGTTCTGTCTCTCTCTCTCTCTCTCTCTCTCTCTCTCTCTCTCTCTCAAAAGTAAATAAAAACATTAAAAACAAATTAAAAAAAAACAGTTTCTATTGGGTTCTAGTCTTACCATAGTCAGTTCTTGAATATTGAGTTTGAGAATTCAAAATTTTACTTCTTAGCTTCTGTAAATAAATTAGAAAAATAATAAATTAGGTAGGGGAATAAAAGACAACATAAATCTATATGCATGTTACTATTTGATTATAGGTTATCTAAACATTTTTAGAAAACCAATTCAAATAGAAACAAATTTTCTATTAAATAGTGGTATTTTATCATAGCTCACATGATATTATGGGGTTAACGTTCCATAAAAACACAGTGAAAGACACTATCTGATTCATTCTTATTTCCAAGGCCTTCTATTACTTCTTCTAAAGAACCCCTCATGACAATATTGGGTTGATATAGTACATTTTATGTGTGTATGTATGTGTGTAAATAAAATGAAGTAATATATATATCTATATATCTATATCTATATATATCTATCTATATAGATATCTATATCTATCTATAGATATCTATATATATCTATATATCTATATCTATATATATATAAAGTGTATAGGACAGTATGGGGTATGTGATAAGTATCATAAATGATAGCTATCATTATTATTCTAACTCTAAGTCCTGTGATCATTCATCACATGATCTAATCTCATTATGCCTCTATTGGCATTACCTCTGAATGTTTACCTATTTAGACATCCCTATTCATGTAAAAGGTCCAAATCAAACTTTATTTTTAAATGAGGATTTTATTCTTATTTATGCCACAAAAGTATTTACCTTCTCTGTTTATTTCAAGTAAACTTTAGTGGTTTTATATTAAGTTAAATTTATAATTAATTTCAATGAGTGAGAAATATTTTTTTTCTTATTTTCTTGTGGTTATGACTTGAGAGTAAAGAACCATTTTGGTGATAGAAAACAGAAAGCCGATTACCAGAGTACATGTTTTGAGTGCCCTCTAGTGGTCACTCAGCAAGTAACATTCAAGGAACCTGCTATTAAATGCAGCTTAGAAAATCACTCTACAGATTTTCAGTAGAAGTTCCTCCTTTCCCAATCAAGATATTGATCCTTACAGAGGATAAGTTAATTACTTTTTACAACGTTTCTTGTAAAAGCTCAAATTAGAGCCAAATTTATTAATAATATTTTAAAATATATATTCTTATTAAGGTGTTTATTTATTATTTTCTTTAACTGAATGCCATTATGGAGAAGCCATAAAAAATGATATAATAAATATCCTTTATAGAAACCATAAAAATTGTTATAAGGGTAATTTATTAGCAGATGTGAAGTCCTTTTTTTTTTTTTTGTCATTTCCTCCATCACTGCTTTCCTTTCTCCCTTTCTGCCTTGCCTCTGACCTCCTTATGAAGCTCTTCTTATTGCTTTCTCTACTACTTTTAGAAACATTCATCTAGGTGATATTTTAACATTTACATACCTGATATTCATTAACAGCTTAATATAATTTGATAAACTGCAGAAGGAATGATAGATTGTCAAATTTAATGAGTGAATGTTTAAATCTAATCATAACTGTAAATAAATGTCATCCATAGAGCATCCTAATTAGTAATGGAGTCTAGTTCATGTTGATTTGTGTATTATATTATCTTTTTAAAATAGGGGCGCTTGGGTGGCTCAGTCGGTTAAGCCTTGGAGTTCGGACTCAGGTCATGATCTCATAGCTCATGAGTTTGAGACTCGCATCTGACTCTCTGCTGTCAGCTCAGAGCCTGGAGTCTGCTTCGAATTCTGTCTTTCTTTCGCACGGCTCCTTACCCTGCTCACGCTTGGTCTCCCTCCCTCCCTCCTTCTCTCTCTCTCTCTCTCTCTCAAAAATAAATAAAAACATTCAAAAAAAATTTTAAAAATACTGGAAAAAACCTGCAAATCCAAAAGTCAAAAAATGGATGTAGGGCAATATAAAAACAACTTTTTGAAATTTGTTGTGAAAATCAGTATAAGAAATGTGTTTCTAATCTATGTAATTTGGAGGTTTTATCTTCTGATATTTCATTTTGTTGGTTTGGTTTTGGTTCTATCAGACATAATGGTGGCCAAAATACCAAGTTATATTTTTAAGGAGAGCAGAACTCTGTCATCTATAGACAGGAGTATGTTCTCACTTAGGATAAGATCATAATGAGATGGTCTGGATTGATTCTCTCATATAAATATGCAGAATATTATTTACTAATGGACAGTCTTATTAATTTAAAGATATAAAGTTACCATTTCCTTCTAGGTACTGTTGTTCATAAGCACTTCCTGGACTGAAAGCAGTCTTAAGCAAACACACAATAACAGAGGGTCATGCAGAAATTCCAATTGGGCTAAAAAATGGGTCTATCTGCTTTTATAATGATGAATATAACAAGTTAGAAAAACTGTAGGAGTCCATGGCTAGGTGTAGAGAGTAATGAGAGAAAAGGAAAGGTAATCTAAATCGAGTTCTAATGTGCTATAAGTTGTTTTATCTAGAGTCTCTGTATCTGAGACAGATCACTGCAAAGACTTCTGCTCTTGGCTTTTTTGTTGAAATGATTATATAGTCTCTCAGATCCAGAGCTTCTTTCCTTCTTTCCTTCTTTCCTTCTTTCTTTCTTTCTTTCTTTCTTTCTTTCTTTCTTTCTTTCTTTCTTTCTTTCTTTCCTTCCTTCCTTCCTTCCTTCCTTCCTTCCTTCCTTCCTTCTTTCTTTCATCCACAAGGCATGATCCTTTGCACCCACTGTTCTTTTTTTAAAATAAATAATTGTCAAGCTAATTAACATACAGTGTAATCTTGTCTTCAGGAGTAGATTCCCCTGATTCATCACTTACATACAACACCCAGTGCTCATCCCAACAAGTGCTCTCTTCAACGCCCATCACCCATTGTCCCCACCCCCCCAGCCCCCCACCCCCATCAACCCTCAGTTTCTTCTCTGTATTTAAGAGTTTCTTATGGTTTGCCTCCCTCTCTGTTTGTAACTTACTTTTCCTTCCCTTCCCCTAGGGTCTTCTGTTAAGTTTCTCAAATGGCACATATGAGTGAAAACATATGCTATCTGTCTTTCTCTGACTGACTTATTTCACTGTTGCCGGGAGTATGGCCGGAGTCACAAAAGATGAGTCCGCAAACAAAGTGCAGTTAAGTGAAGGTCCCCACGTGGAATGAAGGCCTCATAGTCTGAAGGCCTCATAGAGAATGAGGCCCCACTCCAAAATGTAGCTTCTTTTTATTAGGATAATTGCTAAAGACTATGTGCATAAAGTCAGCTAAGCAAGTGTGTTAGTCAATTTAATGGTTTAGCTTTTCGACATTGAATTTCAAGAGTCAGGTGTGAAGGAGGATGGCCCGGCAATGTTAATGGCTCTAGGCATTCCTTAGGAGCTGCAGCTCATTCAGCTGTGTAAACATGTCCTAAGGCCTTGCACCTTCTCCAGCCCTTCCCTTTTGAAGCCTTTTCCTTTGATGCTTCTCTCCTGCATCTCCCATATTTCACTTAGTATAATACCCTCCAGTTCCATTTGAGTAGTATTCCATTGTATATATGTACCACATCTTCTTTATCCATTCATCAGTTGATGGACATTTAGGCTCTTTCCATATTTTGGCTATTGTTGAAAGCTCTGCTATAAACATTAGGGTACATGTGCCCTATGAATCAACACTCCTGTATCCTTTGGATAAATTCCTAGTAGTGCTTTTGCTGGGTTGCAGGGTAGTGCTATTTTTAATTTTTTGAAGAACCTGCACGCTGTTTTCTAGAGCGGTTGCACCAGTTTGCATTCCCACCAACAGTGCAAGAGGCTTCCCCAGTCTCCACATTCTCACCAACATCTGTTCTTTCCTGAGTTGTTAATTTTACCCACTCTGACTGGTGTGAAGTGGCATCTCAAGGTGGTTTTGATTTGTTATTTCCCTGATGATGAGCGATGTTGAGCATCTTTCATGTGTCTATTAGCCATCTAGATGTCTTTGGAAAAGTGTCTATTCATGTCTTCTGCCCATTTCTTCACTAGATTATTTGTTTTTTTGGGTGTTGAGTTTGGTAAGATCTTTATAGATATTGGATACTAACCCTTTATCTGATATGTCATTTGCAAATATCTTCTCTCATTATGTTGGTTGCTTTTTAGTTTTGTTGTTTCCTTTGCTGTGCAGAAGGTTTTCACTTTGATGAGGTCCCAGTAGTTCCTTTTTGCTTTTATTTCCCTTGACTTCAGAGACAGGTCAGGTAAAAAGTTGCTGCAGCTGAGGGCAAAGAGTTTGTTGCCTGTTTTGATGAGTTCCTGTCACATATTTACGTCTTTCATCCATTTTGAGTTTGTGTCTGGTGTAAGAAAGTTTGTGTCTACTGTAAAAAAGTAGTTCCATTTCTTTCTTCTGCATGTTGCTGTCCAGCTCTCCCACCACCATTTGCTAAAGAGACTTTTTTTCCGCTGGATACTCTTCCCTGCTTTGTTGAAGATTAGTTGTCCATACGTTTGTGGATCCATTTCTGGCTTCTCTGTCCTATTCCATTGGTCTGTGTCTGTTTTTCTGCCAATACCATACTGTCTTGATGATTATAACTTTGTAGTGCAGGCTAAAGTCTGGGATTGTGACACCTCCAGCTTTGGTTTTCTTTTTCAAGATTACTTTTGAATATTGGGGTCTTTTGTGATTCCATACAAATTTTAGGATTGTTTGTTCTAGCTTTGTGAATAATTCTGGTGCTATTTTGATTGGTATTGTATTGAATGTGTAGATTGCATTTTAGTATCAACATTTTAACAATATTTGTTCTTCCAATTCATGAGCGTAGAATGTTTTTCCATTTCCTTGCGTCTTCTTCAGTTTCCTTCATAACCTTCTATAGTTTTCAGCATACAGATCTTTTTCTTCTTTGATTAGATTTATAGCTAGGTATTTTTTGGTTCTTGGTGCAATTGTAAATGGGATCAATTTCTTGATATCCCTTTCTGTTGCTTCATTATTGGTGTATATAAATGCAACCAATTTCTGTACATGGGTTTTATATCCTGTGACTTTGCTGAATTCATGTAACAGTTCTAGCAGTTTTTTGGTGGAGTCTTTCGGGTTTTCCATGTAGAGTATCATGTCATCTGTGAAAAGTGAAAGTTTGACTTCTTTTTTGCCAATTTGGTTGCCTTTTATTTCATTTTGTTGTCTGATTGCTGAGTCTAGGACTTCCAACACTATGTTAAACAACTGTGGTGAGAGTGGACATCCCTGTCGTGTTCCTGATTTCAGGGAGAAAGCTCTCAGTTGTTCCCCATTGAGGATGATATTAGCTGTGGGCCTTTCATATATGGCTTTTATGATGTTAAGGTATATCCTTTCTATCCCGACTTTCTTAAGCATTTTTATTAAGAAAGAATGCTGTATTTTGTCAAATGCTTTTTCTGCATCTATTGACAAAAACATATGGTTGTTATCCTTTCCTCTGTTAACGTGAGGTATCATGTTGATTGATTTGTGAATATTAAACCAGCCCTGCAGCCCAGGAATGAATCCCACTTGATCGTGGTGAATAATTCTTTTCATCTACTGTTCTTTAAATGAGTAGTATCACTAGTTTCATTTCAGGTTATTGTTAAAGCAGACATTACTGTATGTTTATATATAGACTCTTTCTCTATGCTGATGCTGTTGGCTCCTGTGCAGTCGAATGCCAAACTCTGAGGTTTGTATCCCTCTACCAGCTGCAATGGTTCCCTTCTTTTCATTGTCCCATGCATAAAGGAGTCCCCACGTGTTTCCAAATACAAATAGCTATATTCCCATTGGTTCTATGAAAAGTATCTGCTTTCCCCTGTATTTTCTCCTGTAGTGTAATGGGAATGCACTGAAAATAAAGTATATGCAAATAACAGATGTTAAATCATTAAATTCTATTTTGTACATGGTTATTGGAAACCTTGGTTTGACCTAATTTTCAAGGCAAATTCACATGCACAATACGTACACACATATATATTAGTTTGTGACAGTCTTAATACTCCAACTTTCAGGAGATCAGAGCACACACATGCACACCCCACACAAAAATATGTGTATAGTATAGTTACATGATAAATGAAGAGGCAGGGCCCCATAAACATCTTTTTAAATATAGTTTTAAAATAAGCCACCCAATTCCAATCTGTGCTAATTTTGTTAAAACCTGGGAAATTTATTGCTCTCTGATCCACTTGTATTTGCTAATTCAACTGCTGGTGCCTCTTTAGATAGCTGCATTTATTGTGTCAGGTAAATACAGCAAATCAGGGACTTCCTATAGATAAATCCAAAGAAATGCCTATTTTACATAAATATCTTCTCTAAAATGGACAAGAGTAATTCTTTCAAGTGTTTTATTGGTCACCAATGTCCAAAATGAAATGTATATCTATAATACAATGCATTTAAAAAATACTGAACAAATAAAAACTCCAGAATTAATGCCACTGACAAGCCTGAAATAAACTACATTTTAATACTGACAATTTATTTTAAAATGCTAGTGAAGTAGGGTGCAACAGCACACTCTGAAGCTCTTTTTTTTTTTAATTTTTTTTAACGTTTTTATTTATTTTGGGGACAGAGAGAGACAGAGCATGAACGGGGGAGGGGCAGAGAGAGAGGGAGACACAGAATCGGAAACAGGCTCCAGGCTCCGAGCCATCAGCCCAGAGCCCGACGCGGGGCTCGAACTCACAGACCGCGAGATCGTGACCTGGCTGAAGTCGGACGCTTAACCGACTGCGCCACCCAGGCGCCCCTCTGAAGCTCTTTTATGTTCTTTCCCAGCTATTACAACTTCCACCCAACCTCTGCTTCTGAAAACAATACATAACAAAGTTTCTTTCTGATATAATTATAAATGGAAACTCTGTTCATCAATGAGGTGTAAGAATGCTTGGTGCTAAAGTGACAGATCTTAGAGCATCTAGGAATTTGGGCCACGGTCTCTTTCCTGTCCTCTGTCCCCTAGGAATCCTGCTCATAGCCAGATGGAAGAAGCATCTGCTGCTTCACAGAGCGCAGGGACTTCCTGCTCTTCTTCTCTATACACACATTTTTTTTTTACTTATCCCACTTTCATCAAGAATACCATATGCTGGGGCGCCTGGGTGGCTCAGTCGCTTAAGCATCTGACTCTCAGTTTTGGCTCAGGTCATGATCTCTCGGTTTCACTAGTTTGAGCCCCACATCGGGCTCTGTGCCGATGGTGCAGAGCCTGCTTGGGATTCTCTCTCTCTCTCTCTCTCTCTCTCTCTCTCTCTCTCTCCCTCCCTCCCTCCCTCCCTCCCTCTCCCTCTGCCCCTCCCTTACTTGTGCTGTCTCTGTCTCTCTCAAAACAAATAAATAAACTTAAAAAAAAAGAATACCAGATGCTACCAGCCATGACCTTGAGCAGAATTTAATTGGTGGTTAAATATATATATATTTATATATAATATATATAATTATATATATATTATATATATATATATAATGTTTCTTTTTTTCTTTTAAGACAGAATTAGAAACAGAGGAAGAATAGAAAAAGAGAAAAAAATAAAGAAAAAGAGAAAGCAAGAAAAAGATACAAAGAGCAGTTAAGAAGCAGATGGAGGAAGAAGGATGGGAAAAGGAAGAAAGTTTTGCAAAAGACTATTGTATTTCTACGCTATTTTCTCAGGAGAGTTACAACTGCCTATATTTTTCAAATTTTCATAATAACTTAAGGCTCCAAATTTTACTTAGAGAAGAAATATAAAGAAATACCATTTTAGTCAAGTATGTAGTTCTCACAAAGTTTATAGAACAGTTTAATTTTCTCATTCTCCCCGTCTTTTTTTTATTGACTTTATTCATTTATTTATTTACATATATATTTTTTACTGCCATACTCTATCTGTTGCTAATTTGCAAATAGCAGAGTATTGATTAAAAAAAAAGCCAGCTTTCCACCTCCTGTGTGAAGACAAGATTGTTACACTCATTATCTCTAAGCCCTCTTCGTTACTAGAGGATCTCTTTAGCAGTTGCCCCAGAACTGCTGACAAGACATACTATTATCTCTTCAATTTCATCTTCCTCTTCTTTTCTCCCTACGGGAGAAGAACATCTGTGCATCTTTGGGGGAGTTAAGTAAGTTGGAACAGATCTCTTGCCTTACAGCTTATTAAGAAATATTTACTTTTTCTACCCTGCTTATTCTGCACAGTTGAAGATTTTGCAAAGGATCCTACATCAAATGCCATATCTATTCACTTAGTAATTAATTCATTAGTTTGTTTAGTCCACACACATTTATCAAGAATCTTCTTGATTTTGGTCATGTGCTTAGTAATTGGGATTTAAGAACTAAGGACTAAGGTTTTCAGTTTAGGGGGAATAATCAAGCATTAGACTCACAGTTTGATTTTCTTTCTTCAAGAGCCTTTTAAAATAAAAGTACAAAAAGCACTCCTGTGCCTTCCTTCTAAAATAGTCTCAACTGTCTGTGTGGTACATAGTCTTAAAACTAAATCACAAAATGAAATATGTAAGTATATTCTGTATAATTTGGAAAAGAACATTTGAACATTGAAATATTATTGTTAAACTTTAAACAATGGAGGACAGAAAGGTCTTGTGTCCTGTACCACCAGGCATATGTGAGTGGTGGGGGGGAACATAGTGAGTAGGAATGAGGGAAGCAGCTCAGTTTGTAAGCATATAGAGCTGGGCACGAACTTCACGTGTTCCCGACCTCTAGAGGACAAGCACCACTCTTTGGGAAGGATGACTGTTTTACCAGCAATATTTCCAAGTTACTTCATCTTTCTGAACATCTGAAAAATGAGGATTACTAATACTACAAGGGTTAAAGCCAATAATATTTTGATCACCGTCAACACTGTCTTCATAAGGTGACAACGTAGGATAAGGGGGAAAGTATAGATATTAAAGCCAGACTGACTAGCCATTTAGGAATTATGTCAACCGAAGCAAACTTACGAATGGTTCTAAACCTCAATTTCTGTATCAGTAAAGCAACAAGCAGAGCATGCTATATAGTAGATGTGGGGTAAATCATTATAATAGCAGAGTAAAGTTCTGTTTATTAAAAAAATTCCTCTTAGTACCAGATTGACGAATCTGTTTTTAGTTACCTGAAATTATGAATATGACTTCATATTTTAAAATTCTTCTGTTTCTGCTTTTCCCTCACTTATTCACATAGCTCCTTAGGATTTTTCATTCATTCTTTTCTGTTTGCTTACTTGCTTGCTTTCATTAATTCTGTATTCTCAGTCCCTGCTTTAATGTAGGAAAACATTATTGGTCTGCAAACTGAGTTAATTGAAATCAGGAATATATATTTTTTCTTACTTTTGTAATTTAGTTATATAACTTCATATCTTGCTAATATTAAACACTTCACAAATGATAGATGATTGAATGAATGAATGATACTGTATTTTTTAATTGGTACAAAATACAGAGTATCATTCAGAAGTTGCATATAAACCGATAGCCATACCAAAGTGTTCTGCTAGGAGAAAGGAATGATTTTCAAATGGGATAATTCCAGGGATAATTATAATAAATGTTTTGGAAGGAAGGCATAGAAGACACATCTCCTGTCATGCCTAACAAGTGACAAAGTTAGTTTTAATATTGTCTTTGGGTGCAACTATAATTTTTACCTGTATCAATGTGTAGGATTTAATTGGTTTATGCATAAGATATTAGAATATATTCTTTCAATTTGTTTTGTTCCATGAATTTGTTATTTTATTTTATTTTAATTTTTCTTTTATTAATGCATGCAAATGGGCCATTTACTATTTAGAAGGACTCTCCCAGTTCTGGGTAAACAAGGGTGAATGATAATACCTTTATATTCTAATTGTCATTGAGATATTTGGTGATATAACACATCATTTTAGTATTTGAGAAAACTGAGCATGACACTTTGATAAGTTCTTTGAAGAAAATCAATGAATTTTCCATGATCCCATAAGTCAAATACAGATTTTTTTGTTTGCTAGTATGTGTATTAGAATGATACTTAGAGATAAGAAGATAACATAATAGATGGCAATACTTTACAAACTAACTGACAGTCAATGAAATTCTAAGTTCTTAGGTAAACTCTGAGACATTTGCACAAGCAGAAGGGTACAAGTATGTCTCCAACAGTATTATTGAATTAATTAGTAAAGGAATACTAAATTAAGAGATGAATTAGGACATATTCATACCATAGAAAGTAGCATATATACCATACTACTGGAATTTATGTGCCTGAATTAGCACTAAGTATGTCTACATGGAAAAGTCTTAAAAACTCAACAATTGATTAGGAAAAAGCAGCAAGTAGATAAACTATAATACCTTTGATATAAATTTTAAAATCACCCTAAACAATAGTGTATCAGTTGTTTATTGTGTATTTATTCTCATATATTACATTTGTTGTTTTGGTATAAATAGGCATATAAACATTTTTTGAGGGGCGCCTGGGTGGCTCAGTCAGTTGAGCATCCAGCTCTTGATTTTGACTCTGGTCATGATCTCATGATTGTGAGACGGAACCCTACGATGGGCTTTGCACTGACCGTGGAGCCTGCTTAAGATTCTCTCTCTCCCTTTCCCCCTGCCCTTGCCCTGTTCTCTCTCTCACTCAAAAAAAATTATTGAGAAAAATTCACTACAACTTCATAGATTATATATTCTGGAGTGAGGTATCAGCGGGTCTTTAGGAACTGGAGATGGTGGAGTGACCTTGTTTCCATAATAAACTGATTTGCCAAAAAAAAAATATTTGCAGCCAATTATTAAAATGTGATTAATTGGGTTTTGTTTATGGGTTATATTATTCTACATACTGTTTCAATGTATATGATAATATCATTATACAAAAGGTGGATAGAAAGTGAAGAGGAAGAAATGGGAAATGCAGACAAACATTTTATTTTACTTTTTCCGAGAAAGGGAGTAGCTTGGGTAGCATAGGGTAACAGACATTAATTCAGGACAGGCTTCGTGTGTCGTGTCACATGTTTATTCACTGAACAGGAAATAGGACGATAGGGCAAGTGTGCTAGCTATATATGACATAATTTGAAAAGTGAATAATTAAACAGGAAGTCACCTGTATAACCACGGTTTTTCTAACTAGTGACATGTGGAAGACTAGCTCCCAAGAGAGATGCTCTGAAAAGTGTCCCTGCCAAATTACCTTGAGAAATTCTATAAATTATTAGTGCATAGTATTAGTGCATCTTTTGCACTAGCATTTAGCATAAGGAATTTCAGAGCTTAAGAATACTTATTAGTGTATTAAGGACTGTGCTGTAAAGATGCCCTTTAGCTTTTTTACTGGGTTAAGTCAGTAAAAAAAAGTTTAATCATGAAGAACTGTTCTCAGTTCTGTAGATGCCGAGTTCTTTCATACTTTATCATTTTGTACAAGACGTTCTTCTGTTTACATTGTCCTCCTGATTTGTGACCAAGTAAATTCTTAGTCATTGTTAAACACTGAATCCAATTTCCCTTTCTCTGGTCTCTCCTTTTTTTATGCCAGGTTAGCCATTCTGTCCTTTCATAATATTTGGTGCTCTATAAATAATTATCACACAGTATTTTCATTGTCTGTTTTTCTGTTCTATTCATTTGACTTATAATCCCAGTATATTTAGAACTGTTTTTATTCATTTTTCTTCATCTTAATGATATAGTACAGTCTTGCATACACCTCAGGCATCAATAAATGTTTTGGTATGAATTGGTAAATGGCTTTGGATGTTTCTGAGTGAAGGTGGTAGATGAAGCATTTGAAGCAGAACTCATTACACGAGGAGAGTGTCTCAAAGGAGAGCAGAAGCAGCCCCAGAGAGGGATTTTCATCAAGTCTATCTTTCACATAATTTATAAGGAAAGAGGAGTCAATGATAAAGATTTAGAGGATATAGACTAAGGACATTACGAGACAGATTGCTATTATAAAGAACAAGATTGAAAAAGCCTGCAGAAGAAAAAGGTAAAAATTATAAAATCTTACAGAGAAATAGAATAGAATAATGACCAGAGCGAGGTCATTGAATTTGACAACAAAGAAGTTATTGCAGATTTTATGGAGAATATTTTTGGGAGCATACTAAAGATAAAAGCCAAATTTCTAAGCATTGAGAAATGAAACTTAAGGGAAAATAGACAAAAATGTACAGCTGTAGATAAGGCAAGGACATTGGGAAGGTTCAGGTTGATAGACTGAGAAATATTCATAATCTGTTTCAAACCAATTGGAATTTTTTATCTGATTTTTTTTCCACATTAGAAGTATAAGTATTAAAACTAATAAATAGGGGTGCCTGGGTGGCGCAGTCGGTTAAGCGTCCGACTTCAGCCAGGTCACGATCTCGTGGTCCGTGAGTTCGAGCCCCGTGTCAGGCTCTGGGCTGATGGCTCAGAGCCTGGAGCCTGTTTCCGATTCTGTGTCTCCGTCTCTCTCTGCCCCTCCCCCGTTCATGCTCTGTCTCTCTCTGTCCCAAAAATAAATAAAAACGTTGAAAACTAATAAACAAAGATAATATCTTTATTTTAGTTATGCATTTTAAATTGTGTAGTAAATAACAAGTCAAAACATACTTCTTTAACTTGTAATTTTTTATAATTAAAAAATTATTCATTATTAGTGAATTCTCAACATTAAATATTTATAAACATTGAATGACATTCTGAATTCAAAACTGCAACACTGAATTTCATTCTCTTCTATCCAGTTTCAGACATCATCTCCAACCTCACATGACTTTTCTTATATAGACATCTCACACTTAATGTTATTAAAAGTTAATACTTGAGGTTTTTTTTCCCCTCCGTGTCGGTTCTTCTTCTGTATGATGCCACTATGTACTCCATGGTTCAAACAAACAAACAAACAAATGAAAATTGAGTTATTCCTGATTCTTTTCTTTTCCTCACTTCTGTACTTTAAATCCATTAACAACTTTATTTCTATTATTTTTAATGCTTATTTGCTTTTGAGAGAGAGAAACAGAGAGACAGAGAGACAGAGCACAAGTAGAAGAGGGACACAGAGAGAAGGAGACACAGAATCCGAATCAGGCTTCAGGCTCTGAGCTGTCAACACAAAGCCCAAGAAGGGGCTTGAATTCATGGACCGTGAGTGAGATCATGACCTGAGACAAAGTGGATGTTTAACCCGCTTAACTGACTGAGCCACCCAGGCATCCCCCGTGAACAACTTTAATTGGTGCTTTCTTCAAAACATATTCCAAACCTTTACATATCTTTCTATTGTTATCACTGTAATGCAAACCAGGGTCATCTCCTGCCTGGAATCCTCTGCCCTCCCTCTTTCATCTTGCTCTTCCATAATACTCATTTTCTACATATGAAGCAGAATTATCATTCAGTAATATATGTATCAACTCATTATTCCTCTATTTAAAACCTTCAAAGAATTCCCACTGGAAAATAAGAAGTCTTTCTTACTGACCTCACTCTCTACTCTCCACCTCACTCGATATCCACATGGAGCACTAATGTTTATTCTCATAAAAGACAGCAACCTTGTTCATTGCTCAGAGTTTTTACACATACAAGTCCTAGTTTGTTTGTTTGTATTTTTTAGTATCTTTCCATTTCAGGATATATGCTCCATGAAACCAGAATTTCCCTGTATTAGTTACCCTTTATGATTAGCACTGTACTCAGGCCCAGTGCTAGAGCATTTTGTAGAATTTTTGCTCCCAGTAATACTGTGCTAGCTTGCTTCAAAGCAACTATTCCACCACCAAAAGAAAAACTAGAATTGCTGAACACAATGTGAAAAAAAAAAAAACAAAGAGAGTTGGTGGTGGAGAGGGCAGTGACAAGGCTATCAAGAAGTTCCTAAAGCATAAAGACTTAAAGGATCAAGGTATCAGAGCAGAGCAGCTGACAGAGGAAATCTTGATATTTGAACCCAATTCTCCCCCCTCCCCTGCCAACATTTGTGCCAACCTGAGAGTATGCCTTTTGAGAGACTCAGACATAAAACCAAGATTTCTACCGTTTTATGCTGATGAAGGGAATTATAGTTAAGGCCAAAGAAGAGAGAACTGGTAAGCACCCTGCTTCCACTTGCATGAAGAGGGCTACATTTGTAGAAGTCAGATATAGCCTCTCAAAAAAGCTATGCCCAGCATTGCCTTGAATCAGCTCAATCTCAGATTAATTAAAGAGATTATCATTCATCTGTCTTCCATAAGCATAAGGTAAATTCTTTTTTGAAGAACATGGAGCAGTATGGAGAACTGTAGGACTCAACTTCTCTCTCTCTCTCTCTCTCTCTCTCTCTCTCTCTCTCTCTCTCTGTCTCTCTCTCTCCTTCAAAAAGCCCTCTATTCAATCAACAATATCTAGGCAAGCAAAGCCTAGGAATGAGCCAGAAACTAGGAGGAAAGAGTAACAACAGACCTATTGAAGATCAGACACAAAGGTGATCAGAAAGGAACTTCCAAATTTTAACTCAAACTTCAATAAGTTAAGTGACAGGAAGGAGAATATTAGTAGAAAACCAGAAACTAGTATAAAATTATGTTGAAACTCTAGAAGTGATATAATAGTGATATTATAGAAGTGATATAATAATAAGGATGCGGTATACGGGTATAACAAAAATTAGAAACATATGAAAAGAGGATTAATTAATTGGAAGATAGGAAAAATAAAAGGTATCTTTGGAAATAAGGACATAAGAAAGAAAATGCAGAAAAGAGTATAAAATGCACATGTATTTGGAATCCCAGTATAACAGGAATGAAAGAATGAGGCTAAAGGCAATATTTAAAGAATTAGTAATTGAGTAGCTACCACAAATATATCAAAGAATATAATAATGAAGTGGTACAAAACTTTAGAATAAATACAAGTAAAACTACACATGAAGTTGGCATAGTAAAACTGAAGTAGACCAAAAAAAAAAAAAAAATCAGTGTCCTGTAGGGTTTTAAATTTAGAATTAAAATACAAAAAATTTCATCATAAAAAATTTGTCTTTTAAAAGAGAAAAATTAAAGTGTTTGAATTAAAGAATGATTTTATAAGAAATTGCAAGTATAATAATGTATGCTAGATTTGAATAAGTATAATATATATTAGACTTCAGTAAGTCAAAGATTCATGATACAATATTAAGTAACCATGAAAAGATTTGTTAAACACCGTATAACTAACAAAATAAGAAAGAACAACAATGAAATAATAAAAGGACCTATAATTAATTCAAAATAATACAAGGAAGGAGAACAAAAGTAAGGATAAATACCAGTGAAAGAGTGTTATGGCAAATTTAAAACCAAATACATTAGTAAATACATTAAATATATATTAAAATCTAAAGAAAAATGTTCATAATTGATTAAAATAAAAACACAAATATATGCTGCTTGCAATAGAATGCTTTAAACATTTCAACACAACTGAATCTGAAGGAATAGTAAAGATAGCATGTAAACCCCAGCCAAAGGAGTGGTAGTTCTTTCGGTAGTAGACTTTAACCAAGTAGTGACAGCAGAGGTAAAAAAGATATGCTTTGTAATGATGAAAGACTCAATCCAATGAAAAGATTTGACAGTTCATAATTTTTTTCCCAGTAAAGAGAACAATGAGGTTTTAATGAAACTTCTTTCAATTCTGTAAAGAACATGTGACGTATATGCTTTTATTCTTTCCATCGGACAGATTTCCAAATAACGATCACAGTGCTTAGGTGAATAAGATGCTGGAGAGAAGTGTAGCCAAAGAATGCTATGAAATAATGAAACCCCACCAACTATATATCAAATGCAGATAACTGGGGATCTCAAGTGAATGATGTTTAGAGTTATATGGCTAAAAATAAGACATTATTATAGTAGCCAAGACCGTAAAACTAGAAAAGGCTATATAACCAAAAGGCCTTTCATATGCTATTAAATGAGTGTATATGTTGGACAAGTCAATTTTATTTTGAAACAGCTTCTAGTACCAACACATTGGCAGGATCTGTAGAGGGGTAGGGCCTTGGACCAAGGCGTCTTAGAGCAGGCGAGAATCTCTGCCATCATCTACTTCAAGCCTCTTGTTTTACAGATGGTGAAATGGAGGCCCAAAGAGATGAAGTGTCTTGGCCAAAGTCACAAGACACAGGGACATAAGACTGGCTAGAAAACGATAGGTACTGCTCTATTTGAATCTACATGTAGTTCTATTTGATTCATTTTTTTTTCCTATCGACAGATTCACCATAAAAGAAATCAATACGTTTCATAACACACTCCAGTATTATATTTTATTGAGAAGGACTGACATGGACTATAGTTCATTTCTTGGGCCTATATAGATCTCCAATCAATAGTTGGAGTAATCAGATGCCACACACTTATCTTAGTTGTAAATTGGCTGAGAAGAAGGCATCTGAAGACAAAGTTAGCACATCCTCTACTACCTAAACTAACCTATGCCTCAAAATTACTAAACCACTGGTATAATTTTAATAGTTTAAAGGTTAGTAAAGTACCAAAATAATATAGAGGGAAAGCAAGTCAGGTCCTTCCTTTAACGGAGAATTACATCACTCTCAATAAGGTAATAAACTATGCTTGCTACTGTAAAGGTGCACATATACCAAAAAGGTATAATAAAATTTCATGAAAATATTTAACAAGGTACATTATAAACATTTAAAGAAGCATGTTAAAAGAGTAGAGTGAAAATAAGATTAGTGTTCTGAAACAATCGGTAGAAAAATATACTTATTAAAAGAAAATGTCTCATTAAGTGAAGCATTAAATGTAACGTTGTCTTTTAGTGTTCATGTCGATTTTCACCTTTATCTTTCCTAAGGAGCTACATAATTTTCTTGGAAACTGGGAATATTGCAAAACCGAGCAGTAGATGACAAGAGGTTAAGGACAGTGGCATGATTTTCACGTGATCTTGGAAAAATAGGGGCAGTTCACAATTCTGAATAGACAGGTGGATGGGGAGATACTAACTATATTTGAGCAATTTTACAATAGCACTGCATTTGTTCACCCACAATCGGCTTAATACTCAAAACCCAGACATTAGATTTTAAACGTAGCTTGTGTTGCAGGGCAAGATTGTACAGAACTAGGGAAAATCATTGTAAATGATTTCATCTTGGGTTTGAATCCTTTTTTATATACATAAATCTTTTTAAGTTTTTATTTCTTTATTTTGAGAAAGAGAAAAAGTGTGTGAGCAAGGGAGAGGCAGAGAGAGAGGGAGAGAGAATCCCAAGCAGGCTTTTCGCTGTCAGCATGGAGCCTGATGCCCGGCTCCCTCACAAATTGTGAGATCATGACCTGAGCTGAAATCAAGTCAGACACTAAACCAACTGAGCCACCCAGGTGCCCCCAGTAGTTATTTTTAATGAACTAAAGATAAATTAAAATAACAAAAGCAGGGTGTCTGAGTGGCTCAGTCGGTTAAGTCTCTGACTGACTTCAGGCTCAGGTCATGGTCTCACGGCTGGTGGGTTTGAGCTCTGTGCTGATACCTCAGCGCCTGGAGCCTGCTTCAGATTCTGCGTCTCCCTCTCTTTCTCTGCCCCTCCCCCACTTGTGCTCGCTCTCTCTCTCTCTCTCTCTCTCTCTCTCTCTCAAAAATAAATAATAAACATTTTTAAAAATTTAAAAAATATATATCAAAAGCTGTGTGTGGTTTGAGCTCTTAAGTGAGCATTAAAAAAAAAGAAAAAAGACCCTTTCTCTCTCTTTGATAAAGTTAAAGTACTCTTTGGCTATAGTTGATTCCGCGGGATGCCTACTGGAAATTCTAAGGATAGTGAAATTCCGAGGCTGTATTCGTGCCCAGAGAAAACTCAAGGGACCTGATGCTCAGGTGCTGGAACCCTAAAGCCCAAATGGTGTACTCTGAATCCACCTCTCAGGTGGTTTGTGGACAAAGTAGGGAACATGCTGGCATTGCAGATATTTGAAAAGCACCTAAGTGTCTGATACCTTTGTCTTTTGCATGTTTCTTTCCCACTGTGTTCCACCCACTAGGAGCTAGGGAGGTATGTATTACCTCTGGAAATAGATATTCTAGCAGGAGTGAAAAGGTAAAGGCAGGGCAAAGAGAGCAAAATCACAAAGTTTGGCTAAGGAAAGCAGCTGGTTTTCACACATTCTTGTTCCTCTTTGGGCCAGGTTCATGTGCACTCTATCTCACTCTAAGCATTAGGGTGGACATTTCAGAGGTGTCTACCTCTAATCCAGAGAATACAAGCCCCAGGGGCATAGCTGCCTAGAATTCTCCCCAGGGGCCTCCTCCCCTTTTCTAGATGCAGGATCACTGGAGCCCAAAAGACTCTCTTGTGACTACCTCATAAGATGGCTTTTTGTTCAATTTTTAAATTTTAATTGGTACAGTTGATAATAGCCTAAGCGGTCAGCAAGATTTCTTCATCACTCAATTACAATGGATACAATCCTTAGGATGTTCTTTAAGTTTTGTACAATAACTATATGAAAAGTTGTATTCTACCTACATACAGCTCAAGGCAAAGATATAATTTCATAATTTTTTAAGGCAGCTAATGATTAGGATCAAAATATAAATAGGAAAATTTAGTAGAGCTCAAAGAAGAAAGAGACAAATGCACAACCATCCTAGTATGACTTAATTTGGACATTTTGATTTCAATATGATATGCTACAATGAAAAAGGTTTTTATACAAGTATGATTGGATGTTGGGGTGATTCAGTGTGGCTGTGGAAAGGTAGGCAGTCTTGGATTAAGAGGTCTTTGATGCAATACACCATAGTGAGGAGTTCCTACTTTTTCCTATGGACAATAAAGCTCTGGGAGGGAAATTTTTTTGTATGTGATAGAAATGACATGATCATATTTGCTTTAAAGGATTACTTTTGTGGGGCACCTGGGAGGCTCAGTCACTTAAGCATGTGCCTCTTGATTTCAGCTCACGTCGTGCTCTCAGAGTCTGAGAGACTGAGCCCTGTGTCATGCTCTGTGCTGAGTATAGAGCCTGCTTAAGATTCTGTCTCTCCCCCTCTCTCTGCCCCTTCCCTGCTTACTCTCTATTTCTCTCTCTCTAAAAAAAAAAGAGAGAGAGAAAAAATTTACTCTTGCAAAAGTACGTAATGTGTATTGAAATGAGGCAGTCCAGGAGAGTGAGAAACTAGACACATAGATACTATAATAATTCTTAAATAAACCTATTTTATTTTTTTATTATTTTTTTAATGTTTATTTATTTTTGACAGAGAGAGAGAGAGAGAGACAGAGCATGAGGGGGGAAGGGGCAGAGAGAGAGGGAGACACAGAATCTGAAGCAGGCTCCAGGCTCTGAGCTGTCAGCACAGAGCCCGATGCAGACCGCAAGACCATGACCTGAGCTGAAGTCGGATGCTCAGCTGACTGAGCCACCCAGGCGCCCCTAAATAAACCTATTTTAAAAACAGAAAAAGATTTTAGTGCTATCTGATTAACAATTGAAAAGACCTAATTATTGATTGGATAATTGGCTTGAGAGAATAATGAGAGTTTGAGTTTTCTGTACTGGTTAGATAGCACTACCCAGTGCTATTGACCTATCTTACACATACAAACGAAAAATCAGGATTAGAGAGAATGATTATAGTGAGTTCAGGCAAGGACATATGGATAAGGATAATTAGCTGTATTCCAGTCTATTTTGTTGCCATTGTAATTGAAATGGTAGGGAATAGAATACATATTTTTCAGGATAGCTATATTTAGGGAGTTAGAAAAAAATAAAAGGAAATTGTATAATATGATCTGGGTTGTTCAAGAAAGGACAAATCCTACAAGTTAAGTCTCTCTATTATCAATATGTATTTTTAATTGCTCTCCATTCTTTGACCTTCATTCCCACTAATTGTGTGTACTTTCTCATGATGAGGAATAAAATGTGGATAGCTAACTTACTGATATCTAGTTGTTTTACTGAAGAAGGAAGAAGTTAAAACTATCATTTAAAACAAAGTTCTGCATTTTTTCAATATTTTCTGTATGTATTTCACTATCCTTGATATAGATTGTACTTATGACAAGATCAGGAAAGCTCATTTTATGTCAGTAAAAAAGGTACTGCTAGGTTGTGCTGGGCAAATCCACATTTTCCCCACTTGAGTTTTTCCCTAGGATTTTCCTTATTTATTAAATATATATGGTCATATTTTTAGAAATGTCAATTCTTAAAAATAATGGCAGTCTAAAAGGATACCTCCCATGTATGAACTGTTTAATTAAATAAAAAAGGGGTTTAGTTTCAAATATTATTTCCCCAATTCTCATTTTCATGTAGTTTTTTTCCCCAGTCATTTCAAATACCTGAGATCTTCAAGTTAGAACATTAAAGTATTACTAATGGCTTTGAAGTATTTCTAATGGTTTTACAAAACCACCATTGAGCACTTTATTAAAAAATTATAAACACTTAGTCATGAGAGCATAATGTCATATCTGCCGTATTAACTTTAGGTGCCCAAAAAAGTGGTTAGAAAGAGAAAAAGAGTAAGTTAGAGGATTTAGGTTGTGTGGAGAATGACTTAATCTTTGGGTAGCCCAAGGTTTGGAAAACATGTTTGAGTTGAGGTGTCTCTCTTTTTTCAACATCGAGGAATACAATCTCTCTGGTAAGAAATCAGCCATTTTTTTTTTAATTTTACTAGTTATAATTAAGCTCTCCTCCTCATTGAGGCTGTCTTGTAACAGTTTAGACAAAATAAATTAAGCCTCTTCAGTTTGAAGCTGTTAAAACATTTCAGTACAGAAGGAAGTGAGATGGGCCTTCATGAATTAACCTCAGTAATATCTTCTGGAACACTTTTCTAATGTTAGCTAAAGTGCATTCCTGTGTATTTCAATTTAAGCCATCTGCCAGTTAATGCTTATTCCTGAGGGAGGAAAACTTCCAGAGCTATTTTTCATTTAATTTGCAAGGACATCCTGTTTAGGTACTTATCAAGAGAACAGAAGAATTGATGCCAAATACCACAAACCCTAGTTTAGAGAACTTAATGGGTTGGACTAAAGTAATAATGTGCATTTAAAAAAGAACTGTAACTTACTACCCTTTATATTTAGTAAATATTCAAAAAGTATGGCTGTTAGGCCTAAATGCTTTTTTTAAAAGTAGCCCTACTTTGCTCTCTCTCTGTTAAGGAATTTCTGGAGAGAAAAAAAAATTGTTAACCTTTCATGGGATGGTGGCTAAATATTTTAGGGCACTAGAACCATGACCCTTTGTGTTCCAAGATCATAAAATGACATTCAGATAGCTATTTCTTTTGAAAAATAAATGATCTAGCCTAAATATCTTTTTATCATGCATGATGGATAGCAAAAGAACAATCTATAAAAAAGCAGAGTACAGTACTTATGTTTTTTCAATGTTTCACAAACATCGTTTGCCTAGTAAATATTTAGTTTAACTCCGTTTTATTCAATTTCACAATTTAACTCAGAAAATACCCTATTTAACTCTCAGTATTACTGTTTTAAAACCAAATAAGGTAAATGTTGATTTTGGAGAACTTTTTATTTGAATGACAAAAAAGAAGATCCAATAAAATGTTTTTTTGCATTGTATTTCATTGGGACAATACACTGTAACTTAATTATGTAGCTTTTTTAGTTCAACAACCTTATAACACATTATCCTTTCTCCTATGTGCTATACTAGAGATTTGTGCTGAATAGGTTAATGGAAACCAAAGTTAAATAACATTTAAAGACATCTGATCAGATTGGGTAAACTTCACCACTCATTTTGGTTGGCACTGTATAAGCAAAACATCCAGTTAATTTTTTTTCCTTTTTTTTATTGCATTGATTATGTAATTTGAGCATTGAGACACCCAGCAAGTCTTTACTGAGCACTTCCTCAAGTTACATTTTACATGTGGGTTGAATATGTAGCTACTTAAGTGACGTTATTCCAACAGTTCTACTTCAAGGCCAATGTTCCCACTAAACATTATATTACTATAGCTTATTTTTTGATTCCTAAAGTTTTAAAGACTTTTGGGGCTTTAAAATTTTCCAAAATATCAACCTTTTAAAAATATGAATAATACAAGGATATTACTTTCTATGTTTATTATATAAATTGAGATTCAGAGAAGCCATCTGCTACATAAGTAGGTAAAACTATGTGGTATAAATAGGTAAAACTTAGACTAAGTTGGTCCTCCTGACTCCCAGTCCAATGACCTTTTCTTGGCACACTTCCGGGAATTAACATAGTAAAGCCTTAATTTTGCTTCCTTATAGGGAAGACTAATTGGGAGTGGACCAATGGGTCAGGATATGGTTTCTCTAGTGAGATTGGGTCACACAAAACACAAGAGAGGAATTCAGAAATAAACCCTATTGAAACACACAATGAGTCCTTAGGAAAAGTACTTCTGTTCAGAAGCTCATCATAAATTTAAGAGAAGATTTAAAAAAAAGAAGAAAAAAGATTTAAAAACCAGTGTGAGTTTCAAATGGATCAAAGACCAACATTATAGGTAACACAGTGCAGATAAAGAACAGTCTAGCATCAGATTCATAGTAATTTCAGAGCTAACATGACTTGCTCATACTCTCTATTTCGAATAGATACAAACCTGATATAGTAAAGTTGTTCTATGTATTAAATGTAGGAGTGGAGAATAGCCAGATTGTACAGTGATTGTACATTTATAGAATTAGGAAACAAGTTATTGGTTGTCAGTGGTTAAGGAGAGTGTGGTGGTGAAAGGAAGTGGGTGTGACTGTAAAAGGGCAGCCTTTGGAAATCCTTGAATTGATGGAAATGGTCTGCATATTGACCATATTTATCTGAATATACTGGTTTGGACTTGCAAGATGTTACCAGTGGGGAAAATTGGATAAAGGACATATAGGATCTCTGTATTGTTTCTTACAAGTGCATGTGAATCTACGATTATCTCAGAAGAAAAAGTTGAAAAAAAAAGCCAAAGTTGATGGATTCACAGTGGTACTGGGTAGGTTAATATACATTCTTTACTTTTTATTGATCAAATAGACAATAATATGATACAGTACAGATAATCTTGTAAAATTGATAGGATTTCATTGTAATTATATAATCACACATAATTAATAATTAAATAAATATAATAAATAAAATATTAATCTGAAATATATTTTCATAAATGTGTATCAAACATTTTACCTTGCAATAAGTGAGCATATAACCTTTACAAGTGCCTAGAGAACATTAAAAAGTAAACGTATATGACACACAAAAAATACGCTGTGATAAATTCATAATGCAAACATATTTTCTATATATAATATAAAATTATATATTAACAAAGCTAAGTCAGTTATAAACATTAACCCATCCTCAAATAATTCTTGGAGAAAAGAGAAAATCAGGAGTATGGTTAGAATATGTAGAAAATAAATACATGTATACATCATTATTAACCAGCATATGTACTTATAAAATGTATAATATATATGATACATATAGGAAGAGACATGTAAGATATAATAGAGGGGTGCCTGGGTGGCTCACTTGGTTGAGTGTCCAACTTCGGCTCAGGTCATGATCTCGTGGTCAGTCAGTTTGAGCCCCGTGTCAGGCTCTGTGTTGACAGCTCAGAACCTCCAGCCTGCTTGGATTCTGTGTCTCTGTGTCTCTCTGCCTCTCCCCCGCTCATGCTCTGTGTCTCTCAAAAATAAACATTAAAAAAATTTTTAAAAAGATATAATAGAGAACAATCTTACATTTATATAATATATTGCAAGGCTATCAGAATGCTGTCATATCTCTACCCGAAGCCATAAATGCTCCCAGAGTAAACAAGATGCATTGAAATTATATAGCTAAGTATTCATTAGGGATGACACAAAAGAACAATAAAGCAATCCTGTTTTTTAATGTTTATTTATTTTTAAGAGAGTGCAAGTGGGGGAGGAACAGAGAGAGGGGACAGAGGATCTGAAGTGGGCTCTGTGTTGACAGCAGCAAGCCTGATGCAGGGCTTGAACCCATGAACCTCGAGATCATGACCTGAGCCGAAGTCAGATGCTCAACTGACTGAGCCACCCAGGTGCCCCCCAAAAAAGCAATCCTAATGGTGATAGCATAAGGACCAAATAAACATTAATGAAAAAAAAATAATGGAAAAGTAAAAATCATAAATGCAATAACAGTTGTTTTTTTTTTTTTTTGCAAAAGAAAAAAAAGAAGTTGGTCAAATTAGAAAAAAAAGAAAACAAAACATTTATATGTAAAAGGTATATAACTATAAATTCTGAAAAAATAAATACAAAGCAATATTAATTACAGTGCTAGTCAAGTTAGTTTAAAATTTGAGCCTCATCACTGTTTTACAAGATAATAAAATCACTAAAACTGAACTAAGAGAGCGTTAAGAAATTTGAACTCTCTGTTAAACATAAGTAAATGTGGCAGAGGTTCATATTACTAGTAATCACTCTTAATTTTCCAATAAATAGGTAATTACTATACACAAATTTTACTATTATTTTAACCTTTTATTACCTGCAATGAATATCACATTCTTAAAAAATGATAAATTTATACATTACAGTTAAAATATATTTTCCTTGGATAGTTGAAGTTATTACAGTTTATTCAGGCTAAACAAAAGCAATAAAGAAATAGCCAACCACTGGGAATCTGAGCTGTTATTTTTAGCTGTTAAGGAAAAAATAAGGGAGAGCAACAAAAGTAATATAAATATTTTCCTGCTTATTCTATTTCCAATGTTGTGAAATTCCATAGAATAGGTTTTTAAAGACACAGTGCACTATAAACAGCCATTGGCAATGGCCTGCAGTTTTCTTGATGACTTATGAGTCTGAACTCATTAGGTAAAATGAAATCAATTGCATCCAGCAGAGATCTGGAACTCTTCACATATCTGGAAAAACCTGGGGAAGAGTTGGTAATATTACAACTTTTTAGTAATTACACTACGCACCGCTTCAAAAATATTAAAATGATCTTATACAGTGTCAATCTAAGGAAGCTTAAGTCTTACATGGTAACTATCTTTCACTGAAGCTTGTATTAACTGTCCTCTAAGAATATGATATTTAACCAAATAAGGTATCTGGTTTAGGTTTAGGTTTAGGTTTACGTTTACGTTTATTTAGGTTTAGATTGTCCAGTGGCTCCAATACATCTTGCCTAAGGCCATTTTGCCTCCATCCAGTTGATTTTGAACTTTTGTCAAAATTAGTTGGGCATATTTGCATGGGTATTTCTAGATTCTCTCTTCTATTCTATTGATCTATATTTCTGTCCCTCCACCAATACTATATATACTTGATTTCTTTTGATATTTAATGTCTTGAAATTAAGTAACAGAGTTCTCTCGCTCTATTTTCTATTTTCAAAGTTGTTTTAACTATTCTGGTTCCTTTGCATCTCCATATTTATTTTAGAATAATCTTGTCTGGAAAAAAAAAGCCTTGCTGGTTTCGATAAGAATCATCTTCAACCTATATAAATATCAATTTGGGAGAGCATTGATATCTTTTCTCTCTTGAGTCTTCCACTCCATGAATACAATATGTCTCTCCATTTGTTTGGATCTTGTCTGATTTCTTTTATCAGCATTTTGTAGTTTTAACATAGGTTTTATTAGATTTACATCTAAATATTCAAGTGCTCTTTTTTGTTTTTTGTTTTTTACTTATTTAAAAGTGGGGGAAAAACATTTTTAACTTACATATCATAAAAAAAGATGGCAGATTAAATATGGTCCATGAGCCATATTTTGCTGACCCTTTATCTAGACATTAACCAAATATAAAAATTCAAGATATGAGATGATTTGCTTGTTGAAACGAGCACATTTTCTGCTGCTTGTTTAAAATGAACATAGACAACTTCCATTTATGAACAGTAGGAGACATTGTTGTCATGTGGAGCTATATAGAGAAGGAAATAGAATTAGCAAGAGACACTCTTGGTTTCCTTTGTGAAAGAAGATTTATGGGGCACTCATTAAGAGGATATTCTTTATAGATAATTTGGAGTACAGAATATTTGATATGTTCTTTGGATAAAATAAAAAGATACAATCACATTTCTCTAAATTTGAATTGTAGTCAACTCCTATCATAGTGGAATTCTTACATAAAGTACCCCCAACACACACACCAAAATTTCCAAAGTCCTGAACAGTAAGGACTCAAAATGCTTTGAGAGATAACTTCTATCAACATGTTCCCCATGTTCCTTTGTTCTATTTCCACGTTCCACTCTTCCAAGTTTTCCTCCTATTTTCTAACTATCTTGATTTGAGAAAGACAGATTGTCATTTAGTCTAATGATAGACCTTATCTCTTTAGCAATTATTGCATATCTGCCTTTTGGAGTTACTATTTTGAAAAAGTATTATGTTTGAAAACATCTTGGTAATTGTTCAGTTTATTCTCTATCTTCATTAAATTAAACAAACAAAATCTCAGAACAGTCCAGTAGAATCTCAGACTAAGTGCTAGATGTATACCTAAAGAAATGTAATGATTACAGCATTCCTGTGGCTTTTTCTGTTTTGTTTTGGCGTTTTTTGGTCTGCTTATACTTGTTAACAATGTAGCAAGAAGATTAAACTCAGGACCTGCTTGAAAAAGAAGCATACCATTTAAACCAACATTTCACTTCAAATAACTAGAAGTTAATTGTTAGCAAGACACTTTTTCTGATGAGTGTAGTTTTTTTCAATTTTCACATGCATATCCAAGGGGCTGAGCATCCCATATGTTAACATACCAGTGTTAGGTTAGACTTCCCCTAAATGGGACACAAACTCTAAGAGCAATTTTCAGCAACTTTATAGTTACGTATTGCATTTCATTGTTGAGTAATATGGTATTTACTTAAATAACAGCTAGATTAAGACAGCAATGTAAACTGAAATTCATTCTTTCATTTGCTTAATAGAAAAAGAGTATTAACTTTAAAAATGTACATTTTGAAAGCTATATTCATTTTAGCAAATAAAGTGTTCCTTTCTAATATTTTTATAGTTTATAAGAATTCTAATGTGTCCCACTATATTATTTGATATGTTATCAAAGATTATGATATAATCAAAAAATTATTTATCTTCCCTTATTATTTTTAATTAGGGATTGATAGAAGTAGTGATAGAAGGAGATTCATCAAGGGATAGTAGAAGTCGGTAACTGATTAGGAAGCAGTGGGAGAACAAGTAGGTAATTTATAAAAAGGACATTAACCCATAGTTGTGAAAAACAAATACACTTATCCATTAAGTCACCTGATTGACTGTGAAGCTGCCTAACCCTTTAGCTACTCTCTAACCAGGAAAAATCAAACAAACCTAAAAATCTCCAGTCTTCTTTAAAGTCTACTTGTTACTTATTAATCAACATGTCAGATTTTTCAAGATTTTCTTCAATGGCAGATGAATAAGGAAGTAATTATAAATTTAGAAAGTCACCTTTCAAATATCTGTGTAATTGTGTCAGACCGAAAGGGAATGATCAATAAATTCGACAATGCATTTTTTAAAATTTTTTCATACTTGTGGTTTACATTATTTTTTTAACTCGAAGAGTGAAGTTGCTATTGCCCTGTCATTTAAAAAAAAGGGGGGGGCACATTAAAAATGATCTGTGCAATGATATCAAACTGACATGGAATATTACATAAGGGCCACATTTATTTTTTTTTCTTCCTTTATGTTCTCTATTAAATCTTCCTAAACTCAAAGAATGAAATTGCCATTGTTCTGGCAATTCTAGGCATCTTGAAGTTTTTTCCTATCAATTGGCCCTTTATACCTCTCACTAGAGGCCGGATGTTTGCAGTTGCTGGCAGTTGTTTAAGACACTGCTAATGGCTGATAGACTGGCAGAACACATTGAAAGAGTGAGGCTCAGAGCCTGGGAAAGGTCCCAGCACTGAATGCCCTCAGTCCTGCAGGGTAATTAGTTTATTGCATACAAGATTAGCAAATCAGTACCAAAGATACTCTATCTGACCCACTTCTCAAGAGTCATCAGAAATTACAAATGACTATGTTTTTAAGCAAAATACAAATACTTTAAAAATGCTCCTTTCTTCTGACCTAATCCAACTATACAAATATTCAGCAACATTCAGTGAAATGTTCTTTGTTATTTTGACTGTCCCCCTTCTGGACTCTGAGGATATTTAAAATCTAATTTAAAAAACAAAACAGTTGGGAGAATTGGTGTAAAAGCACAAATTCGTTTGTTTTTAAGAGTATGGAAAAGGTTTCTTGTTAATGATACAGACAAGCATAGAGATCAAATTAAAAGAATCATTCATTGACAAATGGTAACTTCCAATGTACTTTTAAAACTAGGAACAGTGAAAGAAACATCAGTGCTTTTGAAAAAATTGTTAAAATGTAATTAATATGGAAAAATCTTTCAGTTTTCCACAGTGAAAAATGAAAATTACTGCGTGAAAGTAAGTCAGAGAAGCATTTTTAAAGAAATTATGCTAATACAATTCTCCAGATGTCTTTACTGTTATTGACCAGAAATAACTGTGCTTGCTACTTGACCTTTCTCTTCATCTCAGTGCTGGGAGCAAAAGTAAATTTTCTGGAGTAAAGTTGCTCCGTTTAAAGCCTTAAGACACTTTTAATGTTTGTTACATGCTAGTGTGCTGTATTCATTATTAAAACAGGCTGTGACCTCTAAAATGGAATATTAAGCATACTAGTGGCAAACAATTTTTTTTTGAAAAAAGCAACGTTTCAGTGTACCACTAAAGAGTATATTCTTTAAGATGAGAAGTGTGTGGTACAGTGAGAAAGTGTATTTTTGATAGATCATGTTGTCTCCGATTACGTGTTAATAAGTGTCTTATTGGTTTATAGAACACGAATGCTGATTAAGTCCCTCGGGAACATAGACAAGTTGAAAGAAACACACATAAATCAAATTTACCTTTCCTCCTATTTTGTGAAACATTTCATATAAAGCATATCAATAATAATAATAATTAATAACAATAAATAACAAACAACACCTAACTGTGATATAATAAGGTGATAAACCTCTTGATAAGAAAGAGTCAAGTCAAGGAGTCAAATTTAACATTTTATCTTGCCTGTCTTAATAAGGTTGCTGGATTGATTGTTAGTAAAAAGATAAGGACTAAATCAAAACAATAAAAATTATCCAGTGGGCAAAAAGTCATTTGTCTTCTTCTTCCTGGGGTGATTGGTTTTCCTCTCAAGGAAGGTAGCTTCTGGGTGGGAGGAGTCATAATTTAAGTCATTACTCTAATACAAAAAAAAAAAAGATAAAATCATTATAAGAAAGGAAAACTAAGATCAGTCTCTCTAAAGATGCAAAAATCCTCAACTAAGTATTAACTAATTGATTCCAACAATGTGTAAGAAGAATCACACACTGCAACCAGGTAGGAAAGACTGGTTCAACATCAGAAATTCAGTTAATATAATCCTCTACATCAAAAAAAAAAAAAAAAAAAAAAAAAACAAGGAAGAAACATCATATGATCATGTCAATAGATGAAGAAAAAAATATTTGACATAATCCAATACCCATTAATGATTTTTTAAAAGGTTTGTTTATTTAGTTAGTTAGTCAGTTAGTTGGAGAGAAAGGGTGCAAGTCAGGGAAAGGCAGAGAGAGAAAGAATCCCAAGCAGGCCCTGAGCCGTGAGCACAGAGCCAGACACGGGGCTGAATCTCCTGAACAGTGAGATCATGACCTGAGCTGAAACCAAGTGTTGGACGCTTAACCAACTGAGCCACCCAAGTGCCCCTGCCTTAATGATTTTTTTTTAAAAATTCAACAAACTAGGAATAGGGGATATCTTCAATTTGATAAAGTACATCTACAAAAAACCTATTGTTATCATAATTTTTGGTGACAGACTCTCCTATGATTTAGAAGATGATCATAGTTTGTCCATTTCTTAAAAAATGAACATCTTGTCCTATGATGTATCAGTCACACTCCCAGATATTTACGCAACTTATTTGAAAACTTAGACACGCGCGCACACACACACACACACACACACACACAATGGCATGTAAATATCGGTAGCAGTTTTATTCACAACTGCTAAAAACTGCAAGCAACCAGTATGCCCTTCACTAGACGAATGGATAAATAGTCTGTGGTAGAACCATACAATGGAATCATATTCAGTGATAAAATAAGTGCTTCGTTAAGCTATGAAAATATAGAAGTAACTAAAAGACATAATGCTAAGTGAATGAATCCAGTCAGAAAAGGCTACATATTGTTTGATTCCAACTATATAACATTCTAGAAAAGACAAAAGATCAGAAATTCTAGGGGGAGGCAGAGAGGGTGAAATTAGAATACAGTATTTGTGTATTTTGTTTATTTTGTTTTTTGTTTGTTTATGGGTGACACCATTCTGTGTAATCCTGTCATGGAAATATGTTACTGAGCATATGTCAAAACCCATATAATTTCATGCACAAAAGTCAACCTTAATGTATGCAAATAAAAAACTGTTTAGGAGGTTGGGGAAATTCATGGAAGGAACCCAGACTTTGATAAGAGAATCTAATGTTATTACAAATACTTGAAACAAAATCACTGAATGTAGGTGGAAGTGTGGGCAAAGGTGATGACCTAAGTAGCTTTGGAAATGAGTGAAGCCTCTAAGACTAGAGGCAAACAAGACATTTTCACTGTACTCTAGCTGATAAAGTTGTTTCTCTTCTGCTACTGTTATACATGAAGACTGGAACTAAATAATTAAGTAAACAGATAGCAAAAAGCGGGATCCAGATTTCTTAGCATTTTAGTGAGAATTCACAGCAAATCAAGGCAAGGATGCTAAAATGATCCATGTGGCAATGTTTTAAAGTTGGAGACATAGTATGAATTCATGTGTAGTTCAATATGCGTAGAGATGGCTATGTATAGAAATATCTCTATATATGTGTATATATACAGGTTTTTATAGAGACAAATTTATTTTCTCTATCAGCTAAAAGGGCCTAGAAGCAATTTCAGTCCTTTAGCAACAAACACACCTAGCCCCCAGATCTTGATTTCTTACACATTCTCAATAAAAGACTCCAGGGCTCTTTGAAGAAATAAATGATTCTAAGGTGGGGCAAAAAGATTCAAGATGAATCTGGATCTTTTTGTAATAAAAGGAAGGAAGTCAGTGCTACGATAGCAACAAAGCCCACCTCTGTATTGTTGGGGACCTGGCATAAGGACATTGGAGCCAACGGGAAGAGCTCCAAATGTCCAAAGCGGGTAGAATTTGAGCAACAAAAACTTTGAGAAAACAAAACACCAAAAACATTAGACTGAAACCAAATGTAGTAAATAGACATTCATGAGTTCACACTGATATAAAGACATTATTGAATAAATAAATAAATGGTAGAGAAGAGACAGATCTCCCTTACAGAAAAAGTCCTAATAAATCATGGAAGTATTCTGTCCTCCAGGAGTAAATCCCCACTCCTTAAGGGTAAGCTGTAGGTAGTGACTTCCTTCTAAAGATTTCAATTTGGAAATGGAAAAAAGCGAGAATAATCTTGTGGAGGAACTTGACAGACACTACCTTGGCCAAGTGATCAAAGTGAATATTAACATTTGATAAAGTAGTGGTACTATGTTTCTTGGCATAATGTGTTGAAAATGGTAATTCCTCAGTGCTTTTTCATCCCTAAAATCCATACATCCGGTCTAATAATGAGAGAAATATCAGACAATTCTATTTGAGGGACATTTTACAAAATAGTAGAGCAGTACTCCTCAAGATTCTCCTAGTTGTCAGAAACAAGGGAAGTCTGACAAAGCAACACAACCAAAAGAAGCCTAAGAACACATGAAGACTGAATGTAATATATCTTGGACAGGGTCCTGGAACATAAAGAGGCATGAGGCAAAAACTAAGGAAACTGGAAGAACTGTGGACTTTAATTAGTAGTAAGGAATCAATATTGGTTTATTAGTTGTGGCAAGTTTACCATACTAATGTGCAATGTTAATAATATGGGAAACTGTGCAGGAGTCTTCTTGTAATAACAGGGGATTGCATGGGGATTCTCTATACTATCTTCTCAATTTTTCTGTAACTCTAAAACTGTTCTAGAAAGTAAATCCTAAACAAATAAAATAAAATAAAAAGGTACTGACAAATGAACATAAATGGTTTTGTTCTTTGATACTTTTTATACTAATTAGGAAAACATTTTATATCATATGAATGATTTTTTGATCACTGAAGTCAAATGGAGTTATTTTGTGGCATATCTGTATGACACAGCCAAACAAATATTTTTAACTATCAAACGGAAAATATTTGTTATAGTGCAATAAAATAGTGAGGGACAATGTGAAAACGAAGCTTGTTTTTACGAATCTTACACAGCTGTCTCTAAGCCAAAGTGTTCCGGGCAAGTTTCAGAACTTTCAAACTGTTTATAAACTGAACAAACAAAGCTGCCCAAGTCCATTCACAATTGATTCCTCAGTCTCTTTTCAGTACTGAAGAACAGCTCTTTCACAAATGCAGTTCATCTTCCATAGACCGCGAAAGGTGACGTCAGCTGCTTAGGTGGATGTTTAAGCAGTAGGATTCCACAGTGTCTGGTAAATTCATCTTGGGAATTCCAACATTAAATGAACACTGTTTGTAGACAATATGGAGAAATGAGAATTCAGTTCAGTGAAGATGATACACACAAAGAGTAATTTTTTTCTCTGCTAGTGTTCAATGTCCGCTTTACTTTATGAAGCTTAGCCACAATCGTTTTTCAGGAATCAACAGACCTAACTATAAGAGGATGACCGGATTTTTGCATAGTTCCTTGTATTTTTTGAACTTGAAATAAGACTTAAGTCTTATGAAATTATGATTAGAATTTACCTGCCTCATACCTCTACCTTATTTCAATAGATTGACTCTAAGTGGGAAAGTGTATGTGACTGCATTCTCTCTAGCAAATGTCTATTGAATTGTAGGACACCACATATAGAATGGTAGTTATGAATCTGAAGGAGGGCTGAGAGGTTCTCAATTTACTTAGGAAAAGAACAAACTCCCCATCATTAAATGTTAAATTCCCTCTAGAAACATGTTTATTATATTATCCATTAGAGAGAGAACAAAACTCTACCACCAAACCTTGATAAGTCACAAAGTGGTGACCTAGTTTCTGCTCTATGCACTTTAATTCTCTCCATAACTCCATCACTCTAAATTTGTGTAGGAGAACTGTTGATGCTATAGTTATCTTAAAAAGCATGCACATGTACCAGAACATACCTAGTTCTATATATTAAAATATCTACCTATCTGTATAGTATATACAAATATCATATAAAATCAGACAGCACATAATGTGTATATATAATGATATATAAAATATTATACATTTTAAATAACATGATATAACAGTATATATATAATATATTAAAATATTTATATATCTAACTTTGTAAGATTCCCATATTTACTATGCTGTCAATAAATTTCTATCTTATTCAAATTGTATCACCTTTTATTTCTTGAAATTATTATTTGTACTAGGAGTATAATGCATATTTATAATGTTTGAGAAAATATAGAATATTGAGATAATGAAACAAAAACTCACAAAAATTCATGCAAAAGTAGGAAAAATGTGAAATCATTTTTTTAAATTTCAAATTAGCGTAAACATATATTTCCCCATGAGGAGTTAAGAAAACTCTTCAGAAATAATTCTGCCCATGTGCAGTTATTTACTCTACTACTGTGTGGCCTTGATCAGACTACATAACTACTATTATCTCTAATCCTCAATAAAATAGAGGTAATAAGGTACATACTCTCTAAAATGTTTGAGAATTAAGTGTAATAATGCATGCAATATGCTCAATCAAAACCTTGTAAGGAATCTCATCAAAGGGCGATACAAGTGAAGGTTATGAATAAATTGTTTTGATTCTACCCAATTTTACTAACAGTTGAAGAATATTTTTGTTTTTGCAAAAGCCTAGTGCTAGGAAGGACTCATAGTAACAATATGAAGGTTAGTACACTAATAAAATTATACTTAGCAAAAAATATTATTTTCTAACTTCTCTCACTTTCTGTTAAAGATGATATTTCCCCCCATAGGTTGGGTGGTTATGAATATACTTAATATGTTCATATACTTACATAGTGGCTTTCTTGTTTTGCTTTGTATTCCTTATTTCTCTGGTGCTTCAACCATTTGCTTTATAATGCCTCCTATTTCCTGCATTATTCTAATAGGAAGCTATTTCAACTTATATAAATTTTTAAATAACATCAAATACTGAAAGCTCTGTGCTGATTATATTAACAATGTAGTAGGTCATAAAATATCAAAGGAAATAACGCTCTATGAACAAGTTAGCAACAAAACCTTTCTCCATATACATTTTGTATTTTAAGACACCATGGGATTGGGAAAGAAAGCAGAATGAATCTGAAAATGGAATCGAAAGTGCTTATCTGCTTCTTATGAATTATGAATTATTTCCTTTTAGAATCAGGCATAAACGAGACTGGACTCCATTGATGTGGTAAACTGCAAGTAATCAACAATTTTCAAAGAATTTTGCAAGTCAAAAGTATTTTTGGTTTGTTTTGTAATTATCATTTATTTTATACTAGGAACTCAAAACACTAAATCTGTATTTTTTTTCTTTTATTTAAATTTTTATGTTTTATTTGACATATTTCAAACTTACTGACAAAGTGCAAGAGTAGTACAAAGAATTCTCATATATTCCTCACCAGGAGGACTCACTGAAATTTTACCAATTTTCCAATTATGTATTTTATAGCAAAAGGATCCAATTCTCAATTATTGCACTTAGCTGTCATTTCTGTTCAGTATCCCTCATTTGGGATGGTTCTGACCTTCCTTGATCTTCATAAATTTAATAACTTTGAAAATTACAGGCCTATTACTTTGTAGAATTTCTCTCAATTTGGATTAATCTGATGTTTCCTCAAGTATAATTTCAGGTTATGCGTTTTCTGGTAGAAATTTTATAGAAGTTATGCCATATTCTTACTCCTGTGAGGCAGTACATGCTATCAATTGCCCATCAAAGTTATTTTATTTCTTATCACTTGAATAATGGTGCCAGTCTTCTCCAGTGGGAATTAACTCTTTACATCTTTGTAATTTTTAAGTATTTTGGAAGATCTAATTTGAGGCTATGTAAATAATGCAGTTCTTATGAAAACCATATTCCCTAGTTTTAGAGTCCCTTGATGGTTGTTATTTGAATCAGTTATTAATATGATGGTTGCCACATGTTGATTTTCCAATATCATCCTTTCTAAATTTGTTAGTTGACATTTATTTTAAGGAAAGCATTTCTTTCTCCGCCCCTTTCTTTTCTTTTCTGTTCTTTTCTTTTCTATTCTTTTAGGAAGGCATTTCCCATCACATTTATTAATTTGTTCTAGATTTGACCCTTTACCTATTTGTAGCTCTCACCTTCAAATAATGAGAAACCTAGCCTTACTGTTCCAGGTTGGTGAGTACCTCTGACCCTCAATTCTCAGTCCTCTTGGAAATTTTTCTCTCCTACAGATTGCTGCCTCATCCACAGCCATGCCTTTTTCTAGGGGCAGCCTGTATCTAATGACTGCTTCGTATAGTATAAAAGTCCACCTTCCCTGCCACATCTGAAGAGCCAAATGGCTTCAGTGACCCTCTTGAGGTAGACTGAGATCTTTGCTGTGGCTGCATCAGAGTCAAATTCTCCCTCACCAACTGTCTCCACAGGTGTTGATACCAAAAGCACTCCCTCATAAACTTCCTTCCTGCAGGATAATCTCTGACTCAGAGCATGCTTTCCAGGCTTTCCAATCTGCAACAAAATATGCTTGCATTTCAATAATTAATCACTATATCTTAGGGGTGCCTGGGTGGCTCAGTCAGTTAAGCATCCAACTCTCAATTTCAGCTCAGGTCACCATTTCCCAGTTAGTGAAATCAAGCCCCACCTTGGGCTCCATGCAGCAAGGAGTCTGCTTGGGATTCTCTTTCCCTCTCCCTCTGCCCCTCCCCTGCTTGTGCTCCCCCTTGCTCTCAAAATAAACTACTAAGCGTAAAAAATAATCATTATATCTCACAGTATTAAGGAAATATAAAAGTGGAATAAGAATAAATACCTATACAAGCAAAGCTACAAAATCTAAAATACATTGTCTGGATTTAGTATAATCACTTCTGGAGTTCAGACACTTACAGACTTATAGTTCAACTTATAATTGAATTTAGTGCAATATCTAATACATATATTTTTAAATTAATTAACTCTCATCTTGTGCTAGTGAAATTGATGATTACTTCATTCTTGAGTTTGGTAAAGGAAAAAAAGTTTGTAGATAGAATACATATTACCTTGCACATATTGACACAAATGCTTCCTGAAAGACTAGAAAGGAAGACAGTGGGCATTTTTGACATTCTCATTTGATTTATTACTTAATTTTCAACAGTAAGTGTCCTGGAGGCAGACTACCTCTGTCTTACACTACCTTAGGCATGAGTATGTGACTTTAGGAAATAACTGACCCATTCTTAGCTTCACTTTCCTTCAGCAGATAGCAGTGACTGTCTCTTTAGATTACTCAAAGGATTAAATAAAAATAATGCCTGCAAAGTGCTTGTAAGAGTTTGTGGTATGTGGTCGATATATGTCTACTATTATTGTTGGAAGCAACTCTCACATCAGGTTCAGGCATCGTGTGGCACAGATCCTTGTGTTACCAGAATCTCAAACATCTAGGAAATTTTACATAATGCAGAATACTGTTATAAGGACTGGATGAATTAGTGCTTGGGAGAGGCTCTAACAACTGACAGGTGGGAAGATAAGAAAGTAGGCAGATGCAGCATGATCCTGACATTTGCCTCAGGAGGATATTGGTGAATTGTTCAGGGAAGAATGGTTATGTGCGGGTTTTGATATTCATCTACATCTTTCACAGAGACTAATTATTTCTGCATTGTCTTCTGCTCTATTTCCATTACTCATGCCAACCCTTGTCAAGCTTAACACTGCTCCTGTCTATATTGGTGCAACAGTCACGAAAAAGTTTTAATCTCTTTGTCAGAAATCACTGTAAACATAGTGATTAGAGTCACAGTTTCCTAAAAATGCGTTCCAAGACCTCAGGCTATTTCTATTTCTATGAGCTGACTCATAAATCTGTGAAAACATGAAGATGCCATCTTCTTCACGATGAACATCCTGTTGATGACTTCCACCAAATTCGCTGCTGTAGAATGTCTATAAATAAAAGTTAATGCCTTCTGTGGCTGAAGTGGGAATTTTATAATCGTCAGTGGCTTTAGGCTGGCAAAAAGAAACTTTCTACTTACACAGGCAGAAAAATGTGTTTTGAAATATTAATCACTATGCTTTGTTTCTTGTTTGTTTTTTGTTTTTGCTTTTATAGTCATTCAGCCCCATCAACACTATCTGAAGAAAAATCAGTAAGATTAGCATAGGCATGAAAAAAAGTTCCACAAACAAACAAATAAACAAATGCCTTTATATTTCATAGTTATGCATTTTAGAATCAAAAGGGAAATGCTGGAGGAAAGCTGGGAATAGAGTTTTATAATAGCCTAAAAAGAGAACTGGGAGAGCAAAATCATCTATATCTGCTCCTTGGGGTGAAGAGGTGAAAGTCACCCAGAGGAGACCTTTCAAAGGTGTCCAAAGGTCATCAAATTAAATGTCTGGCCCCAGTGAGTCCTGGAGAAAGTAGAGGGGTCGGAATTAAGAACTGCTGAGCACCTTCTCTGCCCATCCAGAACAAGGAAGTCTGAAAGAAGCAGAACAAAGACTGTAGACCATCTTTTCTCATCCAGTGTTGATGAACTCAGAAGCCTGTTAGTTGCCTTCTTTTTGTCCATTCAGAACCTTCCATATTGTACCTAAACTGTCCAGCAAGAACTTGGCTTTTCTCCAGCATTCTCCCAAACCCTTTCTAAATACCTCACATGGACTCTCATGTCTTTCCCTTGATTATCCTTGCTCTGGTTCAGGGCAGAAGATGCAAAAACAAGACAGAGTTCTTGTCCACCCTACTGGTCCAAGTGGGGATGAAGGGAAGACCAGCACTAGCCCTTGGATAAGACAGGAAATCCATTCAGGTTTCAAATGTGTAAGATTTTCTCTCTCATTACTTAGCTTTGAGTTCACAAGTTATGACTATAGAGGTTAAAGTAAAACAAAAATGCCTATGCATTGTTGCTCAGAGTTTTGCTATGCAAAAGTATCTCCTAAGTACTTACATGTGAGATACTAGGTGGAGCTAGGAGAGAGAGATAAAGAAAATGTGTGTATTTCTAGATAAATACCCATAATTATGTCATACTTAAGAAAATTGCTGATTAACACGCAGTAAGTTTGACCTTACTTAGATCTCTTAACTAATTCCTTATTTTGAAAATGTTGAGGTTTTCGGTGAAGGGGGAGGGGCATTATAAGCTGCAAGATTCTATTCAATTTAAAATTTTCCATCAGTGGATCAGGATGCAGGCTTTAATGGGAATTTATAAGATTTTAATTTATATTTTCATCATATAAATTTAATAAACCAATAGTGTATGTCTGCTTTATTTTAAATAATCTTAGAATGTATAAAACTTGAGTAGCAGTCTGAAAATATATAAAACAATAGAAGCCATTTGTCTTTAATAACTTTATACAAAAACATCACTTACAGAAACAACACATTGCAATATTGGTGATTATGGCTGTTTTAAATGAACAGCATGAAGTGTATCCTGTGCAATAATTCTTGATTTAGGCAAAGATTATAGTGGAATATTTAGTCTGCCCATATGTCCTGAACTGTTCATTTCCTGTTACTTTGCTGGAGGCAGAAGCCAAAAACCTTCAGTTTTCCTGTCTTTATTATACATATGCTACTTATTGCTGTTTAAGCTGACTTGGTTCTTGACGACCACAAGGTGACTTACTATAGTTGTTTTCTCAAAGGACTTTAGCAGCAACATGTGTTTTTAAGCACATTCAATGTTGTTTTGTGACTTTCAAATAACTTGGGAGCAATCAAATTTAGACTACACACATGTAGCCATAAGTTAACATAAACTTCTTTAGAGAAAAGGGATATAGTTGGTTTCAATGTAGAAGTTTCTCAGATTTAATTTATTAAGGTTATATTTCCACATTGCATTTGGATTTGATACAATTTATGGCACTCTATATATGTTTCAGAGCATGTTACTTAAATATTTATATCAACTATGCAAAAACCATTCTTCAGAGAACTTTCAACAGCCTATACACATAGTGTATAGATAACTTCTTTATCTGGATTTGCTAAAAAGATTATAAATGTATAATGATTAGAGCCCAATTTTATATTCAGAGAAAAATTAATTTGTACTGTATCCCCTCTTCAATTATATTTTAGTATATAATGTTTGATTTGATAGAAGGAAACAGAATAGTTGGAGATTTTTAAGCATGATGAGTTCATTCAGAATTTACTGAAGAATTTAGCCTTTTAGTTGCACTTAAAATTTTGAATGCACCTTTTGTATACACCTGTGTTTTGTTGCAGCTATAATGTTCTTGCCGGAAACAAGAACCCCATCAAAGCTGAGAGTCACCATGATCAGCTATTGTCCCCATCTCCAGACCATGCCACACCTCTAAATACCTTTGTCACCAGCTCCAGCTCTATTTCTGCTTGTACAGAAAGCCAGTGACTTTATGTTGCACTTCTGCTTATAATGCCACAGAAAATTCAAGTATATCCAAGGTAGTGAATAGACAACGTTTCACCAGCAGCAGAAAGGCGACCTCTGCCTTACTGCCATCAGTATTGATCAGGTGCATGAGTTAGCCAAATATGTATCATATCCAGAATTCCAGGGGTGACTGTGCAATGTAATTTTGACTTTTCAGCTTTGGAAAAACAACATACATTAGAAGGAAGTAGGGAACCCATCTCCTCTATTGATCACAGATATTTAAATATATTTATCTTACATCCACATAAACATATGATGAGTAAATTACTCCATTTTGTCCATAAGGAAAATAAAACTCAAGAGGTTAAATAATTTGAATACAACCAAACCTCTATAATTTCACTGACACTGTCTAATTTTACCTCCACCTGACTTTCCTTTTTTTATTATTTTTTAACAGTTTATTTATTTATTTTGAGAGAAAGAGACAGAGAGAGAGCGCACAAGAGAGCATGCTAGCATGGCAGGGACAGATAAAGAAGGAGGAAGAGAATCCCAAGCAGGCTCCTCTGTGCTCTCAGTGCAGAGCCTTACATGGGGCTCAATTCCACAAACCGTGAGATCATGACTTGAGCCAAAACCAAGAGTCAGAGACTTAACCAACTGAGCCACCCAGGTGCCCCCTGATTTTGCCTTTTTTTAATAGACTTTTATTTTTCCTTTGTTAACCTTAAACAGATAACTTTGATGGACTATACACCTATCAACTGAGGTTCTTCCTTATCTGAACTTACTAAACAGAATATAATGATCAGAATCAAATTTCCCATGTTTTCAAGTATTTTTAGCTATTTAGCCTCTTTAAAAAAAAGAGTATATTTATTAAAATACATTAGGTTAGTGAAAAAACTTGTGTCAGTTCTTTATATTGTAAAGGTAGATAAGTTTTCTATGATTATATTTATGAAACAATGAAGAATCATTGGTTTTGCTTCATTTTGGAATCCTATGCTTCCTTATAGAATTAGGATAAAAAATAAACAACATTTTTATAGAAAAATTAAGAGAAGAAGATCTGTGAGTCTGAAAAGGCGAAAAATACATAAGAGAACAAGAAGGAACAATATGGTAGTTTAAAATCTTATAATTTTAGCAAATATTTTCTGGAAAAGATAATGTTTTCTACTTGTTCCTTTAGGTAAAACTTGACAACAGAAGAAATATTTTGCTTCCTTGTATAACATCATTCTTTACTCCTGATATTTGTCTTTACTAATGTGGGGGTGTTCTTTAAGGAAAAGTTCAACGGGTCTGGCTATAGGTATCATAACCTTGACTGTCCTTCGAAATCTCTCCCCAGATTTCTCAAGAGTAACGACATCCAAAATTAAATATGATTATGAGTGCTGTTCGTATTTAAACCTCTTAATGCCTCTTCTCTTTTTACTAGTTTGATACTTTTATCTAGGTTAGTCCAATCCTTTATTTTTTATGCATCTTTTTAAAAAAAATTAATGTTTATTTTTGAGAGAAGAGAGACAGAGCATGAGTGGGAGATGGGAGAGAGAGGGAGACACAGGATCGGAAACAGGCTCCTGGCTCTGAGCTGTTAGCACCGCGCCTGACGCAGGGCTCAAACTCACAAACCGTGAGATCATGACCTGAGCTGAAGTCTGAGGCTCAACCTACTGAGCCAACCAGGCTCCCCTCAATCCTTACTTCAAAATTAATATTAAAAATTTGCTATGAGTGGTTTTAATTGGCTTTTCAAAGCTTAAAGAGTAAACAAGTTCATTTATTTATTTTAAATGTATGTGGATTAAGTAGATTACACGGATTAAGAAAAAAAAGGAAAAGGTGAAAGTAATTATGACAGAATGAAATCGATAAATCTAAAAATATATAGTAATAGTTCTATTAATTAATATATGGAACAGTTTTATCAGCTACTTGTTTTACATTAGTTCTTTTCCTACTTGGAAATCATAACAGACCATAATATGCTGACACATCTCAAGATGGCATTTTACTCACATTGTATGCTTTGCTATGAAAAAAGATTTTCTTAAATTCTTGCAGGTCTTTTAAACCACATTTTGTTTTTATCATCTCTTCTTTTGGTCTCCATAAAAAATTTATATCTGTTTATTCTCCCATAGGTAAAATTTCAAGTATTAAGAAGTAAATATAACATTGGGGCTCCTGGGTGGCTCTCAGTTGAGTGACCGACATCAGCTCTGGTCATTATCTCAAAGTTCGTGGGTTCGAGCCCCACGTCAGGCTCAATGCTGTCAGTGTGGAGCCTGCTTTGGATTTCTCTCTCTCTCTCCCTCTCTCTCTTCCCCTCTCTGACTCATGCTCTTTTTCTCTCTCTCAAAATAAATAATTAAAAAAAAAGAAGTAGCTATAACATTGATGAGGAGACTCTCAACTAACAAGATTAAAATAATAAGTTTAATAGTAGATCACCCATATTTCATTTGATCCCCTCTAAAATAGCAGGCATAACTGTTAAAAACTGAGAACAAACTGAGGGTTGATGGGGGGTGGGAGGGAGGGGAGGGTGGGTGATGGGTATTGAGGAGGGCACCTTTTGGGATGAGCACTGGGTGTTGTATGGAAACCAATTTGACAATAAATTTAATATATTGAAAACAAATAGCAGGCATATTTCCTTTGGTAATTGTCTCCTCCATTTGGATGGGATGGTAAATCCCTCTATTATGAATGCCACAGGGCCAGATAGATGCTTTCTTCCACTAGGGACACAGCCACAGGTTGATCCATAGCTAGGGTCAGCCAACAGAATGCATTCTTTTGGATCTTTGAATTTTGAGCAAGTGACTCGAGTAATGTTAAGATTTTCCTTCCTTCCTCCCTCCTGCCTCTTTCTTTCTTTCTTTCTTTTTTTCTTTCTTTCTTTCTTTCTTTCTTTCTTTCTTTCTTTCTTTCTTTCTTTCTTTCTTTCTTTCTTTCTTTTCTTTCTTTCTTTCTTCCTTCCTTTCTTTCTTTCTTTCTTTCTTTCTTTCTTTCTTTCTTTCTTTCTTTCTTTCTTTCTTTCTTTCATAATGGAGCCTCAACAAGATTGTTCATACTATGAAACCATGCTGAATACTCCATAATTCTCTTCACTTAGTCCTTTTTTTTTTTTTTTTTTTTGCTGATTTCCAAACCTGCTCTTAAGGTCTTTGACTGAGGTTTTTAGACCTCTGGTAATCTCTTTTTTTTTTGTTTTTGTTTTTTCCCAAGAAGTTAGTCAGCATCAGCTTAAACTTGCAACCACAGAATCCTAAATGAATCAGAAATGAGTGTGAGAGAATGGAATATTAGCCACAGATCCTCAGAGAATATACAGTATTTGGAATTATCTCTTCAAGAATGGATGAAAGGAACATGTTTTATTCATTTTCTAGAATGGAAAGTGACAGCATAAAGTGCAATAATGAAATAAATACTCTGTTATTTACTAGAGACCCAGGTTGCTTCCACCATAGAAAGTTACAAAGAATATTGGGGATCAGAGAGCCACAAGATGAGGTAGCTACTGATCATAGCCAGTGGTAAATAACCTAAAACAGATGTAGACAAGTCGCTAAGGGCAAAGACAAATAGGTAATTTCTGTGAACATGCTAAAAAGGTCTCAAGCTTTGTGATACAGAGCTGGGATTGATGAAAACAAAAGGAAATCCAATTGATTATTATCACATGAGTTGACATATTATATAGTACCTAGTTAAATTTTCAGCCTAGGAATGGAGTGAGAGAGGTGAAGAATGTTAGGGAATGATGTGGCGGAGATAAGAGGAGGACAATACCTTGTAGGCTTTGTGAGTAATTGCAAATAATTTGATTTTTACTCTGAATAATATGATTGTGAGCAGAGAAATGACATTACTTATTTACTCTATGGTACTATCCCTCTTGTTTCAAACATTGGAAGGATATGCTGGAAGTAAGAATACCATTTAGGAGACTTTTTAATAATTCATAAGAGAGGTAACAGTGGGTTGAATTATGGTGATGGCAATGGAAGTCATGAAAAATGGTTGTATCAGAGTATAAGAATATATTTTATAGGAAAGGTGAACAGGTGAGTTGATACATGTGAGTTTTGAGTGAAGGTAAGAAGAGTGATCTCAACATTTTTGGCATGCACAAGAGCCCAGATCAGTAACTAGCACAAGTCAGTAACTAGAAATGGGGAACTGTAGTGGGTGAACAGCTTCTGCTAGTGCATAAGTAGAACTATGAGGTTTCGTGTTGGGCTTGTTAATTTCGTAATGCTCCTAGACAATCACATGACCATGGCAAGTAGGCGGTTGGATATGAGAGCTGGGAATTCAATGAAAAGTTTCAAGATGGAGATAAAAATATAAGAGTTATTAGTATATACACCATTTGATACAAGTGATGAAATACTTTGGAACTCAGTCTCCACATCTATAAACACACAATAGTTAATTATGTACCAGAAGTGTTTTCATGGGCATGATGTAGAAAACCTTCTGCTGAAGTCAGAAACCAATTTATTTACTTAAAATAATAGGAAGTATCAGTTAAGGCATGCCAACACAGATTTGGCTGCTTGTGAAAATCTCAATGACTCAGACTACTTATTGACTCACAAAAAGTTATCCTCATCATGTAACATTGCCCTCGCAATTATTAGACATTCACTTCCATTCCAAACTAATGTTGAATTCCAGTCAAGAGAAGTTTAGAGCCAAATTAAAAAAAAAAGCAGCATTTTTTTTCAGAAATATCCACCAGACTGCAATAAATGTTATCAACAAAACTATGTGATTTGGCCACCTGTATTTATAAGAGAAACTAGAAAATATAGTAGTTTAGCAGAGGTTCATATGGAGGAAAGGGGAAGGTGGGTAGATGTTGAATGAACAACTAGCAATATCACCACAAGCAACAGTTGTGAATTTAATGGTGAGTGAGAGGGAGTCATGATTTCCTAGGAATAAGAATCAAATTCATCTGGAATAGTTTTTTTCATTGCGTAGTAAGTGCATTAAGTTCACACATGCAATGATATTGAGAGTTATTGTTGTAGATGGCATTCTTTTTTGAAACATATTCATTCCTCAAGCATATGGAGGCATCAGATATATTAAGAACCATTAAAATAGATGCTTTCAAAAAGTTTAGGATAGTACAGACTCAAAAAAAAAAGAATACTTACTGTATGAGATAGAGCAAATAAATTGTGTTTTAGACACTTTCAGTGTAATAAATGCCCCCAAAGAGCCAATTTCTACCTGTTGTTAAACATGTCTTGTGCTCCATCTCTGATGTTCTTGCTGGAAGCACATTTTCACATTGTCATTATGTGCTCTGTGATTATATGATGTATATCCCATACAGCTGCAGGAAGATTACTCAACCTAGTATTAGAAAAGGCAACACCCTGGTTCTTAGAAAAGAAAAAAAAAATCAAAGCATCTATTCTTCTTTCAAATTACATAATCTTACTGAATTTGCTTCCTACAACACTCACACGCATATGGAAAAATGCACATGCAAGCTTGAACTATCCTTTCGATTCCAAAGAGAAGGATTATCATAATCCTAAAGGGAAATGCACCTTGTAGAAACTTGCATGATGGACCAAAAAAGAGAATATTGTGGGTTTTTTAGTATATTTTCTTCTTACCAATATTCATCAAATAACCTGCTTCTCATAGAAGATAGGAAGTTTATCTAGTAAAGAAAAAGGAAAAGAATAGAAATCTTTGCAACATATAGGGCCATGATATTCTGAGCTTTAGGATGGCATTGAAGGGGCATCACATATGCGACAGAATACTTATTGAATACTTATTATATGTCAGACACTATAGACATAGTAGTCTTGTTACAGTATTGAAGTTATACAATTCCTAAGATATCATGCTTTTCCAAATGGGTATTGACAGGTTTTTGTTATCCCAAACACATTTTTTCATGACATAAAACATTTCATATTATTTTTAATATACTTAATTTTTGGAGAAAACCCTTCAGTATTTTTTGTGTTCCTAGTGACATTTATAGTAGAAATTACAGCTGACAAAAATAACACTTAATACTTTGTGAGAATTTATTCTATAGCAGCATTTGTATTACTTCATTTCAACTTCCCACCAACCCTATAGATAGACATTATTGTGTCCATTTATAAATTTGGAAACTCTTAGAAAAATGAAAATAGTGGTCCTTAATCACAGATTAGGTGACACATCTTGGATTTAAAAACAAACACCCCATTCTTATTAGAACCCTAGCTCTTGAACATCTCACTTCTGTTCTCACACCTAATTTTTACCGTATTTTTTGTTTTGTTTTATTTTGTTTCTCTACCAACTAGCTTAATTGATGCTACCACAGACCTTAGTTCATTGTTTTGGCATACTTTATAGCAAAATGGTGTTAAGATCAATGGAAAACAATGATCAGGCTGAAAACTGCCAGGGCTCAGAGTTTACCTTAGTAGAGGAAGCAGACAAGTATAAAGACAATTGTGATCCAATTCCGTAAGTCGCTTCCTGACTTCTTTCCCTCTCCTCTCCTAAACACTCATCCATATCCTCCCAAACAGGTTCAACATTCTGTTTTCTAGCTCCATGTAGACATTTTGAAGTCTAAATTATTAGCCAAATCATTTTTTTTTCACTACTGAAACATGTTTTATGACTATCAGATGACTCAGGTCCCATATTTACATATGCAATATCACCAAAATAATAGAGTTAAATATAAATATTTTAGTTCTGTGTCAATTATTTGTGCATTTGCTGAAAATTAGTTTTGGAGACATATTTCATCACCTAAGTGTTTTTCCCCTGTTACCCTAGATGAAGACACTGTTTGCGACAATCTCCCTTGGGACACCAATACATCATTTCTTTTTACCCTCTTCTGATTTTCTTTCTAATAATTATTTTGCTCAAATTTTAAGTAGATTTTGATAAAACGGTTTAACTGTCCAAAAGACATTTCTTTTTTATTCTAGCTTCTGTTTCTTTATCTACTCTTAGCTTTTTAAATATAAATATAAAATATTTTTTCTTTAAAGTTCAATATAATAAATGACTCCTATGTGCTTTTCAGTACATCCTTGGAAATTGCTTACAATGGAAATGTTTTTCAGTTAACTTGCTAGTACATTTTTTTCTTCCTCTCTCCAACATTTTCTTCTGGTGTTAAAAAAGTTATATTTAGAAGTCACCCTATTACTTCTAAATAGATGTCAAAGCCCTCTGCAGCTTTCTGTAAAGGTAGAGTTAAAGGTAATAGGGATCTTAAAACCTATGTAGTTTCATGATTTTATTTTGTAGTTGAGAACAGTGTTGTTGAGATAGAAAATAATTTATTCAAGTTTACAGAGCTTTTTCATGGCAGCACTAGGACTGGAGATGACTTCTGAATTTCCTTATATAGCATAACATTCATGGTTCCACCTGCCTACTCATTATTGGATCTTCTCTCTCACATGCAAAATGAAGGGAAAGACGAGGAGTTCTTATGCAGAGTCATTAGATTTCTATCTCACTGACAGTATTTTAGAATGTAATACTCCTGCCTCTGCTCTAAGTTCTCTTTGGAGAAGATCCAGTCAACCAAACATGGGATGAAAAGTAAGAGAATAAATAACCACTCTGCCATTTATGATAACATTTTAAACAACACTGAGCTTAAATAAATGCTTTTGATGCATTTTTTGATATTTAGGACCTCACTTACAAAGCTTCGAGGAGCTGTACATATGTTACACATTTCATAGACTATGTTAAAATCCATAAACCATATTCTCATCTCCTTTGAGTAATTTTTTTCTTTTTATATTAATGTGTCTAAATTTACTATAATTTACTCTCAGTTTTACTCTTAAAACCATGTATCTTTGGGGCGCATGGGTGGCTCAGTTGGTTAAGCATCAGACTCTTGATTTTGACTCAGGTCCTGATCTCTCAGTTCCTGTTTTCAAGTCCCGTGTCAGGCTCTGTGCTGACAGTGAGGATCCTGCTTGGGAGTCTCTCTCTCTCTCTCTCTCTCTCTTTCCCTCTCCTCCCCTACTCGTGCTCACTTTCTCTCTCTCTCTCTCTCTCAAAATAAATAAATAAACCTAAAAAAACACAGCCAAAAAACCATATATCTTTAAAATATTTTCTCAGAGTAATAAGAAAGCCGTGTTAGATGTATTTGCTTCTATCAGTCACTGAACTGCTTTCAGTCTGAGTTGCATTATCTACTAAAAATATAGTAATTTATAAAGATCATTGAGAATTAAACAGTGTAATGTATGTGAATGCAATTTTAATCTGTGAAGATGTATTGAAAATATTAGGCTTTCTTAATTCACAACCACATTCTCCAAGATGCTGTGCCCATATATATAACTATACAATTGTACATGTTTTTCTCTTTTCTACTGTGTAACATCTGAAAAGCTCGTTAAAAGCTTTTTTGTGACATCCCCCTCTCGACTTTCTGGAAGAAAATACACAGTTTCTATCACTGTAGTCCAACAGGACATTATCTGGTCCCCTATTTAGGAATTTATTTCATTATTTATTTATAAATGCATCTCCTTAAACTGGGAGATTCCTAGTGACTTTTTTATCTTGTTATCCTGTGTTTTAACATAAAACTTTGTGGAACAAGGTACCTAAAGCAAACATTGTTGAGAATCCAACAACATGTTTGTATCTCTTCTTCCTTACAATATAACTTGACCTCAGTTCCCTTTTATCAATCTTCATTTCACTTAATCACAATTACATTTCCATTTCACCTATTAAAACAAACAAAAATAATACTGGAACTAAAGGGAAAAGACTTTTTTCTTTTTCCCCCCTTTTGAAAAACAACACTTCACCTTCTACTTTAGTACATTACTCAGGATTTTTTCAGATTTTACCAAGAACATTAAGTGATGAAAACACTCTAGAAAAGTAGTCAATGAAAGTTTGCATAACAATATAAAAGATTGGTATTGAATCGATAAAAAAGAGATGATCATATTCTTCATCAATATGCTGTTTAAGTTTAGAATGTTGAGGGGAATAAATCTCCAAATCTCCTGCCTTTGAATAGTGTTAATATTAAATGCCAGTCGAATGATCATTCATCAGACTAATAGTTACATTTTATTCACAATGTTCTGTGTTCCTCTACTATGTTCTTTATACATATTCTCATTTAATCTTGATAACTACCCTACTAGTTATTTTCTAGCTTTCCTTCATATATGAGAAACTAAGGATTAAAGAAGTGGGAATATTGACCAAACTCATATAGCTCTAAGTGGTGGAACTAGGAGGAGTCAAGATTTAACTCAGAATTTTCTGATTCCAGATTTAACCTCTCAATCACTAGTCTTTATTTTCCCAAGTATTAATAGAAAAAATATGCATATATATACATATATATGTATATATACATATTATGTGTGTATATATATATATACACATATAGATGATAGATTAAATGCTCTGAGAAAATTCTAAAATATATATGATCTTTTAAAATAAGTTTTTTCTTGTGTGTGTTAAGAACAAAAAGCTCCCTTGATATGGCTTTCTACATACCTGGTCGTCTTAAAGTATCCTTCACATTAATTCATTTAATTTAATAAAAACAATTTTGTAAATTGAAAATCTCAGCATAAAGTAATGAGTCCCTTGCTTCAATTTTTGGTTTCAAAACTTCCACTCCTGACTGTTTTACTTATGTTTCAAAATACTTTACTTAACATCACTAGTTCATCTCTAATGGTGGTTTATACTAGCATGGAATTTGGCAATTGAGATAGGTTCATAGATGAGCTAGTTGAGCCTTCCAGAGAGAATTGGTGAGCCCTTTGGGGGGCGGGCACGCTGTGACTAGACCACAGCTCTTCTGCCCTAGGGCAGTGTGGATGTGGGATGCGGGGCTCTCTGCCAGCCCTCCCCCAGGAACCATGTGCCCCCTAACTGGCACTGAGCGCTTAGCGCTCAGTGATAGCACATATTCAGTTTTTCAGACAAATTTCCGTTCCACATTTTCACTTAGGAGGCTCAGATTTGAAGCATTATATTCTGTAGAATAATATAAAAATTGGGGGCGGGGTGCCTGGGTGACTCAGTCCGTTAAGCACCCAACTTCAGCTCAGGTCACCAACTCACTGTCTGGGAGTTCGAGCCCCATGTGGGCTTTCTGCAGTCCGCGCAGAGCCGGCCTGGGATCCTCTATCTTCCTCTCTCTCTCTGCCCCTCCCCCGCTCACATGTTCCCTCTCTCGCTCTCAAAAATAAGTTAACATTTAAGAAAAGCTGAGGACATGAAGTGATGTTGATAATAATAATGATTGATAAAATGTAAGGACCCTGTTTATTTGTAGTAAGTGTTAAAATTGTCAGACATTTCCCTAACAGTTTCGTGTAAGCTCATACCAACCCAATACGGTAAATAAGACATGTATTTTCATACTTTTTTTTTAACAAGCAGGAAAACTAAGAGGTTAACTGACTTTCCCCAGATAACATACCCAGGATGTTGCTTGAGCCTTAAAACATATGTGTTTACTTCCTATTCAACTCATAAACCACCTCTACTTTATATTCAATTGCTCAAGACGTAGAAATTCAGTGATCCTCTCTTAACCCTGGACCTCAAAAGGGGCACCAGAATGTTAGATCCTACAATTATTAGATATTCCCTGAGGTAAAATGCAGCCATTCGTAATTTCTCCCTCTGAGTCAATTTTACTACTCAAAATTCTCTTCGAATATTTAAGCCAGGTAACTTATTTATTTCGAATATGCATTCCTCATGGTGGCCGAAAATCAAAAATTTAGTTATTGATAAAATAGACTAAAAAAATAAGCTTTGTATGACTTAGTGAAGAGGTAGTTGAAATGCCACACTTTATGCTAATAGACAAAAATAAAGCCTTTCTTCAAATGCGTGGTTTTATTTTTCTAATTATTTTTCCAACCATCTTCTATCTTAATAGCTTCTAGTAGAAGTGTTACCTGAATGAGCTATCTGTATAGCTAAAGTTAAGCTAAATATTTTTAATACATAAGGGAAGTTAGAAACAGAAACAGTGATGCTTTTTATTTAGCTTGTGAGGTTTTTCAAGCTTCATTTATTTCTCTGTTCCAAGTAACATGGAAAGCCCAGAAAAATGCAAGGACCCACACGGTAGCATCAGGAAAGCAGTGAGATATCTTGCATACTTACTTTCACCTCACTGTCAGTCATCCACGGACACTGAACCAACACACACAGTTACAGATTACTTTGGGAAGGAAGCAGTAAACATCAGTCACTTTCTAGTTCTGTGACTCTGGCCATAAGGGGCTTTCAAATTGCTATTTTCTTGGTGACAAGCCTAGGCCACTGAGCAGTTCCTACATCACTTATGACAATGGTTGGCCCATAATAAGCTTATCATATATAAATAATTGAATGGAATTCAACTTCTCAATAAAAGAAGCAATATGCATTTTCCAGCTTCCCCAATACTACTGAAAAAAAAAATTTATTTCTGATGAATCAAACTTAAGTTTCTATCTTAGCTAATTAGCTATCACACATTTAAAAAAATCAAGCCTAAGAATATCTACAGCTTGTTTTACAAAATTGAAATTCATTTGAAGCAACATGCTAAGCTCATAAAACGAAAACTTCAGACACTAGAGCACATTCCTGGGGAAAGCAAGTGACGTTTTTCTCATCTTTGTTTATGGCAAGCAATTCTAGACTAAACTCCATTAAGTAGAGAGGTTCTGATGGTCTTTTGCTGTATACAAACAGTGCATTCATTCTAAACACGTTGAGGGAGGTAGGAAGTGCATATCACCAAAAACTACACAAAACAAGCACACTGACCACCACATATTTTGACAAAGTAGAAAATTAGATTAACAAAAGTTAAAGGCATTTTTAACACAGAGGCTAATTTAAGATAGTACTGTTTTAATTTTTGATTTTGCAGTATTGAATGATTCACAGATTTAGTTTTCAACCAGAAAACAAGCTCATTTAGAAGTTCTACTTGAGAAAAAAAAATCTGTTTGCATGTATAATTGATAAATGACCTACACTACTCTCCAGAGTCATTTGGGCTTTAACTTCCGTGTTTATAAAGCTTTCTGACTATTTCCTATGCACTAGAATTTTTATACTCTAAAGCTTTCTGTTGTTTAGTCTTTATATCTTTACTGAAATAAGAAGTGTGCATGTGTAATTTATAATGTATTAATATTTATTAAAATGACCCCTTAAATAAGCCAAATTATTTAACTTCAATTTTCAATGGGTGTTTTCAAAAATATTTTCAAATATCTATCCATTACCTATATTTGAATTTTAAATGATATGTCTTTAATGCCCACTTAAGCATATCAGAAATATATCACTTATGATTATAATTTAGCCCCTGTACCTGAATTACTGCTTTTCTCTTTCCAGGTGATATGCAGAAATGTTGACTAATTAGGAACATCAAAGCTATATGCTGCTATAGGCTTATTAATATGAATAGACCCTAGAAAAGATCATCAGTAAATTTCCCTTGCTAGATTTCTCTTATAGATATGCTCGAAGAAGAAGGCTAAAGAGGAAATTTTAACTATAAATGCCCCAAACTCTTGGGAAACTGGCGACTATTTACCACTAGAAGAATTACATTCCTGGGTTGGCTTTCAAAGCCAATTCATGATTCGGAAGTCATATCAAACAGAAATTCATTAATGACCTTTTGGTTACAGGGTTTTCTCTGAGACATAAGGCTTATTAAAAAAAATGGGATGAAGGAGGAATAAAGGAAACAAAGAAGGAAAAGAAAGAAAAGAAAGGAAAGAAGGAAGAGAAGGAAAGAAGGGAAGGGAAGGGAAGGGAAGGGAAGGGAAGGGAAGGGAAGGGAAGGGAAGGGAAGGGAAGGAAGGAAGGAAGGAAGGAAGGAAGGAAGGAAGGAAGGAGGTAATGACCTTCTTTGGTTTGTTTTTTTCACTGACTTGAGAGAAAGAATTGATGATACACGTTCATTCCATAGCAGCTTCAGTTACTCCCCAGCTTCTACCAATTGTCTGAGACTAAACATGAGGACAGGGGAATGAACAGGAGAAGGAGCGGATTTCATATCAATAAATCTCTGCCTTTGATTTCTGAAGGAAAATATTTAGCTTAGACATATTATCAGATAATATGTATCAGAAATACATATTATCATTATGTATTTCACTCAGGAAAAACATCATTCTTATTACAAATATGTATCAAAGCGATTTCTATGCCCTGGGTACTTTGTTGCTTTCATTTTGCCAAGGGAGGATAAATATGATTAATTAAGTGATGACTTTGAAAGTCATTGTTCAGTACTTAAAATCTTCCTCATTTTGAATTCCTTATGAGAATCAACTCTGGCTTCAATAGAAGGTGCTGTCCCCACAATAATGTCCCCATCTCTATTTCTTAGGCTAATATTTTGAAATTGAAGAGTTGGTTTGTAAATGTTTGAGCTGACAGAGCAGGACAAAAAGGAATAATACTATGAAATCAAGAGATTTGTTTGGATGGAGTACAAATTATAATGGCAGTTTGGAAAACGATATTTGTGCCCTGATACGTGAAAAGCAAACACACTTCAAAAAAAACCAACATGCTATTTCTCAGTATCTGCTAGAAAAAGCCAAACAAGCAAAATATACTTTACTATGAACAATGTTATATAGAAGTCTTCTAGGAAAGCACAGATATGACTGAGTAAAATCTAAGTGATTCCTGGTGTGCTAAAAAGAAACAAAAATTCAAAACCCACAATTATCCAATATACTAAAAATTTTTAAGTTAGGATTTCTATTATTTGATAGTGAAGAGAACTCCAACTTACTCATCATGAAGCACATATCAAAATATTGAATTGCTCAATTAAAAAAAAATTAGGTGCTGGGGAGCCTGGGTGGCTCAGGTGGTTAAGCATAGGATTCTTTGTTTGACTCAGGTCATGATCTCATGGTTCATAAGTTGAAGCCCCACATCTGGCTCCACGCTGACAATTTGGAGCCTGCTTGGGGTTCTCCCTCCCACCCTCTCTCTCTGCCCCTTCCCAGCTTGTGCTCTCTCAAAATAAATAAAGTTTAAAAAGTTTTTTTAATTAAAAAAATTAGGTACCATTATTGGTGTCAGCAGCATTTTACCCCAAAAGTAATGCAAATAGGCATTGACTTCCATGACTTAATATCTCTCTCTGTCTTGACCATTTGTCTAATGAAAACACCCATTCCTGCATTATCCTGATGGGTACCTTCAGGGTGACATGTAATGACTCCATCTCTATAAACCTGAAGTACTTCAAGTTTTTCTGATGTCAAATACTGAGAAGCATGCAGGGATTCCTTCTTTCTTGTTTTTTAATCATGAAATTGCTCACTATTGTCTGTAGTTTGCAAAACTCCCATATAGTTGATACTGTAAATGCAATTAAGAAAAGGAGAACAAAGAATGAGGGAAGTGGGAGAGAAATTTTACAATTTAGCACATTGGTAATATCAGAACATGTGTTTATTCAAAATGTACTGCATTTAAGTACATATTATTTTAAGAAAATACCTACTTCTATATCTAATGAGGAAATATTTATTGTTAATAAACCAGCTATAGAGAAAGAATCTTTACATAATTTCCCACCTTGAAAATCTGCCTATCAGGGAAAATTTTCATTTTGTTAATGTTTAAACTTATGAAATTCAGTGTCTATATTTCGAATTTAAGAATCTAATAAACTAGAAGCAGTTATAACAAAAAAATTGCAATTCTATAGTGGATAACAAAAGACATACATCTTAAAAGATTCTGTCAATCACAGCTTTAGTTATTACAGTAAGTAAGTAAGATAAACCAATAAAACTGCAGGTTAAGTGATTATGCAAAATTATTTCACATAAAACAATACATTAATCCTGTTAATCATACCACAGTTAAATTTTATTACAACAGTAGCAATGAATAAAATGTTTATTTTTTTGCAAATTAGCTCTCAATTTTAGGAAATTGTTGGATAAGTGTTATAGAAATATAAACTTTCCTATCAAAGTACCTAATTTTTGTAATTCCAAGTTATTCTTGAAAATTTTCAAGCATCACAATATTTGGTGTGCCTGATAATGATATAATACAAGACAAGGTTACAAAATAAAGCTACTTTCATCTTTGTTCTATTATCTTTAATAATTAAATTTGTTTTTGTCTTTTAATTCCACTTAAATATTTTATTTAATATTTTATATTTATGAAGAATCATTTTCCAGAAATCAAACAGAGTAGAAGAGGAAATAAGCCATTTTTGCCAAACTGATAAATTTAATGTTTTGTTCAAGGTATGTTTTAACTTTCTGGAGGTATAATTGACAAATATAAACTGTAAATATTTAAGGCATCCAACATGATCCAACATGATTTAATATCCAACATGATTTAATAAATCATGGATAAATCATCCAACATGATTTAATATATATACATTGTGAAATGATTTCTATAGCCAAACTAATTAACACATCCATCACTTCACACAGTTACCATTTATGTGTGTGTGTGTGTGTGTGTGTGTGTGTGTGTGTGTGTTCTAGTGCGTGTGTGGTGAGAACGCTTCAGATCTACGCCTTTAGCAAGTTTTAAAATACAATAATTAATGGTACTATTAACTATAGTCACTGTGATGTATATCAGATCCCTAGATCTTATTCGGCTCATAACAGAAAGTTTGTACACTTTCCCCAACATCTCCCCATTCCCCCCCATCTAGCAACCACCATTTTACTCTCTGCTTCTGAGTTTGACTTTTTTAGATTTCATGTATAAGTGAGATCATGAACATTTATTTTTCCATGTCCAGCTTATTTCACTTAGCATAACGTCCTTGAGGTTCATCCATGTGGTTGCAAATGGCAGGATTTCATTCTTTTTTATGAATGGGTTATATCCCATTATAAATATACATATACACCATATTTTCTTTATCCCTCCATCTGCTGGTAGACATTTAGATTGTTTCCATATCTTGTCTGTTGTGAATAATATTGCAACAAGCATAGGAGAACAGCAATCTATTTGAGAACTTTTCCTTTGAATATACACCCAAAAGTGGGATTATTGGATGATATGATATTCATATTTTTAAATTTTTTGAGGAAATTCTGTATTATTTTTTATACTGGCTATGCCAATTTTCATTCCCCGAAACAGTACACAAGGGCTCCATTTACAGCCATTTACAGCCTCATCAGCACTATCTATCTCTCATGGTTTTGATCAGAGCCATCCTAACAGGAGTGAGATTAGATATCTCATTGTGGTTTTGACTTGCATTTCCCTGATGATTGGTGATATTGAGCATATTTTCATATACCTTTTGGCCATGTGTATGTCTTCTTTAGAAAAATGGCTACTCCAGTCCTTTGATTTTTAATCAGATTTGGGGGGATTTTACTATTGAGTTGTATGAAGTCCTTATATATTTTGGATACTAACCTATTGTTAGAGAGATGGTTTACAAATATTTTCTCCCATGCCATAAGTTGCCTTTTCATTTTATTGTTTTCTTTACTGTGCAGAAGTATTTTGGTTTGATGTTTCACTTGTTTATTTTTGGTTTTGGTGCCTGTGTTTTTGGTGCCATACCCCTCCAAAAATCATTGTCAAGACTAAATGGTACAGAGATTTCTCTGTATTTTATTTTAGGAGTTTTACAGTGTCAGGTTTTACATTTAAGTCTTTAGTACATTTTGAGTTGATTTTTCTGTATGGTGTAAGATAAGGGTCTAATTTCATCCCTTTTCATGTGGATATCCAGTTTTCTCAGCACCATTTACTGAAGAGACCATCTTTTCCCCACCTTGTATTCTTAGCATCTTTGTCGAAGATAGTTGACCATATATGCATGGGCTTATTATTAGGCTGTGTATTCTGTTTTATTGGTCTGTTTTTATACCAATACCATGATCTTTTGAAGACCATTGCTTTGTAATATAGTTTGAAATCAGGTTGTGTGATGGTTCCAGCTTTGTTCTTGCTCAAGATTGTTTTGGCAGGGTCTTTTGTGGTTTTATATGAATTTTAGGATTGCTGTGGATGGAATGTCCAGTATGTCTGTTAGGTCTGTTGGTCTGAAGTGTAATTGACACTGTAGTGTGTCCTAATTAATTTTCTATCTGAATGATATATCCATTGTTATTAGTGGAATATTGAAGTCTCCTACTATTATTGCATTCCTGTCTCTACCTTAGGCCTGTTAATATTTGCTTTATTTATATATTTAGGTGCTCCAATGTTGGATACATATATATTTACAATTATTATATACGCTTGATGAACTGACACATCTGTCATTCTATAGTGACCGTCTTTGCCTTTTGTGACAGATTTTGACAAGTCTGTTTCATCTGAAATGAATATAGCCACCCTGTGCTTTTTGTTTATCATTTCCATGGAATAGGGTTTTTCACTTTGAGCCTATGTATTGCCTTAAAGGAAGTGAGCATCTTGCAGCAACATATTGTTGATTGTATTTTTCATTCATTCAGTAACTACATGCTCTTTGATTGGAGAATTTAATCCATTTACATTTGAAGTAATTATTGATAAGTAAGGACTTACTCTTATCATTTGTTGTTTTCCGTTTCATAGTTTCTTTGTTCCTTTCTTCTCTTGTAACCTCCCTTTGTGATTTGATTCTTTTTGTAGTTTTCACGCTGTTTTTTTCTTTGTCCTTTGCATGTCTATCACAATTTTTTTCTTTGTGATTATCATGAGGCTTATATAAGACACTTTATACTTCTAGCAATTTATTTTAAGCTAATAACAACTTAACTTTGCACACAAAAACTTTACACTTTTATTCTCCCCCACCATTTTTTTTTTTACATCGTCAGTGTTGCTATTTACATCACTCTCCAGTGATTAGAGAGGGCCCATGGACTGCTTCATGATGCACAGCTGGGACCTGAATTTGGCAGACTTGTTACTCAAGGCATGAACAGGTATGGCTCCTCCTAGGTCCCTTGGTAGATGGTGCTGATGACAAGACCAAGACCAAGTAAGGTTGTAGCCAAATTCATAGGGGGTGTGGCTGTTTCTGGATCTGTAACCAGAACCACAGACTACAAGCTTGCCATCTGCACATGAGCCAACCATCTTAAATGACCTTCCTTTGTCACTTCCTTGTCCAAAATTGCTTCCAAACCCCTTACCTGGATCTCATAGCTCCCACAGAAGCACTTTTGCCCATGGATGGGTGCAAAATTATTGTTTGGGATATGATCAGGCGACCTCTTATTCTGCCATCTTGCTGATGTCCTGTGTAAACAAATTTTTAAAAAGCATGTCTAAATTGAAAAACAAAAGATTCTCTCAAGCATTTTACAATCTTTAGCCCTTAGAAAAAATAATTCAATATTAAGAGGTATTACAAAATAACATTATGTTTTAACATAACATAAATGTTTTAGTACATGCATATTTTTCTCTTCCAACAAACTTAATGAAGTACTACTAATAAAAAATTAAGGGATGCCTGGGTGGCTCAATTGGTTAAGCATCCTGATTTCAGTTCAGGTCATGATCTCTCAGTCCGTGAGTTCTAGTTTCTGCGTCAGGCTCTGTGCTGACAGCTCAGAGCCTGGAGCCTGCTTCAAATTCTGTCTCCCTCTCTCTCTCTCCTCCCTTGCTCATGCTCTGTCTCTCTCTCTTTCTCTCTCTCAAAAATGAATAAACATAGAAAAAAAAATTTTTTAAGTTAATAGGTTTATGCTGAAATCACCTCATGCTTCTCTTCATACCATCCAGCTACAAACTACTAGGAAATTAGATTAACTCTGTTGACAACTGGACAAATCATCTCCAAATAATAGAGACACAGCATTATAAAAAAGATCACACTTCTTAACTTGTTGTGTCCATAACCAACAAACCTGGAGCCAAGGAAAAAATCATGATATTTATTTCATTGCTACTCATCTATGTCTTTTGGACAGCGATACAAATATTCACACATGTTTTACTTGTTTTTTTAGTTAGATATTAAATGGTATTTGAAAGCAAATTAAAAAATGAGAAAGGATGCTTCAAAATTATCATATAATTGAATACACAAGTTGCTGTTGTGATTTCTTGGTCAAAATTATAAAATCAAACAAGTGAAGTATGCAAATTAGGATTGTTTTTACCTTACTGTTTGAGAGAAATTGAGACTCTCAATTCTGGCTGCACTAAGAAGAATTTTTTTTCCAACTTTTATTTATTTTTGGGGGGACTAAGAAGAATTTTTAAGTGTTGTCACCACGCCAAAGCAACACCGGAACAGCTCTGTTTCAGGCCAGGGAACATTTTCCATTTCATAACTCATTCCCCAGATGTAGGATCATAGCTCATATACACAGAAAACAGAACAATAAGCCCTTAAATATGCTCATGGCAGTTTTTCACAAAGGCAAGTTCATAGGATAACATGTCTGCTTAAAGAATGATTCCCTTGCTTTTGCTATTTATCCTCAAATTACCTATTTCTCATAAAATTAAAATGTGTGAAAACATCCCTCCCATGGCCATTTTATTCGGAAATAACTTTATCTGTATTTGGACACGAGTTTTCACAAGTTTAAACTTCAGGTGGGCTGTAATAGTTTTTTTCTCCATGAGCAATTTTCGCTGGTGGGAAATTTGCTAGAAGGCTTTCTATCTGTTGCTAATGTGTCATAGCTAAATGTGTGTGCAAACAAATAAAAAATTTGCTATGCTATAACTCTTTAAGTTAGTACTATCAAGTGAGTAACTTTATCACTGTCCCATAGGCAGATTATGGATTTGTGGGAATGCAGACATTCTGGGACTCTAGTCAGCAGGTTTAGAGAAAGGATGCATATGTAAGAATCCAGATCCACAGTGAGAGTTCTTAGAGCAGGCTCCATCTAGACTGGCAGAAACCATACCTGCCAAGGAAGAAATATTTTCTAGATTAGTAAAAAATGCTTTCCTTAAAAAAAAACTTTATTGTAACAGTGACCAATAAAGTGCCAAATCCAAGAAAATGGTTATCTACCTAATGAGCTATACCTTATGGAAAATTTTGAAAGTAATGAAGGATCAACCGTGTTATACAACTGCATGGTTTCCCACTTACAGAGCATACAAAGTGAATGCTACCCACCCTGAGGTATGCAACATGTTGATACTGAACTAATCTCATTTTCAGGATATAATTCACAAATAAATTTATAACAGGGTCTTCTCAACCACTATGCGTTATATATTGAAATGTTTTTAAAATGTATCCAGTCTTCCACGTTATGGTTGATATTATTACATTATAAGTCCAAATGCCACATTTTCAGTGAATTTGTCCAATCATTTAAACTTATTTTTAATGGAGAGTACAATGTCTGTTTTTATTAATAATTCAATATATTCGGAGAGCTGTGAGTGAAAGCCCATTGATGAACATTTGTGTTTGGCTAGGACTCCTTCCCTTCTGTCCTTTTTAGATTCTTACTTCCCTTTTTCTTCCATGAGTCTATATGACCTTGCTCCAAGATACAAAGGTGGGACTAGGATCAGGGCCTGTCCAACAAGAGCATCCAGGCTACAAGTATTGCTCAGGCTGGGTATGCGATGCAGATGACATGGATTAGAGGAATCAGAAGATCGAAGGGAGCCTTCTGCCTGCACCAAGGGAGATTCTGCTTTATAATGGGACAGTGGTTCTCTAACTGTAGTCTTTGAACCAATAGTGTCCTAATCAGATGAATAATTGTAAGATACGCAAATTCTCAGGCTCCATCATCCCAGAAATATTGAAACAAAAACTCTGGGTGTAAGATTTAACAATCTACCCGTGCTGTTTACATCTTTGCCAGCCCAACTTTATGTAGTGGGTTTGCTGTGCTTACAATGTCGTCACCCTCTTGCTGTATGTTTTAATTTGCTCCTTCCTTCAAGGACTAATTCAAAAGCTTTCTCTTCCATGAAGTCATTCTTGATTGTGTTTTGTATTCATTATTTTTTTCGAAATTCGTTTTCATTTTATGTGTACCATTTCCAAGAATTTAAAATGGCTCAACTTGCGTTATTGTCATTCATGTGCATATCCCATTTACCCCATTAGCTTAAAACTACTCAAAGAACAAAAGATAGGTTCATCCATAATTGTATCTCCAAATGTATGTGTTGATGAATAGATAAATAACTGAATATCTAGGGGGTTTTAAAAAAATTAAAATGGATGGATGAATTAGAAGAGCTAGAACTTCTCACTGAGGATTTCATCACTGCATCACTGAGGACTCAGTGATGTAAAAATGATAATTATTCCCTTCCCACATTGCTTCATGGAGTTATTGCAGTCCAAATAATCACAACAGGTGTGTGTGTGTGTGTGTGTGTGTGTGTGTGTGTGTGTGTGTGAAAACTGACCATTTAGTTTGGTGTGTCCATTCTGAAAATTCATCAAGCCGTATAATATAATTTGTGTGTGTGTGTGTCTGTGTGTGTATATAGAGATAGATATATAGATATATACATATCAGTATATTAAAATCTAAAATATATGTATTTTTGAAAAAGGAAATATTTTATTTTATTTGCAATTTTCTTTATTAATACTTTTTTCCCCAAGTACCTGAGAACATGGCTTCAACTTTTCATAATCTTTATTACAGCAGCTTTTATATAAGGTGTGGAACATAGTCTTTTTAGCCTTTATCTGCAATGAAATTAGGTGAGATGTGTTGTTTGGTATTTATGAATGAGAACAAAGGAATTTTAATATAAACATGTTCTAAAAGGGTCAGTGACATGGTGAAAGCTCACAAGACATTTTATATAATATTTCTCCTACTTTTAAACCTGTTCAATCTCTAAATTGTCAAATTTAACAATTAAGCATTTTCAGTCTGAACTCCTGGGAGAATTTTGGTCAAATAACCAAAACAATTCCTATTTAAATATTAACTAGTCAAAATTTAGCCAAGGCATCAGCTGAGGTTACTGTGTGCTTTGATATTTAGATCAAATGATCAAGCTGGCTCTGTGCTTTGATATTTAGATCAAATGATCAAGCTGGCTCAAGCCCCCAAGGCTAGTTTTATGGAATAGCCAATAGCCTCTAAAGGTTTCCATGAATTTTCGACAAATTGTGTTTTCGTGCTAATTTCCTGATCCCTTTGTCTCCATCTCTTTACCAACCTGAATGTTGTGACTGTTCTCTTTTATCTGCTCTGCATTTTCCAGTCTCCTCATTAGCTGCATCCAAATAATGTATTCATTTTATTTTTAATGATTAAATGTGATCTGTTAAGATTTGTATTGAGCTATAGAATCATTAAATCTATCTCCTTACTATGTTTCCTCCAAAAGGATATTGGGGCCCTATCTGGGTCAGTCAGATAATTAGATGCCCTGAAATAATAAAGGCCATGTTAATACTTACTATATTTTCATCTCAACCCAGCATTTCTAAGGAGGATCAATAATCACATGAGGCATATTCTCTAATTACACTTTTCTCTTCAAAATATCGCATTCTGAGTATCATTTATGATTTAGGCTGGAAGTAACTACTGCTTATGATGAGAAAAAAAATTCCCTTCACATTCACAATTCCCTCATAAAATTATCATGTTCATATAACTAGTGTGCTTTTCAGAGTGAGGAATGTTTAATCTGCTTTTAACCATAATCTCAGATAACTTGGATGCTTAATTGCATCTTTAACATAATTTACTATAATGAAATATATCAATAGTCTGGTTAAAATGTCATCCAAGCAGCAAAGAAAGATTCATAAGAAAACTCAGCCTAATAATTTATTTTCAGATATGACTTCTTTCTAAAACCAGAGGTCTTTCAGAGTGGTTTCCTCCAGAAAGTGGAGAAGGACATCAAAACTTCACTACCTTCCTCAAACATGGAGTTTTCTACAAATGGTTTAATTTCCTGTTCCACATGTTAAGAATAGTTAAATGAACAAATATGGAATATGTATTTAAAATATGAAAATAAGTAAAATAAGCTAAATGATCAAATGATCTAGTTGATCTGTTTATATTACTATTTTTTCCAGACTTTCCATGTCTGAATATCTTCCCAGTTGCATTTCTTTTTTAAAAAATTTTTTTAACGTTTATTCATCTTTGAGAGACAGAGAGAAGCAGAGCATGAGCGGGGAGGGCCAGAGAGAGAGGGAGACACAGAATCCGAAGCAGGCTCCAGGCTCTGAGCTGTCAGCATAGAGCCCGATGCTGGGTTCACACTCACGAGTGGTGAGATCATGACCTGAGCCAAAGTTGGACGCTTAACCAACTGATCCACCCAGGCACCCTTCCCAGTTGCATTTCTTATACATGTAGTTGGTAAATGCATTTTGAGGTATAGAAAAATGTGAGAAAACACTGCCGCTCACAGAATGTGTTCTAAACCTTAAGAATAAATATGATCATTTACTTGATTCCTTCATAATCTGTCTAGACTTCGTGTAACTCAGCTTTTTAAGCAAGCACCTTAACAAAATACTCACCCAGAGAACACCGAACGGATTTCAAAACCGTGTGCTCACATTTAGTTGTTCATCATTAGCGTTGAGTGTATTCAGATACACTCTACAGTATGTGGTGTTTGGGAAACCTCACAGCAGCTACAGAAGAAGAAAAAAGCAGCTACAATGATACATACAAAGAACCCATTGCTGCAGCAAACACTCACCTATTACATACCTTGTCCATTTCCATACAGCGGATTGATTTTTGTCATTTATTCAATTGAATATTACTAAAAAACAACAGCAGCAGCAAAAGAAGAGCCACAGCTTTATATTGTTTACCCAGAAACATTCTAAAATGTAAAGATGTGGAAAATTTGAATATAAAGAAGTAGAAAATTATAGCAGAGAGTAGCAAATAAGAAAGCTGGTAGAGCTTTGTTGCAATTTTACAAAGTAGGCTTTAAAGCACATTTTTACTTAAAATTAAAAGGGCCACTTAGTAATGGTATTCTTTTCCAATTTCCCTGGAATGTGTAATAACTATAAATAATGATAATATGGATTTAAACTATAGATGCTGTTAATTTAATAGCTTTATTAATTTAATAGTTATTATTAATTTAATAAAACTAGAAGGAGAGATAGACAAATCCACAATAACAGAGAAAAATCTTACTAAATAATTGCTTGATTACATAAACAACTAATAAAGATATAGAAGTTTGAACAATATATTTTTAAAGCATACTCCTGGGCATATGCAGAATGTTTGCCATCAAAAATACAGCATAGCATTATTTTCAGGCACACATGCAATAAACATTTGCAATTACTGGCTAAAAATAATGACCATATGGTAGACAATAAAGTAAATCTTACAAAAATGCCAGAAGATTGAAATGATATAGATTTTTTCTAACCATAATTCATTATATTTGAAATCATAAGCAAAAATATATTAGCAATCGCCTATATTTATTGAATATAAAAGTAGTTTTCTAAGTAATCTACCTATAAAAAATAATAGTAGAAAACAATAAAGTTTTGAAATAAATGACAATAAAATAACTATATACCAAAATTTTTTTGATGTGCCGAAGCAGTACTTAGAGGAACGCTTACATTTTTAAATGCAAACACTAGGAAAGAAGAAAGGCTAACACTAAAGTATTGAGCACCTATTGAATATACTATAGAATGAACAATAAAATAAAATGAAAAAATGAGGAAAGTAATAACATAAGAGCAGATATTAATAAACATAAAGAGCATCAAGAGAGCAAAAACTCTTTCGTGGAACATAATAAAAGTGCTAAATCTCTGGCAAGACTTACAGAGAAAACTTTAAAAAAAGACAAGTCACAACTAGCCAATATAAAGACATCAGACACTTAAAGGTAATGAGAGAATGTTATAAACTATTATATGCTAAATTTGAAATAGACAAATCACTGGAAAAATACAACTTACACAACTGAAAGCCAAGAGAAAATCTGAATAATCCTATAAATCCTTTAGTTAATCATTCTACTATTTTGTTAACTTTTCTCCTTAAAGTTTTTGTAACTATTTTGCATTTTCAACCATACTTATAAGCAAAATATGTGTGTGTCTATAAATAGTTCATGTAATTCTACACTTATGAAAAAAGTAAAAGAGTAAAGACTAAAGAAACCCATGAAATTGTGATACCATAATCAACAAAAGGAACGACATCATGGGATTCATGCTGCACAATATCGTTACTGCTACGAGTTTATAAACTGGGAGACGTCAAATGGAAAACTTGCCACAAAATGCATTAACTATAAAACTTTGTGTGGGTGGCTCTCATGTGATGGTGCCCATCTGTTCCTAAAGCAAAGGAAATCCTTAAGAAGCCTTTTAAATCATAAGAAAACTTTGCAAGACAAATAGGGGTAGTAAATGAAACTCCTTGTAAAGTTGAGTTCTTATAACCTGATTTATCTAAAATCAAGTTATAAATCTACATATTTTATATAAATACATAAGCATGTAGAAGAGTACTTAAGTACAGCCAGTCTTTGTTAGGATTACGTAGGTAGTGGGGTTGTTGTATGCAATGGCATAAGGACAAAGAGGGGACAGAGGGAAGTAAAGAGAAAAATAAAACTTTAAACATAGTCAACCATGTATGACATCTAATTTAGGTAAAGTAATAAATATGAAAAAGTTAACTTAAAAATCCAATTTAAGGGGCACCTGGGTGGCTTAGTTGGATAAGTGTCTGACTCTTGATTTCAGCTCGTGTCATGATCCCAGAATCATGGGATCAAGCTCTGTGTCAAGCACTCTCAGCTTGGAGCCTGCTTGAAATTTCGCTCTGTCTGCCCCTCCCACCCAGCTTGTGTGTGCGTGCTCTCTCTCTCTCTTTCTAAAAAAATAGATTTTTAAAATTAAATTAAAATAAAAATAGAATTTGATACATGGCAAGTAGTTCATGAAAAAGTTTTATAGTAATTTGTAGATTATTATTAATGCATAAATTAAAAACCCAAATTATCTATGTGTGTATATAAGTTCTATAAGAGCAAGAAGAAAGCTCTGAGGAGATAACAACTTTTTAGCACTGGATTGATCAAACGTGGGATATTGAAAGGGAAGGATAAGATAGAAGATGGTTGAACTGTAGGCACCTGTTTCTTTTCTTTCTCTTTTTTTAATATGGGATTTTTCTCAAAACAGAAAAATTTCATGGTTTTTAATGTTAATTTAATCATGCCATGCTATGTTATGTTTTCCACATTAAATGTCTTGTAATTTAAAAATAAAAAGATAGTCTTTAAAATCAAACAGAACTGTAAATTTGAGTCATGATTCTTCCAGTTATTACTTTTTACCCTTTGGCAAGTAACTAACATCTTTAGGTCTCAGTTTCCTCATCAATAAAATAAGCATAAGAATAGCAACTATGTTAGAGTGTAGAGAATTTAAAAGACAAGGTATGTGAAAACCACATAAAATAGAGCAAGACTCTGGGGCGCCTTGGTGGCTCAGTCAATTGAGCATCTGACTTCAGCTCAAGTCCTGATCTCACAGCTTGTGGGTTCCAGCCCCACATCCGGCTCTGTGCCGACAGCTCAGAGCCTGGCGCCTGCTTCAGATTCTGTGTGTGTGTGTCTCTCTCTCTGCCCCCCCCCCTTGTGCTTTGTCTCTCTCTCCTTTAAAAATAAATAAACATTAAATAAATTAAAAAAAAAAACACAGCATGACTCCTGGTAATCAATCACTAGTTAGTAGCAAACTATTTTCTCTATATAGTGGAGAAAACACTTGATGGCTATTTAATCAATTGGGATTATTTTACCAACCATCAATCTACTTCTCAGTCCAGATGCTGATCAATTTAAGAAAAAAAAACACAAAACAAATACAGAAGCCCACAGTATCCCATTTGTTGCATAGCTGTCATGAGAGCCAAACAACATAGACCGAGAACACTGTCCCCAGCCTGAACTTTGGAGCGTCCCGCTACTGAAAGTTTTAAGTCTTTGGATTTATTTGTGTCCATAGTCTGAATGGAGGAAGAAGCAGTAATATGATCTAGTCCCATGCACTGGACTTCTGAGAGTTTAACTCATCTCAGTGAGGGCTGTGAACCAGTTTTGGCATCCATCAGCTACGTAACTCTGATCACTGAGAGAACTTCAGGATAGTAGTAGGGGTGGGAAGGTGCCAACGGCGTGTTAAGGGAAAATGCTTCCTCAAGAAAACCAGAGTTAAGGAAAGGATATTCTCTTCTAACACTAATAGTTTTCAAACACTGTATTAGAAAAGCTCTTCTTAAAAAGTTTAATCTCGGGGCGCCTGGGTGGCGCAGTCGGTTAAGCGTCCGACTTCAGCCAGGTCACGATCTCGCGGTCCGGGAGTTCGAGCCCCGCGTCGGGCTCTGGGCTGATGGCTCAGAGCCTGGAGCCTGTTTCCAATTCTGTGTCTCCCTCTCTCTCTGCCCCTCCCCCATTCATGCTCTGTCTCTCTCTGTCCCAAAAATAAATAAACGTTGGAAAAAAAAATTAACTTTTACATAAACTGGTTACAAGTATAAGATTTGCCTTGAGATTAAACTTTTTTTTTTTAATTTTTTTTTCAACGTTTATTTATTTTTGGGACAGAGAGAGACAGAGCATGAACGGGCGAGGGGCAGAGAGAGAGGGAGACACAGAATCGGAAACAGGCTCCAGGCTCCGAGCCATCAGCCCAGAGCCTGACGCGGGGCTCGAACTCACGGACCGCGAGATCGTGACCTGGCTGAAGTCGGACGCTTAACCGACTGCGCCACCCAGGCGCCCCTAAAAGTTAATTTTTAAGGTGAATCTTGGTACATAAAACTGCTTACGTGAAAGAGTAAGGAGGAGAGCCTTAAAATTTACTCTGGGTCACAAATATCATTAACCAATGCTAATTAATCATAGTTTCTACTTAATTTCTATTAAAATAATGCTTACACAAAAAAGGGGGAAGGCAAAGTTTATAAAATGCAAATAGTACATTTTTAAATTATTGAACTTGTTTAATATATGAATTTCCTTTATTTTGCTTAATATATATTAAACAATCTTATTCTGGAAACTGCAGTGAAAGAAACTACATTCCAATTAAAGTTAACAGACAACACTCTGGTTATTTTTATTACATCACTTATTCCCCTGTAATATTGGCTTTCCAGGCAGAAATTTTGTCATTTATTTTGGTGTAATATAACCCATAGTAGAAACTGCACTATTGGGTGCATATGGTTACAATCTTATGCATATGTGGAAAAATCATTTTTATTTTATTCCATACAGCTAAAAATCATCCACTGACAAACTAAAGGCTTTCAGAGAAAAAGAATATAGTTTCACTAGAGGAAAATTTATAATAAATTTCAAAAATGGCCTGCTAAAAAAAAAAGAAACTTTTCTTCTATTTAGTTTGGTAATTTATAGATAAGCAAAACTTATCTCTAAAATTATTCAAACTCATACTCAGGATTCTATGATACATATCCAAATTTGTGATGTTCCCTAGGTTCACCCTGAGAAAAGCATCCTATGGGCAAGAAGTTCTTTGCAAGCCTGTAAAAATGGATTGTATAAAAATAACTGGTTTTAGTGGTACCTGTTCTCAATATCAACAAACCAATGGTTAACAGGCAACTGGAATTTTTCCCAACATATTATTCTTAGAATCACTATCTTGGCAACATTAAAAATCCCTGTAAAGTTGGCCATTGCCACATAGTGACTATTTCAGCCCTGTTGTAGGTAAAATCATATATGTTTGTGTGAATGTATAAGTGTATACACACACACACACACACACACACACACACACATACACACACACACACACACACACACACAGAGAAAGAGAGAGAGAGAGAGAGAGAGAGAGAGAGAGAGAGAGAGAGAGAGAGAGAGAGATGTTGTGAATGAAACCCAGGTAACAAGGGCAACCAAGAAAATTTGCTCTGTTTGGTATTTGGCATACATAAAGATAAAGGGCAACGCTGACAGACTGCATTGTAGATTGTCATGTCGAAGCTGTCAGTGTGGTCATGGAAGGGAGAAGTGGGGCTCTAGTCAGCACCCACCATATACCTCTAGAGTTTGGTCTTCAGTATATATAAGGATGACAGAGAGGATGGAGAGATAGGTGTCTCACATTAGCAAATACAAATGCAAGCATCTGATGGACAGCACTCAAGCTATATTTCCATGATGGTATTAAATTAATTATTTCATCAGTAATCTATAGTAAAGGCCAAATGTGGCTAAATAGACCAGACATTCAAAAATAGATAATTTGTGTAGTTAGGAGAGTAATGTCACATTTTAGACATTTAATTGGATCCCAAAGAAATATCTGCTTACAGTGGAGAATATCATGTTTATTGCTGAAAGAAAATAATTTTAGGATAAAATGATTTATGGTGACTATATTTAAACTGATGTGAATTAAAATCCAGAGTGGAATTTCCTATGTTTAAAAGTTTGTACATTGTTGTTTTTAATATTACTTAAATTTCCCTAACACATTCAAATTATTATGTAAATAATCTTTGATAAATGATGATTTTGTTGTGCAGTTGCCTCTTGGCAACTATTGTATTCTTCGCAGAATTAAAGGAATGTCTGTAGGCCTATAACTCCTCTTTCTGGAATATACTATCCAGCTTCATATAAAAAAACGCAATACAGTAATTTACCTTCTATACCCCTCCATCTGAAGTTCTGAGAGCTCTCAGGCAAATTCACATAACATTTCACATTGTTGTCAACATGGATGCGTTGCATTTAAAGTTAAATTTCTCCCTCTCTCTCTCTCCCTCTCTCTCTCTCTCTCTCTCTGCCCCTCTCCTGATAGTGCTCTGTCTCTTTCTGTCTCTCAGAAGTAAATAAACGTTAAAAATTTTAAACAAATAATAAAGTTCAATTTAAAAGACACTCTAAAGAATACAGATATATGTCTAACTCCTTCCTTTGAAACAAGTGTTAATCTGCTCATTCGCAAGAGCTCTCTGGTTTGTGCCCTCAACAGCAGCTCGTTTTGCTGTGCACAGGAAGAAAGGAATCTTCTTACCGTACTGAGCATATGTGAATAATTTCCCTATATCCTCAGGGTGAGAGACAACAAGAGGTTATATTCCAGATATTTCCTGAAGAATTTGGCCTTTAGTCCTAATCAAATCTCTCCCCAGATACAGCACTACATTTAGGATATACAGGATAATAAAGATATTTTCCTCTATAAGAATAGTTCCAATTCATTGCTGCTTAAGTAGTTTGTTGTAGATTTCCCTCAAAAACTCCCTCTTTTTGTTCCTCTCCATAACTTTACAGAGGTCTGCTCCTCATTATACATATCCCTAAGAAATGTTTAGTCTTAGGAAAAATACTTAACATTTTTTCCAAGATAACAGAGAAAACTATAGGGAAACCTCACGACACTAAGTGGGCAAAAAGTTTGTGAATGTCAATTGGTGAAAGAAAATGCCTTGGATTAGCGGATCTTGAGCTATTAGAGGGGGTAGAGGAATAGGAACCAGAAGCTGTTGAAGCTATTGTCCTGAGAACACCAGCCCAATGAAGGCAACTCTAGAAACAATGCTCATTGCATGATTTTTTAAAATCAGAAATGATGGTGTATATGAATTCTAAACACTTGGTTTCTATATGATGATAAAAACATAAAACTGCTCTGGAATCAATTAAGCTAGAATTCACACCTTTTTTTGTATCAGGTAGTATACTACTGAGTGCCAACAGAGGCAGATGGAGCATAGTTTCTGTTAAAAAATACACAATCTGTTAAAAACTTTTTATAGTATAAAAAAGGCTGTGTTCACTCTTAAAAGTAATTTAAAGCACCTTTCCAAATGCAAAGAAGAGGAAAAACAACACAAAGGATACTAATTACTAAAGAAATCAGGGCAAATTGGATATAAGGATAAGAAAAGGAAAGAGACAGCCAAAGGTGAATTTTAGTACATCAGGTTTATCCTATAAACCCCTGCCACAAAATTGCAAGAAGTGAGCCACAAATCTGACTGTGACTATTTCAACAGTCAAAGCAAAATAGAAAATATGGTCAGCTTTGTCATTCACAAATGCACATATAGTAAAAAGAATTATTCAGAAAGACAACTACTCCCAAGCAGAAAACCCTAAGAGATTAACCGTGGAGGGTCCTCAGAAAAGCAACACAAGTTGGCAAGAGTGCATTCATCAGCAGGCTTATCTATGGCCCTGCAAGGGTGCCCTTGAACATCTGTTCTCTTGTCAGGAGAGAATCAGGGGGATGCTCTGTGTGCATCACCCGCACTCAGGTAGGCCCGAGAGAACAATCTCTTGTTTGGTATTATGGGGACATTCAATCTCCAAGAAATGCCTGAGAAACTATGCCAAATCCATATTATTTTATGGTGATGATATAAACTCCAAAGCTTGAGGAAATTATTATTCAATAATCAATATATGTCCTGGTTAGTGTACCTAGGATCTTGTGGTCATGTGATTTTTTTTTCTGAACGAATAAACAAATGTTCCATATGACTTTCTGCTGCTACAACACTGCCATGGCCATTCTCAAAATGGTAAGCATGCCTGGGTGGCTCAGTTAGTTAAGTGTCTGACTCTTGATTTTGGCTCAGGTCATGATTTCGCCATCCCTGTGTTGGGATCCGTGCTGAGCATGGAGCCTGCTTAAGATTCTCTCTCTCTCTCTCTCTCTCTCTCTCTCTCTCTCTCTCTCTCTCTCTCTCCTTTGCCTCCTCCTCTACTCCTGTGCTCTTTTTTTCTCAAATAAGAGAAAAATTAAGAAATTAAAAGAAAATTAAATAATCAAATAGGATACTACATGTTTTGAAGAAAAAGATATGAAAAGAAAGGTAAATAATAAGATAGTGGACAAAGAAGTAATTGAATAAATTTAATAATGTAGAATAAATATAACAAGATAAAGTTATAAAGAGTAAAAAGAATATGAATTTTCCATATGGAAGATTTAAAGTAAAGGTATAATACAAAAGAAGTAAATAAGAAATTCAAAAGTTTGATATTAAAAAATTTAAATAATATAAAAATATATAACTTTCTTCATGGTAATGAATTGAAATAATTTTAAAATACTGAACTATAAAGCAAGACTTGTTCTTAGTGAATACAGAAAAATAGAAAGTGAAAAAAGGATGAACACGTGACAAGAGTCCCAGGAATGTACTGACACTAGATGAAGAATCCTAAGGCAGATGCATAGGAAACTCTCTACCTTTTGTCACTGATTCAATCCCTTAATGTCTTGTAGACCAAATGGTCCTTCAAAAGTAGGCAATTGTTCAACCAAAGGGAGAAGAAATTGCTTCTGCTACCTCAGTCACTGGCAAATTATAACTTGCCATTTTCAATGAGCCTTGGCTATCAGTGAGTTATAATTTTTTGCATTTGGAAAACAAAATAAGGAAGTAGGAAAATTAATACTTTTTCATCTTGAAACATTTCCTCGATACAAATTATCATTCATTTTTTTTCCATTTGTTACATTATGTCTTCACAACTCTATTATTCTTGAGTTATGGGCAGACTGCTTAATTAATTTTTTTTTGGAACAACATCAATCAGTAATTGAATTTTGATTTGAATCCGTGTGACTATCAGAAGGATTTTTTTTTATCCTTTTTGCTTTTCTTAAATTTAATGAAAAGAGGCATGATTAGACTGAATATTGAATCTCAAATGTTAAAATTATATGAAAGGCCTCAGAAATATTAACTGATTTAGGACATATAAAAGTAAATACTCGTAATAGGTTGTTACTTTAGGAAACTCATCAATTCATACTTTTGAACTAAAATATTATATATAATGTGAAAAAATGAAAGACATTTCATGAGTAATAAATGTGATGGTACCAATATCTTTTCACTTCTTAATTCTAAGAAATAATTCTGCATGAATTAAATCTATTGTGATACAGATAATAATGACATTTGCATGTATATAAACTATTTGCTTGTATGTAAAATGAAGGGCAGATAAATAAGTTTATATAAAATTTGTGTTGGTATTAGAATGTGAAGACAGGCTAGGAATTTTGAGATCTTTTCCTCAGGTACTATGTAGATAGAATGTTTAACTTTGTTAACCACCATGCCTCTAACTAATAAGTTTACTGAATGATCTGTGTATATGTTCTTACCCTTGTTCAAACAAACAGGCTGGAGCTTGTGGTAACACGATGACCTTACAAGTACAATATACACACTCTTCAAGCGTATTCAAGACATTAACTGTGATAAGCAGAGAACTCAGCCTTGTGTAATCTGTCAACAAACTAATAAATTACTTTGGTCAAGGGAGGAAGAACTTCCTCCCCATGACCATCTGCACAGGGGAATAGGTTAGTAATTAGGATTCCAACAAAACTGAAGGTTTTGACAAGATAAGCAAAGGCTTAATACTTAAAGTTAAGGTCTAATCGTTTTAGGAACTGATTAACACACACTTAACTTTTTTTGGCATTCTATCTGTAAATATTACGAAATTACTAAGAAATATGATCAAGCAATAGGAATGTCCATTTGGAGCCCTACCCTGAATTCAGGATAAAGTCCTGTTTCCACTGACGTCAAAAGGAGTGTTCCTTCTCTGATGGAACCACACTCGGGTACTTTCTTGATTATTAAATCAAACCCAAATTTACTTAACTCTCTTAAAAAGGATTAGTTATTTAAGCCCTTTAGTATATATTTTGGCTGTAGAACTGGAGTTAGGAGGCCTGGATTCATACCTTAGTTCTTAAATTTAAGAGCCGTTTGACTTTAGGTAGCACCTGTGTCATCAAGGGCACCCCAAATTCCCTACAACATCAACTTGTTGGACAAGCTGACTAAAAAGGAAGGCAGACAGCCTATGACTTCATTGGCAACGAAACAAAATTTTTTGCTCACCGGCCCTCTTTGAAATTTTAGCTAAAACTCACCATTAGGCTTCTTCTAAAATTCAGCGTTGAAGTTTAGATCACAAGTAGTAGGTTGTGAAAGTCCCAGAGATACCATTCTTTATCATGTGATATTCCACAGTGCTGTATTCTTGGTTTACTTTTGTGTTCCTTATACAGTGTTCTAAATGGCTGATTCACCAAACTACAGAGGCTTCTTAAGGAATACCAGAATTACTGACTATATTCCCAGGCCTACTACAAGTGCTAGATAGATAGATAGATAGATAGATAGATAGATAGATAGATAGATAAACTAAATGTCTTTTGGAGAAGTTTTAAAACCCAGATTTAGTAAGGAGACTTTAACAGGAGACTCATCAGTTGTTAGTATAAACAGTGTTGGTAGGTAACGGGAAGACTAAGCTTTGAACAGAAATAGTTTTTAAAAACAAACACATCTTTAATTTTATCATTTGGAATATATCTTTTTTCAGAAAAGATATTATTAATCAAGAAAACAAAAATTATATTTTCCATGGGTTATGAGATAGATAAATCAAAGTCATAAAGGTTATAATGAAGTGAGATTACACATGCACTTACCCAACTATATTTGAGCTATTTTACAAAGCGAATCAGTTCCATTCCATTAGTTTTCCTTTGAACACAAAGGAGACCAGGTCTTCAGAAGAATCAAGGAAAGGCTTTCAGTAAAAATATATGAATACATCATTCATTGTTGAAAATGATAGATCAAGGACAAAGAAGAGTCCAGGAAGAATAATGTTTATCATTTAGTTTTTTTTTTTTTTTTATGAAAGTATTCATCTTTTGTTACAAATTGCCAAGAAGGTCAAATTCACTTCAGTATGCCTGTTACATGTTAAGACCAGCCATATTTAAAGTATTTCTTTGAATGTTAACTTTTCTTCTGTCATTTTTTGTGTCTTTAATATTTAACTTTCTTTTAGAAACTTGCCGCCAAATGTGTCAGAAACACGAGGCTAAATTATAAGACATTATTTGTTTATGCATCTGCTTTTTTTCTGGTTTCCCCTGGAATTGGAATTTCAGTATGTCAAATTCTCCTTTTTTGTTTTTTGGTTTTTTTTGGTTAATGTTTATTTATTTTTGAGAGAGAGAGAGAGAGGGACAGAGCACGAGTGGGGAAGGGGCAGAGAGAGAGGGAGACACAGAATTTGAAGCTGGATTAAGACTCTGAGGTGTCAGCACAGAGCCTGATGTGAGGCTTGAACTCATCAACTGCAAGATCATGACCTGAGCCAAAGTTGGGTGCTTAATCGACTGAGCCACCCAAGTACCCCTCAAATTCCCCTTTTTGTCTCCACGAGCTTATTTTCATTTTCTTCCATGACAAAGAGAACCCAACATGACCCAGGAAGAAATCACATCAACAACCTTAGCCCACCTCCTGTACTCCTTGTCCTCCACTTGTGGGTAAAAATTACGACCTTGCCCTAGCTTCTTTTTGTTGTCTTCAGAATGAATGCTAGATTCTCACACTGCTCTCTTAAGTCTCCGTCTGTCCATTAGTCTTCAGAGTCAGTTCACTGCAGTAATATACCGGATTCCAAAGGTGATCTTACCAGTTTTTCTCCTTATTCTTCTTGAGAACCAGTAGGACAGAGATCAGCGTAGGTCCATATACAACCTAGTTTCCATTTCTAACAGTAGCATTGCTCTAGAAATGGAGTAATAAGCACCAGCCAATGAACGAAATGATCTTCCTTGCCCTTGAGCTAGAGCATTGGCAAATAACTCCTAAATATTCACCACTGTTAGGGGACATAAATTTGTTCTCCTTGTAAACTGAAAAATCTAGTACTATTGCATAAATCATGAGGGAATATGCCATTTGCTACATTTCTAACACAACCGCTTCATTTAGGCCAGATTTTCAGCAGATGTCTTACCCCAAATTTGTAATTCTCTATTCTGATTTTATCATCTTCTATTCAGTCCACTGACTCCACATTACATAGGCATTGTGCTACACTTCTTATATATAATTTTCATTGTATTAATCTCAATTCACAGATAAGGAAACTGACAATCAGTGGAGGTAAGTAAATTTCCTAAATTCTCAAACTAATAGTGAATAGAATTTGATTGAAAGCTATTTCTATACTGCTTGAAATTCAGTTCTCAATATTCAGCATACTGTATAATAACTCAACAGACTGTAATAAATACTGTAGTTGAAGTTCGAAAATAAAGGAAAAAAGCAGTGATTAAATTTTTTTTTCTTTCTCTTTTTTTTTTCTTGAGAGAGAGAGAGCATGCATATGTGCACACATGCCTGTGTGCATGAGTGGGGGAAGGGTAGAGGGAGAGGGAGAGAGAGACTCTTAAGCAGGCCCCACACCTAGCCCTCTGATCTGTGAGATCGTGACCTGAGACAAAATCAAGAGTTGAATGCTTAACCAACTAAACCACCCAAGTGCCCCTAAATTTCTTTCTCTTAAATAAAGTCTTGCTAAGTATCATCTAAGTGTCAAGTACTCCATTATGGCCTGGAAACATAAGGATGAGCAAGATAGAAATAGCCCTTGCCTCCCTGAAGGACATATTTCGGTCAGTCTTTCTCAAGTATTTCTTGGTGTTTCTAAAGGTCAGCATTGTCGCTGAAATATTCTGGAGACTATAGCTCCTATTTGCAGGGGCACACTAGCCCTTCAGTGACATCTGTGCTCCTTCTACACATCCCTTTCAGAAAACTTGTTTTTTTCTTTCCAGGTTTGTATTAAAGAAACATGTCAATAAAGCCCAGAATTTGTCACCTATAATTGCCCCTGTAGCTATCCTTTGCAAATTCTTTTCTTCCCCCCTTTGCTCTATTCTAAGAAAGACCTAGGTCAAAGATGTCTGCATCTTTAGAAATTTTTTCCCCAAAATCCAACTGTAGATGGTCAATTGTTATCTCCTAAATGTATTTTAAAGTTAAATAAACTCACGACTTGACAAAATAACCAATATCTCTTCAAATATTCTTATTTAATATCCTAATATTCATTCATAACCCTTAATGCTAAACATGCATATTAAATTTCCAAGCCACCCTCAGTATCATCAAGTTTCCAAAGTAATTAATGTTTTTAAGTTTATTTATTATTTTCAGGGAGAGAGAGAGAGTGTGGAGTGGGGCAGAGAGAGAGAGGGAGAGAGAGAATGCCAAGCAGGCTCTGCACTGTCAGAACAGAGCCTGATGTGGGGCTCAATCTAATGAGCCATGAGATCATGACATGCTGAAATCAAGAGTCAGACACTAAACTGACTGATCCCCCCAGGCACCTCTCCAAATAATAACTAAATTCAAAAAGGGCCCGGGTATATGGTTATATATAAAATTTTTTGATTGGTTTGTAATTCTATTATTCAATCTTTTATTAATTTGTTATCATGCTTTTTGCTGGATCATTTTTGTTCCAGAGACTCTAAACAAATTAAATCAGTATAGTTTCTGTATCTAATATCAAGAGAACTTTCTCCCCCTAAAAGTTTGAGATTTGGCCCAATTGCAAGAAATCTGCATCCCTTTTTAGTCTTTCATGATTTATTTTAAATCTCAGAATGTCAACTCAAAATAATGAGGGATTATTATGTTACAAAATTCAGGTGTAGAATATTAATTTATTAAAATACTTGATTTACATATATCATGCAATACTACAAAATGTAATTTTTTATTTAGCTTATAAAATATCAACAACATTGAGAAAAGCTAAGGTTTATGCTTGTACATATCCTTGTAATTAATTTTCTTCTTAACAGCTGAGGTCAAATTCCAAGCATTACTTTTGTATGTTTTTTTCCTCTTGAGTACTGATTTAAATCACTGTTTGACCTTATTTGCTCTTCATCATTAGATATTCTTCTTAACAAAGGCACCTTGCCTCACAAGCTCACAGATATATTCATTTTAACTTGTAACATAAATTGATATCTAGGGCATGTCAACTGAAAATCTTAGTTATTTCCTAAAGTTGCAGGTGCTATGAAATACAGCCAACTGGAATTCATCTTCCAAATGACACTGAGTGTGACAAAACCATGCAAAAATTACTTCCAAAAATTTTTAAAAATTAGAATATGACTAAGGATACATTTACCAAGTACAACTGAACTTTAAATATGATGAACTTATTTTTAACCCTAAACAACATAAAATTTCCAAATTTGTGCTCATCTATATTGTTCCTGATAATTATCTTGACAGGAAGAAAATTTGGAATGAAAATATTTGAAATCTGGAATTAATCAGGCAGCTTACCCACCTAAATTCTGACCATCTAGATAAAGATTTTCAAGCAAAGTTATTCATATTAACTGGTCAAATTCTAACTATTTCAAACTATCAAATAAGACATTATCTTCTTTTTAGCCTTACACGAAACACTAAGTGTAAATATTTTATCTCAGCTCCAATATTGCCTGCACGTGTACCAAATGTCTAAATCAGGATACATGTTAATAAAACTATGTGGAATGTTCAAAACCCCAGTGTGCTCTGTTCTCTGCCAATCATAAGAAATTGCTACACTATTTATAATTTATTCTATGTCTGAAACACAAACATTTATGCATAGTTTCTTTACCAAATAGGGCTTGCCTATAAAGATTATATACTGGGATAACTTTATTTGAAAAATATGGTGATAAAGGCCTGTTCTATTTTAGTACTTCCCAATCTGTCCTTGATTTTTATTCAACCATGAAAAGTTTACATAAAAGACAGGAAGAAGTCACAATGCTTTAAAATTATAAGCCACAGAGTAATCTAAATCTAAATGTAAAGATTAATAACATAACTACAGTAATAAATTGAGACATTTAACTTAAACTCTTTTAGGACCAAATACAAGCCTAGGGTATTGAAATTATTTTCTACAGTGTAACTCCATATTCTTTTTATAAATCTCCAAATATTTTAGTCTATTTATACCAACAAATTTGAAACCATAGGTGCAATCAGGAGATGGAAGTCATACTAATTATTTTATTTACTTTTGTCTTTTTAAACTTTTTATTTAAAAATAATTTTAGACTTACAAAAAGTTGCAAATACAGTACAAAGAGTTCCCAAAACTCCTTTGCCAGCTTTTCCAAATGTAAACAAATTATGTAACCATAGTTCAATTGTAAAAATTAAGGAATTGGGACGCCTGGGTGGCTCAGTCAGTTAAGCATCCAACTTCGGCTCAGGTCATGATCCCATGGTTCATGAGTTCGAGTCCCGCGTGGGGCTCTGTGCTGAGAGCTCAGAGCCTGGAGCCTGCTTTGGATTCTGTCTCCCTCCCATGCGGGGCTCAAAGTCACGAACCGGGAGATCATGCCCTGAGCCAAAGTAGGACACTTAACTCACTGAGCCACCTAGGCACCCTGTGATTTTCTATTTCTATGACTCTTTCTCTCTATATTCAAATTGTACTATAAGGAAAAGTTGTCTTTTTATCTATATAGGTATGCATCTATCTATCTATCTACCTACCCACCTACCTACCTACTTACCTTATGTATTCTTTATATGTTTATTATGTTAGTGCAAACTCATAGATTCTGACTATAATACCTTACTAGCGTTATTATTTCTTGGCAAAAGATGTCCCAGATTTGAGCACTGGTAGCTTTGTGGAGTGTCTTCTGAGTTTTTTTTGACATGGCACTATTTTTTTTAGCATCTTCTTACTTTCTGCAGTTATGTGGTTGATGTTCCAAGTTCATCTTGTACTTCCCTTGACCCAGACCTAGGAGCATCAATTTTCCTTTTGTTGGTAAATGGCATTTAAAAATGAATTTCTGAGCACTAGATTTGCTCATTGCTATTTGGGTGCAATTCCTTTTAGAATACAATACACACATGTATGTATGTACACATATTCACATACTTCTATATCTATACCCGACTATCTGTGCATATTTAACATTTTAAAAATATTATTTCATATTGATATTTTTTATTCCAGTACAACAGCACAAGTTTCATCCTGGCCTTATCCTTTTCCTTATTTGTAATGCCTGACCTGGACAGTGAGAAACCTGGCTGTCATTATCCACCATATACTTACCAGTTTGAGTGAAGTAGAGAAACCTGAACTTCTTTAACATCCCTTTAACTCTCCCTATTTGTAATTGTCTTAACATTTCCCCTATATTCATTTAGAGCCATATCAAATAGTGTCTTAAAGTTTGCTTCAACAATGAAATATAATTTAGGAAACTCGAGAGGAGAAGAAAAATGTATTTAAACACATTTTTGTTCTTTGCATTGTTCTTACTTCCCTCTAGATGTTATGAGATTCCATCTTTTACCCTTTCCTCTGTTTACATAACTTTCTTTAGTCATTCTTTTATATCTGCTGATAACAAATTTTCTTTGCATCTGAAGAATGCGCTGTTTTTTCTTCAGTTTCTGAAGAATATTTTCCTTGGCTGTAGTATGTGGAGGTAAGCATTCTTTTCTTTCACCACTTAAAAACTGTTGAATCTGTCTTTCTGCCCTTCTTGGTTGCTCATGAGAAGACCACTGTCATTCTAAATGGTGTTTGTTTGTTTGTTTGTTTGTTTGTTTATAGGTAAGGTGACTTTTCTATCTCACTGCTTTCAGTATTTTTGTTTGTTTGTTTTGCTTTGTTTTGTCTTGTTTTTCCTGTCTTTAGTTCTCGGATGTTTGACTATTATGTTTCTTGATGGGGGTTTGTTTGGGTTTATCCTGCTTGGAATTCACTCAGCTTTCTGAATATGTACATTTGTGTCTTTTGGCAAATTTGGAAAGTTTTCTCCCATTGTTACTTTGAGTAGTATTTCTGCTACTTCCCCGTTCTCCTGTCCTTGTGGGACTCCAATGACACAAATGTTAGATCTTTTGTTATAGTCCCACAAGCCACTGAGGCTCTGGGCAATTACTTTTTTCAGTCTGTTTTCTTTCTGTTGTGCAGATTGGGTCATTTCTATTTTTCTGTCTTCAAGTTCACTTGTTTACACCCTGGTCTCCTCCATTCTACTATTGATTCCATTTATGGAGGATTTTGTTTTTATTATTAGTATTTTGATTGTTGTATTTTTATAAAATTTTCATTTTGTTCTTTATATCTTCTATTTTTTTGCATAGACTTTCTATGATTTCACTTATTTCATGTGTTTGTTACTGCTTGTTGAAGCATTTTATGATAATTATTTGGCACCCAATAAGTATTTTTTTATCATTCTGTTTGAGATATTTTGATTCTTAATATCATGGATGATTTTCAGTTAATTCAGACATTTGGAGTATTATTTTATGAGTCTCTGGAAATTATTTAACCTTCTATCTTAGATTTTTCTTTTGACACTGCTCTAGCAGGGGAAGGGGGGTGGGAGCCTTTTTACTGGGTTAGAAGCCTAGTTCCCCAATAGGTCTTCATTGACTTTTGAGCTGATGAGGGGTTCCGTGTTACTAGGGGTATCAGTGACAGTTCTAGTTCTCAAATAGGTCTCCACTGATACCTCTTAGGCTTAGTGGTGAAAAAGCTCCTCATTACTGCTTTCTCCAGGGCTTCCAGTGACACCACAGAGGCCGTGGCCTCTTTACTTCTGGGGGGTGGTAAAAGTCCTGCCTCTCCACTAGGCCTCCTCTGATCTCTGATACCACCCCAGCAGTTAGAAGGAAGAATGCTTCAGTACTCCCAGATGGGAACAGAAGTCCACCCTTTCAGGAGGACTTTAGAGTTTATCTTATATATATTTTACATTTCTTATTTTGTTTGTCCAAATATGTTAACCTTATTTTTTGCTAATGTCAATGAAGTTTTTCGTACCGTTATGTCATCAAACTGGTTATGTTTTGTATGTATGGAGGCCATTGATTTGTGTATGTTAATTTTATATCCTGCCACCTTATTGGAGATTATGGGCATTCTCTCCATTTTGTTTGTTTGTTTGTTTGTTTGTTTGTTTGTTTGTTTGTTTTTTAGTTGAAATGTCTCTATAGATTCTCCATTAAGTAAGAAACTGACTTTAGGACTAAAGCATATGTATCATAGCATATAAGAACGTCTCTAGAAAGTTCTATTTCCTTGAATATTTTCTATAAATGAAAAATAAATGTTGAATTTCTTGAAGATATTTTTAGCAACTAAGGAAAATTTTTATATATTTTATTATGTGAGATATTAATGGAAATACTAATATTAAACCAATCTTGAATTTCTGGAACATATTCAACTTTTTCATAGTGTATGATTTTCTTAATGTGACTTTGAATTCTGTTTGCTAATATTGTACTTGGTATTTTGCATCAATATTAAGAAGTACTATTTTTCTGTAGTATTCCTTGCTTATAATATCATTGTCAGACTTAGTTATCAATAATATATTTGCTTTATAAAAATAATTAGAAAGTGTTCATTCATCCTCACATGTCTAAAACAGTTTATGGATCACTCAGCTAGCCAGATTTCAGAATCAAGTAGCTTAGAGCCATTGAAGTAAATAATCAGGTTGGTGTAAATCCCAGTAGTGAAACTGAGACTACAAGAATCCTATAGACTCCTGACAAACCAGAATTAGCAGAGTTCCAGGAAGATAGAATTCTCAAGTTTATCTGACTAAAGCACTGAAGAAAACACTATATGAGCATTTGTTTGAATTAAGGCCTCTTAATGATGCAAATTTACAATAATATGGCAGTTCATATCATCTTGGATTACTGTACATTTATACCCACCAATTTGCATTAAAGAACACAATCTGATTAGATAAGACTCTTAAAAAGGTAAAAACAGCTTTTTCTTTTATGTTTTAATGTATATACAAAGTTAGGTCCACATCCTCTGTATATATTATGGGTAACAACTCTAGTGTTCCTGTATCCATTTAGAATTATTGGACATAATGACAAATATATGAACAAAGATAAGAAACAAAGAAGCCCTCATTCTCAATGTCTAGTCACTTCATGGATCATATCAAGCACAATGACAGTGGGTTTACTAACTTTCCAGAACATCAATTTCATTATACATAAAATGGGAAGACTAACAACTTGCACTAAATATGATATATGATATAATTTGTGTGAAAGTAGTTAACAGAATACTTGGCTGACAGCAGGTGTTCACTATGCTGTTGTAGAACCTTCTTTAGTTTCAGAAGTTCTACTTGAACCAAAATAACTAAAAGTCAAAAACCTTGAGAAAAATATTTGTAACATATTTCAAAAATATTTAACATTTATTATATAAAACATTAACATAAATTAATTTAAAAAAATTGGGAGACTACATAAAGAACAGTTATGACCCCAGATTCCCTCTTTTATTTTTATTAATTAATTAATTTATTTATTTAGAGAGAGAAAGCAAGTTGGGGAGGGGCAGAGGGAGAAGGACAGAGAGAATGTTAAGCAGGCTCCATGTTGAGCTCTATGAGGAGCCTGACACAGGGCTGGCTCTCAGAAACCATGAGATCAAGACCTGAGCCAAAATCAAGAGTTTGATGCTTAACTAACTGAGCCACTTAGGTGCCCCCACCCCAGGTTCCCTCTTAAGCTATGTAGAGATAAACACCTGTCTAATTCAATTTCTATGGGATGATAAGGCATTTTCGTTCATAAGAAGATTGAGGGGCACCTGGATGGCTCAGTCAGTTGAGCATCCGACTTCGCTCAGGTCACGATCTCATGGTTTGTGAGTTTGAGCCCCATGTGGGGCTCTGTGCTGACAGCTTGGAGCCTGGAGCCTGTCTCGGATTCTGTGTCTCCTTCTCTCTCTGCCCGTCCCCACTCATACTCTGTCTCTCTCTCAAAAATAAGTAAACATTAAATAAATAAATAAATAAATAAATAAATAAATAAATAAATAAAAAGAAGATGGAAAGAGAGGGGATAGGAGTCAGTCACCAACTATAGCAGAGAGTGGGGGAGAGGGGTAGTGATGAAAAATGGAAATTCTCTATATTAATATATAGTTTCTAGCTCCCTTTGGGATTTCTGAGCACTATATGCCAAGACTTTATCTTTCCTTCCTCTAAGCCTCAAATAGGAAATTGGAGAGAATTCTTTGGAGGAATCTGGCCCAGGAAAAATTACAGATAACAATATGTGTGGATTTTACAAATAAAAAAGCCACATCCACCTTTGCTTGTTCTACTAGATACGCATATAGACTGTTGAAATGCTTTTCCCACTCCAAACAAATCTTCTAATGAACATTTTAGCGCCTCATTCTTAAAAGTGAATGGATGCACAAGACATGCAAGTACATGAAAGACAGACACTGATGTTAATGATCCGGAAACAAAGTGGGAATTAGAGGAAACAGAAGCAATTCTAGGAGAGAAGAAGATTGCAAAGAAGCAAACAGAAACTGCTATTAACATTCTTAGGAAAATAAGGAAAATTTCGAGTTACGTGAAGAAATAACAATATACAATAAAAATTCAGAGAACAAGGAAAAATAAATTAAAAAAAAGAATAGGTAAAAGATTATCAAAGAATTTTATCATAAACTAGGTAATATGATTTTCTTAAAAAAGTAAAATAGGAGAGAAAATATAAGACAATTAGAGACTAGGGGTACCTGGGTGGCTCTGTCTGTCAAGCATCCAACTCTTGATTTCAGCTCAGGTCATGATCTCATGGGTTTATGAGTTTGAACCCTGCATTGGGGCAATGACAGTGCAGAGCCTTCTTGGGATTTTCTATCTCTCCCTCTCTCTCTGCTTCGCCCTCCTCCCTTTCTCTCCCTCAGAATAAATAAATAAACTTAAAAAAAATAAAATTAGAGACTCAACACAGGATATCCCAAATTGAAGTACTAGGGAATTAAGACTTACGAAACAGAAAAAAAGGAAATTGTTGAAGAAGTTATCAAGGAAAATTTCCAAAACTAAGAGCATCAATTTTAAAATTTAAAGGCCTAACTAAATGCTGAGAATAACTACATCAAAGCAAATGATCATGAAATTATAGAACTTCAAGAAAAAAGAACAGTCCCTAAAGGCTTACAAAAAGGCAAAAGAAAACAAAACAGTTTACATAGGAAAGACTAGATTGAGCATGATGTTAGATTTCTCAAATCAACTAGATGGCAAGTGAAAATGAAGCAGTGTGGTCAACATTCTGAGGAGAAACCATCTACAGCCTCAGCTTCAGTATTCTATCAAGCTATTAATCAGTTATAAGTATAGATCAAGTTCATACATGTCACCTTCACAAAAATCCTCTCCCTTGTATTCTTTTAAAGAAAGCTAATAGAAGATATGCTCCCACAAGAAGTGTACCAAGAAAGAGGAAGTCATGGCTTTCAGGAAATAAGAGATCCAATCTAAGAGGGAGTGATTTATAGTGAGGATAGCTTCAAGATGACAGTGGTAAAGCCATGCTCAGAGAGACCAGTTTAGATCCAACAAGCAGACAGGAGAACTCAACAAAGAAAAAAGATGAACTAAATATTTTTCTCAAGAAAAAATATGAACTAAATAATCGCCCAGTGCAGAACTTGATGTTATATCTGTGAATAAATATTGATTCAATTAAAATTGTTACATGACAATATTGAAAGAATTGGTATTGGGTTATACATTCGGGGGGGGGGGGCGGGATATAAGGCAAAAGTGAGCTAAACATAAAACTTCCATAAGAGGAATGCAGTGGATTATGTGTCAACCAAACATCCAGAATGTAGACATTTTAATATATCATTTAGATGTATAGAGGTAAATCCTAAAAGAAATAGCTAAAATAACATAATGGGCTTCAGGGGGGCTGGAATCATGATATGGAGAGGCAAGGCAAGGGACCGCTATTGTTCATGCTAAGGGTTACTGAATTTTTTATATATTAGAACTGGGCACATATCAATCAGATAAAAACAAAATTTCAGTTTCAAAATAATATACAAGAGAGAAATATACATATTTTCATCAAAACAAGAGAAGAGAACCTAAAGAAAATTAAAAGCTGAAAGAACAAATAGCAAACACTCATTTACAAAATTATCACCATGTTAATGGTTACCATAGGCTTTTGAAAACAGCAAAAATAGTTTTGACTCTTAACCTGGTATACATTTCTTTCTTTGGTTTCCTTTTTCTGTTGCTAATCTCATTTTTGCATTCAGGGGTTACTATTTTCACCAAGCCTGTGGTGTGATTACTGTAGCATTTCTCACAAGTTTGAATTGCCATTGTAGAGTTCTGACATTTCTGGCCCTTGGAGGTTTGCAACTAAAGTGTAAGTTTACATCCCACTGTGTAAGTTGTAGAGAGAGGAGATGAGATGAATTATAGGAAGGCATCTCTGCACATCCGTTTGTACAACTCTTAATGCATGCATGTGGTTTTAGTGAATGTTAGATGGGATGGAGAAAAGGCTAAGTCCTCTTCTTTCCAGTTGTTTTTGAAAAACATGTGCATAGACACATATGAATTCATGTATATACAATTATATATATATATTAGTGTAATTAAGCACTTATTATATATACAGTATATGTATATGTATATTTATATGTATATGTATATGTATATGTATATGTATATGTATATGTATATGTATATGTATATGTATATATACACACTTTTTTTTTTGTCCAGTTACCACCTCCACTCAATTGCCAACTTGGTTCTTAGTCTTTTTCTCCTATCCTTTTCCATTCACATCTCTCACCCACCCCTATCCATGAAATCTGTATTAACAACTTGGTAGATATCATTATCTATTTTTATCTATACATACGTAACATTACATAAGAATATATAAGAAAATATATATACACATATACATATGAGGGAGGTTTTGTCACTGATTTATAAAAATGATACTAACTGTGAACCTTTTCTTTATTTTCTTTCCTCACTTATTATTAAATCATGGAAATAGTCATAAATCAGATCAATTATTCTTTTTGTGTCTGCATAATAGTTCATAATGCAAGTGGGCTATTTTTACCTAAGTATTTTCCTTTTGAGAGTCATATTTTACTGTTTGCCTTCTGAGAACAAGACTGAAATAAAACCATAACCTTTTATTAATGCTTTAATTAATAAACTAGCTTAAACTAGTTAAATTCAATATTTTTTTCAATGACAATAAAATATCTTTTTATTATATATTAGTGGCTAAATATTTTTCTCTGTTTTTTGTTTTTAGTATAAATGTAGATATGCCCTCTTCCTCTGTGGTTGAAAAGAAAGAGTTCTGAGTTAAGAGAATGAGTTAATATTGGCAGTAGTCCTGGGGAACATAAATAAAGGGAGGAAAGCTGTACCTGGGAAGCCACTGTCAAAATATGGATTCCAGAAAGGAGGGGGAGCAAGATGCATCTTCTGGGCCTTCCATCCAAGCTCTTCTCCAGTTCTGCAGCTATCGAATAAGGATTTCAGTTCATTTGGCATGCAAACTAAACCACAAATATTTTACTCTAACAATGCTACCAGTGAAGTTAATGCTATTTCCATTTCCCTCTCCTCTCCTTTATTTCCTTCCATTCTCCTTTACTTTCTCTCCTTTTTCATTTTTCCTTCTTCCTCCTTCCCTGGATATTTCTTTCAGATACTTTTCTCCATCCCTTTAATACAGCCTTCACTTAACCTTGCCCTTTCCACTAAAAGAAAGGATATCGTCAACTTCCTCCTCACAAATGTTTTAGAGATTAAAATTTGTGTCAAATAGATTCCACATGACACATACTTAATTCATTTCCAGATGTATAAATTGCTGAGCAGCTCTATCTGAATAATGACTTATGTGATGACTAAACCCTTCTCAAATTAAATGTGTATTACATTTACCTCCTTTCCACAGACAAAAAAGCCATCATTTATCTACTGGTAGAAAATGAGGTTGGGGAATGCTAATGTAGAAGCCTGCCAGAAGCTGTCTGACTGGAGCTGTAAGAATAGAAACCGTTAGTCCACATCAGAGAAGGCCCCAAAAGTGGTGGTGGGTGGGGATAAAGAGAATCTATGACTAAAGGAAAGAATCCAGATGATTAAAAAAAAGCTAGTTTTGAGGGGAGTAGGAAGAAAGTGATACCAAAAAGAAAAGTGAAAAAAAGATATCTGACATGCAATAAACTCAGAGAAAGAAGATAAAAGATACAGCTAAAATTTAATCAGAAAGAGCTGAGGAGGAACAATTTTGCAAAGGGTTCTAGGCTGGAGGTTGAGGAAATTATCAGAGTCTGAATTCATGAACCAGAGCAGTAAGAGGAGCTTTGAGTTTCAAGGTAGGATGACAATTAAGTGAACAGTTTGAACTAACTTCGGAGATGTGCCTGAAACCGGACCTTCCCAGCTTAAATGGCCAGAAGTTGAAAACAATGTAACATAGGGAGCCTGGGGACCAATCTAATTGAAAACCAATGCAATGCATTTGGATTAATTAGCATGTCTTCCAGGTCTGTATAAAATGAATTCTCCATTCAGAAAGCAGAAATAACATCCTGATACAATGTACAAGTGAACCTTCTAGTTCATTTTGTACTGTTGCCATTTGGTAGAAAATGACTTGAATGATTTCTCTTGGCATGCTGATCTGTATATGATTACAGTGTCATTGAAAAAGAAGCTTACTGATTTATCCCTTTCATAGTGACAGCATGAATGAGAGCAGAGGCACAGCTAAGAACCTTTCTGTTGGATACTATGTCTACTTTTAAAAAAATTTTTGACTGTTACTGCTTTCTAAAAATGAGCCATACCACTTAAAAATGCAACTTTAAAGCAAAAATTATAACATTAAATTATAAAATTTCAAATTAGAAACATTGGTCACTAGCTAGCTGACTAAGAATGGGAATTTATGGCTTGAAGGTGTATTTAAGAACACTTTTTCATGTGGGTAATACAATTGATGGGAGCATTTGGCTAATAATGGGCACTTGAGGGTCCATGCAAGAGTCAGTAAGACTCCTTAATGTGTTCTCTTAATGGACCATTACTTTCTATTTTGAGGGTTATCAAGGCTGCATTATTTATTTAGTTATATATTGGATTTAGAAACTAAGCTCTCAAAGCCTAGCTGAGAGGAGCGTTTATTGAGTACCTACTCTTCTAAACTCTTAAACATAATGCGCTCATGACATGGCCCTTCCCTTCTAATAGCATGATTATATACTGTTTTTAATATACTTATTATTTTTCTATTTGATAATATAATTCTTTAATAGCCATATGGGAACCTCCACACAGCTAGTTAAACCTGGAAAAACTCTTAAAGGGAGCAATGTGGGTGAGCTTTTTCTCCCTTGAGCCACAGGAGGTTGTAAACTTCTTTTCTTTCTGTTAAAACTCATTTCCCTTCCTGGTTCCCACTTTGTCTAACATTTTATTGTAATGTTCCTGGAATCTATTTTGTAGACTTTTTTTTTTTGGCTATAACTGTGCATTGCAGTTTCCACTTACATTGTTTTCTCTTAATGAATTCTGTGCCTTTACTTTATCTTTTGTATTATAATTGTGCATCCTTTTGCATGTAATGGACTAATAGAAGAATATAAAGGATATAAAAGATCAGAGCTTCACAGTCTTGGGACTAAGTAATGTTTACATTTTTAATTTTGCAAAAACTGTGATTTGGGCCAGAAACTGTCAAAATAACAGATCTTACAGCTTTTAGAATATTATCTCTGGGAAACTTTTCCCAATAGCCTCCATCTCCCACTCAATTCAATTTGCAACCATCTGAATCTTATAGACTTTATGCCTTGATAGGATTTGTTTGGTTCTTTTTAGTTCCTCTAATTCTTTCCCCTGTCTTCTGCCTTCCTGCCATTAATCAAACAATTAACAAATACTTTGTCCACTTTGCTAAGCTGCAAATGCTACACAAGAGGTAAAAATTCAATAAGTGCTTTAAAGGGACATAGAGTCTACTTAGGGAGATAAAAATATCATAAATGGATCCATTAAGTATTTACCACCATACCTATAATCATACCTAACTTTCAGAGTACTAACTTTACACTAATAACTTTGTACACATCATCTCATTTAATGGCTCCGAGCCTAGAAACTTGCTTCTCTGCGCTGAAGCTTCTCCCTTTATATACAATTAAGGGATCTTATTACTGAATAATACAGGACATTTCCCAGAGTAGTACAGTGAAGGGAGACAGATATTATTGTTAGATGCGATGGCCAAGGAGGCTATATGGGAAGGACAAGGTGTGGATTATTATTGAAAGAATTCATAAATGTTTGCTTTCAAATACACGAGAAAGTGGTAAAACATGGATATAAATACATGTGTGTTTCGAGAAGAGTATTTTAAGGACAAAGCAATGAGAAGACTTACCTACAGAAAAGTTGTTCCTACCATATCTGAAAGCAAGCTCCTCAGAATATGGCACTACATTTTAAAAAGCCCGGAAGTATCAGGAACACTTAAATGACCACACACTACACAAAGGAAAAGATGCAGTATATTTTCAAGGAAATGGTCATATGAAGCCACTTCATCTAATAACATCTTGAAATTCAGTGAGGATGATAAAACAAGTCCCGGACATACATGAAAATATGTGGGACAGGAATCTATTGGGTATATAAATAGAACCAGAAGCAGCTGGACGGAGCTTCATAAAATAAGTGATGGGGTCGCCCATCACAAAATGAGTGTCATGGTGAAAGGCAATAGAAAGAAGAAGAGGCAGGGGTTTTGCCTAATGGCGCATGTGAGCCACAAGTCACCAATGGAAATATGAAATTAATGCATTTATTTTGTTTTGCTACCCCTGAATGTTCATGAAAATGTTACTTAAAGGGAATATTGGTGTCTAATGACTTTTAACATTCACCGAAAAAACATTTTATAGATGTTTAGTTGAGGGCAGTTGAGGAATATTCTAAATGTGAGTTGCATTTCCTTTGGACATTTCTGTGTTCGGTTCACTTTGGATCTGGAGTGCTTTCTCATTTTATGTCACCATGACAGTTTACTTACCAGTTCCAGGAGTTCCTAGTCATCCTGCCTTTCGCCCTCCAGACACACACCCTTTCATGTTCCAGACCTCTATTTGGGGTCCCTCTTGTCCTTCCTAGAGCTCTCTTTCCTGCTGTTTCACGAGACAGCTTTTCTTCGCTGGTGGTCTCTAGTGCTGCTCCCGATGCCTCTGCGTTTTCTCTGAGCCGAACGAGAAACAGGACAACCGCATTCTTTTTCAACTTTTCTTTGAATTATTTGGTAGACTCTGAGTGCCTTAAAAACATAATTCAAGACAAAGTCGTGGTAGAAAACCCTCCAAAGAAGACACTAAGAACTTAAAATAGATCCCTTCATTGAAAAGGCATTTTTGAGGAAGCCCACAACTGATCCGGATTAAATTCCTTATTCAGTGAGGCTGTTGTTTGGAACTATTCACAACTGATAATAACCAGATAATAGTATAACAGTGTAAAATGATTCTTTGAACTATGCGTGGGTTTTAGTTAAACAGTATATTGATGAAATACCTCAATATTTTATGATAATACTATTATCATCAGTATTCTTATTATCACCCTTATTGTTGATTCTTCTGAGAAGTCCAAAATATGCATTTGCTCAATAACTTATCCTTGAGAAAGATTAAAAGGAACTCTATTTTCCCCTATTTAGGGATGAATAATCTTGAACAAGAAGAGATCAAACAACTCTCTTTGCTCTTTGTTATAACTCAGACTGGAATCTAGGCATTCCAAAGCAGGATAAGAATGATAGCTGATCTCTAAGGTTCAAGTGTTTTTCCCTTCCTCTCTTGGAAGTCAGAAATTGCTACCTGTTCTTTTCTTAGAACCATTAAATAATAAATATGTAGCCATATACATGTATACCATATACATGTATAAAGGTATCACAAGAGTAAAAATCTTTTATGACAAGAGACAAAAACAATAACATCATTCATGAACAGATATGAAACAATGTCTCTGCTAATGTGGTACACAGTGAACAGAAGGCAAAAATTCTGCAATATTAGACAGTAAATATTTTAGGTTAAAAATAATTTTTCAATTTAAAACTTCATTAAATATAAGGAAAAAAGGAGGAAAAACATGAAGTAGAGTAAGGAAAGCAAATCAAAGGGGAAGACAAGAGAGGAAGCAAAAGATAGGGTTGAAAATAATCACCTGTAACTTGATCTTGATGTAGAGACGTATCCTCCCACGAACTACTAGAATTAACTAACTCTTCATTCTTAACATATTTATTCATTCAGTGGATATTTATTAAGGGTATTCAATCCCCTGGCTCTATGCTAAGCACACAATATCCCACACACAGGTAAGTTCTTGAATTCCCTTTCAATTATTCTTGAACCTGAGTTAAAACTAGTGTATTTAATCAATGTTTCCCAGTAGCAAGTTCCTGAATGTGTACTTGTCCATGATAAGTGTTTCTCATGTTCACAAAAACAATCAAACAAACAACAATCAAATATTTGTACATATTATTACAAATGTAAGATATATATATTTTACTAAGGGTATGTTTTTCCAACTTTTGGTGTCAAAACAGTCTTCATTTCATAACATAATAGTTATAATAAATGGTAGAATTTTTTAAAATGTCCTTTCCAGAGAAATTAAAATTGTATAACCTTAAAGGAAAAATAATATTAAAAAATAGACAAAAACCCAACTTAATGCATCTTACAGTTTAATGGTGGAAAAATAAAACAAACAGTTTCGGTAGATTGTGATACATCCTAGAATAGAAGTGAGGATATGATACTATGTTGGGACAGAGGAAGAAGGAACAGTCTATTCTGGGGTGTCAAGGGAGAATTTGTAAAGGAGATGATATTAATATGGTTCAGGAAAGATGAGTAGAATCCATTGTTTAATGAAAGGAAGAATATGCCAGGCAGAGGGAACAATGCAAAAGCTTGAAGCCACAGAAGGATATGGGCACTTCCCAAGAATGACTAGAGTTTTTTATGGAGGGAAGAAGGGAAGGGAAGTAGGGGGATCTGGAAGGGGAGTAAGCCAAGATGAGGTCACACAAAGCCCCTTATACTTTGGTGATTTATGGCAAGTTTGCATGTTAGAGAGATGATACTGACAGTGTGGAGGACAGACTTAAGAGAACTAGACCAAGGTTTAAGAGAACAAGTAGAAAGCTATAATAAGAGTTCAGTACAAAGAATGATAAGGGCCTGAACCAAGGCATCAGGAAGGAAATAATAAAAAGTATCCAAGAGCAGTTTAGGAGGGAGAATACATAGGAACATGTGATGAAGTAAATGTGAAGAATGAAACCCTGGCAGATAAAACATAGTCAATAGTAATTGTTGAAGATAATTTTGAGAAGTTAAATGTAGTATAAGCCAGAGAGGAAATAAACTTTAAAAACGTAAGTTTATTAAGGGCAGTTTTAGACATACTGAGCTTAAGCTCTGTGGAATATCTATGGTATATCACTGTATGTCGTGTAGTTAAAGTAGAGGAGAAAAACAGAAAGACATTGAGTGCCCTATGAAAACTCTATAAAGATGTAGAAGTAGTGAACATCACTCTGTGGATATATACTTGTGTTTCTCAGATACTCTAAAACAAACATTTGCCACCTCTTGCAATCTCATTTGTAGTGAATTAATTGCTCTAATTCATTAAGTATGTTTATGACTAATCTTTGCCTTTGAAAGGCTGATTCAAATTCCAAAGCATGAAAACATATTTTTAGTACTGATAATATCATGAATTAGAGAAAGAAATGCTTTAGAAAGTATGAGGTTTTTTATGTTTTATCTTCTGAATCCTCAGAAACTCATGAAATCTGAAACACCAGCAACATCATCAATTACTAACAAGTAGCACTTGGCAGATACTAGAGCACTTGACATATGTTAGATAATTTAATCTCACATTTTTATCAGGTAGGTGTTAATATTATTACCATTTTACAGATGAGCAAAGTGTAGCACAGAGAGTTTAAGAAAGTTGCTTGGGTCTCACAGCTTGTAAATGGCAAATTTTGACCAGACCTTCTATGTTTGTAACCACTTCGCATACTACAGTGTTTACACAAAGCAAAAATTTGTTCGCATTTTAAAGATACGGAACTCAAGTCCAAATTTTTTCTGTTGCTTTTCTGTAATTTTAGACAAAGCACTCAAGTTCTGCATAAAATCTGTGCAAAGTAAATGGTATTAAGAATGATTTGTAATATGGGGCGCCTGGGTGGCGCAGTCGGTTAAGCGTCCGACTTCAGCCAGGTCACGATCTCGCGGTCCGGGAGTTCGAGCCCCGCGTCGGGCTCTGGGCTGATGGCTCAGAGCCTGGAGCCTGTTTCCGATTCTGTGTCTCCCTCTCTCTCTGCCCCTCGCCCGTTCATGCTCTGTCTCTCTCTGTCCCAAAAATAAATAAACGTTGAAAAAAAAATTAAAAAAAAAAAAAGAATGATTTGTAATAAAATTATTAGAATAGGGCCAATAATGATTTACTGTTTCCACCATATAATTTTGCTCTTGCCATTTTTAAGAAGGAAATTAGCTAACAGTGAGGGCAATATTTGACTTAATATCATAACTTAATATTTTCCTTAATATCATTAAATTAACTGTTTAGCAACACATACACATTCTGGGTTTTTTTGTTGTTTTTTGGGGTTTTTTTTTACATCCTGATTTTTAATACATGTGTTCATGTCTGAATGAAAGTGTCTGATTATTTTCTTCCCAAGACCTTCAATACAAATCATATCTTCTAGTATGGACTTACTCTTTGTTATAAAACAATGTTGTAAGTGCTTTCCTCCATTAATTTTAGAAATGTAAAATTTTGTGACAGAAAATTTAACTATGACGGAATAACTTTAATTGTTTTTAAATGTTTAACAAATGTTTATTATTGGAAATCTAAAAGACTATGTTTGAAAGAATTTATCCTAAGGAAAGAAATGTTTGAAATAGTGTAAAGGTATTTTCACCCTGATCACTTGTTTCTAAATGGAGAAAGAACTCAGATTTACATTTTAATATAATTTGTAACACAAATCTTGATGAATACAAGGACTAGTCTAATCAACAATTGCAGACATTTTACAGTATCATTAATGATAAAATTTGTGTAAAACATAATTTACTTTTGATCCTTTAAGAAAAAAAATAGATCCTTAATATTGATAAATGAAGTACAAACTAATTGGATATTTATTATATCAGGAACTTTTATTCTTAGTGCTCACATATATCAACTGAATACAGTTCATCACAATCACTCATTGACAAAAATGCACCTGTATTGTAAATACCAGACTTGTAGAAAAACTTCTGTTTAATCTTGGGTGGTCTCTTTGCCCAGGTTTGATTAAATATGTCTTTTCACAACAGGTGACTTTTTAATTGTTTTCTTATGGCAACCCATTTATTCCTCAGGCTTTGTTTGGCTTGCATTAGTTTTCAGAGTTAATGACCATGTGTGAGAACATGCTGAGTACAGGTGGCCAATGGCTTTGCTGAGAATGTGGGTGTTATAGCAAATGCAGCGGGCAAGTGATTTAACTTTACCAATTAATACAGTGGTGAATAGTTCCCTAACCCTCAAGGCCTTTCAAACAGAAAACAAGCTCAGAATAGGCACTTGGTAATGCAAGTATGAAATAAAGAATAAAGCAGCTTGTTCTTTGTATTTATTGGGCTTCCTTTCTTTAGTGGGCTCTGAGTCTTTTCCCTTGTGCGGCTTAAGGGCTCAAATCAACTTTTTCAGAGAGGCTTCTTTTCTGTGTGGGCAGTTCTATTAGTAAACTGAGCATTTTTCTCCCTCTGACTTTTTGCATCTTATTGTTCTTCTGGAAGCCTGTCAGGCTAGCGATTTGAGTCCCTGGGGCTGCCGTGCTTATTTTCTCGTAGCCAGCAGCCATGGGAATTGCAATGATGAACAGCATTATGATTCCTAGCACCCAAAATAAATTCTAGTTACTTGATATCCTCAAGATAAATTCAATAATTGAGGTTGAATTAGTAGTAAAATAATTACGCATAGGCAGTCCTGACTGAGAACAACCGAGAGGAAAAGTGAGATCTTTGGACTACCTTGGCTGCCAGAAACTAGCACCAAACACAGAAAGAGCTTTTCCACTGGGCTTAATGTTTTGTTTTGTTTTGTTTTTCTTTCCTTTCTGACAAAAGGAACATTTGTATGCAATTAGCTTAGGTAAAGGAAATAGCATCTGAAGTTTTGTTTTCCAATTGGAATGTCCCCAATGACCAGCTATGAAGACACTTGGAATATTTGTTCAGTCTTGGTTAGGTATGCATGGGGGTGGGGCAGTTTTAACAAATGCAAGTGCAATTGCCAAGTATTGGTAAGTTTCAAAATTATGCAAGTACAAATTATGAAAAAAATATACTTAAAAAATTTGTAAGTGAAATGTACTGAATTTAAGTACAACACTATCTCAGGATTGTAAAAACCCTTTGTGTTTTGTGATTTGTGCTACATTGCCAAAAACAATGAACACAGCAGGTTTCTACAAGTGTCAGTATGATGACCTGTCAACAATTAGGGGGAGGGGAATTATAGACAATGCCTACCAATAGTCGGAGTTCATTTTAAACCAATAAGAAAATAAGAACAATGTAATCTACAAGGACATCTATGTAAGTTGTACTACATCTAGTTTCCTTTCAGCACATCAACTAATTCCTCTATTTTCTAACAGAGAAAAAGGAGGGGTTGAAATTTTATTGGACTTTTTTTGTAAGTAATCAAATGTCTTCAAAATTATTTCAAAATGTTTGATTTTTGGATGTGACCATTCTGATTCTTCATATTGTGACCAAACATTGAAACTTTGAATGCACATAGTATTTATACTATTTTAAACACTTAAAAATAATTTTTTTACATTTATATATTTTATATAACTATATATATTATATATTTATATTATATATATATAATATATATATATATAGTCTTGAATTCTAACATATCAGTTGACTTCAGTGGTTACTTCTTTAAAAATGAATCGATATGACTTATTGGGGAAAAGAAAGCCTTAATACTATAATACTATAAGAAAAACCAGACTTGTTTCCCACCTTCTACCACCTCCTCCTCTCTTAATTCATTGTCATATGCAATATACCTATGCTGGGGCACCTGGGTGGCTCAGTTGGTTGAATGTCCGACTTGAGCTCTCAGGTCATGAATTCGCGGTTGATAAGTTGGAGCCCTATGTCAGGCTCTATGCTAACAGCTCAGAGCCTGGAGCCTGCTTCAGATTCTGTGTCTCCCTCTCTATCTGCCCCTCCCCCATTCATGCTCTGTCTCTCTCTGTCTCAAAAATAAGTATTAACATTAAAAATTTTTTTTTTAAAAAAGAAATATACCTGTGCTTCTGAGTATTTCAAAACGAAGGAGTAAATAATAAATTGAGAACAGGAAGGGGGTGATTCCTCTCTCCCAGTTTTCTTGATAGTAACATTTACATATAGGTTAGGTTAGAACATTGTAACCTAGGGGCAGGAGCGAAGATCTCTACCTCAAGCTTGGAAGTGCTTTCTAATGTGACCTCACATGTTCAAAGTAAACAAAAACAAAAACAAAAAAAAAAAAAGAAAGAAAGAAAGAAAAACCCAACAAAACAAAACAACAACAACAAAAAACAATGAGTTTCTTCCACCTTGTTTATAATAGTTACGTTTACCTCTTGATGCCCTTGAGTATTTACTGCAGTAAATTGGTAGCCAAGACATTCTTGTCTTAAAAAACTACTAGAAATTCGAGTTTCTAAAATGAGAGTAGAGTGTGAGTCAGGGGCAGGAGAGATTTAGTGGCTGAACTGAACACCTGTGACAAACCTATTTTAAATGTACTCTGCCAACCCTGTCCTAGATCTTCTTTCCTCAGTTCTGCAATTCCTTTGATATTTATTATCAAATAATAAATATAAAAAGTCACCACCTCTTCCAAGTCAAGCGAGAAGACCTCCAAAACTATTCCTTCTTTCACAGGAATAAGGTCTTTTTCTTATTGTTCTTTCACTCTTATTATAGAATTTACTAGGCAACTTCAGGGGGCTTTATTAATTCTATGGGCCAATTTGAAGAGATTGATATCTTTAGAATACTGAGTTTTCATGTTTAATGATATATTTCTCCATCGTTAGGTCTTCATTATTAACTTTAAGTAAAGTTTTAATGTTTTTTTTGTAAAAGGCTTAACTATCTTTCATTAGATTTATCTGAACGTTCTTTATGTTTTCTTGCTATCTTAAATATTTTCTAGTCACATTTTCTTATTACAGTTGATGTATTGATGACAACTGATGTATGATTGATCAATTGATTTTCCATATTGATTTGTATCCAGCAATTTTACCAAACTCTCTTTATAATTCCAGTAACATACTTTTGTGTATTGGTATTTTGGTTGTTTATTGCTTTATAACAAACTACTATAAAACATAATGGCTTAGGGGTGCCTTGGTGGCTCAGTCAGTTAAGTGTCTGACTTCATCTCAGGTCATGATCTCACACTCTGTGAGTTCGAGCCCCGCGTCAGGCTCTGTGCTGACAGCTCAGAGCCTGGAGCCTGTTTCAGATTCTGTGTCTCCCTCTCTCTCTGCCTCTCTCCTGCTCATGCTCTGTCTCTGTCTCAAAAATAAATAAAAAAAAATAGTACCTTAAAGTAACTATTTTATTATATTTCACAATTTTTGTGGGCCACTTTGGCTTATAGGTTTCCTTCTGCATGCTGCGCTAGTCTATTTTGATGTCAAAATTATGCTGACTTCAAAAAAATCTCCTGGGTAGATTTCTCTTATCAGCTCCAACATGTAAAGAGCTTAGAAGTCATAACTCCCACTGTTACAAGTGAAATAAAGAAATGAACAAAGTCAAAATCAATGATTTTTCATAGGTCCCTCAAGAGAATTGAGGTCACAAGGCAAACTACCACCTCAAGATCTGGAGAGAGAGGTAAATATGTATAGTCAGAGCTAAGATCAGCTTACCCAAACCCCAAGATATTGGAGACAATAATGGGGCTTTAGTACAACAGTGGATTGCAACTTTTAGAGGGTATAAAATACAGACTCTATTTTAGAAGGAGTTCTTCAGGAAACCCAAGGACAGTAGGGGACAAAAGCAAACAAATAAACAAACAAAAGAAAACAAACAAACAAAAACATGGAAACTATAAGAAACCAAGGCCTCTGGCATCTACAGCAATATTGTGCATGAAACAGCTTAGTTCCCAGCCAGAGTCACATGAAGCCTGACCAAAAGCCCTATTACCACAGTTCCTATTATTCGATACTTCGTGTCTAGCTTTCAACAAAAATTTACATAACATGTTAAAAAGGCAAGTAAAAACAGTCTGTGAAGACAAAGCAAACATCTTTGAATCCGTTAAAGCTATTTTTTTTGAATCCTCAGATAGGAATTTTAAAATAACTATGATTAACATATTAAGAACCCCCAAGAAAAATTATCCTGCATGTAAGAACAGATTTAATGAAAGCAGAAGGATGGAAACACTAAGAAAGAAAAGAAAAGCTAGACATAAAAAATTGTGTAACAGTAACAAAAAAAAATGCCTTTGGTAATCTCTTTAGTAGACTGGGCAGAGATGAATAAAGAATCAATTTGCTGAACTATATATCAATAGAAACTTTCCAAACTAAAATTTATATAAAAAATGAGAAAAAGGAATATAATATCCAAGAACTATGTGACAAAAGTGTAATATATGTGCATAGAGGCAGAACAAGGAAAAGAAAGAAGCACAAAAAATATTTGAAGTAATAATGGATGAGAATTTTTCAAAATTAATGACAGTCACCTAACCACAGACCTGGCACTCTAAGAACACCAAGCATAATAAATATCAAAAAATCTGCACCTAGACACATACATTCAAAGTGCAAATAAATCCTAAAAGGAGTCAGGAGGGATACTGGGCCAGGAGGGATACTTTACTTAGAGGAACAAGGAAAAGATCAGAAATGATGCCAGCAAGAAGAGGGTGGAGTAAAATATAATGTTGAAAGAAAGAAAAAAGTGAATCCAGAATTCTGCATCTAGTGAAATTATTCTTCAAAAGTGAAGGAGAAATAAAGGCTTTCTCAAACAACAACTAAGAAAAGTTTCTGCCAGCAGAACTGCCTTGCAAGAAATGGTAGAAGAAATTCTTTCTTTTTTAACGTGTACTTATTTTTGAGGAGGAGAGAGCACAAGGAGGAGACAGGCAGAGAGAGGGGGACAGAGGATCCGAAGCAGACCCTTCACTGACAGCAGAGACCCGACATGGGGGCTCAACTTGTGAACAAGAGATCATGATGTGAGCCAAAGTCGGACTCTCAACAGACTGAGCCACCCAGTCTTTTATCTGGTGCCCCAGATAAAAGAAGTTCTTTAGGGAGAAGGAAAATTACATAGGTCAGAAACTTGGATTGATGTAAAGAAAAGAGCATCAGAGATGGAATAAATAAAATTAAAATGTTTATGTTTCTTATTCTTAATGATCTTCAAGACAGCTGCTTAGAGAAATAGCAACTCTGTGTTAGGTGATTGTAGCATATGTATAAATAAAATAAATAACAGCAATGTGTTAAGTGAGGGAAGAGAGGAATTGGAAATACTCTATTGTAAGGTAGCTACATTGCAATAGGTAGGGTTAGATTATATATATATATATATATATATATATATATATATATATATATGGAGAAATCTGGAGTAACTGCCTAAAAGTTTTAAAAATATAATTGATAGACTAAGAGATGAAAGAAAATAGAATCATATAAAAGTTATAAACATAAAAGGTTAACAGTACCAAACACTGGAAAGGATGTACAACAAGAAGTCTCATTCATTGCTGGTGAGAATGCAAAATGGTACAGCCACTTTGTAAGACATTTGATAGTTTCTTACAAAACTGAAAACACTTTTACCATACAATCCAGCAATCATGCTCTCTGGTGTTACTCAAAGTAGCCCGATTTTTCTTTTTAAGTGTTTTTTACTTGGGTATAATTGAGACACAATGTTACATCAGTTTCAGATATATATTTTAGTGATTTGACAAGTTTATACATTATGCTAGGTTCACTGTGAGTATAACTACCATGTGCCCCATTACATCACTATTACAGTATCATTGACTGTCCTTCTCTCCTTCATCCATTTTTCCCAACCCCCCACTCCTCCTCCTCTCTGGCAACCATCAGATGAGTCTCTGTATTTATAGTTCTGATTCTGCTTTTTGTTGATTAATTTTTTTAGATTCTATTTATGATTACAATCATACGGTATCTGTCTTTCTCAGTCTGATTTATTTTACTTACCATAATACCCTCTAGATCCTCCATGTTGTCTGAAATGGCACAATCTCCTCCTTTTTCATGGCTGTGTAATATTTTTTGTGTATATATGCCACAGTTTCCTTATCCATTTGTCTTGATGAACATCTAGGTTGCTTTCATGTCTTGGCTATGTAAATAATGTTGCAATAAAAATAAGAGTACATATATCTTTTTGAGTTAGTGTTTTCATTTTCCCTGGGTAAGTACCCAATAGTTGAATTATTGGATCATATGGTGTTTCTATTTTTAATTTTTTGAGGAACCTCCATACTGTTTTCCACAGTGGCTGCAACCATTTGCCCTCCAACCAACAATGCAGGAGGGTTTTTCTCCACATCCTTGCCAACACTTCTTTCTTGTGGTTTTGATACTAGCCATTTTGACCACAGTGAGGTGATAGCTCATTGTGGTTTTGATTTGCATTTCCCTGATGATTAGTGATGTTGAATATGATACTTCCACGTGTCTGTACACAATCTGTATGTATTCTTTGGAGAAATGTCTGTTCAGGTCCCTGCCTATTTTAATTAGATTATTTGGGTTTGTTTGGTGTTGAGTTGTGTAAGATCTTTAAATAATTTGGATATTAACCCTTCGTTGCATATACCATTTGCAAATATCTTCTTGCATTCAGTAAATTGTCTTTTTGTTTTCTTGATTGTTCCCTTTGCTGTGCAGAAGCTTTTTATGTAGACTCAATAGTTTATTTTTGTTTCTGTTTCCCTTGCCTTAGGTGACATGTCTAGAAAAATGTTGCTATGACTGATGTTAGAGAAATTACTTCCTGTGTTATCTTCTAGAATTTTGATGGTTTCAGGTCACACATTTAGGTCTTTAATCTATTTTGAGTTTATTTTTGTGAATGGTGTTAGAAAGTAGTCCTTTTTTATTCTTTTGCATGTAGCTGTCCAGTTTTCCCAGCACCATTTACTGAAAAGCCTACCTTCTCCCCATTGTATATTCTGGCCTCCTTTGTCATAGATTAATTGATCATAGAAATGTGAGTTTATTTCTGGGGTCTCTATTATGTTGCATTGATCTATGTGTCTATTTTTTGTGCCAGTACCATACTGTTTTGATTACTGTAGCTTGGTGGTATGTCTTGAAATCTGCAATTGTGATACCTTTAGCTATTCTTCTTTCTTCAGATTGCTTTGATTGTATATGATCTTTGTGGTTCCATACAAATTTTAGTATTAATTGTTCCAATTTTGTGGAAAATGCTTTTAGTATTTTGATAAGGATTTCAGTGAATATGTAGATTTCTTTGGGTACTATGTACATTTTGACAATATTAATTATTCCAGTCTATGAGCATGAAGTATCTTTCCATTTGTTTGTGTCATTTGTGTGTAATTGAAGACAATTACTTTCACCAGTGTTTTATAGTTTTCAGAGTACAAATCTTTTACCTCTTTGGTTAAGTTTATTCCTAGGTATTTTATAATATTTGGTGCAGTTGTAAATTGTAGTTTTTTTTTTAATTTTATTTCTGCATCATTGCTATTAGTGTATAAAAACGCTACCAATTTCTGGGTATTAATTTTGTATCCTGTCACTTTACTGAATTTTTTTATTACTTTTAGTAGTTTTTTTTAATGGAGTCTTTAGGATTTTCTGTATATAATATCAGGTCATCTATATATAGTGACAGTGTAACTTCTTTACCAATATGAATGGTATTTATTTATTTTTCTGTTCTTTTTCAGTTTTTCACTATTGACAGTGATGTAAGCTGTGGGTTTTTTATATATGGTCTTTATTGTGTCGAGGTACATTCTCTCATTTTGTTGAGAGTTTTTATCATGAATGGATACCGAATCATGTCAAATGCTATTTCTACATCTATTGAGATGATCATATGATTTTTTTGAGAGATAGAGCATGCATACAAGCACGAGAGGGGCATAGGGAGAGGGAGAGAGAGAAACTTAAGCAGGCTCCATACCCAGCATGGGGACCAGTGTGGAGGCTTGATCTCATGACTGTGAGGTCATGACCTGAGCCATAATCAAGAGTCAGATACTTAACCAGCTGAGCCATGCAGGAACCCTGATCATATGATTTCTATCCTTTGTTTTGTTGATGTGGTATGTGACACTGATTTGTAAATATTGAACCATCCTTGCATCCCAGAAATAAATCCCATCTGATCATGGTGAATGATCTTTTCAATGTATTGTTGTATGTGGTTTACTAATATTGTGTTGAGGAATTTTGCATCTATGTTCATCAGGGATATTGGCCTGTAATTTTTTTTCTTTTGTCTTTCTTTTTTTTTTTTGTGGAAACTTTGGTTTTGGCATCAGGGTAATGCTGGTTTCATAGAATATATTTGGAAGCTTTTCTTCCTCTTCTAGTTTTTTTTTAGAATAGTTTGAGGAGAATGGGTGTTAACTCTTTTTAAATGTCTGGTAGAAATCATTTGTGAATCTGTCCAATCCTGGGCTTTTAATTTTTGGTAGTTTTTTTGATTATCAATTTAATTTTGTTACTTGTAATTGGTGTTCGGTTTTGGAAGATTGTATGTTTCTAGGAATTTATCCACTTCTTCTAGTTTGTCTAGTCTGTTGGCATATATTTGTCATAGTAATATCTTACAATCTTTTGTATTTCTGTGGTGTCATTTATTACTTCTCCTCTCTCATTTCTGATTTTATGTATTTGGGTCATTTTCCTTTTTTTCTTGATGCATCTGGCTAAGGTTTGTCTATTTTGTTTACCTTTTCAAAGAACCAACTCTTGGCTTCATTGATTTTTTTCTATTGTTTTTTAGTCTCTATGTCATGTATTCCTTCTCTGATCTTTATTATTTCCTTTCTTCTACCTACCTTGGGCTTTGTATAGTTCCTTTAGGTGGAAGGTTAGATTGTTTATCTTGTTTCTTGAGGTAATCCTGTATTGCTATACTTCCCTCTTCAAACTGCCTTTGCTGGGTTCCAGAGATTTTGGACTGTAGTGTTCTTTTTCATTTGTCTCCATGTATTTACTATACATTGATTGTTTACTATAATATTTAGTCTGCACATGTTGGTGTTGTGTGTGTGTGTGTGTGTGTGTGTGCGTGTGTGATTTATTTCTAATTTCATACTACCATCAGAAAAGATGTACAGTATAATTTCAATTGTCTTGAATTTATTGAGGCTTATTTTATGACTAATATGTGATCTATTCTGAAAAATGTTCCATGTGTGGTTGAAAAGAATGTTTATCCCATTGTTTGGGATGAAATATTCTGTATATATCTGTTATGTCCACCTGATCCAATGTGTCATTCAAAGATACTTTTTCCTTATTGATTTTCTGTCTGGGTGATCTACCCATTAATGTAAATGAAGTGTTAAAGTCCCTTACTGTTATTATATTACTATGGCTTACTTCCTTTATGTTTGTTATTAACTGCTTTAAGAATTTGGGTGCTATCATGTTTATAATTATTATATCTTTTTGTTGGATTGATCCATTTATCATTGTGCAATGTCTTTGTCTCTTGTTTTAAATTTTTTTTAACGTTTATTTATTTTTGAGGCAGAGAGAGACAGAGCATGAATGGGGGAGGGTCAGATAGAGAGGGAGACACAGAATCCGAGACAGGCTCCAGGCTCTGAGCGGTCAGCACAGAGCCCTACGCGGGGCTCGAACTCACGGACCGCGAGATCATGACCTGAGCTGAACTTGGACGCTTAACCGACTGAGCCACCCAGGCGCCCCTGTCTCTTGTTTTAAAGTCTATTTTGTCTGATACCAGTATTACTACCTTGGCTTTTTTTTTTTTTTTTTTTGCCTCCATTTGCATAGTGAATGTTTTTTCATCCCTTCACTTTCAGTTGTATATGTGTTTAGGTTTGAGGTGAGTCTCTTCTAGACAGCATACAGATGGGTCTTGGGTTTTTGTTTGTTTTTAAAGCCATTCTGCCACTCTCCATCTTTTGATTGGAACATTAAGGCCATTTACATATAAAGTAATTATCCATAGAGGTGCCTGTGTGGCTCACTTGGTTAAGCATCTGACTTCAGCTCAGGTCATGATCTCATGGTTCATGAGTTTGAGCCCTGCATCAGGCTCTGTGCTAATAGCTCAGAGCCTGGAGCCTGCTTCAGACCTGTGTCTCCCTCTCTCTCTGCCCCTCCCCTGCTCACACTCTATCTCTCCCTCTCCCAAAAAAAATAAACATTTAAAAAAGAATTTAAAAAAGGTAAATAATTATCAACAGGTATGTACTCATTGCCAATTTAAAAATTTGTTTTCTGGTCATTTCATAGTTCTTAGTTCCTTTCTTTTTCTCTCACTCTCTTTCTTTGTGATCAATGAGTATTTATAGTGTTTTGTTTGGCTTTCTTTCTCTTTATTTTTTGTGTATCTATCATAGATTTTGGGTGTGTGGTTATCATGAGGTCCATATATAACATCACAAATAAATAGCAGTACAAATAAATAGTGTGATAGTCATTTAAGTGCAAACATATTCTTAAAAACAAAACAAATGAAAAAGGAAAAAATCTTTCTTCTTATTTTTTCCCCTTCTCTTCCTTTTTCAGTCCCTTCTCCACATTTTATGTATATGTTGTTATATTTTACATCTTTTTATTCATATTATTTTATGTCTAATTATGGCCATTTCTTTTCCACTTAAAGAAGTCCCCTTGGGGGCGCCTGGGTGGCGCAGTCGGTTAAGCGCCCGACTTCAGCCAGGTCATGATCTCGCGGTCTGGGAGTTCCAGCCCCGCGTCGGGCTCTGGGCTGATGGCTCGGAGCCTGGAGCCTGTTTCCGATTCTGTGTCTCCCTCTCTCTCTGCCCCTCCCCCGTTCATGCTCTGTCTCTCTCTGTCCCAAAAATAAAAAAATAAAAACATTGAAAAAAAATTAAAAAAAAAAAAAGAAGTCCCCTTGGGGTGTCTGCATGGTGCAGTTGGTGAAGCGTCCAACTCTTAATCTCAGCTCAGGTCAATGATCTCACAATTTGTCAGTTCGAGCCCTACATCAGGCTCTGTGCTGATGGTACAGAGCCTGCTTGGGATTCTGTTTCTCCTTCTATCTGCCCCTCCCCTGCTTGTGTGTGTGCTTTCTCACTCTCTCAAATAAATAAAACTTTCAAAATTTTTTTTTAAAAAGAAGTCCCTTTACCATTTATTGTAAGCCTGGTTTAGTGGTGATAAACTCCTTTATCTTTTGTTTGTCTGGGAAACTCCTTATTTGTCCTTCACATCTGAATGGTAACCTTGCTAGGTAGAGTATTCTTGGTCTTAGGTTTTTGGGTTTCCTCCCCCCCCCCTTTCAGCTCTTTGAATATATTATGACACTCCCTTCAGACTTGCAGCGTTTCTGCCGAAAAATCAGCTAAGAGCCTTATATGTTTTCTCCTGGAGGTAACTTTTTATTTCTCTTGCTGCTTTTAAGATTTTCTTTTTCTCTTTAACCTTTAACATTTTAATTATGGGCCATGGTGTGGTCCTCCTTGGGTTCACCTTGTTTTTAACTTTCTATTCTTCTTGGACTTGGATATCTATTTCCCTCCCTGGCTAGGGAAATTTTCAGTTATTATTTCTTCAGATAAGCTTACTCTACTTTTCTCTCTCTTCTTCTTCTGGGACTCCTATAATATGAACATGTGTTCACCTGCTGTTGTCCAAGAGATCTGTTAATCCATTCTCATTCTCATTTTTAAAAGTTTTTTTCTTTTTACTCTTCAGTTTGTTTTCTTTCCATTACCCTGTCTTCCAAATCATTTACACATCCTTCTGCACTTGCTAACCTAATGTTGATTCCCTCTACTGTGTTTTTTTTTAATTTCAGTTATTGTATTCTTTGGCCATAGTTGGATCTTTTTAATATTTTCTATCTCTTAATTGAAGGTCTCACTGAGTTCTTCCATTCTTTTCTCCAGCCTAATGAATATCTCTATGGTCATTGCTTTAAACTCTTTATCAGTTTATTTCTCTTTCATTTAGTTTTTTTTCTGAGGTGTGGTTGTTGTTGTTCTTTCTTTTGGAGCATATTCCTCTGTATGTCCATTTTGTTTGGCTTTTCTGTGTTTGTTTCTATGGATTGGGTGAAATGGCCACCTCTCCTAAAGCTGAAGGAGTGGTCTCATGGATAGTGTCCCCTGTGCAGACTGTGCATGCTTGGTGACTTTTGCTGGCTGGCTGGAGGTGTGATTGCATATGCCTGTTACCATTTTAAGCCATGGCATGTCTCCATCTCTCTTGTTGTGCTCTTGCCACTCGCTCTATCTTTGGTTGTTTGGTGGCTGTTCAGTCAGCCCTCAGTTTTTCAGGCGGAGTTGTTCTATAAATAGGCATAATTTGGCATGTTCCATGGAGGAGTGAATTAAGAGTCTTCCTACATCAGGCTTGTCTTGAGCCAAAATTAGGCATTTTAGATGATATGGACAAATTTTGCAATAACTTCATAATTTGTTCATACTTCCTCCTTCTCCCTCTTCCCCCCTTCCCTCTGTCAGTATATTCTCAGCACAGTAGCCAAAATGATCCTATCCTGAATGTTCTTTGAGACCAAAAAATGCTTCATTTCCACAGGATTTTACACACAGATGTTCTGTGTCATGTGTTGGTTGATAAAATTATACCCTCCTGCATTTAGCTTCACACAGCCCATACGTTCCACCTGTGAGTCTCTAGTTTCTAGATGCAAGGCCAGAGTAGCCTGATTTTTATAAATAAGCAAAGACAATTCAATGGAGAAAGGATTGTCTTTTTAACAAATTGTGCTAGAACAATGTTACATCTACATGGAAAAAAAGAATAGAAAAAAAAACAATTTAGACACAGACTCTATACCTTTGACAAAAATATATAAATAATTCTTACAATTTAAATATAAGAAAACAAGCAACCCCATTTAAATATGGACAGAAGAAACACCTCATCAAAGAAGATGTATAATATAGATGGTAAATAGGCCTATGAAAAGATCTTCAACATCATATATCATTAGGGAATTTCGAATTAAAAAAAAACTATCACTACACACCTATTAGAATGGCTAAAAGGCAAAACACTGACAATAACTAAAATACAAAAACTGACACCTCCAAATTCTTGTGAAGATGAGAGCAACAGGAATTATCATTCACTAATGGTGAGAATTCACGATGGAATTCAGTCTTTGCAACTGATAGCTTGGCAGTTTCTTTCAAAACTAAACATAATCCTACCATATGTACCAACTATTACATCTTAGGTATTTACCCAACTGAACTGAAAACTTATGTCGACCCAAAACCTTCACACAATGTTTACAGTAGATCTATTTATAATCTCCGAAATCTAGAATCAAAGAAAATGCCCTTCAATTGGTGAATGGAAAATTGTGGTATACCCATACAATGAAACATTCAGTGATTAAAAGAAATGAGCTATCAATCCATGAAAAGACATGGAGAAACCCTTAAATGCATATTGCAAAATAAAAGAAGTAAGTCTGAAAATGCCATGTATTGTATTACTCCAATGATAGGACATTCTGGAAAAGGCAAAACTCTAGAGGCAGGAAAAGATTCATGGTTTCCAAGAGTTGGAGGGTAACAGGGTAAACATGAAAAAATACAGGGGATTTTTAGGGCTGTGAAACCATGGTATCTCCATAGTGGGTACATGGCATTATGTACTTGTCAAGACCTATACAACTATACAACACAAATAGCCTTAATATAAACTATGAACGTTATGGGCTTACTGATGGGCTCATTAATTAATTGTAACAAACACCACACTAAAGCATGTTACTAACAGGGGAAACTCTATGAGGAAGGGGTATATGGGAACTCTCCATACTATCTGCCCAAATTTTTGGTGAATCTAAAACCGTGCTAGAAACTAAAGTCTATTTTTTTTCATAATTAGAGAATAAAACCACTTTTTCTGTTATTCTTAAAAGTGTATTAAGAATTTGAGCAATTCTTTGTTCCATGTATTTTAGCTGTGACTGCTCATTAATGTTCTGCTAGCAGATGGGCAGGTCTGGAATTTCCAAAATGGCTTCGCTCACATGGAGTCTTGGCAGGAATGAATGAGCAGCTGAGCTTATGTGGGACTACCAATCTGAGTGTGGGTACATGCCCTCTTCAGCAAGCTGTTCGCAATGTAGTTCAACTTCGTACGTCGTGACCGGGGCACCCAGACAGAGAGTTGCACAGTATTGGAAAAAGAAGCTGCTGGTTTCTTAAAGCTTCAGCGCAGAAAGTGGTGCAGTTTCACTTTGCCATATTCTTCAAAGAGCCTACCAAGATTCAAGGACAGGAGACATAGAACCCGATTCTTGATAGGAAGGATATCAAACAATTCATGGCCCTCTTTAATCCACCACATTCTTAATAAGAATGCTGGCATCATTTCATCTTAATTAATAATATTTACTGTAGATGTTGCAGATGATTTTATGCCTTTTACTAGATGAATGAAATTTTCTTCTATCCCTAATTTGATATTTAATGAATCAATGTTGAACATTTTTAAATGCTTTTCCCTCATCTGAGACATTCATATGGGTTTTCTTCTTTATGCTATTAATGTGGTGTATTACACAGTAGGTAGATTCAATAACTGTAAATGAATCTCAAGTAAGAATGGCTTAAAGAAGATAAAAGTTTCTTTCTTTCTTATTTAATAAACCAGACATGAAGAATGCAAGTATGGTATAGAATCTGTTCCAGATTCTTTCTGCTTGTGCCTCCATTCCTCGTTGTGCTTATAAGGGTGTTGTATTGATAGCAACCTTTTTGCAAGCAAAAAAGGGAAAAAAGGTGAAATCCTTTTTATTTAAGGAGAACTGACAGAAGTTAAATGCATCACACCATCTGACATTCTTTTGGCCAGAATTTAGACCCAAGGCAGGACATATTTGCAAAGAAGCCTGGGAAATTAGTGTGCTGTTTTGGGAAAGTACATACTCACATTTAAAAAATTTTAAATAAATTTAAAAAAATACTGTATTTCTAGAAATGCAAATTCTTGGCAAAATTTGTATCTATGTGGAAGAAGAAAAAACAAATATTGGGACACTAAGTAGTCTTGACATTTGTGGTGACTTATAGGAATCAATGTTTTAACATTAATCCAAGGGTTGCATTTCTGGGATAAATGAAGTTTGTTCATGCTGAATCATCTTTTTTTTTTAAACAGTATTGATTTGGTTTGTTGCTGTTTAAAACTTTTTCTTTCATAAGAGAAATTGGCCTATATGTTTCCTTTTTTATACTATTCTAGTCTGTTTTAGTGTCAAAGTTACGACAGTCTCAAAAAATTAATTTGGGAGTAAAACCATTTTTAAAAATATCATTTTTATATATGTTGATACTATTTCCTTGAAGTTGGGACTGTTAATTCCATGGATATACTATCAACCTAAATTCATGTTAGTTACTTTTTTCTGACCATACGGATAGTATGTATGAGCACAATCTGAAATGAGGGTTGGCTATTTTTCCTCTCTTCCAGATGCCAAGCTGAAGGTAGGTTTTGGTTGCTTTGTTGATTTTTCTTTTGTTTTTCTGTCACTTTCTGTTTGGCAGTTTCATTTCCCTTTTATCCTTCCAATGTCAGTGAAATCCTTTTTTCTTTTTTTTTTTTCCACACCTCCCCCCCCCCCCCCAGCTTTATAGGAGGAGTCCCTTTTTGGGCTCCTATTCTGGGCTAGACTATCTCCTTAGGCTAATTCCCATATAACTCTCAGAGCAGAAAATTCAAGGTATCCAGGTTTTTTCCATAAGGTAAAAGTAGGCTTTGTGGCTGATTACTTTCCAATGTTCTCATTTTGATTCTCTGTGGGATTCTTCATATCTTGCCACCTCAGCAATGCAGATATCAACATGTTTAGTCTTCCTGCCACACACAGTCCAGCAGCTTCAAGTGGGACAGAGTATGAGGTCTATTTTACTGCAAGAAAGGCATATAGATCATAACTCTTACTGCTCCTTCATTTAAACATTCTATCATTAAATAGGGTCAATTTCTTAACTCTCTTATCACATGAATGTAATTAAAGTTTGCACATTACTTTTAGCACAATGTATAAGTAAATAGTGAAAAGGTAATTAAGTGTAATGTTCCAGGTAATTGTTTCTTTCATATTTTGAGTGAATGGGATGCCTAAAGAATATATCAGATTATAGCATACAGAATGCTGTTTGTACTCCTCAACCACACATTTAAAAAAATCTCAAAATTGGCCTCAATTCATGTTTCTATGCGTACAGGTTGGGCTCCTATACAGAGAAGTCCATATTGTTTCACGAAAATTATCTTCACCATCTCGCCTTGCTGCCTGTGATACTCTATCTGCATTGAGTTTTAATTTTATACACACCTATCAAAATCTTCCTTGCTGTTAATGCCCCAGTCACTTTTCAGATCCACAAACCACACATATCTTTTCCTCTATATTACCAAAACACATTTTCAAAGACTTATCAAAAGTTTTTGTGATTCGTATTGTAATCATTGCCTACCTGTAATTGTGATCAGTATGCCTACCTGTCTCTCTAAACCATATCACTTGTGAGGACAGAGAGAATGCTTCAATCATGTTGGAACCCCCCTAGGAGGTCTAGAACTTTACTCATTAGTGTACTTGCCAGTATATACTTACTGAATTTAATTGTCTTTCCCTCTTTCTGTTTCTGTGAAATCACAGCACAGTAGGTATAGACCCCTAAAGTTATTTATGTCAGGCATTGGAGATATTTTCCACTGACACGTAAACTTAAATATAATAGAATAAAACAAAAATGAATAAGTAAAATCACAAGGATAGAGGACACTTTAACAAAATAACGGGATTTCTGAGTGGAAGGTTGTAGGCTAAAATGCAGAAGTCTCTGTGGGCCTCTTGGGACAATGCAGCTGTACTGCTGGCTGCAGTCTATAGTTTAAGAGATATTTTCTGAGTCTGTTGTTGTTATTAATTTGAGAAGAAGAGGTCTCTGTAGAGGAAAAAAATCCAGGATTTTTTGTTTCCTTTTCCATCACTCACAGTCACTGTAATGTCAACACCATTTAGGTCAAATTTCAGGCATTCAAAATGTGCAGCTTCGTCCAGCTGCAAGAACTAAAACTTTGCAAGAGCACTACAGCCTGACCAATAAAATGTGTCTGAGGGTGTTAGTAACAATTAACAGGTGTGTACCTTCTCCAGAAAGTTTTCATATGACATGAAATGTATAAAGTAGTACACTTGGATTATAAAAGAATTACATATAAGCAAATATATGTCTGTTTCTACTAATGGATCTCAAAGAATTGGAGTTACTCAACCATGTAAATACAGGTAACAAAAGGGAGCCTCAGTCTTCATCAAAGACTGCCTTTTGGATAAGGTCACAGAGTCTGCTTCCCAACAACCTGTCCTTGAAAACTTCTCTTCCATCACCAGAAGGATTAAAATCCTCTTTAAGTTACTAAACTTAACCAGCCTTCAGTTTCTTCATGTATAAAGTGGAGATAATAATATCAAGCTGATGGTGTCATTATGAGAATTCAACACAGTAATACAGGTATTGGTTCTAGCCCAAGATAAGCAACCATTAAATGTTAGCAAGTCTTTTTAAAATTATTTTATCATTATTAAACTGCCATGGAATGCTATCCTTCTACCTCTCTCATGTCTCCCTTCTTCTGTCTTCATCTTCATCATGCTGTCTAGTAGCTTAGCCATGCCCACTTCTTGGCTGTGAGCCACGCCCTTCCTCTCTACTCTGCCAAAACCCACACAGTTAGGTCAATAATACACTTACAACCCGCCTACATCTCCCGCCCCTTTGTTCTTCAGCTATTTCCCCCTTGCCAATCCTCACATTTCAATAACGCCTACTGCCCAATTTCTCTTCCCACGTTTATAAACTGAAGCAAGTCGCTCAACAATAGTGACCAAGTCAAGTGACCTCAGCTGGGCTCTCAATGTATCTCAGCAAATCTTTTATTTATCACTTGTTGACTCCCTATTGCATTCCTAGTTGCAGCTGTTCCAAATGTTTCCGCTACGCTCAAGTCCCTAATCCCAGTGCTCCTCCCTCCCTTCCTAGCACATAACCTAACCTCCTACTGAGAAAATTGAAACCATCCCAGCCTAAGCTTACCCAAATGCCTCCTCCTTCTACTCAGAAAATCTGTGCATCTCTGCCTCTTTGTTTTTGCTTTGTCTTGAGGAAATTGTTTCCTTTGCAGGGTAACAGCAGCATGCACTGGTGGAGTGCTTTGGGTCTGGAGTCAGAGTTAATACTCTTTGTTGACATGGTATGACCTTAACAAGTTTTTCAACTTCACAGCCTCAATGTCATCATCTCCAAAGTGGATGTGCAATTTTCTAACTTGAAGGGTAATAAAGGGCAATTAACAGATTTTTTAACAGATAGTAAACATTTAACAAATTACAACTATTATTATTATTTGAGACGCTAAGGCTCTTAACGTGCATCCTTGAGCCTATCTATCCTAATAAAGATGGTAATGATAATAATGATGATGATAAAAGTAAATTATAATCTCTATGCATTTCCTAGTAAGTTTCTTCCTCAATCATCTCTTTTGTTTCTTAATTCTCTAACTCAACCCAATTCGTTGGCTATTTCTTTCTGTTATACATGGTCAAATCTTCCTTTTCCTTTAAAAGAAAAATAAAAAGCTTTCCCTCTTTTCAAGCTAAAACCCTATTTTTCCAACTTGTGACCAGAATCTTGGAAAAAATTGTGCTCTACTTCCCATTTTTATCTTCCAAAATAGTTCTTGAAGCTCTTTAATACAGCTCCCCTACCCTACTAAACTCTTCCTTGAAAAGTACCGTTGAACGCATTCATATTGAACAGTTATTTCTCAGTCTCCAGCCTCAGACTCTCTTGTACCTCTTGTTCTCACTCATGCACTCCCTTATCTAGTTTCTGTACTTCATGCAAACATTGTTCTCTTCTTTCTCTATATCTTTTACATGCTATTATTGTTCATTCAATTGCCAAAATTTAGCCACTCTACAAGGTTCAGTCCTTGGCTTTATCCCTGTATTTTTCCTGAGCAATCATATTAATTACCATAACCTTAATGACCAGATTCTCATAGTTGATGCTTATGCTTAGGCAATTTTGTATTTCTGCAATATGTTTTTTTTTTCTCATCAATATGACTACTTGTATTTTAAGTTTTGTATTTGTTTTAATGTTTCCTTTTCTACTTTTTTTAAAACTTTATGCTTCTAATTGGCTCTAAATATCTACACCTGGAAATCCTATCTAAATTAAAATGGAGCATGAAAACATACATCTATCTTATTTCCTGGAAAAAAATGGCTTTTCCTTTTTGATCCTTATTTCTGTCAATAATTATTTCATATTTTAAGTCACCCAACTTTGAAATAGTGAAGATATTATCAGCAACAATTATCATCGATCTCTACTCTCTGACAGATCCGGGCACACAGTACTGAGCATAATAGAACAGTTTCTGAATTTTTAAACATTACAGTCTAATATGAAGATACACATTGAACAACAAATACAAGTGTTATCAATATCAGAAAGGGGCAGTATAAGAACCCTTTAAATAGCAACGAGATTTAATTAGTCTGGAAAGCTAGTGAAAAGGTGTCACTGAAAGTTACCTGAAGGAGTGCCTGGCTGGCTCAGTCAGTTAAGCATCTGACTTCAGCTCAGATCATGATCTCATGGTTTGTGAGTTTGAGCCCCATGTCGGGCTCTGTGCTGACAGCTCAGAGCCTGGAGCCTGCTTTGGATCCTGTGTCTCCCTCTCTCTCTGCCCCTCCCTGCTTGTGCTCTGTCTCTTTGTCTCTCACAAATAAATAAACATTGACAAATTAAAGAAAGAAAGTTACCTGAAGATAGAGCTATGCATGGTGAAAAAGCAGAGAAAGCTGCAGCATGCAAGCAGAAAGAAGACTATTGCAAATCCCTTAATTTCTTTTTTAGACATTTGATTTTTAAGTATAGAAATGCAACTAATTTCTGAATATTGATTTTATATCCTGCAACTTTACTGAGTATTACTGATTAGTTCTAACTTTTTGGTGGAGTCTAGGACTTTATAAAATCATGTCATCTGAAAAAAGACAGTTTTACTTTTTCCTTTTCAATATGGATGCCTTTTATTTCTTTCTTTCTTTTTTTTTTTTTTTTTTGGCCTCATTCTTCTGGCTAGGAATTCCTTTACTGTATTGAATAAAATTGATAAGAGTTAGTGCCCTTGTCTTGTTCCTGATCTTATAGGAAAATATTTTAACCTTTCAGGGTTAGGTATGACATTAGCTTTGGGTTTGTCATATAAGACTTTTATTATGTTGAGTTATATTGTTTCTATACCCAATTTGTTATGAGTTTTTATCATGAAAATATGTTGTATTTTGTCAAATGCTTTTTTTGCACCTATCAAGACAAGTATATAGATTTTATTTTCATTCTATTAATATGATGTATTTGTTGATTTTCATGTGTTGAACCATCCTTGTATCCCAGGGATGAATTCCACTTGATCATAATGTATGATCCTTTTAATGTGCTGTTAGCTAATATTTTACTGAGAACTTTTTCATCTATAATCATTGGGGATATTGACCTATAGTATTCTTTTCTTGGAGTGTCCCTGTCTGGCTTTGGTATAGGATAATGGTGGCCTCATAGAATGAGTTTATGAGGGCTTTTCCCTCTTCGCATTTTGGTAAGAGTTTGAGAATTAGTATTTACTCTTTAAATATTTGGTAGAATTTATCTAAGAAACCATCTGTTCATGGACTTTTCTTTGGTGAGAGAATTTTGATTATTGATTTAATCTCCTTACTTGTCATTAATCTGTTCAGATTTTCCATTTCTTCATGATTCAGCCTCTCTCTTTTTTTCTTGATTAGTCTGGCTAAAAGTTTGCCAACTTTGTTTATATTTTCAAAGAACCAACTCTTAGTTTCATTAATCTTTCCTATTCTGTATTCCACTTATTTCTTAGTGTTTGTTATCTCCTTCCTTCTGTTAATTCTGGGTTTTATTTGTTCTTCTTTTTCTATATTTTGAGATGTAATGTTGGGTAGTTTATTGAGATGTTTTTGTCTTGTATACGTGTTTATAGCTACAGGCTTCTCTTAGAACTTCTTTTGCTGGCTGGTTGGAGGTATGATGGCAGAGAGGTAGGGCGACCCTAAGCTAGCCTCTTCCCTGGAACACAGCTAAATAAATATCAAATCATTCTGAACACCCAAGAAATCAATTGGAAGTCTTAGAGAACAAAGCTGCACCTCTACAAATGAGAAAAAGGACCTGTGGAAGGTAGGAACTGTGTAGTTTCTAAGAGAAAAGAACCTCCAGCACTTCCCAGGGGAGGGAGCCCTGACCACAGTGGGAATAGCAAGAGAGAAGGAGAGAGAGAAGTGCAGGGGGGGCGGGGGAGGCAGGGGAGGAAGCAAAAACACATGCAGAGCACTGCACAAGAAAACCACTCCCCAAAATCTTTCACAGGGAAAAAAGAGAGGGTTATAATACCGCCAGTTTTCTATAAACAGCAGAGCTTGGATTCTGAAGTTTTGGAGGTCTGAGACATTGCCAAGTTCATGCTGGGTAGGTAAGCCGTGCTTTGGTGGGACAGCAGAGCTGGTCCCCAGCAACTGGCAGCCTGAGAATCCCCAAGGTTACACGAGGAGAAGTGGTTCCCCTGCATGGAATGCATTTGGGAGAGGTGATACAACCTCTCCTTGGACAAGGGCACCATCCAGCTGTCCTGCTCACCATTGTAAGAACAAAGATGATGGATGAGTGCGGCAATCCCTGACACCAGCTGTGTGTTGTAATTTACCATAAACTGATCCACTACATAGTCTCTTGGCTGTAACCTATGACAAGCCGGCAGTGGCCACAACACAGGGTGACCCTCCCTCAGATGACCAGTGCCAGTCTGTGCCACAGGGGTCTCTGAAGTGTGGAGTTTTGAAACAGCCCAACCTGAGTTAAAACACAGGAGTGCTCTGCCATTTGGCAGGCTGACAGCTCAGACACAGACAATGTGAAGGCGGGAATCTTACTGAAACCAGGGATACAGGCAGGGTCGCTTTTTGTATGTCTGTTAGGGCTCACTGAAGAGGGGTAGCATGTATCTCCCACTCCCAAGATGAGAGAACCCGGCAAAGCCATTTTCTCCCCGCACCCGGCAGCTTGATCCCCCTCTGTGAGCTAAGCAGTGCCACCAAGTGGAGAGCAGAGCCGCTACACCAAACCCCACCACCTTGAGCCTTGCAGGCACATCCCCACTAGGACAACTACACCTGAGAATCAGAGCAGCAGGCTCCTCCTCCAGAAGACCAGCACAAGCCTCTTGCCCATACCAAGTCCATAGATCATAGAGTGCTGCAAAGCTTCAGCTCCTTTGGGGTTTGTTTGTTTGTTGGTTTCTTTTTGTTTTTGTTTTGTTTTGTTTTATTTGTTTATGTTTTGTTTGTTTTATACAGAAACAGCGATTTATTATTTTTTTTATTTTTTAATTTTATATATACTTTTAATTTTAGATTTTTTTCCTTCCTTTCTTTTCTTTCTTTCTACCTTTTTTCTACCAAGCTTCTTGTAGCAAGCAGACCAAAACACACCTAGGATCTAGCTTCCATTATGTATTTTATTTTATTTAAAATTTTTTTCTTTGATTCTTACATTTTTATTTTATTCTGATTTTTTCTTTCTCTCCAAAATGACAAGACAGAGGAATTCACCCCAAAAGAAAGAACAGGAAGAAATGATGGCCAGATACTTAATCAATGCAGATATAGGTAAGATGGTCTGAGCTAGAATTTAAAATAACAATTATAAGGATATTAGCTGGGCTTGATAAAAGCATAGGTGACATTAGAGTATCCCTTACTGCAGAGATAAAAGAACAAAAATCTAGTCAGGCTGAAATTAAAAATACTATACCTGAGATGCAATCTGAAATGGAGGCCATAAAAACAAGGATGGACAAAGCAGAAGAACAAATCAGTGATAGAGAAGATAAAAATATGGAAACTAATGAAGCTGAAAAGAAGAGGGAAAGAGAGGCCATGGACCACGAAGGCAGATGTATTGAATTCAGTAACTGATTAAAACATAATAATATTAGTATCGTAGGAGTCCCAGAAGACAAAGAGAGAAAAACAGGCAGAAGGTTAATTCAAACAAATTATAGCTGAAAACTACCCTAACCTGGGGAAGGATACAGACATCAAAATTGAAGAAGCACAGAGAACTCCCATTATATTCAACAAAAGCTGATCATTACCAAGGCATATCAAAGTCAAATGCACAAAATACACAGGCAAGGAAAGAATCCTGACAGCAGCAAGGGAAAAAAGTCCTAACCTACCATAGAAGACAGATCAGGTTCACAACAGCTCTGTTCACAGAAATATGTCAGGCTAGAAAGGAGTGGCAGGAAATATTAAATATGCTGAATGGGAAAAATCTGTAGCCAAGAATTCTTTATCCAGCAAGGCTGTCATTCAGAATAGGAGAGATAAAGAGTTTTGCAGGCAAAAGAAAAACAATAAAGAAAGAAAAGAAATGGAGTTTGTGAACACTAAACCAACCCTGCAAGAAATTTTAAGGGTGATTCTTTAAGTGGAAAAAAACAAACAAAAAAAAGACCAAAGCAACAAAGACTATAAAGGACCAGAGAACATCACCAGAAATACCAACTCTACAGGTAACACACACTAAATTAATACCTTTCAATCACTTGGAATGTAAGTGGACTAAATGCTCCAATCAAAAGACATAGGGTATCAGAAATGATTTTTAAAAAAATAAACAAGATCCATCTCTACTAGAGACTCATTTTAGGTGAGTTGAAAGTGAGAGCATGGAGAACCATCTATCATGCTAATGGACATCAAAAGAAAGCCAGAGTAGCCATACATATCAGACACACTAGATTTTATTTAATTTTTTATTTATTTAATTTTTAAATGTTTATTTATTTTCATTTAGTTTTGAGAAAGAGAGAGAGAGGGAGGGGCAGAAATAGAGGAATAGAGAATGGGAATCCCAAGCAGGTCCTTCACTGTAAATGCAGAACCCCACATGAGGGTCCATCTCATGAACTGTGAGATCATCACCTGAGCCAAAATCAAGAGTCAGATGCTTAGCCAACTGAGCCACCCAGGTATCCCCATACAAACTAGATTCTAAAACAAAGGTTGTAACAAAAGATAAAGGACATTATATCATAATTAAGGGATCTATCCATCAAGAATATCTAACAATTGTAAATATTTATGTCCCCAATTTGGAGATGCCCAAATATATAAATCAGTTCATAAAAAACATAAACTTACTATAATAATACAATAACTATAAGGGGCTTTAACAGGCCACTTACAATGATGAACAGATCATCTAAGCAAAAAATAACAAGGAAACAATGGCTTTGAATGACACACTATACCGGATGAACTTAACAGATATATCCAGAACATTTCATCCTAAGGCAGCAGAATACACATTCTTTTCAAGTGCACGTGGAATATTCTCCAGAACAGATCACATACTGAGTCACAAATCAACCCTCAACTAGTACAAAAATATCAAGATCATAGCATGCATATGTTTAGACCACAACACTATGAAGCTTGAAGTCAACCACAAGAAAAAATTTGGAAATCCCTCAAATACATGAAAGATAAAGAACATGCTACTAAAGAATGAATGGGTTAACCAGGAAATTAAAGAAGAAATTTAAAAAATACATCGAAGCAAATGAAAATTAAAACACAACATTCCAAAATCTATGGGATGCAGCAAAGGTGGTCCTAAAGGGAAGTATATTGCAATTCAGAACTATCTCAAGGAGCAAGAAAGGTCCCAAATACACAACCTAATCTTACACCTAAAAGAGCTAGAAAAGGAACAGCAAATAAAGCTGAAAGCCAGCATAAGAAGGGAAATAATAAAGATTAGAGCAGAAATAAACAATATAGAAACAAACCAAGGAAAACAAAACAAAATGAACAAACAAAAAAGCAGTAGAACAGATCAATGAAACTAAGGGTTGGTTCTTTGAAAGAATTAACAAAATTGATAAACCCCTAGCTAGCCTCACCAAAAACAAAAGAGAAAGGACCCAAATAGATAAAATTATGAATGAAAGAGGAGGGATCATGGGGTGCCTGGGTGGCTCAGTTGGTTAAGCGTCTGACTTTGGCTCAAGTCATGATCTCATGGTTTGTGGGTTTGAGCCCCAGGTCAGGCTCTGTGCTGACACCTTGGAGCCTGGAGCTTGCTTCGGATTCCGTGTCTCCCCTCTCTCTCTGCCCCTCCTCGCCCCCTCGAAAGGAAATAAACATTTAAAAAAGAAAGAAAGAAAGAGGAGAGATCACAACAACACCAGTGAAATACAGACAATTATAAGAGAATGCTATGAAAAATTATATGCCAACAAACTGGGCAATCTGGAAGAAATGCACAAATTCCTAGAAACTTACAAACTAACAAAACTGGAACAGTAAGAAATAGAAAATTTGAACATACCCATAACCAGCAAAAAAATGGACTCAGCAATCAAAAATTCCCCAGCAAACAAGAGTGCTGGGCCAGATGGCTTCCCAGGGGAATTCTACCAGACATTTAAAGCAGAGTTAATACCTATTCTGCTCAAAGTATTTCAATAGAAATGGAAGGAAAATTTCTAAACTCATTCTATGAAGCTAGCATTACCTTGATTCCAAAACCAGACAAAGACCCTATTAAAAACGAGAATTGCAGGCCAGTATCCCTGATGAACATGGATGCAAAAGTTCTCAACAGCATACTAGCAAATCAAATTCAATAGTACTTTAAAAGAATTATTCACCATGATCAAGTGGGATTTATTCCTGGGCTGCAGGGAAGTTTCTCTATTTGCAAATCAATCCATGTGATACACCTATTAATAAAAGAAAGGATAAAAACTTTATGATCCTGTCAATAGATGCAGAAAAAAACATTTGACAAAATACAGCATCCATTCTTGATAAAAACCCTCAAGAAAGTAGGCATAAATGAACATACCTCAACATGGTTAAGGCCATATACAGAAGACACACAGCTAATATCATCCTCAATGGGGCAGAAGTGAGAGCCTTTCCCCTACAGTCAAGAACAAGACAAGGATGCCCACTCTCACCATTATGTTTAAGATAGTACTGGAAGCCTTAGCCTGAGCAATCAGACAACAAAAAGAAGTAAAAGATATCAGTAAAGAAGAAGTCAAACTTTCACTCCCTGCAGACAACATGACACTCTATATAGAAAACTTGAAAGTTTCCACCAAAAAATTGCTAGAACTAATACATGAGTTCAGCAAAGTTGTAGGATACAAAATCAACATGCAGAAATCTGCTACATATACAGGAGAATGTATAGCTGCATATACAATAGTAAAGCAGCAGAAAAAGAAATCAAGAAATCGATCCCATTTACAAATGCACCCCAGACCATAAGATACCTAGGAATAAGACTAACTAAAGAGGTAAAAGAATTGTACTCTGAAAACTATAGAACAGTTAGGAAAGAAATTGAAGACGACACAATGAAATGGAAAAGCATTCCATGCTCGTGGATTGGAATAATAAACATTGTTAAAATGTCTATACTTCCCAAAGCAATCGACATATTTAATGCAATCCCTATCAAAATATTACCAGCATATTTGTGGAGCTAGAACAAACAATCCTAAAATTTATATGGAACTACAAAAGACCCCAAATAGCCAAATCAATTCTGAAAACGAAAAACAAAACTGGAGGCATGACAATTCCAGGTTTCAAGCTATATTACAAACCTGTAGTCATGAAGACAGTATGGTACTGGAACAAAAACAGACACATAGATCCATGGAACAGAATGAAAAAGCCAGAAATGGACCCACAACTCTACAGTCAACTAATCTTCAACAAAGCAGGAAAGAATGTCCCATTGAAAACAGTCTCTTCAACAAATGGTGTTGGGAAAACTGGATGGTGACATGCAGAAGAATGAAACTGGACCGCTTTTTAATACCATACACAAAAATGAATTCAAAATGGATGAAACACCTAAATGTGAGACAGGAAAGTATCAAAATCCTTGAGGAGAACATGGGCAGAAACCTCTTTGACCTTGGCCAGAGCAAATTCTTACTGGGAACATTGCAGAAGTCAAAGGAAACAAAAGCAAACATGAACTACTGGGACTTTATAAAGATAAATCTTCTGCACAGGGAAGGAAATAACAAAACCAAAAGGCAGGCCAATGAATGGAGGAAGATATTTGCAAACAACATATCTGATAAAGGATTAGTATCTAAAATGTATAAAGAACTTATCAAACTCAATACACAGAAAAACAAATAAGCCAGTGAAGAAATGGGCAGAAGACATGAATAAACACTTCTCCAAAGAAGACATACAAATGGCTAACAGACACATGAAAAGATGCTCAATATCACTCGTCATCAGAGAACTGCAAATCAAAACCATCATGAGATACAACCTCACATCTGTCAGAATGACCAAAATTAACAACACAAGAAACAGATGTTGGCAAGGATGCAGAGAAAGGTAACACTTTTGAACTGCTGGTGGGAATGCAAACTGGTGCAAAGTTTTATACTGGAAAACAGTATAGAGGTTCCTCAAAATAGAGTAAAATGTTAGAGTAAAAATAGAACTACTCTATTATCCAGCAATTGCACTATTAAGTATTTACCTAAAGGATACAGCAATACAGAATCAAAGGGATACATGCACCCCAATGTTTATAGCAGCATTATCAACAAAAGCCAAACTATGGAAAGCCCAAATGTCTGTCGACTAATGAATGGATAAAGAAGTGGTATATATACGCAATGGAATATTACTCGACCATTTGCAATGACATGGATGGAGCTAAAATTTATTATGCTAAGCGAATTAAGTCAATCAGAGAAAGAAAAATACCTTACGATTTCACTCATGTGGTACTTAAGAAACAAAATAGATGAATAAATTGGAAGCGGTGGAGTGGGGGCAGGGAGAGAAGAGAAAGAAACAGACCACAAAAGATTCTTTTTTTTTTTATTTTTTTAACGTTTATTTATTTATTTATTTATTTTAATTTTTTTTTCAACGTTTATTTATTTTTGGGACAGAGAGAGACAGAGCATGAACAGGGGAGGGGCAGAGAGAGAGGGAGACACAGAATCTGAAACAGGCTCCAGGCTCTGAGCTGTCAGCACAGAGACCCACGCGGGGCTCGAACTCACCGACCCTGAGATCATAACCTGAGCCGAAGTCGGACGCTTACCGACCGAGCCACCCAGGTGCCCCAAAAGATTCTTAATCATAGACAACAAACTGAGGGAGGTGGGTGGGAGATGGGCTAGATGGACGATGAGTACTAAGGAGGGCACTTGTGATGAGCGCTGGGTATTGTAGGTAAGTGATGAATTACTGAATTCTACTACAGAAACCAATATCGCACTGTATATTAACTATAATTTAAATTAAAAGGAAAATAACTTATTTTGCTGTATTGTTTTGATGTGTTGTGTCTAAATTTTTTGTCTGAAAATATATATTTTGATTTACCTTTTAATTTACTCTTACAAAAACAACTTATAAAATGTGTTATGTGAGAGTTTTAGGACTCTCCTATTCACATTCACTTATTGGATTCTTTTAATAAGATGGGACTATTATTTTTCTAAAGTTTATTTAATAAAAAATAGATACAGAATTATAAAACAGAAAATATATTAGTGTTTTGTTAGCTCTGATTTTTTAAATATTTATTTATTTTTGGGAAACCGCAGTGGGGGAGGGGCAGAGAGAGGGGGACAGGGGATCCTAAGCAGTATCTTTGCTGACAAGCTGACAGCAGTGAGCCCAGTGTGGGGCTCAAACTCAAGAACCACAAGATCATGACCTGAGCTGAAGTTGGACGCTCAAGCAGCTGAGCCACCCAGGTACCCCTGTTAACTCTGATTTAAAATAGAATCATCCTTGGGGCTCCTGGGTGGCTCAGTCAGTTAAGCGTCCTACTGTTGGTTTTGGCTCAGGTCACGATCTCACTGTTCATGGGATCAAGCCTCCTGTGGGGCTTCATGCTGACATCACAGAGCCTGCTTGTATTTCTCTTTCTCTCCCCTGATTTCTTCCCCTCCCCCACCATCACTGTGTCTATCTCTCAAAATAAATAAACTTTAAAAAAAGAATAGAATCACTCTTAAAGTCACATGAATTTGAAAATCTGTTCAGTATTTTTTGTAATAAACTCTGCAGATGACATTTACAAAACAATTACCTCCCTTCTGTAATTAATCTCAAAAGTAATCAAATTATGTATCAGGACAGCATTTATGAAATATTATTCATAATATTGAAAAAGTAGATTATTTAAAATTACTTTTAGAGTGAACATGGCCAAATAAAATCTATATTATGTAATTCTTTGTTGAAGCTAATAGTTAATTATACCCATTGAAATTATGACACCATTTTATAAAAACAGCAAATAGGAATATGTAGAGTTTAGGACCTAACTATCCCAACACTCATTTTTGAACAGGTATATGTACAGAAATACTTAGAAAATCATATGGAATGACAAACACCTTTTAAGAGATGGCTACCCAAAGGAAAGGCAGAGAGGAAGTTGGGATTAAGAATGCTAGTATAAAGGATTTTTAACCTCCATTATAATGTTTTATGAACTGATAAAAAATAGGTGATATATGTATACAATTGGATGTTAGTCATAAAAAAGAATGAGATATTGCCATTTGTAACCAAATGGATGGACCTCAAGGGTATTACAGTAATTGAAATAAGTCAGAGAGAGAAAGGCAAATCCCAAATGATTTCACTTATATGTGAAATCTAAAAAACAAAACAAACAAACAAACAAAAAAGCAGAAACAGACCCATAAATAAAGAATATAAACTTGGTTGCCATTAGGAAATAAGTGAAGGTTGGGCAAAATATTTTTGAAACAATAATGTTGTGCCATTTTAAATTTATATATGTATATTTATATTATTTTTAAAATAGCATTTGCATTGTGAATAATTGCCTTAAAATCATGAGATCTAGATCTCAGTCTTATAATGTGTCTCTGTAGCACATATTACGGGTACTATTATCTTTTCATAATTACAAAAAAAAACCCATATTTATTATTTCAATTAAATTATATATCTTATATAGGTAAAATAAATTTTTATTTGACTTTTAATTGTCTAAGATCATCTACATCACAGCATGAATAACATTGATATTTATTAAAGGAACTGAATCCTAAGATATCATGAAACATCAAAAAATTAACATACTTTAAAAAAGATAAAGCCCATGAACAAGCAGGAAAATATTCTATACAGAGTAGTAGAGATTGAATAATTAGTTTTAGCGTAAAGTGTAATATTAACTGTGTTTAAGGTAACTTGAGTGTGATCCTGGTTAAAAAAACTCTTTAGCTGAGTGATATGAACTAGTTGCTCATTTTTTTCTGTACCTCACAAGCAAAGTGGAAATAAGTATAAATCATAGATTTTATGTGAAGGGCTAGTGAGAAAAAAAAAATCTTAGAACTCTGACAACTATATAGCAAGGGTTTGGTGCAATTGGCTATGTTTTTTTTTTCTTTCCCCTAGTAGCATGAGCCTACAGGAATTGATGGGTATAGGTACAAATAACTTAAAAGTGGGAGGAAATTGAGGGAGGCCTGAAATAATGAATTCCAAAGTCTTTGTAACCTCAGCAAAAATTGTGTTACCTGTGAAGAAAAGGGAGGGATGTAGGTTGTAGAGCAGAAGTTTGAGAATATAGAAGATATGAAATATCACTCTGGAGAATGGGGAAGGAAACTGATGACAGAAAGCAATTTTTTATGGACAGAACCATAAATTGTAGACTTATGATTGTATGTGTATGTGATTAGTGTTCCTACCAGTACTCAAGAACCATTGTGTAGATTCAGAGAAGGCAGACAGGGAGAGATTTTGCAGATCTGTGTTTTGTTGTTGATGTAAACTGGGTGCAATAGAAGAGAGAAATGGGACAACCTGAAGGCAGTTGCAGTAAACATATAAAGTGAAAGAAAAAAATGAATGGATATTTGAAATATAACTGGATTAAACATGTTCAAATTAGAATGGGATTTGACCGGAGAGAAGGAGAGTAATACACTGGAGGAGGTTTGGAGATCATGAAGGACACTGACTACAGTTCCCAACTCTGATGTATTGAAATATGACACAGTAAGTGGTCTCCACTGTAGAAAAAGAGTGATACCAGGAAAGATTCACTTTCATTTAAGGCAAATAGGTAGATGAAATATTCAGAGAAGAATACAATAATATTCATTTTTCTTCGATTTCTTAATTGGTGTAGAGCAGAAGAGAATTGAGAGAATGAAGGAATTATCCAACTTAAACCAAGCACAAATTATTGACAGAGTATTTTTTAATTATTAAAAATTAATTAATTAATAAAATATTTATTAAAAATTATTTAAAATTGGTCTCTGTTTTTAATTGGGGCAAAACAAGAAATTACTATAGTATTGTGCCTTTAGACAATAATAAAAAATGGAAAAAAATCAAGAACCCTCAAATCTCCAAGTTTCTTATATTCTAGAATTTGGATAAACTTACAAACAAGCAGATGTTATCTTGATAAAGTTGAAAATTATGAATCTCTTCAAGATCTCAAGTTTAGAAATTTCAAAAAGTTGAGTCAAAGGAAACTGATGGAATATGTATAGTAGGACATAATTGCTGAATTATGTATTTATGAGTAGATAATCCCAAAATGCTAAAAAAAAATTGGGAATAAAATTATTACTCACTATATCTTTAAGCTGTGAAGAATTATAAAATAAAATTTTATAATAATATTTAGTATTTTTCTTACAAATCTTGGCTTGTATATGGCAAGTGCTTTTTAGATCTATATTGAAAAAATAAATTAAGAGTTATAATTTACCAAAACAGCACATTATACAATTTTTGAAACATATGATATTTGAAAATAGAAATACTGGCTCTAGTTTGTGCTTTATTGGAAAGCAATAGCTCCTGATTTATTGATATAATTTGTATTAAGATGAATTAAGTGTGCTCATTATAGTTGGACTCATCCTAGTGTCAAAGTGTATATAGGCTTTTCACCACATGGCTTTGACAACAATGAGAAGATACTAATAATTAGGGTGATCATTTTCATAATGTGTCCATGTTAACATTGACAAAGAGGAGGTAAAGGGGCTTGATGAACTTTGCCAATTGTGCTGTTGTTTTTATTTTTCCTGTAGGGTGGTATCAGTTCTTCCTAATGGAATCAAAAGGTAGGATTGAAAATCAGATGACTTGTTGAAATTCTCTTCTTTTGTGATGAGCATTTGTCAGCTATAAAGTATCTTCTGTTAGGGGCTCCTGGGTGGCTCGGTTGGTTAAGCTTCTAGATCTTGGTTTCAGATCAGTTCATTATCTCATAATTTGTGGGTCTGAGCCCTGCATGGGGCCTGTGGTGACAGTGCAGGGCGTGCTGGGAATTCTCTCTCCTTCTCTCTCTGCCCCTCCCCCACTCACATGAGCTCCTGCAAGTGCACACACACTCTCTCTCTTAAAATAAACAAACTTTTAAATAAATAAATAAATAAATAAATAAATAAATAAATAAATAAATAATAAATAAATAAAATGTCTTCTGTTAGGAGGCAGCTTAATGAGTGACTATTGTAACCCAGATTTCATCCATTTCTGCCATTTATTATATATCTGACCTTGAACAAGTCATTACAATTGCTAGGTTTCAACTTTCTTACATATAAAATGAAGACCCTAGGAGTATAAAAATCAAGATGAAATTCAGAATTTATCAATTATATTATAATACTATTTTTTATCATAAATATAAGAAAAAGTAAAAGCAAACAAGCAAACAACATTTATAATTCCCATACTTCCAGATAGAGAATAAAATATATTTATTTTCACTGAGGCACAGTTTGGCAGTACTCAAGAACACTAATTCCAAAAATCCTAAGAACGAAGAAGCTCAGTCGGTTAAGCATCCAACGTCAGCTCAAGTCATGATCTTGTGGTTCGTGAGTTTGAGACCCATGTCAGGCTCTGTGCTGACAGCTCAGAGCCTGGAGCCTGTTTCAGATTCAGTGTCTCCCTCTCTCTCTCTCTCTCTCTCTCTGTTCCTGTCCCCTCATACTCTCTCTCTCTCTCTCTCTCTCTCTCTCAAAAATAAATAAACATTAAACAAATTTTTATAAAAAAATCTGAGAATAAAGTGCAAAGCCATAGGTGGTATATACTATGCAAATGACACTTCCCAAACTGGACTTTCTGAAACATTACACAGTACTCCAGGATTGCTTCCAACTAGTGTGAATGCTTGATATGGTGAAATGAACAGACCGGCTACATCGGATAGCCAGCCTTCCACTTACTGCATCTGACTTTATGCTTAGGCAATAGCAAACACTAGTTCTTCTTTTCTTCCCATTAAGAAGATTAATGGAGTGAAGTTGTCTATCTATTGCACTAGTTCTGGATCCACTTTTGCAAGTCTACTCCCAAAACACAAAAAGTGATCACACGGTAACTCTTGCAAGAGTAAATGAGTTACACTGATTGGAGGTTACATTGACTCCATTTGATTTATGTAGACATCCAATTTAATAAAATATTTCTTTCACATCTAAGGAAATACAAACTAAACTACAAAAGTGTGAAAATTACTGTAGCAAGGAGTGATTTTAATTCTGAATTCCTGGACTAGTAACATGCTCTTAAGTCCAATTTTGGTAATGCCTGAAATGGCCTCTGACTTAATAATAAACACTTACCTAGGATGTACTCTGTGAATTATTGAAACCAGTTTATGCACCTCAACTTACTAAATCTTCATAAAAACCCAATGATGACATTCCCTGCTGTGATCAACAAAATCTCAGTTCCATCTCTGCCACTGTGAATAAATTCTAAGTATCCTTCTCTTTGTACTACTCTCAAATTTCAAAGTCCCATTGGGCATATATGATTGATTTACCCTAAATTATGTGTCTGAAAGCTTAGCTGCAGGTAGTGAGAGATTATCTGTGCCCCATTCACCAAAACTCACATAATAAAGAGTTTTCCCTAAATATGAAGGTAGTTCAGAACTAGCTGGCCAAAAAATGACAGATACCCAGAATAGATCCTATCCTTCTGATTATTCAATAGTTACATGCCTCTTGCTTCTATAATCATTTTATTGTAAAGGCTCCCATGTAATATAATACTTTCAAGTTTCAGACAGCTGAGAATATTTTCTTACACTGTCAAAAGTAAAACAGCACAAAGTCCCATCACATGGTATCTCTAGCTCAAAATACAGGATCTGTAGGTGATAAACAATGGTTTTGTCATGATCCTATATCCTACAGGGTATGTACTAAATTAGGAAATTGAATATGATAAATAAACCCTACTTATAAATGGAGAAATAAGCAAAGCATGCTAACTGTAAGGAAAATATGGCATATTCTTGGGCACCAACCATTGTTTAATAACTTGCTTGTGTTTTAAAAAATCATCATATCAGGAATCATGTTCCACTCAGTAGAACTGAAATTTTGAGTTCCATACTTGAGGAATGGTAGTAGTAGCAAGATTATATTTCTCATGCAGAATTGCCATCAACATTGGTAGTACTAATAGAAGCATTGTAGTAAAGTTGACTATTTTTTTGCCATTTCGTTTTGAGAGGCAGCCCAAACAGGTTTTCCTCTGAGGTAAATTTTGCAGCATAGTTTTAGATCGTCACCTACAAGTTTAACCTCAAATTTTGTTTCCTCCAATTATCCTACTGATTCTGTTAAATTCTAATATTCTTTAATGAATTCTTTTTTTCTTAAACTGGACAGCATATTTTAATTTATTATGACTACAAAAATGACTGAAAGACTGTTGACACTGGAAGTGGTTGAAGGTAGTAGACATTCAATGATAGGAATCTAGGATGGGTTATTTAATATGCATGGATCTGAACGCCATGAGAAAACTACAATTAGAGAATAGGTCTCTAACAGTCTCTGACACACAATGGCAAAACAGCGCATTGTTATTGTCTGTGTTCTCCTATGTCAAGGAGTTTAGATCTTGATTAAACAGCAGCTGTGATTAAATAAAATGTTGATTATGAAAAATTCTAGGACTGTCATGTCAGCTTCCCTTTTTGTAACTGACGTGTGGCCGTAAAGAAGGAGAACAAAGCTATCAAAGCGCTCCCCATTCGATAAGTCTTTATCACTTGTAGCAGAAGCTTGAGCAAGAAAATGAGTTAGCAAAATAAAATGTTAATAATACTTACAAACAGACCAGTTGACCTTAGGAAACAGTTGGGAGGAGTAGTAAACTGAGATTTAGAATAAAGTCATAAGATTAAGTTATATAAAACAGTTCACTCTGAACCACTAAATCCTACAGAGCTTATTTTTTGCCTGAGGAAGCAACTAATTTCTCCTTGACTTGTTTGAGATCTCTGTAATGAATGCCTAAAGCATTTACCTTACAAGGACAAGGGAATTCTGCTTGTGTCCCATTTTTGCCACCCCTTATTACTTTCAGACCTATAACTAGAATCTGACTCCAACCTTTTCCTCCAGGTTGCACAACTCCTAGAGGAAATGGTTTATATATCAAGTCTCATTTTTTTTAGTTAATTAATATAGTAAATAGTATGAATTTATTATTGAATGGTAAATTATGTATGCATTCCAGGGATAAACTGAACCTTATATATTTATGGATTTGTTCTGTAAAATTTTGTTAGGAATTTTTGTATCGTGTTTGTAAGGGATATTACTCAGCATTCTCATTCTCAGTGTTCTTGCTCTGTCTTTGGTTTTGATAGCAGTGTAATGCTGGCCTCATAGAATGAGTTGGAAAGTAATTCTTTCTCTACAATTTCCTGGAACTTTGTGTAGAATTAGAATTTTATCTTCCTTAATTTTTGTTTTAATTCACCAGTAAAGGCATTCAATTCAGGAGTTTTCTTTTTGGAATGTCTTAACTACAAATCCAATTTCTTTAATAGACATACAAGCAATATATTTCTTCCTGTTTCTAAGATTTTATTCACTTTACTGTTTTTGTCAAATTTCTTTGCATAAAGTTGTTTATAATATCTCCAATTATGCTTTTGATATTAATTGAATCTCTAGTAATGTCATTTATCTCATTTCTGATAGAAGTACTTTGTTTCTTTTACCTTTTCTTCTAACTATTCTGGCTAGAAATTTATTTCTTTTATTTTTAAAACTTTTACAAAGAACTATCTTCTGGTTTCATATTTTCTCTGTTTTAAAATTGTTTCCTATTTTATTGATTTTCACTCTGGTCTTTACTATTTTCTTTCTTCTGCTTACATTAGGTGTCATTTGCATTTTATTTTTTACACTCTTAAGGTGGAAGTTGTGGTCATGAATTTGAGACCATTTTTTTTTTCAAATAATACATGCATTTAGTTCCACAAATTTCTTTAAGTGTTGAATATGCAATATCCCACAAATTTTGATGTTTTTTAGAAACTCTATTTATTTTAAAATAGATTTGAGACGTGAGTTATTTATAAGCATGTTATATAGTTTCCAAATATAGGAAACTTCCCAGAAAGTTTTGTTAATGATTTCTAATTTCATTTTGTTCAGAGAATATCTAGCCTGAATCTCTTTAAATTTATTGAGACTTGTTTTATAGCCCACAATATCGATTATCTTGTAAATTTTCTATGAGAACAAAAATAGAATGTATGTTTTCCTGCCTTTGGATAGAGTATTGAGACAATTAAGTTAATATGTTTAATAGTGTTGCTCAAATCCCATGTATGATTATTGATTTTCCAGCTATTTTCTATTATTGAGATGAGGATATTAAAATCTTTGACTATAGTTGTAGATTTTTCCATTTCTCCTTGACTGTCTTCAATTTTAGTATCATGTATTTTGAAGCTCTATCACTAGTTACATAAACATTTAGGTTTGTAGGTTATCCCTTTATCACAATGAAATGAATTTCTTTAATCCTGGTAATATTCTTTGCTCTGCAGTGTACTGTGTTTTTATCAATATAGCCAAAACAGCTTTCCTTTGATTAATGTTATCATGACATGTAATTTTTTATCCTTTTAATATTGGCATGTTTGTATCTTATTATTTAACACTGATCTCTCATAGGCACATATGTCTTGCTATTTTATCCAATCTAGCAATATATGTTATTTTTATCCCATTTACATTTAATGTAATGGTTACATAGTTTGTTTTAAATATAACAATTTCTTGTTCATCTCCGTTTGTCTTATGTGTTCCATGTTCCTTTTTTCTTCCCTTTTAGCCTTTTTTACCCCCACCTTTTTGGTACTGCCTTCTTTTCGTTTAATATTTTTCATGGTTAATAATATTTTATATCTTCAATATACTGTAACTATTGTGTTACTTTAGTGATTATTTTCCTATGTTTTATGTATCTTTAACTTTACCATCTGACTTAATACAATTCTTCATATATGTTGTAAGAAACTCAACAGTTTAATTGCATTTTTTTTCCTCCTGGCCCCTACACTATCATTGTCATACATTTATTTCTACACTTTCATAACCTTTACAATACAGTATTACTGTTTTCTTTAATCATTCAATATCTTGAAAGTGAACTTAAAGAAGAAGAAAATTTCTTATCTCCCTAAAAAAGAAAAAAAACTTCTTTAACATTTCTTAGCAGTTCTTGTAATTTAAGCCTGCTGGTGACAAAGTTTTTAAACATCCTTTTGCCTTTTTTGTCCTTATTTTGGGTTTATTATTAAAGATATTTTGCTAGGTATATAGTTTCTAGGCTGAGAGGTTTTATGTTTTTTTTATTTTTTCATTTCTTTAAAGATGTTGTTTAACTATTTTATTGCTTTGTGGTTACCATTAGTATATAAAATCAATACCATTTGTATACCATTTGTATGTAAAATCTTCTGCATGTAGCAATCTATACTACGTTGATGGTCATTTAAGTTTGAGCCCATTCTTAACCCCTCTCCTCCCCACATTTTAGGTATATGGTGCATATTTTACATTCTTTTCTTTTGTGAGTTCCTTGATGCACTTTTTATAGAAATATTCATCTTTATTGCTTTTGTGTTTCCTATCTTCATACTGTCATTTTTGGTCTTTCCTTTCTATTCAATGAGTCTTTTTGAATATTTCTTTCAGGGTTGGTTTAATGGTCATGAACTCCTTTAGCTTTTATTTGTCTGGGAAACTATTTCTTCTTCTATTCTCCTTTCTGGCTTGGAAAGTTTCTGCTGAAAAATCTGCTGATAACCTTATGGGATTCCTTTGCATGTACTCTCTTCTTTTGTCTTGCTACCTTTAATATTTTTTTCTTTATCACTGTATTTTGCCATTTTAATTATAATATATCTTGATGTTCATCTACTTTTGTTGATTTTTGGAGGGTTTTCTGTGCCTCCTGGATCTGCATATTTGCTTCTTTCCCCAGATTAGTCAAGTTTTCAGCTATTATCTCTTCAAATAAATTCTCTTCCCCCTTTCTCTCTCTTTTCTTTTGTGAGCCTCCTATAATATGAATGTTATTACATCTTATGGAGTCACTGAATTCCCTAAGTCTATTCTCATTTTGCATAACTATTTTTTCTCTCTTTTGTTCAGCTTACTTACTTTCCATTACTCTTTCTTTAAGGTCATTAATTCATTAGATCAAGCATATTTCTCACGTTGCATATTGATCCCTTTATCTCTGCCATATTATTCCTTATTTCTATGTTAATGGTCTCACAGATGTCCATCAGGCATGTTACTTATATCTGTTTTGCTTATATCTCTGGCTGTGGCCTTGTTCTGTTCTTTCATTTGGGACAAATGCCTCTGTCTACTCATTTTGTCTTAAGTCTCTGCTCCTGTTTCTGTGTGTTAGGAAAGTAGCTATGTCTCCTGTTCTTGAAGGTAATGGCTTTATTATGAAGAGGTCTGGTAGTGCCCTGTCATATAATATTCCCTGTTCCCCAGGGCCTGGTGCTTCCATGACTGTCTCCAGTGTGTGCTGCATGTGCTCTGCTGTTTTGTCCTGGTCAGTTGTCCTTCAGGCCAGTCATCTGCAATGCTCTCTTTGCTTGCTGTGGGACTGTTTGGTCCCTGTCCTGAATGGGTCAGCTTTAACTAGGTGTGCTCTGATCTGCTTACGTAATGAGACCTGTTGCTGCTGCCGCTGGAACCAAGGCCTCACAAAACTAGATGCAGTGTTGACAGGGATTAGGACCAGTCTTCTGGGGGAGGGGGCCTGCTGCACTGGGACTGAAGCAAGTATGATTGGGAAAGGTGGTTCTTCTGGAGCAGAGTGTAGGGAGAGGGTTGGTGTAAGTAAGTTAGGTAGCGAGTGTCAGTGCTGCACTGATTCCTGCAGGTGGCTCTGTGCTTATGCTGAGGGATGGGTTCCTGGAGGGATCTCTCTATGAACACTACTTCTGTGGGACATGCTCTATAATGATCAACTAATTTCCTCATTGTATGTGCAAGCTCTTCATATAGTGTTTCCACATTGTATGTCAGCTGTCTGTTTGCCCAGTCTTTTCTCCAAGAGCAGCCCCAATATCCTCTGAGCTCTCCCAGAACCAAGCATACTGGCCTTAAAAACTCTAGGCTTTAAGTCCCTCTGGTTGAAAGAACTCATCAATGTGGACCCTCTCTCACTTTCCAAGCCAATTGCTATGAGGATTTGTTTTCCCCGTGACCTCCTCTGTGTGCTAGTTTTTCTCTCACCCTTCTCTGTGAACAGTGCTCCCTTACCACTGTAGGGGCCACAATCTGTTTCTCTCCCAGACTGCATCTCTGCACGTCTTACCTTCTTGCATGTGGCCTTGTCTCTACCTTTAGCTGTGGAGTTTGTTTGGCCAGTCTTCAGATCAATTTCTGGAGTACTTAGGATGATTTAATAGTTATCTAGTTGTATTTGTGGGATGAGGCGAGCCTAGGGTCATCCTACTCTGCTGCCATCTTCTCCTCCCAACTGTTTTATCGTTTGCATTATTTCCAGCAAACTATCTTTGTTCTGCTAAATATAATGTGTATTTCCCTCTGTGTACCTTTAAGACTTTCTCTTTATCACTGGTCCAGTTTAATTTATGAGTTACCTAGATTTTAAACATTAGATACTCAACACCCGTTCTGAAATATCGTAGGTCAAATATTCCACTTGTAATTAAAACTGATGACATTTTTACAGTATAATTGTGTCCCCAAAATGTTCATTCTTATCTTAATATTACCGTGTACTTATTGTAATGCTTTTAATGGCTCCTTAGAAACTATTAGGATTAAGTTTACTATCTGAAGCACTCACTGTTCAAACCATTAACTCATGGTGCAAAGATGATTTAGTAACTAATGCTTCACGTTTCACTTAGCTGGACTGTTTTTCTGCATTGTGCTTGGAGTTAGTTGAGATATTTGGAACTGTTAAAATTTTTGAATAGTTTAATCAATCTGGAAATTTTTATGTCATTATTTCTTCAAATATTCTTTTCTGCCACTTCCCTTTCCCCATCTCAGCCAAATATCATGCTTCCAATTGCAATTATAAATTTTTTTAAAAATTGTCCCAAAGCTCACTAGTGTTCTGTTCATTTTGTTTTTTATTATTATGTTTTAAATTAATTTATTTATTTTGAGAGAGATAGAGACAACACGGGTGGGGGAGGGGCAGAGAGAGAGGAAGAGAGTGAGAATACCAAGCAAGTGCTGTGCTGCCAGTGCAGAGTCCAATGTACGGCTGGAACCCATGAAATGGTGAGATCATGACCTGAGCTGAAACCAAGAGTCAGACGCTAAACTGACTGAGCTATTTTGGTGCCCCTGTTCATTTTTAAATTATATATTTTTCCCTGTGTGTTCCAATTTTGCATAATTTCTATTGCTTTGTCTACGAATTCACTAATCATTTGTTCTGCAATGTATAGTCTGCAGTTAATAACATCCAATGCATTTTTCATCTCAGACATTGTCGTTTTCACCTCTAGACGTTTGGCTATATTTTTATGTCTTTTCTGTCACTACTTACATATTCAATTTTTCCTGTAGCTTTTTGAACATATGGAATACAGTTGTAATAACTGCTTTAATGTTCTTGTCTGCCAATTCTAACATCTGGGTCAGTTTCAATTGATTTCATTTTCTCCTCATTATGGATTGCATTCTCCTGCCTGTCTGAATGGCTGATAATTTTTTATTGGACATCAGGCATTGTTAATTTTACCTTGTTGGATGCTGGATAATTTTGTAATCCTATATTCTCAATCTTTGTTCTTGGACTCATTCATGATACTAAAAAATGGTTTGAGGCTTTTGAGCCTTATATTTAAGATTTGTTAAGGTCTGGAGCAGTGCTCAGTCTAGCTAATTATTCCCTAGCACAGAGGCAAGAGTCTTCTGAATACCAAATGTTCAATGAATTATGAGGGTTTCCAATCTGGGTGATGGAAATAGAGTTTATTCCCAGCCCTGGGTGAGCTCAAGTTACTGTATTCTAATCCTTTTAGGTGGTTCATTTCCAAGCCTCAGGTAGTTTTTCACATTCTTTCACTGATCAGTAGTCTGATGAACACTTGAGGGATCCCTCTACAGATCTCTGGAACTCTCTCTGTGCAGCTTTGTTATCCCAGTACTCTATCATCTACTGACAATCTAGCTACCTTGTTTTCCCTGGACTATGAGATCTGTGTCTTCAACATAGGAAGTCTGCCTAGCTCTACCTGGGTTTCTCCTTCTCACTCTGTAACCTGGAAGTTCCCTCAAATAAGTAACCTTAGGCAATTTTAGGGTTTACCTCATTTTCTGTATCTCAAAAGTCTCCATTTTCTGTTGCCTCATGCCCAATATCTTGAAAAGCATTGTGTTATTTATTTAGTTCAGTTTTTTCGTTTCTCTTAGATAGGAAGATAAATCCAATTATATTAATTACATATAACTGATACTTTAATAACTAGCATAATGCCCATGTTGCTTTTCCAATTCATGGAGTGAGAGAAAGTTTGAACACTGAAAGTTCCTGGAATTTACCCTACCTTTCAAAATTGATGCTAAAAACAGTGTTATACTCCTGGGGAAATCAATGACTAACACCATCATCAAAACTTTAAAGATGCAAGACTTAGGATCTCTATTACATTCTCCTTTAAATCAGCTAGTACAGGAGATGATTATTCTTAGTATATACCAGGCAGTTATTTTAAGCTTAATCAGTTATTTACTCCAATTGCATATCAACACAGATCCCAGGACCTATTATGCATTTATGGATCTTTCAAACACTACAGCAGTAATAGCATTCTAATAGGACTTGGTAACTCAGAATTACCAGTTATCATGGAGGTCTTTTAAGTTATATTTATGAATAGGGAGATAAATCCTGGAGCCTGATACCTCTGTAAAGTTTCTAGTGTCTAATAGTTTGAACATGTAAGTTAGTTACCTTCAGGTGTAAAAAAAAATGGTGCATTTGAAAACTACATGCTAGGTATGTCTCTTTGGATTTGAGAAGTTACATACACCACTTTCGATATACTGTTCAGAACAGACTCATTTATCGAGTTGACCCTAAAATCTGCCAACTTTGGGAAAACCTAGAGCAAGATATAGCTCTTCAGATGGTCCAGGCTGCAGTGTTCTTCCACCTGGGCCTTTTATAGTTTAATAGCACTTCTATATGTATAAGTTGGAGGCACGTCATTTGTGCGTGTGTTTTGAACAAGAAGACATGTAATCAAGACATGTAAAGGCATAATTGTTTGAAAAAAATGGTTAAAAGAAAAGGTCAGGAGTGAAACGCAGGGGAAAAAAGACACAGAAAACAAAGTTAGAGGATGCATCAAGAAAATGAAAAATAGAGAGACAGTGGATTTTTCTGGATGCACATTCCAGTCTAAGTCATGCTCCAAAACCAAACTCCATCTGCCCATCTTAGTTTTCTGGAACAAAGTCCCACTCATTCAAACCCACCCATCCTCCACAAACAATTCCTTTTCCCCAGACATTCTTACCTCCCACACTTACAGCAGCATCACATATCACTTGGAATTTGTAGTGATTTTTTATTTTTCATATCACTAAAACATTTTCCTCTTAACCAACAGGATAATCACTTTTCTCTCTGCCAAATTATGTACTTCTATTTCTCATCATGAAGGAAATAAAATCCAGGTTGGGAAACTTGACAGCACTTGCATCATCTCCAGGCAGCACATCCAAAATGTGTATCTGTGGACTCTAAGGGAAGGGCAATACAATTAGGATTTTTTAAATGAAAGTCAATAAATGAAAAAGTTTAAACATAAAATCCATTTGTTTTTTAATGATACCATACTAGAACTATTTTAGGCGGGGGCGGGGGGGCTTCTTTGTCTTAAAGAGGTATTCTTTGGAAAAATAGCTGTTTTAAAATTTTTTATTTAGTTTTCAGAGAGAGAGAGAGAGAGAGAGAGAGACAGCGTGAGGGGGGGTGCGGGCAGAGAGAGAGAGGGAGACACAGAATCTGAAACAGGCTCCAGGCTCTGAGTGATCAGCACAGAGCCTGATGGGGGGCTTGAACCCACGAACCATGAGATCATGGCCTGAACCGAAGTCAGAGGCTTAACTGACTGAGCCATCCAGGTGCCCCAAAAATAGCTTTCTTAAAAGGATCTTGGATATCTTTTTTTAATATATGCTAAATGCATACCCAATAAGTATATCTAACTTTTCAGGTATAAATAAACATAAAACTTTATAATGACCTGTTCTATGGTATTTTTAAAATTTAAATACCAGAACTTCTTTAAAAAAAATTTAGGATCATCTGGAGTGCCTGGGTAACTCAGTCAGTTGAGCATCCAACTCTTGATTTTGTCTCAGGTCTTGATCCCAGCCTCATGGGATGGAGCCTCACTTCTGGCTCCACACTGAGCATGGAGCCTGCTTGAGATCCTCTCTCTCCCTCTCCCTTTGCCCCTCTCCCCTGTGTGCATGCTTTCTCTCTAAAATAAAAAAAAAATTAATATCATCACTCAGAAGCTGTAATATTGGTAATATTCACATTCTTTTTTTTATTTTTTTTTATAAAAATTTTTTTTTCAACGTTTTATTTTATTTTTGGGACAGAGAGAGACAGAGCATGAACAGGGGAGGGGCAGAGAGAGAGGGAGACACAGAATCGGAAACAGGCTCCAGGCTCCGAGCCATCAGCCCAGAGCCTGACGCGGGGCTCGAACTCACGGACCGCGAGATCATGACCTGGCTGAAGTCGGACGCTTAACCGACTGCACCACCCAGGCGCCCCGGTAATATTCACATTCTTAACTTTAAATTGTAATGCCTTTTTATACAACATGATGAGATCTTGATCTCATAGCCTTGTTTTTAGTGTTAACACTTTTAACATTACATAATGAAAACACATAAAATGTAATATTTTTGCTCATAACATTACATGATGAAAAAACAGGGTACAGTATCTTTTTATTCATAGGATAAAAATTTCAATAAAGTAGATGTACACCCACTCTTCTGAAAGTGTAGTTTCATAAGTATTTATAGAGTATTGCTGTCCATTTACTTTGTCATTAAATGTCGTGGAAAAAGTACTTGTTTGCAAATATCTAGAATTCTGTTGTACAGAGACCTGAATTTATTGCTATATGATTTTTTTCAAAATAGGCTTTCTGCTTCTATACATTAGTTTTTCCAAGAGTATGTAATTCTCATAACTTATCCCAAAGAGTTGGGCAGATCAGGGTTATCTGATGCCAGATATCTGGCATCCTTTTTGTTGTTGTTTAATGATTAGAGCAAACTATATAAACAATTCTGTATATAGCAATGGGACTCTGCAGTGCTTACGTGATAGATTATAAATTGCTTGACTTTGAATCTAGCTCATGATGACTAATCAAAATAAAAAATTACTAAAGTTGTGATTCTCTTTTCTCCCTCATCACCTTTTTTTCTTCCTCCTTCTCTCCTTGACCTTTTGGCAATCACCATCATTATTATTCTCAACATTGTTATCATCCTCTTTGTCATTCCTTATTTATTTGCAATATTATGGAAATAATGACATGATGATAATGCATCTACCTGTACTTTCTAAACATTAGATATATGGGCTGTGATTATTAGTAATCCTATCGGAACTATGCATGAGAGGAAATAAGAACCATTGCAAGAGGCTTGAAGTTTCTGAGGGATGGAAGGGAACAGGTGGAAATCCAACTGCTCCTTGGGGAACACTAAGGTATCTTTATATAAAATGCAGCACATTGGATGAATAATGTACACTTTTCCAAAAACATTTTATGAGAAACATGTTTATCTGATTTTCTGTATCTGGATATCTGTATATGATTGAAATGCCAGAGAAGTCCACTATACTTAGATAACTCTCTTTAATAATTATGTGTTGGGATTCTTGGTAATTTATAAGTATGTTAAGCTAATCAAGCATGAGTAAACCATACTTAGAACTAAAGTAAATATACAGAAACTATAAAAATATATACAGAAACTATAAATGATATGTCAAAATCCTGCATTAATATTATTATTGTTATTTGAACTGCTGTATTTATTGAGGATACATTTTTTTATCTTTCTGTAGTTGACAAAAATTCATATTTTAAATACAAAATGCAGTATTCTCCTAATTATTCTACCAGAAGTCTATGTATATGCTAGAAACCCAGGAGGTACAATGGCTCTAGTACAAAATGTGTTTGGCACAGGGATGTCTGGAATTCCTTTAGGAAATACTTTCTAGGACTGATGAGAATTATTTTTTAACTCACCTAGTTTTGATGGAAATAAGATTATCTTCCACATTTGGTGTTTGGTCACTGGGTTACCAAATTTGGCTGTACATCAAGATCACTGGAGTAGGATTTTAAAACACATATTCCTGCATCTCAACTCAGAGATTTCTAATTCTGTAAGTCTGGGATAGGGCCCATAATCACTGAACTTTAAATTTTTTTTCATGTAATTTTACTAACTAGTAGGAGCCAAGTATCAAAAAAACAGCTCCAAAAGTCAATTACTTTTTACAAATAAGCCCTTTCATATATCATTGCTTCTCATGCCTACATTAAAATGATCCCTTATTCCAGACATAGTCAATTTGCCCTTTGATGGCATTTGGTTATTTCACACAATTATGCTCGGGTAATTGTGGATTACACCTAAAATCTGATTTCTTAAGAATATCCTATTTCTGCATGTATGGCTATGGATTTACTGGGGAGTGTTTTCTCAAGAAAAGACATAGATAATATAGCTAATGTTTTTTCAGATGAATTAGGAAGAATTACTTATCAAAAAATAGACACGGAAGTGGCTTAACTGCATCCCAAGAAAATTATTTTGTTCTAAGCTAGACAAAGTTACTCAAGTGATCTATTACACTGATCTGATTTTTTTTTAAATAAACATTATTTGAAGCAGCAAAAACAAAAATGTTTTTAAGTTTGATTTACCCAAAGTGATGTACTGGTAAACCTTGATACAGTACATAAAGAAGCAACTCATGCTTATATTTAGCTTTCTGCTTAGAACTTCAGAATTTTGGAAGGGCTGAGATATCAGTCTGACATGGTCAATGGTTTGGTCACAATATCAGAGATCAGACATGTGGTTGCCTCAATGGTTTCAGTCCCTGCCAAAGGACACTGTTAAGAGTTTTAACTGGGTGGGCAGCCAAGGAGACAGATGATATCCACATGTAGACTGTCACTAGTAACACAGACAGCAGTGTAGAACTCCTGCTCATGAGCCAGTGTCATCGCTGGTCCTGAGAGAAGCTTATTTTGTTGACAACAGCCCTGGACTGAAGCAAAGAAAAGCTGTCTTCAGTTACTTGCAAAGAGTGTGGCCCTCTTTATGACATTAACTTTTTCCCTTAAAACTGAGGGTTGCAGATGGCAGATTCTATCTGGCTCTGGCAAGGACACATTTCATCAGGGGGCAGCGTTCTCTTAGTGTGTTGAAGACTCCCTGGGGTAATATTTATCCGATAGCTTAGAATCTGTGGAATGGCTCTTAGACTTCTTGATAGATGCTACTCCTTTGTTGTATTACCTAGGATTATAGCAGAGGGTTTGTTCAGATGTCAAGAAGGCCTGTAGACTATGCTTTGACACCAAGATAAGCCAAGAAAAGTGTAAAATTGCCAGATAAATCACTTTGAAATATAATTTGATTGAAATGTACGTTGTTTACCATGATTACTGCTTCTACTCTCAGCATGGGTCATTGTGTGTAGTCTATACATTAGCACCTCAAGATGGTTTTTTGATGCTGCAGAAGCAATTAAATTCCCACAGTAAGTTCTCCAAAACTATAAACGTGTTCAGTAACAAAAGCCAAATGAAATATTACAAGGGTCTAAACATGTAAATAGGTAGCCTACTCCTCATTATGGTATTTTAAGAATACCCATAGATTCCTTAGAACTCTAAAAAAAAAAAAAAAAAACCATGATTCTTGAACAAAGTAACAAGTAGGAAAAGTTTACCACCTGCCTCGGTTTCTCTAACTACCATATTTGACTGTTTTTCTCTCTCTCAGAATTGTCTGTCTCAGGTGGGTGGATTATTACTTTCTCCTTAGAGTGTGTACAGATATATATATGTGTGCATAGATATCATCCATATGTCATTGTTTTTCACATTATTTGCAATTTAAAAACAAAAATAAAATTCATTTCTTTGCGGCACTGGCAAAAGCATCCTTCATCATTTTCAAGACTTTACAATAATAAGTAATGTCCAAATTACGGCTTCTCTCATGACTGCTAACTTACTGAATATCACTTTTACTTGATGGGAAATTAATATGCATATAATGCCACGAGCCCCTGGTTGAAAAGGACCTAGGTGTAAAATGGATTCGCTTTCATTTCCTCCCCTGTGGTACTGATTTTGATTGTGGAACAGAAGGTATGAATTTATAACATGATGTGTGATTAAGTAACAGCTGTCAGTAATTGGATGCAGCAAAGTTCCTAATGAAACCTTTAAGTCATGAAATATTTACCTGATTTTTGTTTCACTACAAAGACCGAAAATCAATGTAGGTTATTAAAACATCTGGCTCAAGTTTTGAGTTTTTGCAATCCTGAAAACTCTACCTCAAATAGTTGTTTCTATAAGGGGAGACCACTTGATTTTTTTGTGTGTGTTCATGAATTTGTGGATTAGAGTTGCTTTTCTCCACAATGATAGAATGTTATGTTAATATGTTTTATATTGAGATATTTGCACTCCCCTGAAACATATACCCAGATGATTGAAATTATTTTTTTCTAGGAATGAATCTTTGTGAATGAAATAGCACATCAGCTTTCAAAGGTTTAAAAAATATACACTAGATACGCTTTTTCTACTATAAAACCTGTTGCCATTAAATTGTAAAATCTTCTTTCTCCAGTGAAGAGAGGATCTTGCCTAATGTTTGAAAAGCCGTTAAAATTTACCCAAATAAGAGACTAATTTTAGGAAGTATATGTTACCATTAAATGAAATGTTCAGAGATCCAAATTCTTCAATGAATGCCTAAATAATACTTTCACATTTCTGTTTTATTTCTCCTAAAAAGGAAGACTATTACCTGAGAGTCAGAATCAGAGATATCAAGATAGTACTAAGCTTTCCAAAACCAGATAAATATTATTGTGCCCAGCTTGGAGGTGAAAAGTCCAGAGTAAGGAAATAAACAGAATATCAAAACTGAGGTGTCCAGACTTTTAAGGAAGTCTGGGTATGACAAATGACACAAGCATAGCAACCTCACGTTGTGTTAAAAATCGATGTTACATTCCTCAACCGATTTGCCTTAATAACCCATTGCACAAGTGAGTAAACATGCATATTCCACATGGACCCATTATCTTTTGGCTTCTGGAACAAGAACTTTCCAAAAGTCATTTTTACGTGAGAGTAACATTCAGATGAAAGTGCTTTGACAACATAACAGTGCCCTTCCATCTCAGAACTGTAGTTATTAAGTTGACAGAAGCTTGGCTCAGATAAAGACATCCATCCATCCACGGAGAGACTTTTAAAAGAGATATTAAAATAGTTGTTAAAAATTCATCTATGTGTAAACAGTTTCCCTTGTCTTATGCAGCAGGAAAAAAACAAGTTTATGGGCTAAAGAAAGGTTTAAAACTATTGACTGAGGAGGGTGCTAAACTCAGTGCAAATGGAGATAGGCCACTGGCAAGAGGTTATGCATACAAAGCGTGACTTAAATGTAATATAATCAGATTTAGTTCTTTGTCCTCGAGGGCTCTAATTTTATAGTTAGACAACTCACAGTGGGACCTATTTTATATAGCAGTAAAATAATAGATTGGATAAGAATAGGTTTAATTGCCAGGCAAAGCTATTTAATTTAGCTACAAACTGTTATGAATTACATTATTAGTAAAATAAAATTTAAAAAAATCAACCCATAAGCAGTTGGTAAAGACAATAGCAGTTTCTCTTTAATATGGTCTATTTTATCACTAAACAGTTCAAACACAGAAAAGTGTAAAGGAACATACTGTAAACCTTATTTTCCAAACCCGCTCAGGTTCAGGGCACCTTAACACTGTGTCCTCTTTGTTGGGGATCTTTTATAACCTTTTGATTGTTTAGGCCTCCGTGATTTTTCTTAACCCCATCTCTCCTCTGAGGTATTCAGTAACCTTTACTGCCTCCTTTAACTTTCTAGTTAAAAGTCAAGTGCTTTAATTTAACCCACAAGGCCATTCGTGATGAGAACCCTAACACTCTAATATCCTGTTCATCTCCTACCTGAACTCGTGTTTGAATTATACTTTCATAGCCAGTCCATATGATTTAGATGCCTCTATTTTATGTTCACCTAGTACCCTGAAAATGCCTTTATCATAGTTACTGTCATCCCTATGTTGTAAAAATTATTCACTTAACTGTGTTATCTAGTTTAATAAGTTTCCTTAGGATAAAGATTACATAGTTATTTGGCCAAATATGCTCATAAAAAGTGTAGTGCTTGCTTCACAGATACGTTTGTTACCTGGATGTTTCTCTTTGGGAAAAAAAATCTGTATTAAAGCCAAAATCTCAAAAAATTTATAGATACTTGCTAAATGAAGCAGGTTTGGTGCAGGTTTGTTAAGAACTCAACAAACACTGAATAAACATAAAACTTGAGGAGAATAAGGGGCACCTGGGTGGCTCAGTGGGTTAGGTGTCTGACTTCAGCTCAGGTCATAATCTCATGGTTTGTGGGTTCGAGCCCCATGTCAGGTTTTGTGCAGACAGCTTAGAGCCTGGAGGCTGCTTTGGATTCCGTGTCTCCCTCTCTCCCTGCCCCTCCCCGACTTGTGCACACTCTCTCTCACTCAAAAATAAATAAACATTAAAAATAATTTAAAAAATAAAAGAGTAGACATTCAAAATTATTTTAAGATGAGAAGATATCTATTTTATGTTTAGTTGCTATTTTATGTCCCTGACTTTAAATGGAGATTATTAATTACTGCTTGTATAGAATTCATGTAAATTTATATAAAACAAATGTGAGCTGCTAAACATTTGTTTGATTTATACATTCCTAATAATTATCTATTTTCCCTCCAAAATGGAGCGATCAATTTAGATGTTTTTGGAAGAGAAGAGCACCTAAATTTTTTTCCCTTTTACTTTTTTGTTGTTCTCGGCTCATCTCTCCTTCTCATAATTCAATGCCTCATCAAGATTATCTGCATTATTCAAAAATAGTTTGCTTTTATGGATGCTTTATTGCCTCACATGAGAAAACACTGGTGGAGAAAAAAAAACCCAGACAGACACATCCTAGGAACGAATTTTTTTCTAAGTTGTGCTTCAGTGCGTTAAAAGAAAGAAAGAAATATATACAGAAGCAGCTGTTACTGCTCTGTCAAGGTACTAAATAGCTGACCTAGTTGGTCCTAATTATTGATAGTTTGCCACTGCTTCTACAAAAGCGTTAGCAGAATTGACAGCAGGAACACACATGATTTATTCATTCAGAATGATCTATAGCTTCCTGCATTTTAGGCTCCAGGCACAAACACTGTTCAATGCCATGTCATTCAGCAAGAACCAGGCTGAGACAGGAAGCACTTTAGCATGTTTACAGAAATATCTTTTAAAACAGACTCAACTATCAGACAACCCCCTTGTAAAACCCTCGCCCTAAGAAACTTGGGTAAAAGATTATCACTCCACACTCAACAAAAATCAATTTTGGAGACTGACAGTTACTCAGACTGATGTTGGATTTCCTTTATTCGTTGAATTGAATTGCCTGTAGACTTTGAATATGCTAACATTCACCAGGTGCTTTTTCCTGACTCCGGTGACTTTTTTTTAAAGCCATTAAAAATCCCTCTTGCATTTTTATCAAGTATCCTATGTATACAGTGGAGAAGACTGTGATTGATAGTTGTTTAAGAAACCAACAATTGGTGAAAGGCAAGCCTGCCAATTTTTATATATCCTGGAATAATGATAACATTAATAATAATACTAAGGCACAGTTGAGGACATAGTAAATACCAGGCATCCGTCCAGCCCTTTACATGCATTATCCATTTAATCCTCAGCCGAAACTCTCCAAAGTATGTGTGATCTCCAGCTACCAAAGCTGTCACCGAGGCTAAAATATGTTGAGTATCTTGTCCAAAGTGACAGAAATTCCAAGAGCACTAATTGACAGCAAAGTCTCAGAGACCAAGACCTGAGTTCTCAATCACTATGTTAAATTACATTTTTATTTTCAGTATTCCTCTCATTCTATGAGGAACTCCACGACGAATCCATCACCTGAACACGAGAGATTATTTTGATGTGAATGATTTCCAGATTTGTCTCCAAATTTTATCACCTACCTAAACTGCCGATCTGTAACCCCCAATGCCTAACGTTGTTCCGACGGGACTGCTGCCCTTTTACACCAATACCGCCCCCAACCTTCATTTATTCTCGCATGCTTCAACTTTTCTTCAAATTCAGGCTCCAAAGAAAACTTACCATTCCTCTTCCTCCAACCTCAGATCGAATTCTTTCCTTTGGCTGAGCAGCCGCCATCTAGAGAATAGAGGAGATACGGTAGAAGTGGCAGAATATGGCTTTGGCTGTTGCCACGGAAGCAGAATCATGGGGCCTCCATCTTCTTTCTCTCTTTGCACTCACGTTTGCCCTCATCTCCCAGTTCCCAGTACACACGTAGATTCATTCTGTACTCTGGGGTCTCATCCTTTGTTTCATTGTAAAATATGCTCTTGGGGAAAGATCTGAAAACAAACAGTTGTCCCATTTACTTTTAGTCCTTTCCTTTTGAGTTTGAATTGTAGAAAGGATTAAAAATGGATAGATTTTTATTTATTACAATGCCAATTGGTAGAGGTTTCACTGAGCAAAAGGCCCCTTTGCTTATCTTATTTTACGCTGGTAACACATTGATAGGTACTTTCTCTTTAGCACATTCTCAACAGAAGACCAAAGCAAGAATAGAGAAGAGATCAGGATGTGAGAGTTCTTCAAGAGTTCTCTTTGTACTGGGCATCATACACAGTGATGATGGATGTCTTCAGAACAATCACTGAAAGAGACCCATGTTAAAAATGATGCTCCTTGAGAATCTCCAAGTGGATGGAGGGATTTTAAGTGGTTGGAGAAGAGGCAAGTCAAATCCAAAACAAATTGGATTTCCACTTTATATTAACAACAAATCACTGAGCACCAAAAATTTTAAAGAGGCTGGGAGATTGAAATGAACATAATATGATTTACTAATCTTAGAATTTTAATATTATCATGCCTCAGCTCCTGAGCATTTCTCAGGAAATTCTCCCAAATGCACAGATTTGTCTGATCATAAATGTGTGGTTGTCCACTCATCTGGGGATTTAGTGCTTCTTAATAATCTTTGATTTTCCTTAGGCAGTTTTCTTTCCTACTTCCTCAAAAATTATTTCCAACTTCAAAATTTTCCTACAAGCTTTTCTTTCTCCTGTTCCCTCTCAAGGCTCTACGTACATGTATGGGGAAAGTTTTCAGCTCTAAGTAATGTTAAAATGACATTTGGAAAAGAAATCTCCACGATGTCACCCAGAAACACTTCACACAATATGTGTACTACCCTTTATATTACGTTCTTTAAAAAAATTAGGCGTAGTGGCAAGACTGAAAATGAAAAAAAAAATGATAAAATTTGACTCTAACCCCCATATTCACTTACTGAGAAACATCAGGTAACTGTTCAATTTTCCTTAGTGTTAGTGCTTAGCATCTTCTTTCAGCTCAATTCTTTCAGCTCAATCTCTTACACAAGCGATAGCATTCTCTGCTTGTTTTCTGTATGTAAACTTCGCCTCTCAATCAGATTGCAACTTTGTATATGTTTCTCATAGTAACTCACAGAGTGTTAAGCAGGTGTGGCTGACAAGAAATCTGCTTTTATTTTAGCTTTCTATTTTATCATAATGTTAGCTGATAATCCAATATGTAATAATAACTCACTTGGTGATATTTACAAGGGTAAAATTTGTGAAATCTTATATATATATTTATATATATGAATATATATACTTATATATGTAAATATGTAAGTATATATATTTATATTATATATACATATTATATAAATATATATGTACATGTATATGTACATACATAATATATATACATATATATATAATATATAATATTATATATATTTATATTACAAGTATATATTTATGTATATAAGTATATATTCACATATATATATGTGAAATTATATATATTACAAAATATAAAAAGTTAAATGTGTGCTGTGTTTAATTCTATAATTCCAAGAAAAATTTCCTCTAAAGAATCTACTTTTCTACTTTAATTAAATATTAATTTATGTCAAAGCCTAGAAAAAAACCTTAATGTAAACATGTAGTTCATGATCAATACATAAGAAGCAAAAAAAGCCTGAAACATAATAAAAACTGCACCGTAGATTTATACATTCCTTTTTTGGGGTTTACGGGTAGTTTATTATCTGCTTTTTACTAACCTCAAAAGAACACAGTGTCTTTCAGAAACATCAACTTTTTTATATTAAATCAGAATAATAAACAACCCATGGAGATAAAGATAACTTCATTAATGATGATAGGAAGCTGGCTCGGATATAAGTAATTTCCGACTCTTATCTTTTGTTTTTAGTCTCAACTTCAAAAGAGTAATGAGAATCAGCTTTTCCTTCTGCTCCCTCTCAAAGCTCTTTGTAAATGTATTGGGGAAGTTTTAGGTGCTATGTAATGCTAAGATGACATTGGAAAAGAAATCTATTACTATATTTTTAAACAGTATTTATTTCCATTATGTTGTATCAACAGCACTAAATAATTACCAGAAAAAGAAATCCATGACCTGAATCACTATTTAGCAATTTCTGTTGCCGCAATACATGTTTTAATCATAATAATTAAGGGTACAAATGCCCAGGACTTTTTTTATTAACTGTGGAGTATTAAGTGAGAAATATTTGTTTCACAATATTGAATGTGAAACAATTCGTATGCCTTTAAGGATATAACCTAGAAGCCACAAGTATAATAAAGTCAGGTAGATGTAATACTAACAGAAAAATATTTTTCTGAAATATAGTTAATGTAGAATGGAATTGTAAAGATGAGTTCTATTAGGTTAAGCTTACTTTCTTTTTCTCCTTCTCCTTTCTCCTTTCTCCTTTTTATTCTTTCTTCATTTCCTGTCTTCAATTTCTGAGACAACTTCTCACTCTGTAGATCTAGGAATGATCTGTGCATTAGGGACCAATAACACCTGTCCTTCATCCAGATTCTGGTTCCTGATTCCATTTGCTTTTAGAATAAACCCTTCCTCCTCATACCCAGCACACTTAAACCTGCCTCTTCCTTTACTTGTCAATGTACAGCTCTCCTTCTTCATTAAATATCTCTAGACCCTCCCCAAAACATGGTGAATTCAAGAAGCAGAAAGATGTTTGTTTTGATATGGAGGGGAATTAAAGTGTTGTTAACACTAATATAGGCAGAAATCATGTCAAAAACCATTGGATGGATAAACCAACAAGTTTAAACTTTATTATGAAAGTCATAGAGTGCAGAGAGAACTCTGAGGAAGAACAGGTTAAATTCTTATTTGTGTTTGAGAAAAATCACTGTAACTGAAAGAAAGGATACATTAGAAGCAAGAAAGACTGGAGCCTGGGATAGTATTTTATCTCTTTGAATAATTATGCATGTGTACACAAAATAACTGTAGGTATTTTAATGGAATAGATTACATCTTGCATATAAGAATTTTTATGGCCGGGGCGCCTGAGTGGCTCAGTCGGTTAAGCGTCCGACTTCAGCTCAGGTCACGATCTCACGGTCTGTGAGTTCGAGCCCCGCGTCGGGCTCTGGGCTGATGGCTCAGAGCCTGGAGCCTGCTTCCGATTCTGTGTCTCCCTCTCTCTCTCTGCCCCTCCCCCGTTCACGCTCTGTCTCTCTCTGTCTCAAAAATAAATAAAACGTTAAAAAAATGTTTAAAAAATTAAGAAAAAAAAAGAATTTTATGGCCAAGTGACTTGTAAGTATACTTGTAAGGATACTAAACTGTGATGATCTATGTAAATTTTATTAGAATTTAAGTGGAAAGGAACTAAGATGTGGGTCTTCCTCCAATTAATTCAATAACTTTCCTTCTTAAACACACACATACATACACACATATCCTGTTCCACTGAAATTGGCAAAAGCACATTTTTGTTAAACTTTGCAATGACAAATAAATGTATTAAGCATACATGAAATCATAATTGTAATTGTTTAATGCCTAGGAGCCACCACATGCTGATAATAGACTTTTAATAGAGAAAATTTTGTAAGATGTCTTTGGTCCACAGGGCATGGTTGGCATTGTCTCTAAGTTACTTTCCCCCAATATTCTACATGACTACATTTAGCGTCTGAAAGATCTCAGTCTTATTTGTCTATAAGAAACATAGCTCAATGCTTTAGCTACCAAAATTAACATAAAGAATTCAGTAAATGAGAGAAACTGTTAAGTGACAGGTATTAAAAGAATAAATTGTCTGTTACTTGAAAAGCAGTAGAGGATTATACCATACACAAACTATGCACACATAAACCTCATATTCCTAGGTATTTTGTGTGTATGTATCGGAATTTATATTTCATATATAACAAATGTGGAATCTGAGACAAATATCTAAACGAAACCAATGGTAGTTTTAGATTCCATTTTCAGTAAACTTGGCCAAAATTTACAGGTTTGATTTAGTGTAGAAAAATTGATTGGCAACATCAGTACAGAACTGGACAGAGTCTAGAAAGATTAAGACTAGGCCTTGCAGTTGGTATGTCCACAAAAACACCCACAGAACTGGGGCAGAGAAGAAAATGTGACTTTGAAATCAGACATATCCATGTTCAAACTCCAGTTTGACCACTTAGCACTGAATAATCTTGAACAAGCTTCCTAGTCTTTCTTGAGCTCTGTTTCATTTGTAAATTGAGATAATATTATTAACCTCAAAAAATTGTCATACAGATGAAATGAGGTAACACATATATTACATCTAGCACAGAGTCTAAAAGCAGTTGTATAATAAAAAGTAGCTTTCATAAAAAAATAAAAAAAGTAAATTTTAAAGGGGTGCCTGGGTGGCTCAGTCAGTTAAGCGTCCGACATCAGCTCAGGTCATGATCTCACAGTCAGTGAGTTCGAGCCCCTCATCGGGCTCTGAGCTGACAGCTCAGAGCCTGGAGCCTGCTTCAGATTCTTTGTCTCCCTCTCTCTCTGCCCCTGCCCTGTTCATGCTCTGTCTCTCTCTGTCTCAAAAAAAATAAAAAAAAATTAAATAAAGGTAGCTTTCATGTAGTTGCCAACTGAACTGTCAAAAAAAAAAAAAAGACACACACACACAAATGCCATTAAGAGCACAAAACAGTTAAAATGTGATTTTTTTTTTCTGGAGGGGAAGTTTGAAAAAAATTAATGAAAGAGGAAGACTTAGACAAATTAATAAAAGTATCCTCAGTATGTGGTTAGGATTTCAATATGTAAAATTGATGTAAAAGGGATTTTCAGACAGAGAGAACAGCAGAAAAAAGTGCTAGAATGTTTGGATGTTTTTTTTGTTTTGTTTGTTTTTTTAATTTTTTTTTTCAACGTTTATTTATTTTTTGGAACAGAGAGAGACAGAGCATGAACGGGGGAGGGGCAGAGAGAGAGGGAGACACAGAATCGGAAACAGGCTCCAGGCTCTGAGCCATCAGCCCAGAGCCTGACGCGGGGCTCGAACTCACAGACTGCGAGATCGTGACCTGGCTGAAGCCGGACGCTTAACCGACTGCGCCACCCAGGCGCCCCTGTTTGGATGTTTTAATATGGGTAAGTGGTACTGCTTAACCAAAGTGGGGTTAGGTCTAGTCATAAAGAGTCTTGAAAACCACACGAGAAAGTAGAATTTGATTTTTGATGCACTGAAGAGCAATTGACATTGTTTGAACAAGTAAATATTATTAAATAACATTTCTTCCTTTACCAAGGTTGTGTCTCTTATTTTGACTTAAAAGCTAATGATCCTGACAATAGTCAGTCAAGGTAATGGTAGAAAAGCCATTGTAATTATGTACAGGAGCCCCACAAAGATATGAGACTCCAAAAAGACAGCAAGCAATTGAGCCTTATATACCATCCTGAGCTAAGGAAAGGGAGAAGGTGTCTGGGCACTTCAAAAGGTAAGAAGGCAGATCACAGGAAGATGAGACAAGGAAATATTTGGTAAAGAAAATTTGCCCTGGCACACAGGGTTACTCCAAGAAACAAATCAAAGTACACCTGGTGGAGGGTCCAAAATATCACTACGAGTAGGGTAATAAAATAATCAAAGTCACAATAAAAGAGCAAGTAACAATCTCCTGAAAAACACCTCCTAAAGGGCCAGGCCCTGGACAGTGTATGACCCTCCTTTAAAATAGCAGTGCTTGCAGGTGCAGAGTGCACAACAAGCTTTTAAAACACATAAGGGACAGAAAACTAGCCAAATTGATGTCATGAAAGAATTCTCCTCAAAAGACATTCTAGGAAGTAGTGACAGCTAACAAATTGATCAAAACCTATTTAAGCAATATAACTGAACAAGAATTTAGAATAATAGTCATAAAATTAATTGCTGGGATTGAAAAAAGGGATAGAGAACAGCAGAGAATCTGTTGCTACAGAGATGAAAGGACTAAAAAATAGTCATGATGAATTAAAAATGCTATAAATGAGGTGCAAAATAAAATGGAGGCGACCACGGCACGGATTGAAGAGGCAGAGGGGAGAATAGGTGAATTAGAAGATAAAATTATGAAAAAAGAGGAAGCTGAGAAAAAGAGAGATAAAAATATCCAGGAGTACCAGGGAGAATTAGAGAAATAAGTGATGCAATCAAATGGAACAATATCTGTATCATAGGAATTCCAGAAGAGGAAGAGAGAGAGAAAGAGGCTGAAGGTGTACCTGAACAAATCATAGCTGAGAACTTCCCCGATCTGGGGAAGGAAATAGGCATTGAAATACAAGAGGCACAGAGAACTCCCTTCAGACATAACTTGAATCGATTTGCACAACATATCATGGTTAAACTGGCAAAATACAAGGATAAAGAGAATTCTGAAAGCAGCTAGGGATAAACGGGCTCTAACAAGGAAGACCCATAAGACTAGTGGCAGACCTATCTACTGAAACTTGGCAGGCCAGAAAGGAATGGCATGAAATCTTCAATGTGATGAACAGGAAAAATATGCAGCCAAGAATCCTTTCCCCAGCAAGTCTGTCATTCAGAATAGAAGGAGAGATAAAGGTTTTCCCAAACAAAAACTGAAGGAATTCATCACCACTAAACCAGCCCTACAAGAGATCCTAAGGGGGCCTCTGTGAGTGAAATGTTGCAAGGATCACAAAGTACCAGAGACACCACTACAAGCATGAAACCTACAGATATCACAATGACTCAAAACCCATATCTTTCAGTAACAACAATGAATGTAAATGGACTAAATGCTCCACCCAAAAGACATAGGGTATCAGAATGGATAAAAAAAACACCCATCGTGGTGCCTGGGTAGCTCAGTCAGTTAAGCATCCAACTTCCACTCAGGTCATGATCTCACAGTTCATGAGTTCGAGCCCCACATCAGGCTCTGTGCTGACAACTTGAAGCCTGAAGCCTGCTTTACGTTTTGTGTCTCCCTCTCTCTCTGCCCCTCCCCCACTCACACTCTGTCTCTCTCTCAAAAATAAAATAAAACACACAAAAAAATTTAAAAAACAAAACAAGACCCATCTATTTGCTGTCTACAAGAGACTCATTTCAGACCTGAGGACACCTTCAGATTGACAGTGAGGGGATGGAGAACTATCTATCATGTTACTGGAAGTCAAAAGAAAGGTGGAGTAGCCATACTTATATCAAACAAACTAGACTTTCAATTAAATGCTGTAACAAGAGATGAAGAAGGGCATTATATAATAATTACAGGGTCTATCCATCAGGAAGAGTTAACAATTATAAATGTCTATGCCCCAAATTCGGAGCACCCAAATATATAAAATAATCACAACCATAAGCAAACTTATTGATAAGAATGTGGTAATTGCAGGGGACTTTAATACCCCATTTACAACAATGGATAGATCATTTAGACAGAGAATCAATAAAGAAACAAGGGCCCTGAATGATATATTGGATCAGATGGACTTGACAGATATGCTTAAACTCTGCATCCCAAAACAACAGAATATACTTTCTTCTCCAGTGCACATGGAACATTCTCCAAGATAGATCACACACTGGGTCACAAAACAGTCCTTCATAAGTATAAAAGAATTCAGATCATACCATGCACACTTTCAGATCACAATGCTATGAAAGTTGAAATCAACCATAAGAAGATTCTGGAAAAACTCCAAACGCATGAAGGTTAAAGAGAATCCTACTGAAAAATGAATGGGTCAACCAGGCAGTTAGAGAAGAAATTAAAAAATATATGGAAACAAATGAAAATGAATATACAACAGTCCAAAAACTTTGGGATGCGGTGAAGGCAGTCCTGGAAAACACATTGCAATCCAGGCCTATCTCAAGAGACAAGAAAAATCCCAAATACAAAATCTAACAGAACACCTAAAGGAAATAGACGCAGAACAGCAAAGATACCCCAAATCCAGCAGAAGAGAAATAATAAAGATCAGAGCAGAAATAAACAATATAGAATCTAAAAAAACAGTAGAGCAGATCAATGAAACCAAGAGTTGGGTTTTTGAAAAAATAAACAAAATTGATAAACCTCTAGCCAGGCTTCTCAAAAAGGAAAGGGAGAGGACCCAAATAGATAAGATCATGAATGAAAAAGGAATTATTACAACCATCCCTCAGAAATACAAGCAATTATCAGGGAATACTATGAAAAATTATATGCCAACAAACTGGACAACCAGGAAGAAATGGACAAATTCCTAAATACCCACAGACTTCCAAAACTCAAATGGGAAGAAATAGAAAATTTGAACAGACCCATAACTAGTGAAGAAATTGAATCAGTTATCAAAAATCTCCCAACAAATAAGAGTCCAGGACCAGATGGCTTCCCTGGGGAATTCTACCAGACATTTAAAGCAGAGATAATACTTATCCTTCTCAACTGTTCCAAAAAATAGAAAGGGAAGGAAAACGTCCAGACTCATTCTATGAAGCCAGCATTACTTTGATTCCCAAACCAGAGACCCAGCAAAAAAAAAAGAGAACTACAGGCCAATATCCCTGATGAATATGTATGCAAAAATTCTCAACAAGATACTAGCAAATTTAATTCTACAGCATATAAAAAGATTTATTCATCATGATCAAGTGGAATTTATTCCTGGGCTGCAGGGCTGGTTCAATATTTGCAAATCAATCAATGTGGTACATCACATTAATACAAAAGATAAGAGCCTTATGATCCTGTCGATCAGTACAGAAAAAGCATTTGACAAAATTCAGCATCCTTTCTTAATAAAAGCCCTCAAGAAAGTCTGGATAGAAGGAACATACTTAAAGATCATAAAAGCCACTTATGAAAAGCCCACAGCCAATATCATCCTCAGTGGGGAAAAACTGAGAGCTTTCCCCCTGAGATCAGGAACACGACAGGGATGTCCACTCTCACTGCTGTTGTTTAACATAGTGTTGGAAGTTCTAGCATCAGCAATCAGACAACAAAAGGAAATCAAAGGCATCAAAATTGGCAAAGATGAAGTCAAGCCTTCACTTTTTGCAGATGACATGATACTACATGGAAAACCCAATAGACTCCACCAAAAGTCTGCTAGAACTGATACATGAATTCAGCAAAGTTGCAGGATACAAAATTAATGTACAGAAATCAGTTGCATTTTTATACACCGATAATGAAGCAACAGAAAGAGAAATAAAGAAACTTATCCCATTCACAATGGCACCAAGAATCATAAAATACCTAGGAATAAACCTAACCAAAGATGTAAAAGATCTGTATGCTGAAAACTATAGAAAACTTATGAAGGAAATTGAAGAAGATACTAAGAACTGGAAAAACATTCCATGCTCATGGATTGGAAGAATAAATATTGTTAAAATGTCAATACTACCCAAAGCAATCTACACATTCAATGCAATCCCAATCAAAATTACACCAGCATTCTTCTTGAAGCTAGAACAAGCAATCCTAAAATTCATTTGGAACCACAAAAGGCCCCGAATAACCAAAGTAATTTTGAAGAAGAAAACCAAAGCGGGAAGTATCACAATCCCAGACTTTAGCCTCTACTACAAAGCTGTAATCATCAAGACAGCATGGTATTGGCACAAAAACAGACACATAGACCAATGGAATAGAATAGAGACTCCAGAATTGGACCCACAAAAGTATGGCCAGCTAATCTTTGACAAAGCAGGAAAGAATATCCAATGGAAAAACGACAGTCTCTTTAACAGATGGTGCTGGGAGAACTGGACAGCAGCATGCAGAAGAATGGAACTAGACCACTTTCTTACACCATTCACAAAAATAAACTCAAAATGGATTAAGGACCTGAATGTGAGACAGGAAACCATCAAAACCCTAGAGGGGAAAGCAGGAAAAATCCTCTCTGACCTCAGCCACAGCAATTTCTTACTTGACACATCTCCAAAGGCAAGGGAATTAAAAGCAAAAATGAACTATCAGGACATCATCAAAATAAAAACTTCTGCACTGCAAAGGAAACAATCAACAAAACTAAAAGACAACTGACGGAATGGGAAAAGATATTTGCAAATGACAGACAAAGGACTAGTATCCAAAATCTATAAAGAGCTCACCAAACTCCACACCTGAAAAACAAATAACCCAGTGAAGAAATGGGCAGAAGACATGAATAGACACTTTTCTAAAAAGACATCCAGATGGCCAACAGGTACTCAATGTCACTCCTTATCAGGGAAATACAAATCAAAACCACACCGAGATATCACCTCATGCAGGTCAGAGTGGTTAAAATGAACAAATCAAGAAACTACAGATGCTGGAGAGAATGTGGAGAAATGGGAACCCTCTTACACTGTTGGTGGGAATGCAAACTGGTGCAGCCGCTCTGGAAAACAGTGTGGAGGTTCCTCAAAAAATTAAAAATTGATCTACCCTATGACCCAGCAATAGCACTGCTTGGAATTTGTCCAAGGGATACAGGAGTGCTGATGCATAGGGGCATCGTACCCCAATGCTTATAGCAGCACTTTCAACAATAGCCAAATTATGGAAAGAGCCTAAATGTCCATCAACTGACGAATGGATAAAGAAGATGTGGTTTATATATACAATGGAATACTACTTGGCAATGAGGAAGAATGAAATCTGGCCTTTTGTAGCAATGTGAATGGAACTGGAGAGTGTTATGCTAAGTGAAATAAGTCATACAGAGAAATACAGATATCATATATTTTCACTCATATGTGGATCCTGAGAAACCTAACAGAAGTCCATGGGGGAGAGGTGGGGGGGGGGGAGAAGTTACAGAGAGGGAAGGAGGCAAACCATAAGAGACTCTTAAATAATGAGAATAAACAGGTTGATGGAGGGTGGGAGGGAGGGGAAAGTGGGTGATGGGCATTGAGGCGGGCACTTGTTGGGATGAGCACTGGGTGTTGTATGGAAACCGTTTTGACAATAAATTATATTTAATATAAAAAATTTAAAAAATGAAGGTAATGATCCTATTAAGAATACCTAGAAACTCAATTTTCTCCCCAAATGTGTATATTAAGGAACCATATATATTAGCAATTATCACAAACCCTTTATAGCATGACATAGTGTTTGTAAAAAGTATTTTGTACCCTTAGCAATGTTATTTTAAGAATTTGGCACAAACATTCTGATATTGAGAACTAGCAGCCATGACACATTTGTAAATGCTTTTTATATAAAGAAAAATCTTCCCATATTTAGGATGTGATAGTCTCAGAGCCCCCCAAATTTCTCTGAGCTCATGATGAACCATTCTTCATCTCTCCTCCTTGGAGAGGCCTTGTAGGTTCTGTTGAAACAGACAAAACTTTCTTGCTACTGCATAATAAACAGGCTAATCCCCCACCCAGTAAACATTCTTTGGAAAGAAAACAGCTGGTGTATGAAAGAGAAGCTTGCTCACACATTTCAAGATAACTTCCGATTAGATTTATCCTTAGATTATTCCAACCCACAATGTTTCTGGCTTGAATATAAAACATATTGAGTGTTTCAGGAAGGAATATTTGTTTCTGAATACCAGGCTCTGTGTTCAGCCTAGCAGAAAGGTCTCTTATCTTTCTGGGCTCCCACAGGCTTGTGGAATAAAAGTGAGTTGTGCATCGTTGGTTTGCTGTGGGCCCCAAAACCATATCGAACTGCATGTGTCATGCTCTTCATTCAACAGATGGAAAATATTGCCTTACAGCTCAGTGCCAGGAAGAGAGGCTCATTGGGAGAGGTGAATAGGAGCCCAGAGAGGCGTACAGGCTGTGTGCATTCCAGTGAGGGGTTAATGGTCAAGGAAAGTCGAAGTTCACTGAGGCAAGACAGAGAGAAATGGCCAAGCTGCCTTTGTGATTGATGATCAGTAGAATGCAAAGGAAGAAGAGAAAGTCAGACAAAAAGACATTTTAGTATGGAACACAAGCATTAATAGTAACTATCACAACCAACTCTGATGATGATTTATAGCGTGGCTCTTGGGCAAATCCACCCATCTGGAGTTGTTAATAATATGCAAACCATGAAAAAATTCTCCAAAATAAAAGAGTACATTACAACCACAAAAGTTATTTTGGAATTTTGCTTCTTCTTTCAGTATTTTATGTCCTCACTTGATATCTGAAGTCATCCATCTATATCCAGTTGCACAGTGCCATGTGGAATTGAAGTTTAATCATGAGTCCTACCAAGCAGAATGATCTGTCCACTTCTTATTAACTTCAACGTTGATTGGCTTGTACCTCTTTCTTAAGCTACCCTTTAATGTGGCTGCTTTTATATTTTCTGATTTTAGTTTCCTGCTTTAGTATCACATGTTGTATCAGCCTTCCCCAAATTGAGAAGTGCAGACCTAGTGAAATGATTTGTTTGATACCTTACAAATCCAGATAATGGAGGTCAACAAACCTACTTCACTCCATTGAGGAAACTACAGGCTTTGCACAGGGAGAGGAAAGTGTAATTTACTCAGTTCATGAAGATTCATTCCTATTTCTATATGACCTTCATGTTAAAGCATGAAGGACAGAGTGAAGGAGAGGTAACATCAAATTCAAGTGGTTGCCTGAAATTCCTGAGTACGCTACTATAACTCCCAGAAGATGTGCATGTTTTCTTTTAGTAGAATAGCTTTTTCCACATTGAATGTGTTTTGTAACAAGTCAGAAGGTAGATGAATGACGAATAGATGATGATGACAGATAAATAATAGGTGGAATATCTTTTGCCTCATCATGCTGTAAGTTAACGTTTAGTAAGTGCTTACTATGTATTAGATACTTTACATTTATATTTACCTCTCTTCATCCCTATTTAACTCTATAAATTCCTTTCTTGGCTACATATTCTTTGATACAGAAATGGAGACACAGTTTCAAAGTCGCATAGTCACTATGTGGCAGAGCTGGAGGACCCATTCAAGCAGAGGCCAAAAGCTCGTGTGCTAAACTGCTCTTCCAGGGAAATGGATAAAATTATTAATTTAAAGCCAATCACATCAAAGGCTTGTGAGATGAGGCAAGAAAGACCTTCCCCCACTTCCAACATGAAGGATATATATTGTTGTGCCCCTACAGTGCTCAGAAGCTCAACAGAATTGTCACTGACAACCTGTGGCACAAAGACTGAGACAGAACATTGTACCACTCTGGGTTTACATACCCCTGCAAGAACTACCCAATTTAAACCACCCAGTTTAATCTTCCCCCTTCAGCATTAATGGTCTTTTACTTTCTTGTGGTTTGTTAGTTGCTCACGTGCAATAATTTGCCCCATCATAGTCAATGCGAACATTTAATGTTACACAATAAGTGATTTCAGTCAAACTCTGATAAGTTTATACGGAGAATAAGACTGGTCCCATGTTGTGATCACTAATTATTTTATTTTAGATTTGAAAACAATTTAAAATATATTCATAACTAGAATCCTTGAAAGAAATTTGAATTTGCCTTTGGCACACTAAGCCATTAAGATATTCCACCATTTGGTATAAAAATGTGCACTTAAGCAGTATACTGACACTTTTTTTACAGCAACCACTGGCAACAAAATAAATGAGCATTGCCGGTCATGCTGGCAAGAGTCTCCATCGTGTTACTTCAAGTAACAGATGATTTTGTATCCGAATCTGTCTGGTTAGAAGGAAAATAGTAATCACCAACATGGGACCAGGTCTCACAGAAAACTCAAAGCTATAGAACCATAATACACGGGGGAAAAACAAGTAGAAGGATTAAATCAGAATTTAAAGTGTCTTCACCTTAGCTGGAGAACTCTTCTTGCTGCCAACAGCAGGGAATTTCTGATGTCAACTGTTTTACCAACGGCAGATTGTCTCTGCCTTCACCTTGTCTGCTTCTGTCCTGAATGTCACGCAGCAACTCAAATGCAAATTCCTTTACTCTTTGGGTATATCCATCTAGCTCCAGGTTACTTCCATATTTCATAAATAGATCGTTTCTCTTTGGCTTTGTGTTATAGATGAAAAATAAAAGTATTATAAACTCATGTTTTTTCTGAAATAAACTGGCTCTCAATTTCTGACAAGCAACAGGAGGGAATTGGCTTTTAAGAATGCATTAAGGAGGTGCCTGGGTGGCTCAGTCAGTTGAGGGTCCAACTGTTGATTTCGGCTCAGGTCATGATTCCAGGGTGGTGGAATTAAGCCCCACATTGGCTCCACACTGAGCATGGAGCCTGCTGAAGATTCTCTCTGTCTCTCTTTCTCTCTCTCTCTCCCTCTGTGTCTCTCTCCCCCTCTCATGTTCTCTCTGTCTGTCAAAATAGATAAATTAATTAATTAATAATAATGATTAGAGTAACATGCATTTAGGAGATAACAAATCACCTGGAGGCAGGCAACTGCGGGGGGGGGGAGGGGGGGCTAATTCAAAGTTTTGAGCACAACTTGGCCCTTGCATTGTGTCATTGTAACTCTCTGTTTTTCTCAGTTGTTTAAAGTGTGAAGTCTTGCACAACAAACCACAAAACAGAAAAAAAGATGAAAGGTAGCTTAAGAGTTAGGTACTGAAACCTCAGTGAGTGGTATTTCAGAATATTACATAGGAATGCCAATAATTGGCATGCTTCCTACTTAGGCAGATGTTATTTTCTTAGCTGAATTTTGAAAAGTGGAGTCCCATGTTTGGAGAGCTGATTTATGAAAGGGTATCAAATTCCAAATCTCCTTTATTCATTCGCAGGAAACCTCCTTATCAAAAAATACTGTATCAAAAGTTAGATAAAAATGATTCCCTATTTTTTTCTTAGAAATATTTAACCTGAAAACCATTACTCTGTTTTTAAATCAGTTTTAAAATTAACTTTCAAGGTTTGAAAAAAGGTTGCCATCTGCTTGGATGTCTGGAAGCAGGAATGTGGGTGAAGAAAGAGAGAAATTCCATGATGTAAATATAGCCAAATATTCCATTTATTAACATTATTGCTTCTATCTATTTTTTTGGCTGAGAATATCTAAATATCTGACACTGCACTCTATTTTCTACCCCTTTAGAGGATACAGCTGTAGGATTGAAATGGGACAATAATTCTGTTGGTCAAAATTTGTTGCCTAGATCCCGTATGTATAATACTGGATGTATTATTTTTTCAAAATAATAAGCTTTATAGTCTAATGGAGGAAAATACTTGGGGCGCCTAGGTGGCTCAGTCGGTTAAGCGTCCGACTTCAGCTCAGGTCATGATTTCACGGTCCGTGAGTTCGAGCCCAGCGTCGGGCTCTGTGCTGACAGCTCAGAGCCTGGAGCCTGCTTTGGATTCTATGTCTCCCTCTCTCTCTGACCCTCCCCCATTCATGCTCTGTCTCTCTCTGTTTCAAAAATAAACATTAAAAAAATTTAAAAAAAGAAAATACTCAACATGCATAAAGGAAATAAACTATAATATGAAAAATGGAGCCTATTCAAGTTAAGTGTAAATACATAAATATTAATATACATTATTGATGAAAAATGATCATATATTTCCAGAGTGGAGCTTTCCATCAGGCTAAGATTCTCTCACAAGCAATCTTTTCCCGACTTCCTCTCAGTAGAGTTTACCTCCCAACATATTCAAACACACATGAGCACATGCACACACACACACACACACACACACACACACACACACCTTTGTGCATAACTACAACTCCTATTTCTATTTTGAATTGCTTCACTTAGAGAACTTTTCCAAATGGCTCATTTGGGGCGCCTGAGTAGCTGAGTCATCTAAGCATCCAACTTTGGCTCAAGTCATGATCTCGCAGTTTGTGGGGTTCTGTGCTGACGGCTCAGAGCCTGGAGCCTGCTTCAGATTTTGTGTCTCCCTCTCTGCCTGCCCCTCCCCCTGCTCGCATTCTCTCTCTCTCTCTCTCTCTCTCTCTCAAAAATAAAGAAAACATTAAAAAAAACTTTTAAAATATAAATCATTTGAGGGAGGAAGTTAGCAAATAAATTCACTGTGATAGTAGCAGTAAACATGAAATTTTTTAATTTATGGAAAATTTATTTGTAATCTCAAAGAAATGTCAGTTGACTCTTTTATACTCTGTTGTAAATTATAGCAGGACCTTACCTACAGTTTTTTTTTAATTTTTTTTAAGTTTATTTATTTATTTATTTATTTATTTAGAGGGCACACGAGTGGGGTAGAGGCAGAGAGAGAGGGGAGACAGAGAATCCCAAGCAGGCTCTGTGCTGTTAGCACAGAGCCCAATGCAGGGCTCGAACTCACAAACCGTGAGATCATGACCTGAGCCGAAACCAAGAGTCAGATGCTTAACAGACTGAGCCACCCAGGCGCCCCAGGACTTTACCTACAATTTTTGATAGAATATACCTGAGTCTGAATGGGAAGAGGAAAGTGAGACTGGGGTGCTAAGATATACTCACAGTGATTAGATATATTTGATAACATGTTTCAGAAGAAAATAAGAATAAACAATGATTCTGCCATTTTTGTTTTGTTTTATTTGTTTTGTTTTCACTTCTCATAGTCATATCTTTGCCCTTACATAATGCTTTTTCTATAGTGTCTCCTTTCTCTTTACCCCTCAGGACACACACAAATATATGTATATGTAATATACAGGTATATGTGTATATATTTATATAGATATACATAGGAGTATGTATGTATATGTATATTTAGACACACATACATATTTTTTCAAATATATATAAGTTAAAAATAAAAATCAGTCTGAACATCTAAAAATATATGTCACATCTATGTTTTCAAGAGGTAGTTAAATAACAAAGTTAAGGACAATGCATTATCAGCATGTGTTTTTACATTGACAATATCCCTTTACTTGCCTGCTGTTAATCCTTTCTGATTTTTTTTAAGACTGAAAACCTTGTGTGTGGTGTTTGTATGTGTGCATAAATAGAAGTCTAAAAGTTAGCAAATCAGTACATGTATATGAATAATTATTGAAACTCATTGTGGAATTTAAGAAACAAATGATCATAGGGAAATAAGAGAGAAAAAAACAATAAACAGGTTCTTAACATCAGAACAAACTGATGGTAACCAGAAGGGAGGTGAAAGCATGGGTTAAATGGGTGATGGAGATTAAGGAGGGCAATTGTGATGAGCACTGTGTGTTGTATGAAGTGTTGAATCACTTAATTATACACTTGAAACTGATATTACACTGTGTGTTACTTAGCTGGAATTTAAATAAAAAAAGAAAAAAATAATAGCTAACAATTAGAACGTTTCATCTACAATGAGGATAGTGATAATTAGAATTAATTACTATAAATTAGAAAGTTTGGGCACCAAGACTATTCCTTATTTTCCTCTGTCTCTTTATCTAAAGAAATCAACACAGACATAGCGTCAAACAAAACTACATAATCAGAGGGAGAATGAGGGATAAAAGTCCACACTAGCAAACCAAAAGCAAGACCCACTGTTGTGTTTATATGATGCTAAGTGCTTCATTCACATCCCAGATCTCTAGGTCCCCATCTTCCTTCTGCCAATCTCTTTGCCTAGAACAACATTAATAAGTTCCGGTACACAAATCTGACATTGACAGTAGGCTCAATATATTTCACCTGCTAAAGTGCATATGAAAAGTAATTGGTTTGGGCACACTTTCTCCAAGACTTTCCATATTATATGTTAACATTAGAGTAACCTAGAATTACTGTAAAGTCTATGTGACAAAGGCATTGCTTTCTGAGAAAAAACGCAGACAATAACCAATATAAAATGAAAGCACTGGAGGCAGAGGTGGCTTGAACTACTTCTGATGAAAAGGAAATTACACATTGTAAAATCTTGCAATCAGTAATTAAACTGTAATTTAATTTAGAAAATGAATGGCTTGAGTTTTCAGTTACCTTCTTCCTTGTATAAATAGAATCAGCATCATCTCTGATTCAAAAAGCAATAACAATGATATTGATAGCACACAGGATGCCAAAAAATTAATTAATAAAAACTCTTTTAAAATGGTTTTTAGATCTTCTAAGAATTACTATTAAAGAAAATAATGTTGATGGTGAGACATAACTTAGGAAGAAAGACAAATTATTTGATAAAACATCGAGATAAAAGTAGGAACTAAAGAAAGTGTTACTATTAAATCTGTAAGATATAAAATATTGGCATACTTGACCATATCCATATTATTAAGAGCATTCTTTCACTTTTTATGAAGTGAACATTGTGAAGGCACATTGCTTAGATCAGTGATTCTCAAAGTGTGATCTCCAGACCAAGAGCTTCAACATCCTTTGGGAATTTGTTAGAAATGACAGTTCCTAGACCCCAGCCAGGCCCACTCTAGGGTAAGGCCCAGCAATCAGTATTTTAACCCTCAAGGTGATTCTCACTCAACAATAATTTAATCCATTGGTTTACAAAAAGCCACAAAGGAAATTAAATTATTGTTTTCAAATTGTAAAAGAACACTAAGAAGAGGAAGTTATATTACAAAAAAAATTAATTTGTAAGCATATTTTCCGAAAGAGTTCAAATGTGAATAGAAACTGTGTTAAATAAAAATGGTGCCTTGAAACTAATATTATACTATAAGTTAACTAACTAGAATTTAAATAAAAATTTGAAACATTAAAAAAAGAACATGAACTTTTCCAAACTGTTTAACTGAAACATGAAAAAACATAAATCTCACAATTAATAGTATGCTGCCAAAAAATGAATTATATTTCCTATATAAGAAAATATTTTTAAAAAATAAAGAAAATTCTTCATGTTGATCAATGTCTGACTTTTATCTTCCATATTTGCTTAAATTTGAAGAAGAGATGTAATAATGACACAAAGAATGTAAAGTAAGGGGCTTCTGGGTGGCTCAGTTGGTTAAACGTACAACTCTTGGTTTTGGCTCAGGTCATGATCTCACGGTTTGTGAGTTCGAGCCCTGCATTGGGCTCTGTGCTGTTAGCTTGGGATTCTCTGTCCCTCTCTCTATGCCCCTCCCCTGCTCATGCTCTCTCTCTCTCTCTCTCTCCCTCTCAAAAATAAATAAACTTAAAGAAAAAAGAATGTCAAATAAGATAAAAATTATGTGGTGAATAATGGATCCCTTACAACTTTGATATCAGTTGGAAAAATCAATTATTTGCTATTCTCCATACAGTGATAACATTGGTTATTCTTACATGATGGTGATGGTTTCTAATAGTAACCATAATATGTACAGAAGTGTAAAATATTCCAGTTTATGCCAATTTGATACCAATATGTTTAAAATCAATCATTAAGGTATCAATCAGTCAATAAATAAACACACTGTCTTAATTTCAGAGCATTTTGCATTATGTGTAAAGCACTTTTACATACATTTTCGTACATTATTGCTCCAGTAATACACACAGATTATGTCAAAATATATCTTTATACCAGATCAATTTTATAGAAATACTGAACTATAAAAAATGCAGAATAGCAGATTAGTGAAAAATGGCACTGCATCTAAGACAATAATGTGGCTGTGATGTCTGGGTGGCTCAGTCAGTTGAGTGTCCAATTTCGGCTCAGGTCATGATCTTGCATTCGTGGGTTCAAGCCCCACGTTGGGCTCTGCTCTGACAGCTGGGAGCCTGGATCCTGCCTCAGATTCTGTGTCTCTGTCTCTCTGCCCCTCCCTCCCTGGCACTCTGTCTCTCTCTTTCTGTAAAAAATAAATAAACATTAAAAAACTTAAAAAAAAGAAAAGAATGTGGCAAATATGAAAAAATATGTAAAAGGTAATGCTATGTTTCAGGGAGGGTCAGGTCTATAAACTGCTTCTGTTCTTTTTTTTTTCTACTCTTCATATTGGATGATCTGCAATTACACTCAGGGATATTGTCCAGAGTATAATTTTTTGACAACAGGAAAAAATTATTGTAACCGTATTACTAATTTTATGTGACCTACATCCTTCATGAGAAGAATTCTGAATGAAGCTTTAATGCTTATGAATACTTTTAGTTCCATGGCCTATTTGTTATCCCTAGGAGGTGGGTATTTAATCTGTCAAACATTTGTAAAACACCAAAAGCAGTACGGCCTTTGACCTGGGTCACTAAAATTGAACCCCATTCTAGTGACTTTTTGATTTCACCCAGCAGGTCCCATACATATGTACCATGCTTTAAGAAGCATTCAGGCAGAGTATGATCTTTGACTTCTGGCCACCTGTGTCCCATACTTTTTGTGTGAAAGAAATAAATGACAGGCATGGAGATTAAGTCCAGCTCTCCTTTTTTTATTCAGGTGTATTGCCAGCTGAGATGAATGACCCCCAGGTGCCTTAATTTATAATATTTTTTTTTACTGTTATAACTTGTAGCAATGCATGTGTTACTGAAAAATTATCTTAACATTCTCTGTCACAAGTGGGTTCTATTCTTTAGTAAGCAAGGATATCAATCTGATAAAAAAAATTGAACATATTGCATGCACACATACATATGCATCCTTAATTACTGCGTGTGTTTTCCATATTAATGTCATCATCATTGTTTTCAAATCCAGAATCTTTGACATTTTGAAATGATTTCCATGAGCTTACAAGAGGGTTTTATATATTACAATTCCAGAACCTATCCTGGGGATAACATTTGGAGATTCTGTTGTTAGCAAATTTCATTTTAACAGTTCTAAAAAGTTCTATGAGAATCAGCCACATATATTGGGACCTCACTAATAAAGAATAAAATTGAAATTATTCTTTAGTTTCCTGTCACTCTAACCCACTTCGTCAAGAGATAATTATTGAACCTCTACCACATAGCCAGACCTTGCCTTTTCACAGTTGGAAAATATAACGATGAGTGTCTTCCTTCTGAGACTCCGATAAAGGAGATAAAACAGAGGCACAAATAACTATAACATAGGAGAGACTGCCCAGGTTCCCAACATAAGCAATGGTTTATGAGGGCTTGCCTAAGAAAGATGAGGAGAAGCTTCGTGGAAGACGTGGCATTTATCCTAAGATTTGGACGCCATATAGGATTTCAACAAATACAGGTAAGAGAGAAAATAACCCAAGCAGAAGTGAATAGGGTGATCCATTAAACAGAGGGAAAAAAACAAAACAAAACAAAACAAAACAAAACTGGGCCTGTTAAGGAAATGCCAATTCTGTATTGAGTTGATAATAAGAAAAGCAAAGAAAAGTAGTGAGACTTAAGTAGGAAACCATGGAGGGAGCTGTATTAGGGAGGATACTAAATGCCATGCTATCCCTGAGTGATTTATTTGCTTAACATAATATTCTCTAGGTCCATCCACATTGTTGAATCACCAAACTGTATACCTGAAACTAGTATTATACTGTATGTTAACTGTAATTTGAATAAAAACTTTAAAAAAATAAATGCCATGCTAAGGAATTTTATAGCAATAAAGATTTGAGAGTCATCAGATTTTTTTTTTAATCAAGGCACTAAATGTTGACAAGAGATTTTGAAAATTATATTGGACCAGTAGAAAAGATGACTGTTGGATTCATATAGCACTGATTTCTATTTCCAAATATTTTTTTAAAATTGTTTTACTGTTTATATATTTTTGAGAGAGACAGAGACAGAATGTGAGTGGGTTAGGGGCAGAGAGAGAGGGAGACACAGAATCCGAAGCAGGCTCCAGGCTCTGAGCTGTTAGCACAGAGCCCGACGTGGGACTCGAACTCACGAGCTGTGAGATCATGACCAAAGTCGGTGGCTCAACCGACTGAGCCACCCAGGTGTCCCTCTATTTCCAAATCTTAAACCTCTTAGTGATACGAATAAACATTCTTCTTGTGCTTCAGTTCCCTCACCTCGAACAATTAGCAAGAACTACTTTTCTATCAGGGTCCCTGTGAGAACTTATTCAAGTAACACGTGCAATACATCCTATCTGGGCTACAGTAGGTGAAAAAAACCTTGGCCTTTCTCTGTTGCTCAATGGTTTAATAAATGGGGAAGTAAAGACTGGAAGTAAGAAAATAAAATGTAAATATGAACCAACTGCTAACAGAATATTCATATTTTACTTTTGATAAAAATGTTGATATATTTTGGTATAAAATATGTTTTCAGCATAGATTTATCTACATGTTTATAATACATACAGTTGAATAATATTTAGCTGGTCTAATTTACCCTACCATATTTCAACATCATGGATCAAAAGTTGAAACTGATGGTTTAATTTCAAGTCATACACCTTAATCACATAGATAATGTGCTCTAATATTTGGTTATATAAGTCGAGTGAATCTGCTCACCAATTACTTGGTTTTAAGTCTCTGAATTTACTTTAGACACAGACTGTTCTACTTTGGCAACATTCTAAACTGTGCTTTAATCTTAAGAAAAAAATTACCCCCCATACTCGCACATACATAAAAGTAAGATTGTATTTTACATAATCTTTACTGTACATACGAAAAAGCATGGCCAATTAAATCAATTTGTTAATTTAACAGACTGTTAAATCAGTTTGTTAATTTGTTGTTAAATGTTACAACACAATCCCCAACCCAAATATGGACAATTTGAAACATGTACGTAACTTTTTTTTCTAACTCTCAGTTCAAGGAATACATAAAAAAATAAAAAATAAAAGTCAAGATGGGTCACCGTAAATGAATAAATGTCTCCTGTCAACAGCATCTGATTTAGCATCTCATTTAAAGCATCCCTCACCAAAAATCCTCTTTAGTGAATTGCACTGCCTTTTTTAAACATTAAGTCATTAATAAATAATATGACTTTAGATTCTACTGATTTGGCTCTGTTTGCAGAGGCCACCGGCTCTGTTAGAACATCATCTGGAGTTCATTATGGGAGGATGATGGGTGCTGAGATAAAAACAAAGTTAAATAAATAAAATTAATAAAATCTGAAACACATCCTGCACGTTGCCAAATCTGACTCTCAAATTTTGCCTTCTTAAACCTGTCCCCTACCCATAATCCTCTTTGCCATGTTCATATCTCCTCTTGTGAGTGTCCAAGATTGTTAAATGAAGCTAGCAAGGGCCTGAGGCTAGAAGCTGACCGAAGAAGACCAGGGGTGAGAAGAACAGGGGTGAGAAGGCAAGGGACACTGCCGAGGGACTGCAGGGCTGCAGAGGGAGAGAGCCTCTGCACACACATGATACACTTCCTGCTGGAGAAACATGGCCTCGCCTGGGCCCTCAAAGTAATGGCTCTCACATTTGAGCTGTACATGCAAGCATTGCTGTACTGTGCAGTGTCAGGAATACCTGGTGCGTCTCTGCTCACTCTAAACAAGTCTTATTTCCAGACTTGGAGATTTGTGTTTGGGATTATTCCTATATTAAAAAAAATCCCACTTTATTGAGGCATAACTGGCATACAGAAAGCTGTACATATTTAATGTATATAACTTGATGGGTTTGAAGATAAGCATATACTTATGAAAACACCACCATAATCCATGCCATAAACATGTACATCGCTTCTGAAAATTTCCTGCTGCCATTTTTATTATTTCTTTTTTGTATGATAGGAACACTTAATATAAAATTTGCCCACTTATCAAATTTTTGAGTATGCAATATAGTATTGTTTCTTATAGGCACTATACTGAATAGTAGATATTTAGGACTTATTCATTTACATAACTGAAACTGTGTACCCTTTGACTAACACCCCCCGGGTCTCCCTGTCCCCAGCTCCTAGCAACCACCATTCCAATCTCTGCCTCCATCAGGTTCACTTAACATGGGTTATTTCAATAAATTTCTGTAAATGTGGCAGTCCTTGTACTCATATCTGTTGAAGCCTGGAATGGATTCGTTGCCTAAGAAAACTCATTCGTTTCTGAGTGGCCAACATGCCCTTACAAATTTGCAAGAACAGATATTTTACTCTAAGAAATTAGGTGATGCAACTTTCACCAGGAAAAAACTATGCAGTATGAATCCCAGATCTAAATATATTCTAGAAATATAACAATCCAAGTAGGTGCACACTCATAAAACCACATTTTACTGAAAATAGGTGGACAAAGGATGACAATGGGGGAGGTTATATCCAGTTTTGAATTTCCTTCCTTTTACTTGTCACCTTCCTCCCCACCCTTCACACCTTTTCTTTGTTCTCCTTCTTTTGTAATGACTGAGAATGGGAACTGCTACATGTACCACTAAATTTAAATTGGAGGAAACTAGACTAAGTTCGGACAAAATTTGGTCTACGTCCTTGATGCAGTCTTGACCTCTTAGACACTGGCAATGATTTTCAGTGACACATGCGTAGAGGCCAGTGTTCTAGGCAACACTGCAAAATCAGAGAGATTTATGTCCATTATCCAGAAATCATGATTTTACTCCTTGTGTAAGGATTCAAGTTGCCCAAATTTGAGAATCATTGGTTTAGTAATCAGGAAAGGAAACAACAATCAGTTAAAGCTGGTGCAATTCTGTGCTCAGTCACTTGCTGGCTGTGTGACCTTAGGTTAAATTCCTTAAACTCGATTTCTTCCCCCATAAAATGGATAGGGTTGTTGTGGAAACTTCAGAAGTCAATACAAAGTGCTCACTCTAGTTCGTAATTAATGGTAACTATTCTTATTAATACTTTCGTACCACTGGACCACAACCACTTCATTACCTAGCTAGGGGATTTGCTAGGTAAATAACAAGCTGACAAAAAATTTTTAAAAAATATTATTTCAGACAGACTCTAAAGGTTAGCTTTGAAAAATAAATAACAATGGCCTCCAAAGGGCTCATACAGATTTTTGAAGCTGAGATTTTTGAAGATTTTTGAAGAAGAGAGCTGAATCAAACTCTGTTTAAGGCAATGTGGTGTATATACTATGGGAGAAGTGATCTTGCAACCAGATAGAACTAGGCTTACACAGAATTCAGAAGTTTACTTAATTTCTCTGATTCTCATCTTTCTCATCTGTAAAATGGGGATAACAGTACCCATTTCACTTCATTTTCTGAGGAAAAATGAAATGCAAAATATGTAAAAATGATAACACTATCATTTATTATTTATTATAACAGGTATTGTACCAAATGGCTTATATGTTTTATCTCAGCCCTGCATATCACAATAACCCAATGAGGTGAATGCTGTTATTTTCCTACTCTACTTGTGGGAAAATAGAGACACAGAAGAATTAAGTATCTCTATTAAGGACAGCGACCTTTTCAGCGCAGAGATATGGATATAAGTCTAGTTCACTGAGCTCTGAAGCCCAAATTATATTCCATAAATACAGAAAGGAAAATTGAAAAATATGAAGCACCTACTAAGTAAACATTTAACAACACAAAGGATCTGGAAATTTCAGTGTGATAATCTTCCATTTTTTAAATTTTCTCATTTCACTTATAAACAAAAATAAAATTTTAATGTTTAAAATGAGAACTGGGCATAAATGGACACCCAGTTAGCAATGATAAAAAATTACCATATTAATACAAGATTGTTAGAAGCACCAACTCTAAACTTTCAATGTAAATCTCTCCTATTTTTTTTTAACGTTTATGTATTTTTGGAAGAGAGAGAGGGTGAGAGAGTGCAAGCTGGGGAGGGGCAGAGAATGAGGGAGACAGAGGATCCAAAGCAGGCTCTGCATTGACAGCAGAGAACCTGATGGAGGCTCCAACTCACAGACCTTGAGATTGTGACCTGAGCTGAAGTTGGACACTTAACCAACTGAGCCTCCCAGACATCCCCCTCCTCCTACTTTTATTTATTTTTTTAAATTTTTTTAATGTTTATATTTGAGAGAGACAGACAGACAGGGTGCAAGCTGGGGAGGGGCAGAGAGAGAGGGAAACACAGAATCTGAAGCAGGCTTCAGGCTCTGAGCCATCAGCACAGAACAGATGTGGGGCTCAAACTCACAGACAGTGAGATCATGACCTGAGCCCAAGTTGGACGCTTAACAGACTGAGCCACCCAGGCACACTGCCCTCCTCCTACTTTTAAAGAAAGTACACAAGAATGCTAAATATTAGTCCAGATAGTTATTTTTTTAATATTACAATATACCTTAATAGAGAAAGTAATGTAACCCATTACTAAATTAAACATTAATTAAATAAATTAAAATTAAATAAACAAAATCCCCTTTATTAATAGAGAGAAAAAGGTAATTATTTTTAAAATGAAAAGTAATTCCATTTACACTTATCTATTCACATTTTTTAAGCTACATTCTGTTTGGATTTTTTTTCAGCCTTATTGAGGCATAACTGACAAAATTGTAAGATATTTTAAATGTATAATATGATGATTTGATATACATATATGTTGTGGAAGAATTCCTACAGTTTGATTAACACATCCATCACCTCACTTATTTATCTTTAGGGGTGGGGAGGATGAGAACATTTAAACTCTACTCTCTTAACAAATTTCAAATATGCAAGTATATTTACTATGTATAATTATCAAGTATAATTACCATGTTATACATTAGATCCTTAGACCTGATCCATCTTAGAAACTAAAGGTTTTTACCATTTTACCAACCATTCTTCATTTCTCCCATTTCACCCTTCAGGTCTTGGACACCACTTTCCTACTACGTTTCTAAGAGTTTAACTTTCCCTATACTTTATCTCAAAATCCTTTACTCTCACGTAAGATTTCACGAGAAGCAAAAAAAAAAGTCTACATAATAGGAAGGAAATATGAACTTGACCACTCTTTGGGTATATGCTCGGACTTCTCTATGTTTAATATTAGCAAATGGAATATTGAGATGTTAAAGATGTAATGAACATGTTTTCTATTTAAGGGAAAATCAGAGAAACTGAGGCTGAGAAGGCCTATCCAAAGAAGATGCCATGGCTGTAGCATGTCAATGCAAATGAATTTACTGGAATTCTGTATTATATCTCACTCTTGAGTCCTTAGTTCATGGTATAATATGGTGAAAATATATCTTTCACCTGTGTTACAGCTTTCCTAGCTGACAGCCATACCCTGGACCTTTGTAACTTCATTAAGCTGACAAATGTCACCTAGGAGACCTCTTGAGATATAATTCTGGTATACATTGTCCACATGGGATATCTGGACATTCATAATAAGCATGCTTTTTCATAACTATATCCAGGCTTAGTTTGACTTACACTTGTCATTGATCAGTGTATATCTTAGAGAAAGTATATTATGTTGATACCAACACTTATTATGTATTTGTTAAATTATTAAGGCTATAATGAGAAAATAAAATTTATTGACAAAACATACTATTAGTAGCTCACTGTAAAAAAAAGCTGAGAAATCTTTGTGAAATACCTTCAAAATGTGTGCTTCTAAATGAAAAGAAAAATTTTAGCAAGAATTTTTATCATCTTATTTACAGTAATAGTGTATACCAAATAAATTTCTACGCATTTTTTTTTTTTGCAGTTACAAAGGAGTATTTCGATGCTTTCATGACAAGAGGTGCAGTTCTGGGTGCTATGGAGAATACTTTAAAAAATGACACAGTCCGGTGTGGGATATGGAGCATGATAAAAAGTAATCATTGTCAGACCAGTTAGGATAAATAACTAGGAGGAAAGAGATTAAATCCAGATGGGGTTGGGAAAAGCTTCCGAATGGAGATGGCGTTTCAACCAGTTTTTAATGGATGGGCATTCTTTTTTGATTACATTCTTATATACATCTATGTCGTACAACTGATTAAACATTATTGTACTTTGTATTAGTTAATATATAGGAACTGTGCTTTCAGCATTCCCAACTCTGCCTAGTTTAGTCAGCTTCACTTTGTGAGGTAAGCTGTATAATGGAATTTCTATCTTTCTCTTTGCTGACCAGAATCAACAGATATTCACAGATGGCTCAGACTTGCCTCTCTGAAGAAACAATAACATCTTCTGTTAAGTGAATATTAAGGGCTACTACCAGTGTCTGATTAAAAAAAAATCTATTTAACATCACAACTAAATATTAACTGATTAATACTTATGTTACAATAATGACTATTTAAATTTTAAAATTAAAATTTCATATTTATTGAATTCCTTGAATGAATTGGAAATTAACTTGGTAGTATAATTTTACATGTATATCTTATTAAATTAGTAGTTAAGATCATAGCCCAATTCCTACCATAAGGTAGGCACCTGATCATTACCTGTCAGATAAATTTAAAAGTTACTTTATTCCAGGGGCACCTGAGTGGCTCTGTTGGTTAAGCATCCAAATTCAGCTCAGGTAATGATTTCGTGGTTTGTGAGTTCAAGCCCCACGTTGGGCTCTGTGCTGAGTGTGTGTGTCTCTCTGCCCCTCCCCTACTCACACTCTTTCTCAAAAATAAATAAACATTAAACAATTTTTTTAATTACATAATTCCATATTTATTTAGACTCTTCTTGGAGCCCTTTTCTTCACACATTTTGCCATCATCCAAAGAAGCATGCATAAGAGGACTTGAGTAAAAATCTCCTCCATGAGTATCATTGTATTGATCAGATTTATGGATGAAAGCGATGGAGGTGTCAGCATGATCCCTGATCTTCCAGCTCTAACAAGTCTTGATATTCACTGAAATCCAGAAGAGAAAAGCAGGAATATGTGGATGGGAGACGAATGTGATCTTGAAAATGCTGAATATGAGATCCGATGACAATATGAAATAATTATCTGAAATTTATGGGAAGATCTGTGCTGGAGATGCTCATTTAGATGTTATCAATGTGCTCATGAAAACTGAAGCAGTGGCGGAGACTGAAAATTCTGAAGTATGCAGGGTAAGAAGAGAGGAGATCATCAGGAGAGAGCCAGGGTTGTCTAACACAGGAAACTAGTACCGTGTGTTTGTCAGTGCAACTCAGGTCCTGCTCTTTTGCTGCAGTTTATTGGCCACTAGTGTGGGAGTTAGAGGGGCTTTATTAAAGCTGCTGACTTTAATGTCCCCCTCAGCTTGACTAAACTGCGGATAAGCAAACAAAACCACCTGCCTGGAGGCAGCACAGCCCTCCACGGGAATAGAAGCTCTTGAACTCAAGACCTTCTGTACCTTACTCTGTATACTTTTTCATCTGGCTATTCATTTGTATCCTGTATACTAAACCAGTAACATTTTTTTTAAATTAAAGAGTCCACCACAATTTAAACTATCATAATCTATATTAAATATCTGTGAATATCTAAATATGTGGGCTTTTGTCTGCATCTGCTTTAAACTGTGCTTCTCTTTCAAAGATCTGGAAAAGAGTTTATATTTAGTTAATTCTCATCTCATTTTCCACATTAAAAATGCTTAGATGTATCCATAGTAAAGGACTGTGGTGAGGATAAAATGGGATAATGTATGTAAAAACATTTTTTTTTAATTCTAAGTTTTAAGCTTTGTGTGTTTTTGTATGTTGCCTGTGTGTGACTGGAGGAAGTTTTTCTCTTCCCAGATCTTCCTGGAATATATCAAATTACCACCATCACACATCCAGGAGCTTGAACAAACTAAAGCAGCAATATAAAAAGGGATACAAAAAGGAATACAAAAAGGTAATGCAGCTCAAAAAACAAAATATGGAGACACTTTCATTACAGAATATGTGATAAAAGTAAATACACTAAGAAGACACCTCTGTTGGAAGAAAAAACTCTTTTTGTCTTGTGCATGCTTCAGACACAGGACCCAGAATGGCCTCTCTGCCACTTCTACCCTCATGTATCATCTACAGTGGAGCTAAATGGACTGAATAACAACTTCAGGCTGGAAAGAGGGGAACCAGTGCAGTCCCAAAGGAATGAAGCACAGCAGTTAAAAAGAGGTGAGACGGGGGCGCCTAAGTGGTTCAGTGGGCTAAGCATGGGACTCTTGGTTTCAGCTCAGATCGAGATCCCACCGTTCATATGTTCAAGACCTGTCGGGCTGTGTGCTGACAGTGTGGAGCCTGCTTGGGATTCTCTCTCTCCCGCTCTCCCTCTGCCCCTACCCAGCTTGTGCTGTCTCTCTCTCAAAATAAATAAACTTAAAAAAAAAAGGCAAGAGGAGAGGATGTGTCTAAAAGAGCGAAGCGTGGTTTCCTTCCTCTAAGGAGAAGAGTGATCAGAAAGACAGTATGAGAACAGAGATTAAAGGCCCCACACTTTTGAAAGAAGCTAGGAGATACATTGAAAAAATACATGAGCAAACTTCAGATGCCACTCATGATAGATGTCATTTAGGTTCAAAAGATCCAACTGGGTTTCTGTGAGTTTGTTAAATTATCTCCATATTACAAATTTGATGGTTAATCCTCATCATCCTCTTAGGTGACATCTCATTAGTTTTTGGCACCACTGTTTACTCCCTCCTTCTTGAAACAGCCTTTACCTCTGGACCACCATCCTCTCAGGATCCTTGTCTACCTCACCAGCTGCTCCTTAGGAGTCCTTTTTTGACATCATGCATCCCCTTAACCTCACTTCTGGTTTCGATTGCACGCACTGGCTTTTTGGTTTATTATGGACCTGATGACAAGTGGTACTACCATAAAATAATAGACAAAACCCTAACACAAATTGCATATTTTTGCTAAGTAATATTGAAATGACATTGAGCGTTGTAATATGTTTCACAGATTCAAAAGAAATGTGAAGAAGGAGTATGACAAGTTACTCATTACTAATCACATGCTTTTTTAGGTGTGTTGGATTCAAAATACCTGCATTGGAGCAGTCAGCATTACGTTCAGCTGTACTCTGCAATTTATATAAAGCACACTGTCATCAGTTATACCAAACTAACGTTGGCAGTTTTAACTTTCTGCTTTTATAGTTTTGTTTTCCTTAATTTTTAATTTTTAGTTATATCAGTGTTAAAAGCATAAGGAATATTTGTACCTAACTTTATGTTTTTCTAAATTAAAGAAGAATAAAAAAATTATATAAGGTGATGCTGGTGTTACATAATAATCTTCTGTTTTTAAATAATCTTCTATTTTAAAAATACTGTATAGAAAAACAGGTATTCAAATTAGTTCATATGATAGGGATGAAAATTCCTATAGGTGGTGATAATTTAAAAACTGATTTCTATATAATAGCATATGAACTCTGATGAATAAGCCAATACTTTTGATTTTAGTATTATACTTTGAGTTAAAATTTTCAATAGTTGGCATCATATGAAAAGCTTTTCTTATCATTATTGTGTTATGAGTCACAGAAATAAATATGTCAAAAATCTGCAAAGAGAAAAAACATGCTTTCTGGATTTTGTAATCTGATGTTGTTGCAAAATGTCAGAAGTTCTAAGATTACTCCTAGTAGTGGTTTTGTTACAAATATACGATATAAAGAGAGTGGGCCATTTGGTCAAAACTTATTTATTATCTACCACTTTCAGTTCTTTAATAAAGTGTTACAAATAGATTGAATCTGCTAACAAGGCAAACACCATTGATTTTGCAGGTATAATTTGAGGGTGACAAACTGGTGGCAAGCTCAGAAGCTGTGCTAATTGAACTGGGATGGACGTGCCGTTGCAGTCACTTTAAGGGAGATCTCAGTGGGATAACAGGGTTCTTGGAACTCTGAGGCTAACTTCTTGAGCTGTTCTATTGATTGCCTTTACTTCTACACTGATCAAGTACCTTGTATTATTTGTATAAATGTTTGTTTTATCCAAGAGCATCTACATCATGGAACATAGTGGATATCCTTAAATCTTATATAATGCCCAGCATAATGCCTTACACATATTAGGCACTTGAGAAGTATTTTCAACAATCACTTCGTGAATTTTAGTTGTTTTATGTTAACATCTATATTAAGTATATACACTTTTTCATAGCTTTTAGAATACAAGGGAGAAAAGAATTTATTTTTATGATTGACAGGGATTGTCCTGCCAATTTGTTTGTACTCACCAGGCCAGAAGGAGAAGAAAGGACTTAACTATGATCATATCTCAGTTACATACATGATTAGCCTACACAATTCTGTGTGTAGGCTACACACATCATACACACTGTATGATGGCAACAGTGATCTATCTGAGCTGTCCTAGTGCTGAGGTTCCTACAATTTATCCTGCTTGTTTGTCCTTAGGCACTCTTGGGAAACTGACCCTCAATGAAGATATTCAATTCCCACTTCTATATCTATCCAGCTAAAAATTCTTTCCTTGATCCAGCATTTTGATGATGAATTCAGTTTTATTAACTTTATATTGCATGCTGTGCTATTTTTGCTTTCCTAATTAAAAATTTTTATTTTCTGATTCTGTATCTGCTCTTGTTATCAACCGGAAAATTCCTCATGAACTTTCACAGCCTTCTGATTGGAGACCTTTTTTCTCCTTTGAAACAGATCCTTATGTTTTCATCCCTTACACATAGACCTGTTTAGGAGCTTCCAGAGCCTCTGTTATGTCCTCACTCCCAACATTGCTTTGATTGGAGATTAAAGAGGAAGCAAAGCCAACTGTTCTAAACTCTCATCTCCATCCATCTGGGCATTTTAAAATTAGCATATTAACCCATCCCAGTAACTATTAAGAGTTTAGCATTTTATAATCGGTGAAGCATCTGACTCTTGGTTTCGGCTCAGGTCATGATCTCAACATGTGAGTTCGAGCCCCGCCTCAGGCTCTGTGTTGACAGCAGGGAGCCTGCTTAGGATTCTCTGTCTCCATCTCTGTCCCTCCCCACCTCTCTGTTTCTCTCAAAAATAATTTAAAAAACATTAAAAAAACAGTTGAGCATTTTATAACTATTGTAACTGTTCCAGCAAAATAAAATCATGAAGTGCAACAAGTGAAAACTCTTCTACAATACAGAAATAATTGTCTTGTGTCTGTAATCTAAAGTTTTCAGTGGTATAAATATTATCTTAACTCCAAGAATATATTAATTTAAAATGTATCACAGAATGAGCTATAATAATAACATTGTAAAGGACAGATATCTTGAGTGACTAACAAACCCATTGAAATGTTTTCAGCATTATTACCATGAAAATTTTACTTCTTATAGTTATGAAGACACTCCCACAAAATGAATGAATAGTCTGTGCTCCATAATAAGCTACTTATCAAAAAACAATTACTTTTCTCACTTTCATAGTTGATAAAAATCTTATTCAGCACACATTTTCTGGACAATTCTTTCACTGTATCATTAGTAATCATCGTTCCTGATTTCCTTTCTTTGATTCAGATGAAGCACTAAAAGAAAGGCTACAAACTCAGAAATTGCTTTATAACAGGCAACATGACTTGGGTTCTACAACTTTTTCCATGAGACAGGAAGCAATTGAATGTCTCCATAGCTTTATTGAAAGTTTTTATAAGTCTAGACAAAAACCTACACAGAAACTGCCTGTTACCCTGTAACTACAGAACAAATGTGCGCAGAATGACTCTCCATGGAGAGTCAATAAATCCAATTAGACTCCTGATCTCTAGGAGTAGACCATTTATTTGTAACTTAGTTACAATTCCAAATATTTTTAGGTCTTGATTTAAACTTCACGAAAGTGAAGATTTCATACTAGTAAAAAAAATAAAACTCTGTATTATTACTTCATTTTGTACTTTAATCCACGTGTAACACTTCATTGTAAATTCACATTTTGATGTTTTCATGTTTTGTTTTCTTTACCTACATTCAAACAAATTTATCAACATTTAAATACAAATAACTATTTCAAAGAAATGCATAGTATTTGAAATGCTTTTCATATGAGCAGAATATTTATTTTAATAGTATATTTATTATATGAACACAAGGACAAAGGGTTAACCAATATTAATATATTATTATATTAATAATATATTATATATAATAATATAACTATTATTTATATAATATATAAATATATTATATAAATTTAATATAATATAATTTATTATATATATTTATATATATATATTATATTATATAATATATATATATTATATTATATATATATAATATATATATTATATAATAATAAATATATATATTTATATAATATATAAATTATATTATAATTTATTATAAATTTATAATAATAAATTTAATACAAATATATTATATAAATATATTATATTATATATAATATAACTATATATTTATATGATATAAATATATATTATAAATATATAATAATAACTATTATTATAATTAGTTGTCCAGTTTTACATTTGAAATTGCCTCTTGAATAAAAGGAATAATAAATTAAGTATATTTGGCTTTTAGTAAAGTTTGGTTTAATCCTGCATGCTGTATCTGCCATTACACCAGTATTGCTAGACCAAATAACATTTAGATGGGCTACCGGAGGAATAGAAAATTATGATTAGGACAGGCAATAGAAACCAGCCAAAGCTAGCTTAGGTAAAAAGTGATAATTCAATATAAGGACACAAAAATTCTCTTGGAATAAGTCAATTACTCTGAAGCTTCTAGAAAAAGAAGCGATAAAGTGTCCAGCCTCCTCACTACCCCTGCATATCTGCTATATGACATCTGCTGTAATATTTTCCCTCTGAACGAATTAACTTTCTTTGTTTCTCTCATCTAGAGGGTGAGTGGATAATGATCTTCCATGTTGTACCTCCAGCCTTGGTCTTAATTCTACATGTTAGGGAGAGATTATTGTTAACCCTTCAGTACTCTCTCCTGATCCAATTATTTATAAAGAGATGCCAAAGCCATGTTCTGCCCAAAGATAATGGGGCAGTGTGATGTGAGATAGGGTGTCTATACGGATTGGAGGAATTTTTTGGAAAAAGGAGAATCATGGTGAGCTGGGAAAGCACTCGATACAATTGAGTCAATATTATTATCAGATTTTATTAGCACATTTAGTGAAAGGATTTTCATGGCTATTTTGGAAGGAGTTCTTGTACAAAGAGCTTTTCTGTAGACAGAGGAATAGAAATATCAGGTAAATCTGGTTCCTAGTCTCAAAGTGCTTACAACTGGATGTTTGCAGTACTTGAGAATTTCTCTTATTACCTCACTGTCTACAGCCATGAGATAATCATGTATTCATGGTACAAAATAAATACTAATTTAAAAACTAAATATATATTTACTTTTTAAGTGTATATATAATGCATACATAGGTATACATGTAACTTTTCTAATAATGGTTTCAGTAGACCAAGAAAATGGTATTAAGGGGGAAAATATTTAAGAAGTCAGGGAACCATTAACTTAGGGAGTGGTGAGAGTCCTGTTTTACAGATCCAGGAGAAGTGTAAAATACAGAAAAGCTGATCCCATAACTTTCCTGAAAAATAAAGAAGGCCAGCTTCTGGTAGTACAACTATTTGGTTTTGTTTTCTACAACAGTTAGAAAATAAGACCTATACTAAGTATTAAGTGCGTGGGGAAAGTCACCCTTGGTGGGCAGCAGCCTCCCTTTCTCACCCTGGCTCTCACCTTTTAAAGCCTACATGGGTCATAGCACTCCTCAGCCCAAAACCGTCCAAGCCTTCACAACTCACGGTGAAGGACAAAATCCTACCAATGGTCCCAAGACCCCACAAAACCTGCTGCTCCCTCTGGACTCTGCGCTGATCTAGAACTCTCCTGTCCCCACACACCGCTCTTCTCACTGTCCCTCATTCTCAGAACATTTGTGCTTGCTGTTCCGTCTACAGGGGGCGCTCTTTTTTACAGATTTTTGCATGGTGCTCTCTCTCACTTTCTTCAGACTAAAATAGCACTTCAGCATCCCAGCTTTTTCTGTCCCATTTGTCTTGTCTATCTGGCATACTACATATTCACTTAAGCAGAAACATGAGGGATTTAGTTTAATCTAATTATAAATTTTGTCATAGAGGTTTGAAGCATTTTATAAAAACCTAGAAGCTAGGGAAGTTGTGAAATCCTGTTGTGAGATCTTTTTAATGGGTAGGTTCTCACCTGACTGAGAGAGTTTATGAACAAGCTAGCCTAAAATTAGTAAATGAATTGAGATTACTTCACATGGCCACAGTAAGGAAAGCTGGCAAGTTCTGGGGTGGCCCAAATGTTATTCAACAGGCAATGGAGGGTATGGGATTTGGAATCAGAAGAACAGAGTTTGAATATTAGGGTTGGTACTTCCTTGCTTGTAATGTTGGGGAAGCTCATAAATTAGTTCAAATGACATTAGTAATAGAAGTTTAAAAATATATGCATGAATAAGTGAGTGAACTTGTCAAGCCATCTATACTTATTAAAGGGAACTAAAGCTTATAATATCTGGTTCATATAGCTGTACTGAGGTTGAGATAAAATTACTCTGTAAGCTTCTATTAAAACAATTTATATTAGTTATTATTCTTGCTAATCAAAAAGTAAACATAAAAATTGAAATATAAATTGAAAAATATATATACTTGAATATATTCAAAATACATAATTGAAAAAAGATTTTATAACCTGGTGTGGGTAAAGATACCGGTCCACAGGGACGCCTGGGTGGCTCAGTTGGTTAAGCGGCCGACTTCGGCTCAGGTCCTGGTCTCACAGTCCATGAGTTCGAGCCCCACGCCGGGCTCTGTGCTGACAGCTCAGAACCTAGAGCTTGTTTCGGATTCTGTGTCTCCCTCTCTCTGACCCTCCCCCATTCATGCTCTGTCTCTCTCTGTCTCAAAAATAATAAATAAACGTTAAAAATTTTTTTAAAAAACAAAAAAAAAGATACCGGTCCACAAATTTACAAGCACAAGCTTAACCACAATATAACTGTGAAAATAAAATAAAAAAGAAACAACAATAATAATATTTATCTAGGATTACTATGTGCCAGCTACTGAACTGAGAATTTTACAGCGTTATCTCTTTGAATAATTACAGCACTCCTCTGGGGCAAGTGACTATTATCCTAATTTTACAAATGAGGAAACTGAAAGAATAACCAGCCAGATTTCACACATCCAGTAAGAGCTTCAATGGCGACTGGAATTGGTAAGTTTATTAGTCATTTAGTATTTTACACGCTTATATTGATCTTGTCAATCTAAATCCATAATTATATGTACCCTTCACAATGCCAATATCTATTTTCTCTTTGCAAGTGGAAGTATAAAAGGTGAACAAAATTAATAATATTTGCTATGATTCAAAAATAAATATACAAGTTCCTCCACACATAAAAAACGCTGTTGCCATGAGTCAGAAGAGAATGAGGTCAGGGGTGTTTGTATAAACCGGAAATAACTATATACAATAAGATACATCCTCAGTGGCATATGTAAATTTTATCACAGGATGTGCATCTTAAGGAACTCACAAATAAAAGTCCTCAACAATTCCAGCCCAGCTGTCCCTTATGGAACATAATGGCTCTTGGGCTCTCTGCTCCACCAGAGGTCACTGTATCACCTGCCAGGTGGGGTGGGGGGCAGGTGCTGAGGGCAGGTCCTCCCTCTCCCAATGGCAACCTCCTCACACAGTGCCTTCCCCTCGTGGGTCCTAAGGGAGGAAGAGCATCAATATAAGTGAGCTTTCTGCTACCACAGCATCCATAGAACAGGCAGGAGGTGATTAATTGCCCAAGCCTAGAAATTATACAACTCTTCTCATGTTCGATTATGTGAAAGATCAATAAAAATTGCTGACCAACTGTGCTTTGAATGAAGTTGAGTGAATGAAAGCCAATGTCCAGAATAGAACAGAATTGCTAGTATCTTTGATTTCTTTCATCATCTGAAAGATTAGCCCTGCTATGAATAATTTTTTAGGTAATTACACACATAGTTGTGTTTCTTTCCCAATGTGATTTGTACTTTCAACATTGCTGGCAAGAAAGCAAAACGGTTTAAGGAGGGTGAAAAAACGTGTTTCCCATCTGACTATGATCTCGCTCTTGCATGTTAAACAGGGCAGATTTGTCTCTTATCTCTTAACCATAGAGTAGCAGGAAGTTTTGGGAAGGGAAAATTAGGATTCGGAAGAAGTGAGGGTAGGAGGTCTGGTTTTTCTATGTGAAACACTTGTTACTGGCACTGTCTCTGGAAATTTTCTGTGCCCCTTTGAAGTACAGAAGCTGTATAAAAACCTCTAAAGAGACCAATATTCCTGAGAAAAGGTGCGAGACAGGACAGTCAGGGCAAGCCAGAGCAGTACTGGTCACAAGATTAGATCAGACTGGATGCAAGACTGTGGTTGGTGCTGTGAGAAAGGCCAGGAAAAACAGTGAGATGACATGCCCAGAGAAGGCACTGGCCCTGAGGCCCTTGGAAGGCTCACAGGTTGGGGGGCAAATAGAAAAGGCAGCTTTGAGAACTGGGGTCAGGGAGAGCAATAAAAGAAAACATCTGTTACTTTAAGCCAGAAAGTAATGAGCACAAAGCTTTGGAGACTGGGAGATGAAAGATAAATGTGGGGATTTACCCTAAGGAAACAACAGAATATACACAATTATTCATGTACAAGGGAATTTGCTGCAGCATCAGGTATAATATTGAAATTTTCAAAGTAAACTGTACATCTATATACATATGTATGATATAGGAAATATATATTATATGCATGTATATATATATATGTATGTGAAGAAGTATATATCATAGAACAACATATAGCCATTAATATATATGTTATAACAATATTTTAAATCTGAAAGAGTACATTAAATTTAAACATTCATGAAGTAGCACTTATTCTTATATACGCATATCCATAAATATGTCTCACATATATACACATATGTGAGAAGAGAAGGGAATGAATGAAAAAATACCTCAAGATGTCAACAGTGATTTTCTCTGAGTAATGGAATTGCATATGATTTTAATTTACCTTCTCTATGCTTTTTGGTGTTTTTCAGATTTTTTCCTATCACTAGAGTTCTATATACTAGAATATTCTAAATGGTAGAGTATTTTCTTAATTTGAAATGTCATTCATGAACATTTTTTAAAGTTTTCAGTAATGCTGGGTATTACTGACTAAAGCATAAAGTTCTAACTGCCAGCTTCATTCTGATTGAATTTGGCCAACAGGAAGCACAACCTGGAGATCAGTGGGTGGGAAAAATAGAGAGGCTGACTTTATTCCATCCCCACATCCTCAGAATTGGTCCAGAATCTCTAGCTCCCTGGTAGCCAAGCCATCCTTAACATTTACAGCTTTCCTTGAACTCCAATGACTATTTTCTCTCTCCTTGTCCCTTTATTTATCCATCCATTCACAGCTTTCTGATATCTCTATTCTCTCAGTGCTTTGTCCCTTAACATAGTCCATTCAAAACATCTGGAATGCATTCTATTTTTCTGCCAGGCCCTGGAATGGCATAGTATTTGGTATCAGGAGGAGTTCTAGGGAAGAAACAAAAGCTTCAAAATGGGATTAAAGGATAAAGATGTTACTTGGTGAACACAAGGAAGACCTCCCCCTTGTCCAGCAGAAATGCGTCATTAGAAATCTCTGTCATGCAGGCATTGTGATTATTTAGAAGTCACCACAGTGGTGTGGGATAAAATACCAGTGGACGGAAGCCTTTTGGTAATCAACTGACAGATGCTTATGACCACAATGACACCAGTGGTGATGACAGAGGTTGTGAGGGAGAGGAGATAAGCTCACTTACAGGACTGCAAAGATGACAAAACGAAAGTGATAACCTCAGAGACTTTAACCACCAACTCAAGGCACTTCTAGGGAGTCAGAAAGCCTTCTATGATGGCTTGGAAATAATCCCTGCAGGGAAAGCATGAAGGTATTTAGTTTGCCTTTCCTTTTCTAACAAATCGCCACAAATTTAATAGCTTGAAACAACATACAATTTTTATTTTACAGATCTGGAGATCAGATGTCTGAAATGGGTCAGACTGTGCTAAAATCAAGGTGTGTCAGCGGGGCTGTGTTCTTTTTGGAGACTACAGGGAGAATACATCCCCTTTCTTTTCTAGCTTCTAGAGCTCACCTACATTTCTGGTTAGTGGCCTCTTCTTCCTCTTTATTTATGTATTTTTTTTAATGTTTTTATTTATTTTTGCGACAGAGAGAGACAGAGCATGAGCAGGGGAGGGGCAGAGAGAGAGGGAGACACAGAATACGAAGCAGACTCCAGGCTCCAAGGTGTCAGCACAGAGCCCAATGCGGGGTTTGAACTCACAGACTGAGATCATGACCTGAGCCGAAGTCAGACACTTAACTAACTGAGCCACCCAGGCACCCCGGGACTGGCTAACTTTAAAGAGGAAGAAGAGGGGGCGCCTGGGTGCCTCAGTTGGATTCTCTTTCTCAGCCCGTCCCCCAATCACACTCTGTCTCTCAAAAATAAAATAAACATTAAAAAATAATAAATAAAAATAAAATAAAAAATAAAGTTAGCCAGTCCCATCTCAAATCTCTCTCTCTGACTCTGACCTTGACTTTCATGCTTCCTACGTTCACTTATAAGGACTCTTGTGATTACAATGGGCCTGTCTTGATAATCCTGAGTAATCTCTACATCTCAAAAACACATTAGTCGCATCTGCAAAGTCCTAATGCCAGGTAAGGTAACAAATTCACAAGTTCTGGGCATTAGGTCATGAACATTTTTGAGGGCCATTGTTCTGTCTGCATGATGGCTAAGGATAAACCCCAAATCTAATTATGTAATTTGCAAATTTACAAGCTAGTTAAATGCCTGACTCACCAAGTCTTCCATACCAAGGATGGGCACTGGTTTAAAAGGAATGCGGCCCTTATTCTTGGAATGAGAACATCGGGGCAAAGACAAGTCTGAGAAACATTTTCCCCCAAAACCGTTTTACACCACCCTTGCCAGAAGCAGCCACCTTCTCACGTGTCTAGGTAAACTGCTTTTCTTTCATTAAAAACATTCATCAGTTGTGCCCCCAAAGAAGGCCTCTTATCCTTACTTCTTATCCAGATTCTACCACTCCTCACTGCCTCCAGGTTCATTTTTTTAAAAATTCAGATTCTGGAATGTCCGAGCAAGAGAAAGGATTTTGTACATACACTATCCAGTAAAATATAGTGAATGTGCTGAAGAGCTTATAAGACCTCATGAATATATATCAATAAAAATCTGGGGAAGGGGCGCCTGGGAGGCTCAGTCAGTTAAGCATCCTACTTTGGCTCAGGTCATGATCTCACAGTTTGTGAGTTTGAGCCCCATGTCAGGCTCTGTGCTGACAGCTCAGAGCCTGGAGCCTGCTTCAGATTCTGTGTCTCCCTCTCTCTCTGCCCCTCTCCCACTTGTGCTCGCTCTCTCTCTCTCTCAAAAATAAATAAAAATTAAAAAGTCTTGGGGCGCCTGGGTGGCGCAGTCGGTTAAGCGTCCGACTTCAGCCAGGTCACGATCTCGCGCTCCGTGAGTTCGAGCCCCGCGTCGGGCTCTGGGCTGATGGCTCAGAGCCTGGAGCCTGTTTCCGATTCTGTGTCTCCCTCTCTCTCTGCCCCTCTCCCACTTGTGCTCGCTCTCTCTCTCTCTCTCTCTCAAAAATAAATAAAAATTAAAAAGTCTGGGGAATATATGCATGAATGATTTCTGAAGATGATAGCCAAATGAGATGGAACATAAGGTTAGATTTGTCTGAATAAAACCATAGGTGATTTCATTGTGATTCTAGATTTAAATTAGTCACAAATTACTCTAAATTTTGAGTAGCAATTGGTGACAGTTTGGTTGGTTAATTGAAGCCTAGTCTCAATAATGGCCTGTATTCAGTGTGTCTGAGATATGGAACTTCCCTGGCATACTGTACAGGAGAAAATCCAAAGGCTCAGAAATAGAAATGTTGAGGTCAGGGCACCTGGGTGGCTCAGTCAGTTGGACATTGGACTCTTGGTTTCCGTTCAGGTCATGATCTTACAGTTTGTGAGTTTAAGCCCCACATCAGGCTCTGTGCTGGCAATGCAGGGCCTGCTTGAGATTTCCTCTCTCCCAATCTCTCTCTCTCTCTCTCTCTGCCCCTTCCCTGCTCTTGCTTACTCTCTCACTCAAAAATAAATAATAATAAATAAACTGTAAAAAAACAAAAAAAATGTTGAGGTGGATCAAATATGTGCAACATATTCAGCAACCATCAACCATATCCCTCCAGGAGTATTTGGAGGAGACTTTCTTCATGAAGACATTGGGAAACACATTGGCTTGGGGTGTCAGCCTCTTTGTAAAGCTCAGTGGTGACTGTCCTCTGCAAAGATTAGAGATGACAGTTGGGAGATGCTGCCACCGACTGGGCTCACAGATTGCAATAGGAACAAGAGAATCCCACAGGAGCAGAGAGCAGATATGGCAACCAACCGTCAGGTATAAGATGAGAACAATTACTATAATAGAAAGAAGTAACAGTTCCTGATATGGAAGGACCTGTGGTTGTGGCTGATTAATCACTGTGACCCTAAGAATAAAAGAAATGCGAAAATACATAAAGTGTATCCTGGAAAATATGATAAAAATCGAAACAAAACAAAACTCTAGGTCTGGTGAGTGGAAAAGTGGCCTGAGTCACCATAGAGGAAATTCATAGCTTCAGACCCAGTTTCTGAACATAAGTTACCATATAGGTCTTATATACCTATATACCTATCGTATATAGGTCTACCTATAGCATATAGGTCTTATATTGAGGAGAAATCTAGGTCTCCTGGAAGAAGGACCTGAGCTAGGACCACAAATTATGTAATTCTCTTGTATTCTTCAGGTACCACTTAGGATTCCTTTGCATGGCCAACTGTTTTGGGATTGAAATATTTTTCCATAAGAAGTTTGTTCTTCCCTAAGAAGTTTTAAGGACACAAGAATTACAGTATTTTTTAGTTGGATGCAAATTTGATACTTAGTAAATTACAAGTAACATGGTTTTCCTCCCTTCCTGCATTGAGATTTTTAGAGAGCTTGATTGACACACCAAGGCTATCAGCTAAAGAGTTCACCAAGAGTAGAAAGTAGCATAAATTTGTATATCATAATAAATTAAATAGCATAGCATCTTACAGAGTTGTGATAAAACTAGCTGGCTTATGAAATTTCAAATATTAGCAAAAATTTTGTTTATCTGCTGCTGCAGATTATGTTATGTTATTATGTAATAGAAATCCATAACCAACTGGCAAAGCATGTGCATACCCTGGATTTTACTCATCTTCTCCCTAAAAAGTCTAATATAATAAGTCTGGAACCTGGTTGTTTGCATTTTTTTATCGTGTAACCCAGGAAAGTTTTATCATCTTCAAAATTTAAGGACCATTTTCTGCATATTTGTCTCAGATAATCTGCCATGTAAGAGGCACTCAGTAAACATTTTTGAATGAGTAGTTAAATGAATGATAATGAATGAATAAAAGCAAATTTAAAAGGAAACCAAAGTCTAAGACCCATTGTCTCTATGACTAACACTTTATTTCTAAATCTGCAGATTTGATTAACCAATAGAATATCACAAACATTGCATGGTAGTAGTGTAACAGGAAAGATATATCAGCCTCTCTGAATCTCTTTCATCAACAAAATGGTAGCACTGCTTGCCAAATTCTTCCAAGAACTGCTTTAGCTACGTCAGTTCCCCAATAATAAAAAAGTAAACAGTGACTTATTCCAGAAAATATTTCTATCTTGCATCTTAGATACACAATTCAAAGTACAGTACTTATGTGACACTACTGAGCAGTAAATATGTGTATTTTTCTTTACATTCAGATGTGAAGATTGAAGTCATAAAATGAATTTGGACTCATTCTCACCTCAGCATATTATTTTCACTGACATTAATTTTCTTCACTACCACATTGCCTCTTTTGTGCTAGCTGAGCTATAAAAGCAAGAAATTGGGTTTTCTTTTTAGAAAAAAAATACACACCCTAATGAGATTTAGCTCCCCCCCTCCCCGACACACACACATTTTCTATAGGGAGCATTTATTAAATATGTTGAGAAAAATTGTTGCTAAAAAATTTAAAAGACTCAGCTCAAATGTAACCTCCACTCAGATTTCTACAAACTTTCCAACTTCTACCCAAATAATCCCACATATTTCCTCAAGACATGGGGGGGATCTTTGAATAACACTTAGTCTTCATCCCTGCATTTCCCCCCAACTCCACAGGGCTCACTCCAAGCCCCAGGATGAAGAATCCAGTCCATTAAGTGTGCATGAAGAACAAACATAGTGCACTCACCTAGTTTCAAAATGCCCAAGATGCCTTGCCCTGAGTTTTAAGCAACATAGGCAACCTGGTTCATTCTGATTTCAAGTTCAAAGGTATCAGGCCAGTCCTGTGAGTTAGCAGCTGGTATAACTTTGGAGAACTGCTCCATCCCCTCAGACATGAAAGCCTCACGTTTCTGGGGGATGGGCAACTCCATCTCTGGGTTTTCTAGCAGCATCTCACTAACAGGGACAATCTCAGTCCCCTGTTTAATATAGATCCCCAGGAGTTCCTAAGGGAAATTTTGAGTTAAGCTCCAGAATCCAGATAAGCAACGGGAAGGCACAAGTGTTTGGAACAGCTCAATTCTAGTAAATTGAGAATAAATATCAGGAAGTGATATCACAGTAAATGCTTTAGGTGGTGCTAAGTGGAGAAAGCCTAAAATACTTGCCCATTTCCTCCTTTGGTATATCATCTAGTCACTAGTCATCATATAATGGGCAGATGGTCAGAGGCTCAAACATTTGGCAACTTAGGGACAGAGGTTCCCATAATCAAATCAAAGAACTGAAGGATGCTATACAATCCTAAGAGTAAAACTCTGAGATAAGAGAATGAGTCCTAAAGGCCAGATTTTTCTGGAAAAGAGAAATATGCAAATATTACCTAGTTATGATATAAATTACCTGGAGAAACCCATGGAAAAATTCAGAGGGCTAACTTTCACAGGTATTAAATTACTTGTCCTGAACTTTTTATATTTTTGTTTCACAAAAGATAATATTGGACAAGCATATCATACTAGTTCTAAAATAATGTGTGATTCCAGCGTTATTGTTCCTCCAGTATGTGTGGTAATAGGACATAATGTATCAAAATAAAATCTAAATTGTTAGAGGACTGCTGTACATAGAGAATGCAAATGTCCACAGGACAGCAAGTTTTGGGGCCCCTTTATTCAGCAATGAGGGGGCTGCTCCAGGCTGCGTTGACACCTTAAAAAATATGAACAAATATGTGGGAGAATGGAAAAATCATATACTTTTCTGTGTTAGTTCTCTAAGCTGATGAAGTCCAAAATCCCCCCCAAAAGCATCTAGGGAATAGAAATATTAGAAACTGATTATTTAACCTGTTATAAATCCAGGCTTTGTAGAAAGTTAAGAGAGAACTTCAGCCCATCTTTCAGGGGTTGGAGTATGAGGGCATTAGCTGAACCCCAAAGCTCACCAAGTTTCCATGTTGTTTACCAGAGAGCAAATAATATGGCCTGGGCTGATTTCCTACTGCAAATTTAGGGGAGTTGGAGGGGAAGCTTTTCTATAAAGTGAAAGGAAGCCCTGACTCTTAGAGGGATCAACTATTGGAACAGCTAGGGCCCAGGATCAGGGCCAAGAAGACCACTCATACAAAGAGAGCAGAGTGCAACAAGTGCCCCTGGCAGGCAGAATATCCCGGACAGAACAGCAAGTTTTCAGAGTTTAAGTTAACTAGTTCACTCCTGACATGACTTTGCCCTTGTGACCAAGAAAGCAATTTAAGCAGTTTGCCAACGTAGGACTCAAAGTTATGAGACTTAATGCACCTACAAGTTGAAGTTCTTGGTTCCAGTTCACTAAAAGGCTTCAAGCACATATTTGAGGCTCACTCTTTCACCATGGGTATACAACATCTCGCTAGCATATATTCTATTAAATGTTGATTAGATGCCCTGCCAACTCTAACTTCAGTGCCAATGCTTTGTTCACAGAGTAGATCATATAAACTGGAATCAATAAGAGAATTGAATTTAATGGCATAATAAGGAATACAAAAATAATCTGGAACATTTTCCAAAGGATGTACCATGAATGGCAGCAAACCAATACTCTGGGCTATATTGAGCAAAGTCAGCTAATGAATGAAAATGAGATGTGGGTAGTTCTGCTATTTAATAGAAGAGAAGATCTCAAAGAGTAGACTCATTGGCTTTGTTGATTGCCATTGCCATCTCTATAGTGCTGTGGCTGAGGGGATGGAATACTATGATTGTCTGGGTCTAGAACATATCTGTCCATCTGGACACTAAGGGGTAGGGTTAACATGAATTTAGAATAAGTGAGAAAAATTAAAGAACTGTAATAAAAGAGAGAAGGAATGTTATGCAGGCAAAAAGTTTTCTGCTAAACTGTGCAGAGTTCCTACTTCAACAAAGGTACACAAATAACATGAACACAGCATCTTAACCTTGGCCCCTTAGAGGAAGCTGACATTCCTGTCCTGTTCCTTACACATCAGCCAACCAAATGGGACCAATTCCTGCCTCCTTCTCACTCATCCTTCTTCTTCCATCAAAAATAGGTCATTGTCAAAGTCAGGGAATGTCATTTGGCCTCAGTCCTAATGGGTGGAGACTTTTTGGTGCCAAGTTAAGCCCCGAGTCAGTAGTGGTGGGATCTGCTCCCACATGTTTGACAGGTGAGACCAGTCTGGGGCCAATTCCATTTGGTAACTGCCTGAGGAGGTGATATTACATTGGGATTCGGGGCAAAAGCCACGTAATGATGAAGAATATGCTCTAGTCTGGCCTTGCCCTCTGTGCACATATCTCTCAGGCACATTGCATTTGGGGCCATGTGGGTTGAAGGAAGGATTCAAGTGGCTGATATCCTGGACCCTGGCCCAAATGCCATCTTTTTTCACCCTTTAACATGATTTACATTTGGCCCAGTTTCTGAAGATCATATATGTGCAGGGAACTTGAAATTAGGAGAAAAGCTCCCCACAAGAAAGACTGAAACTCATGCTTTAGGAAAGGCCTCGGCTGTTTATATAAGACTGCAAGTGCAGCTGTGCCTGCTGAGTGATATCCCACATGCAGCACGCAGGGTCTGTTGTTAGTGGGGATAGGGGTGTATTTCTCCTTCCAGACAGGCTCTCTTGGGAACTCTAAAGGGTAAAAGCAGTGAACTTCCAGATGGGCCAGAGTAGGCCATAAGTAGTCCCTGCATATGGGATTTTTTGGCCATGAGCCTCCTCACCTTACTTTGAACCCTGTATTTCCTTTCCTTTGCCAGCTGTAGCCTGCGTCCAGGATCAACGATGGATTTGTAGTAGGACTAAACCGGGGGATTCTTGTAGCCCTCCTGAAATAGCTCTGAAGCATCCATTCCATCACTGGCCAGTCTGTTAGGCCTTCATCTCTGAACTCTTACAGAGGACAGGCAGAGAGAGATGTGAAAAGAAAACATTGTGTTAATATGCATGACTTGACCGCAGAACATCGAAAGTCAGCCCAGCTTCATTCTTTTCTGTTGGAGATTCGTATGTAGAATACACTCAATAGTCCCTCAATATGGTGGCAGGTTTCAGGCACCTTTTTCATTCAGCCCAGCTGAATGTGTCCTCCAACTATGTGCAATTTCAATCTGAATAAAATTGGGTTCAAACCAACAGTCTCTGCTGCAAGATACAGTCTCACGTCCCTTTAAGCCCTGGTTTTCTAGTTCTCTGATACCTTTCTCCCTTAAGAGCAGTTATCAGCATTCCTAGGTCACTAAGGCATTGTTAGTAAAACCATTGGATTAAAAGAGAAACAAAAGCTGGGAAAGATATTGGTCTCCAGAAGGAAGTAAAAACATTATTTAACTTCCTCGTTCTTATTCCAATACTCCTCTTCCCTTCTCCTCCAGAAATTTGTCAAAACCAAGGGGAAAAAGTTCAGTGGGCCACAGGACTGGCACTGGCTCTTTCATTTTGACAAAGGGAAGGATGGGTCTTTCAGACGTGAGGAATGAACACTTTCTATGTGCTTTCTCCCATACAGTCAGCCCATCAGCTGAATATCCTAGACTTTTGTGCCAGGCGACAGCCAATTTGCTTTAAGATTTTTACTGCCTCTTCCCAGTTTTGCTATGTTGTAGGAACTACATTCCTCTGTGCTCTTTACCTCTGAATTCTTGATAGAAGCAGCCAGTAGGTTAAGGAAGAGACAAAGAGGGAATGGTGGCTATCCTCTGGCCTTTGCTTTCTGATGCATCTGTTTCTAGTTCTCAATAGCTACCCTGCCCTCTAACTGTTCCAGTTTCTACCAAGCAGGCCTCAGTGCAGTCCTGGCTTTCATTGTATGGCCTTGGTTTCTTGGTTAATACCATCTTCTCCCAGTGCTCCTCCACTCCAAGGGTAGCAGCTTCTAGTAGCTAATCTCTGGGCTGCCTTCCTGTCTTTAGTCAGCTTTGTCTACTCTTACATCATCCATGCAATTGATTTTCTTCATTAAATGCACTCAATTTGAATAATCAGAACTGCTTTCTGTCAAGTTCTTGACTGATAAAATTATGCTGAAATAATCAGCAAGTTCCCAGTCTCAGTAATGGTAATTTACAGGCTTGGTCAATTTTGAAATATGTTACAAATCATATTATATGCAAAACATAATGAGACAAGAGTGAGGCTTCTATATTTACTGGGGCACAGACTTCCACTGAAAGTGTTCAGGTTTATGCTACCCGGGGTAGCATAACTCAACTCTGTTGAGTTCCAATCAAGTGGTGCCATCCTGACCTCCCCTGCCAGCCCTTCTTTCCTGTTCCTGTAGACGTGAATCTATTCTCACTTCATTTTTTGTTGAAAGAGAGTCATATCCTCTCTAATGCTATTCCTGATTCAGAGTGGCCTTGGGAGGAATGAGGAAAAAGTTTCAATATGATTGGTCATTTAAAATAAAATAAAACTTATTTTGACTGGGGTTGGGGTGAGAATGGGGATTAACTGTAAAAGGATATGAAGGATCTTATTGGATGACAAAAATGCTGTCAAACTGGATATGGTGAGGACTGCACCACTTGGTAAATTTACTAGAAGTCATTAAAATGTATAATTAAGTGTATGAATTCATAGTAGGTAAGTTATCCCTCAATAAAATTGTATTTAAAAAAAACTAAAAAAATGAAGGTATCTTGATTTATCTGAAAATTTGAGAATCAAATGAGAGGCAGAGATTTACAAATTGAGAATATTTTTTTCAAAATTCTGAATATCTTTCAAAGCAGATGAGTTTTAAAAAGAAAAACTGCTTTTAAACAAACATCAGACTATGGGTGAAAGTTAAATATTTATTTGTGAATAGATTTAAAGTGTTTATATTTCTGAAATTTTCAAATGTGTCACTTATTATTCAGTGATAGAGCTTACTTTTTTAGATTATGAAATTACTTTTGTATCTTAAAAAATAGTGAATAAAATTGTTGAGTTTATTTAAATTCAGAAGTTCATTTTCTTCTTGAGCCAGACATCACTCACCTTATTACCTGATTGGGATTGAAGAGCATTTCTTGCACGAAAATAACAGCAATAGAGTGACCATTTATCAAAGCCTGTTCCTACTTAGTGGAGGCGTAATGCTCATCATTTTATATAGTACCAAATTGAACCTTTATGACAACCTTATGAAGTTCATTCATTGGGATCTTTGTTTTAAGGATAAAGAAATAGAAAGACAAAGAATAGTGGCTCAAAAGTAAGTTCTGAAAAATCACACAATTATTATCGAAACTGAGAAATGAACCCAGGCATCATTGACTCCAATGCCCTCACTTTATCCATTAGTCTGCAGTGTTTTCTTTAGTAGAGAAGTATGGAAGATAAATTCTGTCACATATATCTTGCAGTCAATTATAGATTCGTAACAGTCATATTTCTGAGAAATTGTATTAAGAGTAATGAGTTCATATATTTTATCTAATTAGATTGCATCATTGTGACCTTAGAAAATTTGAAGGTGAGACTGATAAACCGCTATTAGAATCCTTCCAAGATAATAAGAAATATACATGGCACTAAAAGATAGGGTAATCATATAATTAATTATACAAAGGAGGACTCTATTCATAATTTTTCTAGGAGAAGAAGCATAAACCAAGATTATCCTGAGCAAACTAAGAATACGGCCACCTTTTCCAAACCTAGAGATAAAAATATACCACACATAGAAACGAGTAATAGTATGTCTCAAACTGTAACCCAGGCAATTTTGATGTAAAATTGCCAGATAATAAATACAGAAAAGATTATTAACTAGATTGTTAGGAAAGATAAGTGTGAGTTCCCAAAGGTCAAGTTGTGACCTTTCCAAATGTAACTCAAATACCAGCTGCGTTCATGCTGCCCTTTTAACGCAAAGATCCATGTCTTGTGGAAATTCTCAAGCACCCGAAAAGGTTTCTGAGAATTCCAGAGGAGTTTACACTTTCTTGAACACCTCTGGTTTCAAGTTTCTGACTCCAAATGTCTGCCTGCTAAGATCCTTTTTCTTTCTTTACCTGTCAAAGAATTCTTTATCTCTGCACTGGAGGCCATACAAATAGAAAACTCAACCTTTTTTCATAGTTTTAACCAAAATAAGCTAACAAGCACTAGTAGTATTAATAGTAGTAGTAGAAGTAGTGTGTTTGGAACAATACAACAGCCACTCAAGTCAGGAAAGCTGGAAGGAATTTACAGAAGAATATGAAGAAAGAGTTGGATAAGAATATGAATTAGACTGAGTTGTGCCTCTTACTACCTCTATGATCTTGGTCACATATTTGTAAAATGATAACATCACCTCAAATAGTTGTACTAAGTAGTTACTAAGGACATTCATTAGCACGATGAAGGAATACAAATAAAAGCCCAATAATATTAGTTATTAATATTATTGAATTCTTTTGTTAAGAAAGTAAACAAGTTAAAATTTAATTTCTATTTATAGAAGTTCATTAGCCTGTTTGCAATATTTAGACCACCTTTTCTCTTTTCTCCGTCTACCTACTCTAATCTCTCCCTTCTTTCCCTTCCCTACACTAAGGGGCAAATATATATGTATGTCTCTCTCTATATATTATATATATATATTTATTTATATATATTATATATATTATATATTATATATATTATATATATTATATATATTCAAATATATATATATTCTATAGAACATATTGTGTTCTCTTTCTATAGAATAATTCTATATTCTTTGGCATCTACTGACAAACCAAATTCTGAAATTTCTGTTGCTCATTCTAAGATCTGAGGCTGAGATTATTATAAATACCTGGGAGGACCTGATTAAGTGAGCTGACAGAACACCATCCTGGTCTAGCTGTACAGGAGGCAGAAAGGGTATCTTTCTTATAGTTACAGAATCTCATTTCCTTTCTAACCAAGGTTCCTGGATTGATGTGAGAGGACTAACGTTCACATAAATATTCCAAAGTCAACTACTTCAAGAGTTCATTGTATAATCACATGTTAAGAAGAAAAGGGCAACTAAGTAATATTATATTTTAGTAAATTCATTGCTGTCTGATTATACTTAAAGAACATAATGATGGAATTGATTTATACTTAATAGTGGATTTTTGAACATTGGCCTATTGGATCTAAGTCTACGAACTCAAACCACTTTGAGATTTGGATGAATATATCAATGAAAAGAATATATTAATATGAATACATATTTATATAGATAAATGAATATATCTATAGGTAAATATATCTATTTAAAAATTCACACACAATACACACACACATATGCATTTTTTTCAGGTGATTCAAAGAATACCAGTAACCCATGAATTTATGAAACTCCAGCCTAAAACGCTTGATCAAAAGCAAATCCAGAAATGAGCAGTGATCTGCTCTGGTTCTGTCAGTGCAATATGGAAAACAGCCAGAGCCCAGTTTATACATAGCTGAGTATCAATACATCCAAGTGAATATTTGGAATGCAGACTAATCTACACATGGCATCATTAATGAATAGTGTCCACAAGATGTTCTAACAGCCACCTAATGATCAGGCCAAAAGATACAGTGATCCATTAAAATACCAAAGTTCAGTAATACAGTGTCTCAGATGAGGCACAATAGCTGGATCTATGAATTTACCCTGTAAGGTTAGACTAAAACCCACATGAATAGTTATGGAACTACGTACAACTTTCAGTCCAGTGCGCTTGCGTCCAAATCCTCAACCGCTGCTCAATAACTGAAAACTAAGCTAAACAATTTAGCCTCTCCCACTTTCAGCATACTACTTTAAAACATTGAGCTCTTGATATCTACAAGTCATATTATAAAGAATGAAAGAAACAACATACGTAAAAAAAAAAAAAACCAAACTGTGCTGTGCCTGACATATAAATGCTCAATAAATCACTGATGTTTTTTAAGACAAGCTGCTAAATTTTTATGCCATTGTAAAATGATTGCAGTATATACTATTATGATAACAAAATATAAAATATACAAATAATGTAATGTATATTATAATTATAAAATATTTTTGAAAATTTCTTCAATCTCTTGAAAAAATATACTTAATAATTTTCTGCTAAACCATAGAATGCAGCCAGTTGTGCATTTAAGGCAAGGATTGGAGAAGCTTAGTCGAGGTAGACAAGGAGGGTTATTCATAACAAATCTGAGTCAAAATTAGATATGGATAAACACATGCAGCTAGAGGGTCAGGGAAAACGAAGCCCAGAAGGGAGGCATAACGTGAACAAATAGATACACATGGAAACCAGAAGGTAGGACAAGAAGGTCGTTTCAGTGTCAGTGGGGAAAGAACGTTTCAAATAAGTGGAAAAGGACAAGGCAAAACAAACAGAAGAATAGATTTGAAGTAGCAATAACAAAAACGGTCTGGATTACTAAACAATCCTTCAATCAGAGAGAATAATCTTCAGCCCGAGAGTTTTTATATGCTTCTTGGTGAGGATGTGGGAAGCCCAGAATCTATACTAAGTGGCAGGACTGAGAAGAGGCAAGAGAAAACTGATGAGAAGCCACATCAGCACCCCGGATGGTGACTCATGCTGTGAAGGCAGGAAACCCTTCTTTTAGTACAAAGGAGAGAGTGTTCCAGTAAGTTCTCTTTTGCCTTAAAGTAGTTCCTCAAAAACTATTCACTCCCAAAGGCAATTATTTCATTTACCTTTTTACTTTATAATCAGTTCAGAATATCAATGCTGAAAAGGTCATTCAGTTTATCTTTTCAATCAATGTTCAGAATAAGCAGGACATATCTTTTGAGTTTCAAAATTGTGTGTAATACTACAGAGCAGGACATACAACCAAAATCTGAAATGAAAATGCTATGCTTAATTCAATCAAAATGTATCATACTTGCTTTTACCATAGCACTTGGTATGGACATTTGGATAATTTTAATATATTTTGCAAATACAAAAGCATAAAAGAATGGATCAAATAAAAACTAGTTAATGTATCTTAGAAATGGAATATTAGCTTAATTTTTTTTAATTTTTTTAGGATTTTTATTTACTTTTGAGAGAGAGAAAGAGAGAGAGCATGAACAGGGAGGGGCAGAGAATGAGAGAGACACAGAATCCGAAGCAGGCTCCAGGCTTTGAGCTGTCAGCACAGAGCCTGACGCGGGACTTGAACTCACAAACCATGAGATCATGACCTGAGCCGAAGTCAGATGCTTAACCAACTGAGTCACCCAGGTTCTCCTATTATTTTTTTTATTTTTTAATGTTTCTCTTTGAGAGAGAGAGAGACAGAGTGCAAGCAGGGGAGGGTCAGAGAGAGAGGGAAACAGAATCTGAAGCAGGCTCCAGGCTCCGAGCTGTCAGCCCAGCAGGGCTCGAACTCACAAACCATGAGATCATGAGCTGAAGTCAGAGGCATAACCAACAGAGCCACCCAAGCACCCCTAGAATATTATTTTATAGAAAGGAAGTAACAAAATATAATTCGATTTGACATTTTTACTCATTGCCTTCATTAATTTTTTCTGATCACCATCTCATTAATTTCTCAGAGAACTCATCTATTCCATCTGCAATATACTAGAATGTAGACCCCAGGTCTTGAAATGAAGCAATGAAAAGAAGTCAGGAGAACTAATTTAAATTCCCAGTCTTATCTTTTGTCAAAAGATGACCATAGAAATTTCACTTATCCTCTATGCTTCTCAGTTTGCAAATCTAAAATAAGGGGAAATTATTCTGTTAATTATTTCATATCCTTTCTAGCTAAAATAAATGAAGGAAAAGGAGTAGGAAGAGAAGGAGCAGGAGGAGGAAGGGAGAAGAAGAAAGAGAAGAAGAAACAATTTTGGTGACTATTTTCTAAATCATTTAATTGCCTATTTACTAAACATCCTCTCAGAGTTAAAATTTTGTGACCATACTTTCTTTTACTCCTAATGGGAATTTTTGTTTTCTGATATACACAGCTACCTCTCTTTCCAAGTTCTCTTGTCTAAACATTCATGATGGAATTGGCTATTCTCATTTCATGCTGATAAAACTGAACTTGAGGTATAAAATAATTCACCAAAGATAGCACAGTTATATTCTATGTATGTATCATTATTAGATATTCACCTCAAGATATCTAACATTTTTAATAAAAGATATTTAGATTCCATATATTTCAATATAATTTCAAAATAGCCTGTGTAATTATGCTAAGGAAAGTACTTGGACAGCTAGCATTTGTTATAGGAGGATTTTCCCTGAATAGTCAGAAGATTGAATGCAGGAAATAAGTTATCAACCAGTTAGTGTGTATTTTTTTTCGAAGTCTTACTCATAACTTCCCTAGCTGTCATTTCATATAACCATACTTTACCTGTAAATTAAGGTCTCCTTTTATCAAACTCAGCTGGGGGTTATTATATCAGATTTAATGCCTCTCTAAAAATGGTACTACATGTGGATTTATATCACAAATGGAAAATCTGAGAATGAAGGACATTTTCCATGTGGCAGTCTCATAAAACTATCACTTTTAACAAACAACTTGAATTCAAGAGAAATTTGCAAAAATCTTTTAAGCACATTCATGGTCTTAGGAGGAAGTGCTAATATGGAGTCTGTCTGCTCAGCTGCAGCTGCTTGATTTATGAAAGCATAAACAACCGTGACTCATTCTAGGGAAGTTATAATTACCATATGGAGTGTTAAATGTACAGACACTTCGTAAGGACCAGTGCAGTAGCTTAAATTATAGTCATTATGCTATCCCCACTCCCAAATTTTGCTTTAATGCCTGCTGAGGAAGAAAAAAAATAAGTCCCCTTACTCAGTACCTTTCACAATCAACTCCACTGCATCTTGCAAAGAAATATACATGAAACCACTTCCTAGAAGAGGTATGTAAAAAGTGATTAGCAAGGTGACTTCGATGGCTACTTCCTCAAATATTTAGTGATGAGTTTCTCAGCACACTTATTCTATGCTGCGCATAACGCTACACAGTATGTTTGTTGCTGGCAATGATATGTGCAGGCCCTTTAAGGTAGCACAGTACAGTTGAAGAGGCAAAAAACTAAACATTTGAAATAACCGTGATGTACGATTGGAAATATGTTTCAGTGAAATTATGATAAGTACAGAGTTCCTAATAAAATCAATAGTATGCAGATAATGAGAGGGGGAAAAAAAACAAGCAAGTTAGCTTTTTCTTCTCTCTATTCCAAAGAAGTATTTATTAGCATTGTATCTTTCCATCGATTGTCCAACCCACCACTTAAAAGGTATCTTAAAAAACAGTTAACCTTTAGTCAGTACCTCCTCGCATCCAGATGCTAAACTGTATGTTGAAGCACAATATGTGAATAGATCTCACAGAATCTTGGCTCTCCCATTAAGGTGCCCTAAAACCAATAGGAACCCATTGATAGTTTTTAAACAATACTGGAAAAGATTTATCTAAAGTTCAGTGTGTTCTAGGCACCACTCCAAGTATTCTAAATCTAACAACTCATTTACCCCTAAGAAACTCTATGAGAAACACTGTTATTATTCCTATATTGCAGTAGGGGAAGCTGAGGCACAAAGAGCTGAAGTAACTTGCCTACAGTCACATATAATGGAGTCAGAACTCAAACACCTGGATACTCTGGTCTGTGCTACTATAATTCTCAAAGAAGAAAACGATATCAGCACTGAACTTTGAGAAGATTGTGGCATCAATGTACAATATGTATCTGAATAGGCACACAACTGGACAGAGAACTACTAATTAGAACATTAGTAGCCGTATTTCAACCATACTCCAGGAAAGCAATGCATGTAAGAAAGGATATGAAAGTGATTTCACGGTATCTGGCCACTAATTGGACATGGAAAACAGAGGAGAAAGAATTCAGATATTCCTAAGGATTTGAGCTTTAGAAACTGGGAAGATGTCCTAATAGAAATAGAGATGAGTAAAGGAAAGTGTTTGTGGAGGGAAAACAAAATCATATTCCAACTTCATGTTGCCAGGGAGAAGCTGTGGATCCTGTCCGTGTTGTGTAGACAAAGCACAATCAACCGTGCTGTAGAAATCAGCTCTCTTCCTGGATTCTATTTATTAGGTTGGGCATATATCACAGACAAATTTCACAGAGTATTTTCAGAGATACCCTATTCCTTTGCAATATTTTCCAATTGCATCTATAAATATATATTTAACCTTGAGGAACTCTACTGACATACGAGGTATTTAACAGGCTTCGGACTAAATGTTTAATGGGGAAGGGTCAACATGGCTCGTTGTCCTGTGACATAATCCATCACGTCCCTCTTTAATTCCTCTGCACAAAGTCAATTGGCTTTGGCTGCTGGAAATTATTATAGAGCTGAACAAGAAACGAGGCTAAGTGAATCACAAAGGTGGAAAAAGCGGCCATGGGAGTGCAAAACCCTGTGCAGGTAGCCAGGTGGTCTACAAAGCCTGCTAGCACGTTTTCTTCCAGTTGGCATATAACATCTGTTTCTACAGTGAAAGGGTGTGAAGAAAATGACTCAAGTGGTAAGGACTGACATATGCAGGGGAAAGGAAGTGATTTATTTTATATTAAGATTGTTACTGTTGCAAAAATAAAAGCACAACCTGAATATGTCTCTGTAAGACTTGTATAATATGTGTGTGTGTTTAAGAGAAAGATTGTATATTTTTATTAAATCATAACACAATAATACAGGGCTCTGAAAATCTAATTAGCACAATGAATAAAAACAGGAGGCCTATAAAAAAATTATTTTCTGAAATAAGGGTAGAATTCTACCAAGAGTTTAGAAATAAGAAAGGAGGGAAGGGAACTTAGGAAAGTATAAATTATTCATTTCCATCAGCTAGAAATGTTATATGTGAAAGAATCAATGTTTACTAAGAAAAATATCAAATAAAAATATTTTTAAAAGAAATGCTGGTTATAAATTATCACTATATTAATTTAAGAAGCCACTGGTTAAATTAGGCATTAAATATTTAGCTATTTTTTAATGTTTATTTGTTTTTGAGAGTGAGAAAGAAAGAGAAAGAAAGGGGGTGGGAGGGACAGGGAGGAAGAGAAGGAATCCCAAGCAGGTTCCACACAGAGTATGAAGTCTGATGGAGGACTTGATCTTACAACCTGATCATGACCTGAGTTGAAATCAAGAGAGGGACCCTTAATCAACTGAGCCTCCCAGGCACCCCGAAAGTGACAGCATTTCTGACTGAAGTTAGTATCATTATATTAGCCTCATAGAATGAGTGCATAAAAAAATAGGAAGAGACAGGTAATACAGGATAAAGATTGGTCTTTAGACTTAGAATGGACTCTAGATGTCAAATAGTTGAAACCTTGACTTTACAAATAAAAATGCCAGGTGCCATACAGGCGAAGTGACTTTCCCAAGATCATAGAACTGGAAATATTAGAAAAGAAGATTGGTTTGTGGGATTTTTAGCAATAGTAAATGGACATCTTTCTTCGGAACCACGATAAGCGATAAGAAGGGAGCAATATTGTCATAGTCTCAGAAGAAAGGGAACTAACTGGGTGAAGAAGACTAACATAGTCAGAAGAAAGGGAACTAACTGGGAAGGAGAGGTGACTGATCAATTCACAATAAAGGTAGAAAGAGTATATTGGGTCCCAGAAAACAGGAAAGGACCAGAGGACAAAATTGCAAGAAATCAGCAGAAAGCAAATGTGATGTTAATCATTTTTTTTTTAATTCTTCTAATGAGAAACAAGCTTTCTGAAATCTGAGGAAACACTGTACTTATGGTGCAGTCTCACTGGGTAGACACAAAGCAGGTAGCCCAGTAGGTAATTACAGTGTTATTTCCTTTTCTGAATGAAAAAGACAGCAATAAAAGATCTTGAGTATTTGAAATAAAACACTGTTGGCATATTAAGTATTTGGCGAAGATATTTATCTAGCAAAAGTGGGTGAGAGGCAGGGAGAAGGGAGAACTATTTTTTTTTTCTTTGAAGGGACCACTTCAAAATTAGAAAACATTGAAATGATGAGAAAGAAATAGCATGTGCCAAAAAAAAAAAAAGTATCAAAGTTGTTTTCTCTTACACGGTTTCTCAGTTATTTATAGAGTAAAATATGGAACAAAAATCTTACTGTTAAATTTTGTGAGTCGGAGCATTTTGGAGAGCCACTCTGACCTCCCCCGTTTCCTCCATCCTACAGGGCATTATGAGCCTTCCTCACTCCAGCGCTCCTCCCGCGGTGTTACTGTGACCCCTTCACACATCTGACCCTTTGCCCCTGACAGCACTACTTCTCTGTTATCCTGGTACACAGCTTATAGTGAGTATCTCACAATGTGAAATTACTCAGCTCAAAAGTACTTCTTTTGTCATGAGAATAATGCTGTTATATAATGCACGTACAATAATAATAGTAGTCACACATTTGTGACAAATGGGATGAAGTGGTATGGTCATACCCAAAGATGCAAGAGGGGAGAGTTTTTCAAGCGCTATCTTCAGAAACAATGTTGCCAGAGCTTAGGCAAGTGCTTTCAAGGTAGGGAAAATAAATGAAAAGCAGATTTTTCTCCCTAACAAAATTGCCAGTGGGTAAGGCAAAGGTTCAGGAAAACAGGAGGTTTCTAATATATTAGCCACCCGTTCAATGTCTGGCAGCAATTAGGAAAATAAACAGGATCCTGAGTTGAATTAACAGCACCAATTAAACTTTCCTGCAAACGCATTTATACCAATAACTAGTGGGGCAACATCTGGAAAATTATTCACAAAAATGATGCCTGATATTTCTGATATTCTCAAAGAAAACAAGCAAAAAAATTAAAAATAACAAATGGGTAAGTGGTAAGAGCTTTGTACCAAAAGGGAACTAATTCTGACTTTTGCCACAACTTTAAATGAAAGTCAGATCAAACTTTTTAAAGATTTAAAAGGTACAATTGCCTTTTTAGTCTATTTTTATATGCAAAGAGCTAATTCTAAATATGGGCTAAGACACAGAAATTCAAAAAATTGTATTTAAGATAGATACTAGAACCTTACAAAACTGACAATGAGGTAAAGATATTGTACTTAATACAAGCTTGATGGAAACAGCATTTTTGAAATCATGTAAAATCCTTAATAGTCTCAGCAAATTTTTGATTCTAGAAGACTTTGGTGAGGTTTTTTTATTTTAATAAAGAATCCGCTGTAATAAAATAATTCCTCCTTTATGTATCTCAGCTGCATGTCAGGAATCCAAGTTAGGAATATTTGTATTAAAAAGCTTATCATAGGGGCGCCTGGGTGGCGCAGTCAGTTAAGCGTCCGACTTCAGCCAGGTCACCATCTCGCGGTCCGGGAGTTCGAGCCCCGCGTCAGGCTCTGGGCTGATGGCTCAGAGCCTGGAGCCTGTTTCTGATTCTGTGTCTCCCTCTCTCTCTGCCCCTCCCCCGTTCATGCTCTGTCTCTCTCTGTCCCAAAAATAAATAAACATTGAAAAAAAAATTAAAAAAAAAAAGCTTATCATAAATAATTTTTTTTTTGAAGTTTAAAAAACATTTCTCTATGGAAATCACAGTAGTGGCAGTTTGCTTTCTAGAGTCTTCAACAGTCTCTTTAATCTATGTGCCTGGAAATATACTATCAATTGCATTATTTCAGCTATACCTAATTTTCCTTACTCAATAAATGCATTCCGGGGCACGTGGGTGGCTCGGTCAATTAAGTGTCTGACTTCGACTCAGGTCATGATCTTATGGTTCGTGGGTTCAAGCCCACGTCGGGCTCTGTGCTGACAGCTTGGAGTCTGGAGCCTGCTTTGGATTCTGTGTCTCCCCCTCTCGCTCTCTGTCATTCCCCCTCTTATGCTCTCTCTTTCTCAAAAATAAAAAACATTAAAAATTTATTTAAAATTCTAATTTAGAATGTAAGGAGCATAAGAAGTCTGATTGTGTTTGTTTGGGAGCAGTGAGGTGACACGAGATAGGCTTCAATAAAAGTACTTTAAAAGCCCAAACACAGTGGATTGCAAAGGAAGATGTTGGCCACTGGGAGAAACTGATGTTGGGAAACCAGTCCTAAAATACGGAAATAATATAGGTCAAATAAGACAGCCCAGCATTGGGTTTTGGAGATGAGAAGTTTTAAGAGACTTTAAAAGATGCTTAAACATGTGAAAATTGAACTAATTAATTTTGGAGAGCCAAACAGCAAAAAGTTAAGGCTCTCAAATTGAGCCTGGATAAATAGAAGAATGGAGATAGAAAGGGTTGGCAAAATGAGGTATTTAATAATGCACCCATTTCCATTTGCGATGCTAGTAAAATAGAGTTGCTGATAATTACAGGAGTTTTAGTTAAATCCTAATGCTGAATGAGATTATGGGAGAGAAGAGGATTTGCATAAATGCATATATTTAAGGAGTTATGGAATGAGTGGTGAAATGGATTCAAAGATGTTGAAGAGTGTTTCTTCTGGGAAGCCAAGGAAAAGTGCATGTCACAGAAGGCCTTGGTCAATAGATAAAATGCTACAGAAGGGTAGAGGAAGATGAAAAATGAAAAAGAACCAGTAGGATCTTCAAATACTACCCATTCATATGCCATGTATTATTCCCAAACTTGTCTGCATCTAATTCTTTTACTTTTTTTTTTAACAGGGTTTATTTCTACCATCTACTTCACCAGAAGATATCAGTTTTATCTTGACGAAATAATATTCCAGCTTTAATAAGTCAGTTTTCATAAGGCAGCTTCTATTTCATTAGACTCTACCTCTATGCCTCGCAAGTTTCACCAGGAAATTACCGAGTATTTGGAATTATGACTGGCTTGTAGAAATCATTGAATAATAGTAGGTTGGATAAAAGTATGATAATGGTTTAGGGGATATGCAGGTATGGTTGGGAGCGAACATGAAAAGGATTTGGAGAACATTGAGAAAGTAGAGTAAGAACTCTATCTGAACAGTCTGGACTGCATTTAGGTATAAGGTAAGGTGGAGTTTTGGAAAGATATGTCACAGGTTTGCTCAATCTTATCTCAAAATTCATTAGATTTCATTGCACTTCTTTAAATCTTTCACTGTTAGGTATTTCACCTTGTCTTTACTTTATAAAATTTTTTACTTTACGTTTTTTCTGGAATTCTATTTTGTCACAGTATCAGTTTAAAAAATCAATAATTCCCTTAAATATTACTTTGTTTTCAAATATAACTTGGAACTTTAAAAGCCTGTAGCTAATGAAAAGCCACATACAGTAATTTTGAAATCCTACCAAAAAATCTATGCCAATATATGCAAAATATTCCTGCAGGTTACCAAAGCCACATTTAATAAAAATGTAAATCCAATAAAAGTTTCTAATAATTCTGCTTAATTAAAATTGTACCCATGTATAATGAATTATTAGGAAATATTCCCTTATTTCTTCTTACCAACACCTACATGGCATGGCTCTCTCCTCACCTCTGCCCCACTATTACCTTCTTAATAAGTTATTTGTATTTCTCACAAGGTAAATTAAAGCCAAGTTTTTGTGTTATTCTGCCCTCCTTCTCACCCTTAACCTGAACTTGGCATTATGACAGTTTTGAAAGAGAGAATGACGTCAGCTCTTCCTTGAGTTTTTGAGTCCCTTCCTTTCAATTTCCTCTGGTTTTTCACCCATCTTTGGTTACTTTCTTTGGCTCTTGATGGAAGGCAACCAGCATGATAGGATAAATGAGTTATAAAAGGGGCTTAACTTTGAATCATTAACCCACATTTGTGCTTCTAAGGTGAATTTCAGAGCAACATAGGGACTTCCGACTCTCAGCACCAGTGATTTGGGTGTGAAGGACGAAGACAAGTTTGGAATCTTAATTGTACTCTTTCTTTCTTCCTCCCTTTGCCTTCCTCTCTCCTCTCCTCTCCTCCCCTTCTCTCCTCTCCTCCCTCCTTTCTTTCTTTCCTTTTCTTTCTCTTTTTCTTTATTTTTCTCTCATTCTTTCTCTTTTCCCTCCCTCCCTTCCTCCCTTCCTTCCTTCCTTCCTTCCTTCCTTCCTTCCTTCCTTCTTCTTTTATTTGAGTTAATCTTCTTTCCAAACATTTCCCAATCTGGAGAATCCCTAGGACAGATATTTAAAGTGGAAATTTGTACTACCCAACTTTCAGTTGTGACCTGTATTTCCCAAAACTATTATCCACATCCTCTGTGGAGCAACATGGATAAATTGCACTTCTCCCTAAAATCTTTTCATTTCTCAAATTTTAGGTCCTGGGTAACTGTTGTAATTTAATGGCAGATATTCTTCTATGCAAGCCATATCCTTGTATTAGAAAAGCTTGACTGCCCTTGCTTTGATCTCCTGACTTCTTTAAATGGGTCGTATTTATAAATTTCAACATGGTTTTTACCTACATCCTTTTCTCCTTTACTTAAAGAACAAATACATCTTACCACTGAGTTTATTGTTGTTATTGTTGTTTCATATGGGTTGTCATTCGATCACTACATCAAATCCTGTGTGTAAAGATGATTCTGTGTCTCACTGAGTTTTTTCCCAATATCCACAACTTCAGCAATAGTTTTTAGTTTACTTACAGAGTTGTGAAGGTTATTTCCTAACTGTAGTTTTCCTTCTTACTCTTCTTAAAACAGACTCCATGTTTCCATGGAGGATAAGTCCTTGTTTTGTGGTAGTATAGTTAAGTTTTTCCTTCATCTGATGGAAAAGCTTCCATGCGATAGGTATCTGAGTTTTCCTTCATCTTTCTTTGTTAACTAATTCAACTCACTTGCTGTGGTTAACACATATGATACAGCCAAAATCTTAGTATTTACTACCTAACATCCACTGGGGGCCTTAGTCAAGACAGACCATCACAAAAAAGCTCATCTCCGGATGTCCTGGAGACAAGCCAAGAGAATTACTATGGCTTCAGTTTTGATTTTTTTTTACTTATGTTCTTTCACCTTCTCTTCACCCAACCCCCCAAACTCATAAAGAAATAAACAAGAGCTTATTTGAGAGCACATCGTGGGATTGGTTCTCTGAGAAGTGCCACACTGAAGCTTATAAATTGTTTCTGACAAAGCTGCCTCTTTGTTCCCATAAGTTAGTGAAGATAGTGATGAGGAACAAGCAGATATTGAAATGAAACGAAACGAAACTAAAACCACCTCAAGGGATAGAATCTAAGCAACCATTTTGTACCATTCAGATCTGTCTGGTACCACCAGTATGAAATCCAAAACAAACACACTGCAGCTATACCTATTTTAATGCGAATTCATCTTCACCCGAGAAACAAATCTTCTATTATCACCAAAACCAGATTCTTATTAATTAGACACCTTGGATTAAGTCTATTTCTAACACAAAGACCTAATTTCTCATGTGTAAGGGATTGAGACTCCAGAGCAAGTCTCTTTCATACACCTTGTTAAAGAATACCAAAGATAAATGGTCAGAGTCATAAACCCTGAGGTCGTCTGTATCTCCTACTGATTTGTGTGTGAAAAACACACCATAGACAGTCCAGGCAAATCACTATTTAATTGTTAGTGTCAGGATCCACACATGAACATCACAAAGTGCCCTGTACCATCATTGCCTTGGGTTCCATGTATTTCCTGTCCTTGACCCCCAATAGGACAGTAGGAGAGAAGAGGTAAAGCAATTTTTAAATTAAATCCCAACTGACCTCACCACACCGTTAGACATATAAGTGTTATAAAGAGATAGAATGCAGGGGAAAAGAATCATAAATCATTCTTACACAAAATAATGAACTTTGTTTCTTCCTAAATTTTGATAACTCATTCAAGGTGATGTCGCTTTTTCGGGGGTATTGTGATTATCTATGAAATAAAATAATTTAAATAAACATTTCAAATAAAAAACATTCTATTATATTTCTTAACTTGATAAGATCAGTAGTCTGACAAAGTTTTTATAGCCATGGCAAAAATGGGGACAGATGATGCAAATATATGAATGTTATTATTAATTTTGCCCTCTCATTTACTGTGCCACCAGTGATGGGGAAAAGGGATCATTGTACAGGTAGGATCTTTCTCAAAGGTCACAAAAACTGGTTGGAAGAGTACACAAGTGTTAGATCAAAGTAGGATCTATAGTAGGTATGAAATTAGAAGATTATGTTCTTCAACCCCATGTCGTAATAGGCAAAGCAAGGCCCAAAATAGTAAAATTAGCTAGTCATAGTGAAAAACCAAGGAAGTGACAGTGCCAGGTGTAAAGAGTCAGTCTCTTGACTTCCAGTACAATAGTCTCTCCATTGCTTTGTAAGAGAGATGCAGTGGTCATTTTTTATCCTCTTGGGCTGCGTTTTGTTGTGTCTAGAGAATCCTCCACCTACTATGTGTGACAGAGAACATCTCCCATCATTGAAAGTTTGAAAAGTTTTTGTAACCTCTCATGCAGCTAGGGTGTGGACACATGAAATCAGCAGTCAATCCAATGCCCTCGGCACAGACTTCAAAATAGAAACAAGGCAAGAAAAGCAAGGGTTTGCAGCATTGAATATGGTGAAAGCAGTGGCAGCAATAGCCGTCATGCCCAGAGTCCTGATGCAACTGTCATGTGATTCTAGAAGCACTGTGCAAAATCTGTCCAGTGACAGTGGATTCATAGTGAAAGCTATGGAGGTTTTGTCCACTAGTGGTGACAGTGGCATCTTCACGGCCAATTCAGAGACCTCAGTTCAGTAAGACACAGAACAAACAGGAAAGCTGAGAGGTGGCCCAAGAATAAATAAGTCATATAGGTAATGCAATTTTCTGCCTGAGCCCAGATGCAGTACTTTTTCCTTGTCAAGCATGCCTAAAGACATCTTTGGCCTTAAGGTCTCCTACGAGCTGTAGCTCTGGCTGAAGTGTGATACGAACAGCCATTGACTCCAGCAGACCTTACTCGATGAGGCTTGATAATGAGTAAAGTTAATTAGTTTGTCATGCTTTTCTTGTTTCAGTTTCTGTGTTTTCTTTCTTTCTTTCTTCTTTCTTTCTTTCTTCTTTCTTTCTTTTTTTGTTTTTATTTATTTTGAGGGGGAGGGAAAGGGCAGAGAGGGAGAATCCCAAGCAGGCTGTCAGTGCAGAGTCCAACGTGGGGCTTGAACTCACCATGAGACCATGAGCTGAGCCACAACCAAGTGAGACACTTAGCCAACTGAACCACGCAAGCATCCCTACTTTCTTTTTAAATATGTGTTAGATATTAATAAAGGGATGCCTGCGTGGCTCAGTCAGTTGAGTGTCTGACTTCGGCTTAGATCATGATCTCGTGGTTCTTGAGTTCAAGTCCCACATTGGGCTCTGTGCTGACAGCTCGGAGCTTGGAGCCTGCTTCAGATTCTATGTCTCCCTCTCTCTCTGCCCCTACCCTGCTCATGCTTTGTCTCTGTCTCTCTCTCTCTCTCTCTCTCTCAAAAATAAATAAACATTTAAAAAAAGAAACTAATAAAAAGCTGATGAAGTCAGAAATGAAAAAATAGTGAAAGGAAAAATTAATTTATTAGTATCTGTACCTATACAGTCAGTCTGGATGGGACATTGAATGCCAAACTACTTTAAGAAATGTCATAGTTCATGGTCCAACCACTGAGAAAACTCAAATGTGTACTGATCATTTTCTTGCCATTTACAGAACTATTCCAAACAAATGACTGTCATGAATCGAGTCTGCTTAAAATAGATGTTTGAAAGATGTTCTGTTGACACAAACTCCCTGCATTTTTTGTTGTGTTTTGTTGCTGTGCACTGTGTGTAAACAGTGGCCATGTTTCATGGAAGGTATTGATGCAACATCTAGTAAGAACTAATGCCATCTTCTGTAACAGTAATTTCTGTAGCTTCCAAAGTAACGTCGCTGTCTCTAACTTCTCTGAGCTTCCTGAAAAAGTGATCTGTGACACAATGACTTATAATTAAAAATATATATATAATTAACCCTTGAACAGCATGGATTCAAATATCATGGGTCCACTTGTCTATGGATTTTTTTCAATACAGTAGTGTACATGTGTTTCCTCCTCATAATTTTCTTAATAGCATTTTCTTTACTCTAGCTTAATTTATTGCAGGAATATAGCATGTAACACATATATCATACAAAATATGTGTTAATCAACTGTTTATGTTATCTGTAGGCTTCCAGTCAACAGTAGGCTGCTATCAGTTAAGTTTTGGAGAAGTCAAAATTTATACCCAGATTTTCTACTGCATGGAGGTTGGCACCCCTAACCTCGGCATTGTTCAAAGGTCAACTGTATTTATTCTTCACCCTTTTCCTGGCACAGATCTCCTACAACCCTTGGAATTTCCTGTGAGGAGAGCCAGAAAGGTTTTCTTTGTTATGTTAATATGGGGACTTTTGGACTGTACCTAAGGATGGGGAGTTAGTTGCCCAGGAGAACCAACAATGTGATTAGAGAGTTGGAACTTTCAGTTCCACCCCCCTGACCTCTGGGGAGGGGAAAGAGGGTGGAGATTGAGTACAATCAGTCACCAAGGCCAATGATTTAATCAATCATTCCTTTGTAATGAAGCTTCCATAAAAACTCAAAAGAACTCAGTTCAGAGAGCTTCTGGTTGGTAAACAGGTACTGGGGGAGTGGCATACCTGGAAAAAGCATGGAAGCCACACTCCCTCTCCCAATACCTTGCCCTTACATCTCTTCTAACTGGCTATTCCCAACTTACATCCTTTTATAATAAACCAGAAATCTAGTAAGTAGAATGTTCCTATGAGCCCTGTGAACCACTCTAACAAATCAATCCAACTTAAGGAGGGGATTGATGGAACCTCCAATCTATAACCAGTTGGTCAGAGGGTCAGAAACACAAGTGACAACCTGAGCTTGTGACTGGCATCTGAAGGGATGCAGGGAGTCTCATAAGGTTCAATCTTTCCCTATTTATAGTAAGTTTGTGTATTGACCTTAGCAAATCCTATCTCCAGAAATGCAAAACAAAATAAGAGATCAAACTGGTAAAAGCAAAAACTACACTAAATTCATATGTGATTACCATTGCCTCATGTTTTTGCAAACCTGGTATCTTTCCCTTCATCCTTGATTTTTACTGATTTCAATGTTGAGGAATGCCTTAGACATTGTTTTTAATATCCTCCACAGTGCCTAATGTAGTATCTTGCATGTAGGTGTTTAATTATTAGCTTGTGTCAATCAAGTCTTAGTGCAAAATATCAATCCGTTACCAAAATTATATCCAACTACGCTTTCAATTTACCTATTTACAAATTTTAATACTGTCGTGTTGTCTGTTGGATAAGCCAAGGAAAATATGAACTAGAAATTATTTTGACAATACAAGAGTATTTTTCATTAAATATATTATGAATTTTATCTATCTTGATGTCATATTGTACTTAGCATAGTAGAAAACAATTGAGGGGTGCCTGGATGGCTCAGTGAGCTGAGTGTCAGACTCTTGATTCAGGCTTAGGTCATGATCAATCCCAGGATCATGGGATCAAGCCCCACATGGGGCTTTGTGCTGAGCATGGAGCCTGCTTGAGATTCTCTCTCTTTTTCCCTCTGCTCTTCTCCCCCACTTCTCTCTCTCTCTCTCTCTCTCTCTTAAAAAAAAAAGACAACTGATAAATATTGTAGAATAAAAAATAAATAAAATTGTATTAAGTTAATTATTAAGCAAAAATGGAAGTTAAAAGGCTCATCATCATAGATTTTTTTAACAACCACTATTTCAAGGCAGTTTTCTTATATTATTCAAATCATCCCTGTGAGTTAGATATTAACTTTATTTTAGACTAGAGACATGGCAAGGTATAAGATTAAGGCTTACAAAGTAAAGAGTTAAGGAACATGTTTTCTCACCTAACTATGACTTACTTAGTGGCTGTCTTGCATAATTTAATGACTATTATGCATGGACTATTATGCATATAAAAGTTCTTTATTATCATCCTATAAATAATTCCACTACTTTGAATTATGTGAATTATGCTTAGTAAAATAGACTATCTCATCTTCTAATCATTTAGAGAGGTTAAAGAAAACTATCTATGCCCACAAGGAGTAAAGGGGAAAAAAAATGATGTGAGTTCCAATGAAGAATATTCTGTCTGAAATTTTGCAAGAATAAAACTTCATCAAGAGAACATTTTCTTTAGCATAATGTCCTCCAGGCTCATTCATAAGCCAGTTACAGTGGAAACAAATACTATATAATTCCACTTATGTAAGGTATCTATAATAGTCAAATTCATAGACACAGAGGACACAATTACAGTTACCAAGGCCGGCGGGGGTGGGTGTTTTAATAAATGAGGAGCTGTTCAGTGAGTATCAAGTTTGAAAGTTCTGGAGTTTTTCAATAGAACATACTGCCTCTCACATATCTGCACATAGTCCAACAAGCCTATCAGTGCCATTTTTCCAATACCATTTGCTCACTTCATGTCTCTGTGTCACATTTTGGTAATTCTTGCGATATTTCAAATTTCTCATTATTATTATATTTGTTGTGGTCATCTGTGACCAGTGATCTTTGATATTACTACAGTAATTGTTTTGGGGCACCACAAACCCATATCACACAGTAACTTTAATAAATGTTTTATGTGTTCTGATTGTTCTGCCAACCATCTGTTCCCCTATCTCTCTTCCTTTATTCAGTTTTCTCTATTCCTTAAGACACAACAATACTGAAATCAGGCCAATTAATGACCCTAAGTTATGGCCTCTAAATGTCCATGTGAAAGGAAGAGTCACATGTCTCTCACTTTAAATCAAAAGCTAGAAATGGTTGACTTGGTGATGAAGGCATGTTGAAAAGCTGAGATAGGCCAAAGGGGAGGCCTCTTGTGCCAAACATTTAGCCAAGTTACGAATGCAGATGAAAAGTTCTTGAAGGAAATCAGAAGAGCTACTCCAAGGAACAAATGAATAATGAGGAATTAATGAGGGTGGCTACACTAAAGAAACATTTTCAGTGTAGATGAAACAGATTTTATTGGAAGAAGATGGCATTTTGGACTTTCATAGCTAGAGAAGAGAAGAAATGCCCAGATTCAAAGCTTCAAAAGACAGGCTGACTCTCTTGTTAGGGGCTAGTACAACTGGTGACTTAAAATTGAAGCCCATGCTCATTGACCATTCTGAAAATAATAGGTCCCCCCCCCCAAAAAAAAGATTTCTTTCAAAATATTACTGCTTGCTGACGATACACCTGGACCTGGTCACCCAAGAACTCTGAAGGAGATAAATAATGAGAGAAGTGTTTCCTTGCCTGCTAAAACAACATCCATTCTGCAGTCCATGGGTCAAGAAGAAATACATTTGGTAAGGCTATAGCTTCTATAGAAGGATTCACCATTCGAGATGGCATTAAGAACATTTGTGATTCATTAAAAGAGGTCAAAATATCAATATGAACTAGGGTTTGGGAGAAGTTGATTCCAGCCCTCAGGGATGACTTTGAAGGGTTCAAGACTTGTGTGGAAGAAGTAACTGCAGAGGTGATGAAAACAGCAAGAGAACTAGATTTAGAAGTGGAGCCTAAATTGTGACTGAATTGCTGCAATTTCATGATAAAATTTAACAGGTGAAGAGTTGCTTATTATAGATGAGCAAAGTGGTTTCTTGATATGGAATCTACTCCTGGTGAAGATGCTGTGAAGATTGTTGAAATGACAAGAAATGATTTAAAATATTGCATAAAATCATTTGATAAAGCAGCAGCAGAGTTTGAGACGATTGACTCCAATTTGAAAGAAGTTCTATTGTGAGTGAAATGCTGTCAAACACCATTGCATGCTACAGAGAAATTATTTGTGAAAAGAAAGACCAATCAATACAGCGAACCTCATTGTTGTCTTATTTTAAGAAATTCTCACAGCCACCCCAACCCTCAGCAGCCATCACTCTGATCAGTCAGCAGCCATAAACATCCAGAACGAATCTCAACCAGCAAAAAGACTATGACTTAATGAAAGCTCAGATGGTGGTTAGCATTTTTTAGCAATAAAGTATTTTTAATTAGGGTATATACATTGTTTTTTTAGACATAATGCTATTTCACACTTAATAGACTACAGTATAGTGTAAACATGATTTTGAGAGAGAGAGAGAGAGAGAGAGCATGAGTGGGGGAGACAGGCAGAGGGAGAGAGAGAGAATCTCAAGCAGGCTTCATGCTTAGCATGGAGTTGGATGAGGGGCTCAGTCTCATGATGCTGGGATCATGACCCCAGCTGAAATCAAGAGTGAGACACTTAACCAACTGAGCCACCCAAACACCCCTAAACATAATTTTTATATGCACTGGGAAACCAAAAACCTCATTTGACTTGCTTTATTTCTATATTTGCTTTACTGTGGTGATCTGGAACCAAACCTGAAATATCTTCAAAGTATGTCTGTAGAACACTTCTGAGAATTTTCTCTTGATTTTCAGGCTGCATTTGCACCTAAGTCTGAGCAGACTCCTCGAGACAACTACTGAGAAGAACCTGAGGCAAAAGATTAGAAAGATATGTGATAAACATTTGAGGTGAAAAGCTGTCAATGAACAGGGAGTTTTTTCCCCATTGTTATAGTTCAAATCAGAGGTATACATACGGATGGGACATAGGGTATCAAAAGCACCTGCTATAGTTTCTCAAAAATGGTCTTTAGCTATCCCATACAAATAGTTAATGGTTTCTATGTACTAGGTACTGAGCCATTGTTCCTGTCTTTTCTTTCATTTCCGACATATTTTGAGATGTTATGTATGAGTATGTTTTCACAGTATGAAAATGCAAGTAGTGGGGCCAGGCGGCTCAGTCAGTTAAGTGTCTGACTCTTGATTTTGGCTCAGGTCGTGATCTCATGGTTTTTGAGTTCGAGCCCCACATTGGGCTCCACACTGACAGTGCGGAGCCTGCTTGGGACTCTCTCTCTCCTCTGCCCCTCCCATGTTCATGCTCCCCCTCTCTCTCTTTCTCTCCCTCTCTCTCTCTCAGTAAATACATACATACATAAACTTAAAAAATTTTTTAAATGAAATGAAAGTAAATTCAATGTAACATTTATGCAGTCCTTTTAAAAAATCAATTTTACTAAATTATATTGATTGCCTAAATTATTTCCTTTTCAATGAGTTGCTGTGTATTGTAGTTCATAGCCAGAGAAACTGAATATAGCCTACTAAAACATCTGGCCTGAACTTGGTTTATAAAACTCCATAGGATATTCTGTTGCTAATGTTACTGAGTAGTTCAAATGCTTGAATTAGATTCTTATCAAATAATGTCAACCAACCTTTTATTTAATCATTGCTCAATACTCCTTATAAAATTCAGAAAATAATAGCAATATATATTAATTTCTGTCCAGATTAACCACATCCTTCTTTTGTCAAACAGAAATTTGAAGGTTTACATTCTTTATGTTTTATTCTACATGAGGAAAATAAACCACAATCTAGAAATTAGGAACTATAGAAATCGGATTAAATTGTCCTTGGTTCTAATTACATTGATTACAGAAAAATAATATGCATAGGGCTCCTGCAAGAAAATCCTATGCAATGAAAGACATATAAATAGCAATGGCATAATTGGCTCACAACATCCTGTGTTATCCAAAGATTTCATCTTAAACTTCAAAGAATCATACTTTCTTTTGTAATTCCAGAACTGTCTGTGATTACTTTCTTTGAGCACTTGGTGTTTATTAGCAAGGAAGTGGAGTTAGATTGACATCACATGCTTTCCTATACAAAATGTGGTCTCTGGACCAGCTGCATGGACATGACCTGAGGGGCTGTTTGAAAAACAGAAATTCAGGCTACTCTCTGGATATACTGAATCACAATCTGCAAGTCTAAAAGATCTTCATGTAATTCATATTCACTTAACATTTGAGAAGCACAGCTCTAAATGATAGGGTGTTTTTTTTTTCTATTGAAGGTGTATCTTATTTGTGGAATTGGAGATGGATAATAATGACAACAATGACAACAATGAGAATACCCCAGTCCCATGGAGTGAACCATGACTATGGTTCAGAACAGTTAAGCCACAAACTTTCTTTCCCTGGCTTGCACAACTGAGAAACAAACCTGCTGAGTAGCTACCCCCCAATTATTCCCAATTTCTTCCCTTCTAACTTATTCCTACCTCTCTGACAAGGCCTGGGTCTTGATAAACAATGAGAATACCCCAGTCCCATGGAGTGAACCATGGCTATTTCAAATCAATTGCATTATTTCCTTTTTTATACCTGAGGTTGGTTTAGGCTTGGGCATGTGACAGTATTCCAAGCAGATTTATATTAATCTTGCATTGTGTAAATCCTTTAAAAGGAATCTATACAGAAGTAGAGTTCAAAGTAATATGCTACAGGAAATCAGCAAAAACTGAGAAAATAATGTGTCACAATTTGGGGGGGTATATAATTCATTACTATAAAGTTTTCCTGTATTAGTAATGTATATTGCTATTTTTTCTCTTTATTTAAGAATGCTTCCTCCTGGGGCGCCTGGATGGCTCAGTCGGTTTAAGCAGCCGACTCGGCTCAGGTCATGATCTTGCAGTTCATGAGTTCGAGCCCTGCGTCAGGCCTGTGCTGACAGCTCAGAGCCTGGAGCCTGCCTTGGGATTCTCTGTCTCCCTCTCTCTCTGACCCTCCCCCGTTCATGCTCTGTCTCTCTCTGTCTCAAAAATAAATAAACATTAAAAAAAATTAAAAAAAAAAAGAATGCTTCCTCCCAACGACCCTATTACCCGTAGACAAAAATGTGTCCTGAGGAAATCAGTGTGCCACAAACTTAAATTATGTTAGAAAAATATGTCCTCTCTCATGTGATCTTTTGCATTTTGGAAACTTTGATGAGTTCTGAAGTTAGCTAAATGGGTAAAGTTGACCTTAAATTTAAGAAAGCCAAAAGGCTCTGTATTTGACAAGGGACCTCAGGGAAGTCACAGAGCCAAAAAACATGCTGCTTTTTAGCAGACCAAGACAGTGCCAACTTGCTCAAGAGATCTCCTTTTCTTGATGGTATAAGCTTGGGAAATGAGAGTAGTTCCACCTCCACCACTTTCTAGCTAAAATATCTGGAAACCTTAAGCTTTCAATCTCCAAAATAAACATCTTTCTCAAAATCAGATCCCCTAATCTCAAGTAAGCACTCATGGATTTGGAAGGGAAAACAACATAATATTTTTAAAGTTGGACATTAATTTTCACTGGGTCTCAGAAAGAATAATGGATTCTAGTATAAGATTTATACTTTTAAATTTTATAAAAATGTTTAATCTGAGAGAACTAGTGGTTTCTCAGTGAAGAAACTGAAACCAGAGAGTTTAGGTGGTTTTCCCAAAGTCACACCTGATTAGTGCCAAAATAATGACTGGACCCCATGTTTCTTACCTTAGTCCTATGCTTCCTCCTTCAATCAATATTCAACTATCAATATCTCCAGTAAATCATCTGCTGATTCATAGCATATTACTCCTTGTGTGTGAATTACATGAAAACGCATGCTTAATTCCAGACTGTGTACATATGTAAGAAATAAAACACACTGATATCCCATGGTTTCTTTTTAAAAACAGGACAAGAAACATCATATTTCTAATTGTGTACATTCTTGTTTACTAAAGAGGTTTATTACCAAAGTTGTGACTGGTCATAGAGTGAATGTAATGATTCTGTGTGTTTCTTCTATTCACTATGAAAAATATGGAGTCATTCAGAGATTTTTGAAAGGACTATACTTGCTAAAACTTTAATGACATAAAATTGTGGAAAATCGTAATTATTGACCAGTTCACTTCCAGTAAAATTCTATCCTTCTATTTTGATATATGGAAATTATATACAAACTCTATGTTGAATTATTATTTGTTCATCTTTTTTTATAGCTGGATGGCTTTTAGTTGTTAATATACTGATACTTATTTATATAATTTCACAACGTCAAATTATAATAGTATGTATCCAAAAATATTTTCAATCTGTTTATTATAATCCTGGTATTAACTTCAATAATCTTATTACTGTTAATCCTATATTAAGTTAATTTCTGAAGTTCCTTTCTTATAAACTTATATGTGTCCAGTTTTCTGTCATTATTATATGGATGATACCTTTATAACTATTGGTATTTATCACCTAACCATTTCAGGAAATTGTCCTTTTACTTTAATAAGAAATATTGTAATTATAAAATATTTTAGGAGCATCTGGGTAGCTCAGTCGGTTAAGCGTCCGACTCATGATTTCAGCTCAGGTGATGATCTCACGGGCCGGGGGATACAGTGCTGTGTGGGGCTCTGCACGGACAGTGCAGATTCTTTCTCTCCCTTCTCTCTGCCCCTCCCCCGCTCTCTCATGTGCTTTTGCTCATGTGCACACTCTTTCTCAAAATAAATAAATAAACATTAAAAAATATTTTAGCTCATAGAAACTCTAGGCCCCTGTTATTTCAGTATAAGCACCATTCTATCTCTAACAATCTAATAGGTGATTATCCACAATCAGGTGGATTTCAGGTTCCATTCCATTCAAATTGTTAGTAAAGTTCTTGCTTATATGGAATTAAAGCTTCTGTCATCCTAACTTCAGTGTATTTGATGGAATTAGTTTCGCCCTTTGGAGTAACATAGAACAAGTCTATCATTTTTTTCAAGGTGATTGTGGTTTTTGTTTATTTTCAATGGTAAGCATTAGTTATCATATTGCACTTTCCTTCCCCCCTTTCCAGCCCATCATCATGGTGATGATGACAATGTCCGGTATTTACTGAGGACATAGCATGGGCCAGGAATTATCTATATCATTTCACATGTATTAGTGTATTTAATTCCCCCCAATAGACCCACAAAGACCCAGTTACCATATGGGTAAACTGAGACTCAGAGAGATTGCGCCGATAGTTTCTTATCAGCTAAGAAACTGCACAAGAAAAGCAAACTTAGGTTTCTCTGGCATCAAAGCCACGTTTCCCCACCGTATCCTCTGCCTTTTACTGCATGTTATATATTTATTATACCATGTTGCTATTTTAATAAAGGATTCCATTTTAGTTAAATCTTCAGCTTTTCCACACTAAGTTCCTATTGCAAAATATGAGTTGCTGAGCCTTGTTCCTAAATTTCAGTTATTCTTTTATGTTGTACCTGTTTAAATACTTCCCAGTGAGTACTCTCATCCTCCTCCAAATGCCAATTGGTTACTGTGGAGACATAAATGTAAGCTAGAAAGCGATCAGGCCACTAATTGATACAGACAGTCAATTAGTGCTTCAAAGGAACTGGCTCAGTGTTTTACACATGAAGAACATGGGAGAAAGATTATAGTTTGTTATGGCATAATCTCTGTTGCTTCATTGTGGACTGGAGCTATACATGCTTCTGGATGGTTTCTACAGAAACTAAGCAAGTTTCTCACTGTTTGCTAATGGGTCGGTAGCATTATGGGAAACAATAATATTGTGTGATTTGAACCCATTAGCTTTCCCTTTCTAAAGTTCCAGACTGAACCAATTCCGACTCTGTTCAGGTCAAAAGTCTTCTTAATCTCTGTGTTATGCTGATCAAACCTCAAACTGTCGGGTCAAATTATTTCCATTGGGCCAGTTCTATTTGTGATTAATTAAAATTTCTTCTTGATTGCATACAGTTCTTTTAAATGTATAATCCCTTTATTGTGTAGCGAATTGAGAATATGGTCCTAATTTAAAAACAAATACTCATGTGGGCCTCTCAGTATGATGTAAGTCACCAATTTTGGTAAAGTGAAGAAAGAAAAATAAAACATTTTTTTTATTTTTGCATGAGTGTATGAATGCAATAACCAAGAGAAAATTATACCTGACTTGCCTATCATTGCAAATCACAAGAATTGATTAAAGGGAAAAAAAAGGTTTTTATAAATAAAATGTATATGCAGAAGGCCTTGATTCCACATTTTTATCCAACAGTATTTTAGTTTTAGAAAAAATAAGCATGGGAAAATTTTTAAGGTGGCAAACCTCCTCATTAGACTATAGGAATTTGAAAATTTAGGTTTTCTTGAGGTATATAAATGAAGAATTGGTTTGAAGTTTCATTCTCTCCATGTGCATGTAATTATGTAGAGATTTACTACATGATTGTTTATATTGTGTTTATTAGAAGGAAACAACCTATCTTTTTTGTTATTTTATTCGTTTTGTACCTGCAAAGACAACATATTGATTTTGTGTGAGTTGAAGCCATGCATACAAATGTATTATCAAAAAGGTTCTTAACATCAACCCTTTCCAAAACTGAAGTCAATTTTCTCATCATCATTGGCTGTCCCCAAAATGTGAATATAAAGTAAAACAGTTGAAAGTAGCAGTGTAGGGGCGCCTGGGTGGCTCAGTCAGTTAAGCCGCCGACTTCGGCTCAGGTCATGATCTCGCAGTCCGTGAGTTCAAGCCCCACATCGGGCTCTGTGCTGACAGCTCAGAACCTGGAGACTGTTTCAGATTCTGTGTCTCCCTCTCTTTGACCTTCCCCCGTTCATGCTCTGTCTCTCTCTGTCTCAAAAATAAACGTTAAAAAAAATTTTTAATAAAAAAAATAAAAAATAAAAAGAAAGTAGCAGTGTAGAGGACTAGGGTTATTGCTGAGAACGACACAGCCGCCAACGGACCAGGTCTCAGGCACCTTGGAGTCCCTGTGATAAAGGGCAGTGAGGACAGAAATTCTCAGAGCGGGACTAGCAAGGAAATACAGGAAATTCTCAAGGCAAGTGGGGGAAAAGGGAAGCTCATGAAAGGCTGAGGAACTCTAAGATAGGAGAGGGTTCTGCGAGGCTGACACATTAGCCAAGCACCTGCAGGTGACTTGAGGCAGGGAGCAGAGGTCACGTGCTCGTGGACAGGGGCCCAGTCCCTGGTAGCTCCACAGTCGCAGTCACTGGCCTGAGTTGGGAGTCAGGGGATTAGAGTATATGAAAGGAATGCACAGCGCATTCGCAATAAGACATAACATACAAAACAGTCTGGCAATTGAATGTCAGGTAGTTTTTAACTGAGCTAACTGGTCTGGAAGACAGCAAGTGAAGGAGCCCTTTTTACTCTAAGCCTTGAGTGAGGAAGAATCTACTTACAAGATTTGTACCAAAACATTATCATGGCTCCATAATGTACAATATATTATGTAAGAAATCGGGGGCAGTATTGCTTGGCTATAGCATTTATTCATAATGGAGCCAAAGAGGTCTCTGTCACCTGTTAGCTGTGAGACCTGGGGGGAAGTTACTAACCTCTCTGTGCTTTCATAGCCTCATCTGTGAAATGTGTATGTAATACTACCAACCTCCCAGGATTATTAAGATGATTGAATGGGTTAATATGTGGTAACCATTTAGAGGAGCGTATGGCACCCAGTATCATACAAATTCTTACTCAATTCAATTATTTCACATAGAATTAACTTAGTTATATTTCTCTATCACACATCTGGGCAACCAAATCAGTTTCCTTATTTATGTGTCTTTCTGCCTTTCAAATTCTTGTGCAAGGGAACTTCTTGGCTCCACTTCATGACTTTCCACCCTGCCCTTCCTTAAAAGGGAAAATCCTTAAACAGAAAAACTTCCAAAACAAAATCATAAGTAATCCCTGTGCTGCAGCCTCAGCCTGATATCAAAGACACTGTAAAATAATGGCATTCTTTCTTCCAAATATGAGCTCTTCTGCAGCATTTTCTTGCTTTTGTCCACTTTCTAATGCCTTTGAGTGGTTTTCAAAATATTTTGTCTAAAATTTACAGTTGTTATATCAGTAGAATTTTGATCCACTATGAACTTATAGAACCTCCATTGGAAGCAGAACCACTACATTCTATTCTGCTCAGAGGGGGTGAAAAGGGCAGGGATGGGCCTCCTTGAATGTGGAGCTTTTCCTCAAATGTCTAGTGACCCTTTCTTGTTAATTATATGCAAGAAATAGGTATCAAAGCTGAGCACAAAGATTCTGAGTGCATAGAAATAGTGGGCTATAGAGTAATGGGTTACTGGGCAAAGTTTATTTTGGAACTTTCCAAACTTCAGAATCTGGAGGTTTTTCCTCTGGAGCGTTAAGTTTCTTCACAGAAGGATCATTTAGCTACCTGTCTGGGGTATTGCTTAGCTACCAGCAAACTTGACATTGGTATGTTTTAGTGTTCAGGTAGGTCCTTATTTTCACTTGCACCTTCATGTCTACCTTTCTCTGGATCTGAAGAAACTGAGTTTGTACTATTCTGAATGAAGCTTCCGTAGAAAAAATATGTGGTCTTTCTTAAGGAAGGAAAGGTAGCAATCTCAGGGCACAAGGTAAAGGTGTGATCCAGGAGGTCTAACTGCTTCTAATAGAAACTTTGAAACAATTCACCTGTTTCCAGACCTTCACTCTAACTTTACATTTAAAGCCCATTTTGTTCATAATTTATTTTCTATGGCTCTGAGGTAAATCAGCCGCTGGTTTGATTCTCTCTCTTGACCCTCTTTTACTTTGCTGAATCATTTGCTGTTTCCTTGTCTGATTTCCATTTTCATAAATTTTGAGATTACAGATTTTTGACAAATTAGAACAAAAATGTCATTTGTGGCTCTTTTTTTTCTCCTTGCAAAGGCGATTTTTGAAAGAAGGGGTGACTATGTTTTCACCCCTTTTATTAAAGTTGGAAATATCCCTCTGGCATACTTTCTAAATCAACAATGTAACAATGTTGAACTGAATTACAACTTTAACAAATTTAATGAATGAAATTCTAGTATATCATTACTGACAAGTTTTAAAGTTAATTCCAAATATTGCCATCATGAGCATGTTACCCTGTCCAGTATTTATACACTGTACTTTGCTACCCAGGAACATTAAAGCTTATATCACAATATTTAATTATATTTTACAAACATATACTGTTTATGATTTCAGAAAAATGTAACTTTAATTGAGAAGAGCAGACATTACATGGACTGAAAAACAATGTATAGACAAACCTCAACTTAACGATGGGTCATTAAGATTTTTCAACTTTACAATGGTGTGAAAGCAATATGCATTCAGAATTCATACTTGGAATTTTTAATTTGAATCTTTCCCCCAGCTAGCAATATGTGTTGTGATCCTCTCTCGTGAGGCTGGCAGCCACGGCATCCCAGCTCCCCACAGCATCCCCAGTTCAGGCACACAATCATGAGGCAAACAACCAATATGCTTACGACTGTTCTGCACCCATACAACCATTCTTTCACTTTCAGTATACCATTTAATGAATTGCATGAGATATTCAACGTTTTATTATAAAACAGGCTTTGCATTGGCTGATGCTCCCCAACTGCAGTCTAAGGTATATGCCCTGAGCACATTTAAGGTAGGCGAAGCTAGTTATGAGGTTGGGGAAGTTAGATTTATTAAATGCATTTTCCGCTTATGATATTTTCTTTTTTTTTTAATTTAAGTATAGTTGATGAATTACAATATTTTCAATTTACGATGAGTTTATTGGGACATAAGCCCATCGTAAGTCAAGGAAGATCTGTATAATCTTCGTTAATAAGAAGAAAGATGATATGACATTTTGCCTCTTAGAAATGCTTATTTCTTGGGGCGCCTGGGTGGCGCAGTCGGTTAAGCGTCCGACTTCAGCCAGGTCACGATCTCGCGGTCCGTGAGTTCGAGCCCCGCGTCAGGCTCTGGGCTGATGGCTCGGAGCCTGGAGCCTGTTTCCGATTCTGTGTCTCCCTCTCTCTCTCTGCCCCTCCCCCGTTCATGCTCTGTCTCTCTCTGTCCCAAAAATAAATAAAAACATTGAAAAAAGAATTAAAAAAAAAAAGAAATGCTTATTTCTTACATACAGGAAAAAAAATGGGAAAACCAATGAAAAAAAAATAAGCATCTGTCACATTTAAAAATCTTGATTTTATCTTCCTTGAAAAATCAGAAGATGTATCCATATTTACAGATGGTAACAATCCATAGGCAATGAGTAAATGGTGTCGCCTTTAGCCAGGACACGCGCTTTTTTCCCTTCTTCTCAGGTCCAGCCTTTCCCTATCGATTCCCTGAAACGCCACACACTTTATATTATCTGCTATTCCTTATAGGGTAAAAACAACATCCTAAAGCTAACCTGTTTTTTATTGAACTTTGTACTTAGCATAGATTTTCCCAAGAATAAATGAATTGGCAAATCCTGAAATACAATTGTATTACTGCAAAAGCTATTATATTAACAGTTTTCAAAACATAGTAGACAGATAATGAGTGTTCTTTAAAAATTCTCAAGATTATTTGTTAGTTCATTTTAGAGGTTTTGTATTTATATTACAAAAATAATTGTACTTTCTGGTATGAACAAATATCCATTTTAGAAAAACCATATATCATACACTTAGTGTCTTATCCAAATAATATAGTTAAAAGGAACTAAAACATCCATTTGGCCCTTAGCTAAGAAAAAACTAAAATATGTTAATCAAGCTGAAATCTCCCTTGCTCCTTTTTCTTGCTTATCTCCAATTTAATTTCTAAAATAGACCTCTCCCCCACCCCCATTCCCAATTATAAAAGGCTTCGGTGACTCCAGCAAGAGATAGATGTCTCAAATTCTCCTCAACAATTTAGGGAGAACACTTCCCAACAGAGATTTTCCTCTAGCCCATAAAGGTGTCATCAATTTTAAACAATAACCAAAGTTATATTTTTCCAGCATCCTTAAGCTTCTCTGCATCCATTAGTGGTATAAAATTTATGCAGCCAACCTGCGAGCAATGTACTAATAAATAATACGTTTTTGCACTTTATCTTTCATATTTTCAGACCTAATCGATAATGCTCCTTATCTCTTTCAGGCTGAGCACAATCCAAAATGTCCTTTATTTACTCTTATCTCCCATTTTGAGCCGAATTAATCAATTAGAAGATTCAGCTAATTTTTTTACTGTTTATTTATTTATTTTGAGAGAGACAGAGAGAGAGAGAGAGAGAGAGAGAGAGAGAGAGAGCATGAGTGGGGGAGGGGCAGAGAGAGGGAGACAGAGGACCCCAAGCATGCTCAGCACTGTCAGTGCAGAGCCCGTCACGGGGCTCAAACTCACAAACTATGAGATCATGACCTGAGCCGAAATCAAGAGTCGGAAGCTTAACTGACGGAGCCACCCTGGCACCCCTCGGCCAAGTTTTAAAGGCCAAAATGTATGACACTAAAGATACAAGTAATTTATTTTTTTTTGTTCTTTTTGGGGCCTCATCCTAAGCACACAAGAAGACCATCTCCAAATAACCTATGTGCCCTGATTCTCCCTCCATGGAGGACCTCTCTCTCTCAACAACAGTCATCTGCTCTCCCAAGCCTACTTCCATTTTAAATAGCTTTCATCCATATGCTCAATCTTTTCATCGTGTTCACATCTCCTCCTTGCCCTAATCAAAACCTCACTCTCTTTAGAAAATGTTAAAACCTTGTTCAACACACATCTTCTCCAGTGGACACTGCTTATTCTCACATACTCCACGTGCCACGGGGTTCAAACTCTTGAAATTACACATGCTTAGTTTTGGGCTGTGTTGAGACAGCCAAGATTTGCTCAGAGCATCAGATGTTCAGCATCTGAACGCTCTGATCCCAACTTATTGGACTCAAACTACTTCACGTTTGTTATTTCCACTTACTGATTTTCTTTCCTCATGCAAGTGCGCTTTTTGAGGCTTTTGAGGTTTATGTTTTCCACAACATACCACTCATGATAAAAAAGATTAAATTTACTTCTTTTTACCAAATTGTAGAACTAAATATCATACTGCTCACAAGGTTATTGCATAGAAGAGATTTTTCAATAGTGACTCTATTACCATTTGAACTGGATATGTTTTTTTATTTCAACAATTAACCTTTTTTTTTCATCTTCTTTTTTTTAATTTAAATTTTAGTTACCATCCACTGCAATATTTCAGGAATAGAATTCAGTGACTCATCACTTACATGTAACACCCAGTGCTCATTTGAACTGGATAATTTTTGACGTAGGCCTGTTCTGTGCATTGTAGGGAGGTTAGCAGCACCCTAGGCCTCTCCTGCTGCCTCTCTCCTCAAAATTTTAGTGACAACTAACGATGTCTCCAGACATTGCCAAATGTCCCCTGGGTAGAAAACTTGCCCCTGGTTAAGAACTACTGGCAAAAAGGAAATGATTTTTAAAAATCCAATTCTCTCCATTATGGGATTTATAAACCGGACTGACACATTAATTCAGTGTGCAGCTGCAGAGAGGAAAGACAAGAAAATATTAAGAAACTTAAGTGCTCAAGCCTAGAAATTTAGTCATGATAAAATTCCAAAAATAAAAGATGCATTAAAAACTTTTAGAAATCTTTATTCAGGTCCATGTGTCTGAAATTAGGAATGAATTAATTTCATAATACTATATTCATTTAATTTATGGTTAGCATTACAAATGGATTTGATTTGGTTATCAATTTTTAGATACTACAACTGAGAAAGAAATAAGAAAAAAAGCATAGAACTGTTTAAATGACTTCAAATGCAATGGATTCAAAGAGGAATAAATGTACCCAACTGCAAAGGTAGTTTTAAAATGTCATAAGTGCTTATAATTACATCATTATCTTTTCTTGGTATGCCTCTTATACTAAAAAAACAGCTATTTATAATAATCTACTTATTTCATGAAAAATATCACTCACAAAATCAAGGATATAGTGTAATGACATGTACAAAGGCACCAAAAACCATAATTATCAGTTGATGAAGATGAATTGTGATGTCCAAGTAGCTAAATTTGCATCAAAATGTCGTCCTTTCTTATATTGTAATAATTTCTAAAGAAGTAATAGATATTATACTTGAACTATATAGGTCTTACCATGAGGTAATACAGGTTGAATTCTGACCTGTCCAAATCAATTTCTCAAATATATCCATAATATACAAAGCATGTTAGAACTACTTTAAAAATCAGATATTCTGAAGTGCATTAATGATTACCAAATCCTGCAGCTGCTGCACCTTGAGGGCTGTGACTAACTCCTTCTCCCCTCCCTTGGCTTTGACTTTTCTCTTGTGTAGGAAACTGTATGCTTTCCTGGTTATGACCACAGGATAACAAACAAAATATCAAGAAGATGGATTTTTTAAAAAGTTACCCATCACTCATCTCCCTTTCATGACAAATGTAAACATGGTGAAAAGTGAGCAACTTATTTACTAAATTTATACTTTGATTTGCATGGAGCCAACTACATGAGTTTCCCATTCACTCCAAAGTTATCATGTGAAGAGAGCTTAAATGACACTGAAGAAATTGGCTCAACACTTCAGTTTTGTTAAACTCATTCAGTATAGTATGTGGAAGTTGTTTCACTAAATCAATACTATTTCTATGTAATTTTGAATTTAGTTTTATTCTTTTATTTATTTATTTATTTATTTATTTATTTAGAGAGAGTAATACATGAGCACACACACATGTGAGCAGGGGAGGGGCAGAGAGAGAGGGAGAGAGAGAAATCCAAGCAGGATCCATGCAGTCAGCACAGAGAGTCTGATGCAGGGCTCAGTCCCATGAACCATGAGATCATGACCCGAGCCGAAATCAAGAGACAGACACTTAACCGACTAAGCCACCCAGGTGCCCCGAATTCAGTTTTATTCTTAATTAACTGTAACTGACAGGCTAGCCTAATATTTATGTGATATTTCAAAAGATAAATGGATCTTTTAAAGAATAGACTTCTCTCTCTTTTTTTTTTAATGTTTTTATTTATTTTTGAGAGAGAGAGAGACAGAGAAACAGAGCCCGGACAGAAGGAGCAGAGAGAGATGCAGACACAGAATCTGAAGCAGGATCCAGGCTCTGAGCTCTCAGCACAGAGCCCAATGTGGGATTTGAACTCACGAACTGCGAGATCATGACCTGAGCCAACTGACCCACCCAGACACCCCAATAATGTACTTCTCTTTAATTTTAAAAACTAATGAAAATTATTCAACCGTTGAACTATTCCTCATAGGCAAATAATTACACAGTGAATTCCCATTTATAGTAAAATGTTTACCTGAAATTTTAACTTTTGACCCCATAAAGAAATGAGTTAAATTATTCACAGCCATAAAGACTTCAATGCAAAAAGGAAATGGTGGTTGAGAACTTAAATTTTTAGTTGAATTTCTATTTGAATCTTGTTTCCAGCACTTATCCTAGCTGTGTACACTTGACCAACTTCCAGGACCCCCAATATTCCCACCTGAAAGATGATCAACATCTTAGGTCACTGGGAAAGTTAAAATTAAAAAAAAATTGTTTTTAAATGCTTAGCGCAGTGATTGGTGCAGAGTGAATGATCAATTTTTGTATTACCATTGCAAATAGTTATTTTTATAAAAATTAATTCTTCTCATTACTTAGGCATTCTATGAAAACATAAATTGCCCTGTGTGCTTTGGGTAACAACAGTATTAACTTACATTCCTGTTTTTTGTTTGTTTGTTTGTTTTTCTTTTGCTTTGTTTCAATAGAGGTGATGAGAAAAGTGCTCCAATGATCATGTTTCTGGTGGGCAGAAGCTCATTCTATAGGGTCTTCAGGGTGCAGTTCTGTTCAAAAGTGAACACTTCTAGGGATTGTGCTGTCAACCTTACAAGGTCAAGAGAGTTAATTTTGAATATGTGCTTTTATATTTTTTTCCATTCCATAATCATCTTTTTAATTTTTCTATGCCCACGTTCAGGATTCTGATTATCTATAGGTTCCTTACCCAAGAACTTGAAGACATTCAGATACTAGGGAGGGTGAGGGAGGATATTAGTCATCTCTCTAAGTTCCTCTGCAGTTTGCATCTTTAAAAAGTATGTCATTCTGACCAAATGAATGCCAAAATAGACACTAAAAGAAGTTAGGATCTGTTTTTAGTAGCATTCATTGGTTGGCTTTATTAATCCATTGGTACTATGGCTACCTTCCCAACTACTCCGATCTGTGTTTTATCAATGATGAATATCTAGGCTTTCTCTGTCCCCACCAAATTAAAAACTCACCAAAACATATCATATTTAAGCTCTGATTCTTCACAGAGACCAACGAAGGCATTTCTCTACTCCCCTTCCCACTACCCAGGATTCATGTGTTAACATCACTCTTATTTTCTTTGCTTGCTGAATTTATGTTAAAATAACTGATTCTGTGTAAATTTCCTCTGCCTGGTCCCATAGCAAACTTTAGAGTAATTCTATAATTAATTTAAATAATTTCTATTAAAAGAAGTGCATATTTATGGATCTTCCATAAAATACCATTTACTTATTTATAAGTAAACAGAAAAAATGGAAAAGAAACTAATTATAAGGCTCTAGGTTTGGAAGAAAGTCAATACATAAAACTAAAGTAGAATTACACATTTATTTTCTTGTCATGTAGGCTTGTTTTGATGAACCCAACTTTACAAGACTTAAAAGAAAATGAAATTTTAGAAATAAATACTGTAAAAATCCAAGTGTTTTTAAATAGATGAGTTTTTAAAGATGGGTGTCCTTAATTTAAATAATTTTTAAAACCTCCTTTTCACCCCCTCTTACATTTCATGAAATGTATGTGCATCCTGAAGTGTCAAAATATTATTTTCATATGTTGGGAGATTCAATCCATGCCTCTCTTTAAGAACTTAGTACTTGTTTGCTTCTAAGGCTGAGTGCATTTTGGAATAACTTTGTGTTAGCTACAAATAACAATCTTTTCAAGCCCTAGCAACCAGGCTGTGCTCTAGCAAAGGCCTTTGAAGAGTTTCTTTCACTGCCTTTGCCCCTCCTCCTTCTACATGTACCCAGGTCCCTACTATCCCAATTTAAAACAGAGAGAGAGAGAGGGAGCAGAAAAGGAAGGAAGGAAGGAAGGAAGGGAAGAAGGAAGGGAGGAATGAGGAAGGGAAGGGAGGAAAGCAGGGATAGAGGAAAAAAATTTTTTAATGAGGTTGTGCAGTTTTTCATAGTTTAAAAAGTATATGAAAGCCAAATGTACACTTTTCACCTGCTTAACATGCAAGTTCGGGAATGTAATCCTTCAGCAAACAACAGGTTTATTGATTATAAAGATTCCAGTAAAACTTTTTTTTTTCTTTTTTGCTTTTGCCAATGTGTGCTGTTTTTGTGAAGAAAAAGAAGAAAAGTGATTTGGAAATGAGCCACCTTTATTTTAAGTTCCCTAGTCAACATGTTGCCACAGCAACCAAAGTTGCTATCTGGGAAAAGACAGATGTCTTTGCTTCAATCAGGATGCAAAGCTTAGAGAAGAAAAAAAGAAAAAAAAGCAATGAAAATTCATCATTTCATTATCTGAAATGTGAATTGCTCTCAGTTGGCTATGAGCCATACTTCTTATCCACAGTATCCTTCAACATATATTCAAGTCCCTCAATATTGCAATACTTCATTTCCATTAATTAAATAATTACAACCAACACTGTCTCCTGGTTCAGCTGAATTCATTCATTGCCAAAAACATTCATTATTCAATTTAAAGTAGTTCATATTACTATGCGGTATATTGACAAAGATGGTGTTTAACTTTACTTCATAGTGGTTGTGTAGAGAGAAAGAAAAAGATGAGGACCGTGGGGAAAAAAAAAAGACAGAGTACCAGAAAGCCACCCATAATTTTAGCTAAACATGGTTGTTTGGGTCTATGTGCTTATTCTTCTCACCCCTGAGTCTTCTCTAAAATGAAGATAAAGCAGTTTATGAATGTTTAAACTAACAATGACAAAAAGAAAAGACAACAGTAGATAAGATATTACAACAAATGTTTGAAGATGGAAAATAAATAGAACAGTAAGTGAAGTAACAAAATAGAAGAAGTTTCATTCAAGCTATCTGGACAGGAGGACACTAAAGATCAGTGAGAAAATTTAGACAGAATTACAAATTGACTCAGTTTCAAGGTCTATAGGAGGGAGAGTGTTGAGGCAGAAAATCCAAAGCTTGGTTTTTAAAATCTGCTTAAGGAAAAGTTGAAGCTTTTAGCTGCTTTTCTCTGTGTGTTCATGGGGTTGGGGGTAAAGAGGACTTTGATTCCTGAGACTAAGACACCAGACAGATGAAGTTGAGAGGGAGGGGTGGCACAGGTCTCAAAGTAAGAAAGCTAATTAAAAGTTTACATATTACATACTACACATAATTCCATTCAGTTTGGTGCTTGCGTTTTTCAAGTAATAGACTCTATTTTTCAGAACAGTTTTAGGTACCAAAACCTTGTGAAAGTAATATAGAGTTCTCAGATATCTCCTCCCTCCTAGCCACCATCTCCCCTTTTATTAACATCTTGCTCTAGGGTGGTACATTTGTTACAATTAGTGAACAAATATTATTATGACCCCAAAGCCATAGTTTACAGTGTCTTATTCTTTGCGTTGTACTGCTCTATGGGTTTTGACAAATGCATAATGTCGTTAAAATAGCATTCAGAGTAGTTTCACAGCTTTAAAAATTCTCTGTGCTTCACCTATTCATACTTCTTTCCATTCCATCTGAACTTCTGCCAACCACTGACCTATTTGTTATCGCTAGAGTATATCACCTTATCCAGAATGTCATATAATTGGAATGGTACAGTATGAGCCTTTCACACTAGTTTCATTCACTTAACAATATGCACTGTCAAAGTCAAGCTAACAAGGTAAAGTGAAAATGTACATAGGTACTAGAAGAAGATTTTAAGGGAAATAAGATATTAATTTAAGCCAACAGTAACTCACACAGGTGGGTATGTCCTGGGATAGGTTGCCCAAAACAGATCAGGATCAGAGGCTTTATTAATTCCATCACTGTATTTATCATCTACACATGACTCAACTACTCCATCTAATTATTTAAACTTTCTCTATAGTAAAGAAAATTAATGCTACTGATATATCAGCATGAATAGCTTTTCCAGTTATTCAAATATATTTTCTCATCTGTTTTTCACAAACTGCATTATCCAAGAGAAAGTCTCAAGATAGGGTCTGATCCATAACTTGGATTAGAGAAGCAACTCAAGATCCACCAGAGGGTTGGATCTGGTCCAAAACCCTCATGTTCCCAATAACTGAGTTAAGCAGTACCAATGTCCAACTCAACATGGCAGCACATATTTCTAGGAAATATTTTTTTTTTGGATGACTGGTTTCTTCACATAAAAAGGACGATTATTTTTTTCCCAGAATATTTGAATATGAACTTACTTTTTCATAATTGATTATATATTATAAACTGAAAAGTTCATCACAATAATAATTGCATGTATAGCCTTAGAGTTCACAACACAGTGGGTCATATGCTTTTTAAATGTTGGAATTTATCTGTATTTTCATGGAAATAATTAAATTACCACTTGGCTATATTTTATCGCATATGGTGCATTTAAATAGTAAAGCAATATTAGTCACCTGTTTTGTATTATGCTTGTATTACTTATTATACAAAATATGTTACATGGATCATACTTTGTTTTGACTATTGAAAAACCATGCCTCGCATGTTTACTGCTGTAATCTAGTAATTGCATGAGCACTCCAGAGTCCCCTTGGGAATTTCTCATATTGACAATGCATCCCAAATGCCAGAATCTACATTTGGATATCTATGATTTTGCTAAAAATTATGTTGAAATCCATGTAGCCAAGCAATTATCCCTTTGGCTATTCATCAGAGGAGTCTCAGGAGATTAAGCATTTCCATTCTAGAGCTGGAATGATTTACTCTTCAAAAGAAATGTAAGGGAAAAAAACAAGCTCAAAATTGCCTTTAAAACTATTACTCTGAAGGAGATGTTACCTACATAAATCTGTGAAACAACTAAATGCCTACTTAACATTTATAACATGTTAGGAGCCACAGTATTATCTATGTAAATAAAAACTTGAAAGGTATCTCATAAGATTCCCTCAAGTTGCAACATTGTGTTTTAGCAAAATCCAACATAAACCTATTCTGTTGTAAATAATTGCCCCAAGAAAGACTAATTCAAGAAATTCCTCTTAAAGAAATGGGTCAGATAATTGTTTGTATTATCTAATCTATGGTTCTCAATCTCTTTTGATTATTCTTAATGAAGATGAATGTGAATGATTACCATTCTCTGCACAGAGTGTGAATTGACTGGAAGACCAATATAATTTGAATAAATTTCTGGCCTGATTTTCCATAAATCCATCTCAAAGCATTTCCTCAAAACCCATCATGTGGAAATATGGAGTAGACATATTTTCCCTATTCCTTCCACTACAAACAACTAAACACCATAGCATTATTATCAAAACCAAATATAGGAAGACGGAGACACGGGAGAAGAAGGCAGAATGGCTAGGTGCATTGGGACCCAAAGGATGACATAATGGTGAGTTCTCTGGGTTTGGATTTGTTTTGTTTGCCTCAGATCCCAGACGTGGAGCTGAAGAAGCTGGCAACCCAGAAATGCCAACAGACACAGACCAAAAAGAAAAAAAAATCCACGGAAAAAGCCTATGCTCCCTAATCATAAAAACCAAGATGGGCAGCCTACCGAGATAAACACTTTTAGACAATAATGCTCTATTCAAGCCAAACAGCACAGGAAAAATGTTGACCTGATCCCTTTATGCACCAGCAAAGGCAGAATGGAGAGCCTAGACATCCATTTCACCTGGTAGTAATGGAGTGCCCCTCCCTCCATCTGCTGGGGTGGGTCAGAATAGGCCCAATGGAAAGTAAGGACTTTCACCTGTTCCTGTAAGTAATGAGGCCACAGAGGTCTGACAAAGACTCTAAAACAACCATCATAAAATTGCTTTAACAAACAATTATGAACACATGTAAACCAATTAAAAAATATAAAAAATTCAGCAAAGAAAAAGAAAATATAAAGAAGACCAATGGAACAGACCAATACAATGACTGAAACAAAAAATGCCACAGATGGACTCAATCACAGAATGAAGCAGGAGGTTGAAAGAATCAGTGAATTTGAAGGTAGAAAAATAGAAATTAGCAAATCTGAACAATGGAGAGAAACTAGACTAAAATTATAAAATAATAATAATGATAACAACAACAACAACAACAACAACAACAGAGCTTCCGGGACCTATGGGAGTAAATCAAAAGTCTAACATTTGCATAATCAGAGTCCCAGAAGGAGGGGATAAAGAGGAAGGGACTGAAAAGTACTCAAAGAAATATGGCAGAAAGATTTCCACACTTGCCAAAAGAAATAAACCTATATATTCACAAAGTTGAGTGAATCAAAAGAAACCCAAAGAAACCCATACAAAAACACATCCTATTCAAACTTCTAAAAATAGAGATGGGGCACCAGGGTCACTCAGTCAATTAAGCTCTGACTCTTGGTTTCTGCTCAGGTCATGATCTCACGGTTTGTGAGTTCAAGCCTCACATTGGGCTCTGTGCTGGGAACACGGAACCTGCTTACAATCCTCTCTCTCCCCCTCTCTCTGCCCTTCCCCTGCTTGCTCACTCTCTCAAAATAAATAAATAAACTTAAAAAAATAAAAATAGAGGCAAAGAAAAATCTTGAAAGCAGTGAAAGAAAAGCCACATGTTATCTATAGGCAAAAACAAATTTGAATTACAACGGATTTCTTATCAGAAGCCATGGAGGTCAGAAGGAAGTGACACATTTTTCAACAGCTGGAAGAAATAGCTGTCACTTGTAATACCAAGAACTCCAAATTCTATATCCAGTGAAATATTTTGCTGGACACTAGCAAAAATCAAAATACCTTCAAAGAAAAATTGCCATCAAACCTACACTGCACATCAGATTCTAATGATCAGACCTCAGGTGTTCTATCCAACATTCTCACCTAAGCAAAGTCTACTTAATCAGATGAAAGACTTTTTAGCTCTTCCTAGTGAAAAGGCACAGAAACTTTACATATTTTATGCATCACTATAAAATTGATTGTATATGTTTACGTTTAAATTAACAATAATGTTTTTTAAATGTTGATTTTATCACTCTTAATATTTTTAGTATGTTCATGAAGTATAATTCTAAATAACTTTTCCTGTTATTGTCACAGATGACTAATCAGATTAGATGAATCTCTTGAACTCTCATAAATTACAAATTCTGAGACCCAGAGTGGATAAAATCAGTTAAACTCTTAGAGAGAATGCATCAGGTCGAAACACTTGTTCTAGAGATTTGAAACTTAGAATAAAAAACACCTAAAACATTAGCACTATTTAATTTGGGGGGGTGGTAATGGGATTTTTATTTCATCTTTCATTTTTTTTTATTTTCCATTTTCTTTAAAACAAACATTTGAATTCTGTAAAGGAAAACAAAGTTAAGACATTGTCAAATTTGATAAATATGATATGCCATCCATCCTCAGATTCTGATTCTAGTGTAGATAATATTTGACGTGCAAGTAAGTATTTGGCAATGTTCAATATGAGTTTGGGAAATCTGCCTACACTGCGATAATCTACTTAGGGTACTCCTTTTCTTCACGGAGACTAAACTCTGCATTCTTTAATTTGTTCTTTTAAATCCTCTTCCATCTGTTATTTGTCTGCTCTTCTAATACCATTTTCCCTGATAATTCCATGAGCTTTGTGTTTCCTATAACAAAATCCTAATATTTCATCTATTGTCTCACAAATGTGTGTGGATATCTGTAGTGTGTGTTTGTGATTGTGCACTTGTATATGTATTTGTATGAACATATGTGTACTTGTTTGGATTTGTCTATATGTATGCTTTTGTATGTGTATATGAGTTTGTGAGTGTGGTTTATGTGTTTGAGTATTTATGTGGGCACATTTGTTTGTATTTATTCATCTAATATGATTAAACACTTAATGTCTTCATATCTACTTACCTACTTACCTACCTATTATCTACCTATAGTCCAAATCAAGAATCACTCACACCTTATAGAATATTATTTCACTTAACAAATTTAAATGACCATCTAATCAAAAATATGTGCCCAATACCTAAAAGGCACTAGGGACTATGCCAGTTGCTGTGATTAAACCATTAAAATGTATAGTTTCTGCCTTTAAAAAAACTTTCTGCTCTTAAATTTTTTTTATAAAACTGAGACTATCGATGTGCAACTAAAATGTAATTTATTTTAGTCACTTAACTTGAATTATACAATCCTATCTAAAATTTCTCAGCATCTCATTAAATGAAAACTTCAAATTTCTTAGACTTGCACATTAGATTCTAATAATCTGACTCAGGTGTTCTTTCCAGTACCCACTGGCCTCCTTGCATGACTTCCTGACATCTAACGTGTGTTCTAGTGGATTTGAGTACTTCACCATTATATAAATATTCATTCCTCCTCAATTTCCTGGAAACATTGAACATGCTATGCTATTCCCCTCGTGCCTAACCTTCCCTTCCCTTGATTTCAATGCATTTACTCTGAACCATCATTTATACCTCATTGATAGCCTTCCTTTAGATTGTACTTCTCCTATAACAGTTCCCACAATCTGCATGTCAGGCAAAAATATATAGCTAGTATGTTAATGACATGGCTATCACTGTGTTAGGCACTAAGATACAGCCATCAACAAAAGAGACACTCCTCCCACCCACATGGGGTATCCGCATTAAAGTCCAGCAGTAAAGGTAGACATTTTACAAATTATTTAAAGTAAGCACATGATGAAGAGTGAATAAGTGCCATGAAAGCAAAAACAGAATTCTATGAAAGCGTGTAGCAATCGTGTTTGTTTGATTTATGTGGAAGAACATTGCTAAATGGCAAATACTTTGAGAAAACACATATCTATGGTACATCCTGAGTATCTTCTGAAACAAGAGGCATTCAAATAATATTTACTAAATGAATAGATATTCTTTTAAATACTAAAAGCATTTATTCAGTTCATAGTAATAAGAAAGTAGAAAGAGTGCTTATAAAACAAGGCTGCCTTTCATTCTATTTTTAACAATGATATAGCAAGCCAATAATAAGGTTGTCATACAACTTTATCATTTCTTGACTTCAGTTATATGGATGTTCTTAGCAGATCATACAAATAACACAGAAATCAAATTATGATTTTAAAAACTAGCCACAATTCTTGTTCTGTGACTTCAAGAATAAACAGTGGATTTTAAAAGAACAAAGATTCTCACTGAACAAAAAAGCTTTACAAGTGCACTTAAAGTATTATGATTATTCTGGGCATAAAATGAGTTACACTAATTAAACAAACATCACAACCTCACACGTGCTTGGCTGTCCATTAGACCAGAAATCTGTCTGGATTCAATCTCAACCAGAAGATCATCCAAAAAAAAGACACTGCTACTTGGACACATTAAACACTACCATTTCTGAAAATCTTCAATTTCAACTGAATTCTATTGCACTTAATATTTTGTTAATTTTAATACATACAAATATGGGTAAAGCATTTTTTTCTAAAAGAGTTTGTACAATCACTGCCTAAATGCAGTGAAAATGATTTGTATTATCTGTTATCATGGAGGTAGGTTCAAGTAATAATGATAATATACTAGCAGATGGGTAGAGCAGTTTAATCACCAGACTAGTAATAATTTGATTTCCCAAATCCAATATGGATGTATTCATTGATAAATTAGGTGTGAAGTGAAGAGAACAAGAAGCCTTAGAGAACAGTTATTTTCAAGCCCTGAGTTACCATGTGACTGACGTCAAGCAAATACAGGCATCAACCCTTCTCTCTTCTTAGATTATTTCCATGTATCCTATTGAGTAATTAAAATCTGGATTTGAATACTATCCAACAGATCCTATTACTTCCCCTCAAAGTCTTTTTTTTTTCAGTCTGTTAAAATTACTGAAGAGAAAAAATTTTTAATAGAAACTGAAACATAACAGAAACTTTTTTTTCATGTTATCTAAATAGGGTACCTGAACTGAGGCTAAGAAATTTGTCTTTTTTTTTTTAATAAGATTTAGGACTTGATGGTTTTGAAAAAAATGATAGAAGGAAGGCATCCAAAACAAAAAAAAGTACAAAATATCTGAGAATATATCACTATAAATTCCAACACCTATAAATTACTATAATAACCTTACTATAACTAGCATTCCAGACCTATATCCACACCATATGCACACTAAATAGAAATATATACAAAGAGAATGATAGGTGAATGGATACCAGATATATGGATGGGTGCAGAGGTGGATGTATGAAGGGATGTGTTTTTATAAAACCTACTAAATATTATATTTGGCATCATAGTGAAATTAAAGTAAATTTTATTGTCTTTAAATTAACAAGAGGAACTTGACTAAAAACAAAGATATTCCCAAACTTTAGTAAATATTCTTTTAGCACAAAATATATCCTCTTAAATATTATGAAGTTAGAGTCATTTTAACATTTTAATTTATATGTTGTTGTTTTACTTTTTGTTATAAAATAGTAACATTTTACCATGTTACTACTCCTTTATCTCATAAAACTTATTAGTTATGTTCTTATTTTTATATTACCAAGGCTTCAAATGTTTATTTTTCTCTTTTTAAACCGTAATTCCACCCAGTATATAATCTTGATGCTGCTTTTTTAATGGATTCAGTGCTCACCACCAACTCCTTTATCATACCTTCCCTGTTTCTGAGAGCTTTATTTGTACATAGCTCTTTGAGGCCAGACTCACTTTTAGGTAATATCAATGCTAGTATAGCCTAGTTTTAGATGCAGTTTAAAAACAAAAACAAAACAACCTTCAATGTCATAACATCAGAAACATTTATTTCTTGCTTATACTAAATATTCAATCCATATCATTAAAGATCCAGTTTGATGAAGGCTCCACTCAATACTTGCCTTCATAACTAGTGTGGTGGAAGAATGGGATGATAGTAAATAATGCAGTGACTCCTAAAAGATACATGTCATTTCCACTCATGTAGAAAGGGAAGTCCAATCCTAACACATACTCTAAGGTTGGAGAACTGAAATAGAACTGTGAGTAGCTCCAGAAATTACCACAGTCTAACCTTCTGGTCACCGATATTTGGAACATTCTCCCTCTTGCATTCAAGGCACTCTCAATGGAGACAACACATAAGTCCCATCCAGTCACTTCACCAAGTTTGAAAAACAGGATATCTGGATGATGCATGGTAGTCTCTCCATAGGAAATGACTCATGGTTGTGCACATTACATTCAGAAGTGGCTCCTCTTGAGTTGACACCTCTGAACTAAAAAGATATGCTATTTCACCCATATACATCCAATGTAAAATGGAGAAATAGGAGTAAGATCACCTCAAAAAACAACCTTGTTGCTAAAAAGGAAATATAGGAGATAATCAACAGATTGAGGCATGTAAAATTCTGAAATACACTAGGCAGACATTTTGAGGCTCATCTACCCTGAAAGTGGAGAATATTCCTTGAATAGGCCAGTTCTGCTCCCTGGATAGAGTACTTTTTGTCCATTATTCTCCATATACCATGGCTCATTCCTCTGTGAAGTTCTTCCTTTTCCATTGTACGTTAGATCTAAGGGGATTCTAACTGGTAGTGATATGCAGAGTCTCAGAGGGAGAAGAGAGAAAGAAAATGGCAGAGGGCTTGGTTCTTCAAGATGTGATCTGTGCCTTAAATAGGCACTCGATGTAGTATTATTACTACCATGATCAGAATTCACTGCTCAAAAATTTTCAAAAGAACAAACCCAAATGACCCTTTAATAAACCATTTCTTCTTCTAATTGATGCCAAGGAGAATACTTTTACCAGGGAGTATATGGTCATTACATTAACCTGGAATTGAAGACTGTCGCCTGGTCATTTGGAGCTTATCATATCACTGAGACAGCAGGAAGAGAAATTTACTACGTAGGCTTGCGGTCTTAATCTTAATTATCCTGGAAAGCAGAGCTGTGGCCAGAAGATGAGAACAAAGACGTATGTCAGAAGACCTCAGTCGTCCTATTGTGAGTTTATTCATTTTATTTTGAAATTTTTCAGATCTACATAGATTGTTACAGTAAACATCCACATCCCTTCATCCATATATATCAAATGTTAATATTTCACTACATTTCTTCATCTCTCCACAAATTGTAATTAGATGGTAGAGAGATGATAGATATAGACAAATAGAGAGATAGATAATAAATACATAGATACATAAATATGTAAAAGATATATGGATGATTTTTCTGCTAAATCATCTGGGAATTGCAGACATCATTGCCTCCTTACTAGTAAATACTTCAGCATATATCTCCTAAGAACTAGAACATTGTCCTACATAAACACAGTGTCATGTCATTATCATCCTTAATATATCATCCACACTCAGAACTTTCCAATTATTCCCAAAATAAATCTGTACAATAATGTCTTAAGATGTAAGCCTGTTCTACTCTACATCTGAAGGAAAGCAGAAAAGACTGGAAATAGACTACTGCAAGGTCATAGAAATTCATCCTGAGCTGGGAAGAGAAGATGGCGGCTTAGGAGGACGCTGGGCTCACCACACGTCCTGCTGATCACTTAGATTCCACCTACACCTGCCTAAATAACCCAGAAAACCACCAGAGAATTAGCAGAATGGAGTCTCCGGAGCCAAGCGCAGATGAGAGGCCCACGGAAGAGGGTAGGAAGGACTACAAGGCGGTGCGCGCTCCACGGACTGGCGAGAGGGAGCCGGGGCGGAGGGGCGGCTCGCCGGCCAAGCAGAGCCCCCGAGTCTGGCTTGCAAAAGCAGAGGGGCCAGGCGGACTGTGTTCCAACAACAAGCGCGACTTAGCGTCTGGGAGGTCATAAGTTAACAGCTCTGCTCGGAAAGCGGGAAGGCTGGAGGACAAAGGGAGGGAGAGCTGCTGAGCCCCCTGATGGCAGAGCTCAGTTTGGTGGGGAACAAAGGCGCTCACCAGCGCCACCTCCCCTGCCCATCCCCCAGCCAAAAATCCCAAAGAGAACCAGTTCCTGCCAGGGAACTTGCTCGCTCCACACAAACACCCAACTCTGTGCTTCTGCGGAGCCAAACCTCCGGCAGCGGATCTGACTCCCTCCCGCTGCCACAGGGCCCCTCCTGAAGTGAATCACCTAAGGAGAAGCGATCTAAGCCTGCCCCTCCTGTCCCCGTGCACCTTGCCTACCCATCCCAGCTATACGCCGGATCCCCAGCATCACAAGCTTGGCAGTGTGCAAGTAGCCCAGACAGGCCACACCACCCCACAGTGAATCCCGCCCCTAGGAGAGGGGAAGAGAAGGCAAACACCAGTCTGACTGTGGCCCCAGCGGTGGGCTGGGGGCAGACATCAGGTCTGACTGCGGCCCCGCCCACCAACTCCAGTTATACACCACAGCACAGGGGAAGTGCCCTGCAGGTCCTCACCACGCCAGGGACTATCCAAAATGACCAAGCAGAAGAATTCCCCTCAGAATAATCTCCAGGAAATAACAACAGCTAATGAGCTGATCAAAAAGGATTTAAATAGTATAACAGAAAGTGAATTTAGAATAATAGTCATAAAATTAATCGCTGGGCTTGAAAACAGTATACGGGACAGCAGAGAATCTCTTGCTACAGAGATCAAGGGACTAAGGAACAGTCACGAGGAGCTGAAAAACGCTTTAAACGAAATGCATAACAAAATGGAAACCACCACAGTTCGGCTTGAAGAGGCAGAAGAGAGAATAGGTGAACTAGAAGATAAAGTTATGGAAAAAGAGGAAGCTGAGAAAAAGAGAGATAAAAAAATCCAGGAGTATGAGGGGAAAATTAGAGAACTAAGTGATACACTAAGAAGAAATAATATACGCATAATTGGTATCCCAGAGGAGGAAGAGAGAGGGAAAGGTGCTGAAGGGGTACTTGAAGAAATAATAGCTGAGAACTTCCCTGAACTGGGGAAGGAAAAAGGCATTGAAATCCAAGAGGCACAGAGAACTCCCTTCAGACGTAACTTGAATCGATCTTCTGCACGACATATCATAGTGAAACTGGAAAAATACAAGGATAAAGAGAAAATTCTGAAAGCAGCAAGGGGTAAACCTGCCCTCACATATAAAGGGAGACCTATAAGACTCGTGACCCATCTCTCTTTTGAAACTTGGAAGGCCAGAAAGAATTGGCACGAGATCTTCAGGGTGCTAGACAGAAAAAATATGCAGCCGAGAATCCTTTATCCAGCAAGTCTGTCATTTAGAATAGAAGGAGAGATAAAGGTTTTCCCAAACAAACAAAAACTGAAGGAATTTGTCACCACTAAACCAGCCCTACAAGAGATCCTAAGGGGGACCCTGTGAGACAAAGTCCCAGAGACATCACTACAAGCATAAAACATACAGACATCACAATGACTCTAAACCCGTATCTTTCTATAATAACACTGAATGTAAATGGATTAAATGCGCCAACCAAAAGACATAGGGTATCAGAATGGATAAAAAAACAAGACCCATCTATTTGCTGTCTACAAGAGACTCATTTTAGACCTGAGGACACCTTTAGATTAAGAGTGAGGGGATGGAGAACTATTTATCATGCGACTGGAAGCCAAAAGAAAGCTGGAGTAGCCATACTTATATCAGACAAACTGGACTTTAAATTAAAGGCTGTAACAAGAGATGAAGAAGGACATTATATAATAGTTACAGGGTCTATCCATCAGGAAGAGCTAACAATTATAAATGTCTATGTGCCGAATACAGGAGCCCCCAAATATATAAAACAATTACTCATAAACATAAGCAACCTTATTGATAAGAATGTAGTAATTGCAGGGGACTTTAACACCCCACTTACAGAAATGGATAGATCATCTAGACACACGGTCAATAAAGAAACAAGGGCCCTGAATGAGACATTGGATCAGATGGACTTGACAGATATATTTAGAACTCTGCATCCCAAAGCAACAGAGTATACTTTCTTCTCGAGTGCACATGGAACATTCTCCAAGATAGATCATATACTGGGTCACAAAACAGCCCTTCATAAGTTTACAAGAATTGAAATTATACCATGCATACTTTCAGACCACCATGCTATGAAGCTTGAAATCAACCACAGAAAAAAGTCTGGAGAACCTCCAAAAGCATGGAGGTTAAAGAACACCCTACTAACGAATGAGTGGGTCAACCAGGCAATTAGAGAAGAAATTAAAAAATATATGGAAACAAACGAAAATGAAAATACAACAATCCAAATGCTTTGGGACGCAGCGAAGGCAGTCCTGAGAGGAAAATACATTGCGATAGAGGCCTATCTCAAGAAACAAGAAAAATCCCAAATACAAAATCTAACAGCACACCTAAAGGAACTAGAAGCAGAACAGCAAAGGCAGCCTAAACCCAGCAGAAGAAGAGAAATAAAAAAGATCAGAGCAGAAATAAACAATATAGAATCTAAAAAAACTGTAGAGCAGATCGCCGAAACCAAGAGTTGGTTTTTTGAAAAAATAAACAAAATTGACAAACCTCTAGCCAGGCTTCTCAAAAAGAAAAGGGAGATGACCCAAATAGATAAAATCATGAATGAAAATGGAATGATTACAACCAATCCCTCAGAGATACAAACAATTATCGGGGAATACTATGAAAAATTATATGCCAACAAATTGGACAACCTGGAAGAAATGGACAAATTCCTAAACACCCACACTCTTCCAAAACTCAATCAGGAGGAAATAGAAAGCTTGAACAGACCCATAACCAGCGAAGAAATTGAATCGGTTATCAAAAATCTCCCAACAAATAAGAGTCCAGGACCAGATGGCTTCCCAGGGGAGTTCTACCAGACGTTTAAAGCAGAGATAATACCTATCCTTCTCAAGCTATTCCAAGAAATAGAAAGGGAAGGAAAACTTCCAGACTCATTCTATGAAGCCAGTATTACTTTGATTCCTAAACCAGACAGAGACCCAGTAAAAAAAGAGAACTACAGGCCAATATCCCTGATGAATATGGATGCAAAAATTCTCAATAAGATACTAGCAAATCGAATTCAACGGCATATAAAAAGAATTATTCACCATGATCAAGTGGGATTCATTCCTGGGATGCAGGGCTGGTTCAACATTCGCAAATCAATCAACGTGATACATCACATTAACAAAAAAAAAGAGAAGAACCATATGATCCTGTCAATCGATGCAGAAAAGGCATTTGACAAAATCCAGCACCCTTTCTTAATAAAAACCCTTGAGAAAGTCGGGATAGAAGGAACATACTTAAACATCATAAAAGCCATTTATGAAAAGCCCACAGCTAACATCATCCTCAACGGAGAAAAACTGAGAGCTTTTCCCCTGAGATCAGGAACACGACAGGGATGCCCAATCTCACCGCTGTTGTTTAACATAGTGCTGGAAGTTCTAGCATCAGCAATCAGACAACAAAAGGAAATCAAAGGCATCAAAATTGGCAAAGATGAAGTCAAGCTTTCGCTTTTTGCAGATGACATGATATTATACATGGAAAATCCGATAGACTCCACCAAAAGCCTGCTAGAACTGATACAGGAATTCAGCAAAGTTACAGGATACAAAATCAATGTACAGAAATCAGTTGCATTCTTATACACTAACAATGAAGCAGCAGAAAGACAAATAAAGAAACTGATCCCATTCACAATTGCACCAAGAAGCATAAAATACCTAGGAATAAATCTAACCAAAGATGTAAAGGATCTGTATGCTGAAAACTATAGAAAGCTTATAAAGGTAATTGAAGAAGATTTAAATAAATGGAAAGACATTCCCTGCTCATGGATTGGAAAAATAAATATTGTCAAAATGTCAATACTACCCAAAGCTATCTACACATTCAATGCAATCCCAATCAAAATTGCACCAGCATTCTTCTCGAAACTAGAACAAGCAATCCTAAAATTCATATGGAACCACAAAAGGCCCCGAATAGCCAAAGGAATTTTGAAGAAGAAGACCAAAGCAGGAGGCATCACAATCCCAGACGTTAGCCTCTACTACAAAGCTGTCATCATCAAGACAGCATGGTATTGGCACAAAAACAGACACCTAGATCAATGGAATAGACTAGAAACCCCAGAACTAGACCCACAAGCGTATGGCCAACTCATCTTTGACAAAGCAGGAAAGAACATCCAATGGAAAAAAGACAGCCTCTTTAACAAATGGTGCTGGGAGAACTGGACAGCAACATGCAGAAGGTTGAAACTAGACCACTTTCTCACACCATTCACAAAAATAAACTCAAAATGGATAAAGGACCTAAATGTGAGACAGGAAACCATCAAAACCTTAGAGGAGAAAGCAGGAAAAGACCTCTCTGACCTCAGCCGTAGCAATCTCTTACTCGACACAGCCCCAAAGGCAAGGGAATTAAAAGCAAAGGTGAATTACTGGGACCTTATGAAGATCAAAAGCTTCTGCACAGCAAAGGAAACAACCAACAAAACTAAAAGGCAACCAACGGAATGGGAAAAGATATTCGCAAATGACATATCAGACAAAGGGCTAGTATCCAAAATCTATAAAGAGCTCACCAAACTCCACACCCAAAAAACAAATAACCCAGTGAAGAAATGGGCAGAAAACATGAATAGACACTTCTCTAAAGAAGACATCCGGATGGCCAACAGGCACATGAAAAGATGTTCAGCGTCGCTCCTTATCAGGGAAATACAAATCAAAACCACACTCAGGTATCACCTCACGCCAGTCAGAGTGGCCAAAATGAACAAATCAGGAGACTATAGATGCTGGAGAGGATGTGGAGAAACGGGAACCCTCTTGCACTGTTGGTGGGAATGCAAATTGGTGCAGCCGCTCTGGAAAGCAGTGTGGAGGTTCCTCAGAAAATTAAAAATAGACCTACCCTATGACCCAGCAATAGCACTGCTAGGAATTTATCCAAGGGATACAGGAGTACTGATGCATAGGGCCACTTGTACCCCAATGTTGATAGCAGCACTCTCAACAATAGCCAAATTATGGAAAGAGCCTAAATGTCCATCAACTGATGAATGGATAAAGAAATCGTGGTTTATATACACAATGGAATACTACGTGGCAATGAGAAAAAATGAAATATGGCCTTTTGTAGCAACGTGGATGGAACTGGAGAGTGTGATGCTAAGTGAAATAAGCCATACAGAGAAAGACAGATACCATATGGTTTCACTCTTATGTGGATCCTGAGAAACTTAACAGGAACCCATGGAGGAGAGGAAGAAAAAAAAAAAGAGGTTAGAGTGGGAGAGAGCCAAAGCATAAGAGACTGTTAAAAACTGAGAACAAACTGAGGGTTGATGGGGGGTGGGAGGGAGGAGAGGGTGGGTGATGGGTATTGAGGAGGGCACCTTTTGGGATGAGCACTGGGTGTTGTATGGAAACCAATTTGTCAATAAATTTCATAAAAAAAAAAAAAGAAAAGAAATTCATCCTGAGATCCCTAGGCCAGGATGAGATCTTAAAGTAAAAATGTGGCCTCTTCTGCAATGCAATGACATTATAGGTGTTGCAGATATCAAGCCACTGAGCTGAGGGCAAATAAGCTGCAGATCCTGCTGGTGATCCTGTCTTATTTCCTCTCATGTCCCCAGGCTCACCATTTCCTATAACCCATAGAAACAGAAATCAAGTAGAAGAATCTTTTTCAGGTTTCTTTCACAGGTGGAAGGTGGGAGCAGTGCCAACCAAACCCTATATTCATGCAGTGAACTTGGCTCACATCCACCATCTCACACAAAACACTTACTTCATATGACCCTGCAGGAGTAACTTCCTGACTACCACAGGATGCTAAAAGTACAGCACACCCATGAATTCATCTGACTCATATGTATTTCTCCTTCATTTATAACCACAGGGATTTTTATGCTATGCTTGATCCCACCTAAGAGTTTTTAGTTTTCCTTTCCATACTTTACATATTATCATTATGGGTACGTCACAGAAAATGTAACATTGAAGCATAAACTATTTGCAGTATATTCATTGGAAGCAATTACCAGGCCCACTGCATATGCTTTTGTATAATTGTATAGTTTCTTCAGAGCACAAGAGGACCTAGATTAAGAGTGACTGGAGGCAAAAATCTAGCATGATGCTTCACACCATTTTGTGTGCCTGCCAAGAAGCTGCAAGGGTCCGTAGGAAGAAGCCCCTTTTTCTTATTCACGCATTATTTGCTTACAAAGATATATGTTCATAGATATGTGCCCGGCAAAGAGGATATCTTTTCTGTACTACATATAAAGGCAGCTTATGGACTTACAGGATTCTTGGTCATTTTATTCATGTAGTTTTTTCCTAAGGATTCTGAAAAGAGTGATAGTTTTTTTTTTTCAATCCCCACATAAAATTGATAAACTAGATGGAAAAACCAAAGTCCTAATGATAAACGGGTCAATTCAACAGGAAGCTATAACAATGCTAAGCATGTACACATCTAACAAGAGAGTTTCAAAAACATAAAGCAAACAATCATGGGGTTGAATGCACAATTCAGTTGGAGACTTCAACACTCCTAACTCAGTAATCGATAGAATAAGTACACAATATATTGGAATAACTGACATTATTTCATTCCACCAAGAGCAAAATACACATTCTTTTTGAGTGCATATAAAATATTCACCAAGGTAGACCCTAATTTGGCCCTTCTCCCCCCAAAAAGAAAAATGCAACAATTTTATAAAGGATTGAAATCATATGAAGTATGTTTTCTGACCATAATGCGATTAATGTATAAATCAATAATAGACAAGTCTTCAAATATTGGAGAATTTAACAAAAATACTTCTAAATAACTAATGTAATAAAAAAGTCCCAAAGAAAATTAGAAAATACTGAGAATTGACTTACATTGAAAATACAACTAATTTAAATTTGTAGGATGCAGCTAAAGAATTGCTTAGAGGAGGATTTAAACACAAACGCTTATATTTGAGGAGGAGAAAAGTCTCAAATCAGGTATCTAAAATTTTCAGTGATCTGAACTCAGTTATTTATTAGTTATCTAATCAGTTATCTAAAATGTAGATGGGAGGGGTGCCTGGGTGGCTCAATCAGTTATTATTGATTTCGACTCAGGTCATGATCTCACGGTCAGTGAGTTCCAGTCCCATGTTGGGCTCTGTAGTGACAACGTGGTGTCTACTTGGGATTCTTTCTCTCCCTTTCTCTCTCTCTCTGCCCTTCTTACCTCTTTCTCTCTTAAAAACAAATAAATTTTATTAAAAAATAAAAATAAAATGTAGATGGGAATACAAATTGGTACAACCACTATGAAAAATAGCAAGGAGTTTCCTCAAAAAATTAAAAATAGAACTACCATATTATCCAACAATCCCACTCCTTGTTACATATCTGAAAGAAATGAAATCACTATCTTAAAGAAATATCTTCACTCCCATGTTTGTTATAGCATTACTTATAATTGTTATTTATATTATTTACAGTTGCAGCCAAATATCCATCAGTGGATGAATGGATAAAGAAAGTGTAAAGTGCGTTCACGTGCGGGCGCGCGCACACACACACACACACACACACACACACACACACATACGAGAATATTATCGATCATAAAAAAAAAGAAGGAAATCCTTCCTTTTGCAACCATATGGATAGAATTTGAGTAGATTATGCTAAAGTGAAATAAGTCAGAGATAGGCAAATACTGTATGATATCACTTATACGTATCTTAAAAAAGCCAAACTCATAGGAATAGAGCATAGAGTGGTGTTGGAGAAATGGGAAAAAGTTGGTCAAAGAGTACAAACCTCGAGTTATAAGTGAATAATTTCTGAGGATCTGATATGCATCATGGTGACTATAACCAACAATATTGTATTTAAAACTTAAAGGTTGCTAAGAGAGTAGATCTTAAATATTCTCACCACACACAAAAAAGATAATTATATAAACTGATAGAGATATTAACTAATCCTACTATGATAATCATTTTACAATATATACATGCATAAAATCATCACATTGTATACCCTAATCTTATACAAAGTTATATGTCAATTATATCTCAATAAAGCTGGATAAAAATAAAATAATAAACACATCCCAGAAGATACTGATAAAACCAACAGCAAGATTCATGGCTCTAAGAAGTAAATAGTTTGGTTTTCTTTAAAAAACAAAAATCATTTTAGGGGCACCTGGGTGGCTCAGTCAGTTAAGCGTCCGACTTCAGCTCAGGTCATGATCTCACAGTCTGTGAGTTCGAGCCCCGCGTCAGGCTCTGTGCCGACAGTTCAGAGCCTGGAGCCTGCTTTGGGTTCTGTGTCTCCCTCTCTCTGTCTCCCTCTCTCTCTGCCCCTCCCCTGCTCATGGTCTGTCTGTCTCTGTCTCAAAAATAAATAAAGACATTTAAAAAAATCATTTTAGTTGCTAAAACAAGTTATACTAATAATTATTGGTTTGTCTTTTTGTTAAACAAAATATTTTATTGTGCTTATTCACTTTAGCAACTCTGTAAAATAAATAATCTAAACATTTTGTTTCATAAACATGAAGGTATATACATTTGACTGGTGATAAAGAATACGTAATTAGTTGTAGAACTAATAATGCTATTAAAAATCCAATTAGTTCATTTTGAAGGATAAGGAACAAATATGTTATCTATAAAACTGTTAAATAAAATTATGCCAAGTATACTTTTAAAGTATGCCAAGAAATAATTAAAAGAATTATAACATCATTCTACAACCTTCAATGAATCAACATATCAAGGTAGTAAGCAGAAATGACGACCAACAAAAATAAAATGAAGTACAAAAACTAGAAACTATATGCTTCCTGACAAATGAATACACCATAACCTTTAAACTAACCAACGGAATCAACCCTGAATCTGATCAAGCCTACAGGTCTAGATACAGGAAATCTTAAGGACGGAATTTGATCAACAGTTTAAAATCAGCAAAATCCAGAGTGTTGGAAACTATAAATAGTACAGGTTCTAGAACAGATAAAATGTAGGGAAAATAAGTAAATGAGCATGAAAACTGTAAATTAAAAAAAAATCAAAGATAAATGGGCAAGAGTAAACTACAGTCTGAGAATGTACAGCTGCAAGATAAAATAAAATAAAAAGAAAAGCACAGAAATAATACTGTAATTGTTAGTTTTGGAGAGGCAGATGGGTTGTGTTTGGAATGGGGAAAATGGAGAGACTTCTAGGGTGGCTGGCATCATTCTAATTTTTTTAAATCTGGATGGTGATTATGTGTGTTCAGCTTAAAAATTATTAAGCTACTCATTTATTTTATACGCCCATATGTATTTGTTTCATTTTATAGTAAAGATGTTAAAACCAAAAAACAAAATGAAACAAAATACTCCCTGAGAATTTGGTATCAATGGGCCTTGTCATAAGCACTGAGGTACAAAGTTGACTAAAATGGTCAGTCTTTGAGGAGTTGATGGATGAAATGGAAACACCAGTAGATCATTTAAATGTGATGGATATGTGAATCATCTTGATCTTGGTAATCATTCCACAATATTATATACGTCAAATCATCATGTTGAACATTTTAAATATATACAATTATATCTTTCAAAGAAATTAAAATAAAATTTAAATAAGTAAATACATATCTGTAATCTGGTACATTCAACAGTGGAAATACTCCTGTTATCAGAGTACTTACTTAGTCCAGGCTCAGGTATAGAGTCTTAACACTCTGAGGGTAAAATAGCATCTAACCTGAAAAAGAATTACCCAGGAGAGTGTATGAGAGATGTTCTATAGAAGTCAAGGAAAAAGCAGAAGAGAAAAAAAGCATGGTGCATGGAAGTCCTATAGTAACACAACTGTAACATAAAAGATGTAGTGGGAAAAGACCAAGTACCACACACCTATTTTGAAATAAAGATGCCAAGATGACCTTTAAAATGAATTCATATGTACATTTCTTATTTCCTAACAGATTAATACAAAATTATACTGTGATGACACAAATAGCTCAATACTGCACAATACATTTGTATCTGGCTGTTGAATCTTCAGCAAACTAATAGCAATAAATCAATTCTTTCAGCTACAACAATGATCGTATGATGGACACTTCAGAATAGTCCAGATTATGTTGGTGATTTTAGAGATAATATCAGATTAAGTTGCTGGCAAGATAATCTATTCTATACTTTGTGTGTAAATAGGCTGATGAGCATGGCATACAATATGAGTCTGTATTTCAATTGAATCAGTTGTTGTGATATTTTTTATTGGTGCAATATCCCAGAGTCTAGCCTATCAGTTTTTATTAATTGAAACCAACAAGATATTTGCATCTATAAAACAGATTCCTTCCAACGTAAGTAAATGTAAACTTATAATTTGACAAATATTTAAAGCCTTATTGGTTACCTTATGCTGAAACCTGAAACACTTACCAAGCTAAATATATTAAATATAATATGCTATGAGAGAAAAAAAAGCATGATTTCCAGTGATTACCTCATTCCCTAGTATAAATCCAGGGAAGAGTATTAGCGTATAGAACATAGTATGTCACTATGAAAACATAATCAAGTGAGATGACAACTTTGGTAACAACACAATATGAGGAAGTGATTATTAGATAAAGATATTTTTACAGGCTTATATTGATTGACAATTACTAAATTTAGATCTTATCTATCAAAACATGGATAACAAAGAGATGTACAGTGGAAATAGGTTTTAGTGCATGTATATAGAGCCAAAATAATTTTCATAGCAGATGTTAGACAGTCATTAACAAACTCTGATTGTCCGAGAAATCTAATAAAAATACATGTTTATTGGGATGTTTCTTTCAGAACATCATTCAACCAGTCACTTAAAAATATTTTCTTCCTAGAATGAGTTATAAAAGTCCATTTAAAAATTGCTTTATCTTTTTTTTAAATTGGCATTAAGAAAAATATCAGCCAATAAAAAATAAAACAAAAGTGAAAATATATCCGTAAATATGCACAGGAATTATTTATGCTAGAAGAGTGGGATAAAATATGATTAATAGGAACAGTAAATCCATCCTGTCTTTGGAAAGAAAGGTTAGGTCAGAGGCATAAATTAATTGTGATATTAAAAATAACTGTTCCAGGAGACCACTGTTTTGGTAAAATAGTATTTTTTTAATGGGTGAAAAAAATACTCATTTTAACTTCACCAGTATATTAGCATTTATAAAATAGCATGTTATAAAAGGGATATGCACTATAGGCTATATATGTCTTATTCTTAATATCACTTATTAATTTATGCAGGCCCTTTTTTGTTCCTTTAAACATTTACTAAACAGAGCTGTTGTGTTCAAAATTGATTTTGCTGTCTCAGCCACATTAGGCTGAGATGCTTTTTAGCTTTCATCTGAATGAACAATTTCCTAGTTAGACACACTGGATTTGGAGTTGGGTCAATAAAAGCTTTACTGTGTCCTTTCTCTTTCCTCTTAGAACTCACAAAAGAGACCTAAATTCCATTCATCTTTTCACTTGCCACAGTGGAATCTTTAGCAATGCAATTATGGGTTGAATGAAGAAACATAGCGCGAAATTGGCAGAGACACAAATAGGAATTCTCTATGTCCTATACTTGCACCCCTGAAGATCAGTTACTTCTGAGTATGCATGTAAATTTGTCTAACTTTAACTATTTGTCTTTGCTATACTTTGGGAGCATAAATCCTCATCAAAGGCTTAATGCAATCCTACTGAATCTCATGTGGCTCACTTAGGTTATTTGCAAGGAAGCCAATTTGATTGGATCCTGCTATTTAAGTTTAAAAGATTTTGAATGGATTGAGTCAAAAATTCTTTCTGAACATGAATGGTGTCATTTAACATGATCAAATATTAAAAAGTCAGGATTTATTAATATTCATAAACATTTATAAAAATTATTTTTGAGATGTCTAGCTTCATAGATTTTGATGTAAGAACCATGAAATACTGGATTATTTTATCTGACACATTTGAACTGAAGATAACCAGTCCTAAACTATCAGCAGTGAGTGAAAAACATGTTGTGAACCAAATATGCTTTAACTGCAGAATGATAGTTCCTAAGGAGAAAGCATGGCTATTGTGTTAATAAGCTTGGGTACCGACTGGTGTTCCACCCCACTCTGCTTCATTTACATCCAGAGTGGATTGGATCAGCTCATTTCTGAGATGGGCAATGCTTTTTGGCTCATAGATTTTTTGAATCTTATCAGATGCTTTTTCTTCACAAGACATAAATAAAATATTGACTTATTTCCTCTGTTCCAAGTTCTTTTTAAAATTTCTTTCTAGTGACATAAATAATGAACAAGCTATGGAATATTCAATAAAGAAAAAGGAAATAACCAGCTAGAAGAAGGGCAGGGAAATACGTAAATGAATATAAAAATTTCAGTTCATCAATGAGAGAAAGACAACAGTGGCATTTAATGATCAATATATAGAAGACATGCTCAGGAATAAATAAAAGTAACCACAAAACTAAGTGATTTTATTTATTCAACAAATGTCTCTTGTAGAACTATTCTACATCAAACACTGTTTTAGATTCTAGAATATAGTAGCATAAAAAAACAATGAACGAAATAGCCTCATATCACCTACGTGACCCTTATGTTCCAATGAGGAAAGATAGACCATAAGTAAACTATTATGCCAGACATTACTGTGTACCACAGGAGAAAAAGCAAAGGAGAAAGAAAAATATAGAGGAGATGAACTGGTAAAGACTGGTATTGAACTGCATGACTTGGTACTTCTTTACTGAGGAAAATATCTGACAGATGCTTATCTCTAAATATTTATTAGAGGTTGAGAAAATAAACCCTAGTGTAAAATTAACCATATTTATCAGCATAATTTCCTAGAATGGGATTATATCCATGTAAGAGGTTGAAAAAATATGAAGATGAAAATGTCTAACTCTTGGGCAAAAGGTAAAATTTACTATTCCACTTCTACCATACTGTAGGACTGTAAGATTGCGAGTGTGAATCAAATCAAAATCAAAGATCATCAATGTTACTCTGTGGAGTATAGACCAATGAGTATCAATTGCTTACTTGATAAACATGCAGAGCTTATATTAATGGATGGGCTAATGAAACAAACAGAATAAGTACGCAAAAGGCAAATTGTTTCTGTAAAATCAAGAAAAATCATGCTTAAGATATGTGGATTCTTTTAGAAATAACTAAACATGATTGAGAAGCAATCAGTGAAGATCACTGGTTTAGACTTTCAAAAGACCTATAATATGATTCCATATGAGAGATAAATTTTAAATGAGAAGATGTAAAAGGGAAATATATTTATAGTTAGAATTCACCTAGAGGAACACTTATGTGAGAAAAAAGATCAATTTTTCCTTAAAATGTAAATAACTAAAGAGTGAGTGTCTCTAGAGCTTAAGCAAATAATATTAAAAAAAAAAGTATGGAACACAATACCCCAGGTTGTCAGCAGCACATAGCTATTCTAGGTAGTGAAATATCAAGCTGATGGAAATAAAGCCATCAATTCATATTCAGTAACAGTTATTGAGCACCTCTCATATGCAAGGCAATATACTGAATATTAAATTACAAAAATGTTTTTTAAATATGGTTCCTGTATTGATACAGTCATCAGCCAGGTGGTTGGGACTGTGATGTAAAGAAAGAATTATGTCAAGTGCTAGGCACATGATATATTTATGCCTACAATGTCTTGAAAGCATGTAACTCAGACTGGAATTGGAGTGGTGCTCTCAAACCAAAGACAGCTTCATTTCAAAGCCTGTGCATTCTCTCACTATTAACCACTAAAAGCAAAAATGGTGGATGAGTCAAAGGACTTTCTAGGAAGAGAAAATGCTCCTAAAATGGAAATATGAAAATATGCATTTCAAGGAATAAGGAATATTCATGCAGTCAACATTAACTTTATGAGAACCTACTACATGCCAGGAACTCTGCCAAGATAGTGAGATTTACAAAAAATGAACAAAAGTGTGTTTTAGCCATCAAGTATCTCACCAGTCTGGAAGGAGAGAAAGAGAAGAGTAAACCTATTACTGTGGCATATTGCCACAAGTATGTTTATGAAGAAATGCACTGCATTTAGGGGTGTCCAAAAGGATAAATGATCATCTCTGCTAAGGAAATATGGATAGTCTCCCTAGGGTGTTCCTTTTTTTAATTGAAGTATGGTTGACACACAATGTTATATTAGTTTCAGGGGTACAACACAGTGATTCCACAAGCCTATATGTTATGCTGTGCTCACAAGGGTAGCTACTATCTATCACTGTACAATGCTATTACAATACCATTGGCTACATTCTCTATGCCGTACTGTTTATCCTCATGACTTATTCATTCTACAATGGGAAATCAATTTCTCCCACTCCCTCTCACCCATTTTGCCCATCCCCCACCCCCGTCACCTCTGGCACCCATCAGTTTATTCTCTGTATTTATGAGTCTGTTTCTGCTTTTTTTTCTTTATTTATTCATTTGTTTTGTTTCTTAGATTTCACATATAAGTAAAATAATATGGTATTTGTTTTTCTCTGTCTCATTTCACTTAGCATAATACCTTCTAAGTCCATCCATGTTGTCGCAAATGGCAAGATCTCATTTTTTTATGGCTAAGTAATATTCCTGTGTGTGTGTGTGTGTGTGTGTGTGTGTGTGTGTGTGTGTGTGTTCCATATCTTGGCTATTTTAAATAATGCTGCAATAAACATAGGAGTGCATACAACTTTTCAAATCAGTGTTTTCATTTACTTTGAGTAAATACCCAGTAGTACAATTACTAGATCATATGGTATTTCTATTTTTAATCTTCTGTGGAAGCTCCATAATGTTTTCCATAATGGCTGTGCCAATTAACATTACCACTAACAGTGCACAAGCGTTGCTTTTCCTCCACTTCTTGGCCAACACTTGTTTCTTGTCTTTTTGATTCTAGCCATTATGACAGGTGTAAGGTTTCTCATTAGGGTTTTGATTTGCATTTCCCACATGATCAGTGGTGTTTAGCATCTTTTAATGTGTCTGTTGGCCATCTGTATGTCTTCTCTGGAAAAATGTCTGTTCAGGTCCTCTACCCATTTTAATTGGATTATTTACTTTTTGATGTTAGCTTGCATAAGTTCTTTATATATATTTTGGACATTAACCCCTTATTGGACATATCATTTGTGAATGTCTTGTCCCATTCAGTAGGTTTTCTTTCATTTTGTTGATGGTTTCTTTCACTGTGCAAAAACTTTTTATTTTTGTATAGCCCCAATAGTTTATTTTTGTGTTTTGTTTCCCTTTCCCATATCTAGAAAAATGTTGCAAAGGCCAATGTCAAAGACATTGTTGCCTACATTTTCTTCTAGGAGTTTTATGTTTTCAGGTCTCACATGTATGTCTTTAATGTATTTTTGGTTTTTATGTATGGTGTAAGAAAACGGTTCAGTCTCATTATTTTACATGTAGCTTTCTCCCTCAAGTTCTTGACTTAAGTTGGAATTCATACATTGAGGGAAAGAAGATATTTGAAGAGGTGATATTTTGCACAAGCACAAACACATGAATCATCTGAAAGTAGTTGAGGAAGATTGGACAGTTGTACATGGTTGGAACAAAAGGTACATGTGGTGTAATTGAACACATGGAATTGTGAATGGTCTTTCCTGCAATATTAAATATCCCAATGTGCCTAGGACATGGATTTTATATAAAGGAAGTATAAAAGATACTATTGGAAAATTTATTGGTGTCAAATTTTGAAGGATTTTGGATACTAAAATATTTCATACATTATCTGGAAATCAAGGATAATTCATTGAAGGATTTTGAGCCAGAAAGTTTAGAGAGTGTTGCTTTAAAGAAATTTGATTCATGACAATGTCCAGAACTGTTTGGAACAAAAAATGGTTGTACCTGTTGTATCTGTGAGAGTCAAATAAGAGAAAACCTATAAAAGTGATAAAGAAACAAAATTAAGGGGTGCCTGCCTGGCTCAGCCGGGGGGAGCATATGACTCTTGATATCAGTGTTATGAATTCAAGCCCCACTTAAGTGTAGAGATTACTCAAAAGAATAAAATATTAAAAAAAAAAGAAACAAAATTAAAATTTTAGAGGAAGTTGTCAAAGATGACTCCAAAATTTTGATCTATGTGTAAACCATAGAGAGAGAAAAAAAACTGTTCTTATCAACTAAGAATATGCGAACTAATATTAGAGAAGCAAAACATTAAGTACTCAGGATAAAATCCTGTTTACAGACTGTTTCATATGTTTACCAAATGAAAAATGGAATGGTTTTCTTCCCCTTAGGAAGTAATTTTTATCATATATTCCTTGTAAGAGATGAAGTGTCTTGTTTTGTTTTTTTCTGCCTCTTTGATTTTTCTAAAGAAACCTTTGGAAGTTTAAGTCTCCATGCAGCTCTTACATATCCATATTCCTACATTTGATCATTAAAAATTCTGGAAACAGTCTTTTAGCAGCTGGCATTGGTATCTTCCCAGCTGTTTTTTCTCTTCTCAGCACCTCAGGATGTGGTATTGGGCAACAAACCAGTCTAGGAAATAGCCTTTACTTCCCATGATATTAGCTCTCCTGATTCTAAGACAAGAACAGATGTTCATCCAGAAAAAAAAAGAAAGAAAGAAATTAAGGAGATTAATGCGTGGGAGTATATTTCCTCATGTGCTGCCATTTCCACTGGCCTCTACCATAGACGGATTTCCCTGCTCTGGACAGAATCACTGGCTCCAAGCTTTTAAGGGAATAAGCTGATGAGTCAAGAACTGAGACCTTGAGCAAAGACTCCTTCATTGAAGGACACACTGCAGCAAACGCTGTAGTTTGTCCTCTCACTGCCTTTCTCTTTGCCTTGCCCTTTAGTTTGGTACTGGTTGTTTTGTTATTGCTTAGTAGAAAATTCAATCTTGCTCCAAATCAACACAAAACAGACTTTAATATGGGTGCTAGTCGTGGAAGGTATGTTTCTGTTTCTAGTAGGTCTATTTACCTTCCTCTTCTGCTCAAAGGTAGATCATTATACAATTTATCATCCATTCTAATGACATTTTGGTAGTAAAACAGGTGCTATTAAGAATTATCTTGGGTCATCAAGTATTAAAGAGGGCTCAGGACACAGGATTATCCAACTGAATGAGATTTTCTGACAACCTCTATATTCTCTAAAGAGCAAGGTTACAGGATGTGAGATCTGGGAAAATGCTATATAGATTTTGAAAAATGGTATTTGATCTGATTCAAGGACTTTGCTGGATTTAGTGGAGTCTTATGTTCCCCAATGAAATGTTTTTTCTCTTTCTCTTCTATTTTTTATTATTACTTGAAAATTTTTCATGTGTGCTGTGCTGTCTATTTTACTATTCTGTTTTAGTCATCCATGAACTTGGAGACCTCATTTTAGCTTTTATTACCACACTTTAAGTGTCCACAGACCTTGACCTCATTTAAATTTTATTTTGTTACTTTAAATGGTATGTATCAATTAGGAAGTTATTTCAAGAGTTACCTATAGCACACTAGACTCTATCTGCTTTTGAACTCTCTTTCTGACACACACACACATGCAAATACACATGCATATCTGACAGAAGCCACTAGTCACCATACAATATGCTCTAATTTTTTTCTGTAGTATTAAGATAAAATCAAGCAATATCATTTAATCACTGCTATGTCCAACTTGTCAGGCAAATATTAGTCATTCTTTGTGTACATTGAAGGCAATAAAGTGCCATTGGAAAATATGTACTAAACTTAAATTTAAAACTCATTAGGTTAAAAATGCAAAATGAGTGTCACTGTATACAAACCATTATACAGAAGCTATAAATAGCCTCAAGATACAAGGGTGTAACCCTTGCCAAAAAGAATTTACAACCTATGTCTGAACTTAAAAAATGCAAGCCTAAAAATTACTTAAGCACATATATATCAATATTAGAAGAAATCTGTAAAATCCAAATTATGATTTTTAGTTCTGTGGGTTGTAAAGGGAATGCCTTAAATTTTCTGTTTATTTTCCTATTATTAAGAGATAAGAAAAGGAGAACAAGTATTCTGTCATTTTACAAACAAGAAGCGCTTTGATCAGAAAACAGTAACACTTTTGAGTCGGTCGATGAAGTGTGGCCACAAGTATTTTCCAATGAAAATGGAAATAAAATGAAAATCGGTGTCACTTAGCAAGGTAAAGCTGCTGAACCACCAAAAAGTAAGACATTTGTCTTTATGAGCAGGCCTTAACGGAGAGAAGTCAATAGACAATAAGGTTCCTGACTTAATGTAGCCACTCAAGGGAGAAGAAGCATGAAGATCCACGTCTTTCCTTCCAAAAACAATATGATGGTGTGAGACAACAGGAGTGTACATTCTGCTTTCCTCTGTGACACACTGAAGCTCATTTGTAATTCCAGGCTGATCCCCTTTAGGGTAGAGGGGAAAGTATAACAGGAGCCTAGCTGAAATCAAACTATGGTCCAAGGTACATTATTCACATTACTCCCTCACCAGCCACATCTACCCTGTGGGATTAGCTCATCTAGAGAACAGAAGAGAGACACTGGGGAGGTAAGAAATTGGTGTCACTGCATCTGACTGAATATTTGCATATTATGAAGTGTTTCATTTAATTTTTGTGTATGAATGGCTTAAGGAAAATTAGAGAACATTTATTCTTGCTATTCAAATTGTGTTCCACAACACCAGCATGACTTGGTTGCTTGCTAGATATCCATATTGCCAGGCTATATCCCAGATCTACAGATCAAAGTCTGCCTTTTAAAAGGATACCCAGATAGGGACGCCTGGGTGGCTCAGTAGGTTGGGTGTCTGACTTTGGCTCAGGTCATGATCTCACTGCTCATAAGTTCGAGCCCCACATCAGGCTCTCTGCTTCAGATTCTGTCTCTGTCTCTCTGCCCCTCCCACACTCAAGGTCTGTCTCTCTCAAATATAAACATTAAAAAAAACTTTAAAGGATACTCAGAAAATTCATATTCATACTACATACTGAAGGACATTGCTCTAACTCAAGGGCCAAGTCAAAGTTCAGAGAGCTTAGCAACTTGCCCAACAAGCAGTTGATGATCTAGGGGTCATTTCTAAGTACAGAAGATCTCATCATTGCGTTTATAGCCTAATGTCTAAATAACTTTAAAAAAGAAGTCTAAGGAAATTAAGGTCAGCCTTAAGATTCCTATATAATAAAGGATTTTTCAGCCAGTGGTATATGAATTAAAATATCTGTACAGTAATTTAGGGCTTATAGATGGACACCTCCAGTTGGTGGTGAGAAGAAGCTCTCACATCTCTTCCTCTTTTTATAAGGACACTAATCTCATCACGGAAGTCCCATTTTCATGACCCTATCTAAATCTAACTGCCTCCCAACAGCCACATCTCCTAACACCATCACACTGGGGGCTAGAGCCTCAATGTTTGAATTTTGGAAGAACACATTCAGCCCATAACACAAAACATTCTGAAATTATCATTATCACTGAAGGAAATACTTATTTTCATAAGTAAAACTATCATAGACCAAGTTCAATTCAATTTGGCAACATAGATACATGAGTATATAAATTTACTCTAATGCTAACAAAAATTGTTTGAAATTATTAAAGAAATATAAAAATAGACACAAGCAGTAGTAGAATTAAAAATCCCAGAAGGGTGCCCCCCCAACTGACTTGAGGAGCTATCCCCCAAATAGAACTAGTTTCTTATGAAGTAGCCAATCCGAAATTGAGTGAACGAGCTGGGGAATCAATCAAGGCAGTGCCCTAAATATTTAGAAACAAAATAAGGGACTAGGATCTCCATTCTAGAGTACATGCTACCAACACATGAGCATTTGATGTGCACACACATATGAACGCACACAAGAACCAGGCTCTTTTTTATTGAACAGTAAAGTCAAAAGCTAGCTCTTTGAAGAGTTTAACGAAATAAACAAGTTTTTGCCAAATTTCATTTTTTAAAAAAGTTGGAAAACACAAAGTTAAGCATAAAGAGGTAACACAGCTACAGATATGGAAAATATTTATTTCACTAGGAAAGCATAACTTGAATTGCAATTGGAATAAACATTCTACCTATTAAAACTGATACAGATACTTATGAACAAAACTGAACTGTGCATAAATCTCCAAGTACATCAGGAAGCCAAAATTATAAGATAAACGATTTTCAAGTACAGAATGACTACGTTCAAGAAATACATTGAGATTTAGAAGAAAAAAAAAAAGGTTTAAAGTATAGTAAGTGTCCACAAAGAAATTTGGCAGAGCTTAGCATTGTTAGAAAAAATTCCATTAAGAAAAAAAAATAATCAAAATAATTAGAATAACCAAAAATATTGTTAAAATAGATACGGTGAGGTAGAATGCATTTACCTAAAGACTGAATTAGTGAGCTAATGTGGTGCCACGAGATTACCACAGAAAACAGTCAAAAAGGATGAGGAGTCAAATAACCTGACATAAATGGAAGGTGGGCTCAATTCAAATATCCATCCACATAATAACAGTTCCAGGAGGGGAAACAGAAGATATAGACATAAAAGTATAAAGATAGCAAATTAATTCCCTGCTTACTGCATTTTCCTTTTGACCCACATGATTTCCTCATTCACATTTTACTCACCCTGACCAAATCAGGGCTGACTTGGGAACTCCACTCATTCAAAGTCTTTTGGATACAATCTCTAAGCTGTAAAAGGAATGCGTTTTGAAACAGTTAATCAAGGGGGAGGGAAGATGGCAGCGTAAGAGGACGCTGGGCTCACCATGTGCCCTGCTGATCACTTAGATTCCACCTACACCTGCCTAAATAACCCAGAAAACCACCAGAAGACTAGCAGAACGGAGTCTCCGGAGCCAAGCGCAGATGAGAGGCCCAAGGAAGAGGGTGGGGGGGGGCGGAGATGCCGTGTGTGATACAGGGACTGGCAGGAGGGAGCCGGGGAGGAGGGGCAGCCTGCTGGCCAAGCAGAGCCCCCGAGTCTGGCTTGCAAAAGCGGAGGGGCCAGACAGAGTGTGTTCCGACAGCAAGCGGGACTTAGCATCTGGGAGGTCATAAGTTAACAGCTCTGCTCAGAGACCGGGAAGATTGGAGGAAACAGGAGGGAGAGTTGCTGAGCCCCTGGACGACAGAGCTCAGTTTGGCGGGGAACAAAGGCGCTCACCAGCACCATCTCCCTTGCCCATCCCCCAGCCAAAATCCCAAAGGGAACCAGTTTCTGCCAGTGAATTTGCTTGCTCCGTGCAAACACCCAACGCTGTGCTTCTGTGGATCCATCCCTCCAGCGGCGGGTCTGACTCCCTCCCGCTGCCACAGGGCCCCTCCTGAAGTGGATCACCTAAGGAGAAGCGAGCTAAGCCTGCCCCTCCTACCACCGTGCACCTTGTCTACCCACCCCAGCTAATACGCCAGATCCCCAGCACCACAAGCTTGGCAGTGTGCAAGTAGCCCAGATGGGCCACGCCACTCCACAGTGAATCCCGCCCCTAGGAGAGGGGAAGAGAAGGCACACACCAGTCTGACTGTGGCCCCAGCTGTGGGCTGGGAGCAGACATCAGGTCTGACTGAGGCCCCGCCCACAAACTCCAGTTATACACCACAGCACAGGGGAGGTGCCCTGCAGGTCCACACCACTCCAGGGACTATCCAAAATGACCAAACGGAAAACTTCCCCTCAAAAGAATCTCCAGGAAATAACAACAGCTAATGAACTGATCAAAAAGGATTTAAATAATATAACAGAAAGTGAATTTAGAATAATAGTCATAAAATTAATCGCTGGGCTTGAAAACAGTATACAGGACAGCAGAGAATCTATTGCTACAGAGATCAAGGGACTAAGGAATAGTCAGGAGGAGCTGAAAAACGCTATAAATGAGATGCAAAATAAAATGGAAATGACCACGGCTCAGATTGAAGAGGCGGAGGAGAGAAAAGGTGAACTAGAAGATAAAATTATGGAAAAAGAGGAAGCTGAGGAAAATAGAGATAAAAAAATCCAGGAGTATGAGGGGAAAATTAGAGAATTAAGTGAGGCACTAAAGAGAAATAATATACGCATAATTGGTATCCTGGAGAAGGAAGAAAGAGGGAAAGGTGCTGAAGGTGTACTTGAAGAAATAATAGCTGAGAACTTCCCTGAACTGGGGAAGGAAAAAGGCATTGAAATCCAAGAGGCACAGAGAACTCTCTTCAGACGTAACTTGAATCGATCTTCTGCACGACATATCATAGTGAAACTGGCAAAATACAAGGATAAAGAGAAAATCCTGAAAGCAGCAAGGGATAAACGTGCCCTAACATATAAAGGGAGACCTATAAGACTCGTGACCAATCTCTCTTCTGAAATTTGGCAGGCCAGAAAGGATTGGCAGGAGATCTTCAATGTGATGAACAGAAAAAATATGCAACCGAAAATCCTTTATCCAGCAAGTCTGTCATTTAGAATAGAAGGAGAGATAAAGGTCTTCCCAAACAAATGAAAACTGAAGGAATTTGTCACCACCAAACCAGCCCTACAAGAGATCCTAAGGGGGATCCTGTGAGACAAAGTACCAGAGACATCGCTACAAGCATAAAACATACATCACAATGACTCTAAACCCATATCGTTCTATAATAACACTGAATGTAAATGGACTAAATGCACCAACCAAAAGACATAGGGTATCAGAATGGATAAAAAAACAAGACCCATCTATTTGCTGTCTACAAGAGACTCATTTTAGACCTGAGGACACCTTCAGATTGAGAGTGAGGGGATGGAGAACTATTTATCATGCTACCTGAAGCCAAAAGAAAGCTGGAGTAGCCATACTTATATCAGACAAACTAGACTTTAAATTAAAGGCTGTAACAAGAGATGAAGAAGGGCATTATATAATAATTACAGGGTCTATCCATCAGGAAGAGCTAACAATTATAAATGTCTATGTGCCGAATACGGGAGCCCCCAAATATAAAAACAATTACTCATAAACATAAGCAACCTTATTGATAAGAATGAGGTAATTGCAGGGGACTTTAATACTCCACTTACAGAAGCGGTTAGATCATCTAGACACACGGTCAATAAAGAAACAAGGGCTCTGAATGATACATTGGATCAGATGGACTTGACAGATATATTTAGAACTCTGCATCCCAAAGCAACAGAATATACTTTCTTCTCGAGTGCACATGGAACATTCTCCAAGATAGATCATATACTGGGTCACAAAACAGCCCTTCATAAGTATACAAGAATTGAAATTATACCATGCATACTTTCAGACCACAATGCTATGAAGCTTGAAATCAACCACAGAAAAAAGTCTGGAGAACCTCCAAAAGCATGGAGGTTAAAGAACACCCTACTAAAGAATGAGTGGGTCAACCAGGCAATTAGAGAAGAAATTAAAAAATATATGGAAACAAACGAAAATGAAAATACAACAATCCAAATGCTTTGGGATGCAGTGAAGGCGATCCTGAGAGGAAAATACATTGCAATCCAGGCCTATCTCAAGAAACAAGAAAAATCCCAAATACAAAATCTAACAGCACACCTAAAGGAACTAGAAGCAGAACAGCAAAGGCAGCCTAAACCCAGCAGAAGAAGAGAAATAATAAAATCAGAGCAGAAATAAACAATATAGAATCTAAAAGAACTGTAGAGCAGATCAACGAAACCAAGAGTTGGTTTTTTGAAAAAATAAACAAAATTGACAAACCTCTAGCCAGGCTTCTCAAAAAAAAAAGGGGGGGGGGAAATGACCCAAATAGATAAAATCATGAATGAAAATGGAATTATTACAACCAATCCCTCAGAGATACAAACAATTATCAGGGAATACTATGAAAAATTATATGCCAACAAATTGGACAACCTGGAAGAAATGGACAAATTCCTGAACACCCACACTCTTCCAAAACTCAATCAGGAGGAAATAGAAAGCTTGAACAGACCCATAACCAGCAAAGAAATTGAGTCAGTTATCAAAAATCTCCCAACAAATAAGAGTCCGGGACCAGATGGCTTCCCAGGGGAGTTTTACCAGACATTTAAAGCAGAGATAATACCTATCCTTCTCAAGCTATTCCAAGAAATAGAAATGGAAGGAAAACTTCCAGACTCATTCTATGAAGCCAGTATTACTTTGATTCCTAAGCCAGACAGAGACCCAGTAAAAAAAGAGAACTACAGGCCAATATCCCTGATGAATATGGATGCAAAAATTCTCAATAAGATACTAGCAAATCGAATTCAACAGCATATACAAAGAATTATTCACCGTGATCAAGTGGGATTCATTCCTGGGATGCAGGGCTGGTTCAACATTCGCAAATCAATCAACGTGATACATCACATTAATAAAAGAAAATATAAGAACCATATGATCCTGTCAATCGATGCAGAAAAGGCATTTGACAAAATTCAGCAATGTTTCTTAATAAAAATGCTTGAGAAAGTCGGGATAGAAGGAACATACTTAAACATCATAAAAGCCATTTATGAAAAGCCCATAGCTAACATCATCCTCAATGGGGAAAAACTGAGAGCTTTTTCCCTAAGATCAGGAACACGGCAGGGATGTCCACTCTCACCACTGTTGTTTAACATGGTGTTGGAAGTTCTAGCATCAGCAATCAGACAACAAAAGGAAATCAAAGGCATCAAAATTGGCAAAGATGAAGTCAAGCTTTCACTTTTTGCAGATGACATGATACTATACATGGAAAATCCGATAGACTCCACCAAAAGCCTGCTAGAACTGATACATTAATTCAGCAAAGTTGCAGGATACAAAATCAATGTACACAAATCAGTTGCATTCTTATACACTAACAATGAAGCAACAGAAAGAAAAATAAAGAAACTGATCCCATTCACAATTGCACCAAGAAGCATAAAATACCTAGGAATAAATCTAACCAAAGATGTAAAACATCTGTATGCTGAAAACTATAGAAAGCTTATGAAGATAATTGAAGAAGATATAAAGAAATGGAAAGACATTCCCTGCTCATGGATTGGAAGAATAAATATTGTCAAAATGTCAATACTACGCAAAGCTATCTACACATTCAATGCAATCCCAATCAAAATTGCACCAGCATTCTTCTCGAAACTAGAACAAGCAATCCTAAAATTCATATGGAACCACAAAAGGCCCCGAATAGCCAAAGGAATTTTGAAGAAGAAGACCAAAGCAGGAGGCATCACAATCCCAGACTTTAGCCTCTACTACAAAGCTGTCATCATCAAGACAGCATGGTATTGGCACAAAAACAGACACCTAGACCAATGGAATAGACTAGAAACCCCAGAACTAGACCCACAAACGTATGGCCAACTCATCTTTGACAAAGCAGGAAAGAACATCCAATGGAAAAAAGACAGCCTCTTTAACAAATGGTGCTGGGAGAACTGGACAGCAACATGCAGAAGGTTGAGACTAAACCACTTTCTCACACCATTCACAAAAATAAACTCAAAATGGATAAAGGACCTGAATGTGAGACAGGAAACCATCAAAACCCTACAGGAGAAAGCAGGAAAAGACCTCTCTGACCTCAGCCGTAGCAATCTCTTACTCGACACATCCCCAAAGGCAAGGGAATTAAAAGCAAAAGTGAATTACTGGGACCTTATGAAGATAAAAAGCTTCTGCACAGCAAAGGAAACAACCAACAAAACTAAAAGGCAACCAACGGAATGGGAAAAGATATTTGCAAATGACATATCAGACAAAGGCTAGTATCCAAAATCTATAAAGAGCTCACCAAACTCCACACCCGAAAAACAAATAACCCAGTGAAGAAATGGGCAGAAAACATGAATAGGCACTTCTCTAAAGAAGACATCCGGATGGCCAACAGGCACATGAAAAGATGTTCAACGTCACTCCTCATCAGGGAAATACAAATCAAAACCACACTCAGATATCACCTCACGCCAGTCAGAGTGGCCAAAATGAACAAATCAGGAGACTATAGATGCTGGAGAGGATGTGTAGAAACGGGAACCCTCTTGCACTGTTGGTGGGAATGCAAATTGGTGCAGCCGCTCTGGAAAACAGTGTGGAGGTTCCTCAGAAAATTAAAAATAGACCTACCCTATGACCCAGCAATAGCACTGCTAGGAATTTATCCAAGGGATACAGGAATACTGATGCATAGGGGCACTTGTACCCCAATGTCCATAGCAGCACTCTCAACAATAGCCAAATTATGGAAAGAACCTAAATGTCCATCAACTGATGAATGGATAAAGAAATCGTGGTTTATATACACAATGGAGTACTACGTGGCAATGAGAAAGAATGAAATATGGCCCTTTGTAGCAACGTGGATGGAACTGGAGAGTGTGATGCTAAGTGAAATAAGCTATACAGAGACAGACAGATACCATATGGTTTCACTCTTATGTGGACCCTGAGAAACTTAACAGAAACCCATGGGGGAGGGGAAGAAAAATAAAAGGTTAGAGTGGGAGAGAGCCAAAGCATAAGAGACTCTTAAAAACTGAGAACAAACTGAGGGTTGATGGGGGGTGGGAGGGAGGGGAGGGTGGGTGATGGGTATTGAGGAGGGCACCTTTTGGGATGAGCACTGGGTGTTGTATGGAAACCAATTTGACAATAAATTTCATATATTGAAAAAAAAAGTATAAGGATAGAGGTAAGGAAATAGAACAATAAGTCAAATAAAGTTAGAAAGCTGAAGATTATTTAAACTAGATTCGGACTTTTTCTTCAACATCTTGCCCAAATATGAGCTGTTGGAAAATAAAAGCAAAGGGTATCCAAAATAAATTTATCTTCTTAAACATAAAACACATTTCAGGGAGCTCCTGGGGGGCTCAGTCAGTTAAGCATCTGACCTTTGATTTCAGCTCAGGTCACGATCTCATGAGTTTGAGCCCACTCTTAGTGCACAGCCTACTTGGGATTCTCTCTCTGTCTCTCTGCCCCACCCCTGCTCACTCTCTCTCTCCAAATAAATAAATAACTTTAAAAAAAATCATAAAACACACTTCAATATAACAATAGGGTTACAGAGAATATCAATTTTAAAATTAGAGATTTAGAAATGCACTACATATCAAAACCTGTTGAATAGAGCTAAAGCGGAACTTAAAATAAAAAAGATTGACAAACATTCACTTCAACGATCAAGGAAAATAATAAAATAAGACTCAACTCATAAAGGGAAGGAATTAATGAAGATAAAAAAACAAATCAAATAAAAATATAGTAAGAAGACCAATAATAAATAAATAAAAACAATAACTGGTTCTTTGAAGATACTAGCGAAACAGACCATGTTTGTGCATCATCAAAAAAGTTAGAAAACACAAACAACTTTAAAAGTGGAAAAGTAACATAACTACAGATATGAAAGAAATTTCATAAATTATAGAAAGTTACTACCTGCAACTGTCCATGTATAAATTCAAAAAACAAAATGTTGACTTGTGAGAAAATATAAAATAACTAGATTGACCCATTGAAAATGGAAAATCATTGAGATTTAAAAGATTCTATTCCGGGGCGCCTGGGTGGCGCAGTCGGTTAAGCATCCGACTTCAGCCAGGTCACGATCTCGCGGTCCGTGAGTCGAGCCCCGCATCGGACTCTGGGCTGATGGCTCAGAGCCTGGAGCCAGTTTCCGATTCTGTGTCTCCCTCTCTCTCTGCCCCTCCCCCGTTCATTCTCTGTCTCTCTCTGTCCCAAAAATAAATAAAACGTTGAAAAAAAAAATTTAAAAGATTCTATTCCTTTAGGGGCACCCAGATGGCTGAGTCAGCTGAGTGTCTGAATCTTGATTTTGGCTCAGGTCATGTTTCCAGGGTCGTGGGATGGAACCCTGGGTCAGACCCTTAAGATTCTCTCTCTGTCCCTCTATCCTTCTCCCAGGATCCCCAGCTGGTGCTGTCTCTCCCCTTCTCTCTCTCCAAAAAAGAACAAAAAAAGATTTTATTCCTTTAAAATGCATCAAACCACAACAGCCTTATTTGCAAGTCTTTCAAAACCATCAGAGTTAAATTCTATGATATAAAAAGGTTTTTCAAAAACAGAAAAATACAGAGGGCATCTCAAATTGGCAACATCTTCATGGCAAAATGTAAATAATTAACATTATAAAAAATTCCAGTGCAATCACATTGATAGAAAGAGACATAAAAGTATAAATAAAATTTATCTAAGTACAGTCCAGCTGTGGATTAGAATAATGCTTGTAGCCAAGGAGAATTTTTTCCCAGGTATGCAAGGATTGCTCATCTGTAGGGCATCTCTGAATATTAAGTATATGAAGTATTTTGTAAGATTCATGTAGAAGCTAAAGGCTTTATATTCAGATGACGCATCTCCCTGTACCTGAAGAAAGTGTGACTCCTTAAGCCAAAGCAGGACTGGAGTCTCAGAGAACAGGGAGAAGAGAAGCTGGTACATGTCCTTGTGGGATCCAGGATGCAATTTTCATCATCTCTGCCAGCTGCTGAAATTGGGTATGGGACAGTCAGAGAGGGTCTATGCCTCCTGTTTGAGAATCACTGGTAAAATCTCACCCCAACAACTGTCAGAACAATTCTCTTAAGAGCTGTTTTCCCAATCTTATAATTTGTTAAGGTTCAAGGGAGACAGGGAGTAGAAAACAAACAAACAAGAATGAATGGGAGTGGAGTGCAGAGAAGGGAGACAAGAAATGAGAAAAAAAGCAAAAAGGAGCAAAAGTTGAAGCAAGGGACATTTGGGGTTTTTTAAAATCCTGTAAATACTAAAATGATATGAATAGATTTTAAAATATAATCTACAAGATCATTAGACAAACATTGAAAACACATTACATACATAAAATTTAACACCAGTTCATTACCTTGTTAAAATGTATCTACCAAAAACTATAGCATTTACCACATATCACACTTCACAGATAAACACTGTTTTAAATACAATCCCATTAAAGGCACTAATAAGATTAGGAAGTCCACTATTGTGGACATCTTCTGTTTGTCTGCTTAGCCCTATTCCTTTTCTCTAGGAAAAATAACCTCCTTCTATGGGGAACTGATCCCCACAGCAAGACAACTGTATGGTAGGGATGAACGGGTCCACCCTCCAGAGCACTGTTTAAGGTTAAAATCTGAGCCGAACCAAGCCAATCATTGTTCTTTCCTAGGTTTTGCTTTCCCAACTTACGTGGAGCAAAGGAATTGAATTCCAACTAGTGGCAGATGTTCTGAGACATGAAACATGAAACTCCCTATATCTGGGGTCCCTCTCAATAGGGGGAAATCAATAGGTATAGAAAATGAGTCCCAAATGGAGAGAAAATTAAAAATGAGCTAGTGAGAGCATGAGTCCTGGCTGCATTTCAGCTTCTGGTTGAGGGTGTCCTTTGGGCCAACCTGCAGTGACTTCGGGTCAGCGGCAAACTGTGTGCATTTCCTCTTTTTACCTAAGTTCATTCAAGTTAAGTGTATGTTATTTGCAACCAGAAAGATCTTGACTGAAATATCATCACTACTACTCCACATTGTTCTCAAGTCCCAAGAAGTTCAGTAAAAGACAGAAAATGAATAGAAGAAATAGTGAAAATAAAGATGTGATTATGTGTAGGTGGTATTTATATCCATCTAGAACAAAGAGAGATTCAATTCAGAAGCATTTTTAAAATATGAGCAAATGGTAATGTTGCTTAAGGTAAAAATATTAAAAATCAAAAATAACTTTTCCATGAATTAGCAACCAGAAAATAGAAAACATAATAAAAAAGATCCAAGTGCAGCAAAACCCCCATGTTCCTAGATGGGAAGACAAATAATCAAGATGTTTATTCTTTTAAAATAAATCTTCTAAACGATAGCATCCTAAAGTGTTAGTACTTTGCACCTCTGGGCAAGGACAGTTGGAGAGAGACACAAGGGAAAGTGGAAGGTGAGATCTTACATGCTTTAGCTTGTTTGTTTTTGTATTTGAATTGTTATAATCATGTGTTCATGCAGAACTTCTGTACTTCAAGAAAGCAATGGGACAAAAAAAGATTTTTCATCCCTAATGTTACATATAATGTAATTATTTCACAACTTGAGGGGTCAGACGTGGGTGGATGGTCTGGTGTGAATCTTCAAAGGATATTAATCAGTTGATGTAATATAATTTGTTGTGTGCCTCCCTGTTTCCCCAAACTGGAGGCCAACCAGGCAGTAAGTTCCTTGAGAGCAAGAACATTTTTCATCGTTCTTCTGCGATGCTTTCTGCAATGCTGATACTCGGTGGTGTTTAGCAAGTGCTACTATATTTGTTAAGCGAATACGTGGTCAAGGAGAATGTGGCTATTCTGGGAATGAAGCACTCGCATCATAAGGCCATCTGCCTTTATAATACAAACAATCCCCTAGAGATACATGGAAAACTCTTTTCTAAGTGAAGATTTAAAGTCTTTAAAGATTTCCTCTTAGAGCCTCTCAGATGACCTTTTCTGACATGTAAAGAAATACAGTGATAGGGGGAAGAGAGGTAATGATTTTGGCACATGATACAATTGATTTGAGAGGTAGGGCTGGAGGCTAAATGTGGAAGGATGCATTCAATGCTCCAAGAATGAGAACACAACCCACTCGACAGATTCCGAAAATATCTATGTACTTTTAAAGTCTGGTGGATAAATTGATTATTAAAGGAAAAAGTTCTTCCCACATTAAGCAGATTCCCACAATGCTCCCAGGGAAAGAATGTACCCCTGGGTAATAAGACATACCAAGCTGGGTCAAATCTAGATACACCACATGTCATGGCAGTGACAGTACACATTCAGATGTAGGATGAAAATATTTCATCACTTTCTTACTTTTGAATTAAAATAACATTAACTTTTTGCAATATGCATACTTATAACTGTTGAAAGTATTAAGAATAGTCCATTCTTTTTCTTTATTTACCTAAGTCTGAGACTCACCTTTCAGGAACATTTGCAATAATTTTTTCTAGCAAATATACTTTCAAGTCACAGTAAATACTTTATACTGAACTGAAAATTATTTATCAATATTATTTCCTCTCCTAGGTACAGTCATTCATTTTATAAAAGGGACAATAGTTAAAGAAGAAAATATTCCAAAATTTTCTGGAAGCAGAGAGCCTGATCTCTTTGAGATGAATGATCTCCAAAACTGATACTGTAAATGACACCTTCCCCTTTCTTCTCCTTTCCAACAGAAAGATTCTAACTCTGAAATGCCAGGTTGCGTCTTGGTAATTCTGATGCTGGTGATTCATACAACACCAAAGGCTGTCCTACAACCAGAGTTGAGCTTATCCAAAAAGAGCGCTTTGAGTTTTGGAAAACACAAAGAAAGAGACTCTGTATCAAGACTCTATTACTTCAATGATTAAAGGGAACATTTCTATGAATACCAATATATATTTAGCTTCATAATGAACTGTTTTCTTTTTTCTACTAGGTTTGGCTTCTTAATTATGATGAGTTAAATGATAACAATAGGGGCTCCTGGGTGGTTCCCCTGGTTAAGTGTCCAACTCTTGATTTCGACTCAGGTCATGGTCTCATGATTTCATGAGTCAAGCTCCGCATTGGGTTCTATGCCATTAGCACAGAGCCTGCTTAGGATTTTCTCTCTCTCTCTCTCTCTCTCTCTTTCTCTGCCCCTCCTCTGCTTGCTCTCTCTCTCTCTCTCTCAAAGTAAATAAACTTTAAAAAATGATAACAATAATTACTAATAAAGCAATAATAATAATACCATATGCTAGCATTTTTTAAAACATTTGGCACCATGCACTATTTTAAGTATTCTACATGTGACATCTAATTCTCACTACTACCACATACACTAGTTACTATATTCTCTCCATTCTGCAGATGAGAAATCTGACTGATTAGTTTAGCCAAGTTTCATCAGTCAGGAGCTGGCAGAACTGAGGTTAAAGCTGAAGCCTGACAGATACAGGAGTCCCTCTTCATGTCTTTCTTATTCTGTTTTTAACAATACCCTGATAGACCCACCATTTATTCACTCATGCATCCATTTTTGTTCCTTATCCTTTCTTGGACTACTTTTTTTTATCCCTCCTGCAGATTTATAAGAGATCCTTGGGCATGGGAAACGTAATAATCCTGGATTTACTATTTCATGGATGTTATACTTCATTTTACTTTTTAACAATTAAAACCTTTCAAAAGCAAATGTTCCTTTGAGGTTCACATCACCCCAAAGATTTGGCATCTACCTCATCATTTTCTCCCTGCCGTAATTTGGATACAGTCCTAAGTCATGTAGATGGCTCTTCAAAGACTGAATAGCCTTATAGTTTATTGACCTCTCAACTGGAATGACTTGGTTTTCACTTAACTGCTGCAACCAGCACCATCATCAACCTGAGTTTTCCACCTCAACAACAAACTCCAACATCCTTTTTCTCTTCCACCAATAGTTTTCTGTTGTGCTAAGATTTTTTAACCCTCTCAGCTTGCCAAATATATCTCCTACTCTCACCCCCCTTCCCTATTTTTCAAGTCCATTTGCATCCTTCTTTTTTGATGATCTGTTACTCTGCACCCTTTCACCTTTCTCTTCTTCCAAAGGGTCCCTCTGCAAAACCATCCATGGCTAGGATGCTAGGCTCAGCTCAAAATAAAAAAACAAACTCACCCACACAACTATGTAGATCAGTAGACTATTCCAACAAAAATTTTGTATTATGTATTTTCATCTGGGCTTTCAAAACCACATGGCCATCCGGTTGCATATTCTGAATAAGTTTCCAGTTGTATATTCTGAATAAGTTCCCTCTCCCAGTCTTTTTCATGGTCATTCCAAGCTTTCACACTTACCCTCATGCTGTCTGTCTCAGCACACTCTCACCTCACAGAAGAATATTTCACTTTCATCATCACACAGTCAGAGGTCTTTACCAGCCCACTTCTGCATTCACACTTCCTTACCTTACCCTGTCCCAGAAGAAGGAATATCCAGGCTATTCATGTATCTGCACCTGAAATCTATCCCTTCCAGAAGCTTTACCAATGACCTATCCCATCAGTCCTGTGCACTTAATCTCTACTTTCTATAAATATTCTCTAATCCACTTCCATTAAATTAAAAAAAAAAAAGAACCTTCATGGCTTTCCATACCTTCCTAGATTTTTGCCTCGAAACTTTCATTCCTCTCATAACCAAGTGTTTTAAAAAGCAGCTTCCATCATTGTCCCTACCTCAACCTCCTAAAATCCAGCATGTGACCCTACTTAACAATGAGCTTTAAGTGACAAAATCTGATGCCTCCTCATCCCTGGCCTCCCCTGATGTCCCTGAACTTGGTTAGGTTCTCTACCCTGAACCCTCATTAGGTCCTGTGCTTATATGTCCTTGCATTTAATACAGACCCTCAGAGTTATCTTTTCATATGTGTACTTACTCTTGAATATAAAACACCATCAGTATCTGCTGATATTTTCTTCCAAATAATATCTCTGTCCATTGCCTCATTTTCAGTCCAGTACAATTCAGGTCTTCAGGATTTCTTGTCAGAAGAAACTGATATATTACAATAGATTGTCGTTTCACCTTTAGCACTTCCAGAAAAACTACCCACCAAGTAAACTAATCACACTGAGCAACTGAACATATGCATTTTCATTTACTCCATGTTCCTCAATTTTCTCAGGAAAGCAATGAAAATAACAGAATGATGAACTAAGACAAGACCTAGTAGATATGTCCCAGAGACTAGAGCAAAGACGACTGGAAAAAGAGATACAGAGACATTCCAGGGAAGGCAATATGAAACTTACGGTCCAGTCATCCAGGGTACTGTCAGGCTCTCAGCCTCCTTCTTAAGGGAGCCAAGACAGTCTGTCAGCACAAAGGACATCACAAAGAAGAATGTACCATCATCCAAAGTTTTCCAGATCTGTCAGAGACTTAAAAGAATGACTTAAAAATCCCTGAAATAAAAACAAGGAAGTCCTGAAAAAAAATATTTTGCCGCTTTTTTTGGTTTTTTTCTTCAATAAAAATTTAAAAAGAAACCACAGCGTACTATTGCTTTGATAAATCCTGAGCGTAGCGAGCATCCGACGACTGAATTTGTTTCTGGTGAGCAGAATGCTCCTCTTTCCATCAATAAAAAGCCGCATCCAGTCTTATGAGGCCACTTCCTTCAGATCTTCATTTTATTTGGTCTTGATATCAGGATATAAAGACAGTGTTATCGCAGTTATAATGTCCTTGTAAAATGCATTTTTCTTAGAGTTACTCTGTGTGTTCATTATAGTTCTGTCCCTAAGCAGATATGTGATCTTGGGAAGTCACTTGGAGAAAAAGGATACATGGAGAGTATTGAACCACATGATTTCTAAGGACTCTCCCACCATGAAAGTACAGCATTCCTTTGCATACATCTCTTTTTACAGCATTCAGGGTTAATGAGTGCTATTGAGAGACTATGACCTTGGAGGGAAACCAGCTCATATCAAGACAGCAGTGGCCAATCCCTCCTATACTCTCCCTGGGCCAATGACCCCCTCCCTATTTAAAACCCTGAATATTTACGTCACTGATGAGTGCCTGGATAATTGATACTTTTGCTAGCTACCGAATGCCAAAACTACCAAACGGTAGAGCTGGAAGAGACCCTCAGGCATTATCTAGTCCAATTATGCCCCTCAGACCCCAGTAATGGGGGTATCACTGAGCCAATTTCAGTATTATTCCCAAAGCCCCATAGTAATCCTTCTACATTTGAGGACAATATTATAAAGTTAATCAAGCTAAATTCATGAGTTTAGATATAGAAGACATAGTCCCATAAGATTGTTTTTTTAAATAAGCTGTTATAGTATAACAGACTACATGTAATAAATGCCCGAATTATAAAGACCTATTATTTTGATGATTTTTATTCTAGATTTCACAATTTTTTAATGCTCTGTGTTTAAGAACCAGAGATTATTTTCAAATGATTGACAAGTACTATGGTAAGATTTTTTTTTTTAGAAAGAAAAAAAACCTTAATGTAGCCGAGGAAATCATGTTGTTGTTGTTGGAACAACCATTTGAATATGAGAAGGAAACTCGTGATTGTGTAACTCGAATTTGCAACTGAAGATGCAGAGAATAGGAAGTTGTTCTTCACAGGCAGAACGTTTACAGCACAGAACCACTAGATAAAGGGATAAACTCATAGTTGGCCCTAGTACTGACTGCTGACACAGCTAAAATGAAGTTCCACTCACCAGAGGGACCACCTTCACTGCCTGACATTCGCATGACAAAATCACAGCTGGCCGGGACCATAGGGACATGGAGACCAGGCTCTGACCCCGGGTAGGAACATCTTACCCCATGTCCTTGATAGATGGCCTGCCTAGCTCCAGCAGAAATTCAGAACCTCCGAAAACAGCCCTGCTCACTTCTGGATGTTTCAAAAGGTCAGAAGATTTCACTTAACTTTGAATCAAAATTTCTATCATCAGATCTTTACCTGTTGGGTAGTTTTGTCACACACATCAGAGACCTGAAAAATCTATTCCTTTGATGGGATAACTTTTTACATATTTTGTGACATCTGTTATCAAGCCTTCCCTTCCCAGGACTAAACATTCCTGATTTTTGCAACGATTTCATATTTGGCATAATTTCTAGAATCTTCACAATCTTTATTTTCCCTTGCTAAACAAGTTTACCTTTACAAAACTTGTCAGAAAGCATAGCTTCTCAGAAGAAGTTTGACTAGTTTTTAAATTACATTTGTTCAATTTTAAACAATGTATTTTAACTTTAAACTATGTAGTTGTGTGAATCAGCCTAAAAATGGAACAGATAGGCCTTTTCGGGTTTTAGACATTGTTAGTTCCTATTATAAAAAAAAAAAAAAGCTAAATCTTTTATACAGAAAATGATTCCAAGTAAAACTGATTTTTAAAACATATGGTTTCCCTGTAAGCTTTCATACATTCCACTCATACTTGCAATACAAATAATAAAATAGTTTGGCTTAAATTTAAAAGGCAAGTATACATGAGCACATAAAAAAAGTACAAATTTTTACTGAGGTAGATTAACAAAGCAAACATAAAAATATCTTCCTGTTTAGAAATGCTAAATATTGTAAATATAGTACATTTCCTAAAAATATTTATTAGATGAACGCATCTCATATAATATTCCCTGTGGAACTTTTTAAGGATCTTAACAAAATGTTTCTAAAGTTCATCGAAAAACATGTGGGTAGAAACAAACAAGCATTTAAGAAAAGTGAGCATCCATAGCACCAATTACTAAGAAAATATAAACAAAGGGATCTGTGTCCAGAGTATAAAAATATCAGAATGCATTGTTCTGAAGCAGATTATGTATTGTGTTAGAAAAAATATATGTACATTATGGGTTTTCATCACAAATCAATAGAAACATACACAATTAGTTTAGAACACTATTAGTCTAGAAAATGTTGACCTCTTCTTCATTTCTGGTGGAATTATAAAATTAGCACAATCATTCTAGAGAGAATTTTGACAATATTTATCAACTCTTTTAAAGTATTCTACATTTTTATGCAGAAAATTCCTGTCTAGAACCCATAAGAAAATAATCAGATATCTGCCCCAAGAACAGTATAAAATAAGTTACTTATATAGGGGGGAAAAGGAAAAAATTGATAAGTTCTAATAATAGTGGAAAGAATAAAAGTTATGTGCTATATATTGATCAGCAAACACTAGTTTCTGCAATAACCAACCTCCAGATCCAATGCTGCAAATATAAACAAATTTGTTATGGGTAAGTACAAACCAAGTGATTCTTTTTTTTCTCTTTTTAAAAAATTTTTTTAATGTTTATTTTTAAGAGAAGGAGAGAAAGAGACAGAGTGCAAGTGGGGGAGGGGCAGAGAGAGAGAGAGAGGGAGACACAGACTCTGAAACAGACTCCAGGCTCTGAGCTGTCAGCACAGAGCCCCATGCGGGGCCTGAACTCACAAACCGTGAGATCATGACCTGAGCCTAAGTTGGCCGCTTAACCGACTGAGCTACCCAGGCACCCCATAAACCACATGGTTCTGACCAGTAATGGCTCTTCTCTAATTTGTGATCCAAGGAGCCATGCTCCTTCCAGCTTGTGGCTGTGCCATTTTTAATCCATGGTTTCCAAAGCATTTGAAGTAACATACGTATGAGATATTACATGTCAGTCTTTCTGTTCATGCTCAGTTTGCAGGAACTCATTCATCTAGCCACCTGTAACTGCCAGGGAGTCTGGGAAGGACAGCTGAGTTACATGCCTTGGATGAAAGGAAACTGATGAACAACTAAGCTATAGCACCACAGCCTCCCTTTGGAGCTCCAAATTGTACTTTTCTTTCCAGAGTACACCCACCCTCCCCTCCAGGGAGGCAACCAAAATGCCCATCTTAAGAGTCCAGGATCTCTAAATGCATGGCAGTTCTCTCCATCAGATCTGGAATGAGGTTCCTTGTGGGTTTAGTGACCTATGAATAAAAAGGACCAATTATTTCTTGCCTCACAAATAGATAATTTCAGGGAGAAAAAGAGAGAAGAAAACATAAGAGAAACAGCAATTGCTAATCAATAGCAATTATGAAATCTTCCTGAACAGACTTTTGGGAGGCCCAAAGACTATTTTAAGGCTTAAGTGAAACACTGTTTTTATTTTGCCCAGGTTCATATCCTTCCATCAAATGCCTGTGAGGCTTCTGTTTTCTGCTGTCTAGTCAGTTCCATATACTAATTACTGCATACAAAAGATGTTGTACTTCTCTCTTAGTTGTAAAACCATTTGAAAAAAAAAAAATAGGTGTGGGTCAGAAGATAGCATCCTTAATCAACTCTTCACCACAGAATTGATTTGATTTCATTCCAGTGAAATTTACTCAGCCTATTGTTCAAAGCCCTTTCCGCTCTTCCTTTAGTATCTGGGATGGAGATGTGGTCGCCTTCTAAACAGATAAACTCTTCATATCTGGCCTCTGTTCTTGCCATCTCTGCTTGTACTTCAGTCTAAACTCATGTCCATAACAATAAATTTTAGTGCTTTTTAAAAAAATCAGCTTTATGGAGGTATAATAGACATAAAATTTGTAAGATATTCAGAGTGAACATCATAGTGGTTTGATATACGTATACATTGTGAAAGGATCTCCCCAATCCAGTTAATTAACACATCCATCACCACATATGTTTCCATGTTTTGTTTTCTTTGATGAGAACATTTAAGTTCTACTCTCTTAGCAAATTTTATTTCTATAATACAGTGTTAACTATAGTGTCCGTATTTTACATTCAATCCTCAGAACTTATTCATTTATAGAGCATTTTAAATTTTCTTTTTCTTGCTCTTTTTGTAATCTCCAACCTCTAGTCCTTAATTAATTCAATTCCATTCTTTGTAGTTCAATGTTATGATGGTTACTGCTCTGAATTTTATCTTTTATATGTAGCATCTTATCATGTTTCTTGTTGTCCTGAGTTTTTTTTTTTTTTTTTGGAGCCAAGAGGAAATGAAAGAAAACATTTCCATGTGTCCAAATTGTTGGATATTTTTGTTTGTTTCTAAATATGCTTCTATTTTCTAGTTTTATTATAGTATACTCAACTTACTTGATTTTTATTATTTAATTTTTTTTTAATTTATGTTTGTTTATTTTTGAGAGAGAGAGAGAGAGAGAGAGAGAGAGAGAGAGAGAGAGCACAAGTGGAGGAGGGGCAGAGAGAGAGAGAAATATGATCCAAAGCAGGCTCTGCACTGACAGTAGCAAGCTGGACTCAGAGTTCAAACTCAGGAACCATGAGATCATGACCTGAGCCAAAGTCAGGGGCTTAACTGACTGAGCCACCTGGGTGTCCCTTTATTATTCCAAATTTTAAATGTGTTTATGCTTTTACCTTGGCCTATTGTAAGTTCTTACTTTTGCAAATGTTGTAAGAACACCTTACAAAGAAGATACATTCCCTGTTGGATAAAATGCTTACTACCAGTCTTTATATAAAGATGTTTCATTCACAATTCTTTTCCCTTTGAATTAATATTTCAGTTATTGGGCTTTGTCTCCAGTAATATACTATAAGTTGTTGCATAATTATGTTTTCATTTCCTTTATATGTGTATGATTTGTACCTGGCTAAAGAATTCTTTTTTATGTGTAGTGTTTTTTTAACTTATTTATTTAAATTCAAGTTAGTTAACATACAGTGTAGTATTGGTTTCAGTAGTAGAACCCAGTGATTCATCACTTACTTATAACAGCCAGTGCTCATCCCAACAAGTGCCCTCCTTAATGCCCTTCCTACTTAGGTTTTTAAAAAATTGCCATCTGTGCTGTTTCTAGAGAGATATGTATTAGTTCTTGACATCCAATTTGTTTTAGGCTCAGGTCGTCACCGTTTTTGTTTTTGTTTTTGTTTTTTTAACATTTTTCATTTATTTTTGAGAGACAGAGAGAGGCAGAGCCTGAACGGAGGAGGGGCAGAGAGAGAGAGAGGGAGACACAGAATCCGAAACAGGCTCCAGGCTCTGAGATGTCAGCACAGAGCCCCATCTGAACCCATCAACTGTGAGATCATGACCTGAGCCAAAGTCAGACACTTAACCAACTGAGCCATCCAGGCACTCCAGATTGTCACTGTTTCTAAAAGATATTATATGATTTGATAATGAAGCTATTCCTTAGTTTATTAGAGTTAAGGTTAATTTTCATTTTTTTATCATTTTAGAAATTTCAGGCAGAAGTTCACATAAAAACAACTTCATTCTCTTCCTTTACCAGAACTGCATGGTGTGCTGAGTCTTTGCCTATCTAAAAATATCTTTTTTGTTGCTCTCAGACAGGAAATATTACTTGGACTAACACATATTCTTGAATTACAGTATTATTCTTTTGTACTTAGAATTTCTCATTTTGCCTCTGGTATCTAATTTTGCAAAATCTGAAATGAGCCTTATCTTTGCTTTCAAGTAACCTGTTCCTTTTTGGCTTGAGTACTTGGAGTTCAAGACTCACTCCAGGATGACAGAGGGAAGTATATCAGCTCCAATCATCACATTTCTGCATGGTTCCATAAAACGCAAACATCAGAAAATGAACTTTTTTTGTTGTTATTTATTTTCAAAAAAAATTTCTTTAATTTACATCCAAGTTAGTTAGCATATAATGCAACAATGATTTCAGGGGTAGATTCCTTAATACCCTTTACCCATTTAGCCCATCCGCCCCTCCTACAACCCTCCAGTAACCCTCAGTTTGTTCTCCATATTTAAGAGTCTCTTATGTTTTGTCCCCCTCCCGTTTTTATATTATTTTTGCTTCCCTTCCCTTGTGTTCATCTGTTCTGTGTCTTAAAGTCCTTATTTGAGTGAAGTCATATGATATTTGTCTTTCTCTATTCTTGCTTAGCATAATACCCTCTAGTTCCATCCATATGGCTGCAAATGCCAAGATTTCATTCTTTTTGATTGCTGAGTAATACTCCATTGTATTGCTAGTGCTGCTATAAACAGTGGAGTGCATGTGCCCCTTCGAAACAGCATACCTGTATCCCTTGGATAAATACCTAGTAGTGCAATTGCTGAGTCATAGGGTAGTTCTATTTTTAATTTTTTGAGGAACCTCCATACTGTTTTCCAGAGTGGCTGCACCAGTTTGCATTCCCACCAACACTGCAGAAGAGATCCTCTCTCTCCGCATCCTCGCCAACATCTGTTGTTGCTTGAGTTGTTAAGTTAGCCATTCTGACAGGTGTAAGGTGGTAGGTATCTCATTGTGGTTTTGATTTGTATTTCTCTGATGATGAATGATGTTGGGCATTTTTTCATGTGTCAGTTGGCCATCTGGATGTCTTCTTTGGAGAAATGTCTATTCATGTCTTTTGCCCCTTTCTTCACTGGATTATTTGGTTTTTGGGTGTTGAGGTTGATAAGTTCTTAATTGATTTGGGATACTGACCCTTTATCTGATATGTCGTTTGCAAATATCTTCTCCCATTCTGTCGGTTGCCTTTTAGTTTTGCTGGTTGTTTCCTTCGCTGTGCAGAAGCTTTTTATTTTGATGAGGTCCCAATAGTTCATTTTTTTCCCTTGCCTCTGGAGACATGTTTAGTAAGAAGTTGCTTTGGCCAAGAAGTTACTGTGGCAAAGAGGTTTTTGCCTGCTTTCTCCTCGGAGATTTTGATGGCTTCCTGTCTTACATTGAGGTCTTTCATCCATTTTGAGTTTATTTTTGTGTGTGGTGTAAGAAAGTGGCCCAGGTTCATTTTTCTGCATGTCTCTGTCCAGTTTTCCCAGCATCAGCTGCTGAAGAGACTGTCTTTATTCCATTGGATATTCTTTCCTGCTTTGTCAAAAATTAGTTGTCTGTACATTTGTGGGTCTGAAAATGAACTTTTAATTGGTTCTTTTTTTTTTGCAATTTTTTGAGTAGAGACAAGGTGCTGGAAATATGGGTAATTCCAGATGGAGAATTACATGTCTTCGTGGCCTCATTTCTTTTGTTTTCATGTGTGCGTTTGTGTGTTTCATTCGTGAAGTACTACGCCAGATTTCAGACTGTGCATTACCAGTTCCCTTGCCTGGTGTAGGAGTAGCATTGTCACCCCTAAGATGGAATTCACCTTGTAAAATTTCACTGGAGCCACCCTATTGACTGCTTCTCTCTCTTATGTAGGCCATCTCTTGTGATAGCTTCTGCCACCAAAACTCAGCCTAAATTACTGGGCTGCCACTTGCCATGTTGATAAACCATCCCTCCAGATGTAGGAACTGCTGAGATGGCTTCACCTGTTACTGTCACCTGAGTGATGGCACCTATTATCTTGTTGACCTCCAGTGCTTTTCCCTAGTTTGATCTTATATATGCTGTGTCTGGCTGAAATTCTCAACATGGCTATCAATTTGGTGACTTTTATGATTTTAATCATAAATGCAAGTTGTCCCTTGTTCTAACTATATTTCAGAGGAGAGGAGATGATAAACCACACACTCCGCATGCTCCCACCTTTCCTCATAATTCTTGACTTACAAACTTTAAAAAAATTTTTTAGTGTTTATTTATTTTTGAGAGACAGAGAGAGAAAGAGCACGAGTGGGGAAGGGGCAGAGAGAGAGAGAGGGAGACACAGAATCTGAAGGAGGCTCCCGTCTCCGAGCTGTCAGCACAGAGCCTAATGCGGGGCTTGAACCCACAGACCGTGAGATCCTGACCTGAGCCGAAGTCATGCTCAACCAACTGAGCCACCCAGGCGCCCCATTACAAACTTTGAAAGTAGTAAATACCTAGATCTCTAAAACCTTAGAAAAAGCAAAAATTAGATAGAACCAAAGCAAGTTTTTTCACATGGCAAACACACACTCAGGGTTTCTTTCCTATTCTAACATGAAGGAATGATTGTGAAGCTACAGGAAGCCTGTGTTTTCCCACCCATTGTGCAACTGAACTATTTGTGTTTCTGTAATACATGGTTCAGTTAATTAAATTAATCTATATATCAAAACCTTGGGAGGGAGGGAGGGAGGGAGGGAAGAAAGAGCAAATAGATTGTTTTATTATGAGCATTATATTTGTCTTATTTCCTTTCACAAAGAGAAGGGACATAAGATCACTTAGGCCTAGACAATATCCTGACTTTCAAAAAGATATGGCAAATTCTTGTGAATTTCTAGTACTATTTTATGTATTATCCTTTTTTCAAGTTTAACCTAAACTTTTATTTTACTAATTTTGCTAATAGTTTTCTGCACTTGAACAGCATCCCCATTGCCAATCACTATTCCAAGTATATAACATCATACTAAGAGAGCCCACTGGCTATCAAGACCAGAGATGTAATGAGTCATTTAATTCAAAGACTTTGGACACTTTATAGATGGAATAGGTAATGCCAAAACCACTGACAGTATCTGAAATAGGCTTTTGATTAATGATTTGTGTTAACCAGTCCTGGGTATTTTTAAATGGAATGTAAAAGCGCAGCAAAATAGGAATAAAAGCTAACCAGATGTCACTCTTTCCAGCAACCTACTAATACATGGTTAAGGATGTGTTTTCCATATCTACAGATGAAAGTAAATTAGCTATAATAAGCTGCTAACTGGGCATTAGCTGAGGGTTGGAAGTAGTCCTACCATTTGGAAATTCAAAGATATTTAAATGAATAATACTAAATCTACTACAGCAACTCAGAGCCCAAAAGCAATTTGTATTTTGTTGTTGTACATGTTGATGTAAAAGAAAAGAACATAATGAACTGAAGTTTTCCCCCCAAAGGAACTTGACCTCCTTAGTGGAAAAAGAAAAAAAAAAAAAAAGAAGAAGAAGAAGAAAGATAAAATAAAAAACAGCTGTTTGGCCTAAAGGAAGAAAACAATTCCCTAATGACAAATTTACAATCAAGAGAAAATCGGGTCCAAAGAAATAAAATAAAGACAGCCAATGAGATTGTCTCTAAATTTATATAAAATAGTTTGATTATCAAAGGACAGGAAAGAGAAATGTCTCCAAAGAACCAAACAGTACAGTAACTCTCCAAAAGGAACAAAGAGGAAATGAGAAACAAAATGTATATGCATTTCTGAGCTTTCTTTAAAACGGCCACCAATTCCCATATATCTTTAGCATATACTTAACATAGCTACTACAGGGATGGGCGAAGACTAAGCCCCACTCTAACCACACCACAACCCTCCTGAGACGCAGAGACATCAGATGTATGCTATTACAAGAAACAAACAACATTTCTGAGACAATAAGTAAGTGGAATAAAAAACATAGATTAAAATTATAGACCCTATTTATTTAGCAATTAAATTAAAACCAAAGCACGCGGATGAATTAGAATCAGAAGTGGTAGTGATAGCCGTGTCTGCATTGATCAACTCAGTCCATCCAGGATCTACAAATTGACTTTCTTTTTTTCATATGAAAAAATATATATTATTGCATATTAATGGCACAGATATTTTCAGTTTGCCACTCTTTGCTGTCACAAGAACAGCCTAAAATTCTTAACAGGTGCCAGGTGCCTGTGCCATCTAGGTTACTGTATATGGGTAAGTGCAAATACCAAGTGCCTCACAAACTTGTACATACCTCAAATAGAATCCAGGATTTGAAGATCACTTAAAAGTCTCACAATAAAATCCCAAGACCTTTGTTTAATAAGTGTATTTTATTTTAGTTTGCTTTAGTGTAAAACCCCCAAAGGTAGGGTTCATTTTTCAGTCAACTGATCGAGCTCAGTTCTTTTCGTGGGGGAAGAGAGATTAAACGCGCATAGTGCGAAGATGTGGTATCCTATGGACCTCATCTGTGGTTGTCCGTGTGCCTGTCCTCGAGTCCCGTCATTAACTTTTCCCTTCTCTGGCCACAACATGAAACGGTCATGAGTGTTGTACTTCCTTCGAACCAAAATGAAATTTTGCCAAACTGTGCTATCACAGGAGTAACTTGAAGGCATATGTGAGCCAAAGGCTGCAAACTTTTGAGATGATTTTCTCTCACAAGGCATGAATTTTTCTTTTTTTAGTTAGAGAATAATTCCTACTTGTTAGGATTTCCTTTAATTATCTTGTAATGCTTTTAACGGTATACCCACCGCTTGGTGCTCCATAAAGATATTTACACATATACAATAAAAAGCCCATATATAGGAATTTTTGAATTGACATAGCATCAAAAATGGGGACATAGGTAATTAATGATAAGACAACATTAAAAAAATACTGTCAAATATCCATGTTATCCCCAGTGGCAGTAAATGATTTCTGTATAATAACATGTACACGAAATGAATAATAACTGGGCCATGTATTTAAGCATATGTTTATACCAAAAAGAAAGAGAATAATGATAATTGCATCTCAAATCAATAGAAGAAAAGAATCACAGATGTTATGGCTCCTAACCACAGGAGGCAGGAGCCCTGAGCAAGGAAACTCTCTGGTGGCTGGAACTGCTGAACACACATCAGAAACAAAGAGACACAAGCAGGATGGGAATTCTGGATTGCCAGGAGAGGCAAAGCAAGCCTCCAAATTGAAAACTCACAGAATTTTCTCCATTCGCTTTACCCGAAATTTAAATTACGTATTACACAATTGTGTGGTCTTTCAGACCAGATTAGAGGGAAAATAGCAAACAAGTTTTTGAGGCAATGGAAAGAAATTTGCTTTTCTTTCATGGGACTAATCATAGTTTTTGTGCATAAACGTGAAAACCCGGAGAAGAGAGCTGTCTAGGGGCTGATACAGATGGTGCATGTAGAAGAGGTTGTATCTGTATGAGAATCTCAACGGCAAACCTGACCACACTCATAAGGAAAGAGCCACAACTGCAGTATGTTGTATACATGGCTCTTCCAGCCCACATTCTGCCAGCCACAGAATGGATGCCATCCAGAAGTGGATGAGGAACACCCTCTGAAATATGAAAAACCAGGGAACGACAAGGAGATTTACTAAATGTTCTTACATATATTCAGATTTCTGTGTTTTGAAGATACCAATTCCAAAATGTTTCCCATAGAATTTATGCAGCAGATCTGTTGCATTTACTCAGGAATAATTCATTTATTTTCCTATGTTTATTAATCAAATATGTATTGCAGATATGTATATGTAAGTATGCACATACAACCTCAGAGCAGCATAAAATGAGCAATGTAACACTGAGCTGATATGATTCCAGCTAAAAGTGAAAACAATTTGACGTTTTACTGTTTCCCACCCTCATTCTCAATGAACACCAAATGTTCCTTATGTATTTTTTAATCCTGAAAATAGCTTACTAGCCTACCTTTTCCCCTCTTTGTTTCTTTACACATCATGTAATTGCATATAATTATAACAAATCCTTAACAGATTTAAGAGGATTTCATTGTATTTTGAACTGAACTGACTTTAAGAGGAATCCAGTTTGTTTCCCCTCCCTGAGGTAATGTAAGTGGATTTTATAAAGACTTCGGTATTTTGTTTTAACTGAATAAAATAGTTGTTTCTGAAAAAACTAATATAATCTTGAACTTTGTCAATTGAATATGACATCTAAAAAAAGGAAGCTAAGAATCTCTCTCTACTCTGCTTAGATCATTGTTGAAATTATGTCCATTCTGGAGACTGTGCTTTCAGAAAGACATCACTGAATTTTGAGTTTTTCCAGGAAACGGTGATATATTTGATAAGGAAATTCAAAATTATGCTCAAGGGGAACCATTGGTTGAGCTACCCTGATGGACCTGGTAGACCTAACTATTTTTTCTATGAATAAATTCAAGTTAGGTTATGAATAATATTCTTATATAATATACTTAAAGTACATCATCAAAGTGAGAAGTTCCATGACTCCTCATTCAAGTTTATAAGTCAAAATCCGATGACTTAATAAACCAAACATGAATTTATAATTTAATTAGAACACAGAGCTAAAATGCACATTTTAGCCTCACTTATTTTTGGCAGGAATTATTATTTTTTTCTTCCATCTATAAAAAACCAAATTTTGACACTCTTATTAGAGAAAATTGAACTTTTTACAGGAGCTCAGTTTTCCATACTCTGTGGATGCCCAGATTTTACAAAGCAAAATCTATTTTTAGAATATAATTAGAAGAAAGGAATTTTTTCATAAAGGTTAAAAATATTTAAATATTTCCAGGAAGGTGTATGACATCGGGGTTGGAGCAGTGATAGATTTGAGGGATCTTACCCGGGAACAAACAGGACTTGGATATGGATGTGTGATAAGAAGGAGGAATGTCAAAGAAGACACCCCTCCCCTGTTGTTTAAAAACTACAGTGAAGGAACTGATGTTTTCAGAATTACAGCATTCCACCAGAACCATTTAATATATCTAGTTGAAACATTTCCTAAAGTTTCAATGGGAGGACTTGCCATTCCAGGAAACCACATTTATTTTTTCCTCTGTGCCACATCTTTGCCATGCTTTTTCCCCAGCAGAACATATAGCCCCTTTGCTTAAAAATCCACCCTTTCCTCCCTAGCTTGAATTCTACCTTCTTGGAGACATACCTCAGGTATGCTGCAATTTATTAATCCACCTTCAAATTCTTTCCATATAGACCTACTGTTCTCTCCTCATCTTTGCGACAGTTGCTTCACTTTGGAGGTCTTAATCAATATTCCCTTTTCTTTATCCCATATGCTAACATGATAATTATTTCTTCCCTTCATTTAGTTGCCTGAATGTTTATCTAACCTTTTTTTACCTGTGTGGGTGAACTAAGTATAAAACCATTTATGCCATATCCCTTTGATTAAATACTTTTCTTTGTTTCACTTTATTTTTTCTATTTTTCTTCAGAAGCTTTCATTACCACAAGTAAGTAAGTAATAGAATGAATATTGCCCAAGAAAATGTTCTAATGCCTTTGGGGGGGGGGGCCCGTATTATATAAAAAAATATCCTAAGTTTTTACCAAAAATATCCATAGCCTTGTGCAAATTTAAAGTCAACACTGGGTAACTTTTTGTATTCATTACATTTCTCATAGGTTGTATTTAATTTATTCTATGATGCCTAAATTTGTTCCAGAGCAATTCCAAACAAAAACAAATGCCTCAGAACAACTGAATAGAACATATACCCTCCCCCCCCCAAAAAAATCCTTTAAAATTAAGAAAAGAAGAACAAAACAAATCTGGGGTGTTTATGTGACAGGCCTAATTTTATTTCTTTAGAAATTTCCCTCATTTACCCAGGAATGCTTACGTTGATTAATAGGGTATTTTTCATTTTTAATTTCAACTCATGAGAATGTCTGAAATGGGAATTTAGGAGTTATCAGTTGTCCCACATGACAATCCAAATGAGGAGCTAGTGTGAGTAGACTTTGGGAGGAAGTCCTAGCAAATGTCCACTTACCTCTGCTGAGTCATGGGCCAACCAATGGCACAGCGAGTGACTTCTCAAGGCAATATTTTTTGTCCTGAAAAACAGAAGAATGACACAAAATTTTATGTTTTACCATTTCCCTGCAAGTTTTATCTTTTCCTGTCCCAGAACTGATGAGAAATTTTTTTTCTTTTAAAAGGAAAGTAGAAAAAGAGGAAGGAACTACTCCATTTAGAGATAAGAAATGTTACATTACAAAAACAGAAAGAACAAGGAGATTAAAAAGAAGATTGCAATGGAGGGTTCAAAAGAACTTCACTTCAATATGGGCCAAGCCCTGTTTGCTATTTTCATCCTAGCTTGATTAGCAGGACAAATCATTCCTGTTAGTAAAATAAATTCACTCGGAACTAATTGCCTAAGGTCTCACTGTAGCAAAAATCTTTCTCTGGGAACATTTGCTAATGCCTACGTTAAAGCTATTTCTATCATAACTTCTTTTAAAGTAAAACATATAAACTACATTCTCTTACTGAATGCATTCATTGTAAAGCCAGAACTCCGTGATTATTTGTATAACCTATGTTCTATTGTCATTGCAAACATTAGCTTATTAGGTGTTTATAGATTTATTTCCTAAAAACGAAAGGTAGGCTTGTGAAAAATCACAGAGTAGCAAGTTTTCTATAAACTGACAAACTATTGCAAATGGAGGAGTAATGCTCTGGAATTGAAAAACAATGCAGATATTTGGAAATGTTTAAAACTATAATGAAACATGCAATATCATCTTTTAAATGTTAGAAAAAAATGAATGAATGAATAAATGAATGAATCCTTTAGGAACTGGATCTTTGAGAAATCGTACAGGTGGCTTTTTAGACTGTTCTTATAGAAATTATAAATCAAACTGGAGCAAGCCCTAAAAATATTGTCTTTAGTTTTCTAAGGATCATAAGTCCAATTAGAGACCAAATACCAGTTCCAGAACATTTCTTGTTCTGTCTTTAGCAGAGACATAGAATTAATTGTTCCTTCATGCTTATAAAGCCCAGGTCTTCATCTTTTAATCTCTTTTTGTATTAGTATTCTCTCAATTTTTCTTCTAAATAAGTTAAAGCATTATATATTTGTCCCTATTGTGAATCTTCCCATCATCCAAATGGGTAAGGAATGTGATAAAAGATCAAAGTGACTTACTTCACTTAGCATAATACCCTCTACATCCATCCATGTTGTCCCAAATGGCAAGATCTCATCCTTTTTTTTAATGGATGCGTAGTATTCCTGTGTGTGTGTGTGTGTGTGTGTGTGTGTGTGTGTGTGTGTGTGTGTATACCACATCTTCTTTTTCCATTTATCTTTTTATAGGTACTGCGATTGTTTTCACATCTTGGCTTTTATAAATAATGCTGCAATAAACATAGGGGAGCATGTATCTTTTCTAATTAGTATATTTGTTTTCTTTGGGTAAATACCCATTAGGCTACTTCTATGGCTTTGATAACCATCTATATGCTGAAAACTCATTAATCTACATCAATTGCCTCAAATTTTCTCCTGAGCTCCAGATCTCTACTTTTAACTGCAAATAACCTATCTATTCCACAGGCATCTCAAAATCAATTTGTCTAAATGTATACGTATTATCATTTTGGGGAACAAATTTTCAAAATGGACTTGTATGGTTGGTATTCAATCTCATCTCTTAGTAACTTGTAAAAGTCAGATACCAATTGGTAGACGGATTTTGCACATTAGAATTTAGTAAAAGCCAAACTATTTATTGAAAATGTCTTTCATCTCCTTATTTGTTATCATTCCAAATCTTAATAGAGATGCTAAATTAAATTTAAATTAAACTTTCATTTCTTTATTAATTAATGGATTGGTTTGCTATTGTTATTCCTGCTCAGACCCTTTCCCTAATAAAGATTGATTGACGCAGGCTTCCACCTTGAGATCTGAAATCAGTTTACTCGTAGCTTCCTGGAACAGACCCAGAGTTGTCTTTATTCACTTGACATAAATAGCTGTGTGTGACAGTAGCTGTGTGATTTATGATGGTCTAGTGCTAATTTACTAATGGAATTGGATGGGTGGATTTAACTTTCCCACGAAAACATTAAGTCTGATCTAAGCCAAGCACACTATAATCTCATATCACCAATCCATATTTCAAACCATACCTTTTACCAACATCACAGTTTGGATAAATGCTATTCAAAGCAACACCCTAAAGTGAATAATTAGAATGGTGGCTCTGTGGTGGTGAGGTCATTTTAATTTCAGTTTTTTCTATCTGATTATTTCATAGGCATTTATAGGATGTTTATAGCTGAAAATAAGCTGATTTTCATTACTTCTTTCTTTTCATGTAAATAGATATGGATATATAGATATTGATGTGGAGATATGGATATGGACACAGATGTAGATAGACATAAATATAGATATTATATAGATATAGATGATATAGAAAGGTATAGACATAGATTTGAGATAGAGAGATAGAAATATAGGTAAAGAAATACATATAATGCTGGATTTTTTTCTTTTCATCAATTTCAGTAAACTGTCATAGTGTTTAATGGTATACTTATAATTACTGGCATGCTTAAGTGTTTCTTAGTATTAATATTTAAAAACATTGGTCCTTTGAGAATTCTTTTTTTTAAAATTTATGATATTGTTAAAAATAAGGAAACAGTGTAGAAGATCTCAATCCAAAATCTTATGTGAAATTTTCACTTTTGAGGCCATGGTTTCTAAAACTAATACTTTTTTTCTTTTTTTAATGTGGCCCAGGTCTTAAATTTGTAGCACCAAGATTGTTTGGCTTTTCCTACAGAAATAGTAAGGAAAACCTGAAGTTCCTTTTTGTAATATTCACTTAACACAGAAAGAGATGCATATATACTTAGTAACCTGGACTTTTAGAACAGCTCATTAGTGCCATTTAGCATGTAATAGATATTTTGGCTAAAGAAGTTTATGGGTTTTACAAATAATTTCTTCCTCCCACACACCAAATTTAACAGTTTTATAGCCTTTTACAACTTCCACCCCATTCATGCACCTCGTCATTATACCAAGAGCCAAATTTTAATGATTTTTGTTGCCTCTAGCACCAAATACATGTTCAGAAGTGATGCACCCTAAACTCTGATTAAATGCCAAACTTTACTGATGAAAAACAGGTCCACTGAGTAAGTAATAATGATGAGTGAGATTTCATGCTGTTTTATTGCCAACAGACCATCAGAAACGGAGTTCAGTTCATATAAAAACAGGCCTCTACCAAACAAGTCAGGATGGCTGGCAGCCTTGGTAAACATGTAAATGAACTTGATAACCCTCCCTATTTGGAGAATTCATGTAAAACACTCTCTTGCTTGCTTTATTTGGCTTGGTTTAAAATGTCAAGGGATTTGCAGTGGGGCCATTAGCTTCTAAACTCTTAAATTAACTAAATGTGTATTATGATAGCTGACCAGGACCTGAAGTACAATATGCAATGACTCTTGAGGAAACCTGAGAAACACAACAAAACCTAATGTTTTACCAAGAATAATGTATAAGGTAACTAAATATGTAATAATGGAAACATTATTACTTGGCACTACCTAAAGAATTAGCTTCATGAAGAATTGTATCTTGTTGTAATTAACAAGATACAATGATGTGAACGGAATAATAATACATATTTACTGATCACCCAGTATTTGCTAGACCCAGTACTATATTCTCTGCATATATGAATTCATATAACCCTTACAATATTTTAGTATAAAGAGGATTACTCCTGTTTTACAGATATGAATACCGAAGATCAGGGAAATTAACTACCTTGCTCAAGCTCACATATGAGCTTTGGATTTAGATCTAGAGTTCAAACCCTGATATATTGGATCCGAACTCTTCTCACTACACAACATATAACACACAGTGTGCACACACACACGTTTGATATTTCATTCATTCAGTTTTAAACTTAAATTGTCATATTAATCTCTGAGTCTTTTAGAACCAAATTCCTACACTCTATTGTAAATGAAGGACAAATGGGTGAAACTTCAGTGATTTATAAGCCAATTACTGAAAGATTACCATGTATGATATACACACATATAGTTGTCCCTTCAAGGCTGAGATCGTTCTAGACAAAATGAGACAACGAAGTTTTGAGTTTGAGGCCCTCCGAAGTTTATTTCACACGTTCGCACTACTTATCCTCCAGAAAGTGCTTGTCCTTTTTCAGTCTAATGACTGTCAAAATGTCCTTTATTATAACCCAATCCCACAAGGTTGGACAATGGCCCAGATTTGCTAATGTCTTTATGTAGGTTTCCAACAACACATTCTACATCTCATTCTCTGTATGTCATTCTCTCATGTCTTCATAGGAGGTTTTTCCTATCTATTAAAATTCATGAGATTTCTATTTTCCCCAGTGAGAGGAAGGTCTTTTACCTTAATAAGACTTTTTCTGAGTGTTCGACCAAACTAATAATAATTGCAAACACGTCGGTCAGTGATTTCCCTTGCCTAAAAACCTGATCTTTCCTCTGCTATCAAATGCATTTTGTAATTTCCAAATTTTGTCTATCCCTTGCTTCTAACCAGCTCTTATATTTAATGCCCGAGTGATGCTGATTTAGCTTTACCTCTAATATTCACAATTTTGACTCATCAAGTGCATGTGAGTGCACGCACATGCGCACACATGCACCTCTGGATGCCTTCTTACACAAACAACCTCTTTTGCCTCCTGGGTACTAAACTGAGTCGGAAAGCTGGCCTCACACTGCCATGACTACTCAGCTCATTCTACAATTTCTGTTAAATTTCACTGCACCTCAATAAAGCAGCAAAAATCAACATGACATTTTTATAAAAGTTAAATATTTTGCAAAATAATATCTTTTTTTGAAATGGCTATTCAGATTTTTTATCATTTCACAAAGATAAACAATGGCATCAAATCTGTGTCCTAGAAAAATAAATTAGTAAGGTAATTTGATTACTGGATCTTTGGTTCCAGAATAAAGAACATCTTTGATTCACTCAATTTTAATTATTTTGTACCGTACTTTAAATATACACCTAGGGGTGCCTGAGTGGCTCATTCGGTTAAGCATCTGACTCTTGGTGTAAGTTCAGGTTATGACCTCATGGCTCATGAGTTCGATCCCATATCAGGCTCTGTGCTGGCAGTGTGGAGTCTGCTTAGAATTCTCTCTTCCCTCTCTCTCTCTGCCTCCACCCCTCAAAATAAGTAAGTATTTAAATAAATAAACACCTAAAAGAAATTATTTGAACATAATCTATTCCTAAATGCAAGCACTATGAACAGAATTGATCAGTATTGTTAATAAAGTAAGTGAAAGTTAATACTGCTATAGCTAGTTAGTTTATTACATAATTTCTAGTTGGAGAAAAGCTAATTAACATACTTGAAATATGAAAAAATACTTAAGTGAACATGCTCAAAATTGGAATTAAAAAATATGAGTTTTAGCTTTTGGGAGAAATCAGAAAGAACAGGAAATAAAAAGTGAGAATAACAGCAGTAAAGAATTAATTATAAAATAGTATCACAGTACTATTTTGATGAAAAAATAAAATAAGATGGAAATGAGGTAAAACAAAATGCCAGTAGTAGAACAAAATAAAAGTGATAATATTAAAAAACGAGGTATTTAAAACAAACCTTTGAAACTCAGAAGGTATTAATTTTTTGCTTTCAAAACTGCTAGGCAGCAAATAAAAGTATTTTACTTCAAAAGATTCTCAGTTCAAAGGAAAAACATGAACATAGATCCAAAACATAGAAAAGTGAAAATATAATAAAGATTTTATTAGTCTTATCACTACTGATAAGAAAAAACTTACGACAAATGTGACAATAAGAGAATCTTGGGTATAAAATTTACTTGAGTTGAGAGTAATTGAGTTATCAGAATGAATACAGATTAGTAAAATAATTGCCCCTTGCTTTAAAAGTTTATTAATTTTCAATAAAATTAATTTTCAGGAATTAAAAATTTTGGACCAGAATAGCCCTGCTATTTCTTCATATCTATTGTGTCCCTGAATGGAGTAACCAAGGACTGCTCTAAGTGGGGAAATATTAAAGGTTCTGAATTCTAAGAAACCTGGTTCATTAGGAAGAAGCATTGCTGTCTTTCATGAATCAAAATCAATCTTTAAGATGTTCCTACTGTAGTTGCTAGAGGAAAACCAAGGAAGTCTACAATTGTGCCCTGTTTTCAAGGGGCTAATAACCAGAGTTAGCACATGGTGTGGAAAATCACACATCGCACAATAAGGGAAAGTAAAAATAAGAATTACTGAAGTCTTGGGCGCCTGGGTGGCTCAGGCAGTTAAGTGTCTGACTTCGGCTCAGGTCATGATCTCACAGTTTGTGGGTTTGAGCCCCACGTCGGGCTCTGTGCTGACAGCTCTGGAGCCTGCTTCATATTCTATGTCTCCCTCTCTCTCTGCTCCTGCCCTGCTCATCCTCTGTCTCTGTCTCTCAAAAATAAATAAATGTTCAAAAAAAATATTCAAGAATTACATGAAGTCCAAGGATGGGCTTCAAAGCAAAATGATCAGAAAATGTTTTTTTTTACTATTTGGATTTGAACTTGACTTTGAAAATATGCATAAATTAAGGTAAAAAAAATAAAATCAAGAAAGAATAAATAAAATGTGTAATGATACAGATATAGCAATACCCAGTCTCATGGAATAGTGAGGACCAGCACCAAGGCTTCATTTCGGAAACAGTAGAAAATAGGGTGGTCATAAGATAGAGATGGATTATGAAGAGTTTTAAAGGAAATATAGCATTTTTACTATTATTACTTATAGCAATAACCATGTAGTTTCCCCATGCCCATTTTTCCCTCTTCAGGGTGATGGAAGAGAACCAGATAGACCCTGTGTGTGCACAAAAAGGATTTCTTACACCACAGAAGAGGAAGCCCAAAACTTTAAGTTTGGAAGCTTGTTTAGGCTACCTAGTGCCCTCTCCCCTCTTATGAAAGGAAAAGAAACCTTTGCTCCCTAATGTTTTCTAATTCTTTGGAATGTGAACAGATAGCCCCAGGTTTTAGATGGAGTTTACCCCCTTGGAAAAGCAAGCCCATTTAGAAATAAATCCCCAGCTCTCTCCAAAGCTTTCTAATTATCTATTCGGTCATCTTTTACTTTCTTTACCCCAGCTTCCAGTTGTCTTTGCTCAGAAATCCCTAAATGTGCAGAAACATGAAAATACGCCCTTCCTAACATCAGGTAGGTCTGAGTTTGAATCACACATCTGTAATTTACCGAGTGCTTTTGCACAGTGATTTAATATTTTTGAGACTCAGTTATCTCAATTGTAAAATACAAACAAGATTTTTAAAGATGTAACTTCAAAGTTCTTGTAATGGGACAATGTACATAAAGAACTAAAAATATTGTCTGGCCCTGTAGTAAGAGCTTAAGTCATGGTAGCTATAATTATTTGCCTTTTGAATTCCAGAAAGAAGCATCGAAATTTTCTATATTGGAAATACGAGGGTATTTAAAAATTGATAAGCTTGAGGCTGAAAATGGTGTCTAAGCATCATCATTAAGAGTAAAGTCTTTGAGGGGCGCCTGGGTGGCTCAGTCGATTGGGCGTCTGACTTCGGCTCAGGTAATGATCTCGCATTCCATGAGTTCGAGCCCCTCTGTGCTGACAGCTCAGAGCCTGGAGCCTGTTTCAGATTCTGTGTCTCCCTCTCTCTCTGACCTTCCCCCATTCATGTTCTGTCTCTCTCTGTCTCAAAAATGAATAAACGTTAAAAAAAATTTTTTTTTAAAAAAGTAAAGTCTTTGAGATGATCTAGTCCTGGGCTTGGGTTTGAATCCTGGCTCTGCCATTTACTGACCATGTAACCTTGAAGGAAGACTTGGAGGTATCTCTCCGTCTTCGAAGCTTTATTTTCTTCACATTTAAAAGGTTGACAGTGATACTTCACTGGATTGCTACAAAAATTAAGTGAGATAGCACACAAAACGCATAAAACTTGGTGTATATTAAGCTCTCAGTATATGTTAATCATTCTGTAATTGTTTTAATTGTTACTATTATTACCATGGGACTCCTAGGGAGGTGGGTTTAGAAGTAAAATTTAGTCAAGAGGATAGCCAGTGCGTTCTTGGAGGGGTGCAAGGGTGAGAGCTCAGAATTCTTATGGAAACAGAGGGCACTAAGCCGGTCTAGAGCTGTGAGGGACGTTCTGAATGTCTCTACTTGCATTTACTTCAGTAAAGGACCTCAGAGTTTATAAAGAACATGCTCAATTGTCTTTTCCCGAAAGGAAGTGGTCTAAGCTTAGTCATGGTAGAGGGTTGACCAGTAAACTACCACATTTTTAGATTAATGGAACGGATGGCAGAGAAGAGGGCAACATGCTTAACTCAAGTGGAAAAGAGTAAACAAAGAAAGAGCTGGAGAATTTTTTGTCCTATTTTGTGAAATCGTCATATATTCCACTATTTTCTGAACACAAAGAAATGAATCAAGGATCATGAATATCGACAAAATATGAATAACCTAAAAGAATTGAATGCTTTATATGTGCTTTGTTATTTGCTTTATTATAATAATGTTGAAAATAAAACAAACAGGACACATATGGCTTTTTAAAACCAGTGGATGTCATACATGCCAAATATTTTGTTATGAATATGAGTCTCAGAATCCTTACAAATAAAGGAATTTTATATAGTAATAAAATGGGAAGATCAGAAAAACCCTCATCAATGCTAGAGGAGGGAGGCAAGAGACAACTTGAAGGTAGCAATGGAGAAGACAATATGGCTTATAATGATTATTCCCATTTATTACCAACAATAGCCTTGAAAACCATTTTTCCCAGTAGAGCCTACTATTTTTTAATCTGTGTTAAGTACAGGCTTTGGTAAACACAGGAACCCACAAATGGATGGTTTAAAATGGTACTTTCCCGCAAGTCTCCTGGAGAATCGTTTTCTAACAGCTAGAATGCTTCTTTGTCTTAGAGCCTTTTATTTTAAATTAAATTGAGAACAAATTGCACATTACCTCTTCATGGTATTTCTGCACTTAAGGCACCAGGAAATTCTATAATATGATTCCTTTCCAAGGAAGTTAAATAGAACCCCTATTTCAACAGTCATACAAATTTCTGTACCATTTGTAAAATTGATTCTGACCTTATCAGCAGCAATCATGTTCTTCAGATTTGGATCAGTAAATTCAATTTGTAATGCCATTGAAGAGTTTACACTGACCTTTCATAAGCCCTGCCTTTTGATTTTACAACTGGGGGGAGGGAGATGCACACATGTGCGCACACACACACACACACACACACACACACACACACATTATACACATATGTCTATGCTATATGTTAATACCTACTAGGGCCTCATATTTGATTTGTATACAACTTATCCTCTGACCTCTTGCTATTCTTCTACTCTGTTTTCTCTTTTACTAGTTTTTTTATCTTAGTTTTACATATATTTTTAGAAGTCACTTTATTTGGGACTCCAAACAAATTAACAACAAGGACTTAACATCACTAAAAAAAACTCAGTAATTTTATTTCTCAAATACACGTAGATACACATGAACATCTTTGCTGTTTGTGAAATCAATAATTAGTTGCTTTTGAAATCTAAAACATGAATGGTTTGAAATTAAATAAACTGGTCATAATGTTCAACAGAATTAACAGGTAAAGATATTATCATATGTGTGTTATTTCGTGTTACTTTTTTAAAAAAATTACTTGTTTAGATCACACCTCGCTCTAAAACAGGGTAAGACTCTACTAGATACGAATATATAATACATACCTAAAATATGTCCACTTAAAGGTAAGTGTACCTCTCCAAGGATTCTACGTTTAGAAAATATTTCAGGGGTGTTTTAGACCAATAGCAATGAAAAACACAATAGCAATGAAAAACTTTAAAAGGATATCCTTAAAACTATACTCAACCACATGCTACTCATTGAAGAAAATTCTAATTTTTAATAAATAATCATTCTGTAAATGTTGACAGGGTCCATTTAGCAATATAGAGCCAAGTGCAACTGTCTGCAAACTGGGACATTTCTGCATAGATAAGACACACACAACCACTTCTAAGAGGCAAAATAATGCTGCATTAATGCTACCCACATCTTAATCCCCAAAATCTGTGAATATACTTTATAAGGCAAAATAAGAGTTTTCAGCTATGATCAGATTAAGGATTTTGAGAATGGACAAGTTATCCTGGATTATCCAGGTGAGCCCAATGTAATCACAAAGGTTTTTTTTTTATAAAACCAGAATCAGAAATGGAGATGTAATGTTGGATGAAGAGGTCAGAGCAGTACATTTCCTGGCTTTGAAGACAGAAGAGGACCAGGAGCAAAGGAATGTAGGCAGCCTCTAGAAGCTGGAAAAGACAATGAACAGATTCTCCCTAGGTCCTCTTGGAGTGATACAGCCCTGCTGGAGCTTTCATATTAATCTAGTGAGATTTCTGAGTTCCAAATGGCAAGATAATAACTTTGTGTTCTCTAAGCCTCTAAATTCATGGTAATTTGTTATAGCAGCAGTAGGAAATTAATATGACATCCAAAAGAATTGATCTATACTTGGCATTTCCACTTTCTTTCCTCCTGTCCTCTCTCAATCCCTACTCCAGCTACACCTTCATCCTCATCACTCCACTGAGAATGTTGTAAAGGTCAGCAACAATCTCTACATTGCCAAATCCATTAATCAGTATTCCTGTCCTACCTTTCCAACCCCACAACACCATCTTCCACATTTGATTACACAGTTTTTGAAACATCTTCCTTCTATGGATTCCCGGACACAATTATCTCCTGGTTTCCCTCCTCCTACTTCTCAATCCCCTATGAAAGATCCTCCTTCTGTTCCAACTTCAAAACATCAGTGTACCTCATGGAGCAGTCTTCCAACCTCTTCTCTATCTGTAACATTCTTCCTAAGAATTCTCATAAATTGCCATAAATTTGAATAGTATGTGTAGTTTGATAATTCCTAAACTGAGAGCTTCAGGTATACAACTGCCTACTTGACATCTCTTACAATTCTTTGAGGCATTTCAAACCTAACATATTTATAAGCAAGCTGTCAATTATTTTCCCTGTTCTTCAACATGTTTCTCCCAACTTCCCCAAAAAAGATCACCACCTTTCATTGAATTGCCCAAGCAAACACTCAGAGACATCCTTTACTCCTTTCCTTCTTGCACATTTCATATTAGAAGATCCCCTTAGCTCTCATCTTTGTGGAAAGGATGGTTAACTGCACATCAAAGTTTATGTTTTCAGACTTCTACTTTTTGCTGGACTAGAGAATCTACAACAGAGCAAGTAAGATCTGTGGGACAGTTTCAAATGGTCTAATATATATATGATTATAATCCCAGAATTACAAGAGAAATATAATAGGACAGAGGAAATATTTGAAAAGATAACATCTAAGAACATAACAACATCAATATACAGATCCAAGAATCTCAGTCAAACTTATGCAGAATAAATAAAATAAAACCAACCATGCTCAATCAAGTTGTGGAGAAGATATTTGCAAATGACATATCAGATGAGAGGTTAGTATCCAAAATCTATAAAGAATTTCTCAAACTCAGTAAACAAATAACTCAAAAAAAAAACAAATAACCCAGTGAAGAAATGGGCAGAAGACATGAATAGACACTTTTACAAAGAAGACATCCAGATGGCTAACAGACACATGAAAAGATGCTCAACATCACTCATCATCAGGAAAATACAAAATAAAACTACAATGAGATACCACCTCACAACTGTCAGAATGGCTAAAATTAACAACTCAGGAAAAACAGATGTTGGAGAGAATGTTGAGAAAGGGAACCCTCTTGCACTGTTGGTGGGAGGGCAAACTGGTGCAGCCACTCTGGAGAACAGTATGGAGGTTCCTTAACAAATTAAAAATACTCTATGACCCAGCAATTGCACTACTAGGTATTTATCTAAAGGATACAAAAATGCTGATTCAAAGAGGCACGTGCACCCCAGTGTTTATAGCAACACTATCAACAGTAGCCAAATTGTGGAAAGAGCCCAAATTTCCATCAATTGATGAATAAAGAAGATGTGATATACATATATAAAATGGAATATTACTCAGTGATCAAAAAGAATGCAATTTTGCCAGTTGCAACAATATGGGTGGAACTAGAATGTATTATGCTAAACAAAATAAATCAGAGAAAGAAAAATATCATATGATTTCACTCATATGTGGAATTTAAGAAACAAAACAGATGAACATAGGGGAAGAGAAGGGAAAATGAAATAAGAACTGGGAAGGAGGCAAACCATAAGAGACTCTTAGAGAACAGACTGAGGGTTGCTGGAGGTTAGGGTTGGTTGGTTGGGCTAAACGGGTGATGGGCATTAAGGAGGGCACTTGTTGGGATGAGCACTGGGTGTTATATGTAAGTGATGAATCACTAAATTCTATTCCTGAAACCATTATTATTCTATATGTTAACTAATGTGGATTTAATTTTTTTTTAAGCTGCTGAAAATCAAAATCTTAAAAGCTGCCATAGCCACAGATACACAATAAATAAAGAGGAAAAATGATGTCTAATTTCTCATTAGAATTAATAGAGGCCAAAAGACAATGAAATAACATATTTAGAGTACTAAAATTAAAAACTAAGCATCAATCTCTACTCTTATTTGTAGATGAAATATCCTTCATGAGTAGAAACAAACAAAAATACAAAAAAAAAAGTTGTTAAAGAGACATAACTCAGAGAATTGTCTCTAGCATATTTCTACTTTAAGAAACATTAAGTTATTCAGGCTATAAATTTTCCTCTAATCCTGGTTTAGATGGCTCATAGAGATTTTGGTATATAGTGCTATTGTTTTCATTTAACTCACAATATTTTATAAATTTTCTTGATATTTCTTCCTTAATGCATGAATTATCTAGAAATGTGATGCTTAGTTACCAAATAATTTGGGTTTTTAAGATATATTCATGTTATTCTTTCTAGTTAATGATACTGTGCTAAGAGAACATACCCTGTATGATTTCAATACTTTGATGATTCTTATTGAGATTTATTTTGTGGTCCGGCATATGGTCTAATTAGTATATATCCCATGAATGTCTAAAAACAATGTGTATTTTACACTTATTTGGAAGAGGGTTTTATAAATGTCAATTAGGTCAAGGTTGTTGATAGTGTTAGTCAAATCTTTTATATCCTTACTAAGATTTTTTCCGGCATTTTATCAATTGCTGAGAGGAGGGTTTTGAAATCTCCATCTATGATCACGGATTACTCTCTTTCTCATTTAGTTCTGCCAATGTTTGTTTCACGTATTTTGAAGCTGTGCTATTAGGTCCATACATATTTAGTTATTATGACTTTTTGAGCAATCATTTTATCAATATTAATGTTCCTTATTATCTCTTATAACACTTTCATGCTTAAAGACACCTTCCCTTGATAATACTACAGTCACAATAGCTGTCTTCCTTGCAGTATGTATTTTTCAACCTTTACTTCCAATGTGTCTGAGTCTTTATACTTCTAAACAGCACACAATTAGGTCTTGGTTTTTTTTGTTAATGTTTATTTGTTTTTGAGAGAGAGAGTATGAGCAGGGGAGAGGCAGAGAGAAGGGGGGACAGGAGATCTGAAGCGGGCTCTGCACTGACAGTAGCGAGTTGGATGCAGGACTCGAACTCACAAACTGTGAGGTCATGATCTGAGTCAAAGTCAGACACTTAACCGACTGAGCCACCCAGGCACACCAGGTTTTGCTTTTTTTTCCTCCACTTTGACAACCTCTGCTTTTATTTGAAATGTATTTCTTTTCTATTTAATGTAGTCATGGTTCTATATTGGTTTAATTCTACTATCTTTATTTTTTTTTTCAATTTAGCCCATTTGTTCTTTGTTCCTCTGTTTTTACTTTCCTTCTGTCTTTTCTATGAATCAAGCATTTCTTTTTACCTTAGTATTGCATTTTATCTTTCATTTTGATATTTTATCAAAATGTATATTGATGTTTAACTCCTAGAAGTTACAATATGCATACCTGGGTTATCAATTCACTGACAAATAATTCCCATCCCTCATGAACAATATAAGAACCTTATAATCACTCTATACTTTCATTTATTCCACTCTTGACCTTTGTATTCTTGTTAACCTATGTTGATTTTTATGTCCCTAGACTCTTCCATAAATCAGAAATAAATCCCTACTTCGTTTGAAGTCATTATACATTTGGGATCTATTTGTTACTCCAGCCCAGTCTAGCATACTTATCAAATATGACTATCAAAATATATCCTGATTCTGACCAAGCCTCACTTTCTCCACCTCGACCACTTCGGTCTAATACACTGTCATCTCTTGTCTGCAATTCTACACTAGCATTCTAGATGATGTCCTGCTTCCACTCCATCCATTCCTTTAGTCTATTGTTCTAATATTTAAATTTTTTTTAATGTTTATTTATTTTTGAGAGGGAGAGAGACAGAGTGTGAGCAGAGGAGGGGCAAAGAGAGAGGAAGACACAGAATCTGAAGCAGGCTCCAGGCTCCGAGCTGTCAGCACAGAGCCCGACGTGGGGATAGAACTCACAAACCATGAGATCATGACCTGAGCCGAAGTCGGATGCTTAACCGACTGAGCCACCCAGGCACCCCTGTTCTAATATTTTAAATCAGTAAATCAAATTGTGTCATACATATTCCCTACCCATTACTTAAAACCCTCTAGTAGCTCTCCATAACACTTAGGAATTCAGGAATCCCTGAATCCTCACTGTCAGGGATTAAATTAAAAACATTGAATAAGTAATCCAGTGGCCCCAAACAGCCCACTAATGAATCGATCCTTAGGGAAGGATCAGGGCATCTGCCAAGGAAAGGAGATAATAAGGGGTTCTGAGTAGCAGCTATTTACTCAGTAGTGTGGAAGTGTTTCATTGGTTAAATACTAAGATTGGTTGCACCAGTGCAAACATGCAGAATTTAGCATAACTTACTAGGTCCTGTATGTTCTAGCCCCAGATTTCCTCTTCAGCCTCATATTCTACCCACTTTTTTTCTCTCTCTCCCTATAATCTGGCTATATCGGTTTTCTTAGTAGACATGTAAAACACACATCACCTTAGGGATTTTTGTACTTGCTTTTCCCTTTACTGGGAGGTTTACATTGTACACTGCCTCGTTTTATAAGTTCTGTGCTCAAAGGTCACCTCCTCAGAGAGAACTCCTTTGACCATCTTATTTTTAGGAGCATCTCTTTCACTCTCTATCCCCTTATGCTGCTTTATTTTTCTTCATAGCCCTTACCACCTCGTGATATTACCTAACATCCTGTTTGTTTTAGCTGCCTCTTTTACTAAATTGTAAAGTCAGAGACTTGGTATGTCTGGAATACCAAGAAATCACTGGCACCTATAATAGTTCCTTCTGATCACCTGAGGTCATACTTCAAGAATGAGCTGATGACTAATAGGTTATGTTGGTAATAGACATAATGTTTTATCAGTGTAGGAGAGGGTGATTCTTTGAAGACAAAATTTTGTCTTTAAACACAAAAGGCAAAGGCAAGGCATAGTGAAAAAGCCCAGAGTCACAAAGACTGCCTGTGAAATCAGGAATTAAGATCCAAAGCCAAGACAGTTGTGAAGTAGCTGCTGTCACAAACATAGTTTTTTTTTTTAATTCAATAGAAAACATTTGGAAGCTCCTAGGTACTCTTCTGAAATAACCTTTTAAAAATTGTGTTGATGATGAAGAGATAAAAGTATTCATAACTAACGGAGACAATAGAGTATATAGGGTTGCAAAATCATAGATATAGAATGAAATTTCCTATCATACATCCAACACAGACATTTTTATCTGTGCCCTTTGAAAATGTCTTACCCTGGTATTAATTTTAGAACAGAATAAAACTGGGACTCAATATATTAAGTTGGAGACATTTAAACATAACATGGTAGAACTTTGTAAATTTGCTAAACAATTTCCCCAGCTTGCTAATATATACTCCTACTTCCCCCAAGAAAGTACTCCACGATTTTAAAAAGAAGTGAACACTTTACAATTCATTAACATGAACTAATAATGAAAATTAACAATGTATTCCCAGTTTAGATACATCTTGTAGAAGGCTGCTAGTATAATAATGTAAGATATTAAGTAGGCAGTATCGATTATCAAAATAAAATTGTCCAGTGTTTTTAGGTCGTAGCCATTGTGTATCTGTATCTAAACAGTTTAAGAAGATTAATCATTAAGATTTATGACAAAGTTGATTCACTTACAAGTGTTGGGTGTTTTTTTCTGGTATCTCTACTAAATTTATAATCAATTTATTTGAAGGTGTATACAATTGTTTTTAAAAAGCATGTTACCAGAGTATCAAGCAGCATGGCTTCAAAAATAATATCAAAGTTTGTGCTTTCAATACCATGATTATTTGAGGAAATATCACAGAAAAAAAATGTAATATACATAGAGAAAATTGCTTACATTTTTGGAAAAGTAAGCATTTTCCCATTTCAGAAACATCTAATATTCAAAACTTGGGTAGAAACAAAGAACAAAGAATGTCTGCAATTTAGCTCAGGCCATGAACAGGGGTTGGGAATGCAGTGGCCAAGGAGCATTATCCATGGAGCCGACATGTTGAGCAAAAAGATGGAGTGCAAAGCTATTCCAAGAACGAGATCTCTCCCAAAGAATCCAGTCAGTGTCTCACATCCAATAAGAGACACTCCACAACCACCCAGTATTTGTACAACTATTTCCCCCCAAAATAGGGGGACTGTACCCCTAAATATTTCACTTTATTTTCCCTCAAATATTCTGATTTATTTTATTATGCAATTTTATTGCACATTTATGAAAAGGAAAATGAAATGATGAAAAATAGATACATGCACCAAAATCATTAAGAGGTTATTCCTGATTTATACGTGTGTGTGTACTTCTTTGTACTTTTCCAATATTTTGCAAATACTTTATATTAAATGAATGTTATTTCAAACAAGTGACGTAGTTGAAGATCCACAATACGAAGGCAATCGAATGCTTTTGAAAACAACTGGACATTCATTTAGAATATTTTTTCTGAGTCTTTCACTCTCATCTGACTTGCAATTTTGAGGAAAGTATCATGAAAATTTGGAAAAAATTATTTTTATTATTTTATGTAAATTTTTCAAATATAAATTTATCTTCTCTCTAAGAAACTTCCTTTACTTTTTTCCCTTTATCGCCACTCTGGTTCATTTTCTTCAAATCTTTGAATCATATTGTTTTACTTAGTGCAGCATGTTGTGCACATTCCTGGAAATAACTGATGTATTTGTCTCATAAAGCGCTGTGTTTTTCTTCATGCAGGTGGCACTGTGCGTGTGCCAGGCATCCCTGGGTGGCCACCTTGCCTATTTCAATGCAAATTATGTAGGTATGAGAATAGAACTGCAGGCAATGTTATAACAACTCACATTAAATAATACACTGATGTCTAGAAACCAAGTGCAGAAGAAATTTTTCATTGTTTTGGGAATAAAGTTGGCATTAGCATGGGCAGAATGTCATTAATGGAGGTCATTAACTCACCATGCCATCTAGGCAATGTACATCAACAGATTAAGGATAAGTTCAGAAGATTAGTACGTTTATATAGCCAAGGCTCCAGACCACAACTGAGAAATTAACAGATCCACAGTGGATAGCAGTTTCCTTTTGCACCTTTCCTGCTCCAATTCATATCTTATAATGTGTTAGTGAAGTAAGTTCCCTTTTGCTGCAGTCGAGTCAAAGCTCTATAGCGTTTTCTTTTTAAAGTTCATCTAACCACTAGTGTCATTCATCTGTTCAGTTCTAGTGTCTCTCCTGCCCTTGTCCCCACAGCTTCCTGGTAGATTCTGACAGCATCTGAGCTGCATGTGAGATTTCCTCTTGAATGAATCAAAAAGTCATGTTACCTCCTCAAACGACTTTTGGTTGTTTTCTGTAACATTTCTGCTCATTAGACTCCTCCTTGACTTACAGTATAGCTGCTCGTTCAGTTTGGTGGTCAGAGTATTTCCCACCAGGCAATGGTAAAATCAAAAGTTATATGGAAAGCTGAGATTTCATTCATTTTTATAATTGCATCCTTTTTAAAGAGTAGAAAGAAAGCATGGACAGACATTGAAGCAATGATAAACATATGTATCTTTATACCTTACATGTTGGGAATTAAATCCCAAGTGTAATTTGTTATATGTCAATGATAAGATAAATGAAAATAGATATTAAAATAAAGCTAGGTAGGAAACCAATTTGACAATAAATTTCATATATTAAAAAAAAAGAAATTACCATAAAAAAATAAAGCTAGGTAGATTAAATACATTCCTGAGTAAGAAATATCCTTTTGTTAGAAAATCTATTTTTCCACACAGACCTAGATTTGTTTGATCCACTTTTGCAAGTTTATTGATTGATTGATTGATTGATTGATTGATTTTGAGAGAGTGAGAGAGCGAGGGAGCGTCAGGGAGAGAGAGGGAGAGAGACAATCCCACGCAGGCTCCACGGCCAGCATGGAGCCCAACTCAGGACTCGATCCCACAAACCAAGAGATCATGACCTGAGTCAAAACCAAGAGTCAGATGCTTAACCAACTGAGCACCCAGGCGCCCCACAGTTTTGCAGTTTTCACGAACACCTGTGAGCTACTGACATTGATTAGACTGCTGATAACTGGTTTGTCTCTTGAGAAAGTGAGGCTACTAATTGATTAGCTTTTACACTGCGTTTGTGTTTTCTTTTCTTCCAAATTTTTCTGCATTGTTTCTAAATGATTTCTAGTTTCCAAAATGTGAAGCTTAAAAATGGACAAGCTGCTGTGATTTCTTGGTATGACAAAATTTCTATTTTCCTCTCACGTTTCAGTGATCTATATGTGACTCCTTGAAAAAGATAATAGGATGTTTGTTGGCCAAGAAAGCTAACTGGATAAATAGAAGATACTAGCACAAAATTATGAGAAATTTGAATTTCAAATCACTTAAACTTTAGTGGTGACAGTACCATCAAAGAAGAGGTTTTTAAGGCAAGGAGTTAAAACTGACATTTTATGTGTAAAACACTTTTTCTCAGTTGGGAGACTCGGAAACAAGACTTGTCCTGTATACTATATGATGACGCATAGGGCTTGGGGAAAATAATCAGTTCTTTTTTCTCAGTTCTATAGAAATTCTCTTATCTTGATCTTAATTATGAATTAATTGCATGTATTCCATGTTTTAGTTACATACTAGACTAATGACTAATGATGATCTTAAGGATTTTTCTAACTTTTTGTAAGCTTCATAAGAATCTTTTTCCTAGAAACCTGTTGCCAATATTTAGTGTAATTTGTACTTTGGAAAGTTTCCTTAGACTGAAAAGGTTAAACTTCATTATTTTCTAAACCTAACTTTCCATCCTCTAAAGATGTATGTGTAAGTGTTAAGAACAGAATGTCTGATTGTTGCTTTTTAAACATATACTGCATAGAGAGAGAAAATTTCAAAGTGCCATGCCAGTTATACAAATGACTAATCCCTCATTCAGAAATTGGATTAAGCCAGTTTTGTATGTACACTCTAGGCAGTCAGGGCAGTTACAAAGAATTAAAAGAGAACCTCTATGGGAGTCATATAAATGAAATATAATGGACAGCTGCAATTAGGTGTTTCATGGGATAGTTACTATGAATCACCATCATGCCCAAATGGCTGGCATCTCTAACCATGTTACTTATAAGCAGTTCCTGATGACTTGACCTGCTTTGTGTCAACACAATGATATATATTCCCCTTGAGCTTCACTTTCCAAAATGTGCCTCCTGTACACCATATCCCCCCCTCACCTATTTCCATTTCAACATCTAGCATATTTCCCTGAAGGCAACATGAAACTTGGCCATAACTAATTGCTAAAACTAATACATAGTGGCAGCAAAAAGTCATTAGCTGGTGCAAATTTGGCTGGGGATCTGCAGTGTTGGTTATAATCCACACCTTGGTTACGACATGAATTCTGTTAAGCATGAGAGAAGCCAAAAATCATCAACTGGAGGGGCTAGTCCCATAAGCAAAGGGCAAGTCGATGTGATTGATACAAACTACCCTTCCCTCTCTAACCCTGTACCTATTTAGAAAGTCCTTTGTTTAATCCTGTATTGCCCAAGGCTACAGGCAGTAGATCAAGTTTAATAAGGAGCCCACTTTCAATTTGTAATGCCCTCTTTATACAGCAAAATAGTATCAGAGAAAGAACTCTAGGCAGAAGGTCAGGAAACCTAGGACCAATCCAGGGCATTTCAAGCCCACAAGCTTTTAGTGAGTGCTGACCATATGAAGATACATGTGTTCATGAAGGCTGGCTGTGGTAAGACATGTCCTTTAACCACGAGGAGCTTCCACCAATCAATAGGAAACTGATTAAATTTTATTTTCATTTGATAACATTTATTTCCTAAATTTAAGGAAAATTAGGGAACATGGCAGGGAGGAATGAGAGAACAAAGGAAGGAATTAATTAATATGACATTTCTTCTGCTATGTCTCTTCTTCAATCCTTTTCCCCCAAGCTTCTCAGGAAAGAGCTAAACTGTGGGCAAAATTAGCAGCTGCTTCCATGGTGTGATTTAAAAGGACATTAAAAAAAGAAAACAAAATTCTACAAACCAAAAATCTCTCTCTTCCATTGGTCTGCCACAGATTCTTTATGTTAGTATCAAGTAATAATAATAATAATAATAATAATAATAATGAAATTAAGGAACTATAGGGGCTTTATTAAAATACTTAACTGATCTCTGTGAGGCACAGTTCATTATAAAATTATCAAACTCTTATGTAAGCCTGTAAGAGATTGGGCAAATAGCCTTGCAAAGCGACTAAAGGAAAGTGGACAGACGATATTGATAGCAGAGAGGGATTTGGGGAGATGGTACCTGAATGGGAAAATCTGGATAGAGTTACTCAGTAAGGGAACTAGACCATCAATAGAACCTGAGGAACCTGAGATTCTTGGCCGTAAAATGCCAGAATTTAAGAGGAATTATGAGCAAATGGATGAGGAAACTTGTCATCATATTACTATTTCATGAAATTCCTTAAAGCCAATCCTCCCATAAATGTTCACTTCAGGGAAATAGCTCCATTCTTTAAAATCTCCCATGTATGATTGTAAAACTTTCCATAAGATTCTATGATAAAGTGATATTCTCATGTAGCAGTTTGATTTTTTTCAAGGACTCATTCATCCATTCATTCAGCAACTTATTTGTATTAAGTGCCTAATATGGCTTTGCCATATTCTGAGATAAAATAGTAAACAATAAAAAGAAAGCTGCTTCCCACATGGAGTTTATGGTCTAGTGGAGACAAACTAGTAAACAGGATAATAAAAGAGTAAAACCAAGATATGGAGATGAAACCTCATGTGCTGAGAGACTACAGAGGTGGAGCACCAGATCAATTGCAGAAGAGACCAAAAGGCTTCCCAAGAGTGGTTGCATGTCAGTTAAGTGCTGAAAAGGTGTAAAAAAGCAAAAGGGAGAGCTAAAGATAGTCAAGTATTCTGGGCAGAGAAAACAGTATGTGTGGAGACGAACAACAAGAGAAAGCACAGCACAGTTAGTGAAGGAAGTCACTTTGTCTTGAGGGCAGAGTTTGAGGTGTAGGGGGTTCAGAGATGACACTAGCTTGGAGGATGGGTTCCAGAACATGAAGAGCCTCACAAGCCATGCTAAGCAGGGGGGTTGGACTTTAAAGAGCATTGGGGAGCCAGTGAAGGATCCCAAGCAAGTAAGTAGCATAATTTTTTAGAAAGCAATTCTGGAAGCGTGGAGACCTGGATGTAGCAGGGTATGGAATCAGGCTGATATATAACAAGAACTCAATAAATACATCTAGAATTAATGCAATCATGAGCAAACAAATAAATGATATAAGCAAAAGAAGTCCACCTTAGAGAAGGTGAGCAGACAGGTGCAGCAGCATTAAGGGAAGCTACTTCTACAAAAATTGAAAGAGTAAAAGAAAATAAGAAAATAGAATGACAATAACAGGCTTATAGGTGATAGGTGTGTGTGTTCTGTAAGCAATAGGAAGAGTTCAACATGCTTGGGGGCTGAAAATAAGACTTCAGGATCACAGTCAGGAGAAAAGAGAGGGGACACCCTTGAACAAGATGGAGAAAATTTCTTCCTCTGAGATTTGAAGAGAACAGTAGAATTTGTGAGGGGACAAATATGGGAGGAGGGGTGACAGGAGTGTGCATTTTCATGACTTCTGTTTTTTCTAGGAAGCAAAAGAGAAAGTCACTGATTAAACATGAAAGGCCTAGAGCAACACAGTATGAGAAAAGGGGTAAGATTGGCAGTATGTGCTTCAGGAAAACAATGTTGCTTAGAATAGTGAAGAAAAGTATTGCCAAGGGGAATGTGGGTTCAATTAGGGTTGGAAACCAATTTCTAACTGTTGATCCTCTCAGAAAAAGACAGATCTGGAAGACACCAAACTTTTCGAGGCTATCCATGGGAGAAGTTCAAAAGACATAGTCCTGGGGACAAGCTAGGCTATTCAAAATATTGGATAATCAGTTTAAACATAGCAACCCACACAGATTACCTTGAAGCTAGCCGATGAGGTTGGGAAGAATAAGCTAAGATGCCAACACTGGAAATGGGGCAAACACAGATGGAATGAGGAGGCAAAGGGTCAGAGTCTGAGCAGTGCAGAAGAGAACAAAGCCTGTGGGCAGTAGAGGCTTGATTCAGGAGAATGCATCTTGTAAACACAATTATTTGGCTGGTATGTTCATTTTGCCTATGGTTAGGTGAGTTCCACCTAAGTCCAGACAGGACATTTACAAGGGTATGTGTGGATTCAGGATGCTTGATTTTTTCTAGCAATCTCCCTGAGCCTGGAATAGGAACAAAGAAATCAAGGAGTTGAAAAAACTCAAGATTTGGTTTTAGTTGGACAGGAATGTTGGAAAATCAACCAACACAATGATCTAGGCAAGATTTAAAAAAAAAAATGTAGTGTTGGCAGGAGTCTGCTGATAGACCAAAGAATGGGAGACTGAATGGCTGTGGAATGAGTAGAAGAAAGGGAGTGAAAAGGGTGCTTGTATCTACTGAAAAGGCAATCCCATGTCCCAAAACAGTTTTTCAAATCAAATCTGGAAATGAGTAATATGTAAACTGCAATTGAAGATTTTGCTGTACATGAGCAGTTAGAATAATGAAGGTAGAAAAAGCAAATATGACGCTGTGTCCCATATTCAGTTCATACTTCGCAGTTCATCAGAAAAGAATGTTAAGCTATGAAAAAGATAAAATTATGTGTATTTTCAGTGAGCATCCAGAAGAGTATGTCTAGAGCAGAAAGTAAGTAAGTTTCACAAATAAAACAGAGACGTCTCAATAAGGCCCTTCTACATGAATGACTGCCCTTTGTCACTAGCCCCTGAGGCACTACAAACCTGAGATGCAAATCACAAATTAACTATCATTTTCATGGTACTTTGCTGTCTACAACTCACTTTGTCTTCTACCATGTTCAGTGATCCTCAGGGTAACCCTGTGAGAAAGACACAGTGGCGCCTCCTTCCCCATGATAAAGAAGTAGAAACTAGCACTAGCAGATCCCTTAAGAAGATGTTCTTCTGGCCCAAACTTCCTCTTCCATAATGTCACACAGTATGAGTAAGACAAGCTTTACATCTGCATATCAAGATGGAGGAAAAAAAAAGATTTCCTGCCAGGCAGGAACATCAACTGCTAAACTTCAGACCTTGCGTGAATAAGTGGTAAGAATAATAGTTTTGGTTTCCTGGTGTCATACATGAATACATCTATAGTATTTAATAAGTTATGAAATTACATTGCTATTATGAGGAAATGTTATCTCTTTTATCACTCGATAATTTGTGTAAGCATAAGTCTATAGACTTGGCAGATTTCATAATGACCCCTATGCCCACGACTAAGGCTCAATTGCTGTTTATTACTTACAAGAGATTCCTTGCTGCTTTTCTATTACATCATTTAAAATATTGATCTCAAGTCATTACCCATACGATCATGAATCAAGCTTTTTATGTTTACATGCTGCCACTGAAGCCACTGATCCAACAGTATCATAATATGAAATTTAAAATGTTACAACTCCCTAAGGAAATGTGCTGAAACCAGTTGGACGTACTTTGAATTATTTGTTTGGTTAATTATCAGTGGTTCAAAGTGAGCCACTGTAAAAGGTTTCTCAGTAAATTGCTTTCAAAGCCTTGGGCAGTTTGTAGGCATTATACTTCTCTTACATGCCACACAAGTTTCTCTTTGTTTATTGCCCTGTGTGTTACACGTATTCTAGCACTTTTCACTAATGGTTTGTATGAAGCCCTGGTTCATTATTGGACTGCCCTGATAACTTAAATAGTCCTCCAGTCCTCTCAGAAGGGGTTTGAATTTGAATGCAAGACCTTTACCATCATGATAAACATACCCATCAGGTCACCATGGATGAAGAAGTTAAACATGCAAGTCTCCAAGTCCTTATTACCCAATAGCTTTCTTAAAGCTTCCAGGGCCAGACTGACATTACCACATCACATGACTGTTGCATCCCTTATTATCTTACTATCTTCTCTTAATATCTGTGGCAATTAAGATCTTATCCAGTGTGTCTGGAGGAAAGGTGACCTGGATGAGAGTTCCGAAGATGTTATCTGATGCAGGCAGTGAAGCTCTAATGAAAATCCTGAGGAAAGCATACTATTGACCAAAAGATATTAAGTCTTTGTTCTAGGGAGAAGATGAGATTGTTTGGATTTTTATTTCATGTTTTGTTTTTAATGTATGCGAGGTGATTTGTGCCATGTCAGCTCGTCTATGCTGGAGCTATGATTTTCAGAATTCCTTTTAAAGTTCCAAGTCCCTGTGAACCACGAGAGATATTTAGGGTGATAGCTGAAAGGTGGAAAGAAGAAGCAGCTGTATCCTTTTACACCACGAAGGTCAACATCAGACACGGGGTGTCATTTCAACTGTGGTGTGTTGTTTTCTGCCCGGCTGACTCACCCAGTCTAAGTGGATCTCAGCCAGCCTGCAGCAACTCCAACCACCACCGGCTCTCCTCCTGCAGCTTCCCCCGACCCTAGGGTGTGTGCAGCTCCTGTGGCCACAATAGCACTCTCTCTCCATCTAGTTTCTCTGACTGTTAGGCCAGCTCCATGAGCTGGGCTCCATGAGCCGGGCTCCATGAGCTCCATGATTTGGGCTCCACCATGAAGGACGCTAGTAGTCTCACTCAAGTCACCAGCAGCGCTGATGTCGAGGCTTGGTGGTGGCAAGAAACCTACATGGGATCCAGCTTCCCTCGTGGCTACAAATTTGTCCTGACCCTCACCGATTTCACCATCTTTCCTCCTTGCTGGCCTGCCCTGCTGACCTCAGGCCCAGCATCCAATGTAGAAAAACAGCTTATATAAACTCTTTGACAAGTTCCTACAAATGTGTACAGTCAAATCCCTATGATAAACCCCCAAGTCTTTGTTACTCCTAGTGGCTCTGTTTCTCTGATCTAAACTTGACTAATAAAATATGCATATCTGGTGCACTCAGGACAATAATTTCTACCAAAATATGCTTCAACAACCTAGCTCATGTGACCCAGTAAAATTTGGAGTAGTCAAGGAGAAAATTCCACATTTATTGTTTTAAATTGATATTTTGAAGTTTATATCCTTTCAAATAATTTTATTTTAAAAAAGTTTTTCATTGGCAAACTATAAACAATATAAAATTATTGGAAACTTAAGATTACCTCCAGTACACCATTCTAAAAGCCACATTCATGCAAAAATTAATTCAGTCATAAGAGAATGATGTTCTTAATTAGTACATGGATGAGTTTTGCAATCCAAACCATTGAAAAAAATTCCTAATTATGACTTCATAAAGAATTAATTCTTCTTATATTGGGGAAAATAAGAGAATTCATTAAAGTCATTCCAAGCACTGGAAGACTATTTAAGTTGTCAGGGCAATATCTCGTACTGAAGACACTTCCTGTAGATAAGTGAAACCAGCAACAGAGCTAATAAAATTATTTATGAATATGGATGTTCTCCCCAATACATTTTCCCATACAAGCTACTAATTTCATTTACATCACATATTTAGTTCCCTTCTACTTTTCACTACCTCACAAAGGAAGGAATGTCCTGGTGTAAATTCACAGGAAGACATGTTCATAATTGCTAGAATCTTTCCAAGTTTAAAAGGCAAACCTGAAAGTTTGATATGTCTTCCATAATTCTAGTTTTGTTTCTGTCCCCATATTACTTGAATATGTAGAATCAACGGGACATTTAACGTCTGAGTCATTCAGTGCTCCCTAGTAATTCAAGTGTGCGCGAGGCATGTTTGCTGTTGCTACAAGAGATTCAACGACCATAAAGATCCAACCCCTGCCTGAAATTCAGTAAAATGCATAAGAAGGATGTTGGCCTATGTCAAGACTTCAGAGAGAACTTACTCTAAAGAAGGAAATGGAAAGAAAGCACAAAGGATGTTGATATCTTGCTCTTATGAAAGAACTAATGTTTTCTTTAAGCTTATTTATTTATTTATTTATTTATTTATTTATTTATTTATTTTGAGGGAGAGAGAGCACATGTGAGTTGGGAGGGGCAGAGAGAGGCTGAGAGAGAGAGAGAGAGAGAGAGAATTCCAAGCAGGTTCTGCACTGACAGCACAAGGCTCGAACCCACAAACCGTGAGATCATTACCTGAACTGAAATCAAGAATCGGATCCACCCAGGTATCCCTACTCTTGTGAAAGAAGTAAAGGAGCAGAAGAGAAATGGATGTTAAAGGAAAGAGTCCACAGGACGGGATGCTGTGTGTACCTAAAAATTGTACTACTTATGTGTATGTTACCTAGAAACTGTATGGACAGCTCTGGTGTCCACAAAAGCTGCGTGTGTTTTTATGTAAACCCCTCAACTAAAGCCTCTATGTAACCTTCAGTAAAGCCTGTATTTGTGGCAAATATTGTATTCAAGTGGACTCTACTGGAGAAAACTTGCAAAGGTATTTATTTCCCATTGGATCACATAAAGTCTATTCTAAATAAGTAGGTCTATTCTAAATAAGTCTAACTTTTTTTTTAACACAAGGAGTGCTAGTTCTATGTAATGTTTGGATTAAAATTTTAGATTAATGCACAGACTAACACAAGTCCTCCAGTGACCACAACAGAAGCAGAGTTCAAGGGACACTGGCCTTTGTAAAAAGATCAAAATATTTCAGTAGGGGGACAAAGGAACACATTTCAGAAGAGGTGGCTCCTCTTGGAAGGTAAATGAAATTTCAAAATGTAAAAATAGAACTACAGATATTGGCAGCAAAAGAAGAAAGGCACTGAAGTAAAAAAATTCAGAATCTGTTTTAAAAATGCATGAGAGCCTCTAAAGCATAATATATACATAGAGGGGAACAATAAGAGATAGATCTGGGCAGCAGGTGCAGCATGTTTTGGACAAGAGAGCCCTGAATGCCAAACTAAATAGATTTTTTTTAACCATATTTTATTGGAATAAGTATCCTGAGAAAGCACCTCCAAAGAGAGCATTATGGAGAAAACTCCCGATTTGGAAGATTTATCTAGCAATAGTGTGTGAGTTGAAGCAGACAGTGTAAAGGCAAGAGTCGTGGGGACCACTTCAAAGACAACATGACAGAGCAAAAATAATGAGGAGCCAGAAATTCACCCTAAGTATGAAGTACAACTATTTTATTATAAAAGTGGGGAAGGTTAGAAAAAGGAACAAAGGTTTAGGTACATGTTCATATTAATTTCATAAAATAGAAAGTAAGGTCATTTTTTAGAAGAATGAAGGATTTTGAGGTTACAATTTTTCCTACTTGTTTCTGCTGAAGTACAGTTGACACACAATGTTATGTTAGTTTCAGGAGTGCAACACAGTGATTCGACAAGTCTATACGTTATTCTAAGTTCGCCACAAGTGTCACTACCATCTGTCACCATACAACACTATTAGAGTACCATTGACTCTATTTCCTATGCTGTACCCTTTATCCCCATGACTGGTTCATTTCATAACTGGAATCCTGTATCTCCCACTTCCCTTCAGCCACTTTGATCCTCCCCCCACCTCCGTGCCCCTGGCAACCATCAGTTTATTCTCTATATTTATGGGTTTGTTTCTACTTCTTATTTTGTTTGTTTATTCGTCTGTTTTGGTTTTGGATTCCATATATAAGGGAAATCATATTTTTTTTTGTCTTTCTCCATCTGACTTATTTCACTTAGCCTAATAGTCTCTAGGTCCATCCATGTTGTCACAAATGGCAAGATTTTGAGGTTACAACTTAAGGAAAGTAGAAAAGGTTGATGAATCAGTGTCTATGGTAGCATTTGTCCGCCATCCTCATAGTTCCAGTAACTGTCCTGTCTGCTGTGCTTCATCCATGTCTTCCCACTGGAACTGCCCAGATATTCTACCACAAATATGCCTCCTAGGCCATAGCTGACTAGCCCAGACATGGGCATCTGACTCAAGAATAACCAACCAGAGCATCCATCTAGAATTTCTGGCACTGGGCCTTAAAGTCAGTGTCTTTCTAGTAATCCAGGTTTTATGACAGAAATCAGAATGCCACGCCCTATTGTCCCTTCTTTGTTTTTCCCATGTTTCCTACCATATGTTTCCCATGTTTCCTTCCCATGTTTCCTACAGAGAAGATGTGATCTGCACCAAAAAAAATAAGTAGATTTGTAAAGAAGACAATAAACACATGATGGAGAGAAATGGAATGTAATCCCCAGGTTCCAGGTGTTACTGAAGACCTGTCCTATTCCCATCCTTTTATTCTCTGAGACATCCCAGATTTTAACAAATTCTTCCAATTGCTTAAGCTAGTTCAAGCTGGTTTTCTGACACTTGTGATAAAAAGGTTATAAGTAATAAAAATCGTTTCAGTGGAGAAAGCAACAGAGGTGACTAGGGCGACATCTAAACATTACCAGACGTCGCCAAGTCACAGAATCCAAATGAAATTGGGGAAGACAAATGGTAACAGTATTCATCTGGTTGGTATGCAAGTTACTACAGAAGCATTCTGAAACCCAGGGATAGATGAGGAGAAGGTAGGCTGTTGAACTGATCAAAATTTGTGATTTTAATTGTAAAAGAACTCATTGGAAGGGCAACATGACACAAGGTTAGTGATACTGACAAACGTGATTGAAACTCAGGGTAAAGTGTCTCTCAAAGGGAATGATGAAATCCATTAGTGATATCTGCTCTGACCACAGGAATAGGAGGCACAAATACGATTTTTAATACATTCCCTTTCTTTCTCCTCTTCAGGATCTAAATTTATACACCATCACTCTTTCAGGAAAACCAAATTAATAGAACTGTCCAAATGAAGATTATGGCAAAGAAACTAACCCAAAATCACTGAACAAAATTAAGAGGTTTCTTTGTTTTTGTTTTACAAAAACAAAAAAACAAAAACAGATGTCCAGAGGACAAAATCAGGTGATATATCTAAGCGATAAACACGGATAAGATACTAAAAGAAATAGTCACACAAAGAAATGAAAAGTTTGCCCTTGATGTTACAGGAATTAAAAATAGGCTAAAAAGAGATTCATGTATATATTGTATACAATTTACATATTCTAAAATAAAATAGTCACTGAAAATGCCAAAGTTTTATAGTTTCCCTTTCTATGTTTCCTGTTCTGTGAGTATGACTTTGAAGTGAGAGCAATTATCATTGGTGTCCCAATCAGATCCCCCCACATATATTATTTCAATACCTGCTGTCGCAACTTGCAACTGCTTACACATGTGTCTTGTTGCCTTTATATTTTATCTGGCTACCAAAGCCACTTAAAATTTAAGAGTTAACGGCCCCTAGGAGCATCCCTCAACCAATGACAGAAGGGAGTTTGGTGTACAAATATTCTAGCTTGCTCTCCCCACCTGGTGGTAACTCTGAAAGACACCCATGTTTTCTCAGTGAAAGCAAAATGTGGTTGTGCCCAGTAGTAAGCTGCTTGCTAACGAATTTGTTAATGGCTGCCTTTCCTTCCCTATTTCACTTTCCTTCTCTCTACTGACATTTCCTGAAATTATCTCTCAAGTAAGTAATTTGAACTTGAATGCCTGTTTCAGGATTTGCTTCTGGGGTTATGCAAACTACCAAAAAAATTCAGGGTAGAATCAGGAGAGTAGTGTTGAATCATCACTCAGACACCTCTTTTCTGACAGTTCGAGATTTGAAGAGTTTTATTCTCTGGGCTAAGGGAGTGTCAGTTCTTTAATTTTTGGTAGTTGAAAGGTATGTAAGGTCTTTGCAATATTAAGGATTATATAAAATTGAACAAGATATGAGGAGAGGGTTAATATATTATTAATAAAGATTTTTCTTAAATCTGTAAATGCAGGTTCCTGATCATTGCAGTGAAAGTACCTCTATGCTAAGTGACACGCTGTTTTGGTATGCTGCATAAAAGCTATAAACATTGCATAAGAGCTATAAGCAATATAATATCATAACGTTGGGTTATACAGCTGCCCCTTGAACAACATGGGCTTGAACTGTATGGGTCCACTTATGCACTCATCTTTTTTTCACTAACACATGGCACAGGGGTGCTTGGGTGGCTCAGTCGTTGAGCAACCAACTATGACTCAGGTCATGATCTCACGGTTCCTGGGCTTAAGCCCTGTGTGTGTGTCTGGTGGGGGGCTGGAGTGGCTCTGTACTGACAGCTGGGAGCCTGTAGCCTGCTTCGAATTCGCGTTTCCCTCTCTCTTTGCCCCTCCCCAACTTGCGCTCTGTCTCTCTTTCTCTCTCCCTCAAAAATAAATAAATCATTAAAAAAATTAAGACAGTAAGTGCAGTAAATGTATTTTCTCTTTATGATATTCTTAAAACAATTTCTTTTCTCTAGCTTACTTTAAGAATATAGTACATAACACATATAACATATAAAATATATTTTAATCAACAGTTTATGTTATCAGTAACGCTTGCAGTCAACAGCAGGCTACTAGTAGTTAAGTGTTTGAGAAGTCAAAAGCTAATACCCAATTTTCAATTGTGTGGGTGCTGCCGTCCCTAACCCCCAAACCACCTGGCATTAAAGTGGTGACTGTATTAATTTGTAAGGATTCAGGAAGTAGCTAAGAAAATGTACTAATGCAAGTTGTTACGAAAACTCCCAAAACTGAATGGTTTCACACAACTAAAATTTAATTCCACACTCTTAATGTCCCACGGAAGCGTCCGAGGTCCAGGCTAGCTGGAGAGCCTTCTCCCCGCAGTCAGCCTGGAACTCGGGTTCTACTAAGGTCACCCCAGGGGTCTTCTCCACTCCAGCCAGCCAGAAATGGAACAGGGCAGGAGTGAATCCTGGGAGAGTTGGCAGGCCTAGAGGAGTGTTTTCTTTCTGTTGTTCCGTTAACTGTGCCTCAGTCACATGACTGCTCTTAACCGCAGAGCAGGTGGAGCAGGGAAGCACCCCCCCCCCCGTGGGAAAATGGGCAGATAGTTCCCAAACACAGCTCTGCGCTCAGAAGAGAGAATACTCATTTTTGGCATATAGCCATCTCTTCCACCACAAATATTTCTTTTCCTTATGCAAAATAAATATGCTAGAAAAAATTGATGTAAACAAATCATAACTGAATGTTAAGTACATCAAACCATTTTCAAGAATTAGGGGGACATGTATGAATAATCAAAAATTCATATTCTTATTAAAATAATCCTTATCTAGGTATTAAAATTTATCTCCTTAAAACTTCTGCCAAAACCTTACTTAAGAGCTCAAAACAATAAAAATATTTTCTAAATTTTCAAAAAAAAAACTTACTTAAGAGTTCAAGTCTCTATAACGGAAAGTGCTAATATTTCAATCACTTTAAAAAAATAATCCATAATTGAAATATTTCATGTATTTATGTTGGTCTTCTCCTATACCACTTACTTAAAACTCAGGTTTTAATCTAAGAAATTCCTTCATTATTTCTGCCATGTATTTGTATTTTCTTCCTGGGAAATATTAAGAGTATTTTGGAGCTGCCCCCCTTTTCTCTGAATAAAACTGTTTTTATTTTCTCTGACCCAAGGAGATAAATGCAAGGAGGCAGAGATTATAGAAAACTTAAAGATCAAAATTTAGAGTCAGATAAGTATATGGTCACACTACCAGAAGCTGGGAGAAATGGTTTATAAAACCAAGTTATGAAAAAACTGTTATGTGGCACAAAAACAGACACATAGACCAATGGAACAGAATAGAAACCCCAGAACTAGACCCACAAACGTATGGCCAACTCATCTTTGACAAAGCAGGAAAGAACATCCAATGGAAAAAAGACAGCCTCTTTAACAAATGGTGCTGGGAGAACTGGACAGCAACATGCAGAAGGTTGAAACTAGACCACTTTCTCACACCATTCACAAAAATAAACTCAAAATGGATAAAGGACCTAAATGTGAGACAAGAAACCATCAAAACCTTAGAGGAGAAAGCAGGAAAAGACCTCTCTGACCTCAGCCGTAGCAATCTCTTACTCGACACATCCCCAAAGGCAAGGGAATTAAAAGCAAAAGTGAATTACTGGGACCTTATGAAGATAAAAAGCTTCTGCACAGCAAAGGAAACAACCAACAAAACTAAAAGGCAACCAACGGAATGGGAAAAGATATTCGCAAATGACATATCGGACAAAGGGCTAGTATCCAAAATCTATAAAGAGCTCACCAAACTCCACACCCGAAAAACAAATAACCCAGTGAAGAAATGGGCAGAAAACATGAATAGACACTTCTCTAAAGAAGACATCCGGATGGCCAACAGGCACATGAAAAGATGTTCAGCGTCGCTCCTTATCAGGGAAATACAAATCAAAACCACACTCAGGTATCACCTCACGCCAGTCAGAGTGGCCAAAATGAACAAATCAGGAGACTATAGATGCTGGAGAGGATGTGGAGAAACGGGAACCCTCTTGCACTGTTGGTGGGAATGCAAATTGGTGCAGCCGCTCTGGAAAACAGTGTGGAGGTTCCTCAGAAAATTAAAAATAGACCTACCCTATGACCCAGCAATAGCACTGCTAGGAATTTATCCAAGGGATACAGGAGTACTGATGCATAGGGCCACTTGTACCCCAATGTTTATAGCAGCACTTTCAACAATAGCCAAATTATGGAAAGAGCCTAAATGTCCATCAACTGATGAATGGATAAAGAAATTGTGGTTTATATACACAATGGAATATTACGTGGCAATGAGAAAAAATGAAATATGGCCTTTTGTAGCAACGTGGATGGAACTGGAGAGTGTGATGCTAAGTGAAATAAGCCATACAGAGAAAGACAGATACCATATGGTTTCACTCTTAGGTGGATCCTGAGAAACTTAACAGGAACCCATGGGGGAGGGGAAGGAAAAAAAAAAAAAAGAGGTTAGAGTGGGAGAGAGCCAAAGCATAAGAGACTGTTAAAAACTGAGAACAAACTGAGGGTTGATGGGGGGTGGGAGGGAGGAGAGGGTGGGTGATGGGTATTAAGGAGGGCACCTTTTGGGATGAGCACTGGGTGTTGTATGGAAACTAATTTGTCAATAAATTTCATATATAAAAAAATAAATAAAAAATAAATAAAAAAATATGGAAAGAGTACAGAAACAAAAGTAAAACTAAGTAAAACATGAAAAAAAAACTGTTATGAAGTTCTCTGCTCTTTCCTGTGTAATAACCCGGTCTCTTAATTATTTATTTAGCAACAGTCATTTGCATTTACACGTTCATTACAAATACTCACATGTGGTCTGTTAAAAGCAAAAACTAAGTACAAAGCATATTGTTTGCATTTGTTTAAACGAAATCTAACATTTGAACTAATTCAGAACTAACTATATTTAGTTAACTTATATTTACAAAGCGGAGTTAAGCTGCATGCCTAGATGAAGTTAAGACATTTTACGTAGTATAGATTTTAAGGAAAGAAAACAGCTACAACACTGAATTCCTGACTGATATTATGATGCTTTTTAAAGAAAACAGCTATAACACTGAATTCCTGACTGATATTATGATGCTTTTAAGTCAATGCTATTGACTTGTGATCACTAACATCGATTGAATCCTGATGAAATATGCAACAGTTCCTTTCATTGCTTTATATTCTGTCTCATACTATTATTATCCCAAATTTACAGGTGAAAAGGCTGAGTTTAAAGAAGTTAAGCATCTTGCCCAAGATCACACCCATAGGAAGCAGGAAAGCTGAGAGATGAACACAGTTCTACTTGACTAGATCCTGTGCTCCTAAGTGTGATGCTCTGTGACCTCCACCAAAAGTCTATCACTGTTTCTTACTCAGTGTTCAGTACAGGTTTATAAACAAAGAACCAATTTAATCAAGATGAGCACAGACTAGCAAAAAAAAAAAATGTTAAAAACAGAAAGAAGATAACAAAAGAAAATTAGGCACTTACATATCAGTAATCCTACTTAATTTTTAACATGACAACTCTTGAAGATGAATACCTTTTCCCGTTTTATGTGAGACAAGAGAGAAGAATTTGGATGGCGTGCCCAGTAATACCACACCGCAAGACACACAGCCAAGACTCAGACCCAGGCCTTTTGGCTTTATATCACTACACCTACACCTGCTATTGCATTACAGAACCTTTTAATGGTCTTCTCATTGAATATTTTCTTTTGTTCCTTACCACATAAATTTACCTACACGTCAAATCTTACAATACATTAAATATGGTTTTTTATTTCCTTCTGAAGCAAATCCACCAATCCAGTTTAGCATTACTTTTCTAGCAGTGAATGGAGATGTTCATCGAAATCCAAGTCCATGTCTCTGGAATGATGGCTACTATCAATATGATCAAAAAAAAAAAAAGGGAGGGAGAAGGAGGCATGTACAACTCTGGAGGTTCATTTCTCCTGCTCTGATGTATAATAGAAATTGTCAGCCTGTTTTTAAGACGACAAGAATAAGAATATGAAAAATGAAACCTGGAACAGGAAGTAAATAAAATGATTGCAAAAACAGTAATAAGATCAGAGTTATGTAACTGGTCCTAAAAATGATTATATGTACACAGGCTTTGAGAAAAACGTACACTCAGAATGTAAGTTGGGGTGAATTAAGAGGAAACCAAACATTTCCTTAAGAGGAAAGTTTAAGGAAAGAGTAGGGATATAGTACAGATTGCCCAAGAGTGACAAGAAAAATATCAAGAAATATAATATTTGGGATGGGAGAATAGACAGAGGAAAATGTGTAGTTAAGAGGAGAACTTTCAGAAGATGTAGCACCCCAAATGACAGGAAACAGAGGCAAAATGAAAACGCTTCTTTAACTGAACGAGAGAGCTTAAAAACTGAGAATGAACATGATCATTGCAAGGAAACTTGCAAGAGAACTAACAAGTAAAAACTTAAATAGATCCAATTTTTACAAGAATGATGAAAAATCACAACACAGGAAATAACAACACTTTTTTAAAAAAGAGCAAATGAGATAGGTATTTTTTAGAGGCAATTATTGTTATTCTGACATTCCAATTTGAAGTTAGACATCTTTTTAAACACCAATTTTATATAGAAGTATTGTTAAAAAGACATAACTCTATAATGCAAACACATTTTTATCTTAATAGCTACATCATTGCTTAAAGTGATACCCCCATATAGAATGATGGACTCAAACTATGACAAAAGAGAGAAAAAACAGATAATAAGAATGAAGCCTCCCTTTTTAAGGCTGCATACAGCATTTCGTGTTGATGTACAAACATAAAACTTGTAAAAATGTATCTCTGGTAATACGTGCTTTGTCATTTTTCCAGACAATTGGGCAACAGAACTGTCATTTGATCCATGCTTAAGTTTTTGAGAGAACCAGAAACATAATGGGCTCCAGAACACCTTAAACCGCTGGCATCGTGCACACTTCCTGCCTCATTCTGTTGGACAACAGAGACAAAGTAAGCCCTGTAATTACATCCCAGCCTGATCTATGCTTGCAGTCATGTAATTAATACTTCCTCTGGAAAGCAATGGAATAATTTAAAGAGCAGATATTTTTCAACCATGGTCTGAAAAAAAAACTCCAAGAGGAGAATACATGTGCATTTCAGCTATGTACAGACACTGCTGGGATTCCATTTGCTAAGAGAAATTGTAACTAGATTCTCAGAGCTTTCATTGTACCAAGAGATGGAAATGATACTTCCTTCCTGCTAACAGCTATAGTGGGGGTAGAAGAAAGGGTGACTGGAGCCTATATTTATTCCATGAGGGTTTATGAAAATGGTAAACATAATCTCAGTTCCTGGCTACCTGAGCCACCTAGTGTGGTGCCAACCACATTTGTAGAGCCTCAGCCAGGAAATCGCTGCAGAAATCTGGCTCCAGAGGTTCGACTTTAACCTATGTGGTAGAAATAAGACACTGCGCTCCAGCAAATCTACACTGAATTCCCAAATCCATTCATAGTTTCTAACGTCAGGTTGTAGAGAGGCATTCACAATCATGAACGGAGATCCTACAAAATTTGGAGACACATAAAATTGTGTCGTAACCCAAATGTAGAGGACAGAGGAAGGATGAGAATGTCAACTAACAACATTTTCAGCAATTGTTCCAATTTTAGATACTTTGCCATTATTTTCTCTTAAATAATTTGCATATGTACTCAGTAAAAAAAAAAATTATATTTTCAAAGGCCCTAACCAAATTCAAAACAAACTTCATCTTTTCTACTTCTTTCCAGCTGTTTCTATTTAATATTAAGAATACGCAAAGAGTGGATTCTAGGGTGCACACAGGATCAGTGAGATGGCCATTCCCTCTTCCTAAAACACTCTCCCGCCCTTACTCCTCACAACATTAATTAACCTTATTCTCGACAACAATGCCATCTCCAAAAAGAGGTCTTCCCTGATTACTCTTCTATTTCTCCATCACATTACCCTGTTTATGTCCCATACAGTACCTCACAATCTCTGAACATTTTGTTTATTGATTTGTCTGCATCTGAAATATGAAGGATCAAATAAGATTCTGAAAAATGAAGAAACAAGGAAACAGCTAAGGGACCATCGTATTTGTCTTAGTCTGCTTGGACTCCCATAACAAAAATACCACAGATCAGGTAACTGAAACTTCAGAAATTTATTTCCTTACAGTTCTTGAGGCTGGGAAATCCAAGATAAAAGCACAGGCCAACTCTGTTTCTGGCAAGAACTCGCTTCCTGGCTTGCCACATTCTGGTTATGTTCACACAGGTGGATAGAGAAAGAGATCTCTTTCTCACTTTCTCTTTTTATAAGACCACTAATTCCATTAGGAGGACCCCACCCTCATGACCTAATCTAACTCTAGTATCCTGCTAAAGACCCCATCTCCAACTACCACAGGACTTCAACATGTGAAATTTGAGGTAGCCTCAAACATTCAGTCCATAATAAAAGAAATCCAGATTTGGGATCACCTCAGCAGAGTAGAAACAACAGCAAAAACAAATTGCTTGATTATTTGACTTGACTGAGTTACCCCATAACTCTCATAAAGACGATCTGTTTTGTTCCAGCAGAAAAATATAGTTCTCAACTGTATTTTCATTTCCAGAGCAACTTGACTTATGCATCTTTACTCCATTGGCTTGATTGGTTCCATTTTATATCCAGAAATGCAATTGATTGGCTCATAAATTATAGAGGCTCTTAATTCTAATTTAAGAATTATGCCAAGAAAAACATGAAATTTTTAAGATAATATATGACTCCACATGAATATTTAAAGGCAATGAGCCAGATTTACATTCTGCGAAACACAAAATAAAAATCTTAACAAAAGAACAAAATGATTGATAGAATACATCAAAACACACCACCTTTTTGGCACAGTGATTCTGAGCTCACATGCAAATACTCTCCTGTTCTGCAGGCAAGCTCACAGAAAAGGGAGTCCCTCTCTGTTGGAGATCACTTTGTTTTTCCATTAGAAAAGAGCAAATGGGGATTTTTAATATACTTTTGGCTTAGGAACTCTGAAATGTAATACATGTTCCAATTTGCAAAAACTGGAAACACAAAATAGGCCAATGGCTCAAGTCCAAGTAGACTCAGTTTTCCAGAGTCAAAAACTAAAGCATAGAAATGGTAAGAAAACTGTCACTAAAATTACCAAGAGTAAGAAATATTTGAACATTTTATTGATCAAAATCATCATTTTTCACTTCCTTTACCAATCTCATCTCACAGATGGAATCCACTTTAAAATGATAAAAAATGGGGGCACCTGGGTGGCTCAGTCAGTCGAGCATCCGACTTTGGCGCAGATCAATGATCTCATGGTCCATGGGCTCAAGCCCCACGTCAGGCTCATTGCTGACAGCTCAGAGCCTGGAGCCTACTTTGGATTCTGTTTCCCTCTCTCTGCCTCTCCCCCACTCATGCTCTGTCTTTCTCTCTCTCTCTAAAAAATAAAACAGTTAAAAAATAATAAAATAAAATTATCAAAAAATGTTTTTTGAAAATTTGTTAGATTGACTAATGATCATGCCCACATGTATATTTTAAAAACACCCAATGCAATCAGCCTTATGTGGGCCATATTCACAGATTATAATAAATATAGAGGTCAAGAGCAACATCATTCATTTGACATTTTCTGGGTAAACACAAACTATGTGTTCAGATACCACTTAGGAAACAAGTAACTAAAGGTTAAAATGAGGATGTTTGCCCAGAGATTCTTTTGAGGACCCAGAGGTGAAATTCTTTATCTTAAATTAAGCAAAGGCAATCTTCTCAAGTATACAAGCAAATGCTCTCCAATTAGAGAAAGAGAAACGTGAATGCTTGAATCAGATCACAGCAAAAGATGGCATCATGCACTCCAGTTGCACAGAGAGGAGAAAGCTATTAACACAGATTGTCTTGAATACCTCTAGTAGCCTCTGCAGTCAACCCTACAAAAAAGGGTGGGGGTGGGGGGCTCCAACTGAAGGACATTGGCAGAGTTGGAAGATTCTCTGCCAGTGCATCTTGCTCTGCACCCCCCATTTGGATAGGTCAAACCATAGAAGTACCACATGCAGTATATCTCTGCATTCTCATCACATTGAATATTTTCTCTTCTCCAATTTCTACACCACTGTTCTTTTATTTACCTTTATAGTTTTTAAATCTATCTTTTTCCATCTCCTCTATAGCATATGCTTACAGTTCACTCTTTAAAAACTGAGATTCCCCTCTCTAAGAATCCCATCATCTAACCCTCAATCTCTCCTCTGAGTTCCAGATCCAAATACCTAACACTTTAACGGACAGCTCCCTTGGGATACCCCTTGGGTCTCGAAAGTTAAACGCAACAAAAACCAAAGTCATCCTCTGCAGCTTCAAAAACTGCTAGCCCTGCTATTTCCTCTGCTTTGTCAATAATAGCACCAACACAGAAACATGAACCTAAATCTGAGAGTGGGCCTAGACTTCTTCCTTTCCTCCATGTTCTAAAGAGAGGTCAGGTAGTGTTGATTATAATTTTTCTTTCATTCCCTGGCAGCCTTGGTTTAAGCTTTCATTATTATTTTTGGAGTGCCTGGGTGGCTCAGTCAGTTACGCATCTGACTTCAGCTCAGGTCATGATCTCACAGGTTCATGAGTTCAAGCCTTGCGTGGGGCTCTGTGATGACAGCTCAGAGCCTGGAGCTACTTCAGATTCTGTGTGTGTGTGTCTCTCTCTGCTCCTCCCTGTTCATGCTCTGCCTCTCTCTCTCTCTCAAAAATAAATAATAAAACATTTAAAAAAATTTTTTAAATAAACTTTAATTATTATTTTTAATTTATTTATTGAAATAAGACATCATGCTAACTAAGCAATAAAGGAGCCTAGTAAATGTCTAGGAAGAAACAGACAATTTTTCTAAGAAAATTAAGGGGCAAACGAATTGCAGTCCCTTTGAGACAAACTCTGAAGACAGAAAAGCAAGGATGTCAAAACTGGGTGTGAACCAAAGTAAGAAAATGAAGAGCATGGAGTGTATCATCACCCAGCAGCCATGAACTTAGGTCAAAAGAAGGAAAGTTGAGTCAGAGCAAAAATAAGCAAGCAAAGCAGCAAAGCAAAGATCTGGCAGTCAGAGCCCTTAGAGCTGTAGCATTCGATAAAGAATTAAGTCAAGGAAACTCAGAAACAATTATCAGGGGCTGGAGTGACATCATCAGTTTAGCAACTGTTAAGGAGTTTCCTTAAGGAGACTAGAAATAGGCTCAATATAAGTGCTCCTTAGCCTCTCCATAAGAGGCTGAGCTCTTCCCTGATCTGTACTCTTGACAAAATATTCTGCATAGCTATTATCCTAAAAACTGTCTTGAATTACAGAATTATAAACATGGGTTGCTGAGCTACCCAATAAAAGTTGTATTTCCTAGTTTTCTGGTTGATGGCTAAAAAGCCAAAAAAATAGTGATGACCTCCAAAAAGGCAGACACAGGTCTTGCAATTTAAGCATCCTTAAGCCCTCATAGTAAATATCCATAGCTTCTGTATGTCATTCAGTATTATAGTGACATATTTTATTTATCTCCTCCACTAAATATAAATTACATTATGTCAGGGACTATGCCTGTACCAACACAGAATTGAAAACAAGGATTTTTACAATGAAAGCCCTTAAGAAGGATACTAAAGTAAGAAGAGTTTGGAGTTGGACTATAAGAGCTCATTTTACAGGCAAAAGTGAATGGGATTTATGTATGAAAATGGGTAAAATTCATTTCTAATAACTTGCCAGTTTTACTAAGACATTCAAAAATCACTAGGATTATTTAGGTCTCCATGAAGTAAACTGAGTAAGCAAACTTCATATGCAATATTATTTCATCAATTGCCTTTCTGACTCTTTTAAGAAAGCCTAAGTCTTGAACTAAGTCATGTTAGTAGATTCAACGGTTTTACTTTTGCTATTTGCTTTCTTTACGTTGACCATGATTAGGGGCGCCTGAGTGGCTCAGTCGGTTGAGCGTCAAACTTTGGCTCAAGTCATGATTTCACAGTTCATGAGTTTAAGGCCTGAATCCGGCTATCTACTGTCAGCACAGAGCCTGCTTTGGATCCTCTCTCTCTCTCTCTCTCTCTCTCTCTCTCTCTCTCTGCCCTTCCCGTTTGTATGCACACACTCTCTCAAAAATAAACACTAAAAAAGAAAAGTTAAACATAATTAATGGTAAGTAGTTTTATGAGGATCTCTGCATTTGGAGATAGACCATATTTGCAAGTTAGCCTTTCTTCAAATGGATGTTTCTCTAAACGAGACCTGTAAAATAAGATATAATTTGCATTTTTTTAGAAATATCTTGGTGGTAATAACAGATACTTAGGAAAAACAAACTTTAAAGGAGCCTTTTTATTGGAAAGATATTGGAGTATCTTGCAGAACAACCGGGCTGTAGGCAAGGCAGAGTACCAAGAATTCAAATAATTCAAGCGCCATCAGGACTATCCACCTCTCCTCTCTTTCACCCTGTGGGTCACCTTAATCTCTCTCTCTCCCTTCACATTCTTCTCTTCATTCCACTTCTCTCATTTTCTCTCTCTCATTCTTTCTACTGTCCCTCTACCAATCCCCTGCCCCCACAGAGAACCCACCCTTGCCCTTACAGCCAATGAAATATGACATGTGTCAATTTGCAACTGCAGCCTTCTTTACATATTAAAACTTCAGCCACAATAAATGCACATGGCAAGAAGATAATACTAGAGAAAGGATGCATTGGCCAACACTGGCTTTGTACCTATAACTAGACCAGTCAATCAATCTGAGGCCAAGAGAATGGGGTACCCTAATTTCCCCAGTTTTAAACTAATCGGCTATTGTGTAGTAAAATGGCATGTCTAGGACAATGAAGTGGAGCAAGGCACAGTTTCCAGCTGAAAAGCAGATTTCTTAAAGAATTAAATGTGACAACCACATATTCAGCTGTTATATAAATTGGTATTCAGTAACCTGAGCATAAATTTCAACAGTCTCTTGTGTAAATAAAGTCCAGGCTGCTTAACAGACCTTCTGCCCTCCTTTATTTCCATTGTTATTTATTTAATGTTCCCAGTGCTGCAATAAAACATTAAACAGTGGTATTTAACTTCTTTGTGTGAAGTAATTTTTTGTCTAAATGTTTTGAATAAGAAGGGGTTTTCTTTAAAGTAAATGGGATGTTCACACCACTAAATTTAAATGGACTTTTATGAGTGAGAATGATTTTCTCAACTTATTGTTGAGATCAGTGCTTCAAAAAAGTGGTAATAGAGCAGCTATGCATTTAATATGATAATGGCCGTGTTTAAGAATAATTTTTAAACTAAAGCCATGCTAAAACCCCATCCAAGTTCTATAGAATTTGTACTAACCATTTCAGAAGAATTTTAAATGATGTATACTGGGATAACATTTTTTTAAGTCCATAAAAGGACTATTAAATTTCTCTGTCATATTAACACGGATTTTAGTATGATAATTATGATCCAAAAATATTTAAAAATTAAATAAATGATTGCCATAAAAGCAAGCGTTTTTATTTAAAATTAACTATTGAGGTAAAGTAATCTTTCCTATTTTGTTCAAAATTTGCACACACTCGAAAATTATAGTGCTTTTGATCTTTTTTCTTAACTGTCCTCAATAAGGGAGAGGCAGCTATTTGGTTCAATGCCATGGGCCTTTACATAGACTTGTGAAAAATAGTGGTGAAATATTTTGAATCTATATCAAAAGAGAAAACACCCTTCTACCACAGATTCCATACCAAGTGGGTTTTCCTAAGAAGAAAAAAAGAGACACAGAATGGGGTAGGAATTTCCTGTCTCGTCTGTCTTTCACTATCTTTTAGGCAGAGCCAGTTCAAGGGTTGTGGGTGGATGACACCTGATATAATATACTGAGTAAAGACCTCCATGTAAGCTGCCCACCACACCCACTACCGGTTGTTGGACACCTTGGCTTAATAGATTGCAAATATTGGCAAACAAAATGCTCTTTCCAGAAACTGTAGACTCAAAGAGTTTTAACCTCTCAATCTTCTTTATCAAACTCTGTAGTGAATAGGAGGTAAGGGCATATAGACAAAATGTGCAAAGAAAAGTCTCATTGCCATCATCAAACCTATGTCAGTGGCTATTATTAAAATACCCGAGATAGAGACCAAAATAAAGATAAATAAATAAATAAATAGATCAAGAGGTCAATAGATAATTGAACGCTTTGTCCCTGCCTCTTCCCACAAAAAATAACAGCAGACAGTATAGGGGAGAAAAGGAGTGAAAACAGAAAAGTTCATTAATCAAGGGGAATATGCACAAAAAGGAAGAGGCGGAGTGCAGATTAGGGAAAACTATTATTACTCATAAGCCAGTGCATGGCATACCTTTCCAGGTCACATGCATCATGAAGAAAAACAGGACTAAATGGTGTATATGTTAGCTTGTTAAGTATAAAAAGTATTGGCTTTTTCAAATAAATTATTTTCCATCTTTTGGGGGGGTATTTTATTTTTTATTTTTTAAAATTTACATCCAAATTAGTTAGCATATAGTGCAACAATGATTTCAGGAGTAGATTCCTTAGTGCCCCTTACCCATTTAGCCCATCCCCCCTCCCACAACCCCTCTAGTAGCCCTCAGTTTGTTCTCCACATTTATGAGTCTTTTCTGTTTGGTCCCCCTCCCTGTTTTTATATTATTTTTGTTTTCCTTCCCTTATGTTCATTTGTTCTGTCTCTTAAATGAGTGAAGAGTGAAGTCATATGATTTTTGTCTTTCTCTGACTAATTTCACTTAGCATAATACCCTCCAGTTCCATCCATGTAGTTGCAAATGGCAAGATTTCATTCTTTTTGATTGCTGAGTAATACTCCATTGTATATACGATCTGAAGAGAAACCAGAGTACTACTCCTTTGTAAATATACCACATCTTCTTTATCCATTCATCCATCAATGGACATCTGGGCTCTTTCCATGCTTTGGCTATTGTTGATGGTGCTGCTATTAACATTGGGGTGCATTAGTCCCTTCAAAACAGCACACCTGTATCCCGTGGATAAATGCCTAGTAGTGGAATTGCTGGGTGGTACGGTAGTTCTATTTTTAGTTTTTTGAGGAACCTCCATACTGTTTTCCAGAGTGGCTGCACCAGCTTGCATTCTTGTGGGTTTTTTTTTTTAACATTTGTTTATATTGAGAGACAGTGTGAGGGGGGGAAGGGCAGAGAGAGAAGGAGAGAGAGAATCCCAAGCAGGCTTGGCACTGTCAGCCCAGAGCCCAGCACAGGGCTCAGTTTCACAGCTGGCGAGATCATGACCTGAGCTGAAACCAAGAGTGAAATGCTTAACCAACTGAGCCACCCAGGTGTCATGTGGGTTTTTGTGGGGGGTGGGGGGGGGGGTGGCATTCTTTTATTTAAAAAACAAAACAAAAAAACAAAAAAAAAACATTGCTCTTAGTTTACTTTCTAGTATCCAGTGAACCCTCTTTAGCTAGATTAACTTATAAAGTTTAATCCATTATCTTGTCAGTTATAGTCTCTGTCATTTGGAAAGCACATAGGACTGTGGGAAAAAAAAGAGACTAAAATGAGTTAAGTTTAACATGTGAACATGAATTATCATTTTCTTTTTTCAAGTAAAATCTTGATGAGTAACTCACTGTCAAAACAATGCATTGAGACATGAGGAAACCTGTCAAATTAAGAGCAAATTAGTATAATAAATGGAGAAAAATAGACTATGACGTGAACAATTCTGGAGAGAATAAAAAGCAATGAGGATAAGTTTCAATACAGCATCCACTTAATTTTAACAGCAGAAAGAAAAACAGATCAGGAAATGTATATGAGAATAAGGAGATTCCTTTTAAGGCTTTCATAATAGCTCTCCTGAGAAATAGTTTTAAATTCTTATCTATGATAAAAATGATGAGTGTTGACTATCCTCTAAGGAGCAAAATCCTCACCCACAAAAATAAATTATTTTTACCAAGTGATTTAATTTTTTCATTAGCACAAAGGACTATTTTCTAAATCTATTTGTGCTAATCTATTTGCCATATATGATTGCAGATTTGAAACTAAGCAAGTATTTTTCACTGGCAAATAACCTTAAGAGTGAAGTAAAGGTTCATTACTTTTGGATTTTAAAATATTCCTCCCTGTTGATACCTTTTTTGCCTCTGTTGACAGAAAAAGTGGTTGTATTTAAGACCTGGAATAATAATAAAGGAATAGAAAGAAATAAGACAGCTTAATTTTTATTTTTTAAAATTATTTAATACGTATGTTCTTGAGATTTGTAAATTGTTATTGTTTAAAAGAAATAGAAATAATTTAATTAAGTGACGAGTCCCCATGTACAGTAGAGCTCTGGATGTGCACGACGGTAACTGTCTCCAGTACAGAGACAGTTGGTGGTGGGTCTTAAAGCAGAGTCTGGACTAAGGTAGCAATGAAAATTCCTAAGTAAACACAATTATCTCAATGAAGCCTTAAAAAAAAGTATTGATTCCAGTCAATATGGCAGCATGAATGATGTCAAATCTTTAAGTTGATGGAAATGCAGCTTAACTGAATAAACACACAGCTATCCGGAAAAATAAGATGAGAAACCCCCTGCAGTCAGAAACCATGTCGAATTGCTAAGTAATGGAAATAGGGATGGGAATACAATGAAGAGGGAAAATGTGACCCAGGAAATGCAAGGTAGAAGGCCTCGCTATAGACTGGGTGCTCCATCATAGTCCTGCAGGCCTGGGAGGATATTCCAGGGACATTTCAGGGAGGTCCAGCCTCGTGCAGGTGTCCCTTCTCCAGAGAACAAGAGGTCAATTTCCAAGATAGAAGGCAGCTACGGGAGCTTGCATTAAAGAGCAGCACAGACCTGGGTGGCTGTCAGTGCCTAGAAACAAGAAACATTCAGAACAAGAAAACCAGCCTTTAAGAAAATGTGTATGTCTCTGAATGTAATGGAAGACACAATAGACCGCATGTCATTATTTTTTAATGTTTATTTATTTTTGAGAGAGAAACACACACAGAGTGCAGGTGGGGGTGGGGGTGGGAGAGAGAGAGGGAGACCCAGAATGTCAAGCAGGCTCCAGGCTCTGAGCTGTCAGAGCCTGATGCGGGGCTCGAACCCAAGAACCGAACCATGAGATCATGAGCTGAGCCCAGGTCAGACACTTAACCGACTGAGCCACCCAGGCGCCCCAGTAGAGGGCAAGTGTTAGCAGAAGTTAATACCTTTATCAAACAGGCTGTGCAAATGCATAAACAGACATTCTCACAAGTAATCTTGGATGCAAATGTATACAATTACGAATCCTATCATCAAAGAAGTTTTCAAGAGCTTAAAGTCTGCTCCACTGTTTGTTTTGTTTTGTTTTAATTCAGTAGTCCTGTCTCCCTCTCCAAAACAGAGTAAAATCAAAAAAGCAGACAGTTTGCCACCATCATCCCCACTAATGTCATAGTCTTATATTCCTGGACTTTTTATTACCAGCAGACAAATGCTTGACAATTCATCTTTACGTATGATGCTTGATTAAATGAGTCACTCTGTTTGTAAAAGCCAAACGTGTATACATGCAATACCATGTCTTGATTACCCATCCTAGGCTGAATTTTATTTCGTTTTTATAGATGAGAGACTCACAAAATCCCTTTCCATAACTATTTCCTGTGAACCAGCCTTGCATATCCATGATTTAAGTGCTTAGTCAAATCATTTCCTCTAACTAATATGAAGAACTGCTAAAGGCGATGCAGTCCAGCTCAGCAATTCTACCTTTCATGGGATCAACATTCTGAATGTATTTGTGACATTAAGAAAGGAAATAGAGACTATCAATCAGACTTTCAGATCCTGTTTTAATCAGAACACATTCAGGAAACAGTCTCAAAAGCCAGAACTTTCAATGCCCCTGTTCAAGAAGGTTGTTTTTTTTTTTTCTTTTTTTAACTGATTTGCAGCCCACAGAGGAAGAACAAATACTGGCTATGCTTTCTATTTAATTTGGTATAAGTTCATAAAACAAATTGCCCAGATAATTGGACATGTCTTCAATTCTACACTACATTTTCCATAGATGTAAACCAGATTTATAACTTCGAAGTGCAGCAGTAAATGAGCATAGCTTGTAATAGACTTGTGCCAAGTCTTATGTCAAAGTGAAATAAAAAATGAGACTGACCACTTTGAGTAATCAAATCTGTCAGCTCAGTTAACTCCTTCTAAAGTATTGATGGGAAATTCTAAGACCTGAAAAAAAAAGTTTAATTATTTCTACTAGTACAAATATACACACACAAGAAACAGCTATTTTAAATAGATTCCCTAAAAATAAACTTATCATCCTAAATCCTGTAAATGATTTTCTTTTCTGTTATTCCGATTTTTCTTCCTTTGGAGAAATTAAAACCCTCTCACACATGGAAACTACTATCTTGAGCTAAATTCCCACTTTCCTCTGAGGAATTTTTCCACTCCCACTTAAATCACGGTTGGCAATTATGCTTTCCCAGACTGGACCGTCTGGTCACCATTTGTCTCATCCCTGTTCCAAAAAGAAAAAAAAATAGAGATCAACAATATTATGTTGGGAAACAGAAGGTGGTTTCAGACACATCTGTTAGTCCTGTGATAACTAAAGAAATCCAATTATTATAAGGCGAAGCTGAAACCTAAAAGTGTCCTCTAATTGAATTCTTCCTCTTCATGGTCAAGAAAAGGGAAGGACATTAATGGTAATAAAATGGGGAAAGCAGAATTTCCATCTGCAAAGGCTTTCCTAAATTTATATACTTCTTCAGGCTATTTGCCAAAGGCAATGTTCCAAAGAAAGTAGGTTTAAATAATACCCAGTTCCAGGAATGGGAAAGGTACATGTATGGATTTGTAGAGATCAATTAATATTAGTAACACATTTCCAGGGTTTAGGGGAAAAAAGATTTATTTTCAAAGAAAAAAACAATTTTTTCCAAAAGCTCTGCTTGCATTTATATTTAAGTAAATTCTTTTACTCTCCATTGTTAAAGTATCCAATTTACTCAAAACAAATTATCCTCTCTTTGCTCTTCTCTTTTTCTACTTACCTGAGTAATAGAAACATCAGTCACCAAACTAAAAACCAGGTAATCATGCTTGATTTCTTTCTGCCTCTGAATCTAGGTAATGATACAAACCTGATGGCTCTAAGTATTAAATATTTCTCAGAACTATTCTTTCCTCTCTTCTTGTAATTGCTACTCACTTTTCTTCCTGCCTAAGTGCTCAGTTCTTTCCAGTTCACCTTCCAAGATCCTACCAAGAAACCTTTTCAAAGGCAAATTAAATCATTTATCTCCCTCTTAAAATTCTTAAGTGACTCCCCAATACCTATACTGAAGTACAAATCCCTTGGTTTAGCATACATAAGTCCCTTCAAACACCTTTCTCTCCTACTACTTCCTGAAAATCTGCAATGTTTATGCTGCAATTTCCAAAAAGCAATCTATGCTCTCTCAGGATCTGTGCTGTGGCACATTTTCTTCTACCTGAAACAATCCCTCCACTGATTTATTGTTGAGAACTTAGTTACACTGAGGTTGAAATCAAGAATAACTTCCTTTTTTAAATTTTTTAAGATTATTTATATTGAGAGAGAGACAGAGAGAGAGAGAGAGAGGGGCAGTGAGTGAGCATGAACAGAGGAGAGGCAGAGAGAGAGAGAGAGAGAGAGAGAGAGAGAGAGAGAGAGAATCCCAAGCAGGCTCTGCATGGAGCCCAACGCAGGGCTTGAACTCATGAACCATGAGATCATGACCTGAGCGGAAACCAACGGTCGGACACTTAATTGACTGAGCCACCCAGGCACCCCAATAATAACTCCTGAAACCTTCCTTTATTCTCCCCACCACAACATTTAACATCCTATCTCTATAAAAACTTATCACATGGCAATTCTAGTATTATAAGTTATTGTATTCACCTTCTCCAACTGAGTTCACAAAGAATGAGAACCACGTGTCTTTTCCACTTCAATATCCTGACACCCAGCTGACAATAAACACTAAGTAATTGTTTATAAGGTGAAAGAATAAAGCAATGAATGAATGATAGATATATAACTGATCTAGGTGATGAAATCTGTTTAAATTGTGGTCAACATTATGCAATTTACATCTTCTTACGTTAAATGGAATTGAACAATTGGACCGATTTCGACAAGTTATTAAAGTGCACTGGATATCTTTTGATATCTCTTGAGTTCATGAGTCAACACGATAAAATAGTCCCTCTGATTTTTTAATAGGTGTAGATTTTTTTTCCTTAGAAATGGTTTTGCATTGCTCTGTTTCCTTAGAGTTTTGTGTAAAGCTTTCATTTTTTTTCTTTCTTTTTTTTTTTTTTTTGGCTTTCATTTTCTACATTTAATTTGTTTACTTTGCTTTCTCTCTTGGCTTTAAAATTCAGAGTTGGATGTAACTTTAATATATCTTTCATTTTCTTTATAATTTATCTAGTGGAGTTACATGCCATTAAGCACTTAATAAATATTTTTCTATACTAATTTGAGAGTGCATGTTTGGAAATAGAACCAAGAGAAAAGGAACATAAATATTCTTCATTTTATTCTGACTTAATTTCAGAACATCTCACCACCCTCCCCTCTCTTCCCACCAATATTTTTACCATATTTCATTTTCTGTGTTCTGCAATGGGGAATGAGACTTTTCTTTACAGAGGGACATGTGGCATAAAGATACATAGTTTGGGGGAAAAAAACTCATGTAAATTTTTTAAAGAAATTCATGTAAACTGAAGTGCTCATTAGTAAAAAGTCTATTTGGAAAAATGGTACTTTTTTTCTAACTTCAGATTTTGCTTAATTTTTTTTCAATGTCTGATTGAGGCTTTATTCAGGCACTTATCCCATTTACTTGAATAAGGGTGGTTGGCCCTCAGGAGAACTCTCCTACTTTCTTCAAGTTCTTTTGTCATATAAACCACTCACTGCTGTGGACTATTTTAACTCATAGAAATTATTCAGACCTCAGAATTGTACCTTACAAAAACGGAGGCAGTTCTTCGATTCTAATTTACATGTTGCTTAATCTTTTCTACTAGCATATTGGTTTGAAGCCACACCGACACGACTAGATACAGATATTTTCATTTTCGCCTTTTCATCCAGGTGAAGATGTCTGCTTTTCTGACCCAACATTTATTGATTCTTTGAAATTATTAAATATTTCATCAAGTTCTAGAAAGCGAGAAATAGTCATGTTTCAAAAGATTTTTACTCTAATTTACTTTTGTTTTATTTTTTATTTTCTGCTACAGAATGAGCAAACATTCCAACTAATTCCCCTCCCAACTAGTGCACTATTTCTGAGTTCACATTGGAACTCCTAATCCAATCTTATTGATGGCAAGATTGATTTCTTCACTCTCTCACCTCACATATGAAGGTTGTTACAAAGTTGATGAGGATAATCAAGTCATACTGGAAAGAATGTTTTGGACTGTGAATGTGCAGCTGCAATGAGGAGATATTTTGGCACTTTCAGCATTATAAAAGTTAGAATGATTAATAAGAAGAAGTATGGAATTGATCTACTGAGAATACTATAATCCCTTCATGGTTATTAAGAGATGTGTGAAGCACATAGAACTAGATGTAGATTATTTGTTACTGAAGGGATTCGTGATTCAATTTTATCACATTTAGAAACTCATGTTGGGTTTTTGCATTCTATAAAACATTTAGAAGTTGAGACTTCCATGCTTAGAGCAGTGTTCTTAAATAATGCTATATCTTAAGAGGTTGTATCAAAAACACTTATATGTTCTAAATACAGAGAACAAGCTGGTGATTGCCAAAGGGAAAGGCGTGGGAGATGGGCAAAATGGGTGATGAGGGGTGGGAGGTACAGATTTCCAGTTATGGAAAGGAAGGTGTGTGTGTGTGTGTGTGTGTGTGTGTGTGTGTGTGTGTTTTAAATGGCCTAAATTGTATAGCCGAACCAATGCATGCTTACCTCTGTTTCTTCATGACGCTCTACTAAAATAACTCAGTGGATTTTAAGGCATTAAATGACAAATACAAACGTCATGCAAGAAAAGATATTGTGACACAATTTTGGAAGCTAGAAAGCAAATAGACAAATAGTAACTGCCTTAGCCTGAAGAAAGGTGAATTGCAAGATATTCATAAAGAATGTCCAGAAGCAGAAGCAAAATTATTTTGTTTTATTTTGTTTTTTTCTTTAATTTACTTCCAAGTTAGCATATAGCACAATAATGATTTCAGGAGTAGAATCCAGTGATTCATCCCCTACATATAACACCCAGTAATGCTTATTAATCCCTGAGAGACAGAGAAAGACTGGGTGCTAGCGAGGGAGGAGCAGAGAGTGAAGGAGACAGACACAGAATCTGAAGCAGGCTCCAGGCTCTGAACTGTTAGCACAGAGTCCATTGTAAGGCTCGAACTCACGAACTGTGAGATCATGACCTGAGCCGAAGTCAGACGCTTAACCGACTGAGCCACCCAGGTGCCCCAGAAGCAAACTTATTTGTACTGCAAAACTCAGGAATTCTCCAGAATTGCCATCATTAGTATCCAGGAACCTAAAGCTAATTAAATATAAGAGGATTATTGAATGTCTACATGAAGAGAACCAGATCCCTAACTGCATCACGGCTTCCTCTTCTATGGAAGGCTGAGGTTTCCTTTCTGTAAAAGAGTCAGAGGGCACACTGCAGTAGAGGACACAGGTCCTGGCTAGGACATTTCTATATTCATGGGCTGCACACAGAACACATGAGGCCTTCCTGATCTCTCCCCTAACCTAACTCTCTGAACACTAGCATCCAGTGTTAGACCCTCCTGGTATGAGGCTGGATAATTCTTCTCTGGGGAATCGAACCAGACTGAAAGAAAAGACCCAAAAATTATTATCAGTCGGGAGTTCACTGACCAAACAGCAAGGCCAGATCACCCACCAAGGAGGTGCACCAGTTGACAAGCCCATAAGTATCTAATTAGACGTTTAGTGACTCATTCTTACATATTTATATGTGGCCAAGAATCCCCAGACATCTGAGGAAGCCTCTAAGGTGAAAGACAGAGACCAAACAGAAATAACAAATGTAGAGAAAATAAAATGATGGAAGCCCTAGAAAGCTCTAAGTGTATGTGTGTATGTGCATGCACGTGTGTATGCGTGTGTGTGCATGCACGTTTAACTTCTACCTCTTAGAGCTAGGAAATTTTACTTCCTCAGAAAAAAAAAGACCATGATAGTAAAAAAAATAAATATCCAGACAAGTAAAGGAAAACTTTTGGAGATTAAAAATATTAGCAGACATGGTGAAAAAATTAAGTAGAAAATGTTGAATTTTAACTTAAGAAAATCTCTAACAAATTAAAATAAAAAGCCTAAATGTAAAAAATCAAATCAGAAGAAAAAATAGAGCATCAATTTAAGAAGCTCATTATCTGAATAATAGGAAAGTCAGAGAGAACAGAAAAAAATATGCTAAGGAGATTAGCAAGGAGATAATTTAACAAATGTTCTAAAACTAATGTTCAAAGTGAAAAGTCCATTGAATGCCTAACACAATGCAGGGCTGGGAGTGGGGGGTGGGGGTGGGGGGGAAGACCCACACCAATGTATATCACTTTAAAACTTAGAACATGGACAATACTTCCAGAGAGAAAAAACCCACATCAAAGTTGCCAGTAGCAACACTAGATAAACAAATAAAACACTGATTCAAAATTAGGAATATTATTGTTATCCTATATTTTTACAACAGCCAAACTGGAAATAAAGGGTGAGAGTGGAATAAAGACATACCATATTTACAGGGCACCTAGGTGGCTCAGTCAGTTAAGCGTCTGACTCTTGATTTCAGCTCAGGTCATGATCTCACAGTTTGTGAGTCAAGCCCCGCACTGATCGTGCATAGCCTGCTTGGGATTCTCTCATCTCCTCCCTCTCTCTGCCCTTACCCCGCTCATACTATTTCTCTCTCTAAAAATAGATAAAAAAATTAAAAAAGACATACCGTATTTATAAAGTACCACAAACTTGATCCTCCTGAGTGCTTTCTCAGGAAATTAATAGAAGACACGTCATACACACGCGCGCGCACACACACACACACACACACACAAGGTGTAAATCAAGAAAAAGAAAGACATGGATTTACACACAGGGGAACCAATGCATTTGAAAAAGGATGAAAGTTTCTAGGATAATGATGAAGGAACATCCCAAAACAACAATAACTATGCAAAAAGCCAAGAGAGTAGTCAGTCGAAAAAAGACTAGGAGAAGAAAACTATACTAGAAGGATAGCTCAGAGAAGATAGAATTCATAGAAATGCCTATATGTTTAAAATATTGAGAAGACATTTATACTTTAGCAGAGTTGGAGATAAATAAGTAATAGGTATGTAGAAAATCAAGCAACTAAAACAACACACACACACACACACACACACACACACACAATTTTTAAATCAATTAAAGGCAAACCGAAAATAAAAACGTATCAAATCAAGGAAAGGTACACATAATAATTTACATGAGTTAGCTGTGAAAAATATTTACACACTCACAATAATGTAAAAACTGATTACTGACCAATCAAAAATAAACATTGGAAAAGCGGGAGAAGAAAGTGGAGATTGGGGGATATGAAGGAATTAAACTTTGTCTTTCACTGTAGTAAGTGAATCCATCATTTCTAAAACTAAAAAAGTATAGCTATCTTATTAAAGTAAGATGATTTTTCAAAAATATATAAGCAAATATCAAAAAAAAGCAAAGATGATTTGAAACTGATTGGGCAAGGTAGAAAAAAGGAGAGAGAAACAGACACTGTTTTCATTAAAAGCCTTGTAGAAATGTTGGAATGTAAATATCAAAACTATACATTTACTTATTTTACTTCTTACCTTACTATATTTGTTTAAAAAGTAATTTTCAGAAATAATTTTGTTGGAATTTAAGCATCGTGGGTTTTTTTTGTTTGTTTGTTTTTTGTTTTGTTTAAGAAACAGTATGTCGTACTGGAACAAGCTTGGAACAAGGCCTGGACCCGGAGAAAGAAGCTCTCACTTAAAATTAACCAGGTCTGTGGCTGCTGAGTGTTGAGGTTGATGAAGTAATGGGCAATCGTAGTAATTGAAACCAGAGTCTATACTAATGGTTTTTTCAGAGGGAATTTTCCTGGTGCCAAGAAAAATGTTGGGGAAAAAATTACAAGATACAAGTACTGAAAAGAGAAAATTATAAGGTTTGGAGCAGATAGATAAATCAGCATTAATCACATCATGTGTGTAGAGCACTTAAGCACATATCATCTCATGTAATGTTCTCAGAAACTGCTACCTTCACGAGGTTCGGATTTTAAATAAGACAGTTTTCACAGACCATATCATCCATTTTTAGTATTAGAGGAAGCTGTCTTTTTTCCTCCTCAAAGGTAGGTTTTACTCTTGATATGAACTTGTTCCAGCAGTTATGTTCTCTTTCTGTATAATTTTTCTCTCCCACTTTCAGCTCCTGATTTATGTGCTATAAACATGCTCAGAATGGCTCTCCCATCTTATAGATTAATTAAGTAATCAAGAAAATCAGACCTTACCTCATCATCTCCATCATTTGCTACTGCACACATTATCCCAGCTTTCCCCTTGGTGACCAAGTCTTCAAAAGAATGACCTGAAATTGCTGTCTCCACCGTCTCTCATTAACTTCTTCAAATGACTTAAAATTTAACTTTCTATCCTCCCGTGACTCTGTGAATGTTGCAGTAAATGTCACAATTTTCTAATGGGTTGTTTTCAGTCCTTATTTCATTTGAATTAGGTGCATGCACTCCGTGTCACTGTTAACATGCTTGTTGTTCCCCTTTGTTCTCCTCCTACCTCTAAATATCCCTCAGCCACCTCTGCTTGCCCACTTGTCGAAGCTTTATGTCCTTCCGTCTTTGTCTTTGATCTTCTCTTCTTGCCAGACGTTCTCTGATATCCTCATCCATGACTTTAGCTAAAATAGGTGCCCAAACACCTACCATACCTCCTTGATTGGAGCTCTTAAAATGACAAGAATCATACATAGAATTTTTCCCAGATGCCCTTATCTTTCTGGGTTCTCTTCTTTCTCGAAAGCCAGAGTAATTCAGACAGAAATTGAGGACCAAACCTGGGAATAATCCTAGTCTCCTTCTTCATCCTCAGCCTCACATCTGTCACCTGCACCGACATTTATTACTCTCTCCTTTTACTTGTCCCATCCCTTCTTTCTGCCCATGGCTGTCTCTTCTCAAAGCCTCATCTCCTCAGCGCTTTCACAGACAGCAGGAATACCCCCACTCTCAGGGTCGTTCCTCACGCTGCCAGCATCTTGAATCCATCTTCAACAGTGCTATGAGGGTTATCTAACCTAAAATACAAATCTTGACATTTTACTCAACGGCTTAAAATCTTTCAAGAACTTCCTGTGACCTGTGGAATAAAGCCCAAGCCCACAAGCTCCCGGCTTTCCATAACCAGGCAAGTAGCGACTGATCCTGCCTTGCCACTTGCTGTATCACCTTGTGTTCAACACTTAAACCGTAATGTATTTCTTCCAGCTTCTGGGTTGCACATCTGTACTTCCATTAAGATTGCATCATCATTCCAGAATTACATTTACCTTTCCTTCCCTATCTCCACGCCCAACTGGGAACATCTATAGTTAAAATGCTTCTTTGAAATCAACTTTTGTATGAAGTCTTCTGGGACCATGCCCCAACTAAATGTAACCACTTCTTCACTACACCTCCACTTATCTCTCTGCATAACTATATTTTTATTTTTTTTAATTTAACATTTATTCACTTTTGAGAGACAGAGAGAACAGAGCATGAGCTGGGAGGCGCAGAGAGAGAGGGAGACACAATCCAAAGAAGGCTCCAGGCTCTGAGCTGTCAGCACAGAGCCCAATGCGGGGCTCAAACTCACTGATGGTGAGATTATGACCTGACCCGAAGTTGGATGCTTAACTGACTGAGCCACACAGGCGCCCCTGCAAAACTATATTTTTAGCAAATAAAAATTTTTTGCATTTCTATATTGGACTGTGAGCATTAGAACATAATGTGTGTCCTCTGTTTTATAACATCTGGTTTCAAAAAGTTCCTACAGAATAGTAGGTGCTTACCCTAGGAAACTCAGAAAGCTCTGAATACAAAAAAAAAATGTATTAGGAAAACTGTTCTAGGTGATTCTTTGCATGGAAATTGATATATTTTGAGTTATGTTTTTGTGAGTGGCAAGATTTCATTCTTTTTTATGGCTGAGTCATATTCCATTATATGTGTGTATACCACATCTTCTTTATCCCTTTATCCATTGATGGACATTTCGGTTGCTTCCATATCTTGGCTACTGTAGCTAAAGGAGATATGTTACATGTAGGATCTATACACAACAGATCTCTAGGACGTATAAACAAGAATATAAAATATCTCGTGCTAAGGGAAATAAGTAAAACGTAGAGAGATAACCGTATTTCACTCATATGTGGAAACTAAAAAATAAATTAATAAGCAAACAAAAAGCAGAATCAGACTTATAAGTAGAGAACAAACTGATGGTTGCCAGAGGGAAGTGGGGTAGGGGAATGGGCAAAATGGGTGAAGGGTAGTGGAAGATACAGGCTTCTAGTTATGGAATAAATAAATCATGAGAGTAAAAGTCACAGTATAAGAAGTATAGTCAATGACGTTTTAATGACATTGTATGGTGACCGAGGGTAGCTACACTGGTGATAAGCATAGCATAACATGTAGAGAAGTTGAATCACTATGTTGTACACCAGAAACTAATGTAACATTGTGTTTCAACTATACTCAAATAAATGTTTTAATCTCATGCATAATGTATATATTGATTACATATTGATGTGGTATTATTTGGGTATATCAAGTTAAATAAAATACACTACAGGCCTCTTTTTGCCTTTTTTTTAAAGTATGCCTACTTTTGGGGTGCCTGGGTGGCTCAGTCAGCTGAGTGTCCAACTACAGCTCAGGCCATGATCTTGTGGTTCATGAGTTCCAGCCCTGCATCGGGCTCACTGCCCTCAGCACAGAGCCCGTTTCGGATCTTCTGTCCCCCTCTTTCTCTGCCCTTTCCCCAATTGCACTCTCTCTCTCTCAAAAATAGATAAATCTTTAAAAAAATTATGCCTACTAGAAAATTTAAAATTACACAGGTGGCTCATATTTGTGGCTCAGAGATTTCTATTGGACAATGTTTGTATAAAGCGTATGTGGGAAAGGGTAGACAATAAATATTAATTGCATACCCTCCATGGGTTTTAATTTATATTTTTTATCTTGATTCACAACAATTAAAGATAATTTCAATGGCTATAATTCTTACATCTGCTAGTTCCAGGAATCTCTGTCTTTTAAACAAATTCTAAAGGCCAGGATAAGGTAAGGGGTTTCCTTCCCACCTCTCCCCCCACCCCCAGCATTATAACTAATTCTATGCATTTAATATTAGTCTAAGAAAGGAAAACAAAATGTAAAGACTTCTAAGTAATAAATATTGTATAATCAGTTGTTCTGGTATAGAAAATATTTCTAAAAATAAAACCTGTCTTAAGCTGAATTATTTAAGTTGTAAAGGAGAAAACTAGTGTCATTACCTGCTCTGCTAATTTACATTGAGATAACATGTGGACAGACTATGTCCTGCCCTTCCTGGATATTTTTAATTGGTATGCCCTCTGCCTTTCACTAATGTATCTTATTTCTTCCATTATCTATAAAAGAAGCAAGTGTTCTTTCACCTTGAAAACTGAAATACCTCTTCCTGATACCATCAGATGCTTTCCAACCCCTTTTAAAAGGAAGGAAATTGCTTCTCTGGCTGCCAGCCATCATGAGGCTGAGAGCATGTCTCTTGGTAAAGGTAAGGCATCCTAATGAATGACTTTCTTTTCAAAGAAGGAGAGACAATCCCTACGGTAATTCAGTACAAGCTGCTGTTATTTAGACACTAATGGAAGAAATAAAAATAGATAAATAAAGACACAACTTCCCATGTGTGGCTGTCAGAGGTGACAGTAAGACAGGGAGTCATTTTCAACCAATCAAAATGTCGAATGTAGTTACTTAAAGGAACAGGACCAAAAATCCATTTTGGTACTTAGGATTCTTTTCTTTTATAATGGCTAGCCATACACTAGAAGGAAGGGGGTATGGAAGAAAGAGAAGAAGGAAGGGAAGAGTCAAAACAGTAAAACCTTTAATAATGCACACATGCTTTGAAATATTATACTATACTCAGAAACTAGCTTTTATGTTCCCTTCATGATAAAAGACCACAGATTTTTGTGTAGTATATTGATGTCACATTTTGCATAGCTGTCATTTAATAGTTGTTTCCTCAATTTGTGGTGTTTTTCTTAGATACAGAAAATGTGGAATTGTCATTCCTTTACTACTGAGTTTTCTTTATTTGGTATTATTTATTTTACTCTAAGAAGGCCAAGATACACAATTCAGAACAAATAAGTTAAACTGCCTTAAAATTAGGCATGATTAATTTACATTCTCTTCTCCCCAGTGCTTCATACCTACCTATTTTTTTTGTCTCTACATTATAGTGGTTCTACTCCAAACCTTACTGGCTAAAAACAAAAGCCATTTCAGTGCTCATCATTCTGCAGTTCAGGAACTTGAGCAAGATTTGTAAGAGAAAACCTGGCTCTTGTTCCATATAGCATTGTCTGGATAGCTTAACGGGGCCTGGAGGGTCCAAGATGGCACACTCACATATCTCGGGCTCTGATGCTAGCAACTGTTCCCCACATAATCTGTCTCTGCAATTAGTAATCTTAATCTACTCTTACCATTTGGTTGTCTAGACAGAGAATCTTTCCAAGGGTAGGCATGGAAATACCAAAACCTCTTAACACATAAAGCCAGAAGTCACACAGTGTCACCACTCTTGTATTCCACTGGTCATAGCAGATCACACGACCGCACAGATCAAAAGAAGGGCAAAGAGACTTTCTCTCTGGATAAAAAGAGTGATAAAGGCACATTTCTAAGGGGCTGGTTGGACAGGAGGAATTGTAGCTCTTTGAAAACAATATGCCAAGCACTTATGAAACAAACGAGAATGAAAAAGTAAATGGATGGATACAAAAGATTCACATTTATATAGATAATTATGCTGTAGAAGAATTTAAAGAAGCTGCTGCAATAATTAAAGTGATCTAAGATGGGCTATTCAATCTTTTTTGAAAAAAGACTATTATTGATTTCCTAATAGACTTGAAATCAGCAGGACATGGAACTGTTGATAACAAAGTCCCAAAAGAGTAAGTTGGAGGTGAAGTAAATAGGTGTGTGTGTGCTATGACCAAATATATTGTCACATCAAGCTAAAATGAGGAGGCACATTGACAGCTTTCTCCACCATTGCTAAAAAAGAAAATATAAATCCACTAAATTAATTAAAATCAGAGCTTTATGACTAAAGTTTAATTTTCCAAAAAAGTGTTGCAGGGTGCCTGGGTGGCTCAGTTGGTTAAGTGTCCAACTCTTGATCTCAGTTCAGGTCTTGATCCCAGGGTCGTGAGTTCAAGCCTCGCATTGTTCTCCATGCTGGACATGAAGCTTACTTAAAAAAATAAAAATAAAATTTAAAAATGTTCCTTCATATGCAAAGAATTTATTTTCTAAACTCCTAATAATTTTAGAACAAAGAAAAAATAACTTCTGCAATATTACAATTAAGACTACTTTAAAAATTAGGAAAGTGTGAAAGCTACCTGACTTTGGGGATTTTTTTTTAATTTTTTTTTAACGTTTGTTTATTTTTGAGACAGAGAGAGACAGAGCATGAATGGGGGAGGGGCAGAGAGAGGGAGACACAGAATCTGAAACAGGCTCCAGGCTCTGAGCTGTCAGCACAGAGCCCGACGCAGGGCTCGAACTCATGGACGGTGAGATCATGACCTGAGCCGAAGTCGGACGCTTAACCGACTGAGCCACCCAGGCGCCCCAACTTTGGGGATTTTTTAAAGGGTACTCATAATGTGTAATTTAAATTCCTCATTTATAAGTAAGAAATAATCAAAATATGTCAGAATTCAACTACAATTGGGAAAGTAAAGAACAAAATATCTTGAAATAATGAAAGACAAAAGTTAATAAATTATAGAGCAGAGTAACAATAGAATTGAAAAGTAAATTCAGGGGGTGCCTAGGTGACTCAGTCAGTTAAAGGTCTCCCTTGGCTCAGGTCATGACCTCACAGTTTGTGAATTTGAGCCCCGCATCAGGATCTCTGCTGTCAGTGCAGAGCCTGCATCAGATCCTCTATCCCTCTCTCTCTGTCCCTCCCCTGCTAGGGGCACACACACACACACACACACACACACACACACACACACACACTCCTCTCTCTCAAAAAAAATAAATAAATAAACTCTAAAAAGAAAAGAAAATTCAAGAGCCAGAGAAAAGCCTTCATCAAAAAGACTAATAAAATACACAAACTTCTAACAAGAGTATTTAGAAAAAAATGAATAAATGTTGTAGTGGGCCTTTGAAAGAAGGTTTAAATACAAGGAATTTTTCTTCGTTATAGAGGAATATTAATAGAGTTCTGTGTTAATATCTTTGAAAATTTTAATATCAATTATTTTCAGAGGAAGATACAGATCAGAATTTATTCTGAAAGTATTAGAAAAACTGAAATAGAACTATAATGAGTGAAGTACTTGCAATGTTTTCAAAAAGGACCTTCAACAGAAAACTTTATTCTTTCCACATACGTTTATCAGCAAGTTAAATGTGTCAAGAATTACAGTACTAATTAAATTGGTCAGGAACATAAAAATAAATGAAACTGTCTTATGTATTTTCTTTTGTTTTTCATTTTTTTTAACGTTTATTTATCTTTGAGACAGAGAGAGACAGAGCATGAACGTGGGGAGGGACAGAGAGAGAGGGAAATACAGAATCCGAAGCAGGCTCCAAGCTGTCAGCACAGAGCCTGACGTGGGGCTTGAACTCACTCATGGAGTGCGAGATCATGACTTGAACCGAAGTCGGATGCCCAACCAACTGAGCCACCCAGGCGCCACTGTCTTATGTCTTTTCTTAAAGAAATGCATCTCATTAAAGTTAACCCCCACAGGAAAATAGCAAACCACCACTTCCTGAAGAGTGTTCTACAGAATTCGAGTTATCTAGGATTATGCTAAATATTTTTTGGGAAAATTGGGGGTTTGTAGTTAAAGATCATTAGGAAATGCTAAGTTTAAATAAGTAAAACAAGTTTCAGGCTACAAGATTTGATCAGAGTTTTTAAGTGATGATAGATAATACAGGAAATTTTCTTGTCAGACACAGGTTTTGAAATCTGCAATTTGAAGTATGACTAGAAGCCTATCTAAATTATACGTAAAGAGAGTAAAATCTTAACGGATCCATGAAACCCACATGGATCATGTGATCTATGAAACCAACACACAATAGCCAAGTATAGTTAACCCCAATAATAGAATAATTGCTTAATATTAGAAAACCTGCTGATATAATCTATTACATCAAAAATGAGATAAAACATACCCAAGATTAATAGAAATTGAAATACATGTGTTTAAATTCAACATTCATTTATAAAATCTCAATCAATTATGAATAAAAAGATAATTAATATAGTAAGGAGTGTCTAGACAGGATAGAAAATGTTATCTCAAAAATAGCTAATGTCACATTTGATTATGGCAGAAATATTTCCAACAAAGTAAGAAACAGTTGCCACTATTACCCACTGTTACCACTATTAGTGCTATTAACATTACTGTCTGCATTAGCAGTTTTTGGAAATTCCAGATGATGTAAAAAGGTAAGAAAAAGAATTAGTCTTACATAGAGAAAGATGATTAAATTGTCTTTATTTGACAATGACATAAATTGGAAGCACCTATATGTAATAAGGAAATGATAGAAGGACTAAAAGGACATAAATCAAAATATTAACCATAGTTTTGGGGTGAAGGGAATGGGATCTAGTTATTTTTAACTTTGACCTTTCCTGAGTATCTCAAACTTTATACAATGATTTCTATTCAAAATAATATATTATTTTAATAAGTGCCTCTGAATTTTGCAGACAAAGGCTTGGGAATTTTCGGTCTTAACCAAGTTCCCACAGGGCATAATTGAAAATATTATCATGGGAAAGGGTGCATTAATTCTCCTAAAGAACCAGTTATAGATCATTCAAGCGGCACAATATTTCCTACCCACTAAGGAATCACAGTCCCTTTAGCCATAATTGGCAATTTGAAAAATGTGTGTTGCCATTTTGAGGGATTTTCAATGGCATTTTCAGACAATATTTTTCCAAATGTCCCTGTGGGGAACTCGAGCCATTTACCCACTGTTCCATGCGGATCTCTAAAGAACACAAATTCATCTGCTGGTGGCCATTTTGTGGTATATACTATAGAGAAAGCTCTTTACAAGTTTCAAGATGCATTTAGAGATTTAGGAAGGACCAAAAAAAAAGTTCACACCAGGTGAAAACAAAGAATCATGATTCTTTTTAATTCAATGAACAAGCAGAAACCTCAGAAAACCCAAGAGAAGATGTCTTGACATGCAAATTTTTAAACTGTTCTCATTAGTTAATAGTAATGAATGTTATCTCCAACTCATTGACCTGAATGGTAAAGATACTCTTTGTTTTTTTCAAAAGGCTAATCGAAATCAACAAATGCATTGATAATAATAATGAGAGAGTTGATGAGATTAGAACAATGATTGTCAAATGGAGACAGGTTTGCCCACTCTCCCTCCCCATTCCCACTGGAGGAAACATTTAACAAGGTCTTGAGATGTTTTGGGTTGTGGAAACGAAGGGTAAATGGAGCTATGGGCATCTATTGGATATAGCTGCTAAACATACTAGAATGCACAGGATAGCAACCCACTATTCTGAAACGTCAATACTATCAAGACTAAATTAGATCATGTGTTATGTTGTGTGTATTGTGTATACTGTAGTTTCTTTAGAGAAAACTTTTATTTTCCTCCCAAAGAAGCAATGTAAATGCTTTTGGGAATGAATTGACATGTAACTAGGAATCCGTGTATGATTTGTTACTCTTTTTCCTGAGTATTAACTCATTTGCAAATAATTCAGTTATATTAACTAATTTAAACCTTACTACAACTTTATGAGGACTGTGGCAGAAAACTAAATATTGTTATTAGCCATTCTTTTAATCTTCCCCAGCCTTGAAGCCAAGCACATGGTTGCTCACCCATAGAACGCTTCACCGCATGCCTTCAGGCTAGGGGTGACCTTCAGCAAAAGGTAAGGATATAATGTTTGTGCAAATACCCGGGTATTTCCTATAATGCAATTGTCATAGGATCCTCTCAGCCTTTTCTCCTTTTTGCTAGATGGAGATGGTGAAATCTTAGTAGCCACCTTGGACCCACATATTGCAGCTAAGTGTGAGGATTACAGTGTCACTTTCCCACTCTAAATGCTCCCCTCCCTTTGGACTATTACGTAAGTCAGAAATAAATTCCCGTATTTTTTTTCATCCACAGTTGTTAGAGATTTTGTTGTTTTATCAGGTTATCCCATCCTCTAGCTGTTACACACAGTTACTATCATTATCACCATTTTAATATCTTTTGATGTTTTTTAAATTTATTTTTGAAAGAGACAGAGAGACAAAGGAAGAAAGAGAGCATGAGCAGGGGAGGGGCAGAGAGAGAGGGAGACACAGAATCTGAAGCAGGCTCCAGGCTCTGAACTGTCAGCACAGAGCCTGACACAGGGCTTGAATCCATGAACCGCAAGATCATGACCTGAACCAAAGTCAGACACTCCATCGACTGAGCTACCCAGAGGCCCCTCATTATCACCATTTTAAACATACAGATTAGAGAAATTAAGGCACTTAACCAAAGCAACAACTAGCAAAATTGTAAAGGCTGAGATCAAACCAAATACAGCTCTAGATAGACCCTGTGGTGTTGACCACCATGCAATACTACCTCAGTAGCTAGAGTTTGTAAAATTCATTGTACTATTGTAACGGCATGATTCCAAGAAACTCCTAAAAGATTTTCTGCAGTATTTTTCAAAGGGAATTGGGCATTTACAAAAGCAGAGGGGGTGGGGATGATTACATGACATCTGAATGAAGCAACTGTCTACTTGAAAATGCAAATTAATCTTTTTCTCTAAAGGCAAAAATTGAAGAGCTTTAAACATCTGGTTGAACCATGGTGCTCTTAAATGGTCATAGAGAATTGGTGAGATACGCCGACTACAGGTACCAGTGCCTAATGCTGTGTTGGGTCTTCGAACAGATCACTACTACCTAGACAATAAGATGGAGAGGAAATCCAGAAAGAAGGTGTAGCATATGCAAAGCCAACAGTTTAACAAAAAAACAACAAAAATTATATGAAAATTCCCATGCTGCTTAAAGGAAATAATCTTGACATCCTACTGCCAAAGAGTACAATTATTGGTGTTAAATAGAAAGTGTCATAGTATCGGCTTAAAGCAGGAAAGATTTGGCTTCACAAAATCATAGGGAAAAAAAGAGTAGGATATAATATTTTAAGGCTATATAAAGAACCCAGAAATTTGAGAATGGTAGTGCTGTCTAGCCAGGTCTCACAGGAACTAGACAAGGAAAGCCGTCAGAAACCAAAGATTCTCTTGGGATCATATTTTTCATGCATTTCTGCTTTTTCTGCTAGATTACTTCATTCGTTTGTCCCTCTTGCAAGGGTCCCTTCCTGCATCAGCCTGCACATTTCTCCAAATGAGTACTTCAGCCCCCTCTACACAATAAGCATCTCTTCATACATCATTGTGATGATGTCCTTAAGGTTAACTGCCTTAGGCAGGTCTGTTTCCCAATTCTAAATTCCTAAATGATGGATCTGATTGGCCCTCTTTACATTTTTTTGAGCCAGGCTATGCAAGTCAGAAGTTTCTGCCTTGCTGAAACATAGACTTGCTGCCTTGGGGTAGATGCACATCCCTGAGCCAATAAGTATCAGCCAGATGGTGTGATCACATGGCACATGACCGTAACACACCCACTCATTATCAAGCAAGGACCTCAGCAGATTCCCATAGAAAGAGCTGAGGAAATAGCAGGCCATTATATACAAGTCTAGTACAGCTTTGATAATTTTGCTCAACTGAGAAACCGTTTTCAGCTCAGATACTAATCAAGAAACAATTCTTTCTGCCAAATGTACTAGAATGAAATATGCTTGCAACTGCTGCAGTGGGAAAGACACAGAGGCAGCTGGGCAGAGCATAAAGAATACAACAGAGCAAACCACTGGGGTACGCACAGAATGTGTGAGTAGAAAGCAGAGCTGCAGGGCTAACACACAGGGGAAGAACCTATATCAGGTAGGATACATGAAGTTTTGAGTAGCAGAAGTTTACTCTCGCCAAGTTTGAGTAAATGAATATAGGATGAATATAGAAGGAGCGCTCAGGACTAAGAGGAAAATTCAGGTAGCAATCAGGTAGTGTTTACAGTCTAAGTTAGAAGGAGCTACTTGAGAAATTCATCCAGGTGGAATGTACAGGTCCAACCATTTCCATTTGTCACTCTGCCCACTGCCCACTGCCCACTACTTGGAATTCTCAGAATTCTGAGAATTCCCAATTAGACTTGAGGGGAAGAAATCACCTTCTGCCAAGTTGTACCTAAAGGTGGTAGAGAGAGAATTCGCTAAAAGGAAACTGGATTCTATTTACAAGGTAGGGGGCAATGGTTGTTGGATTAATCATGGCCATGATGTCCAGTACAGAAACCGTTTCCTGAGCTGTAAACAATTAGTAGAGGCAGTTGACAGAATATGATGCTGAGAACAACCTCTTCACGAATATCTTTGAAAATACTAGTTAATAAAAGTGAACAAATCTGAACAAATGCAGGTGAAACTGAACTAAATCTTCCACTGGAAATAAAGATAGTATCTAAAATGTGCATAGCAGTTCTGATGTGCTAGAAACCTTTCTAAACACATTTCATTTATTAACTCTTTTCATCTGCATGTCAACCCCATGAAGTTGTCACTTTTAAGTCCCATTTAGAGAGAGAAAAAAGCAAGAGACTGGGAGGTTAAATGACTTACATGAAAATCCACAAAGGAAGCACCCGACCTGGGATCAGATCCCCCGCATTCCACGCTCTATCTAAAAACCTACTGCAAAGTTCTTAGGAAAGTAAAGAAAATGTTCCACAGAAAGACCAAGAAACAGAGAAGGAATCAACAGAACTCAGACAAAGTGAGAGGAGAAATCTAAAATTAGATAAAACCAGATCTCCTGATGATATGTCAAACTAAAGATTTCACTGACTTTTTAGTTAAGAGAAAAATAGGCAGAAGGGGAGAATCTAGTGCATATTGCTGGTGTTTTCTTGAATCTGGAAGTGCCAGAATTCATTATACAGTTGATTTCTTACTGTGAATTGAAAAGTTAGATATTCCCAGTCAATCCGGTCCTTCTATCTTCCCAACTTAAAGACTTGAGCCATGGCGGACCTTCCAACAAGAGTTGTCACACATGCTCGAAATGCTGACTGAGACTTGGATATTTTCAGTTTATGCTGTTACCCAAGGAAACATTTTGTATAGTTTTTCTTCCTTCTTGTAAATAATCTTTAAACAAGAGAAATTCCTGCTAACCAGATTAATTTCCTTCTGGTTTAATTCCAGGAAAAGAAGAGCATGAAAGAGTGAAAGGGCCAGAGAGGACCTGGCTATAACAGTCTACATCTTTTCATTGGGCAATTGTTTATATCACAGTCTTAAGAATTTCACTTCTTCCCCTTCCTGTTTGTCTTCATGAGAAAATTAAACAGGACTCCAAACTGCGATTGTTTGTAAAGAACAGAGCATTATTTGGTTGGTAGGAAAGGCTTGTCTACAATTTTAGATAAACTTAAGTCCTGTATACTAGAAATAGACAAACACTAGTTCTGAACTAACAAACTGACCATCTTGTCTCCATCTCAGGTTTTCTGCTTATAATATGGCTATTTGCACAGGGAGGGTAGACTAAATTGTATAGAGTTCATGAATTCCACTAACAGTACACATTTAACCATGTGGTAAATAAAACAGAATTTTAGTGTATTCTGTTTCCTGATTCTCCTTCTATGTTCATACCTGAAATGCTTCAAAAAAAGTGAAAGAGAGGAAGCAGACCCATCCAAAGGTAAGGAAAGATGAGTTTTCTTTTTTGTTTTTGTTGTTGGTAGATGTAAGTTTTAATACACAAAGGGAACTTATATATAAGGTTTGTCTTGGGCAGCAGCAAGTCAAGTAGATCCCCATGCCTACTTGCCAAATCTTGAAAGTTTATATAGAGGTCTTAACTGGGTTCAATCACATATACCATCTAGATGGTCTCAGTACCACATCACTATCTCAAGGCTATGTTCTTGGGACAAATTCTTGGAGCAGGGAAGGCAAGTGGAACCTACATTCCAAGGATAGGGGAGGAGGTGAGGACCCTGCAATTGCCAGGATCCAGCTAAGGGGTCAACCAGCGGTCGTGTCTTTTTGATGACTTCCCCCAACATCTGTCAACCATCATTTTTATCTTTCTTCCTTTGTACTTCATGTACTTTTTATTTTATTTTATTTTATTTTATTTTATTTTATTTTATTTTATTTTATTTTACATCCAAATTAGTTAGCATATAGTGCAACAATGATTTCAGGAGTAGATTGCTTAGTGCTCCTTACCCATTTAGCCCACCCCACACACACACACACACACCCTCCAGTAACTCTGTTTGTTCTCCATATTTATGAGTCTCTTATGTTTTGTCCCCCTTCCTGTTTTTGTATTACTTTTGTTTCCCTTCCCTTATGTTCATCCGGTTTGTCTCTTAAAGTCCTTATATGAGTGAAGTCATATAATATTTGCCTTTCTCTGACTAATTTCACTTAGCATAATATCCTCCAGTTCCATCCATGTAGTTGCAAATAGCAAGATTTCATTCTTTTTGATTGCTAAGTAATACCCCATTGTGTGTGTGTGTATATAAACATATATATATATATATACACACATATATATGTATATATATATATATATACATATATATACACACATATATATGTGTATACATATATATATATATATATATATATATATATATATATACACACACACACACACACACACACACCATATACCACATCTTCTTTATCCATTCATCCATTGATGGACATTTGGGCTGTTTCCATACTTTGGCTATTGTTGACAGTGCTGCTATAAACATTGAGGTGTATGTGTCCCTTCAAAACAACACATCTGTATCCCTTGGATAAATACCTAGTAGTGCAATCGCTGGGTCGTAGGGTAGTTCTATTTTTAGTTTTTTGAGGAAACTCCATACTGTTTTCCAGAGTGGCTGCACCAGCTTGCATTCCCACCAACAATGTAAAAGAGATCCTCTCTCTTTCTCCACATCCTCGCCAACATCTGTGGTTGCTTAAGCTATTAATGTTAGCCATTCTGACTGGTGTGAGGTGGTATCTCATTGTGGTTTTGATTTGTATTTCCCTGATGATGAGTGATGTTGAACATTTTCTCATGTGTCAGTTTGCCATCTGGATGTCTTCTTTAGAGAAGTGTCTATTCATGTCTTCTGCCCATTTATTCACTGGATTATTTGTTTTTGGGGTGTTGAGTGTGATATTTTCTTTATAGATTTTTGATACTAAGCCTTTCTCTGATATGTTGTTTGCAAATATCTTCTCCCATTCTGTTGGTTGCCTTTTAGTTTTGCTAATTGTTTCCTTCACTGTGCAGAAGATTTTTATTTTGATGAGGTCCCAGTAGTTCATTTTTGCTTTTGTTTCCCTTGCCTCCAGAGACGTGTGGAGTAAGAAGTTGCTGCGGGCAAGATCAAAGAGGTTTTTGCCTGCTTTCTCCTCGAGGATTTTGATGGCTTCCTGTCTTACATTGAGATCTTTCATCCATTTTGAGTTTATTTTTGTGTATGGTGTACACAAAAGAAAGTGGTCCAGATTCATTCTTCTGCATGTCACTGTCCAGTTTTCCCAGAACCACATGCTGAAGAGACTGTCTTTATTCCATTGGATATTCTTTCCTGCTTTGTCAAAGATGAGTTGGCCATACGTTTGTGGATCCATTTCTGGGTTCTCTATTCTGTTCCATTGATCTGAGTGTCTGTTTTTGTGCCAGTACCATACTGTCTTGATGATTACAGCTTTGTAGTGTAGCTTGAAGTCCGGGATTGTGATTCCTCCTGCTTTGGTTTTCTTTTTCAAGATTGCTTTGGCTATTTGGGGTCTTTTCTAGTTCCATACAAATTTTAGGATTATTTGTTCTAGCGCTGTGAAGAATGCTGGTGTTATTTTGATAGGGATTGCGTTGAATATGTAGATTGCTTTCGGTAGTATTGACATTTTAACAATATTTGTCCTTCCTATCTGGACACATGGAATCTTTTTCCATTTTTTTGTGCCTCTTCAATTTCTTTCATAATCTTTCTATGGTTTACAGTGTATAGATTTTTCACCTCTTTGGATAGATTTATTCCTAGGTATTTTATGGTTTTTGGTGCAATTGTAAATGGGATTGATTGCTTGATTTCTCTTTTTGTTGCTTCATTGTTGGTGAATAGGAATGCAACTGATTTCTGGGCATTGATATTATATCCTACAACTTTGCTGAATTCATGAATCAGTTCTAGAAGGTTTTTTGGTGGAATTTTTTTGGTTTTCCATATAGAGTATCATGTCATCTGCAAAGAGTGAAAGTTTGACCTCCTCCTGGCCAATTTGGATACCTTTTATTTCTTTGTGTTGTCTGATTGCAGAGGCTAAGACTTCCAATACTATGTTGAATGACAGTGGTGAGAGTGGACATCCCTGTCTTATTCCTGACCTTGGGGGAAAGCTCTCAGTTTTTCCCCATTGAGGATGATATTAGCATTGGGTTATTCATACATGGCTTTTATGATCTCAAGGTATGATCCTTCTATCCCTACTTTCTTGAGGGTTTTTATCAAGAAAGTTTGCTGTATTTTGTCAAATGCTTTCCCTGCATCTATTGAGAGGATCATAAGGTTCTTGTCCTTTTATTGATGTGATGAATTGTGTTAATTGTTTTGTAGATATTGAAACAGCCCTGCATCCCAGGTATAAATCCCACTGGTCATGGTGAATAATTTTTTTAATGTATTGTTGGATCAGGTTGGCTAATATCTTGTTGAGGATTTTTGCATCCATGTTCATCAGGAAAATTGGTCTATGGTTCTCCTTTTTAGTGAGTGGGGTGTCTGTCTGGTTGTCTGTCTGGTTTTGAAGTCAAGGTAACATTGGCTTCATAGGAAGAGTTTGGAAGTTTTCCTTCCATTTCTATTTTTTGGAACAGCTTTAAGAAAATAGGTGTTAATTCTTCTTTAAATGTTTGGTAGAATTCCCCTGGAAAGCCATCTGGCCCTGGACTCTTATTTTTTGGGAGAATTTTTGATTACTAATTCGATTTCCTTACTTGTTATGGGTCTGCTCAAATTTTCTATTTCTTCCTGTTTCAGTTTTGCTAGTGTATATGTTTCTAGGAATTTGTCCATTTCTTCCAGATTGCCCATTTTATTGGCATATAATTGCTCATAATATTCTTTATTATTGTTTTTATTTCTGCTGTATTGGTTGTGATCTCTCCTCTTTCATTCTTGATTTCATTTATTTAGGTCCTTTCCTTTTTCTTCTTGATCAAACTGGCTAGGGGGGTTATCAATTTTGTTAATTCTTTCGAATAACCAGCTACTGGTTCGTTGATATGTTCTACTGTTCTTTTGGTTTCAATAGCATTAATTTCTGCTCTAATCATTATTATTTCCTGTCTTGTGCTGGTTTTGGGTTTTATTTACTGTTCTTTTTCCAGCTCTTTAAGGCATAAGGTTAGGTTGTGTATGTGAGATCTTTCTTCCGTCTTTAGGAAGGCCTCGATTCCTCTTATGACTGCATTTGCTGCGTCCCAGAGGTTTTGGGTTGTGGTGTTTTCATTTTCATTGGCTTACATGCTTTTTAATTTCCTCTTTAACTTCTTGGTTAGCCCATTCATTCTTTAGTAGGATGTTCTTTAGTCTCCAAGTATTTTCTACCTTTACAAATTTTTTCTTGTGGTTGATTTCAAGATTCAGAGCATCGTGGTCTGAAAATATGCATGGTATGATCTTGATCTTTTTGTACTTGCCAAGGGCTGATTTGTGTCCCAGTATGTGGTCTATTCTGGAGAAGGTTCCATGTGCACTGGAGAAGAATGTACATTCTGCTGCTTTAGGATAAAATGTTCTGAATATATCTGTTAAGTCCATCTGGTCCAGTGTGTCATTCAAAGCCATTGTTTACTTGTTGATTTTTTGATTAGATGATCTGTCCATTGCTGTGAGTGGGGTGTTGAAGTCTCCTAATATTATGGTATTACTATCAATGAGTTTCTTTATGTTTGTGATTAATTGATTTATATATTTGGGTGCTTTCACATTTGGCACATAAATGTTTACAATTGTTAGGTCTTCTTGGTGGGTAGACCCCTTAATTATGATATAATGCCCTTCTTCATCTCTTGATATAATCTTTATTTTCAAGTCTAGATTGTCTTATATAAGTATGGCTACTCTTTCTTTTGTTGACCATTAGCATGATAGATGGTTCTCCATCCCCTTACTTTCAGTCTGAAGGTGTCTTTAGGTCTAAAGTGGGTCTCTTGTAAACAGCATATAGATGGATCTTGTTTTCTTATCCATTCTGTTACCCTATGTTTTTGATTGGAGCATTTAGTCTGTTGATGTTTAGAGTGAGTACTGAAAGATAGGAATTTATTTCTGTTATGTTGCTTGTAGACCTGGAGTTTCTGGTGGTGGGCTCTGGTCCTTTCTAATCTTTGTTGCTTTTGGTATTTATTTATTTGTTTTCTCCCCTCAGAGAGTACCCCTTAAAATTTCTTGCAGGGATGGTTTAGTGGTCACGAACTCCTTTAAATTTTGTTAGTCTGGGAAACTTTTTATCTCTCCTTCTATTTTGAATGACAGCCTTGCTGGATAAAGAATTCTTGGCTGCACTTTTTCCTGATTCAGCACATTGACTATATCCTGCCACTCCTTTCTGGCCTGCCAAGTTTCTGTGGATAGGTCTGCTACAAACCTGATCTGTCTTCCCTTGTAGGTCAAGGACTTTTTTTCCCTTCATGATTCTCTCCTTGCCTGAGTATTTCGTGAATTTGACTATGATATGCCTTGTTGATGGTCAGTTTTTGTTGAATCTAATGGGAGTCCTCTGTGTTTCCTGGATGTTGATGTCTGTGTCTTTCCCCAGGTTAGGAAAGTTTTCCACTATGATTTGCTCACATAATGCTTCTACCCCTATTTCTCTCTCTTCCTCTTCTGGGACCCCTATGATTCTGATGTTGTTCCTTGTTAATGAGACACTGATTTCTCTAATTCTTAAATCGTGCTCTTTTGCCTTAATCTCCCTCTTTTTTCTGCTTCATTATTCTCTGTAAGTTTGTCCTCTATATCGCTGATTCTCTGTTCTGCCTCATCCATCCTTGCCACCATGCATCCATTTGAGATTGCAGCTCAGTTATAGCATTTTAATTTCATCCTAACTAGTTTTTACTTTTTTGTATCTCCACAGAAAGGGATTCAAATCTATTTTTGACTCCAGCTAATATTCTTATTATCATGATTCTAAATTCTGGTTCAGACACCTTGCTTTTATCTGTTTTGGTTAAGTCCCTCACTGTCGTTTCTTCGTGCTCTTTCTTTTGGGGTGAATCTCTTCATTTCATCATTTTGAAGGGAGAAAAGGAATAATGAGGTAGAAAAATTTAAAATAAAAAAAAATTAAAATTAAAAAAATTAAAATTAAAAAAATTAAAATTAAAAAATTAAAAACACACACACACAAAATCGAATAAATGATGCTAGATCCTAGGTGTGTTTTGGTCCCAGTGTTGAAAGTGGCTTGATAAATTAGAGAATAAAGGGGGAAAAAAAGGAAATCGTTTGAAAATTTGAAAAAAATGAATACACTGAAGTTGACTAAACTTAAATGATGAAAGTAAAATAGAATTTGAAAAAATTTACACAAAAGTAAAAAATATAGTAGAAAAAAATCAAAGAAAAATATTTTTAATAAAAATTGAAACTAAAAATGAGTTTCTTCTCTTTCTGTATTCAAGAAAAAGAAAAGACACAAAAAAGAGAAAAAAGAAAAAAAAGAAAGAAAATTGAATAGACCAGCGAACAGACTGAAATACAACTGAAATCACTTCGTTTTCCCTTAGAAGTCAAACTATGAAGCGCTTTATAGTCCATAAACTAAGCAGGCGGAGAGACTTGTGTTCCTGAAGAGCAAGGTTGGCCTAGTTGGGCGGAGCTTAGTGTAACGACTTCATTCTCCACTAGATGGCGCTGCTTAGCTTACTGGGTGGATTGTTGTGGCGTTTGTAAGTGTGTATGCACTTGTGCAGGAGCAGTGAAAATGGTGTCACCCACCTCTTCAGTCTCTAGTATCAGAACTCTGTTCTCCCTGATCAGCAATCGTGCACCCATCCTTTGTCCTTGGCTTCCATCCACTCCCTGCTTCCACACTGTCCGTGACCAAGCCCCAGGCAGCACCTCCCCCCCCAGTTTTGTCTAAGATGTGGCTGCCCCAGCCCCCCACTTCTGAGGGACTGTGGCTTTGACCAGCGCCACCCCTCTGCGGAGGTTCTCACCAAGCAATGGAGGGTCTCACTGAGCAATGGCCAGTTGCCGGCAGCACCCAGGAACGCTTGCAGGATCGTGCTGTTACCAATGCCCAGAGACTGCTGCCAGGTGCCAGCCCACCCCAGAAAAAGTTCCCGAGACAGTGTAGCAGCAGCGCCTCAAGGATTGTGGAAAATCACAACACACATCTGGCACCAGGCTTCACCCCCAACAACCTTGTTCCAGCACCAGCGAATGTGGCAACCTTCTGGGGTCTGCTGGGCCCAGGTGGCCTCACAGCCTCTACCACATGTCCTTCCAGCAGTGGAACCGCTTTTCCCAGTGTGGCCTGAGAACATCCCGGACTCCACTCTGCTCCTAGGGATTTGCCCTTCCCCCCAAGAGCACTGCCAGGTATTGAACTGCGGAGTTTCAGACTCTGTGCTCCCCTTGTTTACAGTCTTAATGGAATATAAACCCTCTCCTTTCTCCTTTCTCCCTTTTTAGCTCAGTCCCTGCAGCTGTTTCCAGTTTTCCACTTTCTCTCCAGCTGCTTTTGGGGAGGGGTGGTTTTCCTGTATTCTCCTCACCGTCTCCATCCTCTCTCCGCCCGCAAAAGCACCTCCCTGCCCTTGGCAGCTTCTCTCCCCAAGTTCACCTCTCCGCACTACATACCTGCTGAATTCTGTGGTTCAGGTTGTGCAGATTGCTGTGTTAATCCTCAGATCAGTTTTCTGGGTGTGCAGGATGGTTTAGTGTTGGTGTGGCTGTGTTTCATGGATGCGAGAGACACAAAAACCTTTTTGCTGTTCCGCCATCTTGAAAGATGGGTTTTCAAAGTAGTTTATCTTTGCCTTCCTACTCTCTCATGCTTCATAAACAAGCAAATAAATCTTTTTCCTCCTCAGTTAGAAACATTGGGCTAGAAATTAAAAAATGAGAGACCTCAGAAATGTCACTTATGAATTGATGCCAAATTTTTAAACTAGCTCTATTTCTTAACTTCTTCCCCCTTTTTTTTTAAATTTTTTTTCAACGTTTTTTATTTATTTTTGGGACAGAGAGAGACAGAGCATGAATGGGGGAGGGGCAGAGAGAGAGGGAGACACAGAATCGGAAACAGGCTCCAGGCTCCGAGCCATCAGCCCAGAGCCTGACGCGGGGCTCGAACTCATGGACCGCGAGATCGTGACCTGGCTGAAGTCGGACGCTTAACCGACTGCGCCACCCAGGCGCCCCATCTTCTTCCCCTTTTAATTGTCATTTTATTTTTAGCTTTATAGGTATATAATTGACACATAACATTGTCTAAGTTTGCGGTGTACAATGTGTTGACTCGACATTATACATTATACAGGTATTATGCATTTATGAAATTATTACCACAGTAATGTTAGCTAATACCTCCATCATATAATTACCATTTCTTTATTGTAGTGAGAACTTTTAAAATCTACTATTTTAGCAACTTTCAAGTATATATAATACAGTATGGTTAACAGTAACCATTATAGTGTATACTAAATCCTCAGAACTTACTCATCACATAACTGAAAGTTTCTACTTTTTGAGCAATATCTTCCTTTTCCCCTACCCTCCAGTTTCTGGCAACCACCATTTTATTTTATGAGTTCAGCTCTTTTAGATTTCACACGTAAGTGATTCCATATGGCATTTGTCTTTCTCTGTCTGACATATTTCACTTAGCGTGATACCCTCAAGGTCCATCCATGTTGTCACAAATGACAGGATTTCCTTCTTTTCTTTCCTTTTTTCTCATATTTATTTATTTTTGAGAGACAGAGACAGAGTGTGAGGGAGGAAGGGGCAGAGAGAGAGAGGGAGACACAGATCTGAGGCAGGCTTCAGGCTCCGAGCTGTCAGCACAGAGCCTGATGCAGGGCTCAAACTCATGAATTGCGGGATCATGACCTGAGCCTAAGTCAGACACTTAACCAACTGAGCCACCCAGGTGCCCCTTCTTATTTTCATGGTTGAGTAAAATTCCATGGTGTGTGTGTGTGTGTGTGTGTATGATATATTCTTTATCCATTTATCTGGAGATGAACTTAGGTTGCTTTCATATCTTGGCTATTGTGAATAATACTGCAGTGAATATGTGAGGGCAGATATCTCCTTAAGATTCTGATTTCATTTTCTTTGGCTATAGACCCAGAAGTAGGATTGCTAGATTATATGCTAATTATATTTTTAATTTTTTGAAAAATATCCATACTGTTTACTATAGTGGCTGCACCACTATTCCTAAGTATTTTATTGCTTTTGATGCTATTATGAATGGGATTGTTTTATTTCTTTTTTAAAAATTTTATGTCTATTTATTTATTTTGAGAGAGACAGAGAAAAAGAGAGTGAGTGAGTGGGGGAGGGTCAGAGAGAGAGGGAGAAAGAGAATCTCAAGCAGACTCCTCACTGTCAGCACAGAGCCTGACACAGGGCTGGAACTCATGAACCAGGAGATCATGACCTGAGCCAAAAATCAAGAGTTGGCTGCCTAACCGACTGAGCTACCCAGGCACCCCCCTTTATTTCTTTTTCAGAGATTTTGCTGTTAGTGTATAGAAAAGCAACTGATTCTGCATGTTGATTTTGTATCCTGAAACTTTTCTAATATTTTGTCTAATATTTTTTTGGTGAGGTCTTTAGGATTTTCTGCATATAAAATCATATCATCTGCAAACAAATTCAATTTTACTTCTTTCTTTCAATTTTGGATGCCTTTTATTTCTCATTCTTGTCTGATTTCTCTGGCTATTTCCATGTTGAATAGTAGTGGTGAGTGGGCACCCTTGTCTTTTTCTGATCTTAAAAGAAAAGACTTCTTGGGGTGCCTGGGTGGCTCAGTCCGTTAAGCATCTGAATTCAGCTCAGGTCATAATCTCATGGTTCATGAGTTCAAGCCCCACATCAGGCTCTGTGCTGACAGCTCAGAGCCTGGAGCCTGCTTTGGATTCTGTGTCTCCCTCTCTCTCTGCCCCTCACCCACTCATGCTCTGTCTCTCTCTGTCTCTCAAAAATAAATAAATGTTAAAAAATTTTTTTAAAAAAAGGAAAGAAAAGACTTCCTACTTTCACTATAGAGTATGATTTTAGCTGTGGGCTTGTCATATATGGCTTGTATCATATTGAGGTACATTCCTTCTATACCCAATTTGATAAAAGTTTTTGCCATGAAATGAGGTTGTATTTTTTCAAAAGCTTTTTCTGCATCTATTGAAATTATCACATGATTTTTACCTTTTATTACATTAATGTGATGTATCACATTTATTGATTTGTATATATTGAACCATCCTTGCATCCCAGAAATAAATCCCACTTGATAATGGTTTATGATCCTTTTAATGTATTGTTAAATTCCATTTGCTAATGTTTTATTGAGAATTCCTCTTTGCATGCTCATCAGAGAAATTGGTCTGTAGTTTTCTTGTAGTGTCCTTATCTGACTTTGGTGTTGGAATAATTCTGGACTCATAAAATGCGTTTGGAAGTTTTCCCTCCTCTTCAGTTTTGAAAGATTTTGAGAAAGATTAGCATTAATTCTTCTTTAAATGCTTGGTAGAAGTCACCAGGGAAGCCATCTGGTCCTGAGTTTTTCTTTATTTGGGTATTTTTTATTGCTAAGTCAACCTCCTTACTAATAATTGTAAACTGTTCAGGTTTTCTATTTCTTCATGATTCAGTTTCAGTAAGTTTTATGTGCTAGTATTTATCCACTCCTTATAGGTTATCCCATTTGTTGGTGTATAATTGTTTATAGTATTCTCTTATGATGCTTTGTATTTCTCTAGTATCAATTATAATATCTCATTTTTCATTTCTGGTTTTATTTTATTACAACTAAGAAGATTTCTCTTGGCTGTAAGCCGTGCTGCCGTGAGAGTGGTTGATGCGAGTTTCTTTTACCCGCTCTAATGGATCCAAACTTCATATTTTTTATTCTAATGGTATGTTGGAACTTCTCCACTGGGGACCTAGACTTCCGCAAAGTCTCTCTGGTCTCTGGGAAATTGTCTAAAACAGTGTTTTCCAGGGGTTTCCAGACCCCAGCAAAGCAAGAGGGGCTGAAAACAATTCACAGACCACTGCAGGTCCACAGCTAGGGCTTGGGGCTGAGTGCTGTATGCCTACCCCTTGACACATGGGTGAGCAAGACTCCTCCTAGGTCATGTGGCATCTAGTGCTAGATCCCACAGCTCTTACAAAGATACTTTTTTCCATGGATAGATAGCAAATTGTTGTCAGGGGGAGGATGACACAAATGAGTGACATCTGATTATTCAAATCAGAGAATGATAATGTTAATTGAACATATACTATATGCCAGACACAAGGCCAGTCACCTTGCTTGCATTAATCCAGTTAATATTCTGACAGTAATTTGATGAAGCACCTTGTATTATTATCATTATTACAATTGTCAAAGGAGAAAACTTAAAGAAGTTAAGTAACTTATTCATGATGCACAACTATACATAGAACTCACATCCAATTCTATTGGACTTTAAAAATGTTAAGACAAAACATGGTGTGAACAGGTCTTTCTTAGCTTTCCACTCTTCATTGTTCAAGAATTAGTTATTATGTGCCAAGTGCTATTCTAGGCACTGGAAATAAATTCATAAATAGGCCAGACAAAGACCCTGCTCTCCTGAAGTTTATATTCTAGTAGAGAAAGCAGATAATCATCATGGGTTTTGTGGGTTTTTTAAATATGTAATCCTGAGTAGTAGTAAGTTCTGTGAATATTCATGTGAGATAATTAGCTAAAGAGTACTTTGCAGAAACTAAATGGTTAGAATAACTGTCCCCTCTGAAGAAATAATATTCAAGCTGAGATCCGAATGATAAAAAGATACTAGCCTTAAAAAGGTCTGGTGTCAACTATTCCAGGGAGAGAAGGGGCCCATGAATATTCTTTAAGGAAGGCACGTGCAGGACATATTAAAAAATAGAATAACCCACTGTGCATGGACCATAGTAAACAAGTGGAAATGAGTTAGAGAAGCAAGCAAGGACCAGATTATGAAGGTCCTTAATAGTCCAGGGAGAGATACAATGATTATACACTAAGTGACATGGAAAGCCATTGGAGAATTTGAAGCAAGAAAGTGATCTGATGTTAAGTCATGTTAAATATAATTTACTATAAAGATACAGAAATAGAGATAAGATACATCTAGCCCTGGTTGCTAGGTGGGAAATAAAATAGAAGAAGCAATAAAAGAAGCAAAAAGACTGAAAAGCCTCTTACAGTAGTCTAAATGGGAGGTGATGGTGGCTTTGACAGAGTAAATGGTATAAGGGAAGGGGACTTCAATACGTTTTGAATGTATAGTGTATTTATAGTTGACTGGATCCGCTAAAGAATTAGATAAGGATAATCTTAAAAACAGAAATCAAGGTTGACTCTCACATTTCGGGCCTAAGCAATTTATTTATTGGTAGTAGCATTAACTGAAATGTGAAGAAATAGCTCCTGACGTCTGCTCTGAGCAACATGGAATAGATGCCTATTTGATTGGGCACATGACCTAGCTGGCAGTGTGGAAAGGGAAATGAAAAGGGAAGTCCATAGATCCAGTTTTACCACTAATAGTATGACCTGAAAGTAAATCACTTCATCTTTCAGAGTCTTAAGTATCAAACAGGACAAACAAACTAATAACCCTTCCCTACTATCCCTTCACACAGTAAAAGGACTATATCTCAACTCCTATCTTCCATGCTTTTTGTGCATACAACTTCCATCTCAAATCACTATCTTCTGTTTCTGCTTATTTCTCACCCCTGCTACTATAATATCTCTTGAAATGCAGACTAATAGCAATTGCTTTTTTAACTGAAGGGAGAAAGATTCAATAAGGCAGAGAAGTAACATAGAAACTTTCCCATCAGCAATTGTGGTTAATCATGACAAATACATCTATACTGCACTAGCATACAAATTTTCCATTGTATCATATATCCAGCTCCTATCCCTTTTATGAACTATCATCATCAACTCTCCTTAAATCATTAGTGACCTTCCTCCATATCACTTTCTCCCTGGAGATCACCTGTAACATGCCTGTTCGTCAGCTGTCAGGCTTTTTAAAGCCTCAAGAGCTGGTAAATTGTTCCATCACCTACAGTGCCAACCCGATTTTTGTTCACAGGGTAGATCTTAGACTATTAAAAATCGTTAAGATAAAAATTTTCTTTCTTTTTATTAAATTTCAAAGTAAACTACTATAGGTAATAAAATAAATATTTTAGATCATTCAAACACATACTATTGAAAGATACCTAAATTAACTTGACAAGATCTGGAAAGCTTTAAGTTTACATATAGTATAAGTTGATAATATTTAAAATCATGCTTAAACTATAATAAAATAACTGATGATGTCATACTAAGTCCTTCACATTCGCTATTCCACAGTCTGTTGAAAAAATTGGAAGATGTATCCAGTTAAAAAAAAAATTAGACTAGGGTCCTACCTCATATTATTCATGCAGATATAGATAAGTTATAGCAAACAAATATGAAAATCAAAATTAGGGAACCTGAGTGGCTCAGTTGGTTAAGCATTGACTCTTGATTTTGGCTCAGGTCATGATCTCACCATTCATGAGTTCAAGCCCCTTGTCAGGCTCTCCCTTTTCTCTGCCTGTACTTTCTCTCTCTCTCTCTCTCTCTCTCTCTCTCTCTCTCTCTCTCTCTCACACACACACACACACACACACACATATACACAATAAATAAATAAAATAAAACTTAATAAAAACAAAATTAAAGTAGGAAAAGATTGTATAAGTTGACATTATTGTAACTTTGGAAAGAGAACAAAACCTAATTACAACACAAAACATAGAGACACAAGGAAGAAATTGTTAAGTTTACCACATTATAAAAACTTCTGAATAAAAAATAAGAAATTTTTTTAGAAGTAAACAATGAAAGAAAAATATTTTAAATATAAATAATATCCAAAATACCTCAATAATTCCTCTAATTCAATTTTTTTAAAGGAATTAACCAAACCCAACAGAAAAAAAATTGTGCATGGAAATAAACAGAAGAGGAAATAAAAATGGCAATAAACCTATCAAAGAATATTAACTAAGAACAAAGAAAATGAAAATAAAATACATACCATTTTTCACTCATTACATTGGGAATAATATTTTAAAAATACGAATATCAATGAATACGTGTAAAGAGATATTCTTATAAACTCTGATTGAAAATGTAAACTGTCAGAGACTATATGAACGGTATTTGTCTGTATTAATAAAACTTAAAAACACAGGTTTCCTTTTACCTTGTAATATTCTGATATATTCATGAAAAGCCAAAGGCATGAACAAGGTTTTCTGTGTAATGAGTTTGGACTAACATAAAATGTAAAGAGATGTAAATGTCTATCAACAATTGAATGATCAGGCTGTTGAAAACCAAGCGGTATTTTATAGGATGTGAAGACATTTAACAACCTTCAGGAGACACTATCCTATCAGGAGAACATTACATGTTAATACATATGATACTGTTTATGTGTTTTAAAATTGTCAATTTCTTTTGTTTTGTATGCACATATGTGTATGAAATACATTTTGAAGTTTAACAAAAGTATATATCAAACATCTAATCATGGTCAGTGTTGGGAAAGAAAATGGTAGAAGGTAGATAGGGCTATCAAAAATGACTTTTGCTTTACCTGTCTTGCTTACATATTTTGCAATGAGAACATACTGAATATATGAGTGGATTAAATATTTTTTAATTACATTAAAAAATAAAATGAGTAACTGGAGAAGACTTCTTAGGTTTAAGCCAGAGAAATAAATCATTGTCAGACTTAGCCCAAAGATCACATATTTTTCAAAAAGAAGCACTAAGTCTATACCCAAGCACAGATTTCAACATCCATATGTTGAGAGGCTGAAAATAAAATGAAATCCAGAATAAAAAATTTCAAGATGTATTCATCTTTATTTCATTTTGAATGAGTACTCATGTGTTAATATATAAATAAATTATTCTCATTATTAAGCCTTTGTTCATTTGAAACTTTGAAAGATGATATGAAGAAAAGAGAAATAAGACATATTTCTGAGTTTCCCTTATATAGTTCAAAAAGAAATATGGGAATAATCCAATTAGCAGTAACTGTTTATAAAAATCCAGTCTTGTGTGCAGGTCCAAACGTGTCTTGGTATCAGTATAATCAACATGCAGGTAGTAAGTATGACTTACTACCATCTGCAAGAGCAGATGTGATTCTTCTGGCTTTTCTTTCATCCTATAGACTCCCTTTCAGACTATGTGACATGGCTTAAAAAATTATATACATATTCCAAACCCAAAAAGAGATTATAGAAACATCACCATTAGTAAATAGGTTAAACTTCAGCCATAGATAAGACAAAAAACATAGTTTTGGACCTATAACTAATTTTTAACTTCAGATATTAATATTAAACCAAGAAAGCAATCAAATGAAATAGCTCTAAATCCCCAGAGATGGAGGGCCTGGGTGACTCAGAACTCTTGACTTCTGCTCAGGTCATGATCTCAAGGTCATGAGATCCAGCCCCATGTCTGGCTCCATGCTGAAAATGCCGAGCCTGCTTAAGATTCTCTCTCTCCTTCTCTCTCTGCCCCTCCTTGCTCTCTCTCTAAAATTAAAAAATAACAAATAAATCCCCAGAGATACTGAAGAAGTCAAAGAATTAGGGCAGTGGAAAGCCCTCTTAAGCATTTGTTAATTAACCAACTATATCTATTATGCAGCTAACATATGAGATTAAAAGAAAAAGACATAATTTTCCAGAAACAAGCTATTTATGTGAACAATTTTACCCATACCAAAAAATAAGGGAAAAATTGGAATTGTTCATATATCCCAAAGTCTTAATAGTATAATCAGTTTAATAGAGTAATTGTTCAAGATTACTTTATTGAACTAAAGTCTATGCAGGCACTTCCAGAGACACCTAGTAAGGGATAGATAAACATTAATTGAGCACCTAGAGGATGCAATACTCCAAGCTAAGCATAGAGAAAATGGTAGTATAGACATTGTAAACAGGATCAAGATATAGTCCATGCTCATTTGAAGCTTAAAGTCTAAAGGAGAATATAAGTATTGAACTATTAATGTCAGTGATGATTGGTTAGTGATGAATCTTGTGCTGAGAGTAAATAATTGATCTTACCTATTTTGAAGGTGTGAACTGGGGTCAGTGAAGGATTCTCTGAAGAAGTGATATTTAAGTTAAAATGTGAAGGATTAGTAGGAGTAACTGTATAAAGAAGTGAATAGAGAGTTGCAGAAAAGTATTTCCCAAAGAGGGAAGAGCATGTGCGAAGGTCCTGAGGCAGACAAGAAAACAATATTGGAAGAAGACCAGAGATCATAGCTCAAGAGAGAGCATTGTGAGAAATGAAGTTATTAAGACAGGCAGGTCTTAGATCAGATAGGGCTCTATAGACCACATTAAGGATTTTGGAGCTAAGAAACAGTCAAGTCATTGGAAGGGTTTTAACTATAAAAAGAATATGGTAAGTGTAAAGATATCTTGAGTATTGTATGAAGACTAATCAGAGGGCATCAGTGGTACATGTGGGAAAATCAAAGAGGAGGATTTTACAGTATTCACATGAGAAGTGAATCAGCTATGGTGAAGATGTTTGGGATGAAGAGATTCAAGAGAGCGCTGTGTAGGTGGAATTCATAGAACTGAATATGTGGAAATAGGAGAGAAAGAAGGTGATGTTCATAATATCTCACAGATTTTTGGCAGGGACATATGAAAAATGTATCAGGATTCTTATGAAGTATGGGTACAGGGTTTGGACACTTCTATTTTGCAGAGCTTTGCAATGCAGCCCCTGTGAAGATCATTTGAGATCACTTGGATAACATTCTGCAGTCATCAGGAAAATGTATACTCTGTAGACAATCTCCAAGGATTCCTAGAAATTTTTCTGTGGAATAGTCCTTGAAAGAAGCTTGTGATTCTATACCTGAGAGCACTGATATTAGGTGCTCTAGAAATGCTGAGAGAAGTAGCTCTAAGCCAAAGGAGGAAGGAAGAATGATTGTCTCTGGGAATCCCACAAGAATAACAGGGAGTTCAAAGGATGCCAATAAGCCCAGGGCAAAAGAATTTGTATCACAATCCTTTGCTAAGTATTTCTGACAAAGAAGAAATTGTTCTCTTTATTATAAAATCTCCCTAAAAGATGCTGACAATTACCTAACAATAGAGTTGGAATCACAGAAATTCTGGATCAAGATTTGAACCTGTGACAAACAATTTGATATCATTCCCTAATTATTAGTGACAGAAAGTGTCAAGAAAGTGGAATGTGATGTAGGCATCTAGTTGATTTTGTCCATGTAGAATGCTAGAATTAAACACAGGCATAATAATAATATATATGGTATAGGAAATGCATACACACACAGAGTTAGAAATGTTTACTAGGATACATATTTATATATTATATCTGGGTTCCTTTGTTATATAACCCCCCCCCCCACCTAAATTACTTATTAGTGGATGATTATTTTTTTTCTAGTCTCCTCCTTTGAGATACATTTTTAAATAGAATTCTTAAGCTTCTAGGAATTATTTTTTGTCCTACAGTTAATCTCTTAATAAGACCAATTTAGCTTAATATAAATGGTAATGCATAGCATTCTACTCACTGCACAATTCTGAACTTGCTCAGAGATTGCATTTGAGCAGACTGGCCTTACCCATGGGCAGAGTTGGTTAAAAGACCCTTGGTTTCAGAACCACAGAGAAGACTCAAGTTTTTGACCCCTGTTAAGTGTTCTGAGAAGAGTTATTTAAGACCTTGGCAACACATCAGAGAACCTATTGTATGTAAGAACTGCATTAGGCAGTTCTTACAATCAATCTGAGGGATACAGGACTCAGATGTGGGTAAAGTGCATAACAACAGCAGGGCTACATTTGCAAAAGAGGAAATCAGCATAGAATAAAACGTCTGGATGACAATTACCAGAGTGAGCTAGCATATCACCTGTGAATGAGGTGTATTTCTAGATGTGAAAGAATAATAATCTTCCATTTTAATTTCTTGGATGGTCTATTTCCTTTTTTTTACACATTCATACTGCCATTATTGGTTTAATTTCATTAGCCACTGTTGAGTGGCCTGCCATTTAGAATGAGTTTGCATTCCATTTGTTGACAGTGAAGGATTTGCAGGTGGCATTATTACATATTATCTTAAGGATTGAAGTGTCACTAGCTTTCAATTTACCCTAACTAAAGAATTTTTTCCCAATACCCTTCCTGATACCATTTTTCATTCAATATTCATAAATGTTTATTAATAGTGCACAAATTCTTCCTTAAGTATTGAACATGCCAAAAGAGGTATTTGTTTTTCTGCTTCTCTACTCCCGTATTTAAACATGTTACATAAATATGTCCACACTTAAATCTGTCCCATCTTGTTGATCCATTTTTAAAATTCACACCTTGTCTTGTATAAACACAACCCAACCGTGAAAGTAATTTCTTTGTGAGTCATAACCTTGCAAACATTAAAGTAATTGTAAAAGCATCTCTTGTTAGCTTGCAATTAGGGTATTAAGTTTGATATCATGCTGTATTATATTTTTTAAAAAAGGTCATAAAGGGTTTTACCTCTTAATGCTCAATAGCATTTAGTCATAAACACATACTAAGATAAAGCTAAATATATATTCATTTCAACACCTTCAAAAATAATTAGTTTTCCTGGGTGTATCATGGCAGATGGAGCTGTTTTCTTAAAGAGTATGTATAGAACATGTAAACTGAGCAGGTACCTATAGGCACGCCACAATACGCTGGAATGGTCTGTGTATTTGATTAGCCATAGTATTTTTAAATGAAGCTGTCATCTTCAATATCAGGGAAAAAAATGATCCATTGTAAAACAATGAATTTGAACCAAATATAGCTTTAGAGTTCAACTCTCTCTATATCTAGCAGTGACTCAGAGACTGTATAATTCAAGTGCAAGAGGATTACAAAGACAAATACACCCCTATTCAATAAGATCTGATGATATTCCTCTCCTTCACATCCAAGAACTGGATTACTTCTAGAAATCTATGTAGCAGGCTAAGTTCTAGCAAGGTGCACATTATCTGCCAAAACTCTCCTGCAGCAGGGTTTCAAGCCAAATGGAAAACCTTTGGTAGCAGAAGCCACTTCTTTTCCTGTGTTTATTAACTCATTTAATGACTCTTCCCTCTCACTCATTTGCCCTACATTGGATGTCCTTAATATCTGTCAGAGCCATCCCCTGTTCTCCATCACAAACATTTCCTCAATTGGATTTGTTACCATTTCTTACCATTTATTGAAATGTTTCCTAATTGATCTACTAGTGTCCAGCTTAAATCCCTTCCAATTCGCTCACTACTCATTCAAACACAAATCTCATCATGTCATTCTGCTTAACATATTCTAATGATCTCCTCAGTAACTCCAGGACTACAGGGCAACACTTCTATTTATTAGTTTTAAGTTGCACTCTTTTCAAAGCTCCTTTTCCATTATCATGCCCACTTTGTGCCTACACTCAGACACCTTCTGCTCTAACTTCTCTAAACATGCTGTGCTTTCCTAATTAGAGCTCTTTGTTGAGAATGCTGTTCAAAAGTTAGTTCAAGTATCTCCTCTTTCCTGAAGATTCCTCAGCAAGTGTGCACTATAGGAATGTGGGATGTGGTGAAAACCTTGCTCTGCAAAACAGCTGGTGTTTGAAAGTTCTGGGATCAAATTCTAATTCTCTGGCTAGCTGTGTGGTCCAGAAAACCTGGTTGGTCCCCACACATAACAGTCAACCATCTCCACCCTTACTAAATGGGTGCCACCACAAAGGAAGAAGACAGGTGGTCAATGCCTGAGCACCCATGGTCCTCCCTACTCTGACTGTGACAATTTTTCTTTTTATTGAGCTGTAATTGTCATACAGCCTTGACTAGTTTAAGGAGCACAACATGTCAATTTCAAACATTTATATATTGCAATATATATAATTACCACCATAACATTAGCTAACACTTCCAGCATATCATATGATATCATTTTCATTTCTTTCTTGTGGTGAGAACATTTAGAATCTAGTCTCTTAGAAACTTTGAAATATGCATATAGTATTATTAACTATAATCACAATCCAGAATTTATTCATCTTCTAAATGCAAGTTTGTACCCTTTGATTAACATCTCCCTACAATTCTAAGAAAGAAGAACAAAGCAGGAAACATCACACTTCCTAATTTCAAAACCACTGTAATCAAAACAGTATAGTACTGGCATAAAAACAGAAACACAGAGACCAATGGAAAAGAATGGGGAGTCCAGAAATAACCACCTGCATGTCAAAAGCTAAGTATTTGACAAGGGAGCCAAGAATACTCAATGGTGAAATAATGGTCCCTGCAATAAATCATGTTGGGGAAAATGGATAAATACACGCATAAAATGAAGTTGGACCTCTTTCTCACACCACTCACAAAATTAACTCAAAATGGATTCAGGACTTAAGGATAAAATCTAAAACTATAAAACTCCTAGAAGAAACCATAGGGAAAATGTTCCTTAACGTTGGTCTTGGCAAGGAGTTTTTGATATGATACCAAAAGCACAAGCAAAAACAGCAAAAATCAACACACAGGACTACATCAAACTAAAAGCCTCTCACAGCAGAAGAAACAATCAATGAAATGAAAAAGGAGCCTATGGAATGGGAGCAAATAATTACAAATCATACATCTGATAAAGGGCTAATATCCAAAATATATAAGGAATTCATACAACCCAACAGCAAAAACAAAAACAAACAATCCTATTAAAAAGTGGGCAAGGGAACTGACATGTTTCCAAAGAAGACATACAAACGGCTAACAGGTACACGACAAGGTGCTCAACATCACTAATCATCAGGAAAATGCAAATCAAAATCACAGTAGGTATCTCCTCACACCTGGCTGTTGACAGTTTGCAAGTTTGCCAGCCTGTCATCCTTCAGGGCTCTGCACACAGTTTAACCCAATCTTGCCATACCTGAACTATGATTCTCTCTGCTTCCTCTTAGCCATTATGGATTCCTACAAACTGTCTCTAGTGCTTATTTTTGCCTGCTGCCTCTATAGAGGCATACAGCCTCTATTGGCCATACAGCCCAATCTCTAACCTTGATTTGGTCTTTAAATTGATATATAGATAAATGGATTTAGCAGCACACACTTTTTTGATGTATGAAAGTACCCTCTACTTCAGCTATAGTTTTTGCCCACATTAATTTGACAAGTTTGCATCGCCCTACATCTCTCTGACCTAGTCTCCCCTCTGTGCTCTCGCCCTGGTACTCAGAGCCTATTCTATCTGAATCACATAACAGCAATAATTATAATTTATGGTACACCTACTACGTACTAGTCAGAATACAAGATACTTTGTATACATTGTATTATTTAATTTCCCCACAATCCCAGGTGTAGGTGTTACTTGCACCACTTTAAAGTTGAGGAAATGAAAGCAGAGAGGTTGAGTACTTGCCCAGTCACACCTTGTAAGCACAGTATTACTGCACACACACATACCAAGTCAAGCCACAGAAAAGGTGGAAGAATACAAACATGTGTGAGTGTGTGTGTGTGTGTGTGTGTGTGTGTGTGTGTGTGTGTGTGTAGGGATGAGGAAGGGGTGATCAGGGAGGGGAGAGAAGTAAACATTACAGAGAAAAAGAGCACACCTCAGAGGGACTCAGAGCATAGCCCTCTACTTGAGTATTTGACATGATACATCTGACCCCAAATCTCTCACCCAACATACCTCTTCTAACCACATTCCTAGATCCTGAGCTCAAGCCAGAAGGCCCAAAATCTCATGGCAACTTCTTCTGTTGTCCAGGCCCAAGGGACATCTGTCACATACAGGGAAGTCCAGATGCCTTAATCCTGAGTGGTATGGTCAAAAGCAGTTGGAGCCTGGGGAGACAGAAAATGAGACTCAAGAGTATCATTAGCTGCTTTGCTGAGTTACAGAATTTTGTAAGAAACAATTTTGGCCAGGAATTTTTTTTCGGGGGGGGGGCTGGAATTTTGAAGGAGGTGACAGTAGAATATAAACAGTACTTTGCCAGAATTCAAAAGGAAGTTAACTGCAGGAAGCCTTATCTCCCTGCAGTTGAAAAGAAAAGTTGAAAGAAGAAAATAATTGAACTAGAACTGTTTCCTTCAAGATTGGGGCCTTAAGAAAGGTTCTGTGCTGTGAAAAATAAGCATTATAATAACACAGTTGTCGTTTAATAAATACCTACTTTGTGCAAGATATTTTGTCATCCTGATCTCATTAACCTTACAACAACCTTAAAAATGGGTAATATTTCCCCCCCTTATATCTAACAAAATCAAGGCTGCAAAAGATTGGGTCACCTGCCACATGAGTCAGAGTTCTCCAGAGAAATAGAAACAATAGGAGATATATAGAAATATAGATATATAGATATATAGATATGTATATATATCCTACATAAAAAATATATATGGAAAGAGATTTATTATAGAGAATTACCTCACATGTTTAAATAAGTCAACAAGTCCTAAGATGTGCAGTCAGCCACTTGGAGACCCAAGAGAGCCAATAGCATAATTCTAGTCCAAATGTCTACAGTCTCAAGACCCAAGAAGAGCCAATGTTTCAGTTCAAATCTGACGGCAGAAAAAAAACAATATCTGAGCCCTAAAGCAGTCAAAAGAAGGAATTCCCTCTTATTTGGGGGCAGATAAGTCTTTTGGTCCAATTCAGACCTTCAAGTGATTTGATTGAAATCCACCCAGATTAGAGAGAGCAATCTCCTCTACTCAGTCTATTGAAATGTCAAACTCATCCAAAACTACTCTCACAGAAACATCCAGAATAGTATTTGATCAAATATATGGGTACCCCATGACCCAGTGAAGTTGACACATAAAATTAACCATCACACTTGCCTAAAGATATCTAATTTATAAGTGCTGAAGATGGGATCTAGACCCAGGTCTGTCCTCCTCAAAAACCAACAGTTATTGCTCTGTGCCAGAAACACAGGAGAATGGAATTACCTGGAATGTTATGATTTTATTACTTAAAAGAGCTGTGCTGAGACCACAGAAAAATTAGTCTATGAGTGATTTACACACACACACACACACACACACACACACACACACACACACATATTCACTCAACATGCATAACAATACACACACATGCACACACAATTTTAGGCCATTAGCTAGATAGGTAAACATTTAATTTTTGTACTTGAAGCAAATTAGGTATGCTGGAGCTGGAATGCCTCAGAAAAGGAGAAAAGGATCAATAGTACCAAAGGTGCTGTGGGACAGGGCGAAGCCAGCCACCTGGTTTCTTGCAGTAACATAGAACAGTTTTGTTCAATGGCCACAAGTTCCACCACCTCAAATGAATTATTTGTCAGTTTGATTATAGTCAAATAAAAAGCAAAACTTAGGAGTGCCTGGGTGGCTCAGTCAGTTAAGCAGTTAACTTTGGCTCAGGTCATGAGCTCATGATTCATGAGTTCAAGACCCACATCAGGCTCTCTGCTGTCAATGCAGAGCCTGCTTTGACCCTCTGTCTCCCTCTCTCTCTGCCTCTCTCAAATAAATAAATAAATAAATAAATAAATAAATAAATAAATAAATAAATAAACAAACATTTAAGAAATAAGAGCAAAAATCAGTTTGAAATCATCCTGCCATATACTTGCAATGGTATCTTTCTTGCAATGTCTCAAGAGAAAAGGGAGAATCACATTTTTTTTGGTTAAAATAAGGAATTCAACTCCCCCAAATACAGGTGATCAGTAATCCTATTCTGTCCAGACAGCTTAATGACTTTCTGGAAATCAAACATCAGGAATATATTAAGGAATTAGCTGCTAAAATTGTAAGTCAATTCTATTTTGTTCCCATGGTTTCATGTGACATTATATTCTCCAGGAGGGGAAACATAATGCTCAAAATGTGCCTGGTTCAGGATGTATCTATGTGTATAGAAATTATAACCCCTTGTTAAGTAAAAACTATATATACATGAATGCTATTCATAAAACCCACTAACTGATATAACCATATGCCCTTTCCTCTGTGCAGTTTTACTAACCAAGTGTGTACTATTTTTAAACTTGTCTGAGGCTTTATGAAAAAATCAGTGAGCTTCTAAATCCATCAAAATCCAATGATAACCCTCCAAGATTTCTTGGGCATCAGATGATTCTGGGGGACAAAAAAAAAAGAGAACATTCTTGATTACTGAAAGAATGAAATCCAACAAATTGGGAGCAATTTGATTCCTAGGAAGACTCTATACCTGAGGACTAATAATCAGTTGTGATATGCTACTTCTTAGAAAAGATACTCTGAGGTTATGCACATCATCTATCTAATCTGCAGAAATTTTCTGAGTCAAGCAGGCCTGAACCAGTGTACTATGGCTTTCTCTGCTTTCTTCAGAGAAGTGTCACGTGGTAAAATATTACTTACAATGGGAAGCCCTGAAGAAAATGTTAACGTTTTACTAACTCTATGGCTGGAGGTTGCTGATATGAATTTATATAAAGGCAAAATAAATTACAGTTGGGGGTCAAAATGTCATGGCTCACTCTTTCATAGAAAGGGAAACTGCAGCCTAAATGAGACAGCGCAGACTAAGAGTTGGACTTGAGCTCTAAACCGCAACCTGGGCCTGTCATGGTCGTAACACCACCCAAGTCATTGTCCTTACGTCCTTTATATGCAATGCCTCGTATGAGAATAATAGTTACTTTGTATTTCAAATGCATGTTATGATGATTCTGTGGAGAAATACCAAGGAAGGAAATGGATGAGAAAACACCTGCACTGACAACAGAAAAAGACTGGCCATGAGAAGGCAAATGAGAATAAAATGTAGCACTAAAGATCTTGAGGAAGAAAGGTAAGAGGAGCAAAATATGGAATAGAGTCAAAACAGAGCAGAAACCAGGATTCCCAAATTATACTAATTATAGATGTGGCGAGAAGGAGGGTTAGAAGCTACTGGGTAGAAAATTTAATGCTGAAAGAGGGAAACGAGGAACAATATAGTCATGAAAAAGGGGGAAAAAAACCTTCTTTGGTGCTATCTGGTATCCACTGCTTTCCCAAAAGACCCTGAAGGGGAAAAAGGTTGGTCCTGAGGCACATAATAATCAAAGCATTCCATAGCATATTTACATCCTCATATCTTTATGTGTTACAGCATGTTTACTTCTTTCTTTCATTTGGTAGAAGAGAGCAGACCAGAGAATCTTAAAAATTTTTTTTGTTATAATTATAAACAGGCAAAGATGCAAACAAGTTAGCAATTGCCCATGTACGGATTAGGTTATGAAACTTTGACTAACAAGACACTGGAAATATTTCCAAGACACATTTTTGCAATGATTCAAATGTCAGGGTTGTATGATGTAAGTTTGGGAAATAGCACACTGATTTATTTTCAAAGATTTATTTGAGGAAAGGAATCAGAAATACAAGCTGCAATTTGTAATAGCACTGTTTAAAAAGCCAAAAATAAAGATTGTTTACATATTGTATTAGAAATGAAAAATCTACTAGAGACAACAGCTTTTTGTGTTCAAAGAGTACTACAGTGTTAGAGTTCACCAAATAACTTCATAAGCTGATATAAAATCAGCATAAAACAATAGGAGCTCAAGAAGAACTGAAATTTTGCATGGCTAAAATAAGCCATCCACATGGATATGTTCTTGATCCTTTAGCCACATAAATCTGGTAAGAAAATAGATGAGTCAGTATGAGGAATAGCAACTAGCAAGATCAGATAAGTAAATAGCTGGTTGATGGATTCACTTCCAGGTTGACTTCTTTGCTCTATAGATTTATTTACTTGCGATGAAAGGAGATATAATGCGGACCTTCAGGGAAAAGGATCTTCTGGGATGTGTAATTCTATTTGTTTCAAGTAGTGCTTTATGATCACCACACTGGTCACAAATGCCCTCTGCCCTCCAAATCACCATAGTGAGAGACTGTGTGCTAACAGAGAGGAAGTACATGTTAATAGAAGTGAAGAGAAGGGAAAAACAGCATGTCCCATGGAAATACTCAACACTTCATTCATTCATGTCACTTAAAGGTCCCTTCCCTGTCACCTCATTCAACTTCATAAACTCAGTGCCTAACACTGCTTAGTAGATGAAATCCACCCAAAAAATATTCTTTGAAAAATTAATCGTTCAAATCCACTGCCATTACACTCCCAATAAAGACTTTGAAAAACTATCGTTATTGGTCCTCTTTACCAATACAATGAAGGTATACAGCATTTCTGAAGCTAATACACATTCCAGAAGATCCTCTTCCATGAAAGTTCAATTTTTGGTTCTTTTTTCCCTTTTAACAAGACCGTTTGTAAGGATCAACATATTTTCATCATGTTTAATTTTTAACATTCTTATAAATATCTTATTATTCTCTCTTAGTTTGGACTGTTTTAACAAAACACTCATAAATAACAAACATTCATTTCTCATTGTTCTGGAGGCTGGAAATCTCAGATCAAGACATTGGCAAATGCAGTGTCTAGCAAGAGCCAGCTTCTTGATTCATAGATGGCCTTTTTTCTGCTGTGCTACACATGGTGGAAGAGGGGAGAAAGCTCTCTGAGGCATCTTCTATAAGGGCACTAATCCCAATCATGATGGTTCCACCCTCATGACCTAATCACCACCCAAAAGCCCCAAGTCCTCACACCATCACACTGGGGATTAGGTTTCAACATATGAATTGAGGAGGATGCAAATATTCATGCATAGAATTCTGCCATTGACCCCCCCCAAAATTCATGTCCTTCTTGAATGCATAATACATTAATTCCATTGGAATAGCCCCCAAAGCCATAACTCATTCCAGCATCAAATCTAAAGTCTAAGTCCAAAGTCGCATCTAAACATCATCTATATCAGATACAGTAAGTCTCACTTACTGTGATTCATCCTGGGAGAAACTGATCTTTGGCAGTAAACCTGTGAAATCAAACAAGTTATCTGCTTCTGAAACCTGGTAGAACAGGTGTAGGACAGATACTCCCATTCCAAAAAGGGAGAATTAGGAAATAAGAAAGGAGTGATGTTATTGAGCAAGCCCCAATTCCAAACGGGAAAATTCCAATAGACCTTAGGCTCAAGGACGATGCTCTTTGAATCAATGCTCTGTCCTTTAGACCCACCAGAGAAGGGGTCCTGCCCCTGCAGGTTTGCAGGGCAGGTTGACCCCTGAGGTTCTGGGCAACCCTGTCCCCACAGGTTGGCTGGGAGTCCCCACCTTCGCTCTCTGCTTGGACCCTTCCCAAAGGCTGGTGTACCATGCCCACTTCTCATAAGGTGGTGTCCAGTGCCCAGTGGCTCTGATCTGACTTGCAACCTTTAAAATCTAGGTGTAGGCAGCAAGTACCCATAGCTTGTGTACTCTACAAGCCTTCAGAGACAGCAGCAGGGACACTGCCAAGGTTTGCCACTGCACTGCTGGAAGAGGCCACCAGGCCTGCCAGAGCTGTACCTGGGGTGCTGGAGTAGAGCCAGCAATGTTCAGTGGGCAGTGTGTGCTGAGGTGGCTCCTTCTTTGCATTCTTCCATGGTCCCGTATATGAGCTTCTATTTTGTATGCACATGGCTGGCTAATCTCTTTATCACACACTTGTTTGAACACACCCTTTAGTATAGCAGGGTTCCTCATTCTTTACAATTTGGATAAGCTGAGAATTCTCCACATCTTAAAGTTATGCTATCCTTTTGATTAAAAAATTCCATCTTCAAATCATTTCTCTCTCCTCTGATTTTACTGTCAAGAGGATCCAGGCCTCTGATTCAATACTTTGCCTAAAAATAGCTTCAGCTAAATATCCAATTTCAACATTCACAAGTTCTACCTTCTACAAGACACTAGCACAGGAGCACAATCCAGCCAAATTCATTGCCACTTTATAATGAGGATGGCTCTTCTTCCAGTTTCCAATAACATGTTTCTCATTTTTCTTCCTGAGATCTCATCAGAATGGCCCTTATCACCATATTTCTACCAACATTCTGTTCTAGATTACTCAGGTGTTCTCTAAGGAGACTGAGGCTTTCTTTATAGCTCTCCCCTTTCCTTTCTGAGCTCTCACCAGAAGCACCCTCAATGGTCTGTCCAAGGTAATTCAGGCTTTTTCTAGCAGGCACCTCAAAATTCTTCTAGCCACTACCCATTGCCCAGTCCCATAGCTTCATCCATATTTTCAGATATTTATTAAGCAATACGCCACTTTCTTGGTACCAATTTCCATTTTAGAATTTTGGGAGAACACAAATATCCAGTCCATAGCACACTCATATTTATGATAAAACATGCATAAATCTCTGGTTCTCTCTGGTTATCATCTGTCACCATTGTAAATCTAAAAGAGATGCTTACTTATCACTCTGTACACAGAAGACCTGTAATCAAATCTCATGTCCTTTGGCCAGTCTGGCCTGGATCATCCTAGGTCAAGAACCACCTAGACTGATCTGTAACTACATAGAAGCTTAGGGATAGAGTATTCAATCCTTGGGGTTCAGGGCTTTGTGGTAGATTTATTGCACTAATGGTCTAAATCATCACCTCTTTGCAACCTCTCCCATCAAGAGGAGAAGTCTATTTCCTCATTCCTTAAAACTGGGCAAGCTTTGTGACTCATTCTGGCCAATAAAATGTAATAGCAGTGAATAGTGTACTAGTCCTGAGACTTGACCTTAACAGGCCATGAGCCTTTACTTGCCCTCACTCTCACTCCTGCACCTTTGCCATGAGAACCTGCCCAGGCAAGCCTCCTGGAGGATAACAGATATGTGGCAGCCCCATGTGTCCAGCACTCCAGCTGATAGATGGACATGTGAATAAGCCCAGTCAAAACAGGGAGAACTGCCCAGCCGAGCCAAGAGTAGGTAATTGACCCCCAGGCCTGTCAGCTAAATAAATGCTTACTACTTTTATGGTGCATTATTGTGGCCTTAGAAATCTGAAACAGGGTTTCACTTGGGCCTTACTTCAATCACACCTGTACCAGTTTAACGACCTCATTGCTGATCATCCTATACCCCATCAAGCTTTTAGCTTTGTTTTCACATATAACTTACAATTCTGGTTGAAATATCTGCCAAGTATCTTGTGTTCTCCAGCTGGTCCTTCTGGTCCATTTGAGAATATGATGCTAAATATTGAAGCAGACACTTTGCCATGAGCAGCCTTATGTGCTCAGTGACTTGGCAGATCCCTAACAAACAATAAGCCTGGAATGTCGAAGAATTCTTAGAAACTTATCAACTTGACCAAACATGGGCAAAATCAAATTCATAACAACCAGGAACTAACAAAATAAAACCATGTGTAATTTTTTTAAATAGTTACATAAATCATTCCAGACCTTGACTAAGAACGGTATTTTTGAATTAATAATTGAAATCCTTGTGCTTTAACATCTTAGTGACTTTAACATTTTGTTTTCAGATAATGATGATATTTCAAAAATAAATATTTCAAACATCTTTTGTCAAGAAGTTTCAGAGCTCACCCATAATTCTCTGCCTATTTATTCTATCCAAGGAAAGCATATTTAAAACAAGATGCCTAGCCTTCCCAATGAAAAGCAAGTTAAATCTTTAAATAGAATTCAAGACTATATTCAGAGCATACAGTAGAGCCCTTAAGATACTATGCCCTAAAAGTGACATTTAGACCAGGGAACTGGAAAGAATTGACAGCATTCCCCAAACAAAGATGACTAAATGAAAGAAAAAAATATCGCAATAAAATGAAAGTTCTTCTTTCTGGCAACTTCCAAGACCTCCATTTCAGAAAGCAGGTAGCACATTAGCTTACTGCTGAAATCACTCAACTGATTCTCCCATTATATATTTGTTAAAATAAGAAAAGCTGTCCAATAAGGCAATTTGAGGAAACAGACTGATAATCAACTGGCTCTGGAAAATACTGAAGTAGTATTGTTGGGACCAGAAAGACCGTCTTTTATATTTCATTCTCTCACACTAGCATCCCTTCTCACATCTTTACCCACATGGAATCAGTAGAAGATTGAGCAGACATTAATGTGCTACATCTACCTGTGTTTGCCCCATGCTTTCTTTTCCATACCATCTGCTCATACTCTTTGGGGAAAGTTTTTAGAGAAAGCATTCACGCTGAGGTATAAGTGGCAGATATGTCTGAATTGATAACCTTTCTTAAATACCTTTGCATTTTTTTTTAATTTTTTTAAATGTTTATTTATTTTTGAGAGAGAGAGAGAGAGAGAGAGAGAGAGAGCAGGGGAGGGGCAGAGAGAGAGGGAGGCACAGAATCTGAGACAGGCTCAAGGCTCTGAGGGGCTTGAACTCACAAACCGCGAGATCATGACCTGAGCCGAAGTCAGACGCTTAACCGACTGAGCCACCCAGGTGTCCCTGCATTTTCATTTTTTAAATGGAACCTCTGATTTTGGCTTTTCAGATATCCATGAATCACTAGAGTACACAAAATTCACATACTTGGAAGTTTACTATTTCATTATATTTACTCCCCCCTCCCCCCTCCAAAAAAAAACAAAAAACGAAAAAACAAAAAACTGGCTTTGAATGATCTCAGTACAATGACAGGCCTTGTGAATTTAGTTTGGATGGACCTGCCACAGAAAGATGCATCTTGGAAAGTGATGTACATCTGTCAGAAAGTCATGAGAAATTACCATTCTTTATTATCTTGTCTTTTAGTTTTTCTTCCATGTCATTGATTTCTTCCAAATCTACTACACAGTCCTTCATTCTGATACATTAAGTTATTCTGGGTGTTCAAGGTCTTTGATCCTTGACCACAACAAACATCCCAAGTTCCCAGCCTCATTGTCAACTACTTCCTTGTATGATGTCACTGCTTCAACCAATGTATTTGTACCCTTGACCATAAGCATTACCCCCTTTTTTTTGTTACCCATGCCCCTAATGCATGATAGGGAGAGATCTTCCTCTCTATTGACCTGCCTTCTTTTCTTTCTACACAGTTCAGATCTCACCTCCTTCTTTGAATTGAAGGCAACTGAAATCTTAGTACTTTTACTGTCTGAATGTGCATTTTACATTTCTAGTTAACATTGATATGTTAAAAATGAAGTTCTCAAGCTAAGTATATTTTTTTTCAACGTTTATTTATTTTTGGGACAGAGAGAGACAGAGCATGAACGGGGGAGGGGCAGAGAGAGAGAGAGGGAGACACAGAATCAGAAACAGGCTCCAGGCTCTGAGCCATCAGCCCAGAGCCTGACGCGGGGCTCGAACTCACGGACCGCGAGATCGTGACCTGGCTGAAGTCGGACGCTTAACCGACTGCGCCACCCAGGCGCCCCAAGCTAAGTATATTTTTATTCAAGAAGTTTTAAAACAGCCCATAACTATCTGACTGCTTACCTATTCTAGCCCAGAAAACACATTCAAAATGAGGTAGAGTTCCTACTGAAAAGTGACATTATTCTGGACCAAGCCTATCTGATCTGTCCCTTCTCTGAATTCCTATAGTAATTATTATAATAAAATTAGTTTGACTTATATATTGACTGTCTTTGACATCTTCTCTATACTCTCTTAAGCAATTATTTAAATTTTATTTAGCTACAGTATTTAAATCCCATTTACTCAATTACCTCAAGAATTTTTGGACAGCAGAAACTATGATTATTTTAGTGTTAGCCCCATAGGGAGATATTCACCTAGTAGACAAATAAATATTAGCCAGTTTCACTGTTTTTTAAAGTAGCCAAAGAATTTTTCTATGTGTAACCAAAATAGTATTTATGTATTATATCATTTAAAAGAAACTTCAGGAGCATAAGAATTATAAGCCATCACAGCTCTATTCATTCTAAAGTTAAAATTTTTCCTAAATTTACTGTTCATGCCTTTTTCATTAAATTGTTTTTAACAAGTTCCTAGTGTAAATCTCCTTCAATTTAAATAAATTTTACTTCAACATTGCTAGCAAATGTTAATAACAAACAATTTTTCAACTACTATGCAATAATTATTTCTGAAATTTAATCTCTGTGAGCTCTTGCAGTTTATTAACTGAAAATTTAGCTACAGAAAAATGATTCAACATGTTTCCAACAGCCAAAAGTTAACAATTTTTCTCCAACTTAAAATGAGAAAAGTCCTCTTCTGCAAGGAAATCTACTAGCCCAAATCTCATTATCAGTAATAAGAGACATTCACTTTGAAGTTATGGATCACTTTTTAGAAACTGCAATTATTGACATAGAAAGTTAAGTAAAAATAACAGCATCAATAAATGGACTTCTTGTTCAACGATAATGTCAAATCAATCAAAATTAAAAGCAATCTGGGTGTAATGAAAGAAAAATAGCCAAATGATTTCAAACAACTATTATTTTTCTCTTGGATAATGTGAGTTATAATGTATTATCTCTAAATTTAGATCATTTTTTCTTCTGATTTGTGTCATACTACTATTAACAGTATTTTCCACACCATGATGTTTTTTAATTACTTAGAGAAAATAAAAACTATACCTAGTAGGGAAGAAATTAATATCATTATGGAATCCCTAGTAAGTCAAAGCTAAGCTCTGAATTCTGGCTTAACTTAATATTTTCCCAAATCCTTTTTTCATGATTATGTTTTAGAATACTCCTTAGAGCAGTGAATCAATTTGCCTCTCCAGAAGACAACAACATACGAGGGGCTCAAGGTTTGTTGTTTTTCTGACAGACTAGGCTCCCACCTGAAGTGGTAGTCAGATCAACTGCAGTGAAGAGAGTTTTGTGTCATTGAGTCCATGCTTGACCTCAAGCTCTGTTATTATAACCACTTCCTAATGAACCCATTAAATAAGCACTGGGTTGGGTGAGAAAAGATGTGATTGACATCAACAGAGTAATCTTCTCTAACTGATTATGGAGAGACTTCTCCACAGAAGGGCCCTTCTGGTGAGTTTTCACCCAGGGCACAAGTGTTCTCATACTTTGAACCCAGAGCGAGGCCCATCCATAATTCTCTTCCCCAAGCTCATCTGTCACCAGTCTTGCTTTTTCTTTCTAAATCCCTGACTGGTCAATGTAGTCATCAGGTACTCTATGTGAACTGGTGGTGAGTGGTTGTTCTCTCACCAAGAAACTTTTGGTCTCAATGCTGCCAGTCAGATGGGCTGTACAGTAAACTAGTCCTCTGCCATCTGGTGCCAGCAATTTATTTGTCCTCTTTAAAGCAGACTCAAATTTTCCTTCTCCCAGAGTCAGTTGTTCATAGAAACAGCCCCTTAAGGCCATTCTAGAGGGTCATAAGCAGAGCCTTTAGAGTAGGTACGCTAGGGATCGGCTACTCACTCATGCAACGTTCTTGTGCCTTCAGAATCTGATAAAGCTGGATTTTATACTTACCACTTCAATTTGTTGATGGAGAACTCTTCAGCACACCTGACTTAATGCTTGGAGAACAACATAGCAACCGTTCATTTTAGGAGCTCAGGCTGCTGGCACGTGCCTGCAATATCTACCTTAGACCAGTAACAAGCTAAGAATAGTTAGCTGAAGAAGACAGAGCTTTGTAATAAAACCTTAGTGGCTTCTACTGTAGTTCTCTTATTTGGACTTTATGTGCTTTATATAACCCATCAGTCTGCCAAAGATATCACAAGCCCCATCGGATCTGTTGCTTCCTAAGAGCCAAGGGGGAGAACTGCTTGTACTACAGCCTAGATCTGCTGGAATGCCTTCTCTTGCTCTGGCCCCACTATTTGTAACCAATTTTGTAAGCAGTTCGCTAGATAAACATGTCAGAGCCACATATCCACATGTGTTATATATTAATCCAAAACCCGAATAAGTCCACAAACCTTTGCATCTCTTCTTTATTAGTATAGGATAAAGAGGACCCCTAGAAGACTTTCACTTTGAAGGAGATATGTCAACAAACTCCACAACATTGGACCCCCAGAAATTTTAACTAGCAGATCTCTGAATTTTATGTGATATATCCTTCATTCTCTTTCAAGTGCATGTATTACTAAAACATTTATTTTACTACTACTACTACTACATGGCCCTAGCAGCATGATTAATATACTATACCAGCATTCTAGCCTAAAAGATGATAGGATAATAAAAATACACCTGATGATACCTTAAGGGATGATAAGGTAATAAAGATCCCTGAGGACTAAATTCTGGCATGGAGCTAGAGAATTGACAAAGATAAAGGTAAAGGCTTGAATTTATCTCTTCCAAATGAAAGCAAATTTCTTCTTGTGGGTTCTGCTTATTGGAGTTAGAGGCCAAAAAAAAAAAAATGCTATACTGATAGGAACAGAGAAAGCCAACTTCTAGTTATGTGGTGATTTGTTCCACTAAAGGGAACCATATGAAATAGCTGCTGAATGGAGTCATGAGATACTTGTAAATACTACAATTCATTATCATTCCTAAGATCTGCCTACCTGTCTTCTATAAAGACCAAACAGGTAAGTTTAATGGAGATACCTTAGAAATCATCATTGCTGTGGCCAAGTTCTTGGTGGTGACTCTCGTTTCTGCAAATCCCCCAGTGATGTGGCATTGCTTTTGACTTAACATCTTGTTAGGGGGTATGTTCTGCAGGACTCCACTATGCCGTTGCCACTATTGTGGTCTTAACACCATGTGTCAGGGAAAGATTGGGGAACCTGCTACTTTCTGAATATATCTCACCAAACTATACACACAGGAACTAAGGAAGTAATCATAGTATAGGCTTGGGGACTCATTGAAACCAACACGAAATGATCTTTGAACAAAATATTACTTATCCTCTGATATCCACCTGGCCAGAAATCATAATGACAGTTTGGTTCCCAGGGATTGGTCTTAGGTCCAATCTATGCCCAATGACTTTGCAAAGTCTTGGATATTTCACCTTCTTCAGTGCCTAGTAGCCACAAATCTTTTTGTGGAAGGCTAGAAGGAAGATTTAAATAAGTATTGTAATATTGATACAATATGTTGTTCCAAGGGTACTTATCTCTTATATTCAGTAAGTTCTGGCTCTGTGATGTCACTCAACAGCTCAATGTGATGTGATGTGATGTGGCTCAAGGCTGAAAGCCATGCTTCTACTCAGCAAACCTAGGGTTTTATATTGTTTTCAGAGATTTCAGTAGGATTTCAGTGCCCTAACCATCTGTTTTGGTCCCAGGACTACATGATCACTTAGCCAACACCCAAAGATCACTGTAGGCCTGACCAGCTAATAGAGTAACTATATTCACCTTGCCTCTAGCATATAAGCAATGTTGTTTGGCCTCTATTCTGTTGGAATCCCAACATCTGTGCTCAGGGAGCACAGGGAGCCCATTCTAATGGTAATGTCAAATACGCATACCCCCCAGTTATATATCACCAGAGAATATAATCCACAGTGCTTTTCAAAGATTCCTGTGCTCTTCTCACTAATGTATATCTAAAACTGAATGAAGGTAATGTCTTCTGGCCCTCTTGGGACAAGTGAACATAAATTGCTATAACATTCTTATCTCTCTATGATTTTGGATTCCTTCTCCTATGTTATGCAAACAAACTTCTGTTATCTCAACTTTATTTAGCATAGACAAGCCCTAAGTCCATTTCCTGAAAAATATTTTTTTCTGATATAAAATTCTTATCCTGAAAAACTATCAACTAGTATAAGGATGGAATACAAAATTCATTAGATATGTAAGTATCAACAGTTTACCTCCATGAACCCACATTTAGAAAATTACCAGAAAATAGCTCTACCAAAAGAAAATACAAACACATGTGGTGCAGAAAACAGAAGATCAACACCAGAAAGAGGCAAAGAAAATATTTAGGATAACGGCGGAGGTACAGATGAGAGGAGAATCGTTGTGTACCAGGCACAGAGGGCAGCTTGCCGGGATTTAAGCAGTTCAGCAAGCACCAGGAGAGATTTCTTCAAAAATGTGAACATGTCACTTAGACCATTGATAGATATTTGGGACTTAAATTAGGAATAAGTATAAATAAAACCAAATCAAAAAGGTTAAGACATTTAATAACTACTCCTGGGAAGAAAAAATAACTATGATATATCGTAAGTCTCATCACCTGTAATTAGTGTTTACATAGTCATAATAATATAAATCCTGAATACTGATCTCACTAAAATTGTAATGTAACTATAATAACAGTAAGGTAACAGGAAGAGGGAGAGAATTGAGAATAATGAAGGACTGTAAAGGCAAACTTCATTCCCTTCCATACCAATAGTTAATACTTATAGTTAATACCAATAGTCAATCACAAGGTTAATAGGCCACAAAATAAGAATTTTCAAGGGACTGGGCAGTAACAGAGTTGAAAGTGACCATGCGCAGGGATGCCTGGGTGGCTCAGTCAGTTTAGCATCAGGCTTAGGCTCAGGTCATGATCTCTCATGGTCCATGAGTTCGAGCCCCACGTCGGGCTCTGTGCTGACAGCTCAGAGCCTGGAGCCTGCTTCAGATTCTGTGTCTCCTTCTCTCTCTTCACCTCCCCCACTCACTTTCTCTCTCTCTCTCTCTCTCTCTCTCTCTCTCTCTCTAACATTAATAAACATAAAAAATTTTAAAAAGAAAGTGGCCATGTGCAGCAGGAGAATAAGCAAAAGTGGTAGAGGACCGTTGTATGCCACAAGCAAATCTTATACGGTATTTTGGATATTTCAATCATGGGCCTGAATAAACTTGATACAAGTAAATTCTCCTTTGCTTAAGGGGAAAATTATCATAAATAGGTATAATACAGGTATCTAAAATAATTTACTGAGTGCCAGACAAATTTCATCACATCTAATCTTTACAAATGCTGTATGAGATAGACATAACTTCTGTGTTACAAATGAGAAAACTGGGATTCAGAAAGATTAAGTAACCTGCCGCACGGTTCCCATTCAGTTAGTACCAAACCCAGGAATCACACAGGGAGCCATCAGGTGCCAAAGTCCTTGTTCGTTCTATTAAAGATGTACTACCCTCAGTAAAATATCTTTATGGAAGGGCTAAAGAAGTCTTGGGCTGGGCCTGTAATGAATGGACTCTAAATGCTTTGCAAGAAAAAGAAGTACATCCCTAGCTGGCGGAACAATGCAGCATGTGCTGAGGAAGGCTAAGAACAATCGGCCTAATTGTAATAAGGTCACGTTATAGAAAAAGAGGACTGATGTTTGTTAGCTTTAATGTGGAGAAGGCATTCATTCCAAAGGATTTTTCTCATTACTATCAGGGGGAATGAAGAACACTTTGGCCATTATGCTACTTCCTTTATTTATAACATTAGATTTTTCTGACAGAGGGACAAACAACGCATCCATCTGGAAAAGTCTCATGTCATAAGAACAGATGTTTAAATGACCCACAACAAGAAGAAAAGTAAATACAGAATAAAATCTCTTGCCAAAGCAAATTATTATAACAGGAGCATCAATCTCTCTTGCACAGCCAGGAGACTGCTTAACTAGGTTACAGGCATGGACAGAGGCCTCTTGTGCCAAAGTGAGCCTACTTCCATCCAGTAGATCCATCTTTAAAACAAAACCCCAAGTAAAAACAAACACTTCTATCTTCTTCTATGGAAATTCTAACCTAACAGTAACCTAAAATTGTTCAGAAAAGCAACTGATTGAATCTTGATCAAAACATTCTTGTCAGGTTTATCCTGAGGTTTATGAAATAATACAACTATTTGAGATCTTTCCAATAAACACTTATAGTCTAAGAACTCTTTAAAAGGCCATTTCCCAAGTCTCTTTGACCTTCTTTGGACTCTGTGACATCATCTTCATGAATAGGAACGTTATATAATTGTGGGCTTAGGCTGAATTGTTTCGGGTAATGTTCTCTATGGACATCCATTATGAAAACAGTACTTACATTTGTTCGTATAATTATCACATAAAGGATTCAGCTGTTAACATGGTGGTGTCAAAGCAGATTGCAGGGATGGGAAAGAGCTGCAGATGTCCCGCCAGTTCTTCTAAGTACTGTTATAATAAAAATTGAATGACTTGGATAGTTAGGTTAATAACATACTAAGAAAAAACATCTGACTTTTAAAAGTAGTTTGAAGTTATATTGCACTTTCCTGCAATACTGTGATAATCTAACAAAGACTCTGTCTTATATTCTCAGATCCTGACTTGGCATGCTGAATGAGAACATATTACTCAAAGGTTTTGCCTATGGCCACGTTTTAAAGAAGGTAATTATGATTTCAGGTATTTGAGCAGAAAAGAGGTTCAGCTGTTTACACACTGGGCATAATAGGTGAGCTGTTACCTAGGTTTGAAATCGAAATCTCAAATAGAAAAGAAAATTATATAGGCTAGCTTTAAAAAATCATAATTCTATCAAAGTACATGTGGAATCGTAACTTATCCTAAAACACCTACATTATAGATGCATATTTGTAAATTATCTGTTTCCTATAAAAATTTTTTAATGTTTATTTGTTATTGAGAGAAAGAGAGAGTGCGAGCAGGGGAGGGGCAGACAGAGAGGGAGACACAGAATCTGAAGCAGACTCCAGGCTCTGAGCTGTCAGCACAGCTTGAACCCATGAACCATGAGATCATGACCTGAGCTGAAGTCAGACGCTCAACCTACTGAGCCACCCAGGTGCCCCTGTTTCCTATAAAGGCCTCTTAGGTCTGAACTCCTGCTTTTCTGCAACCCTGTTTATCCCACAATTTCTCTAATGTGCTGTGGAGACTAGATTCTGAATGCCAGTGTCACTCAAAGCTTCAGCAGAAATGAAAACTAAATGTGCCCTAAGAGATCTTTTGCAGCCCTGTCATAGAACTGGGTCAAGAACTCACACCCTCCCTTTCACTATTTCAGGGATCAAAACAAATCACTTGAGAATGGTGGGCGGAATCCTGTATTCATGTCTCCAGGCTGACAAAATCACCTCTGACTCATATGGAGGTTCAGGGCTAAATTTTTAATTCTCCACACCCATACATGCATAACTCTCATTGGTTTCCCCGGAGATTGTATTAGTCAGGCTCTTTGAGATGGCAAGGAACAGAGACATGGCAAGTTTACTCTGACTGATATGAGTTTTTGGAAGAAAACACCCAGAAGTAGGTAAGCAAAGAAAACTCTCTCTGCAGCGGTCGGATGGACTTCTCTCTGGGTCTGTTCAAGGTTCTAAACATACCACCTGATTAATGTATGTCAAAGTCCTTTGAAAGAAATGATCCAATTGGGTCAGTTAGGCAGAACACATTGGAGAACATCCCTAGAAGACAGAGTTTTCAGTCCAGGCCACCTTCTAGATCACCAACTTTCCAGGTGCCCAGCCTGTGGCTAGCTGCCATTTGGCAGTCAATAAGGAACAAACTGGTGGCCATGTTGCTGAAAAGGGACTGTGGATACTGAGATACTCAGAGTGACTTGGAATCCAAAGCAGTTTAAAGTTGGTCTCTGTTTTCAGATTGTCTGAACTGAATCCTGAATTTACTATATCCAAGCCCACACAGCCCGTGGAAGTTATTTGATCTCCCTAAGCCTTGGTTTCCTTATCTATAAAATAAGTAGAATAGTATTATGTATCTCATAGCAGATACTACAATTAAATGACATAATCCATGTAAAGGATCTAGCAGAGAGATCAGATAGAATAATTGTTTAGAAAAAGCCATTAAATCGTGCATAACTATTAATCATTTGAATATCCATTTGCATACCACTAAAAATCTCAAGGGCCATGCACATGAAAGCCTCAAAACCCTGCCATGAATCTTTTCATAATGTGAAAATATTGTCCTGTTTGAGTGGTTCTATTTTTCAATTCTATATGGAATTTCTGTATATCGCATTCGTTGAAAATGGGGGCATATTACAGTAAGTCTAGATGGTTCATGAATTTATAAACAAGTGTATTTTTTGAAGTAGCATAAAACAAACCTAGCTAAGGTATATCGATACCTTGTTCTTGACATACAAAATCGTATCTACATGTACCATTGTAGTTTAAGGACTCTTTCCTTTGAGGAAACAGAAATAATATGAAGCCTTTTATAATAAGCCTCAGTGCCCATGAGAAAGGCTATTCAACTTCTGCCCTCACACAGTGTGACAGGTGTATGCAACAAAATGGACACACATGGCCTTCGTTTCAGTCTAATCTAAGCATTAATTCCTACCTATTAACTCTACTATGACTTTGGGGAAATTAGTCAATCTCTCAGAGTCTCAATTTCCTCAGACCAATTAAATCATAATCTTGGGCGTGAGGTCCAGGCACCATATTTTTAAACTCCTAGCGCTTCTGATGTGAAGACAAGTTGGGTTTGTTGTTGTTGTTGTTGTTGTTGTTGTTGTTTTATTTTGTTTTGTTTTGTGGAGTCCAACACGGGGCTTGAACTCACAACTCTGAGATCAAGACCTGAGCTGAGATCAAGAGTCAGATGCTTAACCAACTGAGTCACCCAGGTGCCCTTGTGAAGTTAAGTTTAAAAGCCCACATTCTAAAACTAGTGGTTCTCAAAATACAGCGTGCACCACAGCCCAGCTGCTAAGCCCCACCTCCAGAGTTTCTGACTCTGTAGATCTAAAATGGGGCATGGAATTTGTATTTCCAACAGGGTCCAGGTAATGGTGATACCGCTAGTGCAGGGACCATGCTTTGCAAACCACTTCCATGAATTTACCTGCTTGTTCCCATTGCATGGTATCTGTGAATCATTCCTATGAATGCCCAGCAACATCTCACTTCAAGTAAACTTCCCCCTCTCCTAGTTTTTCTTTTTCATTCCCATTCCCCACCAACCATGACAGTATTAATGTTCTTTGTCTATGACCATTAGATACTCTTTATAATTATTTTTAACCAAAGCTCCAAAACCAGAATGTTATACAGGATTTGTTTATATGTCCATTGTTTTTCCCAGTCTCTAAATTGCCCCGAGGGCAAAAACATGCTCTATTTGTTTGAGTATTGCCGGCTTTGAACAAAATGCCTGGCACATAATAGGAGCATAATAAATGTTTTGTTGAAGGCAAATAGCCCATGAGCCAAAAATACCTGTCTAACACCTAGTATTGGGCCTATTTATCTGAAAAAGATGAACTTGAATCAATGAGGATGTGAACCTCGTCAACACTTACCAGGACATTTCGGCTCTTTTAGCAAATGTAAACAGTGTTTACTTGGTAAGAAGAAGCGCGTGTTTTTATAGCCTATTCTTGCTAACATTTTTTCACACCTCTGCTCCTTAGTCTGACCAGTTTCCTCTCTATCAGCCTACACATGCTAAGCTCACTACCCACACACCCCCAGCACTTACCACACTGTGATAAAAACATACCCAATTTTCAAAACAGAGGTCTCTTACTTTTTAAACAATATTAAAATAGAAAAGATCAACCTGAAGCTTGGCCCCTTTCAGATCTGCAGTCCAAGTAAGTAAACAGGATGAAAACTACAACAGAAACGTTTGAGTTAGCCCCAGTGCTTCCCAACATCTCTAGAGTATGTCTACTTAATAAGGTAGAGACCAAGACTGTGTCTGTTATCCTTTAACCTCAGGGTCTGTTTATAATATGTTATTCATTAAACAGCTAATTCTTTACCAGGAGGCCAAATGCTAGCTATCTTTGCCATGATATGGTGTCCTAAGTCCTGCTGCTGCTTGTTCTGCCATTCCTTTAGGGACATGATTAAAAGTGAGCTCGAGGAACAAAAGCACTCATAAAAAAAAAAAAAAAAGAACAGAAGAAGCAGGAGATGAAGAAGAAGGAGAAGGAGAGGAGAAGAAGAAGAAGAAGAAGAAGAAGAAGAAGAAGAAGAAGAAGAAGAAGAAGAAGAAGCAGCAGCAGCGGAGGAGGAGGAGGAGGAAGAGGAAGAAAAAGAAGGAGGAGAAGGAGAAGGAGAAGGAGAAGGAGAAGGAGAAGGAGAAGGAGAAGGAAACTGTAACACTAAGTGTGCCAAGGTGTAGTGAAAGATCTGGAAACAACCTTTACTAAAACAGAGTCTTGGTCATTGGGTCCCAAAGGCCTATGGGGGAAGATTGCTTTGATTTTTTCTTGTAGTTTTTTGTTTTGTTTTGTTTTGTTTTGTTTTGTTTTGTTTTGGTGGGGGGAGGGATTGTTATCATCATCATTATCTTCAAAATCATCACTAATAATATTGGGGTAGGCAGGGTGGATGAAAGGCCAGAACTGGCTGGAGGAAAATGCTGGGATCTTTTACTCCAGAATACAAGAAAATCAGAAAAATGTCAGAAATGAGAAAGTGCCTGAAATGAAATGCTAGGAAAACCAACCAACACAAAAGCCTGTTAGCACAGTGCCCTAGTCTTAAGGACAAGAATTAAAGAAGACTCCCCTTCTTTTTAAATGTAAGGAGAGAACATGAGTTTGCCTACTTAATGCGACTGTTTTGAAACTCTGCCTATTAAAGTTTCCTAGAAGAGTTATACGTTCATTAATCTCTTAGTATTTTACCATCTTCTTGATGAATCATATCTCTGAATCCCCAGGCATGTTCACCTAATCCCAACAATTCCCCCATCTGTAGCTTCAGTCACTTGACCAATATTTTCTGTATGAGTACTGTGTTTAAAACTCTACACTGATTAAAGAAACACACTCTCATACACACACACACACACAATGGATTCAATCTCTGTCCTCACATAGCTTTTAGGCTCCAGAAAACCTGATTTTAAAAAACATTTTAAAAACATGGAACACCTAGATGGCTCGGTTGGTTAAACATCAGACTCTTGATCTTGGCTCATGGAGTTCATGAGTTTAAGCCCTGCATAAGGCTCCATGCTGACAGCACAGAGCCTGCTTGAGATTCTCTCTCTCCCTCTCTCTCTGCCCCTTCCCCACTCAATGCGTGCGTGCTCTTTCTCTCCCTAAAAATAAATAAATATTTATAAAAAACATTTCAAAAATAAATAAAATAAAAATGTTTAAAAACATTTTTAAAGATTAGAGCATCTATATCATAAAGACTTTCAGAATCAAGGTAAAAACAGACAACAGAGACTAAGCAAGTCTCTAAATTATGGCCTCTGGATACTGAGAGAATAGCAGAGATGCAGAAAGACAGTTCCTGTGTCGTAAGTAAATACTGCTTCACAAGGAAGCATTCCTGATTCGTCATCCTCACCCCCATATAATCTCCTTTGAAAGGAAGTTACTAACATTAGTGAAGCCAGTAGGAACAAAAACTTAAACCTTACTACTTCAGAGTCATAAAGAAACTTATGGGGAGTATATTGACCTATGTTTCTTTGTTTTTATAATATGAAATCAGGATATAAAATTGGAGAATTATTGCTAAGAAATTTTTAAGAATATGGCATTTATACTTCATTGTATTGTAGAAAACAGGAATAATTTCCCCCGTCCCATAAAACAATTACTATCCCCTTTTTAAGCGTAAGTTTGATCAACACAAAGTACAGTATCATCACTGATTGTGAATCTGTATCACAAAAACGTGTTGCTATAGAAGCAGTTGTCTGCTCATCAGAAATTATCTGCCATGTGGCTCTTGGTAGAGATGTGTTCTTCTCTTAAACCATTTAATTCACTTCCATTCGCCTCCGAAAATGGGTTCTGCAAATTTTGGTTTTATTTTCAGGGAATACATGCCTAACCTTGAATATCACACTATATACCTTGAGTCCAGAAAAAAAGTTTAATGTAACCAAAGCTTAGTATATTGTAACCTAGCACACCACACATTGGAATAGATCTTACTATACATAGCAAGTAGTCAAGGGTGGTATTATTGAAACGGAGCAAAATTTTCCCCTTGTTATTTTGGGATATTTCAAAAACGTGCCTCTGAGCTCTAGCATGGGGCTTGATTAATGCATGATTTCCTCTTTAAAATTAGAAACAGGATTGGAGAATGAAGCTTAATAATTTTCATTTGCTCCTCTTTTCCAAGCATTCTAATTAAGGCCTGGTTTCCAGACCTGATTAAGCAGCTCCTACATCTGACTGCAGTTTTTAGTTATCCCTGCAAGGCAGGAACTCAAGCCTATTTTGAGTGAATGGGAACAATCTGGGAAGGAACAGTGAGGTGGAATATGCCGCAAAGGCGGGCAGGGGAGGGGGCGGGGTGGCTGTTTGGTTTTGGTTTTGCTCTTGGAATTAGAGTTTCCATGTCCATTGCAGAGTGCAACAATGCAATTCAACAAAGAATGTCAAAAACGTCATTTTAAGTAAAGCACCATTACTTTATGACTCTCAGAGATTCTGTCAAGAATATCCTAGGTTCCTTTGAATTCCTTGAGTGCAATGATACAAGAGCAATATGTACCTTGTTTTATATTTTATTTTAAGAAAATGCAAACGTTGTATGTGCTATCACTATTCAATGTCCTTAATCTCTTGGATTCACTGTAATCCTAAAATGAATTTGATGTATATTTTTTGATGGCTTTAGTGGAGGAAAAAGATGAAAAAAAAAAATAGTAATTGTCAAGGCACCTGGCTGGCTCCGTTGGTATAGCATGTGACTCTTAATCTCAGGGCTGTAAACTCAAGCCACAGGTTGGGTGTAGAGATTATTTAGAAGATGAAACCTTTGGGGCACCTGGGTGGCTCAGTCGGTTAAGTGTCCAACTCTTGATTTCAGCTCCGGTCATGATCTCATCGTTTGTGAAATCAAACCTTGCATCGGGCTCTGCGCTGACAGCACAGAGCCTGCTTGGGATTCTCTCTCTCTCTCTCTCTCTCTCTCTCTCTCTCTCTCTCTCTCTCTCAAAAAATAAATAAATAAATAAATAAATAAATAAATAAATAATAAATAAACATTTTTAAAATAAAATCTTTAAAATAAAACCAGTAATTGTCTAACACAAATCCTCTCAGAACGATTTTTCTATTTGAAGATAACGGCCCTGAATTATTTCACAACATTAAATTTTGAAATATTGAAAAGTTGCACTATAATATAGCCAGTGGCCGTTAAATGTTTCTAGCTAATATTTAGAAAATGGATATCTAAATTGTCCTTTGTACCAAAGGAGCAGAAGTCAAAACTTCCCATATGCAAACCATATAACCATGTATAAATAAAGTAGTCAATTTCTTAAGAGCTATATAGATGCCCTCCCTACCCTCATTTTTAAATGAATTTTTAGTTACCATGGCAATACCAGGCCATGAGTAGGGTCTGAACCTGAGAAACAGAGAGCTAGATTTTGTTCATATATTCTCTCTCTCTGGCTCACCACTGCACTCCTATCCTCTGCATTCTACATCTCCACCTCCTAACTCAAAGAATACTTCCTTGTTTCCTCTTCCCGTGAGGAACTCGGGAAGTGGACTCACCCCAGCCAGTCACTTAAATTACTAGTCAGAGGGTTTGACAGAGTCCCTTCCTTGCCATCCCCATTGCCGAAAGGCCATATCAGACCAATATCGTCTGCTTCAGGTTTGGGTTCTATCACCCTACTTGTTCTCAGTTCTTCCACTCTCTCTTTCCATGCCCACCTGCCAGTTGGGGTCATATTGCTCTTCCTTAAACACCACTTTATTTACTTTATTGTTCAGTTTAAAAAATCTTAGACATATCCAGATCAATCTTCAGGGATCTTTAAATCCTACATACCTGGCTGCCTCTGACCCTCCCTTCCAGAAAAGCACTTACCACTAATGTTTGCTTATCCAAATCCTAGGAACACTTTGACTCACTGGTGGATCTTACCAATTCCAATACAAGAGGTTCTGAAGTGGAGCCTGAGATTTTCCTGTGATATCATTGCTGGTGGTACAGACTACATTTTGAAAAACAAAGATTTAGACGACTGTTCTCTTTTGTCAGGGAAGCACTGTTCTCTGGCAAGGGCTTATTTGAAGGATCAGAAAAGAGAACTATCTACAATAAAATATCTCATATTTCACTGAATCAAGTTAAAGACTGGGCCAACTTTAAGTTCTCTTCAAAAGTTATTTAGTAGTGCGTGATTGATTGATAACTGTGTACATATATGCCATAAAATTATCTATGTTCTATGGAAGGGAGAAAGGAGAGAAGGAAAGAGAGAAGGAAAGAAAGCCCAATGTACCAACTGAAACTGCTGGAACCATTGTCCAGTGTGTTTACAAACTACATAAAACTCCAATACTACCAAAAATAACATGACCGAACTTTGTCTGAATACTGTACCTCTGTCCTGGACATCATGCATTTATTTGCTTTTGCTCAGTCACTGCCCTCACACCAGCAGTGATCCATGAGCTGGATGCTCTTCATTTGTTCCACTACCTGGAGTCCAACACCCTTTAGTAAATGGTACTTCTTGCTTCTTTAAATCTCTGCATCATGGGGAAAACTAAAATAATGCACTTCAAAAAATCCTATAGGACTAGTGTTATAGAGTTATATACTTTTATTTAAAGCACTCTTTTGTTTTAAGAAGTCCACGGTTTCTATTTTGTTTCTTATGTGGGCTACTGACAGAGATCAATAATCCAATAGAACAATCTTTGATTTAAGCAAAGGAACAGCTCTTAATTACACTGGCTAGAAAAGCGGTGGAGAGTAAAACTAAGCAAATCTGCACGTTGTTTCAAATACAAGATTATTGGGGTGCCTGGGTAGCTCAGTCAGTTAAGCATCCTCTTTGGCTCAGGTCATGATCTCACGGTTCATGAGTTTGAGCCCCACTTTGGGCTCCGTGATGACAGCTCAGAGCCTGGAGCCTGCTTCGGATTCTGTGTCTCCCTCTCTGTCTCTCGTCCCCTCCCCCACTCATGCTCGCTCTCTCTCAAAACTAAATAAACATTTATTTTTTTTATTTTTTTAACGTTTATTTATTTTTGAGACAGAAAGAGACAGAGCATGAACGGGGGAGGGTCAGAGAGAGAGGGAGACACAGAATCCGAAGCAGGCTCCAGGCTCTGAACTATCAGCACAGAGCCTGATGAGGGGCTGGAACTCATGGGCCGTGAGATCATGACCTGAGCCAAAGTCGGACGCTTAACCGACTGAGCCACCCAGGCGCCCCAAAAATAAATAAACATTTAAAACACTTTTTAAAAAACATACAAAAGTATTAAATATATAGCTTCAGTGTTTTTATTAAGTTCATATTCATGACAAAAGTTTGAATCCTCTGGATTCTGGGGCACCAAAGAAAGATTTTATCTTATGAAAGATGGATTTGGCATTTCAGTAGACCTACAAATACAGTTCGATTTTTATATAATGGAAAATTATATAAACTTGATAAACATTTTCAAATAATGGGTACTAATTTTTTCCAAATGTACTATTGCAACCTTGAATAGACCAAAAAGTTGGAAGCACCATCTGTTAGTCTTGTAATAGATCCTCCTCAACCCCCAGCTAACTTGAATTCCATGTTACTTAATCTGTGAGTGAACATTCATTCAAGCAAGAGAATCAAACACCTTACCTGGGATTGACATATAACTTGGGGAGGGAAGTCCTCTTTCTACCAGGTTTGCTAATCTGTGAGAATATGAATCTGGGCTTTACGGCAGTCCAATAGTTCCTGCCACTTAGAAAGAGCATATGAATTCAAACAAATGTGTGTGTTTGTATGAGACAGAGAATGGGGAAGCGAGAAAGGGAAGGGAAAATAACAGAATAGGTTGAGAGGTAAGAGGAGAGGAGAAGAGAAATTTGCCAGTACTGAGCTTTAGTCCCAACCAGTAAGGTCCTAATCCCTGAAACTTGTCTTTTGATCATGTAAACTACCCCCATCATCCTTTCCAAACTTAAAATACAATGAACTCCCTTATTTTGGTTAATCTAATTTGAATCAAAGATATATGATTGATACACCACATCATATACGACATGTTCAGTTCATTATTTGGGTGTGGGTTGCTTGTTTATTCTGCTGCATTCCATTTGGGACGGCAGAACTGTGTGTGGGGGAGGGCCCTCCTCTCTAGTTATTCTCTAAAGGGTAATAAGTACCCAGTTTTATGGGTATATTATCTTCCAGTTGAGAAAAATAAAACTGGAATATCTTCAAAACATATAAAAAAGAAATGATTTTTTTTCAGTTTCTTTCTTTTATATTGGAACCCAAGGCCAAGAGAATAAAAGCTATCGTCCTTTTCCTCTTCCAGGCTCTCTAAGTGCAAATGAGGTTTTGCCTGTATGGGACCCACAGCAGTTTACAAGTCAGTACACTTGTTGCCAAGAAACACTCAAGGGTAAAATCCTACCCAAAGTTACATAGAGCCCAACAAATTTATCCTGAGGACAATCTGGGAAATATACTTGTCAATATTTCTGACTCTTCCTCATGAAAGTCATAAACTCAGAGTATACAAGGATTCCCCAAATTGCTACTCCTGAAATGCCTGCAAAATTGAAGACTACTTCCTTTTTTGAAGAAGGTGGTCTCACATAGAGTCTGGGAACAAAATCAGACTCCCCGAATAAATAGAAGAGAAGCAGTGGAGAGAAGTGGGGTCCTAAGCCCAAGAAATGGACCCCAACATTCAGCTACATCTAAGTATTGAAGCCCTTGTTGGAAAAGAAAGCCTCCTCTAATGAGAAAAGTTTGTTGTTGTATTTTTAAAGCATAGTAGTTGATCCTAAAGCATGGCTCCAAAGTATGAATCAGTCTATCTCTAGCTCATCTTTCCCTGAGAAGCACGGCTTGATACGTTTAAAACATTATCTTCCCGTGCCATGGCTCTTCCTAGTGACACCACAGACTTGAGCCATTCTCAATAGATGGAGTCATGTCTGCCCTTCTGAATCCTCATTCTCCTTGAGAGAGAGCAGATCGTCACTGAATCAGTCAAGGAGAGAAAAGAGTTGAGGCAGTGGGATTTTTCCAGCACAGACATCATGGTGTTTCTCCTCAGCAGAGTCCACAGTCAGTACAGCCCCAGTGAATGCACCTCATTCTCCCCCCAAGCCGGTTCTCTCCTCACCTCTCTCCACCAGTCTCCATCGTGCCACACGGCCACCTTCTCAGGCTGGCCACACTCCTGCCTTCTGGAGTTGTCCTCCCTTACTATGGTGAGAGGAGCTTTCTGAAACCCTTTGGGATTTCTTCCCTCAAAGGAAGGCACTAAAAGACAGTCCTAATGCTTCACAGAAGACTCTGTCCTCCGTCACGCTGCAAATTTATGCTTCAGTTTCAATTGAGAGAAAACAGCGCAGTATGATCCTTCTGTGTGTGGACCCTTTACCTCTGCCAATTAGTAGCTGTGTGTCCTTAATATCTCTATGCCTCAGTTTTCTCGAATGTAAATTGGAGAAGCAATAATACCTCCAGCAAGGTGTTATGGTGACAATTAAATTAATCCGTATATGTTGAGTTTAAACCCTGCCTGTCACATAGGAAGTGGCGTCTCAGTGTGCCTTCTCACTATCACTTCCTGCACTTTCCCGGTCACTGCTCTTTCTACTTTGCATTCGTCAGTCACTCCTTCTATACACAAAAGCGGAAGTCAAAATCCTTTGCTTATCACTTCAGTAGGAATTTACTATTTAGCAGTTTAATGCCATTTGGGAATTTGTGTTTGTTACAAAAACAAAATAAAATAAATATTGACTTAGTTCAGAGCTTCATCTTATCACAGATTTCAGTCCAGAATTTAGAAGCAAACTTATAGTAGTTATTTTTAAGTTGATATGATTAGCATGATGTCAAAGCTAGCTTAATTTGTCTGAGTAAAATGAAGGAAGGAAAGAAATAAGCAAGGAGGAAGGGAGGGTTAAAGAGAAGAGCAAGGGAAAGAAGAAAGGGGGAGGGGAGGGCTGGAGGGGGAGGGGTGGAACAGAGAGGGAGGGAGGGAGAAAAACCACTCTTGGGAAAATCATGAAACTACATCAAAATTCACTGTAAAACAATCCCATTTCATATGCTATTAAACTCCATAGGAAATGACATTTGCTACAGTAAGAAAAACAGATGGTGGAAGGAGAGAGGAAAATAAAATTCTTTGAAAACTGAGAATTGAAATGCCACTGCTAACACTTTGGGTCCCTCTGACGCGTTCATATATCAAGTTATAGCCTCCAAGACAGTCACTTTCTTCATCATATGCATGCCTTCCAGCCTAAAATAGTCCCCCGGGGCTTCTAAAGTAAGACGTGTGTGGTGTTTGGGATGTGTGTTTGTGTGAGGTTGCTTGTGAGTTTGTGAGTGGGGCCAGGGCAGGGAACAGTGGGGGTCATTCAAACCCATGAGACAGGCAACCCTGACCCTGACCGGGACACTTTGCCAGCAGCAGAGTGATTCATCTTCCTCTCAGGCACAAGTACATCAAGCCCTCTGTTTTGCTCCTAGTTCCCATTTGTCCTCTTTAAACCAATGAGTCATAAGTTGGAAATATGTATGAAATAAGCAAGAAGAATATGTCACTGAGTTATTTCTGGTCGTTCAATATACACATCCTAGGACATCGTGCATTTGCAAGGCAAATTTTTTAAAACAAGAGGTTTATACAAAGGAAATAGAATCAGTGTTCTATAAGAAAAAAGAAAGTCAGGTGCAAGAAGGAATGGAGGCTGGTAATACGATCAAGTTAGGTGAAGAGAATCAAATAGTTCTTCATGTTCTTCAAAGGATAATTTTCTTCAAAAGAAATGGCATAATTTCTTGGTCATTCAAATTAGCAGAGAAATATTCTTGCCAAAGTTTAGTGTCGGGAACCAAATGATATTTGGTCTGTTGTAAAGCTGTCGCACCTCTCCATGGCAAAAAAAGGGCTTGATACCTTAACGTAAACAGAATTCTTCTTTTAATGCCTTCCCAGTCAAATCTAATTACCTAGGAAATCAGAGGATTAAATAATTAAGGAGTTTAATCCTGAGAAAACAGAAGTCTGAAAGCAGCCATATAGAATGCCTAGTCTAGTAATTACCAGTGCAGGACTTTTTCACTTATCCACCTGGTCAGCAGATACCTGTTGGACACCTGCCACATGCCAAGTTGTAAGTATCCCAGGCACCAAGGACACAGCAGTACATAGGCTGACCTGTTTCCTCATGGACCGTTAAGTTTCACAGGTCGGGGCAGGTATTGGAGCACCTGGGTAGCTCAGTCGGTTAAGCGTCTGACTCTTGATTACAGATCAGGTCGTGATCTTATGGTTCGTGAGATCAAGCCCCACACCAGGCTCTGAGCTGACAGCACAAAGTCTGCTTGGGATTCTCTCTCTCCCTCTCTCTCTGCCCCTCCCATGCTCTCTCTCTCTCTCTCTCTCTTTCTCTCAAAAAAATAAACTTAAAAAAAAAAGACAGGTATTTAGCAAATCATAATAGGAATAATATTTGTGGCAGAGGTATGAAGAGCAGTCAAGGTGGAGCCTTACTTGTCTGGGTTTGGGGGTAAATATGTGATAGAGACACGAAGATTTGAAATTGAGCTGAGATCCAAGTTGTTGAAGGATGAGAAGGTGTTGGTGAGAACATTCCAAGCAAAGAGATTATCATTGCCAGTCCCTGTAGCTGGAAGGAGCGGGTTTCTGAGAAACTGATAGAGGAGTGTTAAGGAGAACATGAAAAAGGAGAAAGAGGGGGCGGGGCATGAGGCTGGGGAAGGACAGAGGTCACACATGGAAAACCTGCCAGACCATGCTGAGAGCTGTGGACTCTTTCCAAAGAATAATTACAAGTTACTGGAAGCAGGGAAGTGACACGATCAGATGTGCAGTTTTCAAGATAACTAGATTTATGGAAACAATTTGGTAGGGAGATAAGGAGGGAAAAGAGAAAAACGTTTAGGGGCTATTGTACACCAACATCTTGATCCAAGATGATGGTTGTGGAGGTAGGAAATGTGGAAAGGTTGTGATAAACTGAGAAGGTTTTATCAGTAAGATTGTCTTCATGCCTGTGTAATACAGAGCTGGATGAGAGAGTTAAAAAGGAGTGAGAAGTAGTGTCTGTGAACCCTCCTCTGTGAATTCTAAAAAAGACTTCCCGTGCCCCTGCTTGGCTCTGTCAGTAGAGCACGTGACTCTTGATCTTGGGGTCGTGAGTTCGAGCCCCATGTTGGGTGTAGAGATTACTTACAAACTTAGGAAAAAACATTTAAAAAAAGACTTCCTCTCTATGTCCCATATATACTTATACACCTCTACTAATTTTCCTACTCTTTTGTTCCCTTTCCCCACTGTTTTATGTGAAGTGGTTAACTTCACAACGAATCCAAAGTTGAAGGAATCTCTGGTTGGGGTCATGGCAAAGCAAAGGGAGGAAAGGATATTACTCAAAGAGTGTGGCCTGAGCTAGATGTAGTAACTGATAAGATTTGAGTTGTTTACATTTTGGAAGGTAGTGGGTGTATTCTCGGTTTTATATGGAATAGTTTATCATGTTACGTGCAAGCAATTTTCTTTTAGAAATGTACATTTAGAAAGAAGTATGTGTTGATTTTAAGCAGCCAAAGGGTATATACTACTATAGACATGTCACTTTTTTGGCTGCCCAGCATCTGACCTTCGTCTGTACATTTAGGAAATTTTACATCTTATAGATCTTGATGGGAGGCATATCCTACTGTAGAAGCAGAAGATGCCAGAAATACAACCAACCCAGATGTTTTTGCCACTAGTGATGGGCACATTTACCATGCTGAGCCAATCAGATGCACCCACCATGTATTATAAATCAGAAATTAACAATGTAAAGAAGGAAGAGCTGAAAATATGAGCTGATCCTGGTGGTAGTGGAAACATCAGTATCTGTTTTTCAGGGATGGCAGACCCAGGGGATCCCCGGGAGCAGTGTGGGTGGGATACACATCAAGGTATAGTTCTTAGCATTAGATGCAATTGTATTTTCTCCAGACCAGTTATATGATGTGTTTTAGGTTGTGGTTCTTACTGCATGAGATCAGAACCTCTTGGTTCAGCCTTCCCAGTGATTCTGAGACTCTCAATATCCTTTCATTCAATTTCTTTGCTCCATTTGTATCTGGCCTTTAAATTAAAACCCTTAGGGAATACAGTAATAACAACCCACTAATTGGAGAGTGAACACGCTTGAAGAACATTCTGCAAATGTGGATGGTTCATTTAGTGGTCCATTATGTATTTCAGATGATCCATTTATGTGACCCATGTCTTCATTCAGGAGTTTCAGTTTTTATTGTTTGCTATATTTTGCTACTTCCTTAAATTTATAAAAACATATCCTTTCCCCCCAAATACACATGTGCTGTCACAGGTGTTTTAGAAGAGGATGGGTAGAGATTTGACTTCAAACTCCAAGGCAAAAAGTGTGACTCTTTTAGCTGGCATCCCCCTGACATTCGTGCCAAGAGGCATGCTTGCACTCCCATTGCCAACATAGAGACTGGCCCCTTGCACCACCTGCCAGAAGCCAGAAGGCGCATGACTTCAGAAGGAATGCTAGCCAAAGGCAACACAGGAGCAGCGTTGAAGGGAGAAGATTTAATGTTACCACAAGCCAAAATGGAGATGACCAAAAGTATATGATTCCAGGCTCCAATTCCCACACACTCCTCAAGCGATTCTCTGTTGGTATAATAAAAAATCCACCAGGCAGCCCGACATGCTGCTCCACCAGCATCCTGCTTAGACGAGCCTAGCTTATAATCCTGCACGTATTATCACAAAGGGGTCGGTGTCCCAGGGGCTCCTCCAACATGACCTTGCCTTGTTGATAATACTCATCCTCCTCTCCCTTCTTAGCAGGGCAGCATCTGGACAGATTTGGCAAAGATCCATGACAAAATTCAGCTCTCTAGTTAAAAAAAAAAATCCTCTTATTCTTTGCAGCCAAATTTATTTCATTTTCTCCTGAACTAGAAAACTCCTGATATTCCATTAGTTTTTAGCTCCAATGTCTACTCAGAATCAGAGCCATTTGAAGACTCCACTCTGATGTCACAGTTAAGGGCATTAGCAATGCTGAGGCTCAAGACAGCAAGAAGAATGAACTGACATCAGAGACTCCTGGCTAAGTGGGGCCGCCCTTGCTAGAAGAAATATGTATAGGGGTGCCTGGGTGGCTCAGTCACTTGAACTTCTGACTTCGGCTCAAGTCATGATCTCATGCTTCGTGGGGTCGAGCCCCGCATTGGGCTCTGCGCTGACAGTGTGGAGCTTGTTTGGGATTCTGTCTCCATCTTTCTCTGCTCTTACCCCATTCTCTCTCTCTCTCTCTCTCTCTCTCTCTCTCTCTCTCTCTCTCTCTCTCTCTCAAAATAAATAAAACTTTGAAAATTAAAAAAAACAGACATATGTACAAGAATAGGGGCTCCGACTTTTTAATTCCCTATCTAACTCTCATCCTAGGTGACTTCCAACTCTCTAGTCCCATGACTTCAACTATGATCTGACAATAACCAAATGTATACTTTTAACATGGATTTCTCCCTTAAACTCCAGTATCATACCCACCTGCTTACTTAACATACACACTTAAATTCTAACAGGTAGGTGCAGCTTAAAATGCACAGAACCAAAACTTGATTTCCCCAACACCTTCTCCCAATCTGTTTACCCTCTAGTCACCCCCACCTCATTTAATGGCAACTCCATTCTACCAGCTGCTCATAGAGTTATCCTTGACTTCTTTCTTATTCTCAAGGTTTACATCCAAACCTTCAAGAAATCCTGTCAATTTTGTCATTGAAATGGATCCAGAATCTTTCCAGTACTCATCATTTCTCCCACCACCACCCTAGGGCAAATTGTCATCACTTCTCAGAGGACTGATTTCAATAACTTCTTAAATGGCCTTTATGATTCACTTTCCCCCCACCAACTTTCACTAAAATCATTCAGTCCTTCCTTAGCAAAGTTAAACTTCAAGACATGGGTTCTTGCTGATCAAAACTCTCTTGTGATTTTTCATCTCACTTGGAATAAAATTTGAAGTCTTTCTCATGGTTCACAAAGCTTTCCTTGCTATGGTCCTCACCTCCTTCACTCACTCCATACCCTACCATTCCCCTCTCTCTTTCTTCCCACTCGAGACACACTGGTCTTCTTGCTTTTTCTTGTACATACTAAGCATCCTCCTACTTGAAGTTCTTTGTGTATTGCTGTTTCACCTTCCTGAAATATACACTTCCAAATTATAACCTGTAACTTCCCTTATTTTTTTCAGGACTTTTCCTGACCCCTGCATAAAACTGCCTCTCCATTGAGTAACTTTGTATAGCCTCATTGTGCTTTATTTTCATTCATTCATTTCATTCATCCATGTTTTGTTTTGTTTTGTTTTGTTTTGTTTTTTGCTATGTCTTTATTTTCTCCTGCCTCCCACCAGATCCTACTTCATGGAAACAAATTCTGCTTATTTGGTTCACTGCTACATTCTAACACTTATGATAATGTCGATCCATAATAAACCTTTCCTCTATATTTATTGAATAAATAAAGAATGGAGATCTAAGGAGGGATCCATGAAGAACATTCATATTTGAGGATTTGGGGGATAATAATAAAAGAAGCTTGTGAAGAAAACTGAGTAGTCTCTCAAGAGGGGAAAAATAAACTGGAAGAGTTCAGTGGCCTCACTAAAACCACAGGAAGTGACTGTGTCCACCTGGAGGAAGAGGTTAACACTTTAAAATGCTACCAGTGAGATACTAGTGAAGTGTGAGAAGAATGAAGAGACACTATTAAAGAATCAGGTCAAGCAAGGAAAGCATTTCAAAAAGGAGACAATGATCAGCCATGTCAAACATTGTTCATAATTAAGTTAGATCAAATGCTTTTTTTATTGAGATCCTTGTAACTTCAAAAGAGCAGTTTTGGTAGGGCAGTAAAAATAAGAATCTGACTGCAGTGGTCATAATAAGTTTCAAAGAAAAAAAGAAAAGAAATAATGTGTACAGAAAATTTTCTGTAAAAAAGAAACAAAAATGAAGGAGTTGGAGTAGGATATATGGTTTCTTGGGGCCTTTTTCTTTTTTTTCCTTGCAGATTTTATTACATCTTTGTATACAGGTGAGAATAATATTGTAGACAAAGAAAGTTAATTACACAGTTAAACAGAGAAAGTAGGAGCAATCATATTTTGAGTATTGGATTCCATTTCCCCTTGTCTATGCAAAGATATCATTCTTGTCCTTCTTCTTGTCTGAAAACATACTTTTGCAATTCACTAAAAAAATTCAAAATAATCCCACCCAAACTTGCCATCTTGCTTTTTAGTCTATCTTTTCTCTTTTTACAGAATGTGAACGATTGTAAATCTTGTATACAATTAGATTATATCAATGTATAACCCAGTCTAGACACTAAGCATAGACTAAGCATGCTAATATTTTCAATTTAGAAGAAATTTTGAAAGAAATTTAATTTGGAAGAAATGCTGCTTATGACAAATTCACTGATTTCAAGATCTGCTAAAAGGTCATGATTCAAAAATACCAATCCAGGGTCTGGCAATAAAAAGTGAGAGGTTGATGCAGGATGAAAGATTAAATCTTTGAAAATGAGATCAAGGATTTGAGAGACCAGGGTGATGGAAATACACTCAGTAGAGGCATATTGAAATCACCAAAAATTTGGCAGGATTGATGTTAACAAAGGAGAAGCAATGAGCCAAGTGCTAAATCTGGAGGATTTGAGGTTATGTGGCCCAAATGTCTCTGGATGGCTGCCACAAAGAGGCAGGTGGGACAACAGAACTTATTTGTCTCAGCTTTGATGGAGTTGGGCATTCTCACTGTGTATACCATACCTGGGTGATCACATAGTTCCTACAACGTTAATTATCAATTTTACAACAATGGCTCCAAAAACACATTTCCAATGTTGCTCTGTCCTCTAAACCCCAGACTCACAGAGCCATCTACTTAAATGACATCTTCACTGACTCTCCCACAAGCCCCCAAATTAAATGCACTCCAAATTAAAGGAATCATTACTCCTTCCTCATTGTTTGAGAAATAAATTTCAATGCCAATCTTGATTTCTTTATCTCTCTCATCCCACACATCTGTAAATCACAAATCCCTGTTGATGCTAGCCCTTACAAATCTCTTAGATCTGCCCATTTCTCTACACCTTTTTGTCACAACTTTACTTCAGGAGCCCATAATTTCTTGCAGGTGTCTCTGCAGCAACTTCCTTATGAGTACTGGTCTCCTCTCTTCCCCTGGTTTCCATGAGGAAGATTGATTAAAGAGGTCCATTTATTAGATATTTCTTTTTGTTACTATTATTCTTGCTACCCAATTTTTCAGTATTTCCCATATAAAAGAATTGCCCTAGTGTGTGAACCTTGGGGACAGCAGGACTCACTTCCCACCACAGCAACCAAATGAGGACAGAAATTTTTTTCCTCCCCACCATCCAGTACCTAAAGCATGGGCATGTAGTTTAGGGCTAGCTGTTCAATACTTGCACTCAGAACTTTGAATGTGGAGTGAATAATGTGAAAGGACAGTTAGTGGTGGCGTTCAAAAATAGCACTGTTCAGGGGCCAGAGTGTCATTAAGGCCAGAGGTAAGAAGGGTACTTTTTTCAGCAAGGCCAGTGCTAACAGTAACATTCTAAACAGATTGTTATAACACATCCCATTGGCTATGGCCCCAGATGACTAGACTCCATTGGTTTCCGCACATTTTCTGAATTTTGTTCTCCAACTATCCTGTTGATTCTATAAATATTCCCAAACCTTTATGAAATATTTTCTTCTACGTGAGCTAGCCAACATCATTTTCTATTGCTTACAATGAAAATTCTGACAGACCAGTTAAGAAGTTCTTGCAATAATTTAAGATAAAAGAGGACAGTGGCCTGATCCAAGTAAGGGTAAAGAATGACTGAATGTAGGGGAGAGAGGGTAGAAAAAGAGGAGTTAAAATTCATAGGAAGTTATTGGATATTGGGATAAAGAGAAGAAAGTGTCACTGAGGACCATTTTTAGCCCAGGGTAAATGAGGTATTGTCAGTATTTCCAAACACCACAAAGAATGGAGAAATAGTAATAATAAAGGAGTAGGGCAGATGGGAGAAGAGCAGATTTGTGATGGTGGGAGTAATTACCATTTTATAAAAGTTGAGTTTGAGACTCTAAGACACATTATGGGAGACATAGAGTAGACAGATGGATAGAAGTATGAATCTGTGGGAAAATGTCAAGGATAAAGATAGAGGATTGAAGTCATCAGGAACTGAAATCACGAGAGGAAATGAGATCACTCTGGAAGAGTTCACAGCATGAGAACAGTGGGTCGAGGATGGACATCTGGAGAATACCATAATTTAAGAGATGAGTTTAGGAAGACTAGAAAATAAATCACATCATTCTGGACCACAGCTCCTTTCTTGATGAGATGGTATGACGTTAATTACTCTCTCTAGTTTCCTTGGACATGTAGAGCCCCTTGAAAATATTTTCTTGTCTTTGGCAGCTCCTTCTCAGTGAGCAATGATTTCAAATAATTATTACCTGCCCCAAGTTTCTAACCCAAGAACCAAGCCTTACATTCTTTTCTGGCAACTTCAAACTGCAAAGTCTGAAGAATAACAAACCCCTCTACATTTTAAACAACTCTTTCAGAGGGCATATCTCTAAAAGTAACACAAATAAGGGACCAGCTATCTGCCACTAACACTCCCACATAGATCTCCAATATATGCAGAGGTTCTCCATTTTCCCCCAGGACCACCCTAAGTGCACAGTTCTAAAGAACCATCCATCCAATTAGGTTCTACTTGACCAAAAAGGGAATCTACCAGCTCCTCCCTCAGCTTTTAAATTCATTTTTTCTCTTTGTTACTTACCTCATGTAAAACCAATATCACTGGTTAAAGATGCTGACTATGATATGATAACAAAAAAATTCCTCCAGTTATGAAGCCCTCCTTTGTATCTTTCTCTTGGTTTCCAATGGCCTTCTAGGATTTCACTGATGCTGTAATACAGCCAGCTTTAATTAATGTACAGGGGGTGGTAAGAAGGAAAATGAATCTATGTTCAATTCTTCCCTCTTTACCTTGTCTTGACGTGGAGGAAGGATGAAGTAGGGGTTGTGTTCTATACACCTGGGAGGGTTACTTTTATGTGTTCCATTGACTGGACTGAGAGATACTCAGGTAGCAAGCAAAACATTATTTCTGGGTGTATCTGTGAAGGTGTTTCTAGAAGAGATTAGTATTTGAATCAGTGGACTGAGTAAAGAAGATCACCCCCACCACTGCAGATGGACATCATCCAATCTGTTAAGGGCTTGAATAGAACAAAAAGAAGCAGAGGTGGGATAAATTTGGCTTCTTCAGGAGCTGGGATAACCATTTTCTCCTTCCATGGGACATCAGCACTCCTGGTTGTCAGACTTGTGGACTCAGACTGTGACTGTAAGTCATTGCCCCCATCCCAGTTCTCAAGCATTCAAGTTTGGACTGGGACTACCACTGGCTTTCCTGGGCCTCCAGCTTGCAGATGGCTAATTGTAGGACTTCTCAGCCTCCATAAGTGGTTCACTGGCTCATGTGAGCCAATCCCTCTTAACAAACCTATTTCTATGTATCTGTATATATCCTCTTGCTTCTATTTTTCTGGAGAACCCTGATTAGTACAAGGACCAAGGTATGACAGAGAATTCCTAACCAATGCCACAGGGGAGTAGAAAACCAGTGATAACCCAAGCATAAATTCATATGACTGTGCTGAAATTCAGTTAAAGCAAACACATATCAGACTATCGAGTTTGGACTACTCAGAATTAAAATCAAGTTTCAAGTCACAGAGGCAATAATTTATATTAGAAACAAGAAGATTGGAGGAGGTAGGAGTCCTGGGGATTGCCACAAAGCTAGGAAAATGTTTAATTTATATAAGGATGTATAGTAAGCTTTGACTTGCTTACAATTCAAAGGAATGGGAAAAAGAAAGCATCAATGAAACTCTGGAAAATAGGAGAACATAGAAGAGAAAGCAAGAGGAGTGAGCAGAAGCTGTTTGAAAATTATATAAAATACTGAAGTAATAAGAGGCGCCTGGGTGACTTAGTCAGTTAAGTGTCCGACTCTTGATTTGAGCTCAGGTCATGATCTCATCATTCCTGGGATCAATCCCTGTGCTGGGCTCTGCACTGACAGCATGGAGCCTGCTTGGGATTCTCTTTCTTCCTCTCTCTCTGCCCCTCCCCTGCTCTCTCTCTCTCTCTCTCTCTCTTTCTCTTTCTCTCTCTCAAAACTAATAAACTTAAAAACAAGTAATGAGAGAGGGGCTTCAAGAAGGTCAAGAAAGAAAAGAAGAGAAAAAAGCAAGTTTGTATCAACTGACACCAATGGAGAGGTACTGAATAAGTTAAGAACTGAAACAGGTCCGCTTATTTGACTATTTGCAAGCCACTTATGTCCTTATGTATGGTTGTTTCTGTACAACGATTAGGATGGAAAGCAGAAGCCAGGGGGCTGTCAAGTAAATGAGAGAAGAGGAATTGCAGAGATCAAGCAAACACTGCATTTTCAACAACTGGAATGATAAAAAGAAAAATAATGAAACGATAGCCAGGAGGATTCAGATGCAAAAGGAGATTTGTTTCTTTTCTTTCCAGAAAAAGATTTGAGGGGCACCTGGGTGGCTCAGTCGGTTAAGCATATGACTTTGGCTCAGGTCATGATCTCACGGTTTGTGAGTTCAAGCCCTGCAACGGGCTCTATGCTGACAGCTCAAGAGCCTGGAGCTTGCTTTGGATTCTGTGTCTCCCTCTGTCTCTCTCTCTCCTCCTGCCCTACTCATGCTCTGTTTCTCTCTGTCTCTCAAAAATAAATAAAACATTTTTTAAAAAATTTAAAAAAGAAAAGGATTTGAGCTTTGAATATGTTTTCCTGTTATGTGATACATATGAAATTTAATTTGAATTGCTTAAACAACAAAGAGAATTTATTGACTCTTTAAACAAAATGATCCAGAAGTAGAGTCACCTTCAGGAATGGTTTGATAAAAGTTTCTGCTTCTCTGGTAAAAACCAGTCCCTGGAGTCAGCAGTGGGGTTGGCTTCCTTGGTGCCTCGTGATTTGCCCAATTAGAGATTGTTGGTGAAATGAGGGAAAAGTTGGCAATAGACATGAGGAGAAAACCAAAAGGTGATTCCACTGTAGTGCACACCTTTGCTTACTATATCTGACATCCAAACGTATCTTTCATCCCAGATACACACTTTAAAGACGCCTGTGCCTATGTGAAATATACTCCCTCCCTCCCCAAATGGAGTGAACTCAAAATCCTTTCCAGTTACTGTATCCAGGTACTGTGTTCTCCAAGAACACCTACAGTACCTACAGCTAAAATTGAGAACTGGTCCACCACACAATAGCTAGCATTTATTAGTGAAGGGAGAACAGGATCATTACAATAAAACCTCCCATTTGAGATAAAGAAGAATTGAAATCAACAGTGCTCTCCAGCCCCTTCTAAATGCACACTTCCTAGGACAACTTTCTGGGAGAGTTTCCTTATCTATCCCCTACCCCTTTGCAACATCAGAGATAGACGAGAGAATGGCTGCTGTGTCTGAGCTGACTACTTTCTGAGAGTATGAATTCAGGGTCTAGGGTTGAACAGATATAGGCTATTTTTAGCTAGGTTTGGTTAGGTTTCATGGTAAATGCTGCTGGCATGGGAAATTAAAAAGTATTCTTATCTATTTGTTTCTAGCCCATATCAAAGGCTGTTAGTTAAAACCATAGATGTTATCCAGTAAGAGCTGTTAAACCAAGACATGGACCTAGAAATTTCGGTTTCCTACTAGGCCAGCATTGGTTTCTACCTTACTCCAGCCCTCAGTATAACAGTTTCCACCCAAAATCATGTGACTGACAAGGCAAATATAATGTGTTCCTTGCTCCCCATGGCTACATCCCAGGTATTTCACCAAAACATGAAGGGTTTTTACTTTTTGACAAATAGTGAAGCCTCAGCAGAGGAACTAGGAATAAGATTGGAAAAGCAAGCCTCTCCTGTACCCTAAATTTGTCTCTTGCTACATCCTCTCTCCCCCTTCTTTTGCATATATTAACCACAGCTTGGGGCCAGGATTTGGGTATCCCAACCCTATGAGAAACCAGATAACCAGATTCTAAGTAGTTTTTGATAACAGTCTACAAGTAGAAGACCCTCCTTAACAAAACATATTTTCTCTCTCCTCAACTTTCAGAGGCCTGATTTCAATCAAAGCAGATCTCTTTGTCATAGGACATTACTAAACATTAGAAGAAGACTTCAACACATTTTAGCATTTTGACCTTTCTTACATGGTCCTTATCTCAAAGCCTAACAAGCCATAGTTGGAAAAACTCCTTTGTAAGGACAAATAAGAAAGCAAACTCTCCAGCCCATTTTTACTCACAACACCCTATTTTCTTTTTCTTTTTTTATGTTTATTTATGTTTGAGAGAGAGACAGAGTGCGAGTGGGAGAAGTGCAGAGAGAGAGAGGGAGACACAGAATCTGAAGCAGGCTCCAGGCTCCAAATGGCAGCACAGAGCCTGACGTGGGGCTCCAACTCAGACTGTGAGATCATGACCTGAGCCAAAGTCAGATGCTTAAGCAACTGAGCCACCCTGGTGCCCCACAACACCCTGTTTTCTATTGCTGAAGTCAAGATTAGTCAAGTTCAGTAAGACGCATTATGTTGTAACAGTAAAAGATTTGGGTTTTGGTTCTGGTTTTTGCTTGTTTGTTTGTTTGCCTGGTTGGTTTTTGTATGGTTATCTTATGTAGTCTTTGGTTAATTTTTGATCATATATCCATTCCTCTGCCTCTCTCTCAAGTCTGCTCACCTCTGTGAAGGAAGTCCATCCCTGGCTTGCTGGTTATAGTAACAGAAGAGATGTAGGCCTTACATCTGCATACCACAGAAAGCTTGAGTTCCCACAACATTCTCTGGAATTTGATTGGAACTGTGAATGTCATGATTCTACTACTGAACCAATCTTTCAGTCCAGGAGGACGTGATCAAACCTCAGCAATATTCTCCAGCACTGATTTCATCCATTCAAAGGTGCACAGATTCTCAAAATCAGAAATCAGAAGCTGGAAGTTGCTATAAAACAATAAATTCAGGGAACAATTAAGTAATGCCACTACCACATTCAAAAAGGAAAAATGAACATATAGTGATACAGGAGTTATTCAAAGGAGGAAGATCCTGCCATTGAAAGAAGAGATAAATCAAAAGTTAAGTGTGAGGGATTATCTTTAGGGAGGAGAAAGACACTTCAATTTACAACATGCTAATTAATCAATAATCTGGCTTTATTTTACAATAAGCATCACAAATGCCTGCATTTCCAAAGCCAACCTGTCCTGCTGGGAAACAGACTTATGTTGGATTTTATTTCAGCTGAAATTTTTATTAAGATAATTGTAGATTCACATGGATTTGTAAGATAGATAGATAGATAGATAGATAGATAGATAATAGATAGATGATAGATAGATAGAAAGATAAAACTGAGACATGGATGTACACTTTACCCAGTTTCCCTAACAGTGACGTTTTTATAAAAACCATAGTAGAATATAGTAGACAAGATATTTACATTGATATAACCCACCACCTCTCTTGGAATTTGCAACCAATTTGAAAACAATGTAACTAATTCCTACATCAGAAGGGGAAAGCATGAGGTTCAGTTGAGGAAGTTTTTGTCTGACAGCCTTTTACTGCTTCTGAAGAAACAGGGTCTTTTGATAATGAAGTATATGGGGGAAATGAAGAAGAAGGAATTTATGGTGAATGCTGATGAAAAAAATCAGGATTTTTCAATAAAATACCTGCATACATAACATATATATATATATATATATATATATATATATATATATATATATATAATATATAAAATATATTATGTATTTAAAAATACAAATATTCTAGTAATAGGATTGATAACATGGATAAAAGCAATTAGGATAGTATTTAAAAATGGCCTGGCTCGGGGCGCCTGGGTGGCTCAGTCGGTTGAGCGTCCGACTTCGGCTCAGGTCATGATCTCCGGGTTCATGAGTTCAAGCCCTGCGTCGGGCTCTGTGCTGACAGCTCGGAGCCTGGAGCCTGTTTCGGATTCTGTGTCTCCCTCTCTCTCTGCCCCTCCCCTGCTCATGCTCTCTCTCTGTCTCAAAAATAAATAAAACATTTAAAAAAACAGTTTTAAAAAAATAAAAATAAAAAATAAAAATGGCCTGGCTCTAAATCCAGGTGATTAATACATTATTTCCAAGTTTTTGTTATTTATAGCTACTTTTAATTACTTTGTCTTGCTTAAAATTTCTTCAATCATGTAGTTCAAATTCATTACACATAGCATTGTATTTTAGCATCAAAATAAATGCAAAGAGCAAAACAAAAACTCTACCATGAATGAGGTTTGGCAAAACAATCTTTAAAAAAAATGTGACAACTGACAAGTGAACTTTTTCATCCAATGTAGCAGTAGGGTGCTAATGCAGAAAGTTCTGTGTTGCTCTACCAATGGATCTGAATGTGTCTATAGCAATATACAGTGTAGGGTTTCAATACAATTTTTAAATAACGTATTATCTTTAGACAATACTTGGAACAAAAGAAGTCATAACTTCTTAATCTATACTCTCCTAATTTCATGTCTTTAAAATCCATTTCTAAATCAATTTTATTCAATCAAAAGTATTTCTTGAGATCTATTATGTGACTAGGTATGACCTACTGAGACCCCTTACATAGGTCTGCCCTGGATTCCAGGAATCTATTGGAAAACAAAACAGTTCTTTTGCTCCTTCGCTTACGTTACACATAGGATAAAAAAGCAAAAAAGTTTTAGGGAAAAACAAAAATTTTCTCCCCAAAGTTTCCCAAATACGAAATAATATTGGAGCAAAATTTTATACCTATTAGGATAGACCCTTCTGTTTATAAGAATTTAGCAATTCTTCTAAATGGTTAATGCCTATGCCAGGGTCCACATGGCTCTGTAAACCACATCGCATTACTGAGAAGTCTGCTCTATGAGATTTTGGTGATTTTCAGGAAGCCTTAGAACATCGGCCTTTTTTAGTGGCAGTTTCATTGAATCATGGAGCCACTCTGCTTTTCCAACATCTATTTGGCATTTTGTTGAACCAAAGGTGACAGTCAGGCTTTTCCTGTAGTTTCTCTCCAAAATCATTTGGGAAAATAACAGATTTAACTGGCATATAAAGAGAGGAAGACATAGAAGAAGTTTTACATTCAAGCCAAGCATCCATTCGAACTAAATACTGCATTGACATTATTAAACAGTCCTTTAGCGACCTTCATGGCTGTGATATTTTTTTTCCCCTCACAGACCATTTTATTCAATTTAGGACTCCAGCCTAAACCATCTCTCTGGTCTTTCCTTCCTCATCTGGCCCTTTCTTTCTTTAATCCATCCCTCTGTATAACCCCTGATGTTTCTTACTCTTTTTAGCCACCTCTCAAAATTCAGTTACAGACATGACTTTGCATTATCCACATTTATCAAATCCTACATCATCCTGTTTCTCTAAAATGTGATCATAGCTCTAAACAACAAATCCACCCCTCCATTATTACATCATGAGTATAATAGTTGCTTGGTTATACTCTATGTGAAACAAGTGAAAATATGTCTCCTGTTTCTAGAGAGAGGCATCAACTGACTGAGGCAGAGGCAATGGAGAGTGGACATTTATCTCTGGTCAAAGACTTCAAAAAAGATGAAGGACATCAGATGACAGTAACATAAGTCGAAATTTGCCTTCACCACGATCCCTGCCACTCCACTGTTCTCTGGACATTTTTTTCCCCTCAAGGGGGAAGTAGGACTAGAAAAGCATCAGTCATTCTGGCTGGCAGCCCCTCAAAGTGTGGGAGGTGGAGACATGACAGCCCCACACAACCTCAGAAGAGAACAAGCATGGTACAGCGGAGGGGTGATAGCAAGACTCCTGAGGAAGTTAGCATTGGGCTTGGTCGCAAATAACAGAAAACCCAAAAAACGATGACTAGAGGGAGGGGTGAATGTCTCTCACAGAACAAGGTCCTGCTGCCCTAGGAACCAGCATGCTGCTCCTTTTCCGTCCCATCATTTTTTGGCATATGACTTTCATCCTCATAGTCACAAGACAGCTGCTAAACCTCTCGACATGGCATACAAAGAAAAAGAAGGGTACGAGCGGAAGAGTAAAATCTCCTTCCTTACATGACTTTGTCTTTTTCTTTGCAAGAAAAGGAGGGAAGGCCTCCCTCAGAATTTCCTCCACCTTCTCCTTGCCGTGTTACATCATCAGGCTGGCTTATAGGAGGTGGGATTTTTGTGGGTTATTTTTCTCCTTAGATCTTATGGGAGAAGTCAGAAGAGACGGAGTTTGGAATGGGTATTGACAGAGTCAACTTATCTGCACAACAAGAGTGAGGATGAATAATAATTCCTCACCATTTTGGAGATCCAAGGAAAGAGGAGCTCAGTGAAATGGTAATAGGCTCATCAGAAAGGCAAATTCACCTCAAGGGTTCACATGCTTACTCAGGAACAATTATTTTAACATATCAGTGATATCAAGTAAGATGAATAGTTTTGGGTTTTTTTTAATGTTTATTTGTTTTTCAGAAAGAGAGAGCAGAGGAGGGGCAGAAAGAGAGGGAGAGAGAATCCCAAAGAGGCCCTATGCGGTCAGAGCTGACACAGCTGGAATTCGTACGCCATGGGATCATGCCCCGAGCTGAGGTCGAGAGTTAGATGCATACCCAACTGAGCCATCCAGGAGCCCTGAAAAGTTTTTACTACCGAAGTTAGTTGAGAAGTTCCCAGTGTTGATATGGTATCTACCCAAATATAACAAATGTGTGTGTGTGTGTATGTGTGTGTGTGTGTGTGTGTGTGTGTGTGTGTAAAGTGTCCTACGTGTGTGTACAGAAGAAAGAGGGCGGAGAAGAGAAGGAGGAGAAAGAAAAGAAGTAGTTATCACTCAAAGGTAGAAAACTCTTTAACCTTGCTCAGTGACAAGAGAACCTGGAACTGTATTTCAAATACTTACAAAAGTATTAGGAAATAAGAATATGAAACTGGGCTATAGTCCATACAAGTTAATCTGAGAACATAAAGGAATTAATGGATTAAGGTTTTACATAAGTAACCACATTACCTCCAACCTACAGCAGAGTTGGTCACACATTTGTTGATTAAGAAAATTCATTTAAAAAAATTTTTTTAAAGTTCAGGCTCTAAGAAATTTTCCAGAAATTTTCAGATAAATGCAGCAGAATACTGAAGGGTGTGGGTTGCTAGGTATGTGTTAACAAGCATTCCGATAATGTACTACCAAATAGTTTGAAACCTGTTCTTGTTTCAAATATTTTTTTTACATTTATATGAATCAAAGCACCAAGACAAAATTAACCAAAGTAGGGAAAATTGTGTTGTATTAAAATATAAGATTTCTGATATTACTTTCTGCTTTTGGAAGAACACCAATAATATTCCCATCATCCTAAATATATATTTTTACAGGAGAAATTGTTCCAATTTTTCTCAGGTTCCAGTATTTCAAAGGCTCTAAATTAGATCATGAATACTGACACTGCCATAGTGCTAATACTCTTTTTAATAAAGACATGCTTATAATAGTGTATCAGGATATATTAACAATAAAGTTTCACATGAATGTTCTGGAGAATCATCACTCAGTGAAAAAACTGGAGAAGATAATAATTATAGATGGTTTTGCAAACCTGCTCTATCAGGTAAAGGGAGGGACTCATTTTGCATTACCTGGATTATCTAGAACCTTCAAAAGAAAAAAGCCAAAAAAATTAAAATAAAATAAAAAAGGCTCAATTAATTTCCTTTGAGTCAGTTGAAAAATAAAAGCATTGGGGCACCTGGCTGGCTCCATTGGTGGAGCATGTGACTCTTGATCTCAGGATTATAGGTTTGAGCCCCACATTGGATGCAGAGATTACTCAAATAAATACATCTTCTTTAAAAACAAAAAAAAGAAAGAAAGAAAGAAAGAAAGAAAGAAAGAAAGAAAGAAAGAAAGAAAGAGGAAAGTATTAAATGAGTATATATCAATTTTGAGTATTTTTCAAAAGCATTCTCGATAGTTTAATAATTATGAATAATAAATCATAAATCTAGTAATTCCACTCCTAAGAGTCTGTGTTAAGGAAGTATCCTATAATGCTGGTAGACCAATTTATAAACACATTTGCTGCAATGTTTATTTTTTGCATTCATTCATTAAACACATATTAACTGAAGACTAAAAACCTGACACTGTTGTTCTATGCATCTAGGATAGAGAGGTAAATAAAAACATTTGTCCTTGTGGAATTTTCCATTCTAGTTGAGGGTGGGAGACATAGATATGAGGAAACAAAGAAACTTTAATTTTTTTAATGTTTGTTTATTTTTGAGAGAGAGAGAGAGAGAGCGTGTGCACGGGCATGCACGCGTAGGGGAGGGGCAGAGAGAGAGATGGAGACACAGATCTGAAGCAGACTCCAGGCTCCTAGCTGTCAGCACAGAGCCCAACTCGGGGCTCGAATTCACCAGCCGCAAGATCATGACCTGAGCTAAAGTCAGACATTTAACCCAATGAGCTACCCAGGAGTCTGGAAACAAATTTTAAAGGAGTGTTAGATGGTGACAAATACTAAGGAAAAGAATAGTAGAAAATACATACATACCTACATACATATATACATACATAAAGTAATAGGATGTGGAGAAAGAGGATCTCTTTTGCACTGCTGGTGGGAATGCAAACTGGTGCAGCCACTCTGGAAAACAGTATGGAGGTTCCTCAAAAAATTAAAAAAAGAACTACCCTACGACTCAGCAATTGCACTACTAGGTATTTATCCACGGGATACAGGTGTGCTGTTTCGAAGGGGCACATGCACCCCACTGTTTATAGCAGCACTATCAGCAATAACCAAAGTATGGAAAGAGCCCAAATGTCCATCAATGGATGAATGGATAAAGAAGATGTGGTGTATATATATACAATGGAGTATTCCTCGGCAATCAAAAAGAATGAAATCTCGCCATTTGCAACTACATGGATGAAACTAGAGGGTATTATGCTAAGTGAAATTAGTCAGATTAAGACAAATATCATATAATTTCACTCATATGAGGACTTTAAGATATGAAACAGATGAACATAAAGGAAGGGAAGCAAAAATAATATAAAAACAGGGAGGGGGACAAAACATAAGAGACTCTTAAATATGGAGAACAAACAGAGGGTTGCTGGAGGGGTTGTGGGAGGGGGGGATGGGCTAAATGGGTAAGAGGCATGAAGGAATCTACTCCTAAAATGATTGTTGCACTATATGCTAACTAACTTGGATATAAATTTAAAAATAAATAAATTATTTTTTTAATTAAAAAATTAAAAATGTTTTAAATAAAAAAAGATGTTAAAAAATGTTTAAAAAATTCTGCATTGTCTATATTAATAAATTTAACTTCTGCTTTAAAAAAAGGAAAAGAAAAGAAAAAAGGACTGAGAAGGTATAGTTCAAGTAAAGGCCTGAGGAGCTGAGGAAACCAGCCATGAAGCTTTTCAGGAGCATTTCCGGCAGAGGACATGCTGGGAAGGCTGGAGGGATAGTGAGATTGGCAGGCCAACAAACAGGGAAGAATCCAGTAAAGCTGGAGTAGAATAAAGAGAGGCAGAGTAGTAGGAGGTAAACTCAGAGAGGTACCTGGACATGAGGTAACATAGGGTCTCATGAGCCATCATTAGGACTTGGACTTATAATTACAAATTTGGTTATAATAGACTCTCCAGATGAAATGAACAGCATATTAAGGAAGAGTTAGTATTTCTTCAAGATGTTGGGCTATAATATAGATATTAAAAATATGTGTATAAATATTTCTTAATAAGGTTGGAAAAACTTGTGATAGGATGTTAAGTGAACTAAGGCCATATAACATTGTAAAAGTACTCTGATTTTACTTTTTTAATATAATTTATTGCTAAATTGGCTTCCATACAACACCCAGTGCTTATCCCAGCGAGTGCCCTCCTCAATGCCCACCATCCATTTTCCCCTCTCCCCCGACCCCCATCAACCCTCAGTCTGCTCTCCGCATTTGAGAGTCTCTTATGGTTTGTCTCCCTCCCTATCTGTTTGTAACTTTTTTCCTCCTTCCCTACTTCCATGGTCTTCTGTAAAGTTTCTCAAGATCCACATATGAGTGAAAACATATGGTATCTGTCTTTCTCTGACTGACTTATTTCACTTACATAATACCCTCTAGTTCCATCCATGTGGCTACAAATGGCAGGATTGCATTCTTTCTCATTGCCAAGCAGTATTCCATCGTATATTTGAACCCCATCTTCTTTCTACATTCATCAGTTGATGGACATTTAGGCTCTTTCCATAATTTGGCTATTGTTGAAAGTGCTGCTATAAACATCGGGGTACAAGTGTTCCTATGCAAAGTACTCTGATTTCAAATATCTTTACAAAGGCCAAAGAAAATTGGGGTGCCTGGGTGACTCAGTCAGTTAAGCGTCCAACTTCAGCTCAGGTCATGATATCGCGGTTCGTGGGTTCAAGCCCCACGTCATGCTCTATGCTCACAGCTCAGAGCCCGGAGCCTGCTTCAGATTCTGTGTCTCCCTCTCTCTGTTCCTCCCCTGCTTGCTCTCTCTCTCTCTCTCTCTCTCTCTCTCCCTCTCTCTGTCAAAAATAAATAAAGCTTTAAAAAAATTACAAAGGCTGAAGAAAATCATGGGAGGAAATGTATTTACATGTGAAGTAGTAAGTAGTAAAATTATGGATGTTTCTTTACAGTGGCTTATTTTCCTGCAACCTTCTGTGAACAGGCATATAGAACTTTCATAACTAGAAAATAATTTAACTTTTTAAAAAATTAAATGAATATTTAAAAAGAGGTGAGATGCTGAGGTAGCTAGCTCTACACAGCCACGTCTCAAGGAAAGCTGTGTAGCCCTGGTTTTAGCAACTCTCGCCTCACTCCTCTTGTATCCTGTGAGTTGTCACACTATTCCTAGTAACTGTGCAACTGTTTTGAGCATGTAGAGAAATAGCTAAGAAAAAATTTGGAACTAGGTTCTTGGCAAAGACTAGCTATTTGGTGGTGGAGGCAAGCACAGGCTCAATTCTGAGGTTTGATCTGAGGTAACTTTCCTCACACTTATGGGGAATGCAAGATTTCTGGCATAGAGCTGCTTATTTTTCTAAATCTAATAGATTTGCTATGAGAGACAGTATAGAATTTGTCATAGACCCAAAGAGAAGGCTGCAAATGAGATCTTTACCTACTGATTTACTAGATACACTTGTGCGATATAGTTGACCTCTTTCTGTTTCGGGGCTTCTTGAACTCTGAAATGAGAGGGGTGAGGAAAGGGACAGTAGATGGGAAAGCATTAAGCAATCCACATGCAGACATTGCTCAAATCTAGGTTATGTTCATATCACCTCAGGTTCTGTTTAGTAATAGATCTTATCAGCAGCCTTTCTCAAAGGGTAAGAAGGAGTGGGATTAAAGAAAAGTGTAAGCATCTTTTCAAAACAATAAAGATTGATAAAGGCTAATGAGGAAAAAAAATCATAAATCTAGTATGTGGAAGCACAGGTTTATATGATACCATGCCAGCAACATGCACATTAGTATGGACATGGTGATCCAAAGAAGATGTGGACTAAGGAGCAGAAACAGGGCCAGGGACATAACATGATGACGTTTTTCCAATTCTTAGTGTCCTTCCAGGGGAACATCCACACAAAAAAAGTCTCTAATGAATTCAATTATCTGTTTACTCTGTACGAATTACAGTGTGTTGATCACCCTCCATTTTCCTGGCAACCACACACTCAGAACTGTAGTATATGTGGAACCCCAGGACATGAAGGATCTCAGCAGACAGACACATATGGTCTCAAAAATAGACAATACTACTGTTCACTTATAAGACTAAAGAAAATAAATGGGTTCCTAATAGACTATTGGTAAATCTAATCATCCAATTGGTCAGGTAATAAGTAAACTTCCATAAACTCTTCATAGGTCTCTGTAGGGAACTGCTTCCTTCTTTGTACAACAGTAAATTAACTCAAATAGCTGAAAATCACACACATTCACACAAGCACACCCATGAACTCTTTTCCCAGCTGTGGCCAGAGCCAAAATTCCAGTAACTCCTAAGAAAATGAATGATGCCCAATCATAAATTGACCTGTCGCACAACATTGAGCGAGAGCAAACAAATTCCTTTCCTTCCCAGCTCTGGAAAAAGCTAAGAAAGACGGATAGATGGATGGATGGATGGATGGATGGGCAGACCAATTCATTCATAAATACATACAAACATTAACTGACTATTGTAGTTGTGGCAAACTAATGACCTCGAAACTTTTGTGGCCAAGGCTAAGTTAGCCTTCGAGAGGCTCAACTGGGAAAGGATTTACTTCCAATCTCCCTCAGGTTGTTGGAAGGTTGTGGGTGTAAGATTTGAGAAAGCTTCCCTCCTCAGAGCAAGTAACAGGGTGAGAGAAATCCTAGTAAAACAGGTGATACATTCTATGTTATTATGTTCAAGCAACCCTATCCATCCCATCACTTTTGCTCCTTTCCCCTGGTTAGAAGCAAATTTCAAGTCTTGTCCACACTCAAGCAGAGGAGAATTAAACAGAGACATAAATACCAGGTGGTGGAGACAGGGCGGAGGGGGGCAGGTAGGGTTCCTTAAATCCTGTCACCACAGTCTGCCCTGTGACCCCTAATGTTTCAAATTTCTTCCATTAAAAAAAAAAAAAAAAAAAAAAAAAACCACTCCCTTTCAAGGTCTACAGGAATCTCATCCTATTATAAACTCAATTAAGTGCCCAAAATCTTATCATCTAAATTAGAGCAAGGTACAGATAAGGCTCCTAGGTATAATCCTTTAAGTACAGCTTTTGGAGCAAAATTTCTCTCCATTTTTGGTCCTATGAAACTAAAGAGACAAGTTAGCTGCCCCCAATATACCCAAGGTGCAGTGGTGGAGTAGACATAGGATAACAGCCATAGACATTCATATTCAAAAGGGGGAAAATGGAAGAAAAAAAATCAGTCATTGATCCATAGCAGTTCTGAAATCCAGCTGGAAAAATGTTGGCAGTTCCTTTATTATGATTTGAAGCCTAGAAATAACTTTAGTATGCAATCTCTCAATCTCTCTCTCTCTCTCTCTCTCTCTCCTCTCTTTCTCATGGTTTCCATTTTGTGTATAGTAAAATATGACTCCACCTTCTGGGCTTTGGTTCCTCTTCCTTTTCAAGAAAAGTAACATGTGTCTACATCTGAGTAATAGTATCAGCCTGCCTCCTGCTGTGGCATTTTGAGGATCTGGCGGCCTGCTTTCACTTCGTATTCTCTCTGTCCATGTTAGTCCGAGCTGGCAGTGTTCTGTTGAAATAATTTCCTCAGGAACTTTGTAGGTCTCCTCTGGATTTTAATGGGGTTCACCCCACAGATCTTTATTATATAAACCCTTCTCTACCTCAGCCTCCTGCTGATACGGTTGAGAGACAACACCCTAAAACCTCTGGCAGGTTCCCTGGTCTGAGTGAGAAAATCTGTGAGGCGCAGCCTTAATCTCTCGAAAGGTCCCTTTGTGTGACTGAATGCTCTGTGCTTTTGATCTTTCTGACTTTTAGCAAAAGGTTGTAATACCACACCCTCAGCCTTTTCTCTAAAGCATGCTTTCTCGACACTGCTCAGAAGCCATATCTTAATTTAAGCAATTTGCCATGAGGAAGACTAAGAATTTCCAAGATTATCAAGTCCTGCTTCCTTTGTTTCACAGCCCTTGCCTCAATTTCTCTCTCTCTTCTCACCTTTTACTATAAACAGGAAGAAGTCAGGTGGCTCCTTCAGTAGTTTACTTGGAGCTGTCCTCACCTGTAAGTTCTACTTGACATGTAATCGTAAGAAACAATTTTGCAAAGCTTTCTGGCACTAGATATCAAGGATCCTCCTTCTCCAGTTTCCAGTAACATGTTCCTCACTTCCTCCTGAGCCGCACGGAGCAGTGTCATCAAATCCAGATTGTTAACTAACAGTCTATTGAAAGAAATTAATCTTTCTCTATCATGCTCCTCAAAATTCTGCCGGTCTCCACCCCCTTTCTGGTACATTTCATTTGCTTGTGGAGTAAAACCCCATTTCCAGGTACCAACTACATCAAATCTACTGGTCTACATACAAAAATTGGAAATGTATAATTCATTTGCAATGTGGAAAGTTAAAGTTAATTTCAGAGTTCCCAAAGCAGAAGCAAATTCCTTAATTTACTAAAGTAGTGTGACTCCAAAAGAGTTCAGATGTTTTATCCTAAAAGTAATTAAAATGAGAATTAAATCACAAGAAAATAATAGTTTATATTTTAGACCAAAAATATATTACTAATCACTGCATGAACCACATTGTCAGCCAGCATCTTACTCATCAATACACTATAGGAAGGAAAAGTCACACTGAAATAGCAACAAAATATATGAATGTGGGTTACTTAGTGAAAGAAGTATGATCACTTGCTATCATGGATTCTGCTAAAATGACATCTCCCGAGAGCATGCCAAAACTTGCAGATGATAGTATAAATCCTGAAGCATATGGTAATCAGAGAATAGAAGCCAACAATTATAAATTAGATGTTGGAATGTTTCTTTCAATACGTGACCACATTTCATATCATGCAAAAAGGTAGCCAAGTATCACTAAGGAAACTACTGCTAATGTTGATAATGTGTGATTGGCAATCAAGTTAAATTGGCAAATCAAAGTTGTTACTTTGGCCAAACTTTTACCTTTCCTCTCAAATGATTATTTATTATATATTTCAGAGCAAAAATATCAAACCCATTTGGCATTAATAAAGCCATACTCATGACCTAGATTGCAGTGTGACAGATGGTGTTTATGCATTGAACTGTATATTTAAGTCCTTACCAAAAGTCAGCTACTTCTGAAGAATGTTCCTTTATTAACTATAGGCTTGGTTTCAAGCAGCCCCAACACTTCCAGCCTAAGTACACCAAATCCATAATGCACATTGGCCTCAACTAAAGTGGTAAACTGATAATAATTATTTTCTAAGATATATCCTTCTGAGAGCAAGTAAGACAGTAGCTTACAACTATAAAATCACCCATGTTGCTACACCTGCCATTCGAAATCTTCCCAATAATACATCATGAATTGGGCCTCAAATTATCTTTACTGCCACTGGAGTGCTGTTATCACAAAAAACTTCTAAAAAGTCATCAAAAACATTAAAAAGAAAATATGAGATTGATGATGCCGATGATAATCACAATCTAGACATGAGCCTTGTAAAATGTGTATTTGGTTTTGAATTCGATGTGGTGAAATTGAGCATTCATGCTGGATCATTTCAAGTTGTGTTTTGAAAGACTTCATGAAACTTCATTGAGTAAAATGGATGATGAGGTCACCAAACTTTTTCAGTGAACAGTTGGATTTTCTTTTTTTTTTTTTTTAATTTTTTTTTCAACGTTTATTTATTTTGGGGACAGAGAGAGACAGAGCATGAACGGGGGAGGGACAGAGAGAGAAGGAGACACAGAATCGGAAACAGGCTCCAGGCTCTGAGCCATCAGCCCAGAGCCCGACGCGGGGCTCGAACTCACGGACTGTGAGATCGTGACCTGGCTGAAGTCGGACACTTAACCGACTGCGCCACCCAGGCGCCCCAAGTTGGATTTTCTTTAACAGGAACAGTAAAGGGTTCTTTTATTATCACTTCAAATATAATAAATAAAGTTGTGATTTGTTAATTTAAATATACATATTAATTACTTTATATCATTGCATCTAACACATAATTGATTGTAAGAAGCACCATTATATTATATACCACTAAGAAAAAAAGTGCTTCCAATTAATCTATGACACAATGCTTTTTCATCCTATGGAATTTCTACATTTATTGGAAGACCTCTTTTAGACTCAGATACAGATTTTTATTGTATTTTACTCTTGTGCATATATAAAAAAGGAATGTGTCATCAAAATACATCAGTAAATGGCACAAAAACAGACACATAGACCAAGAATAGAGACATAGACCATGTAACTAGAATAGCGACTCCAGAATTGGACCCACAAAAGTATAGCCAGCTAATCTTTGACAAAGCAGGAAAGAATATCGAATGGAAAAAAGACAGTCTCATTAACAAATGGTGCTGAGAGAACATTCTGGACAGCAACGTGCAGAAGAATGAAACTAAACCACTTTCTTACACCATTCACAAAAACAAACTCAAAATGGATAAAGGACCTGAATGTGACACAGGAAACCATCAAAACCCTAGAGGAGAAAGCAGGAAAAACCCTCTCTGACCTCAGCCACAGCAATTTCTTACTTGACACATCTCCAAAGGCAAGGGAATTAAAAGCAAAAATGAACTCTTGGGACCTCATCAAGATAAAAAGCTTCTGCACTGCAAAGGAAACAATCAACAAAACTAAAAAGCAGCCGACAGAATGGGAAAAGATGTTTGCAAATGACATATCGGACAAAGGGCTAGTATCCAAAATCTATAAAGAACTCACCAAACTCCACACCTGAAAAACAAATAATACAGTGAAGAAATGGGCAGAAAACATGAATCGACACTTCTCTAAAGAAGACATGCAGATGGCCAACAGGCACATGAAAAGGTGCTCAACGTCACTTCTTATCAGGGAAATACAAATCAAAACCACACTCAGATATCACCTCACGCCAGTCAGAGAGGCCAAAATGAACACATCAGGAGACTATAGATGCTGGCGAGGACGTGGAGAAACGGGAACCCTCTTGCACTGTTGGTGGGAATGCAAACTTGTACAGCCGCTCTGGAAAACAGTGTGGAGGTTCCTCAAAAAATTAAAAATAGATCTATCCTATGACCCAGCAATAGCACTGCTAGGAATGGACCCAAGGGATACAGGAATGCTGATGCATAGGGGCACTTGTACCCCAATGTTTATAGCAGCACTTTCAACAATAGCCAAATTATGGAAAGAGCCTAAATGCCCATCAACTGACAAATGGATAAAGAAATTGTGGTGTATATACACAATGGAGTACTACATGGCAATGAGAAAGAATGAAATCTGGCCTTTTGTAGCAACATGGATGGAACTGGAGAGTGTTATGCTAAGTGAAATAAGTCATACAGAGAAAGACAGATACCATATGTTTTCACTCCTGTGTGGATCCTGAGAAACTTAACAGAAGACCATGGGGGAGGGGAAGGAAAAGAAAAAAAAAAAAGGTTAGAGAGGGAGCCAAAACATAAGAGACTCTTAAAAACTGAGAATAAACTGAGGGTTGATGGAGGGTGGGAGGGAGAGGAGGGTGGGTGATGGGCATTGAGGAGGGCACCTGTTGGGATGAGCACTGGGTGTTGTATGGAAACCAATTTGACTATAAATTTCATATTAAAAAAATACATCACTAAAGGTATTTCAAACTATTCCGCAGTCAGAAGCTGGTCTTCTAAATCACAATTTGATTGAGCCTCATTGATAATCTATGACTTTCTACAAAGGACTGTTTTGTGACATGAAGATGGGCATCTTGCACATTCCTTAAGAGAGCACACCACCATTGTCTCAAGAATTTTCTTCCATGACACTGACCTTCATACTGTACATTTTCATGCTTTCTGTAGCTTACCATAAAGTTCCAAGAAAGGAGTTAGGGATCAATTTCATGCAGGTAGTTACAACGTTTTCATGAGTAAAACAATTTCTAAGATGTTTTCCATCTTTAGAAGAACGCTGTCTTCAAAGATGTTAAAATGTTTTTTAAAAAATGTGTCTTAGAATTGATGAAATATGGAAAATGCATTTTCTTATTCGGTATAATCATCACATTTAGGAAACACATCAAATTGGTCCCAAAGTGATTTTTTATAGCTACCTATTAAATGCTTAAAAATAAAGGTATATAATGGAAATACTGAAAGTTATATCATAAATATAATCCTCTGCCTGAAGGATTTCCAAGTTTTTCAGTTCATAAAAGGTTTCATGTTTCAATTGAGACATATTTCAAATGTCAAGTAATAATGGCATGCTCATATGACTGCAAGCATTACAAATAAAGGAATAAATTTGCTTACAACATATATGGCCAGTAACCATTTTGTCCCAGAAGTAAAACAGATAAAAAGTTAGGTATGCCCATCCTGTGAAAAACACATTTTATCCCAAGGGGTTAGATCAGATTTGAATTTCAATCAATGCTATGTTCATTTTTGAAGAACTTTTTAACATTATAAAATAAATGGTGAATCTGCAAGCACTTTTCAATAATGAAAATAGTTTAACTGTAGTTATGTTTTACCCAAGAAATACCATTTTAAACATATTTATATTTAATAACCAATCTTCTGATCAAGCTGTTTCTATAAATCTACCCTTAGGTCACTAGTGTTAGTAATGCTAGTAATGCATAGGATTTATTTAATATTTCAATTTATACATCTCTTAGGCATATATTATGTATGTCAGGTCAACAAAATGCTATTGAGCATATTTTCTACTTGTAAATAAAGTTGGAACATGGCCACTCTCCTTCATTTTCCTATTGTCTATGGCTGCTTTTCCCCCTCAGTGTTAACAGAGTTGCACAGTTGAAGTAAAGACTATGCCTTGCAAAGCAAAAAAATATTTCTTATATAGCCACTTACAGAAAAAGTTTGCTGATCCCCTCTCACGAGCAAATTGACAGTCTCATACTCCCTTTTGCACCTTACACACTACAGCGCACCTTCAGACCAACTTGTTTTCTTGAATAATGAGAAAACTTAGATTTTTGTTTAACGGCAATGTACTATTTTGTAATGCTTAGAAAAAAATCCTCAAATGTTTCTTAGAGTGGAAGGGAAGTTTACACTTGATGCAATTACAAAATTCCCTTGTGCTCCTACGTCAAACCAATGACTATAAACACCATTTATTTCCTTTGACTGCCCTCTCCCCCTCCCTAATGTTACCACTAAGATATACTTGGTACATTTCCATTTGGTAAATTCGCTTCTACTGTATTTTCAGGGGAGAATCTCAACTTATGGCATTCCCAAGTAATCAGCTCAAGATAATCCTCATGCCAAAGAGGCATATTTTGGGTGTCATACTCTGCTCCCCTTCAAGGCCATGAGACTGAGGTGCCATTAATACTGCAGCTGCCTACACAAACAAACAAAAACCTAAATCTGTAAATGCCTCAAGGTTACCAACTGAAACTTAAAGAAAACCAATCACAATGAGCCAATTAGGCTTTAAGCTAGAACCAATCAATGATTCCCTTACTGTGCTTCCACCTTCTCCCTATAAAAGTCCCTCTACCAAGCTCTTGTTGGAGGAACACTTCAACGACCTCTAGTTTGGCACTATCCATTTCGAATCAACTTTGGCTCCAATAAACTCTTAAAACTTTTAATATGCTTCAGTTTATTTTTAACACCATATTTCTAGCTGTGGTTCCAGGTAGCCCAGAAGAAAGAAAAGAAAATTTAAAAAGATCAAGCCAAAAGAGAAGCACATCGGGGGGCAGGGGGGTGGGGTAGGGAGGTGGCCACAGGAAAAAGACAGGCCCTAGGTCCGTGATTCCAGTCACCATAAAGACACCTACTCTTGTCATGCCTATAATTTAGGTACAGCAGCCAAAAATGTCCCTCTTTTGCCTTAAGTAACTCAAGAGGTATCTCTTACAACCAAGCCCCCTGACTACCATGGCCAGATGACCTTCAGGGAAGGCAGCCAACATCACCTGTTCTGTGGATGTTGACAGCACTACATCATCACAGAAGCCAAGGCAACAAAACCTGAAGTGCTGTTCCTATTTTCTGGTAGAAGCTTTTCCTCCCTTCCCTTTTAGTGGTTTAGGAAACTAAAAAAAAAAAAAAAAAATTTTTTAAGAAAGAGGGAACGGTATTAGCACAATCAGCCCAAGGTGCCTCTCGGAAATTGAATGAGCTACGTGCTCCTCAAAGCAGCTAAACTAATCACACAGATCTGCTGTCCTTTTCTTTTTCCCCATCTCCCTGTCTCTGCTTCACTTCTCATGCAAGGTTCATGTTTGAAAGTTTAAAAGGTAACGTATGTAAGATCTGCTATAAGCATTTAGCTTAAGTATCAAATTCATTTACGTGCCGTTAGATATAAGAAAGAATTCCCCCTTCTTCGGTCTTGAGTGAGGCAAAACGGTGAAGTGAGGCAAAAGGTAACACACATAAGCACCAAACTTTTTTTTAACTTGGCTGAACCTCCCTGCTTGTGCATCTAATGTTTTGCCTCTGAGAATAGAACTTATTAGCAACCCTGAAGTAAAAAAGACAGGATATTTTCAACAAGGGCCTCGCTCTGCCAAACATCCCAGAGTTTGTCTCCAAGGACTTGAAAAGAAAGGAAAGAATGAAGAGCGGAAACCATAAAGCATGCAGTCCGGCTCTCATCTAATTACTGAATGAATGGCACGGTTGTTTTGTCTGATTGCACTAAGCTAGTTATCCACTGCTAGCTTCATTGACAAAAAGGGAATCTACACAAATTATAGGGAAATTCAAGCACTAAAGGAATGTTTTGGTTCAGAGGTTTGCAATGACTATTGGCTTTGGTTTTTGGCAAAGTCTGTCTTTGCCGTATGAACTCGGCTGTGCTGGGTCAGCTTGAAGCGTTCCCAAAAGCCTACAAGAGGACAGACTTTCTTGTCATCTGTATCCCATCAATAAATTAAAGTGATGTTCTCCAGCTCGTGTTTGTTTCTTGGCAGGCTAATCTACAATCAGAAAAAGAAAAGCCTTTCATTTGTGGACTCCAGCTAAAGGAAGGAAGCTTTTGTATGCGGATTCACCGGAGACCAAAATATTAAAAAGTGGAAGAGGAAAACCATATGTTGCAGTTCTCCTAAGCAAGCAGTTCAAAGTTCTGGTTAAAGCAATGCTTGAGTTCATTACACAAAAAAAGTAAGGCTTTTACTGTGAGAAGAGGGTATATGAATAACAATACTGATAGCTCAGAATGTTATGAACGTTGACATTTTAAGCAGTATTCTGTTTTCTATTTTTTTTATATCAGAAAAACTAAGAATTAGATATTTCAAAGAAACCTGAACTGATGATACATTTTAGCATAATGCTTTAAGATTTGCATTCCATTTAAGAAGTGAGGAATCCAATGGAATACAAATCGAAGGTAATATTCATAAACTCATGGCTCCCTCTCTTATAAATATTCGTAGCAAAGCTGGTTGAGAATTTGTAGTTGCAGCAATTGAATCCAGATTCAAGGAGAGGTGGCAAAAATCACTGTGCTGATAATCGAAACCCTCTTGCATAGTCTATTAAATAATGGACTGTTAAGAACTCTTCTTAAACTCTCTTGCTTCTCCAGGGGTTAATTAACCTTGCCCTCGTGTTATTTGTGAACAAGTGCATTGATGAGAATAGAGTTGGTGTGGTCTTTCAAGTTGCCTGTAGGAGAAAGCATGGGCATCTTCTGGTCGTTTTTAGCTTGACCATATTTGTGTTTAGTTTCCTTTTTTATCTCTTTGAAGCAGCCAAGCAGGAAATCCTTCTTTAACACCTATATCTTCAAAGAGTATAACTTCCAGCAAAAATGTTCAGTACTTTTCAGTGGCTCAGCTCCTTATAGAAGGGAATTGATTTTGTTTCCCTTTTGTGGTAGAGTCATTTATAAAGACCAGCAGCAGATCAAGTGCAAGGAGCCTGATTAGCAAGAATGCTTGGTGAAAACTTGGTGAAGGAGGTTCATTAGACAGAAATGTGGATCTGGCTTTGAATGTGCACTTACCTAGTTTACTGCAAAGAGGACTAAATCACAAGACAGGAGATCTTGTTCCTGGTTCTAGCCTTATTGATTGGTGAACAATAATAGTTCTCCAGAACCAGACTGCCTGTCTTTGAATCCTGGCTCTGCCACTTACCAGCTGTGTGACTTGTGCTAGTTTCCTAACTTCTCTGAGCCTCACCTCTCTCATCTTAAAATCGGAATAACAAAGAATACTCAGGTCGTCAGATTGTAATTTATCTAGCACATAATAACACTACACAAGTGTTTGTTCAATAAACTAAATTATTCTGCTATTGATAACAAAGTTCAGTACTTGCAGGGGTTTTTGTTGGTAAATAGAGATAATTGGTGCTTCTCACATCATAGAGGTCTCCAATAAGTAAATTATCTTATCTTTGCCCCATCCTGCTTCCAGATACCGGAAACACAGCCACGAAGGAAACACACTAAACATGGAATTTAAAGTGGTTGAAACAAAATTCTATCAGCAACTGCTTCAGATCATAGACAGTTGAGTATTATTTGCTGCTGACGAGAGGTTTGTACCTAAGAGAAAGAATTCATTAGAGGACCAAAGAAGCTTTCTCTCTAAATGCCCAAAAGATACATCATTAACCTCTTCCCTGTGGCAGATCAAGCAATAGGGGCTAATGATGAGCATTTCAAAGAGAGTTTCTTATAAAGACTAACATCAAATCAAGTGTAGGAAGTTTAATTTGTGACTGCAGGTAGATAACTTCCTTTTGAAAGAAGATTGCTCTCTTTTTTTTTTATCATTTTTTTAAGTTTATTTATTCATTTTGAGATAGAGTGTGAGTGGGGGAGGAGCAGAGAGAGAGGGAGAGTCTCAAGCAGGCACCGTGCCACCAATGTAGAACCCGATGCGTGCCTCAAACCTATAAAACTGTGAGATCATGACCTGAGCCAAGATCAAGAGTTGGGCACTCAGCTGACTGAGCCACTCGGGTGCCCCAGAAGAAAACTGCTTTCTAATAAAAGAAATCATTTGTTTAGTGGGGTTTTTTCAAATTACCTTCCATCACAATTCTCTGCTGTTACTCATTTGAACAGCAATGAAAAGTTTATTCTTCTTAAGAAATCTCCCATAAATAAAAAATAGACACATTTAAGTTCCCTTCTAAACTCACCTTTTTCCTGAACTTCAGATTTGAAAGAGGTCTTTCAAAATCTTGTTTTAATTTTAAAAATTTTTTTAAGTAATCTCTCTACTCAATATGGGGTTCAAACTCACACCCTGAGATCAAGTCGCATTTCCTCCTGCCTGAGCCAGGCAGGCAACCCCAAAAGAATTCTTAAAACATTTTCCAAATTCAACCCATTTGAAACTTGACATCTACAATAAGGCCAGTAGTCAGTATATGGTCCCCACTCTAGAAACAGCAAACCAGTACATTTCTAGACAGTTCTGATTATTATTATAAAAACCTTTCATAGTACTAATGGTTAAAAAATTTGGCAAAAAAAATGTAGAAATATAGTTCACATTATAGAGAAAAGTATTTTCTGTTGGATCAGTACGTTGCTTTTTATAAATCTAGTCAAATCATGGAAAACCAAAAGAGAAACTCACATTTAACAATTCTTCAAGAAGGTGTTGGCTTCTTACAGTTAACATATAATAGAAACAACAAAAGAAAATAATTAACAGATTTAACTACACAAAAACTTAATGACAAGGCAGTTAATTGACCAAAAATATGGATGAGCAATTAACATAAAAGTTAATACAATGAGGGGGCACCTGAGTGGCTCAGCTGATTAAGCATCCAACACTTGATTTCAGCTCAGGTCATGATCTCATGGTTTGTGAGTTCAAGCCCCATATCAGGCTCTGACATCACTGACATCACGGAGCCTCCTTGGGATTCTGTCTCCTTCTCTCTGCCCCTCCTCCTCTTGATCTCTATCTCTCTCTCAAAATAAATAATTTTTTATAAAGTTAATACAATGAGTACATAAATAAAATATTCAAGTCCTTACCAGTAACCAAAAAATATGCAATATTTTAAAGCAATAAGATATAATTTTATGCCCAATAATAATTGCCTTTAAAATTATATAATAGCTTTTGCCTAGTAATAATTATTAATTATTGCCTTTAAAATTAGGTAATGCAATGCTGACAAAATATATGCACACAGTGTTGCTGGCAACATACATTATACAGTCCTTTGGAGAGCAGTTTGCCAATACACAGCAAAAAATATATATATTCATTATTATACCCGGTAGCCCCTCCTTGTGGGAATTTTATTCTATGTTAAAATACAAGAGAAAAAGGACCTATCCATATCTATATACTCATAACAGTATTATTTTAAATGGCTAAATATTAAAAACCACTCAGTACCCAACTACTTATCCTGTCAAAAGAAAAGTATGGGAGGGGCGCCTGGGTGGCTCAGTCAGTTAAGCGTCCCACTCTTGGTTTCAGCTCAGGTCATGTTCTCATGGTTCATGAGATGGCGCCCCGTGTCAGGTTCTACACTAGCAGTGTGGATCCCGCTTGGGATTCTGTCTCTCTCTTCTCTCTCTCTCTCTCTCTCTCTCTCTCTCTCTCTCTGCCCCTCCCTACTTGTATTCTCTCTCTCTCTCAAAATAAATAAATAAACATTAAAAAAATTTTTAAATGTTAAATGTGGGGACTATGTAACAATATAAAAAAGTGCTTGTGTTACTGATGAAGTAGAAAACAACTAATTTAAAGCTATAGCCACATAAAAAATATAAATCCACAAACAATGATAAGGAAAGGACTAAAACATTCCAATAACTGCCCTAAGGTTATAAGATTATGGCTAATTGTTTACTTTTCCATTTAATTTTTTTAAAAATATTGTTATATGATTTTGTATAATACTGAGTAAAAAGCCATCTCCCTAGCTAGTGGCAGCCTGGTTCCCTTCCTCATGGACACAGACTGAGTCCAGGATGTAGAAATGAGAGACAGAGATCTGCTCCCTGTTCTAACTATCCCCAAGGACAGTCTCAATACCACTCTCCCCACAGTTTCGGTGTGCATGCTAGTAAATTGTTGTTATTTTTCTTTAAGCTACTTTCTGTGCTTTGCCCCGAGGATACTGATTTCCATAAACTTTACCACCCTAAATACCAGGTTCATGATCTGATAGTTATAATGCTTCTTGTCTTCATGCTTTCTCCCATGGCTTCACTTTTTCTAGACCCTGATCTCCTTCCTTCTGAATGATTACAGTTGCCTCTACACCCATCTCCACATCTTCCATTATTTACCAACATCAGTCTGCTCTGCACACGGCTCTACCCCCAGTCCAGTTGTTCAAAAACAATTCTACATTACCCTCCTGCTAAAACACTCCAAAATGTCTCCGATTTACCCACTAAATGAAGATGAACTCCTACCAAATCTTTCCATAGAAGACCAACATTCTGTAAGGCCTATCATTATTTTCCACTTCTGCCCATGAAAACTTTTCTCTAGCTAAGCTTGTCTTCTTATTGCATTCTACTTCACTTATTGGTGTTCTCTCTTGCTCTCTCATTCTTTATATACACATACACATGCACACACACATTCATACCCAATTTTAATCCTGTCCTTTTTACCCTTGTCTCCATTTAGAATACCCTCTTCTCTCTTCTTTGTTTGCCCTCATCTTATTTTTCCTTCTTACCTTGGTATGACCTTTTTCTGAATTCCTATATCATCTTAACATTCAGTTTAATCAGCTGCATTCTTGTACACTAATAATGAAGCAACAGAAAGACAAATAAAGAAACTGATCCCATTTGCAATGGCACCAAGAATCATAAGATACCTAGAATAAACCTAACCAAAGATGTAAAAGATCTGTATGCTGAAAACTATAGAAAGCTTATGAAGGAAATTGAAGAAGATACAAAGAAATGGAAAAACATTCCATGCTCATGGATTGGAAGAATAAATATTGTTAAAATGTCAATACTACCCAAAGCAATCTACACATTCAATACAATCCCAATCAGAACTGCACCAGCATTCTTCCCAAAGCTAGAACAAACAATCCTAAAATTTGTATGGAACCACAAAAGACCCCAAATAGCCAAAGTAATTTTGAAGAAGAAAACCAAAGCGGGAGGCATCACAATCCCAGACTTTAGCCTCTACTACAAAGCTGTCATCATCAAGACAGCATGGTATTGGCACAAAAACAGACACATAGACCAGTGGAATAGAATAGAGACTCCAGAATTGGACCCACAAAAGTATGGCCAGCTAATCTTTGACAAAGCAGGAAAGAATATCCAATGGAAAAAAGACAGTCTCGTTAACAAATGGTGCTGAGAGAACATTCTGGACAGCAACGTGCAGAAGAATGAAACTAGAACATTTTCTTACACCATTCACAAAAATAAACTCAAAATGGATGAAGGACCTGAATGTGACACAGGAAACCATCAAAACCCTAGAGGAGAAAGCAGGAAAAACCCTCTCTGACCTCAGCCACAGCAATTTCTTACTTGACACATCTCCAAAGGCAAGGGAATTAAAAGCAAAAATGAACTCTTGGGACCTCATCAAGATAAAAAGCTTCTGCACTGCAAAGGAAACAATCAACAAAACTAAAAGGCAACCGACGGAATGGGAAAAGATATTTGTAAAAGACATGTCAGACAAAGGGCTAGTATCCAAAATCTATAAAGAACTCACCAAACTCCACACCTGAAAAACAAATAATCCAGTGAAGAAATGGGCAGAAAACACGAATAGACACTTCTCTAAAGAAGACATGCAGATCGCCAACAGGCACATGAAAAGATGCTCAACATTGCTCCTCATCATGGAAATACAAACCAAAACCACACTCAGATACCACCTCATGCCAGTCAGAGTGGCTAAAATGAACACATCAGGAGACTATAGATGCTGGCGAGGACGTGGAGAAATGGGAACCTTCTTGCACTGTTGGTGGGAATGCAAACTGGTGCAGCCACTCTGGAAAACAGTGTGGAGGTTCCTCAAAAAATTAAAAATAGATCTACCCTATGACCCAGCAATAGCACTGCTAGGAATTGACCCAAGGGATACAGGAGTGCTGATGCATAGGGGCACTTGTACCCCAATATTTATAGCAGCACTTTCAACAATAGCCAAATTATGGAAAGAGCCTAAATGTCCATCAACTGACGAATGGATAAAGAAATTGTGGTTTATATACACATGGAATACTACATGGCAATGAGAAAGAATGAAATCTGGCCTTTTGTAGCAACGTGGATGGAACTGGAGAGTGTTATGCTAAGTGAAATAAGTCATACAGAGAAAGACAGATACCATATGTTTTCACTCCTGTGTGGATCCTGAGAAACTTAACAGAAGACCATGGGGGAGGGGAAGGGGGAAAAAAAAGTTACAGAGAGAGAGGGAGGCAAACCATAAGAGACCCTTAAAAACTGAGAATAAACTGAAGGTTGATGGGGGCTGGGAGGGAGGGGAGGGTGGGTGATGGGCATTGAGGAAGGCACCTGTTGGGATGAGCACTGGGTGTTGTATGGAAACCAATTTGACAATAAATTTCATATTGAAAAAAAACATTCAGTTTAACTAGCACTTTCTTATACATTGTCTTATTTTTGGAAATTGAAACTTATTTTCCCCATTTTGTAAATAGCCCTTAGAATCTAATATTAGCCTGCAATTCTAACACATGAGTGAATTATAGTTTTGTAGAGAGTACTGGATTGGTGGAGCTTGGAGTCATCCTATATACAGACCATTAGAAGAAGAGAGAGGGATTCCTTTTTCCTAAAATTCAGGATTCTAAAATCTGAGATAAATTTCTGAAACTCATTAAGTTCATCTTTGTCACTGTCCCAATCATTTTTTAGCACCCCTCCCTAACATGCTGGAGGCTGTGTCTTTAGAAATTCAGTGTTTACAGGCCTCCTAAGTCCCCCTCCCTCCCACTGAAGCTATACAGTCAGGTATGCCCTATGAAAATTCCTAACTGTTCAGGTCTGAGGTGTCACTGGCTAAAAAAATCAGGTCCAATATGTAAAAGAAATTTATTTCTGGGGTCAATATATTCCTCCTGCTGAAATCTCTGTATCAATGAACAGAACCACCCAGTTATTCAAGCCAGACATCTAGGAATTATCTTTATTCTTCTGTTTCCCTCATCTCCCCATTCAATTGATCAGGATCTACAGAAATGATCTCATCTCACTTCTATATCTGGACTGTACTCAAATATCAGCAAAGCAACATACAAGAGGAGTCTGCAAAAAAATTAATTTAGTGCTAAAATAACATGATCATAGAACTAAAAAAATAGAAACAGAAATAGAAGCATGCTAAACATATAATTTCCAACATTAAGGAAAATCCTAAAAAAATAATCATGAATGAAAAGGATAAAACAAACAGATCAGAGCAATTAGAGAAAAGAACATAAATACTGACAGTGAAGACATTCCAACATAAGGCTAACTGGAATTTCTGAAATAGAAAACTCAACTGTTGAATTCTCTGAGAAAAACCTGCTTAATCATTCCCATCTGAAAAAACTGAGAAATAAAGCAGATCAGTGATAAAGAATCAAAATATCACCACCATTGTTTATAAAAGCTAAGTATATAGCTTAGCTGTGCAGCTAAATAGACCTGCTATCCAAATCACAGTGTTTGGCATGCTTACCTTATCCATTAGGCAATTCTGAGTCAGAACAGACCATTTCTCCCAAAAGCTATGAGGATAGGGTACCTAATCAGGTGAATGGCTGCTCCCCAAAAGTATGTTGTGCCCACTCCCACAGGGAAGAGAGACAGAAGTGACATAAGCATCCCCAACTTATTTTCCAAAATTATCAATGATAAGTAATTCTATCTGAGGATAGAATGAGGCAAGAGGCGGACAGAGGATGTGAATTACACTAATGGAACACACACTACAAGAGGGACAATGTTCGCCCACAGTGAACAGGCTCTCAAAATGTCTATGTCATCGATTTTAGAATTCTTCTACTGTGTGTCTCCCAACTGCTGTCTTTCTGAGTGGGAAAGTTTGTACGGTTTCTCCACCCAATACCATCATTGTACATTGGATATGTAGAGAAAACTTACCACATTAGCCCTAAAGTCTCTGGACCAAAAGGCACCATTTCTAGACCTGATGTAGAGACTACAGCACATCACCTGATAGCCTCAATATTGAATTTGGTGTCATTACTCTATGCGGCTTTGTATAGTTTCCCCCCCCCCCGCCTTAGGGTTGGAACAAGTGTATTTGCACATAAAAAGGAGCCTGAACCAAATATTTTGTTGCACAGAGGGATTGTAGGAGATATTAAGGTTATGTTCTGCTTCCCTCTCCTTCCAGGCAAACAGATGGATTGTATTTCCCTCTCTTACATGACTTGCTTAGACCAGTAAAATGTAAATAGAAGTGCCATATGTTTCTTCCAAGCAATAGCTTTAAAAACCAGTATGCAGAGGCACCTGGGTGGCTAGGTCAGTTGAGCATCTGACTCTTAGGTCATGATCTCATGGTTCGTGGGTGTGAGCCCCTCATCAGTCTCTGGTGCTGGCAATGTGGGGCCTGCTTGGGATCTCTCTCCCTTTCTCTCTGCCCCTCCCCAGCTCATGCACTCTCTCTCTCTCAAAATAAATACATAAGAACTTAAAAACAAAAAAAAAGCCAGTATGCAACTCACCAAATTCCTCCTTTCATTTTTTTTGCCTTGGCAATTATGAAAGCATGGGTTGAGATGGGGTATCTATCAGCCTGTGTCCTTGAAAGACTACAATGAATAGAGGCCCTCCAACCAACGGAGAACACTGTCAAGTGAAAGCTATAAAGTTATATTGTGTTGTGCTAAGAGCCACTGAGATTTGGAAGTTGTTTATTACTGCAGCACCATCTAGTACATCCTGACATGTATGCTACTTTCTTGCAAAGATTAGAAATTTGTGGTGGAGGCAGCTCTGTTCACCTGGTCTTATTCAAGGGCCCCCTTTTTTTTCCTCCAAGATTTTTCCTCAAAATCTCTCTTTTATTCACTCCATTGTTCAACTTGATATGGCTTCTACCTGGTAAGATAGCATCCACAAATTCCTATGACTGGGCATTTTCAGCACTATACCTCTATGGGTATTGTCTCTTGTTATAGAATGGCTTAGGTATTTAAAAAAGAAAAAAAGTCTCACAATTAAGTTTTCATCTTGTCTCCACATTTAACTGGAAAAATCATCTTTAACACATTCATAATTGGAAGCAGATATTTCTTAAGACTGAGAGCCCAGGAAACCCCCAAAGGGCAACATCCATGCAATGTTCCAGATTCTGTGAGGCATTTCTTTCTTTATTATGTGGGGTTTTTTTTCAAGTGTATTTTTTCCCTCTACTCCTGTCAGGAAAATTCAGCTGTATTTGTGTCAGTCTATCTGGTATTGACTACTTGGGCCTGAGAGTAAGAATATAAAACCAAAATCTCAGCTGCCTTATAGTTCAAGTGAAGCGACTGCAGGGCAGAGAGATGGCCAAACATGCTTAAACGGCCTCTAAAGAATCTCTTTTCTCTATTTTCGGAACTTTGATTCCTGTATCAGTTAGTTATTGCTGTATAGCCAATCATCTTAAAACTTCAAGGCTTTTACTTGAAATACACAAAATACACAAAAATAAACTCAAAATGTGAGACTTGTAGCCATAAAAATCCTAGAGGAGAACACAGACAGTAATTTCTCTGACAACTCTGGAACAACATTTTTCTATATATGTCTCCTGAGGCAAGAAAAACAAAAGCAAAAACAAACTATTGGGACTGTATCAAAATAAAAAGCTTCTGCACAACAAAGGAAACAATCAAAAAGCAAAAAGATGACCTACTGAATGGGAGAAGATGTTTGCAAATGATATACCCGATAGGGAGTTAGTATACAAAATATATAAAGAACTTACACAACTCAACACCAAAAACACAAATTAGCCAATTAAAAAATGGGCAGAAGACATGAACAGACATTCTCCAAAGAAGACATATAGATGACCAACAGACACATGGAAAGATGCTCAATATCATTCATTATCAGAGAAATGCAAATCAAAACCATAATGAGATATCACCTCACACCCGTCAGAATGGCTAAAATCAAAAACACAAGAAATAAGTATTGGCAAGGATGTGGAGAAAAAGGAACCCTCATGTACTATCAGTGGGAATACAAACTGGTGCAGCCACTGTGGAAAACAGTATGGAGTTTCCTCGAGTAATTAAAAGTAGAATTACCATATGATCCAGTAATTCCACTACTGGGTGTTTACCCAAAGAAAGCAAAAACACTAATTAAAAAAGATACATGCACCCCTATGTTTATTGTATCGTTATTTACAAAAGCCAAAATAGGGAAGCAACCCAAACGACCATCAGTAGATGAATGCATAAAGATGTGGTATATATAAGCAAGGGAATATTAGCCATGAAAATGAATGAAATCTTGCCATTGGCAATGACATGGATGGACTTAGTATAAAGTTAAGTGAAATTAGAGAAAGACAAATACCATAAGATTTCACTCATTGTGGAATTTAAGAAACAAAACAAATGAACAAAGAGAAAAAGAAAGAAACCAAAAAACAGACTCTTAACTATAGTGAGCAAATTGGTGGTTACCAGAGTAGAGGTGGGTGGATGGAATGAGTGAAATAGGTGATGGGGATTAAAAGTACACTTATCGTGGGGAGCCTGGGTGGCTCAGTCAGTTAATGGTGCGACTCTTGGTTTCAGCTTGGGTCATGATCTCATGGTTTGTGGGTTCGAGCCCAGCATCAGGCTCTGCTGACAGCGTGGGGACTATTTGGGATTTCTCTCTTCCTCTCTCTGCCCCTTCTAAGCGTGCTCTCTCTCTCTCTTTCTCAAAAAATACATAAACATAAAACATTTTTTAAAACAAGAGTACATTTATCGTGATGAACGTTAAGTAATGCATAGACTTGTTGAATCACTGTATTGTACACCTGAAACTAATACAACGCTGCATATTAAGTCAGTGGAATTTTTAAAAAATTTAATTTTTTAAAAACTCTAAGGCTTAAGATATCAAGTATTTATTATTTCTTATGGGTCTAAATATCAGCTGGACCATTTTGTTGACCTGGGCTAGGTTTAGCTGCTCTCATTTGGGTTCTTCCATACATTTGTGGTCAGCTGAAGGAGTCGGTCAGGGACTCATGACCTTTTTTTGTTTCATGTGGTCTCTTCTCCTTCAGCAAACTATACAGGCTTGTTTTCATAGCAACGGCAGGATTCTATGAAGGGAGCAGAATCACCCAAGTACTTTTTCAAACTACTGCTTGTATCATGTCTGCTACTATTCCATTGGCCAAAGAAAATCATATGAGCAAGCCCAGAATCAGTATGGGAGAGCATTACCAAAAGGCATACATACAGATGGCATGAAAAATAGGGACCATCAGTATACTTCATGCATTAATTGATTATTAAGTATTACTAATTATTAATGTAATGATTTAATCAGTGCAACCAATGTATTAGCTAATACGCTTAAGAAAAGTTAAGTTTGCATAACAAGTTATGTCACTTTGTACTTTCAAACCTTTCCTCTAGTGTTTGCTAGAAGGGTAAAGGACAAAAATAGGTGAAGGGAATTAAAAGGTATAAACTTCCAGATATAAAATAAATAAGTCATGGAGATGAAAAGTACAGCTTAGGAAATATAGTCAATAATATTATAATAACATTGTATGGTGACAGATTGATGACTACACTTATCATGATAAGCACTGAGTAATGTAGAGAATTGTCAAATCAGGGACATCTGTCCAGCTCAGTCAGAACAGCATGTGACTTTTGATCTCGGGGTCATGAGTTCAAGCCCCACACTAGGTATAGAGATTACTTAAAATAAATAAATAAAATTAAAAAGAAAAGGATTGTCAAATCATTATGCTATACACCTGAAACTAATATAACATTGTATATCTGGGGTGCCTGGGTGGCTCAGTTGGTTAAGCGTCTGACTTCGGCTCAGGTCATGATCTCGCGTTTCATGAGTTCAAGCCCCACATCGGGCTCTGTGCTGACAGCTCAGATCCTGGAGCCTGCTTCGGATTCTGTGTCTCCCCCTCTCTCTGCCCCTCCCCTGCTTGTGCTCTCTCTCTCCGTCTCTCAAAAAATGAATAAATGTTAAAAATTTTTTTTTAAAAACATTGTATATCAACCATATTTCAATAATAAAAATTAAAAAAAATAGACTTTCCTAGAACCTGCTTACAGATGTGGTTCTGGCCCCCTACATGGTTGTTATTTGATGATGACAGTTTACAGCCTACCTGCCAGGATCTGTGTACCCTTGTCAAGGCCCCATTTGCCTCTCTGTACTCCTGCCAAGAATCTCATTCCCACAAGCTTTTTAACATGGTCTCATAGCCCTGTATACGCTTGGCACCTAAAAAGATGTCTGTGCACTTTTGATAAAGAAGCAAAGAGTCCATGGGCAGGTTTTTTTGTTTGTTTGTTTTTTAATCCTTAAATGTTCCCTGAATATACAGAAACTGTTCCTTACCCGCGTATCAAGCCCCTATATACTACAGTTACAGGCTGTCGTGGACTGAATGCTTGTGTGCCCCCAAATTCATATGTTGAAACCCTAACCCCCAGTGTGATGGTATAGGAAGTGGGGTCCTTGGGAGGTAATTAGGTTTAGAGGAGGGTATGATGAGATTAGTGTCCTTATTAGAAAAGGAAGACACCAGAGTTTTTTTCTCTCTGCCAGCGGGAAGGCAGTCATCTGCAAGCCCTCACCAAGAACTAAGTCTTCTGACATCTCATTCTTTGGCTTCCCATCCTTCGGAATTGTGAAAAATAACTTTCTGTTGTTTAAGCCCCCCAGTCTATGGTATTTTGTTATAAAAGCTCAAGCTTATTAAGACACAGACCAAAGTCAAATACCATGTGCCATCAGATAGCTAGTATAATAGGGGAACCTGGGTGGCTCAGGTCATGATCTTGCGGTTTGTAGGTTCAAGCCTCGTGTCAGGCTCCATGCCGACAGCTCAGAGCCTGGAGTCTGCTTCAGATTCTGTGTCTCCATCGCTCTCTGCCCCTCCCTTGCTCACAATGTGTCTCTTTCTCTTTCTCTCAAAACTAAATAAATATTGTTTTTTAATTTTTAAATATATATCTTACAAAGTGCCAAGACAAAACAATCTACACATACATTAAAATCAAATGTCCAGGAGTGACTGGCCGGCTCAGTCAGTGGAGCATGTGACTCTCGATCTCAGGGTTGTGAGTTCCAGATCCATATTGGGTGTAGAGATTACTTAAAAATAAAATATTCAAAAATAAAAATCAAATGTCCAAAGCCGCATAAAGCTTCTTCCTGTATTAATTTTCATCTCCAAGTTCTATTCTTTGTTATATCATGCAATATTTCTGACCTATACAACAATGCTAGGACTTTCAAAGGGCTAATAAATACCACCCCTCTCTCCTGCTGAGATTATTTAGAAATTCAAAAAGGAGACATTTTAGCTGCTGGACAACCAAAATTTCACCTTTACAGTTGATAAAGCCCCAAGCAGAGGACACGATTTAGTGTGATGGCCAAATGTACCTGCTAACTGAACCCTAGAATCAAGCAGACTTATTTATTCAGGCGTAGGCAGCACTGATGAGAGTTGCGGTCTTTGTGATGGGACGTGGGTGGTCTGATCCAGTAAGAATTACTGCATGGAAGGTTGAAGTTATCCTGCTTCCTGGTTCTTGCTTCCCTCGGGCTTTTATTCTCCACAAGAAAAAGAGTGGAAACCAAGACAAGCAGGTTTAAGTTATTCATCTAAAATGCAGAGCTCAGATGCATCATTGATTGCTCTCTGGGATAGATTAAGCAAAAGGAGTGAAATGACACTAATCAAGCTACCTCTACTTTGAAGGATATATCTCTCTAAAATCAACAAATGGAAATGGAAAAATATTCAGAGGCATAATGGGAAAAAATTTCCTGCATTGAAGGAAAAAGAAAACATGCACATTAAAATGGAACGCTGTGAATTCCACTTCTACCCATGAAGAAATTCCGTGAAGCCTTTTCAATTGATGGTACTGGAACAATTGGATATCAATTGTTTGAAAGTGAAACTTGACCTAAATGTCACACCGTATATAAAAATTTACGCAAAATAAATCATGTACTTACATTATAAAAATTAAAGAGCTATTACCAAAAGACAAGGCAATGGTCAGTGAAGAACTTTAATGGCTAAAAAAAAGTGTCCTTAACTAGTAACTGATTTGAAAGTATCTTTTCCTGCCAGAAGTATCAATGTTGTGTGGCACTGATCATCATTCATTCATTCATTCATTCATTCATGTCACTCTTCTTGGGGGAGTTCAATACATGGGAAAATGAAGTATTTGTTCTTCTCCAGTCATTACAACTGCTGATTTGTGATCATGTTAATCTGCCAGAAGAGGTAACACAGAACCCACATGGGGTACCTACGCCTCTTCTGGGCACCCTGCAAGTGCACCAAGAACACTGTATTGGCTGGATTATGGCAAGCAAGTGGGGAAATCTGCTATCACCAGCTCCCCAGACACTTCATGTCCTCTTCTACACTGAGATTCAGAGACAGGACTTCCTTGGATCTTTTGGATCCTTGGTAATTCTGCTCTCACTTTAGTAATTTTTTATCAGAAGCAGCACAGAGAGAGAAAAGGGGGAAAAAAGACATTAGCAGTAGTATTTTCATAACCATAAAAGGCTATCTGGTTGAAGGTCTTCTGACTCCTTGCCTGCTTTCTATTGCCAAACACCACATTTATTAAAACATACCCAAAGCCAAATAGGCTGGTTGCTGGCAGCGAAGTTAATTTACAGAACTGAAGTAGGAAGATTACAGAACTGGAGAGCTAGGAGAACTACTTTCGGAAGAAAACTAGACAGCCAGGATAGCACTGGAGTTTTTGTAACTGAAATGAGTGCTAATGTAGGGAGTTGCTCCAATATATCTGAAACACCCTCCCTTTGAATGTGGCTGTATCAGAAGTAATATTATCAATGATTTACTAATATCAAAAATTAACATGAGATATTAGCAATGATACACTAATTTTTAGATTTAGAAACTATGTTGATTTTTATTATCAAAAACTCCATTTCTATTTCCTGTAAATTACTTTTATTTACGTTCTTAAAGTCTGTATTTAGTAAATAATTAAGGGGAAGAAAGAAAGAGAAAAGGAAAGAGAGAGAGAGAAATAAAGAAAGAAAAGAAAAGAAAGAAGAGAAAGGGAGAAGATAGGGAGGGGAGGGGAGGGGAGGGAAGGGGAGGGGAGGAGAGGAGAGGAGAGGAGAGGAGAGGAGAGGAGAGGAGAGGAGAGGAGAGGAGAGGAGAGGAGAGGAGAGGAAGAAAAAGAAATTTCCACTTGTATGTTCTTTGTTTTCTAAATCATCTCTTAGTGAGCTGAATTTGACTCTTTCATGCAAAGAAATCTTAGATCTTTTTGCCTGACTTTCAATAGAGGGTCCCAGTAGCAGCACCAAAGTGAATTGGTGAGCTCCCAGTTAGGAGGGCTTTCTATCCTGTCCCTTGTTAAGGACCATGAACATTTGCTCACTCTCAGGTTCAGTCCTATGCCAGTGCTGTTTCAAGCCCGGTCTTACTGATAGTTCATCCTATGGAAAAATGTAGGCGCTGTCAGCAAGTGGATTTAAGATTTGCAAGGAGCTTTACAGTTTAAAAACACTTTCTTTTTACTGTTTTTTACGTTTTAAAAACTCTAACAACTTGCATATCACCTCTTACACAAATTCTTTCTTACTTTAATCGCATTTGTGACAATCTTCTATACAGGAACAAAACTAGATTACTTAGGATTTTACAGAGACTTTATATATTATATATGTGAAGTAGGTATTTTTACCCTTTTTTGTAGAGGCATGGAAAAAGATTCACCAACATGCTCAAGTCCCCCTAGTTAGTAAGTGGAAGAATGGGAACTTAGACTTGAGTTTTCTGAACAGGTTCATGAAGCATTTCCCTCTTTTCAGAAATAACAACAATCACTTATATTTTTATGACATTTGGAAATATCAAAGCGTTTCACATGCACCATCTCATCTGATCCTAGAAGTATGCTACAAAGTAAGCAGAACAAAGTATTGCATCTCCATTTTATAGATGTAAAAACCAAGGTCCTGGGCAGGGATGGAGATGAGGTTAAAAGATTCATCTAAGACCAAACAACTTTGAAGTGGCAAAGTGAGATGGAGAAGCCAGGCATCCGGACTCCTCACTCACAGTGTATCCCAGTCCCACTCCGTCGGCTTCGACTTTGCCTCTCATTCAACCACTTTCTCAGTTCATCTAAGTAAATTTGTCGTAAGCAGTTTTCCCTCCATACATGAAGAAAACCGGACTACTTGCATTTTAAGAGGATTGGGGGATATTTTTATAGGGTGAAAGCTTCTCTGGAAGAGTTCTGCTCACCAGGACCTAGAATGATTAGTGAAGAAGATGACAATGGTGATAAAGATAAAATAACCTGGTGATTATTTCCAGGGTGTTTGTAGCTTTCTGATCATGGAGATTATGCCCGATCTATTTAAAATACCATTAGTGTGGGACCCTCGGCTGGCTCAGTCTTATGGCATGGGACTCTTGATCTTGGGGTTTTGAGTTCAAGCCTCACATTGGGCCTAGAGCTTACTCAAAAAAAATTGTTTTTTAAATTTAGGGACACCTGGGTGGATCAGCTGGTTAAGAGACCCAGTCTTGGTTTTGGCTCAGGTCATGATTTCATGTTTGTGAGATAGAGCCCTGCATCAGGCTCTTGGCTGACAGAACAAAGCATACTTGGGATTCTCCCTCTCTTCACCTCTTTCTGTCCCTCCCCCACTGTGTGTATGCACATGCACGTGTGCTCTCTCTCTCTCTCGAAATAAATAAACTTTTTAAAAAATTTTTAAAATTTAAAAAATAAATAAAATGCATTAAAATACCATTAGTGTGATTTAAAAAAATTTTTTTTCATAGAATTGATGACTGCATTGTGAGAAGTATGGATGAACATTTGAGAGGTGTCTTTAAATAATCTACTAAGCTTTTATTTAAAAATTCTTTTTTTTACATGTTTTATATTTTAAAAATGAATTAAGAAATTGTAATAAAATATTTGTAGGCATAGAAAAACTCCAACTGGTTTATGTGAGCTAGGATCATTTGATGTATACACTTATATCTTTTTGACATGAAGAAGGTGAAATTACAGTTTTTTAAAAACAGAACTGTTTGGGCACCTGGGTGGTTCAGTCGTTTAAGCATCCAACTTCGGCCCAGGTCATGATCTCAGAGTTCGTGAGTTCAAGCCCTGCATCAGGCTCTGTGCTGACAGCTCAGAGGCTGTAGCCTGCTTCAGATTCTGTGTCTCCTTCTCTCTCTGCCCCTCCCCTGCTTGCACTCTGTCTCTCTCAAAAATATATATACGTTAAAATAAAATTTAAAATAACTAAATAAAAATAGAACTGTTAAAGATTGTGTCAAAAGTTTCCTCCACTTGATTTTTTATTGTAACAAAAAAAAAATGTGTGCTTCAGCCCCATGTGGCATCACATGGAAAATCTAAATGTCCTTGAAATGTTCTTGACTCAGTCCAAAGGGTGCAGATAGCTGGCCTTCATTGAATAAGAGTACAACTGTGAAGGTTGTACTCAGAAGGTTTAAAAACTTTTCTCTAAACATTGCTATCAGTAAATATGAGGACATTTATAGAAAGAAGAGAATAACATTTCCTTCTTTTGTAAGAAGGTAAGCTTTATTCTTGCTAACATCAGTTCTTACTACTACCAAAAAGGTAGGGCACCTGAGTGTCAGTTAGTTAAGCTTCTGACTCTTGATCTCAGCTCAAGTCTTATCTCAGGGTCTTGAAGTCAAGCCCCACAGTGTGCTCTGAAGTGCTGGGCATGGAGCCTACTTAAAAAAAAAAAAAAATACACACACACACACACACACACACACACAAACAAGGTAGAGTGTGTGTGTGTGTATGTGTGTGTAAATTAAAATATTTTGCCAACTGCTGGGCACTATTCACATGTAGAGTATTTCTTTACCATTTCCCTATTTGGGAATTTAAAATATCTCATTTGTTTGGTTCCCGTTAGCCTTTAGTGTCTTATTACTAGGCAATAGAGCTTCATGGATAATAAAGGTGAAATATCAAATAAAACTTTTTTAAGGAAAAAAACCTCTAGCTATGCCAAAGTTCTGAGAGTTCCATGTTGTGCAACAAAGCCACTGGCTTTGAATCAGTGCCATGACTCTAGCACCTTGTGCCAGATACTACATTTACTCAGGGTCATTTGGGCAAAAGTAATGAAAAATATTAAAGCAATGTTTATGTAGCAGATATGCAATATCAATCATGTTACGTACATTGGTGGTATGAGTAAAGATTGGGTTGTTTGGGAGAAAAGTGACATTTTCTCTTCAGTAGTGGAAAATTACCAGTCCATAGTGTGTTTGAGTTTTCTACTTAACCTTATTCCTTTATTCTTCCTTATCCAGCTCCACTGTGAATCATTATGATAGCAAAAAATTAAAAAGAATCATCAGAAATGTTTTCTAGAAGTGATCTGAAGGTCAAAGTAACATGGTGATAATTATACATTATCCAGTCTGTTATTTCTATGATTAGATAAATGGGCAAAGTGTCGGAGCAATAATTACACTCAGAAAATGCTTATTAGTTGTCATCTAATGGCAGACCACTGTCCAGATCCTACCTTCCCCAGACTTACTCTGGTAAATTCTAAAGACTTACAATTGTGGCAAACAAGCTACTTAGCAATGTATCACAAGCCCTAGAACCACCAATAGGTTCAAGCTGAAAGTTGTTTTGTGGCCCCAAATGTGGTTTTCTTTGAAATCCACTCGTTTACTAGCTGCTCCTCAAACCCCTGCTATGCTTGTTCCATACCAGCAACTGAGTTTTCTGTATTGGTTTATTCAGTCAACATTTTGTTGGGTCCTTAATTCCCTACCCAACTTTTATAACTCCTGTCCAAAACACTAGCTCTTGAAACTGTTTTTTTTTAATTTCCAAACTGAATGTCATTTCCCTAAAATACAGGGTTCTAATGATTATTAATCCCAAAAGCCTAAGTAGGTCCAACCCACAAAAGCCCAAGTCATCCATATACCTCTGGATGGTATACCTAAAATTGTATTTCAGGTACTTCCACCTATTTCCTTTGCCATGTCGTTTCCTTTGGAGAGAGGTACTGAATTCTCACTAGAGAAGCCACAGGAGAATATCTTTCCTTAAGCCACGGGAGAATATCTTTCCTTCAATGTAACAGAAACCTTTACCTATCCTTTAAGAGACAGAAGTGGAACTAAACTTACAGCCTGTATTGCTGCCCCAGGCACTTTACATAGGTTATCTCATCTAACCCCCAAGTAAAGAGTCCACACATATTACAAATGGGGAAACTGAGGCCCAGAGACCCCAAAGTGAAAAAAGGAGCAAGTGATCAAATCAGGATTCACACCGCTGGTAGTTGAATTTCATAATGCATGCTCCTTCCAAGAACACCATCCTGCCTTTCAAAAGAAGAGGGTGAAGCCAAAGTCAACTACTGCTTGGGTGTTCTTAGGAGGAACAAAGGGAAATTATTCCTGTTGCGGGCTGATTTGTATCCCCCCAAATTCACATATTGAAGCTCTAACCCCCAGTGCTTCAGAATGTGACTGTATTTAGAGACAGAACTTTTAAAGGGGAAATTAAGTTAAAATGAGACCATCAGGGTCTGGTGTCCTTATAAGAAGAGGAGATTAGGACACACAGAGAGACACCAGAAATGCACATGCACACACACACAAAAGAAAGATCACATGGGAATAGAGCGAGAAGGAAATCATCTGCAAGCCACGGAGAGAGGACTCAAGGAAACCAACCTTGCCAACACCCTGATCTTGGACTTTCAGCTTCTGGAATTGTTAGAAATAAATTTCTGTTGTTTAAGGCACCCAGTCTGCAGAATTTTGCTATGGCAGCCTTAGCAAACGAAGTCAATTTGCATAGTAAGAAGTGCTGGGTCTCCTATCCATTCAAGTGGGATGAGTTACATATTTTTTTTACTTTTTTTTAAGTTTACTTATTTATTATGAGAGAGAGAGAGGAAGAGAGAGAGAGAGAGAGAGAGAGAGAGCGAGCATGCAAGCAGGAGAGGGGTAGAGAGAGAGGGAGAGTATTCCAAGCAGTGCGGAGCCTGATGTGGGGCTCAAAGCCACAAACCATGAGATCATGACCTGAGCCGAAATTGGAAGCTTAACCGACTGAGCCACCCAGGTGCCCCATGGGATGATTATTTTGAGGCTATTGTTGAATGATCCAATTCATCTTTTTCTAGGCTTGAGGTCCAACTTCTGTGAGCTTCCTACAGGAACCAACTCAGTCTTATTCCTATTAGGTCTTCAAGTATTTTCTTTAGGCACAGAAGACCACATCAATGTATGGGACTGAGATAGAATAAACATGAAAAAGATGCCTAAATGTACCTAAATGACTGGCACCCTCCTGTTCTGTGGGAGAACTCAGCTTCACACCCCAAGGTGGTAATGAGGGTAGGTAGAGATTTAGCTCTATAAAAACTCTTGGACAACAGGATTTGATAAGCTTCGGAACTGGTGAGTACATGGAGGAACTGGAAGGGTAGCCACCTTAGGAAGGCATGGAAACTATGCCCCTTCCCCCATCCACATCTTGCCTCATTCATCTCTTCCATATGGTTGTTTCCAAGTTGTATCCTTTGATACTAAATCAGTAAATGTAAGCATTTGCCATTCTAGCAAATTCTTGAACCTAAGGAGGGGGTCACAGATCCCAGCCGGTAAGTATAGGTGGCAATCTGGACTTGTAATTGGCATCTGAAGTGAGGGCAGTCTTACGGGACTGAGGCCTTGACCTGTGGGATCCAATGATATCTCCAGATAGATAGTGTCAAAATTGAGTTAAATTTATAGGACACCCAGCCAGTGTCCACTGAAAGTTGGAGAATTACTTGGTGTGGGAAAAATTTGCAAAGCTGCTATTGGAACTATTGGTAATAGAGGAGAAAAACAGTTTCCTTTTATAGTACTGTACGAAGTTCCTAAACCTTGGGCTCACCTCAGAACATCACTGGCCCCCCACTGCCCTCTAGAAAGGGAATGACCTACACCTGAGCAAGGTTCCTGGCCTGCTTCCAGGATACACTCACGCACACTATCCAGGAAGAGGAGGAAGTACCAGGAGTACTGCTAAAGGCTGCACTTGCCACAATGTAGAGCCTCAGAATGTGGAACCTCAGAAACTTACTAACTTCTGCCTTCATCTGAGAGCTTTAATAGTTACAATGCAGGATGAAATTGAGGCGCCTGGGGGGGCTCGGTCAGTTGAGTGTCCGACTTCTGTTCAGTTCGTGAATCTCACAGTTCGTGAGTTCAAGCCCCGTGTCAGGCTCTGTGCTGACGGCTCAGAGCCTGGAGCCTGCTTCAGATTCTGTGTCTCCTTCTCTCTCTGCCCCATCCCCACTCACTCTCTGTCTCTCTATCTTAAAAATAAATAAAACATTAATTTTTTTTTTAAATGCAGGATGAAATATTTAACCAGTACTGCAAGACACATTGCCTTCTTCCACATGACATGCCTTGATATGCCTGATGACTTTGAATTAGCACATGAGCTTTTTATTTTCCTTAGCATACACAGAAGTTGACTTGGACAACTATTTTTCCCTTCATCAATCCATTCCAATCCTCTGGTGTGGGTGGGAGGAGAATGGTGCTAGAATTATCACTGCATTTTTAAATTTTGTTTCCAAAAGATGCCATGGGCAATACATTATTGAAGGAGTTATAAGCTCCTCAGGAGCCTCCTGGGCGAAATCTGAAACCAGCTTCTGAATGCAGAGAGCAGGGAGAGACCAAAGGAAGGGGAGGGCCACTTGAGTTGGTAGATAGCAGTTTTAATAAGCAGAGGGAACTTACATACGAGGCTTGTCTTGGGCGGCAGCAAGATATGTGGATCCCTGCACCTGCCCACCATATCTTAAAAGTTTGTAGAGACCTTAACTAGGTTCAGTCACATATACCGTGCAGGCGTTGTCAATACCAAATCACTATCTCGAGGTTATGTGCTTGGAGCAGCCTCTGAGGGCAGGAAAGGAAGGAGCACCCACATTCCAAGGAGAGGGGAGAGGGTGAGAAGCTTCTGAGAGCCCTAGGGCCTGCTCAGGGATCAACCAGTGGCCATGTCTTTTTGATGACCTTCCCCAACAGAAGTCCCAATCTCCTTCATAGCTGTTAGTCATGAGGGCGAGTTGACTTGTAGGGAGGGACGCATGCTGGGATTCATGGGGCTTCCCCTGCCACACTCAGTGTGCTGCTCCCTGGTGCCCGAGGCACTCACTTTACTGTGACCATGGACTGGAGACTGTGGGAAAGCGGGAAGGACATAAGGGAAATAAGGAGGGAGGTCAGAGATGAAAACTCTGTCCTCCAATATGATTATCAGCTTGTTTTCCCCTGTCAAAGAATGAGTTTAATTATGCACCATTTTCCTGGTGCCCTGGAAGAACTAATGGTAATGCCAAGGCAACCAAGACATGCCTCAATTCATGATCAAGGCTAGAGAAATAACAGCCTCTGAGGGAAATGCTAGCACTTGCCCAGACTCAAAGGGAAACTGCCAGCCTAATGTCCACTAGTCTGGCATCACAAATACATGGGCATCAGTGTTATTTCACTAGAACTCAACCCTTTATCACAAATTACTAGTATCGTATTTTTCAGGAAAGCATATTCCTTTATTAAAGGTTAGCTCCCGCCTGCCACTCTTTATTTTTCATCCACAGTATTCTGAGATGAACTAAGTCCTCTTTCGGCACTCAGGGCAGGAAGGTATCTCTGGGGTGGTGAAGGAGACACCCCCTGTTCTCTCTCCTTTGGCCCCTGGCCGGGGCTGCTGGCAGAAGTGCACGAGTTACACCATCTAAGAAGCCGTGTAGGAATATTCCCTTCGGGGAAGCCGAATGGGGGCCAGCACTGGAGGGGAGAGCAGCTGCACCGAACAGCTTCCCTGGAGCAGTCTCAGACACACCATCTTTCTGGGAAGTGCAGCCAAGAATGTCTGCGGAGCCAGGTAAGGAGATGAGGCAATGTGGGAGCAAACCAGGTATGTGGCTTTTCTCTGAGGAAATCTGAGGAGGGACAGGAGGAAGAGCGAGCATGCCTCACTGGTTACTCACCGTCCAATAACAGGAGATAATGGGCTTCTGGAAGTCTCAAACAACAGCAGCACCAGCAATAAGAGTTCCTTAAGAAATTCCCTTTGCCGATGAGTGTTCCCATTTCCTCTCACACAGCAGAGAATGAAGAAGGGAGGTTGTGACAGGACACGCTGCAAGTCATGTAACATCTGAAACTAGGGATTCTAAGAGGAAGAGAAGAGGGATAGTCTTTTACTCTCATTGCGAAAATCCCCCATTGCTGATCCACTAAAGAGAACTGATTATCTGGAGAAATAATGGATTAATAAAACTATTATTAATAAATAATGTTATTTATTAATATATTTATTAATAGTCATCAATATTATTAATAAGGGGAAATAAAATGAGGCATTACCCTTGTTAATTGTGGGAAAATTTTTTCATTAAAAAAAAATAGGTTTAACTTAGGAGAGCCTGGCTGGCTCAGTCTGCAGATCATGTGACTCTTTTTTCTTTTTTTTCTTTTCTTTTAAGCAGGTCTCACACCCAGCACAGGGCTTGAACTCTTAACTTTTGAACTTGAGACCCTTGAACTCAAGACCCTGAGATCAAGAGTCAGAGGCTTAACCATCTGAGCCACCCAGGCGCCCCTAGAGCCTGTGACTCTTTTTTCAAAAATTTTTTTTTCAACGTTTTTATTTATTTTTGGGACAGAGAGAGACAGAGCATGAACGGGGGAGGGGCAGAGAGAGAGGGAGACACAGATTCGGAAACAGGCTCCAGGCTCTGAGCCATCAGCCCAGAGCCTGACGCGGGGCTCAAACTCACAGACCCGAGATCGTGACCTGGCTGAAGTCGGACGCTTAACCGACTGCACCACCCAGGCGCCCCTAGAGCCTGTGACTCTTGATCTCAGGGCTGTAAGTTCAAGCCCCATGTGGGGTATAAAGATTACTTAAAAATAATGTCTTTAAAGAAATTAGCTTCAGCTTAAATATGATATATCTCACCACGGACTTCTTATAAGTTAGAATCTAAGCAAAGATCATAAATGGAAAATAATTTTAACAAACACGTAGAGTTTACAATAATATATTACCTTTGGTGCAGCATAATATCCTTGTAACACATACAAGAAAACTTAATTAGACATAGAAAAATGATTACTTTTCCCATTTCTGAAAAATTATGAATGGCATTTGTTAATGCTTTAATAGCCTCATATTAAATATTTCTTCTGTAAAACCAAACAGCAATTTAAAATTGATTATATTGCCTACTGTTGCTATAATTTATTATTGGTATCCCTTATGCATCTGATGGCAAAGGGAGTTTGCTGAGGAGCCTATACGTGGATAGACAGCCCCCTCCACACATGTGTAAAATCAACATTTTCAAGTCATGCTACCCAAATACATGTGTTATTAAACGTTGAATATAGGGGTGTCTGGGTGGCTCAGTCGATTAAGCGTCCGACTTTGGCTCAGGTCATGATCTCACAGTTTGTGAGTTCGAGCCCTGCATCAGGCGCTGTGCTGACAGCTCAGAGCCTGGAGCCTCCTTCGGATTCTGTGTCTCCCCCTCTCTCTGCTCCTCCCCAGCTCATGCTCTGTCTCTCTCTCTCCTCCAAAAATAAATAAAAACATTTAAAAAAAATTTTTTTAAATAAATAAACATTGAATATAGAATTTAGAAGTTGATTTTCACTTCTTAAAATCCTTTTTACTGTATTCATTTTTTGTAGGTTTCCTCTTATAAATCTTGGTGTGGGGTGGGGGGGTGTGGGTGTGTGTATTTTTCTCCTGCTTTAAAAATAATACAGGCAAGGGGCACCTGGGTGGCTCAGTTGGTTAAGCATCTGACTCTCGATTTCGGCTCAGGCCATGATCTTATGGGTTCATGAGTTCAAACCCCTCATCGGGCCCCTCGCACTGACAGCGCAGAGCCTGCTTGGCATTATTTCTCTCCCTCGTTCTCTGTCCCTCCCACACACATTCTCCCACTCAAGATAAATAAATAAACCTTAAAATAATAATAATAGTAATACATGAATAGAATTCAATATAATTTAACTACACAAATTCAAATAGTACCAGAATATACAATAACAGACAATGAAAGGCCCCAACAATACCACTCATAAGGCCGAAGAGTCTGATGTTTTCCATGAAAACATTGGTTTTAGACTGCCTGCATTCAAGTCCCAAATTAGCTACTTGTTACCAATGGGCTGTTGGTTGAGTTATTTCCATCCATGAAAAGAGGCAACAACAAAACCTACCCCCAAATGTTGTGAATAATCAACAAAATAAAATACATAAAACATAGTACATTTCCCAGCACATACTAAGAACCCAATAAATAACAGCTCTGCCTCTTCTTCCCTCTCCTCCTCCTCCTCCTCCCCCTCTTCCCCTCGTCCTCAAATCATATTTGACAGGCAACCACCTTCAATGCTTTGATTTAATTTTAAGTTACTTCATTATTCTCAGTGACTTAAAGATCCTTTCAGTTCACTTCCCTTTAACAGATACTGAGGCCTATTTCTCTGAATTTACAGGAACCAAATTCTGTGGATTACAACTAAATCCTAGAATAAGTAGAAGCAGAAAATTAAGACAGCATCTGCCCTTTTTCTCTGCTACCTATTGGAATTTCCAATTACTCATTTACTATCACCGGGAACAAATGTGATAGGCCCATTCACAAATGGGTCTTCCTGACTTATTTGGGCATAGATTAGAAAAGACTTGTGCAGCTAAGTCATTGTGGTTGATATCTATAGGGAATCTACCTTCTCTGCCCTGTGAATCCAACATATCTCCTCTACCTTCATGGATCCAGCCCAATTACACATTCATTCTCTATGGTCCACTCGGTCTCCACAAATTGCTCATCAGGCTGTCCATCTCACCCCTCATGGCTGTAGCCCCTTGAAAGAACCTAGTGTTGGCATTTCAGCTTTGATTCCTAATGCTTGGCATGCTCTAGCAGTCCTCCAGTCTGGAGGTCTCTGGCATGAGCTGTACATAACAATCTATTGTGGTGTGCGGACCTACAGTCAGTTCCGCTATAATGCCCGTTTTGAAAATGAGAATTTATTCCAATGTGACTAAGTTAGGAGAAATTTTAGGACCATGCTAATTTTGCAATTGCTTGTGCCGGTTTCATCACCAGGCCCATACAAAAAACTGCACCCGGCTGAACTGGGCTGCACAGGAACCATCGCAACGCATGCACACCCTCATCTCTTGAGGACAGTGAGCTCTACATGTGCTGTTTCATTTACTGCTGCAACTTTCTACACCTGCAGCTTTCCATCTGACTTCAGGAAACCTCTTTCAATGACTCACAAGCTGCAACCCTGGCCTACCAACCACTTGACCCTACTCCTCCCCTTGCATTGTTCCTCTCTTCTTACTCGGCCTATTTTGTATTTTTTCTTCTGCTCTCTGTTCTTTTTCTCTCTTTATTCTGCTTTCTCTCACTCCTATCTCCCTATTGTTCTCTTCCTCTGGCACATAGGGTGGGAGCCATGGGAACAAGGCGGGCATGCCTTGTGAGCAATTGTAGGAGTGGTCACTCTCATAGACAAATGAGACATTTTTCAAGGTAAAGTGACATATTTATTTCAGTTGATGTATTTCTTCACCATTTACCATGGATAAAACCATGCTACCTTTTCATTATGTTACTTTCTTTTTCATAATGTATCACTGATGAAATTTTTTTAAGTTTCTGTATTTATTTTGAGAGAGAGAGAGAGAGCACAAGTGGGGAGAGGCAGAGGGAGAGAGGAAGAGAGAGAATCCCAAGCAGGCTCTGCACTGTCATTACAGAGTTCGACATAGGGCTTGAACTCAAGAACCCGCAAAATCATGACCTGAGCTGAAGTTGGATGCTTAACCTACTGAGCCACCCAGGTGCCCCATTTTTGAGTGTTTACCCCAATCCCAGCCCTATAGCTTCTACTGCATGATTTTTGCATAGCATAGTGAGACTTAGGAACACATATGTTAGGAATAGTAGAACTGACAATATCTACCATCTCTATAATTTATTGAATTCTAGCAGATTCTCAAGGGAATTCATTATTATGCAAAAAAAGTTTAAGAACTTTTGGTCTAGACGAGTTCTCTCCATTATAAATGTGAGCAGCTTATGTAACAAATAGTGTTAAGTAATGAAAAAGTAAAAAGAAACAGGTTAAATTAATGTTAACAATGTTTTATTTAACCCAACTATTGTCATTTAAACACATAGTCAGTATAAAGTATATAAATGAGATATTTCTCCTTTTTTGTACTATGTCTTTGAAATATGGTGTACATTACAGTACAATTCAAGTACTCAGTAGTCACATATGGCTAATGGCTACTGTTAACAGTGTATCCCTAAAGGATTCCTGTCCTTTTGACCAGAAAAAGATAGAAGCAGGGAAGAAGATAGCTGATCCACCTATATTTCTCAGATAATGTAAATAAAGCTAAAAGGTAGTTTTGGTTAAAGAGGACCTGATATGCTTTCTAACCTGATTCAGATTAATGCCTTGCTTAGTGTTAGATTTGATATGGTCCAAAGGTGGGAAAACGTGCACCCATCTAAATATATATAATCTAATCTATTCCATGTGGAACTCCTGGGAATACAGAGGAACTCTTCTCTTTGCAAACTGCCATCTCTTAGACTATGAGACTTATGAGCAAACTTTTGACTAATAATTCTTCTAACAATAAGAAACATAATTTTAAAAATAGCTTTCATGGGGGTGCCTGGCTGGCTCAGTTGGAAGAGCATACAATTCTTGATCTTGGGGTCCTGAGTTCGAGCCCCACACTGGAGGTAGAGATCACTTAAATAAATAAATAAACTTTAAAAAATAGCTTTTGTGAACAAAACAAGATAAAGACATACATTTAAGTTGATTTACATAGGATGAAAAATTCATAAAGGATTTATTCATAAAGAAATTAATTCCTAAAGAACCCATCTTAGAAAAATGTAAGCTTTCAGTGAAAAGTTTCCAAGTTCAGTTGCTTCAAAGTATCAATTTGATCATCAGCAGAACACTTTCATAGTTTTCTGAAATTTTTTAAGGTAATTCTTTCTTCATGAGAAATACTATGCAAATGCCAAATATGTAAAGTCAAAGCTCCATTCCCTCCTCCCCAGCATTATGTGGATTGTTGCAACTCTACAGAGCATCACAGAAAAAAAAAAGGAAAAAAAAAGAAAAAAAAAAACCCTAATAGCTCTATCATTAGAATAGTCTGGGTAGAAAATTAAATTAAGCACTTAGGGAAATGCAAAAGATGTGAACAGCAGTGCTGGACTTAACAAACTTGAAATATATCATCTGAAAAGACAGAACTAAAAACAAATACATAAAAAAATTAGAGAACAATTATGTGAGTCCAATAGTAAATGTAAAAGTTGAAGAAGGGGTGCTCTGGTCTCTTTAATTCCTACACTCTAATGCAGAGTGACTTTATAAGTAGGCTAAGTAAGCATTAGTCCACATATCACAGTTTGAGTGGCAAAGGGCATGACCCCCCTTCCAATAATATCTCCCAAAATTCCCACTTTGGGGCAGTTGTCTATGTGACTTGTAGGTCCTAACTGAACATGCACTCATGTGTACAAACCCTCTCCAAACTCAGGATGAAGGAACATAGCAGCACATTGGGGTCAGTATCAAATCAGTCTTAGCCCTGACTGCTCCTACCCCATGATCCAGAATTGGGATCCTGCCATAAATCCTCCTGACCCCAGAGCCCCGCTTCAGGAATTGTGTCTTGTCTTTACTTCAATTCATGCCTGGTACTCCAGGCCTTCCAGCACTGGAGTCCTAGAATATACGCACACTTCAAACACTCACCCTCCCCGTTCTTTCCAGAGGGTAGAAATCCCATACCTAAACTCCGGTAGCTATGGCTGGATCTCGGCCTCTCGCTAACATTGCCACCTGCCTACATGTTTACCTGGTGTTGTCCGGGGTGTTAGGATGATCTGACCCCCCAGCTTATCAAGGTTGGGTAAAGTTTGACTTAGGAGCTCTGGCTTTCTACCCTGTTATTTTTTCTTCACCATTCACGGAGCACTCCTCACAAAGATGCCTTTTTGAGAGGAAAGTATTGTTAATTTCTATCAAGGAAATGCAGCTCTTGTCTTCCCTGCTAAACAGCACCTCCCCCACTCTTTATTGTCTATTGCTTGGAGATTGCTTCATTCTCCACTCTATTCCCAAGGGCCTGTCCATTTTCTAGAAGCAACCCTTCTCCCGTCTGCTCTATCTTACTAGCAGCACTGTCTCTGAAACCTACCATTAGAAACACTTCCTTTGAAAGCTTAGAGATTCTCCAGAGCTCCTTATTAAATGCATATATCCCTAGGCGAAACAGAAAAAGTTGAAGATGTATAAACAGAATCTTCACATTAAACACCTTTAAGACACAGAATATAGTACTATAATAAAGAAATAATAAAGATTTAGAAATGGTTTAATACAAGTATTTGATAAATGAATAATATATATGGCTCAACATACTCTACTCCGTGAAAGTCAGGAGTCCCAGAAAACCAACTGATGAATTCAATGAATTCTAAAAATCTTTAATTATAATTCAGACAGCAATATTAACTAAATTAATGAATTTCCAAATATCTTCTATATAGGAAGGTATAGATTGCAGTACTGATACAAGGCGTTTAATAAAAAAAGGTAATTGTCCAGTGATAATGTCACTCACCCGTCAATATTATTTACTAGTGTAAAGATGTTCAAATAGCCTACTGACTACTAGATCTGGTTACTGAGAATTAGTTATACAAGACTAATAGTCACCCTAATAAATTAAGAATAGTTGTGTTTTATGTCCTCCTTTATGATATAAGAAAGGAAAAGTTCATTTAAAAAAAAAAGGATTATGTGGCACCTGGTTGGCTCAGTCGGAAGAGCATGGAACTTTGAACTTGGGGTCATAAGTTCAAGCCCCACGCTGTGTGTGGAGACTATTAAAAAATAGTAATAATAATAAACTTGAAAAAATAAATTTAAAAAGAATTATAATTATCTAGATAGCCCAACTACAGTATCACTGTTAAATGCTAGGAAAGAATCTATTTTCACAAACTACATTGACACATGTTTCCAATCAAGGAAAGACTTGTATGTAGAAAGGGTATTTAAAGATCAAACAATTATAATTTCTTGTGCTGTCTTTTCACTCGCAAGTTGGTGAGCTAACTATTGCAGGAAACCAGCAGAGGGAGCACCGACCATTGTTTTTTTGTATGTGCGCTCTAAAAACAAAGGAACTATCTTTTCTTTACACTTTAGACACTTTATCAAGATTGGCAAAACCTTCGTAAAATACAAATATGATTTGTGACTGATAAATTTTCTTTTCAATCGTTTTTATTAAATCAGTACTGAAACATTTTCTTTGTTATTATTTTAGTTAAGAAAGTAACACATTTTGTACAAAGTGAAACAAATCAGGAAAAGAAGTTTAAAAAGTTAATAATCTCTTACCTCCCCTTGAGATCCTCTGTGTTATAAACAGACTTGTATGTGTCTTTTCATATCCTCATTAAAACAAAGGGGAAAAAAGTTGTAGGAGTTCCTCACTTGTTTTTTTTAAGTGGGGTCCTACTAAAAAAAGCCTATCTGTAGGTAGCAAAATACCATGAAACATCCATGAATATGCAGTGGATTCAAGAGGAAGTATCAAATAAACACAATGTCAAGCCATATAGAAACCATGTGTGTACAGAGGGTCAAAAGCATAGAATACCAAAATGATATCAGTGCCTTCCACATGGAAAAAAAAAAAAATCTAAACACATCTCAATGAATGTGTGGATCTGGAAAAACAAATAAACAAGCCAGAATGCTCAATGCCCTTTTAAAATGCCATGAGGAATACTAGGTGAGTTAATTTCTAGTATACAATTTATATTACCAAGCTCTTCACAAAACAAAAGGAAAACAAAACAACCATAATAAAACTCAACCACTCAAACTTTTTAAAAAGCGGAATGTATTAAAATGGATTTTTTTCAAATTCACAATATTTCACATATTCCAATTGAAGTAGTGGACCAAACCCTTTCCATTCAAAGCTGTGTTCCATTCATTTGCATAATTTAACTGGAAAAGAAAAAAGGATGTAGCCATAGATATGGCCAGAAGAGGCCCTCCATCCCATCCCATTGAGAGAATCCATGGATTTCTCTATAGGTTCCTACCCTCATCCAACCTCACCTCTTTGCAAAGAGAACCTTCTAAATAACTGGTTCCAGGTCCCAAAGAGACCTATCTAGCCGGCTGGCAGCTAACTTCTGAAGATTTATCTTTGTGAGCCCAGGAAAGTTGAAGAAGCTTCCATAGCCCTGGCTGTCTCCCCGCTTCCAGTTAACTCAAACAGCCTTCCTTATTTTCCTCTGTGTCTCTGAATACTGACTTTAGACAGAACCTACTAGAGGTTTCCCTCACCTTTGCCAGTTCCCTATGCACCTTGATCATATAGCATGTGGCTATGAAGGAAACATTGCAGGGGTGGAAGGAAAGGGAAAGAAAGGGATGAAAAGAGAGAAGGGAAGAGAAAGATAGAGCAAAAGAGCAAAAGAAAAGGCTGAGAGAAAGCTGACCAGCATAGGAAGGGAAATTCCCTACAGGGAGGATTATAGAAAGAATTCCTTCCGGAAGCGGGGAGCAATTAATCAGCCGTGATTTCCTTTCCATCTCCCCAAAGCAGAAAAAGTCATTTTATCTGATTTATTTTTCTCCTTTTTGCTAAGGGACTTAGGGATACCAAAATTTTTTCAATGACCGCGCCTTCGTGAGAAAATAAGAGAACACAGCATACTGATCCTCATTTGATAGATGAGGAAAACTGAGGAATGGAGAGGTCAAAAGCCTGGCTCAATGTCACAGGAAAGGCAGTCACAAAGTTAGGATAAGACCCTGGGTTCTTGACTCCAGCCCTTTACTTTATCCACAAAGTCAACACAAGCAGTCTAGATTTGTTATCTCACCCCCTTCTTTCTCAAAGGCTGAGTGACAAAGAGTGCTTAGTGTGATACTGAGTGTAAATGACAGCACAGGAAGTCCATTCTCAGGGCAAGCTGTGAGACTGGCAGCTGAACGGGAGGCTAGAAAGCAAGTCTGTGCAGAGCACTTTCAGTCTACACTCGCTATCTCACCCCTGCAGCAGCCAGAGTCTGCAGGACCATGGGAGGAGATGTGAGGCTGTCGGGAACATCAGCAGGTTCAGAGTCCACTTAACTCATCGAGTCCTGAGCATCTCTTAGCAAAATGAAAGGCTGCGACTTAACCAGGAGGGAAGGAGTCACCTACAGAAGTGGGTATTTCGTATCACTCAGAATACGTGATTTATATAACTCACATATGAATTCTGAATTGTATTCTGTAGTCATTTATATGATCGTATACATAATTATTGTGCAAATTTTCGAGGAACATTGTTTTCTGACATGGTATTAACCTCAGAATTGAACTCTTTGAAACCTGTTAATACAGTTCTCAAGGAAGTCTATCCCGTCACATATCACATGTTTGAAGTTAGAAATGCTGAAAGTAAAGAAATGTTACATCTAAACAGGTTCAGGATGTATCAACCATATATGCAAGAACATTTATACGGACACCACACCCACTGCTGCGTTCACAGGCTTCACCTGAGCCATGGCGTATATACAAAGTAAAGTGTGCCGGTCTAGCTTACAGCTCAAAGACGGATTTATTGTGCTGTTATGGCACTGTCATTTACTCAAAACACAAAGAAAAAGAAGTAGATGAAGAAAAGAATAGAAACAGAAGCCTACAGTAGTTTAATTCTATGTAAATTCCATTATTATCTTCCTGTAAACATACTTTTTACTGTAATTGTTTTATTACAAATGAGTAATCTCTTTAACAAAATGAAGGAGAAAAATAAACTTATCATACAGATAAGAAAGCATCCCGAAATTTAATTAAGTAGTTTCTTATATAATGCTAAGCTATGATCAGTAATTCTTTTTGTAATTTTCAAGTAGTGGTCAAAATAGCATATGAAAGAGATGTGTTACCTAATCTTTATATCTAATCTTGACTGTTTAATTATATTTAAATTGATTAAAAGAGATGTAGTGCCCTAAAACTTGACAGATACTCAAATACATTTCCTTCCTAATTCTAAATGTCCACAAGTTGTGAAAAGCTAATCTCTGACACACACACTGACTAATCATACAATATTTCCATATAGAATGGATCTGTTCAAAGTACCAGTCATCTATGAAATAAAGAGTAATCATCACAGAAGGGAGTTGTTTTCTGTCACTTTATACTCAAATTTCTAATTATTCTTAAAGTCAATCAGAAGTTGGCAGATTTTTCCAGAATCCAGAGGGCAAACATATTCAACAAGGGAGACACACACAGAGACACAAAGAGACAAAAAGAGTCCACAATGTACTTTCTTAAAATACCAGACTACTTCAGTTACGACATATGTACTAGCTTGGGGTTTCTAAATCAACAGACTGAAGAAAAACTGCCTTGTCATCAGAACTTCGAAATATATGGATCTCACGAGAAACAAATACGTGAAGCTGTAGATCTACAACCAAACTCTGTCTGTAAAAGAAAACAAATTTGAGCTGTCCACGTTGAGCAACTTGACCAATACACTAGAAATTGCACCGAAACTATTCTGACAGGAGACTGGGCTCATTTTCCTTTCCAAAGTGAGAAGAGAATAGATAAGAGACACGCATCGCAGCAAACAGAATGCAAAACTGAAAAGCCTAAATAAAAAAAGACCGATGAAAGCATAACATTAAAAAGAGAAGTGTTTAGCTGTTAAATCATCCAAATTGCTTTGCCAAATTTTGACATGCTTGACTTCCTGTAGTAAAAAAAAAAAAAAAAAAAAAAAAAAAAAACAAAAAAACAACCTCTTCTTTTTTTTGTTTTTGAAAAAAAAAGAAAAAAGTGAGGAAAAATAACCAGCTGTTCCTTGTATAGTTCAGGAAACGAGTTTGATTTATTACTTTAAGGTTATTTTTGAATGAGCTGCTTGTGGCAGCCAGAGTGCAAGAAAAGTCACTGAGGCCTGTCCACTTGAAGGGCTCAAACTGTTTCCTGAACAGTCCTTCACTCTGCACCTCCGACGGCTATTATTGACAACGTGTGACTGGGGCCTTCCAGGATTTTAAAACAGCAGGGGTCCCAGCCAAACAATCGGGCTGTCAATTACCTTTTCCCCTGTTGTGAAAAAGGGACCCAAGACAATGCAACTTCTCAGCAGGGAGGTGTGCGGCTCCAGCACGTAACCCCCTCTCGCACCGTTCGGCATTCAAATCCAAGTAAATGCCTGGTGCCTTCACTTTTGTCTGCGTGTGTCAGCTCCAACCAGAATTACTGCAAGGTAGATGTCTCCATGGAAGGATTTTTACGTTCTTGCTAGGGCAAAATGGACTCTGGATATTGTTGTCTCTGGGCTCCGTGGACATTTTTTTCTGAGATCCATACAGACACAAAGAGTGCCCCGCTCCCAGCCCCTTTCTGTAGGCTTGTCCTCCAGGAACGCCCAACCCTCTCTACCTATATTGTGGCTTAGAAACTTCCTGTGGGCATTGACGACTTGCTGTGAGGACTGTCCATCATCCCGCCCCTTTGTCTGGCAGTCACTGCCATCCGAATTTGACTGACTGAGGAAGCCTGAGTTATTTGTAAAGAACAACAAGGCTTTTCATTCATAATTTTAGTAGGGGGACAGGGTGCTAATGACTGAGCTTGAATAACTAGGGAATGTGGTATTCAAGGCAGGAAGAAGCCCAAACCGGCTGCCAAATGAGGGAAGGAGAGGATGTAGGTGAAAAGTTCCTGGGTAAAAAGCCAAACAATGACATGAGGATCACACATATATACAAATACAAATCAAGTTTTTAAAAGGTGAGACAATCGAAAAGGTGGAAGCAGGAAGGAGGGCAGGGAAAATCTAACAGGATTTCATTAGCTTTGGGGTCAAGTTACATGGCAGAGTTTACAGAATCCGAAACCCATAAAGTGTCTACGGAGGAAGTGATCTTTTCTTCCACTGCTGGTTCTCCTACAAAAACAAAAAGTTAAAAAAAAAAAAAAAGAAAGAAAGAAAGAAAGAAAGAAAGAAAGAAAGAAAGAAAGAAAGAAAAGAAAAAAAAAAGTAAAACTAGTTTTCACTCTCTTTTGGTACCTTTCATATGTTCAGACAAAGAGAGTTTGTTTTCCGAGGGTATTCAGCCTGGCAATCAAGTCTGGGTTCCAAAGAGCTTACTTTCGGGGTTTCTACTGAATTTTATGTGCATGCAGCATAAACACAATATGTAATAATTTTACATACCTGCTGCTTCCCAGGAGGAGAAATTATAAAAATGTAAATTTCTAGTTGAGTAACTGTATAACTCAGTATTAGGAGATTTATTTTTCTTGCTACAATAATAAAATCTTGGTTTGGATTTTCTTTATTAAGAAATTAAAAGTATCACATTGACATTTTTACATGCATGATTTTATACACAGATTCATAGGAAATAATCCAAAATAACAATGTTGCACATTTTAAATCTATTACGAAGTAGCAGAATGATGCAAGCTGCTTTTTAAAAAACCATTGTAATTCCCTAAGTGAAGAATGTTTCAGTCATTACTAGAAAATGTTTACTATGTCTCTTTTGTTAAAGCAAGTTAGCGAAAGGTAAAGTTGAACAATAAAAAAATGCTGATTTACGTGGAAAATAAATTTCCACATACAAATTTTAGACAATGAGATTCTTTAGGTTTATCTAGCTCTACTGAGTCTATTAGGACTCATGGTCTTAAGGAGTACAGAGGGCTACTGAGGCCCGAAGTCAAAGTTCAGACTCTGGGCTGGGTGCCTTACCTTACCCTAAGTTCTTAGGTCATGAACTGACCCAACAAATATTCTTTAAAACTGAGGCGGTAACTACAAGTACTGTGCGATTATAATCCATTATCTCATTTCATTGTGACAAACATCCCATTCTGATCAATAAGGAAACTGAGGCACAGAGACCCTCCAGTACTTTTCAATACTTTCCAACTATTTCCACTGGAATACCCAACGAAGGCAAAGGACTGTAAATATGCTCCTGCAGCATTCCAAAATTAACCTTAAGTAGGTCTCAAGTGGGATTTCATCATCATCATCATCATCATCATCATCATCATCATCACCTCATCATCATCATGGTCATTATTAGCTGCTTGTGTTTTAAGAATTTAAGTGAATGAAACTACGCGCACCATGTTTATCTTATGGCTGCCTGTGTCCCCCGGTATATCCTGTGAATCCTTAGTGTTTTCCCCCCCACTTTACTGAGGTATAATTTAAAAAATTGTAATATATTTAAAGTGTACAACGTGATGATTTGATATATGTATACATTGTGAAATAATTCCCACAAGCAAGTTAATTAACATGTCCATCACCTTACATAGCAACTGGTTTGTTTGGATTTTTTTCTTTTCTTTTGGTGAAAACACTTAAGATTTACTCTCTTAGCAAACTTCAAGTATACAATACACTATTTTTAACCATAGTCATCATGCTGTAAGTTAGAACCTCAGAACTTACTCATCCTATAACTGACAGTTCATGCCCTTTGACCAACCTCTCCCAATTTTCTCCGTCCCCTAGCCTCTGACAACCACCATTCTACACTCTGTTTCTATGAGTTTAAATCCTTAGGTTGTTGAGAACAGGTTTAAGTAATTTACCTCAAAACTTAGAATTAATGATTAGGTAAGCGTTCAATCACAGTCTAATGATTCTCGATTCAAAACCAAGTGAAGACCACCATGCTCTTTCTCTTAGAACCCTTTGGGACTCAAAGCTCAGGCCATGGAACCATGAATGGCATATGCCATGTTTGGCCAGGCCCATGTAGTATGTATATTTTGTTTTTCACTCCAGACTTCCTTGTCAACTGCCTTGGCCCTCTCATGTAAATATAAATGTTAATAACTAGATCTCTGGGGCACAAGAAAGAAAGAAAGAAAGAAAGAAAGAAAGAAAGAAAGAAAGAAAGAACACCTTGATTTTAGCATTCAGTGATTTCTTTATTGTAAACATACCCATCTTGGCTGATTTTCAAACCTAATATTGCTAGGTGTAGAGACAAGAAGAGATATCCACAATCAGCCCTTGCAAGCAGGTATGAGCCTGTTCTAGCATCTTCATCTATCTATACTCTGTTTGATGTCTATTCTATTTTCTGTTCTTGTTCTTGGTGAGCTATGAATCTCTATTATAGTCTTGTTATAATAACACAATGACTTTCATTTATTGTAGGTCAGACTTCTAAAATTCCAATGCATTATCCCTCACAACGATGCTTGGACATAAGAATAGTTTTATCCTCACTTTTTACTACCACTGTGTGTGGGGGGTGAGGGTGGGGGGAAAGGAAACTAAGACAGTGGAAGATGGAGAAATTTATACAAGTCCTCCCTCTGAGATCAACCTAAATCAGGCTATGTAAAAGATCTTATCATCTGATTTTTTTTTAAATCTCCAAGTGGAATTCTAATATGCAGTCAGGGCTGAGAATCACTGAATTTGAAAACAAAGCAAGGACTCTTGTTATTTGAAAAAAATATTTAATAAGTTGCCAACTGAATGTGGCTAACTTTATGTTAGGTCTTGAATAAAGCTTAATTCACACTTCTATAAAGGATTTTTTAAATAAATATTCATCAAATAGTAAGCATAAGTGGGATTTGATGGAAGTCATCAAAATATACTAGAGATTTTTGGTAAAATCCCCACTCTATTACTGAAGTACACTAAATCCCTCCCAATCCCAGCTGATTTGATTTATAATACATGCTGAGCAGGAATGCTGGTGACTACCACATGGAAGATGCCTTTTGCCACTTAAGTACCATGGACGCAGGATGTCTGACATTATATTACATTTCAGAAGTATCATGATCCACTAATAACCGGAAAAGTGGTCAAGAAGATAGGGCATGAAAGCAACTTATTTTAACAATTCTATAAAGTTCTTGAGAAAAGCATGCCAAATACAGGAACACAATCATTTTTTGCCCCCAAACCTGGCACTGCCTGATTTTGAAATGCCCCTATGATGTCTTGAATATACTTACTTATAGGACTTTTTAATGCAATTAACATATTTCACCTTCTATTTAGAACTGTCTTAGTTGACCTCCACTATAAAGTTACAGTACTACAAACATAAGGGTCTTTTTTTTTTTAAGTTTATTTATTTATTTGAGAGAGAGAGTGAGCAAGCAGGGGAAGCGCAAAGAGAGGGACGAGAGAATTCCAAGCAGGTTCCATGCTGTCAGTTGGGCTGCAGAGCCCAACGTGGGGCTCAATCTGACAAACTGTGAAATCATGACCTGAGCCAGGATCAAGAGTCAGATACTTAACCGACTGAGCCACCCAGGCGCCCCGTACAAACATAAGGGCCTTTTTCACCCACACTCTCTGTATATATTCAGAGAAATGTTAAATTCTTTAACAAAACACTTATAATTTGTACTGCCAACCAACCAACCAACCAACCAACCAAACAAAAACAAATGCCAGACCTGTAAACTGGGGACCAAAGAAATCAACTAGCCAACTGTCTTGTTTTTTTTGTTTGTTTGTTTTTTAATTTTTTTTTCAATGTTTATTTATTTTTGGGACAGAGAGAGACAGAGCATGAACGGGGGAGGGGCAGAGAGAGAGGAAGACACAGAATCAGAAACAGGCTCCAGGCTCTGAGCCATCAGCCCAGAGCCTGACGCGGGGCTCAAACTCACGGACCGCAAGATCGTGACCTGGCTGAAGTCGGACGCTTAACTGACTGCGCCACCCAGGCGCCCCATAGCCAACTGTCTTGTTCAGAGATTGCCTCCTTCATGAGCCTTGTTAAGCATTACCTCTATTGGCCCAATATACCCTCAAGCATCAGTAGCACTCAGCTGAAAATTGGCTTAGTAGATTCCCTCAAATGGCTTTCTGGTACCTTCATGGCTATTTGCCTCATCTCCTCATTAGATTTGCTCTAAGAAAGTAGGTAATGCTCATCTCACATCCATTGATCAAAGTCATAGAGCCAGCAGCTCCCCAGGCCTAGGCCATGAAGACAGGAATTCTGCTCCTAGAAGGCCACACCACGTTGATATTAAATAAGAGAACTCAATACGTACTTGCTGATATTAAATAAGAGAGAGCACTTGATATCTACTTGATTTCCCAAAATGCTGTAGAATAGGACTCCTTACACAGCGCAAGACTCTCAACCTAAGAATTGCATTTGACTGTTATTATTCTGAGTCATATGCAAATTCACCTTTACACAGTCACAATAATCTAAGGAATTTAGGACAGTGAAATAGAGCATTCTAATATACAACAAATATCTCTGCAGACAACATTTATTTTATTTTTTTTTAATTTTTTTTTCAATGTTTATTTATTTTTGGGACAGAGAGAGACAGAGCATGAACGGGGGAGGGGCAGAGAGAGAGGGAGACACAGAATCGGAAACAGGCTCCAGGCTCTGAGCCATCAGCCCAGAGCCCGACGCGGGGCTCGAACTCACGGACCGCGAGATCGTGACCTGGCTGAAGTCGGACGCTTAACCGACTGCGCCACCCAGGCGCCCCCAGACAACATTTAATGTAAGTGAACATACATCTTCCACCCAACAAGAGAGGGGGCTTCAATACCATTTCAGACACAAGGCTCCATCCCCAAAATATACAGTGAAATTCAGTGTGGGACAAGAGCCCAAATGCTGAAGTCACTCTCAAATAAGAGGGAACTCACACTTCTCTAGCTTGCAGATTTCTTGAACAAGGAATTCAATGAGTACACATCCCAGTCTGAAACAACCACATCAGCTTAAATAGGTCCCTTTGTCCCTAAAGTACTTTATCTACTCTGAGGAGATCATACATGAAAACAAAACAAAACAACAACAACAAAAAATCAATGTAAGCTTAAAGCTTCTATAGAAATATTAATAGCTAAATATAGCTAAATACAGTCATTAAAACTTGTTCTAAACCTGGGTTCTTATTTCCATGTAAGTGCAAATAGGATACATAAAGTAAAGCAAATTGTGCTTAGTGATTTTAAAAAACTTTTTTTAAAATGCCAAGGCAAAACAGCTAATTTCATCAAATAAACCACCTAGCCCAAGTTAATTGAAATTATCATGGTGGCCCACTGAGAGCTCCCCATATGGTAGGCTTTATATCATCCGATCCTTATAGCAACCCCTTTACAAATGGGAGCTAAGGTTTATTACCTCATTCATTCTTTATTCATTCATTCATTGCATTTAAAAATAATGTTTGAGTTCCTTATTTGTGCCAGGCCCTTCAGTGCTGTGGGTAAAACGGTAGGCAAAAATCTAACTTGGATTCCTGACCTCATGGAGCTTAAAATACAGTGAAGGGGACAGTTACTAATTGATTACCTAATCACACATATGCTTGTAGCAGAGAAGGTCAGGAGAGGAAAAAGGGAGATCTGACCTATTCAGAGAGGTCAGAAAAGCTTCCCTGAGAACAAGGTAACTGCTAGGTGAAAGATTAGTAGGCATTAATATGGGAAAGGCCAGAAAAGTGAATGGGGGAATAGCATATACAAAGGCCCCGTTGCAGGAGAGATGTACTTTGAGCACCCAAAAGGTAGTAGTTATAGCCATAGGGCAGACAACAGAGGAATGCGGTGTAACAGGATGCTGGGATGGGAAAGGGGCTGGCTGGATGGTAGGACCTTGAAGTTGGGTTAAGGACTTGGATCTTTATCCTAGGAGTAATGAGAAGCCAGGGTGGAATTTAAGAATTAGGGGATCGCGTTGCCCAAAGTTACTGAGACCAAATCTAAATCCAGGTCTTGAACTCCCAAAGCCTCCAAAACCTATTAGGACATTTGAGAATCCTACCTTCAGTATCATTTTCTTTTAGCAATTACAGCTAAAATTAAAAAATTAAAAAAAAAACAAGGAATAATAATTTTGAAGCCCTAATTTCTCATTTTTCAAATGCACGACTTTAGTATCTTTTAGGGTATAATGCAACTTTGTCTCTGCATGATGTCAAACTAGGGTGAGACGAATATTTAGCAAAACGGCAAGGAGATTTTCATATAGAACATGAAAGTCAAAATTGTTCACTATTTGGTGGCTTTCTTGCAACTGTGTATAAAATAAGTTCTTGAAAGTTAACAAGTGCTAACTCCTTTCTTCCCCCAAGTTTGTTTGTTTGTTTATTGTTGAGTAATCTCTACACCCAACATGGGGCTCAAACTGAGGACGCCAAGATCAAGAGTCACATGCCCTTCTGACTAAGCCAGTCAGGTGCCCCAGTGCTAACTTCTTAATTTGACACTACAGATTAGTACTTAATTTTAATTATTAATATGGTCATATTTTTGCCAAATGTACTTTTCAAAGTAAGAAATTCACAAGGGTTTACTTTTACCTATATTCTCTAGCCACCCATCACCAGCCTGTTTATTAACTGCTTTATTATATACTTTAAGAATAGGTGTTGGGGCGCCTGGATGGCTCAGTTCGTTAAGCGTCCAACTCTTGATTTCCTCTCATGTCATGACGGGCTCTGTGTTGATGGCACAGAGCCTGCTTAGGATTCTCTCTCTCTCTCTCTCTCTCTCTCTCTCTCTCTCTCTCTGTCTCTACTCCTTCCACACTTGCACACTTTCTCTCTCTCTGTCTCTACTGCTTCCACACTTGCACACTTTCTCTCTCTCTCAAAATAAATAAACTTAAAAAAAAAAAAGAATAGGTGTTCTCTACAGGCTCCCTTCCTATTACACAAAACTTCCATAGGGATTTATTTATTTATTTTCATGTTTATTTATTTTTGAGAGAGACAGAGATACAGAGAGAGAGAAGGGGAGGGGCAGTGAGAGAGGGAGACACAGAATCTGAAGCAGGCTCCAGGCTCTGAGCTGTCAGCACAGAGCCCCATGGGGCTCGAGCTCATAAACTACTAGATGACCCGAGCTGAAGTTGGACACTTAAACTGACTGAGCCACCCAGGCGCCCCAGAATTTATTTTTTAATTTTATAATATTTGCTATTTCAGTGATTGAAAATCATGGTGTTAACAAACATGTTCCATTCACTTCCATGATAATGTCCAGGCTAGAGGAATGACTCTTAAATTCTGTCATTAAAAATTTCAGGGTGCTTGGATGGTTAGGTCAGTTGAGGGACCTACTCTCAATTTTGGCTCAGGACAGGATCCCAGTGTGGTGAGTTCAAGCCGTGCGTTGGGCTCTGCACTGAGCCTGGAGACTGCTTGGGATTCTTCCTCTCTCTCCCTCCGTCCCTCTCCCTTGCTCGTGCCGTCTCTTTCTCTCGCTCTCTCGCTCTAAGAAAAAAAAATCTTTAAAAAAATTCAAAAAAACTTACCAAACTAAGAAAAAATATTTGCTTATATTAATTACACTCATTAATTTCATTCATTAACTGAAAAGCACTACTGAGCGTCTAATGTTTACAAAGATCAGAGTGTGTGTTTTCTTTCTTTTAAGATTGAGAGGGTGAAGAATCTTTCTATTGTAGTTTCAGGCCCCTAACAAAGAAGTATATGGCAGCTCTTATATACACTCCCAAGATACCTGGGATAGTCTATCCTTTTGAAGAGTCATACTCAACACAGAGTGTGTACAGGAAAGCTGTTTAGGGGCATCTGGGTGGCTCAGTCGGTTAAGCATCTGACTCTTGATTTAGGCTCAGGTCATGATCTCACAATATGTAGGTTCGAGCTCTGAGTGTGGAGGATTCTGTGCTGGCAGCACGGAGCCTGCTTGGAATTCTCTGTCTCTCTTTTTCTTTCTGCCCCTCCCCCTTCTCAAAAATAAATTTCTCAAAAATAAATAAATAAATAAATAAATAAATAAATAAATAAATAAATAAATAAATAAATGAGAAAAGCAGTTTTATATAAACACCATAATATCCTCAAATGATTCACAACTCCCTGTAGCTTCAAAACACTTCCTGTCCAAAGAAGCAAACAAATTAAATTTGCATGCACTCTTACTCCATTTACCAAATTAAACATTTTTAGATTTGAGTTGTTAACTGAAATTAAGTCAGGGCTTGCTGGCATCCTCGATATTGTGGCATCTGGTCCATAAGAATGACTTTAGTGGAATCTGTTTGACTACATCTTCCTTAGAAAACAAGTTGAACTTTCTATGCTCTTTTGATCAAGTGTCCTCATAATGAAAAATATAAAACCCAAATCTCTTATTTATTCAGAGGCTAAAATCTTCCTACTGCTACTAAGCTTGGCCAGTAATATCCAAATACTCATTTTAATGTATGATTTTCACTTATATGAAGCTTTAGCATTGAGTTAAAAAGATTGCAGAACAAAGTGGATCAAATGTTAAAAACAAACAGAAAAACAAATAAACCTCAGGCTATTAGAGTAAAGGCAAAGCAACAATGCAGTGTTTACACTGATTAGAGTTTCTTTGCACATATCAGTCCTACAAAGGAAAAGGCTTAATCTTCAGGTCAAGGGACAAATACACTGTATTAAAAATATAATGAGAAAATCATGTTGGCCAGCAAAGAGATTCTGTTTTGCCTTGTTAGAGAACTTCAGTCCACATCTGACTTTGCATACATTGTAGTAATAACTTGCATGGTCATAGCTGGAAGATTGATTTACCAGTAGAAACCACTAGGTGGATTCAGGTTGGATATAAGGTCTCTGAAAAAGACAAGACTCCCGGGAGCCTCCTGTTCAAAGTCAGCTCATCAAGACCACCCTCTTAACCACTCCAGATCTTTCTCCCAGTTTGGTTAGGGATAAAGGACATCATCAAAGAAGGTTAGATGCAGAGATAAACTGTTTCCAGTTCTCCAGGCTATATAGATAAGAACTCTCCTGGTCTATTTTGAATTCCTTGGCATCTTTTAGTGTAGTCACTCCCAATCTCTCCTAGAGGCAGTATCAATGGAATTTGGAAAATCAAAGCAATTCAAAAATTGAATGACCACAATCATGGCCACCAAATCTTTAAAAGGTCCATGATGGCAAAGCCCTTGAATTTAGGAAGGTCCCTCCTAGTAGAGACCATGCATAAATTAAGTTTTCTATTGCATTTGGGATGTGAGGAGAAAGACCTAAATAGTTTCCCTTGGAAGCAGTATACAGTATTGTGTTCCAGGCCAGTTTTAATTGTGAATATATAAATAAATTGCCTTGATTATAAAACTAACAAAACAACCAAATAGTCAGTACCTATTAATTTTTCTTTCTCTCACATATCATATCACTGCAGAATTTCCCTGTAGGCATCAAAACTGGGTCTGAAGCCAGTAAGGCCAAGTGGTTTGTTCAATTTCACAAAGACCCTGGAACTAGAGTTGTTTTAAAACTACATTTTCCCATTACTACAACATAAATCAGAAGCTTAGATGAGTAAATACAACCTTGAAAATACTGACTTAACTCAGCCAGCAAACCTACTGGTAAAGAAGCATGTCTACACTGTCCCTATTGATGCCTTCTACTAAAACTTGGAGGCAAAATTCACAAAGGTTTATACAATGCCTCATCTAGAAAAAAAAAGGTATTGAGGACAATTATACTTATAAAATGAAGTAAATCCAAACGAATACAGAAAATAAAATGAATGCAGAGATGAGATTCCAAATGTATGTCACACAATCCTGTTCAATAGCTAGGACTAAGAAAGCATGTTACTTGGTGCAACCTGAGAACTTAGAAGTGACTTTTGGTGCAGCAAGTGTTGCCATGGATTCAGTTTTTTTCAACATTAGGAAAATGGCAACACCTGTTCATGCATCAGGGTTGCTTCTCTGGAACTTTGCACAACACCTTTGAAAATGGGCTTCACTGTGAAATTTTACATTAACATTCTTTTGTAATTCTGAAATATCTTCCAAAAGTAATCCCAGTTATAACTTTGGAATGCAATGTGAGAATTAATTTGGGGATACTTTACAAGAGCTGCACCCAACATTGCATTCTGTATGTGTGTGTGTGTGTGTGTATATATATATACACACACATATATATATGCATATATATATATATATATATATATATATGCACACATGCATACACATAAACATAATTCCTCTCTGGGGTTATAATTCACCAAGCAAATTTTGGGGGCACAATATATTGTTCTATACATTACATCTAAAAAGAATAATAATTTCACTAAATAAAATAATAAAGAGTAAATTAGAAAGAATCCACCAGGTTCTTGTTTTTGCTCTGTGCTTAAGTTATAGGTTAAATGTTTTCCCAGTTAAATGCTGTGGGGGAAGGATGGGAGAGCTAGATAACATGGGATTCTTTATAGCTCACGAAAGAGAAATATAAATTCCTAGATTCTTCTCTATTGACTCAATAAAAATATAAGGTACTCTGACCAGCTGGAAGCTCCTAATTTAAATTCCATTTTATGCTTTGATCCAGAACAGTGTGTCTTCAAAAAGTTCCTGTAGTGCTGGGAGAATAACACGGGCACAAGTGTCTCCTAAAGAGCAGTCATTGGGTGCAGGGATTTGAGAAGACTAAGAGAAGGTGTATCTTCCACCTGTTCTGCCAGAGACTTGCTGCCCTCACACGGGAACGAGTACCCCACTAGCCTTGCACAACTTGCCTTTGGCCCCAATTCCTTCTTCTCATTGATAAAAGCTGGAGCTCTTCAGAACCTTGGTACCTCATCTCGTATTCCAAACGGAATGTGTCCGAGGAGATGGTAGAGAAGGCTATCTGAATTTTATTCACTTTGAACCAGACTACAGGATATACATTTTGGACGGCAATTTCCCTCTCCTGCCCTAGTCCAGTGCCGGGGAAGAATATAGCCCCAACCCTGCGCCGGTTGGGCGCCCCCTGGTGGCTGGATAGGCTGTAAACGCAGCGGCGCCTAAGTTCACCCGGAGGCTCAAAGGACTTGGGCGTTGGACGAAGAGCCAGGGCTGGGAAGACCCGACTCTCTCCTGCCCTTAGCCTCAGGGACACAGCGGAGCGGGCCGACCTAACCTTGTCCACCCTCACCGAGGGCTGGGGTGGGGGTAACGTAGGCCAGCACCCGGAAATAATGTATGCCACTTCCCCTGCCATCTCTTGTTCCAAACCCGGGACGAGTGGGGAGAGCCCTAGAGAAACATGGAGAATGAGGGCGAGAGCGCAGCGCAGTGGGGAGCGCGCCCAGGACATTCTAGAGCTAGAGCTCGGGAGAAGGCAGCGAGTGCCAGGGTAGCTACGAATGGATGTGAGCTGGAGCGGGACCCGGGGAATCAAGCACCACGTTTTCCTAGCATTATTTCAAGAACTCTAACCCCTCACGGGGGCAGGTGCTATTCGGGAGATTTAACCCGTACTTCCCTGTAAAGTAAAAACATTCTGTAAATTATTAGAATCCAGTAACAGGAGTGTCTGGGGGGGGGGGCGGTAATTTCCCACCGGTGCTCCCACGTGCAAGCACGTTTCTTAGTAAATGAACGGCAGTTAGAGCAATGCTTATCTACGCGTTTTCTATCTTTATGTTTCTACTTTTTTAAGTGGGAAAATACAGACCACCTTCAAAATGTACAATAGGATCTTTTTGGGATACGTTCTAGGTGACAAAGAGGAGTCGGAAATGATGACTTCTGGTTGAGTGAAGGAAATCTGCAGTGGAACAGGGAGCCCCCTCCCGTTTCAGAAGCCCGTCATGTCGACCTTGAGTTATCCTGTATGTGTTGTTGAATTAAATAATTTTTAAAAGGCATAGACTGTAGAATTTCCTTCACCTACTGCGTCAAACAAAACAGAAAGATCTTCAAAAAGCCTCCATCTATAGCTAATTCTTGAAAAAAAAATCTAATATTAAAACAAAAACTACAGAGCGACACAATTAAAAGCAAATCTCGGCCAGAGCATAAAGTACTTGAAACCCGAATCTGCATTCCGTTCCTCTCCTACAGGGCTGTGAGGTGGGGGAGGCGGTTTGTGCTGGTGCCTGGTGTATAATCGGGTTAATCCAGAAGACAAAGAATAAACCAATAGCCCTCCCACCTCACTTCCCGCTCCCCTTCCCCTCCCCCCTCTCCTCTCCCCGTCGCCCCCTCGAGGGGGAACAGAAAAGGGGAGAGGTGGGCTTGAAATGGATTCCGAATAAACTCTTAAAACCTGCAACTTGTTTTAATGCTAACACTGCGTGGCCCGGATTAGTTTTAAATGTTCATTCCCTTTCTTCCTAATGGCAAGAAGAAAGTTCCATAAGTCAGTCCGAGCCTAAACCTCGTCCTCATGGCCTCTGGGAAACCTTAAGGTCAGTGTTTCCTTGAAACTAGATAAACTGACCCCGCCGTGCCCAGCCCGGCCCCGCGGGCGTCCCGCGTGACGGCGCCCGGGCTGCAGGACCGGCCCGGGGACGCGCGGGGCGGCGCGGTTGCCCTTTTGAATGCCTCCTGCGGCTCGGAGCGCTGGCGGGCGCTGAAGTGTGAGTGAATGTAGCCCCGCGGAGCCAATGAGCTGGGACCGGATGCGATATATCCTCTGGGACAACAACTGCTCTGTTCCGCCTCGGATCCACATGACGCCATTTACTGCTGCCGCGGCCGCCGCAGAGCTCCCTGCCTCCTCCGGAAAGGCGAGGGCGCAGGCCAACGGCGAGCCCCCCCGGCCGGGCCCCAGACCCTCCTCCTCCTCCTTCACCTCCTCCTCCGCACCCACCGCCCCCGCCTCGGCCTCTCCGCCGCGCCTCCACAACGCCCAGTCTGCACCGCCGAGAGCCGCGCGGCGCAGCGCGAGCGGAGGAGAGGGGCCGGCGGAGCGCGCAGCGCCCAGGCCCCCGCGCCCGCCCGGCCCGGCCCGCGCCCCCGCGCCACCTCCGCTCCGACGCGGCCGCGGCCGCACGACTTGGCCATCTGGCCTTAGATTCTGTGTAAGGCCGTTTTCTTTTTCTCCTTCGCTCATCTGCCAGGAAAGGAGACTCGCCGTTGGCGCTTCGGCCTCCAGTTCATTGAGAAAAAGGAAATACTCCGCGTGCGTTTCTAGAAGGGGGGTCGCCCCCAGCCCCGAACCCCGGAGTGTTCATCGGCTGGGGACTTGGCTCGGGATTTTCCTCGCCTTTTTTCCTCCCGCCGATCGCTCGGAACTTGGACTGAAGCAGAGTTAGGAAGAAGGGGGAAAAGTTTGCATCGGGGCTGGATTTTATTTGCACATCGCTTGGAAGAAGAGAATCCAACGGAGAGGGGTTGGTGCAAAGCCGCGATCACGGTGAGGCACGTTTGGCTCTTACCCTCCTGGCGCCGTGGCCGGCGCGTTGTGGGCAACATGGAGTAGATGCAGTCGGACCGGGAGTGGGGTCTGTCTTTCCTCAGGCCTCCCTTTCTCTAACCCCGCAGGTTCCCAGGGGGGATCCAGGGAGCTGCCTGTGGAACTGCCTCGCCCCAGGCTCGGCCTGCCTTGGCGGGGGCAGCAGTGCGCGCCGGGTACGGTGTCCCCAGCCCCAGGACCCCACGCGCCCGCGCTCTGGGGGGTTGGGGTGGCGGACCGCTCGTCGCGAGTCGGCTGCTGGCCCTACATTGACCGCGAATTCGGCGCTGAGAGCGGGAGAGGGAGGAGGAACACTTTGTGTTTTCCAGGTCCCCGTTGTAGGCGCCCGCATTTCTAACCTGTTCCGCTCCGGGGAAGGCAGGTCCTGGGTGAGGCTGTCCCGAGGCAGGGGCGCCAGCGGGACCGGGGACTCGCGGGTCGGGTCGCTCGCCTCACGGGGGCAGCGAGACCCCGCGAGTGAAAACTGGGCAGGGTGCCCGGCACCGAGGCTAGCCGGGTGCGGGTGGGAACGTCGCCCTGCCGGACGCCGGGGCTACGCTTCGGAAGTGGCAGCTCTTTCTTTTTTCCGTTCTCTGTGGTCGGCCTGGGTCACGCTTTTTTTATTTTTGGAAGATTGGGCTGACCTAGCACAGGAAGAAAGTCATCAAGCGGTCGCGATCGTTTTCCATTACCTGAAAATAGGTACCAAAAGAGGATAGTTTTATTTCCTTTGAAGGGCTGATTTACTTTTTAGTCGCTGCTGCTGCTTTGAATTCGGGATCTTGTGCGTTTTTACAAAGCCATTTCTGTGCTTGCCCCACCCTTGTGCTGAAGTCCTTTCCCCTTAATCCTTAGTCTGATCACACACAGTTCTTCAAGGGGGTTTCTAAGCACTTTCGGAGTGGGGGGTGGGTGGCGTGCGCTGCGAAGGAGGCCAGAAATGGGCAGCAGTCATTTTTGTTAAAAAAAAAAAAAAAAAAAAAATCCCTCCCAACCCCCCTATCAAAGATGCTAAAACTGCAAGCAAATCTGCGCGAAAGTTTCCAGACCAGGGATCTGCGTCCTGCAGACCCGGTTTGTTCAGTGAGGCCCTGGGACTTGCCCTTCTTTTATAAAGCAATTTTCCTTTCACTTTTTCTCTCCACCCAAAAGGAGATGGGTGTGCGGATCGCAGGCAATGCCCCTTCGGTCAGTGCGTGGTGGAGTTGCCCAGTGTACGTGGGTTAGACCTGTCCGGGCAGCGGGTAAGTCAGGGCTTTCGGCGGCAGGGCTCGAAACCTGTGCCCGACACTCAAGGGCCTTAGCCAGAACGCCCTGCGGTGGGCTGCGTGACCCCTGCCTGGGGGCGGAGTGGCTCCCTCCAGTGCTCTGGGGTGGGGTATATTTTAGCCCGTAGGTCGGGAGGGGGAAGTGTGCTCCAGCGTTTCAGGCACGTCCCCTAGGGAGGCGCCGGCACCCCCCCCCCCCGCCCCCTCCTGCTTGGCAGTCTTCGGATTGTGTGCAGGGGGAGGGCAGTTTAGCCCCTGGGCTGCGTTAGTCTCCCCGGAGAAAAGTCCCCCGGGGCTCCGACTGAGTCCCACCTGCTGGGGACGGTGTTGGGACGCCGATAGAGCCGATAAAACGGAGTGAAAGCAAAGATCAACGTTGTCTTGTCTGCCTTTCTGTTGGAAGTGAGATCCGGTTTCCAGCTCTGCCTTGTTCCGAGTTGGGAGGCGTGTGTCACCTGCCTGCGTCTCTCTCTTATAAAAATCGGAGAGTGGATGAAGGTCCCCTTTTGCCCGTTTTTGTTCATTGTAGACTTGCCAGAGGGGATGATAGTTTTGAAATATACAGAGGGATTGCAATTACTTGTCAGAATGATAGATTTGAGACGTGACACCAATTTTTGAAACACTTCCTGTTATCACTAGTCGGTTTATGTCCTGAACTATTAAAGTTTTGGAAACGGGCAAAGCCATTAAGATTTTTGACATAATTTATTTCTAAAACAGAACAATCTGTATGCTACAGAATTTAAGATGTTCTCCTAGGCTATCAGGCTGTAAAATATTTGATCCTCAAGTTGTTGAGAAGTTGAAAATAAATTCGGCTGCTGGTTGATGATTGTGTAAGTTTGCTTTCTTGTGTTGCTGGCGCTTAATAGGATTTGAATGGATTTGTTTTTAATTTATAACTTTTGCTACTGTATACTTAATAATGCATGACTGTTGTAAAATTTGTAACTTCCTTGGGGGGGGGTGACTATTTTCTTTTTTGCAAGTCACATTCATTCTACGGTATTCTAAAAAGTTCCTGAATACTGGATAAGTCATAGTTAAAGGTATCTGATGTAAAAACAGACAAAATAAGAACCAAGAAAGAATTTCTAGGCTGCATTTATTGATGTTTAAGGCAAAAATGACCACAACAAACTTAAAAACCTATTTCCAATTTTGAAAAAGTATTCAACTTTCATGTATGTCGGCGGCAATGTTATGGTCTAATGTTAGTTTCTTGCAATCTTTACTTTGAGCCTGAACCTTGCAATTTTATGTTCATTTGAATAAGGAATCGTTACCTGTGCAATTGAAACAAAGATCAGCTTTGTGTAACTACACAACACAGGATTAGAGAATTGTCTAATCCTTCCATAACCTGCACGTTTTGATATGGTATTGGTCATATGGCTAGTCTGGTAGCCTCCATAGCCACTCCATTTCAAATCCTGTTTCTCTAGGGAGTGGAAAGCCAAGAGTTAATCCAGGTAGGCGGAGAGTGGGAAGTATCCTGGAGTGTAAACCAGCTCTTTCCTCTTGGTTTCCGCAGGAATTCAGATGTGTTCTAAGCCCGCTGGAGTGACCACACTTCCAAGACCTGATGGAGGCCAGAGCTCAGAGTGGCAGCGGGTCGCAGTCCTTGCTGCAGACACCCCGTGACGGTGGCAGGCAGCGCGGGGAGCCCGACCCCAGAGATGCCCTCACCCAGCAGGTACACGTGTTGTCTCTGGATCAGATCAGAGCCATCCGAAACACCAATGAGTACACAGAGGGGCCTACTGTGGTCCCGAGACCTGGGCTCAAGCCTGCTCCTCGCCCCTCCACTCAGCACAAACACGAGAGGCTCCATGGTCTGCCCGAGCACCGCCAGCCCCCCAGGCTCCAGCACCCACAGGTCCATTCTTCTGCACGAGCCTCTTTGTCCAGATCCATCAGCACAGTCAGTTCGGGGTCTCGGAGCAGTACGAGGACAAGTACCAGCAGCAGTTCCTCTGAACAGAGACTGTTGGGACCATCTTTCTCCTCGGGACCCGTCGCTGATGGGATAATCCGCGTGCAGCCCAAATCGGAGCTCAAGCCAGGTGAGCTTAAGCCACTGAGCAAGGAAGATTTGGGCCTGCACGCCTACAGGTGTGAGGACTGTGGCAAGTGCAAGTGTAAGGAGTGCACCTATCCTAGGCCTCTGCCATCAGACTGGATCTGCGACAAGCAGTGCCTTTGCTCAGCCCAAAACGTGATTGACTATGGGACTTGCGTGTGCTGTGTGAAAGGTCTCTTCTATCACTGTTCTAATGATGACGAGGATAACTGTGCGGACAACCCGTGTTCTTGCAGCCAGTCTCACTGTTGTACACGCTGGTCTGCCATGGGCGTCATGTCCCTCTTTTTGCCTTGTTTATGGTGTTACCTTCCAGCCAAGGGTTGCCTTAAATTGTGCCAGGGGTGTTATGACCGGGTTAACCGGCCTGGATGCCGCTGTAAAAACTCCAACACGGTTTGCTGCAAAGTTCCCACTGTCCCACCCAGGAACTTTGAAAAACCAACATAGCACCATTAATCAGGAATATGACAGTAATAAGGATTGTCTTCTTTTGTTGTTTGTTTTTTTTTTTAACGCATATGCAACCAACTAAACAGTTAGAATCTTGGCACTGTTAATAGAGGGTTGGGATAGCCTTCGCTGTTTGCAGTGAAATGCTTTTTGTCCATGTGCCGTTTTAACTGATACGCTTGTTAGAACTCAGCTAATGGAGCTCAAGGTATGGGATACAGAACTTGGGGACCCACGTGTTGCATCAGCTAAAACAACAGACACTCCCAGGCAAAGTTTTTGTTTGTGAATAGTACTTGCAAAATTTGTAAATTAGCAGATGACTTTTTTTTCCCCATTGTTTTCTCCAGAGATAATGTGCTATATTTTTGTATATACAATAATATTTGCAACTGTGAAAAACACGTTGTGTCATGCTATATGGCACAGTCACAAAATATTATACTAATATGTTGTACATTCGGAAGAATGTGAATCAATCAGTATGTTTTTAGATTGTATTTTGCCTTACAGAAAAGCCTTTATTGTAAGACTCTGATTTCCCTTTGGACTTCATGTATATTGTACAGTTACAGTAAAATTCAACCTTTATTTTCTAATTTTTTCAACATATTGTTTAGTGTAAAGAATATTTATTTGAAGTTTTATTATTTTATAAAAAAGAATATTTATTTTAAGAGGCATCTTACAAATTTTGCCCCTTTTATGAGGATGTGATAGTTGCTGCAAATGAGGGGTTACAGATGCATATGTTCAATATAAAATAGAAAATATATTAACGTTTGAAATTAAACTGAGCTGTTTTGTCTTATTTTACCTTTGCTTTGTTTTTGTTTTTTGAAGTGAAAGAGACCACATTTTATGTTAAGGTTAGCATTTCCATGAAATAGTTTCACTTATCTATAAACTCTTCAAAGAGGAGATTCAGTGATTTTTTTTTCAGAGATAATTCTAGCAATCAGGAGGGAAATAACCGAGCATTTGACTCACCTGTATTAATCATGAGTGCTTGTTTTGGCCATATCGTTGTTACTGTTCTTGCCTTTTACAGATTTGTTGGCTTCCCTTTGTTTTCCTTGTTTTCTTTTTCTTTTAAATCTTAAACTCATTCAGGAGACTTCCCTAAAAGATTAACAATTAGATTTTTTTCTTTATATACAGAATTAAGTATTAAGAATAGCCATGAGGCTAATTCAAGACCAGAAAAACAAGTTTAGTTCAACATTTATTGAATGTCCTCTGTGTCAGGCATGCAGCATACACAGATCAATGCTTGTAATTGAGGCAAAAATGTTTTTTTCACTTAGCCAATTATGGCTGTATTTTTTCGTCTTGGTTTCAGACTCAAGTTTATCACCATGATACCACAACTTTCTTATGTTAGGAGAGACACAGAAATCATAACTTGTTTTGATTCAGGTGTTGGATATCATGAAATTTCATCCAATCTAGGCCTCATAATTCAAGTCCAAGGAAGCCAGTTGAGAGGCCCTGTCTTACTTAATCAAATTATCCAGAGAATTGGTTAAATTGTACTTTGGGAAAAAGATGCAACCCGGCAAGAAGTCCCCATGTTTGCATTTGTCTTTTGGTAGCAAATACATTGCAGGCTGCTATAGCCCATCTCAAGAAATACTAGGTTTTCTTACTTGGCAATAATTTTGTCACTTCATTAATTAGTCACTTTGTGGATGAGGATTTTTTTTGTTTCTTCCAAAGCAAACCTCTTGCTGCCAAGAATCACCGGAAGTCTAGAAAATGATTTACCTGTCACTGTTTAATCTTGGGTCCTGTTTCTGAGGCTCCTCTTTAGGTCTTATCATAGTACAGGCTGTCTTGTTTTGTTTTTTAAAATCTGCTTTCAAGGAAATATGCAGCCTTCTAAACCAAGACCTTGCTGTAAGGACCTTCATAGTCCTATGAACTTTCTCCAGAAAACACTAGGTTAAATTAATTTAGAAATGGTTTACTCTAAACTTCAACTTTGGGATTCTGAGTGTTGCAATTCTAATACTCTTAGATTTAATCCTGATAGTCTAAGAGAAATTACAACGTTGAAAGTTGGGCAGAGTTTCTTGTTCATTGTATGGTTTTCAGGATTTGTAAAGCACAAAAACTTTGACTAATTAGCTTTACTCATCAAAAACTGCCATACGCGCTGATAGGATTTATTTGGAATAGAAATTGAGTCATTTTTTCTTCAGCATGCAAGCAGTTTTCCAAGTGTTCTACAGACACATCGCATCAGATACAGTTGGGTGTTTACTGAAAAAGTAAATTAAGACCCCTCCCTCATGGTTACTCAGAGTCATAAAGTATTGCCTAGGAATTTGCATTTTTAATCACTCCACTAGTCATATACAGTTTGAAAAATTACTGACCCGAGGAACTGCTTCTTAATTTAGCGCCTTTTTTTTTTTAATGGAGTGGATATAAAGCATAATTCACTAGCTTAAATGCACAATCTAGTGATAACCAACTGAAATTCGAAGAGACTGTATAAGTACATGTTAAGTCCTGATGAAAACTATTTAAAGACAAACAGGAAAACTGGATTCCTCAAGATGCTTCCAATGAAACTGTTAAATGTTTAGAATATATAACAGTATAAAATTCATGTTCAGAATATGGAAAATTAAATTTCTATCTAAACAGATTGAGAGCAGCTGGTACTGTAACTTGAGTGAGTGAGTTTTTAAATGTTGTAGGTCATCTTGAGATGGAGGAATAACCACCCCAGGTTCTTAATCTCTATAAAGTTTACGAAAAGTCCTATATAAATATAAGGAGTTTATAATCCAGCGGCCATTATTTTGATATTGTGAGAGGTTAAAAGTATGATGCAGCAAACCTGTCAACTGACTGCTAAGCAGTTAGGGAGATCTTAGCTATATTTCTGGTTTCTTGCCTTTCAATTTTTTTTCTTTTAAGAAACCTGTATGTTCTCTCTATTGAGATTCATTTAAGAATGACAAGATGACAGTTGTTACTTTGGTTGTTACTTTAAACATTCATTTATGTGCACTGAGACTTTAAGGCCTTGTCAAATTTCTGCCATGTTGGAGCAGGCTCTGGGGATTGTGGGTGAAAGAAAGACAAAACCAAGTACCCAAACTTTTCGCATAACTTCTTTCTCCAATACACTTTGTCTCCAGGATTATTTGCCTCCAGGATGTATCAGTTAAGATATTGATGATGCCAGAGAAATGAATTTGATCTTTGCACAGTGTTGTGAAGCAACTGATGGGTTTTGATGTAATTTATTAACTTGAGCATATAGGTCAAACTCTTCAAAGGTTTAATGGGTTTAGAGTTTCACTAGCATTTATACCCACAATTGGCCATTTGCCTCCCTCTCTTAAGTGTGCCCAAGGACCCAGATACAGATGCAAAAGTCTCAACTTTGAAAACTGATTAAACTATAGATCAAGAACAGTTTGTCATCTTGTGCAGAATATTTCCCACTATTTTACTAAAGAAAAATAAAAATGGGGGAGGAGCGCTTGGGTGGTTCAGTTATTTGAGAGTCTGACTCTTGATTTTGGCTCAGGTCATGATCTGAATCCTGGGATCAAGCCCCCCTACCCCGTCAGGCTCCATGCTAAGCCAGGATGAAATGGAGCCTGCTTGAGATTCTTCCCTCTGCCCCTCTCCCCTGCTCACACACTCTCCCTAAAATAAATAAATAATTTTTAAAAAAGAAAAATATGGCATTAACTTGTTATATCAATACTGTATCATGAACTAGCTACATCAATATTGTATCAATATTGGTTTTCAATATTCATTAAGGTAAAAGTTATGTTAATTTCTATTCTAAGTAAGACAGTTGCCTTATTTTTCTATGACCTACCAAGGGTGGGTGGGTTTCCACTGATAGAAGACCAGAGCAGAATTTTAAAATAAGGACCAACTGATTATCAGAATGATTATACATCTGGAACATTTAATCACTGGTTTGGTCATTCCTAGGAGGATAAAGCTGTCAGACTATATACATCCTATACTTGGATTTCATTTGGCTGCCACACCATCACCCTCCGTACAACACGAGAGACAACCATGTGAATGAGAGACAAATGTGAACACCACTAATGAGAGTGCATCTCTGGTCAAATTAAACTCGAAATATTCACTTAGAGTCAAAAAAAAAGGGGGGGGATAGAAATACAGCAAACAAAAAAAGGTTAGCATTGAAATATCTATGGCTAGAAAATGTTTTACATTTTTATCTAAAACTGCATTCTGATTGACCTAAAGAATTTTTACAAGCCAGGTTTATTTGGCAACTTTAAAAAAATAAACTATTAAAGGAGATTAGAAAGAAGCTTTTTTCTCAAAACAATCCTAATGTACAGAGAAGAATAAATGATTTGGCTTAATACAAGGACCCACTTGGAATGGAATTTAGGCACCGAAATAACTTGGCATTTCAATTCATTTGGATGTCTACACTTTACAAATCATAGAGCTAGTTGATGCAATACAAAAGGAGAGTGTTAGTGACTTTAATGCAAGACAGGACTTTCATAGCAAAGGCACAAGCAAAGTGCTGTGAGAGTACAGAAATTGGAAAAGCATGGATGCATTCTCAATAGCGGGTTTGGTCTCCAGGTCTTTGCAACGGTAATGGTTATGGCTACCAAAATAGCCAAAAGAGTTCTGCTAAGAGAGATGCAACAGAATTAATGTTACTCATTAAATAAAACTATGTTCACCATGCTCATATCCCAAATCCTAAATGAAATGTAGAGATATTTGATTAATAGTTAAGCAGCTATATCCTGCTATGTTTATTCTTAATTTTAAGATTCATGATTCACTAAAACCTTTCCCTAAAAAAAAAAAAAGTAAAAAATACATTTTTAAGATATAGAACTAAGAAAAAAGTTGAAACAATTCATCAATTCTTGTTCTTCCAGTTTTTGCTGGAATTTACCTCTTGCCCTTAGCTCATAATTTTAGTTTGCTTTTGTACCTAGAAAAGGATAATTACTTATTAAGAGCAAATTGAGGATAATCAAGTAGAGGGGGAAAAAAGAGCATACGTCATAGTGTGAAGGGAAGTGGTTGAGCTTTGGAACAAAAAACAATACCTGAGGCTGGGCTGCTCAGATTCATGTGACTCTCAAACCTAGGTGACCATCTCTAGCACTTAAGGTAATACAATTACACATTTTGACATAGTTTTGTGCTCCAAATAGCATCTGGTTTATTGACTTGCATCAGTGGGGCTTACAGTCAAGCAGGGCTCTGGTAAATACCATATTTATCATCTCTCATTACTCCAAGCTCTTAACAGGCTCAGTGAACTCTTTGTAGCCCAAACCTGGTTTTTCTGCTCGAAAGTAGGCACAAAGTAGTCATAATATCTAGCTGGTCATACCAGAAAACTGTTCCTGAGACTCTTGTTAGAAAGTCATCTTTGTAAGTTCAGAACAGCATTTAAGGATGCATATCTAATGGTCACTGTGAACATTATAAAACCTAATAACCAAGAGGCCTAGCATGCATCAAGCCTTAGGGCATACAGAGCCTTGGGATACATTTAGTACCCACTATGTTGTTGAGCTAATGGCTAGGATGTCCCACGGGATGTATGTTTCCAACCTGTCACTGTGCTAGTGAGGAACTGTCCGGAGGCAGGAGCAACCACACAGTCAACATCTGCATCAGGTCTAGATATCACCTGGATTCTCACCTACCCAATTAGGATAGAGCCTAATTGATTTAGTTCATTGACTAGCACTCTACCTTTAAGCTTAAACTTTGGAAATGGATTCTTTTACAGACTATTGGTCTGATTGTAATCATCTGCCCTGCCACCTGAGCAATCAAAACTACAAGCCTAGGGTGCAATCGCTTGTTACCGAGTTAATGTTCATTGTGTATCTTCAGTGTAAAGGATGTTACAGTAAGTGGAGAGGAAAGCATTCACTAGGTCTGTGATTGTGGACTAGTGGATTAAGAATGATGTTCATAGCCCTTTGGAAGCTAATTATCTAGGATTTAGATTCTAAGTCACAGAAAATGACTGGTAGCATTACCGACTTGCTCTCCTAGGCAATTTGATCCCCGAAGGGACATTTGGCAAGATCTGGAGATATTTATGTTTTTCACTACTGGGGGTGCAAGGGAGGGAACTAGGGAACTATTGGTAGAGGTAGAGGCCAAGGATGCCACTAAGCAACTAACTATGCCCAGTACAGTCCTCTATCACAAAGAATTATTTAGCCCTAACTGCCAATAATGCTGAGTTTCAGAAATCTTGCTATAGAGGAAGCTGGGGGAGTAGTGGAAAATGTACTATATCCTGACACAGCAAGGAAAGCTGTCAGCTGTGTGAGGGAGGGTGAGGTCAAAGGACTTGGGGAGATTGCTGGGACCACAACTTTGGAATTTCCATTCTGAGTGCTAAGCCTCTGAAATTCTTCTAATGGAAAAATGCCCTACATTTGTAAATATCTATATATGTCCAATATACCTACTTTTCTGTAATACTTTAAGTTCACGCGCTTTGGAGATAAGCCTATATGCAAATGCCCTCTTCTGTTACTTATTAGCTGTGCAGCTACAGGCAAGTTACTTAACTTCCCTAAGCCTAATGCCTTCTCTGAGAGATAGTAACTCTTGACCCAAAGGTTTTTGTGAAGGTTGAAGAGATATGTGTAAAATATTAACCCTTGAGATTGGTTCAAAGTAAGTACTAAAGAAGTATTTATTATTATTTTGTATTTCAGTTGAATTTTTTTACATGAAGCCCAATGGATTGATAAATTTCACACAAATATTTCTTTATAAAAGATTTGGTCCTGATAATTAGCTTCTAATCAATATGTATGTATATACATGTATGTGTATATATACATGTACTCAAGAGATGCACATCTTTAGAATTTATTGATGTTGTAATTGCCTCTGACATTTCTTAATGGACATAAGTTTGTTTCAAGTAGCAAACTTAGTTAACTATCCCATAAAATTCACAAGATCCCTTTGTCACCAAAAAAGTATACCAAATGAAAACTTTATGTTAGGATGATTCTGTAAATGAAATTATTAGCTATCCTACTCCAGTTTTATTGTTTTATTTTTTTATTTTTTTTAAATTTTTTTTTCAACGTTTATTTATTTTTGGGACAGAGAGAGACAGAGCATGAGCAGGGGAGGGGCAGAGAGAGAGGGAGACACAGAATCAGAAACAGGCTCCAGGCTCTGAGCCATCAGCCCAGAGCCTGACGCGGGGCTCGAACTCACGGACCGCGAGATCGTGACCTGGCTGAAGTCGGACGCTTAACCGACTGCGCCACCCAGGCGCCCCTATCCTACTCCAGTTTTAATTAATTTGTGGTGTGAATACTATCTTTTATCTTAAGCTATTTGAAAGCTCTTGGAAAAAAGGTAGATTATCAATCATTTTAAATAATATTCTAGTTAAAAGAAAGATGTTGTGTTGTTAAGATTAAAGATCTTTTCAGAAGCCCCTTCTTTATAGACTTATCTTTGATTGTTGCTAGGCACTACCATGTTATTTTCTTCTTGCTCACCTATGTAGTTGACAAATTGAAGCATACATTTAAAACAAAGTTCTACTGCAAAAAAACCACAGGTAAGTCCCTTTGTAAAGCAATGAAAGTTTTCATATAACATAATTAAGATAAAAGTCTGAAAAGAAAAATTGTGTGAAACTGTTACTGTTGGATATTAACTACCTATAAGATATTAAAAGTGGTTTAATAGAAGGAACATTGGCCATATATCTTGAGCAAGTTGTTTAACCTCTGTGGGGCTGTTTCTTCCCTGCAAATAGTGGGTGATAATACACACCTCATGAGGGGCCTGACAGTGAAATGAGATACTTCCCTTTAAATACAGTACCTGTTAACAGGGAAACGTTAAGCAGGTATGGCTAATAATGTAGTTATATGTTCAATAGACTATAATTTCTCCACAGAGAATGTGTATATGCATGTATGTGCATGTATCTGTGTTCATGCGTTTGTGTGCATATATAGACTCATAACATTTCAACTAAAACAAACAGCTTTGCCAATGGATTTATATACTTCAGTTTTATCCAATGTTAATTTGAGAGCACTATCAGAAAAAAAAAATCAGAAGAAGAAATTTAGGAATCCATTCATAGTCCCAAGTACTGTGTCTTTACATTAATAACTTCATGATTGGATTTATGGCAATGCTATGGATTTAGGTGTGTTTTGGCAGGGTGGGGATGGTGGTGGTAAGGGTGGTGGGGCTAGTGATGGTTGTCCATTTGGGGAGAGTCCAACACTGGCATATAGGAGATACTCAATAAAGATTTTTGATGAGTGGATGACTAGATGAATGAACTCAATGGAAAGTAAAAGTATACTGGAGCTAAGAAAGAAAAGGTATGAATAATAATACATGGTAAAATGTAAGTATCAATTCAATGGTATAAATATAATATAGGTCTTCAATTCTAAGGTGAACATTGGTATTCTCACTTACACATCTCTGAAACCAGGATGCATCTCACAATGAATGATGTTTTATAATTGTCATTGGCTAGGCAGCAGTCATGGCATACTTATCATTCATTGTTTGCAGTGCTTAACCTTGATCATTGCTATTCATATTATTCCACTCCAATTGAGTTAATATGCATTGTTGCTTCTACACATTTTAAGGTTTTTTTTTTAATTTTTTTTTAACGTTTATTTATTTTTGAGACAGAGAGAGACAGAGCATGAATGGGGGAGGGGCAGAGAGAGAAAGAGACACAGAATCCGAAACAGGCTCCAGGCTCTGAGCTGTCAGCGCAGAGCCCGATGCGGGGCTCGAACTCACGGACCGTGAGATCGTGACCTGAGCTGAAGCCGGTGCTCAACCGACTGAGTCACCCAGGCGCCCCTTTAAGGTTTTTTTAATTAATTTATTTATTTTGAGAGAGAGAGAGAGAGAGAGATCATGTGTGAGAGTGGGGGAGGGGCACAGAGAGAGGGAGAGAGAGAATCCTAAGCAGTCTCTGCACTGTCATCACAAAGCCCAATGTGGGTCTTCAACTCACCAACCATGAGATAATGACCTGAACTGAAATCAAGAGTTAGACGCTTAACTCTGCCACCCAGATGACCCAAAGAAAGATTTTTTTTAAAGTAATTTCTACACCCAATGTGGGGGTCAAACTCCCAACACCAAGATCAAAAGTCACATGCTTTACCAACTGAATCAGCCAGACACCCCTATTTTAATTGTTGTTTAAAATGTCTTCATGAAACAGCATGGAAATGAAAAATTATCATGTATCCAATAAGCAAGGATATTAAATATTGTGCTATTGGCCTTAAACTTAATGGTAAGGAAAAAACATGTTCCTGGACAAACTACTGTGATCAAACTTTTCTTGAAAAAAACAATTAAGTGCTTTATAGAACCTAAGAAAGGGAGAAACCCATAAGTACATGAATAGATGGGAGAAATTTCAAAGCAATGCTAAACTAAAATGACCACTTTACATATCTCAGCAGTCTAATGTTAAGATTTTGTCATGAATTTTTCAGCAGTACATTCACTTTATTCATGATTCAAAATATTGGTGTTTGTTATAATCCATGGTATCTTAAATTTTCAACCTTGTAGCCATTTGAGATATTTACAGAAATGAGCAATGTTCAACCAGGGTACTGAGGACAGATGAAATTTTGTCTGGTTCTTGAAAAAAATACGTAGTGAAGAGGTGTTCTGGAAAGCCAAAAATCAGGAGTGAGCAAATCCCGTTCAGGGGAGAGAGAATGGATGGGTCTGGCTGAAATGCACATTCATGTGAGAGAGAAGTGATAACGAAGACTGGAAACAGATTTGGCCTCAACTCTGAGAAATTTGAATGTCAAACTAGAGAACCTGGATTTTGTCCTAACATGTCTCCCAAAATCTATTTTTGGCCATTCCATAACATTTTCCAATGGACAGTAAAAATGATCCTTCAAAAGTGTATTCTAAACATTTGATCCCTTTTTAAACAGATGTGATGACTTCCTTTTGCTCTTTGAACAAAGTTCCAGTTTTTTCAAGACTCTGAATGATCTGGTTCTTTCCACTCTGATACCTGTTCCTTTGTCCCTTTACACCCCAGCCATCAAGGTCCACCTTCTCTCTTTTTCCAGTATCAGTTTCTTTTCTTCCCTCAACACATCTTTCACAAATAGTATTTCTTTTACATGGAATCTTCTCTATGCTTAACCCTCATCCTACATCCATTCACCTGGGAAACTCTTACTCCTCCTTTAAGAGTTAGTGAAAGGGGCGCCTGGGTGGCTCAGTCGGTTGAGCGTCCAACTTTGGCTCAGGTCATGATCTCACGGTCCGTAAGTTCAAGCCCCGCATTGGGCTCTGTGCTGATGGCTCAGAGCCTGGAGCCTGTTTCAGATTCTGTGTCTCCCTCTCTCTCTGCCCTTCCCCCGTTCATGCTCTGTCTCTCTCTGTCTCAAAAATAAATAAACGTTAAAAAAAAAAGAGTTAGTGAAAATGACACCTCCCAGGAAAGCTTCTTCTAATCCCTCATCTAAATAACATTCCCTTGTAACTGGCTGTCATATTAAGTCTTTTTCTTTCATAGCACATAATACAAATGTAGCTATATAATTATTTGTGTGGTTACTTGTGGACTATTTCTCTCCATTAGACATTTTTTTATTTGGTTTACAGCTGGGTTTCCAGGGCCAAGCTCAGCACCTGGTACATAGGAAGTGCTCAATAAGTATTTGATGAGAAATGAATGAATGAATTCAATCGAGAGTAAAGATATACTCATGGTTCCTAAGAAAGGAAAGGTATGAAGAAGTAGCCATTTTAGAAAACTCCGCTGATTATTTTAGGTGGAATAAATTACAAGAGTAAGAATTTAGCTGAAGAAAACTTGACTTCCTCCTTTCATGGCAATTTATGGGGGCAGCTGTACTATGTTACTGCTCTTCCTTATTTACACATCTATCCTTCTACTGAACTGATTGTAAAGTTTTTAAAGACAGAAATGAGTACAGCGTGTGACTTTTGATCTCAGGATCATGAGTTCAAGCCCTTTCAGTGCAGAGCCTACTTAAAAAAATAAATAAAAGTAAACAGACAAATGAAAATTTCTGTCTCTTGTGCTTATCACATGCCTAGCATAAAATAGGTGCTCTCCAAATATCATTTGAATGAGTTTTTTTAGTTTATATTTATTTTTTTTTAGTAGTCTCTATACCCAATGTGGGGCTCAAACCCATGATCTGAGATCAAGAGTCGAAATCTCTTCCAACTGAGTGAGCTAAGCACTCTCTGCATGGGATTTTATTAACACAATCCAACAATTATACAGATGAGTCTATTATGATTTTAAATGTATACATTTCTTATCTCAGATACTCATGACCCTTTAAAATATATTTGTGTTTTCCTTAGCTGAGCAGTTCCTGCCTCTATTTCATCAACCCAAAGAGAAATGAACAAGCTTTCCTAGTGGCAATAAGTTAGATTACAGAACTGGAAAGAGTTTTATTACTTTTTTTGAAACTTTGGTAGTAGTCAAATAGAACCAGCAAAAATTTACCTCATTAACCTTTTCCTTGCCCCAGAGCAATCAACCAACCTGAAATCAAAAGACCCTCACATGCTGTGAAGACACGTGCCAAGTCTAGCAGAGATATAAGCATAAAAAGAAAAGGAAAAAGAAGGAGATAAAAAGCATCTTGAATTTCTGATCATCCTGGGTAGGACTTCTCCAACTTAGCTCTGCACACCATCACCTGGAGACACTGTTAAAATGCAGATTCTAAAAAATAGGTCAAGGAGGGAAGGATCTGAGATTCTGCATTCTAACAAACTCTCAATGATGCTGGTTATACAGATCCTGCAGGTCTGCTCATCACACTTTGGACAGTGTATTAGGGTTCTCCAGAGAAACAGAATCAATAGGATACACACACACACACACACACACACACACACACACACACACACACACAGATTTATTTTAAGGAACTCACTAATGAATATGGAGGCTGGCAAGTCCAAAATCTGTAAGATAGGCCAGCAGGCTACAGACCCAGGGAAGAGCCAATATTACAATTCGAGTCCAAAGGCATCTGCTACGAGAATTCCTTCTTTCTTTTTTGGAGGTCAGCCTATTGAGGCCATTAACTGATTAGATGAGGCTCACCCACATTATGGAAGCCAAACTAGTTCACTCAAAATCTGCCAATTTAGGAATACCTAAGTGGGTCAGTTGGTTAAGTGTCTGACCTCAGCTCAGGTCATGATCTCACAGTTCGTGGGTTCAAGCCCCATGTCAGTCTCTCCACTGACAGCTCAGAGTCTGGAGCCTGCTTTGGATTCTGTGCTCCCTCTCTTTTTCTGCCCCTCCTCCACTCATGCTCTGTCTCTTTCTCTCTCTCAAGAATAGATAAACATTAAAAAAAATTTTTTTTAGTAAGTAAATCTGCTGATTTAAATGTTAATTATCCCATACAAATAAAACCCTCCAGAAACACCCAAAATAATGTTTGACCAAATATCTAGGTACCATGGCCTAGACAAGATGACACATAAAACTAACCATCACAAACAACAAGGATCTAGGAAAACACTTGGTTCTTAATTAAAATAGTTATGCCTAATTGGCTTTGCCTTTAGGACTTTAGCAATGCATCATACATTAACTGCTTGATGACAAAAAAAAAAAATGGGGCTTTAAAAAATGAGACTTTAAAGGGCACCTGGGTGGCTCAGACAGTTGAATGTCCAACTCTTGATTTTGGCTCAGGTCATGATCTCATGGTTCATGGGGTCGAGCCCCGTGACAGGCTCCACACTGACAACGTGAACCCTGCTTGGGATTCTCTCTCCCTCTCTCTCTGCCCCTCTGATGCTCGTGCTCTCTCTCTCTCAAAATAAATAAATAAACATTAAAATATATACTTAAAAATTTTTAATGAGAGCTTAAGACTGCTGTATTAAGCAAAAAGTCATATTAAAGAATATAAAATATATTTCTCTTCTGAAAACTGACATTTCAAACATCATTATGTACATAAATAACTTTACAAAGGAATAGTTTAATGTCCAAACTACCTTTTATTTTATTTTTTATTTTTATTTTCCAAACTACCTTTTAGAGCTTTTAGTGGGTCCCTAGGGAAGCACCAAAAAAATTATTTTGATGCAATACAAATGTACAGTCAAAATTATTGGCTTTGGAACTTGATGGATGGTATCTCACATTGGTGCTCCCACCTGCTGGCTGAATGGCCTTGGGGTGGTTACTTAATATCCCTGAGATCAATTTACTCATATATAAAGAAGGATTAAGATTATTCTTTTTTAAAAATATTTATTTATTTATTTTGAGAGGGAGAGAGAGTAAGCATGGAAGAGTGGCAGAGAGAAAAAGAGCTGTCAGCACCACGGAGCCCAGCGTAGGGCTCGATCCCACGAACTGTGAGATCATTGCCTAAGCCAAAATCAAGAGTCAGATGCTTAACGTACTGAGCCACTCAGGTGCCCCAAGACTATTCTTTTTGTGAACTGTTTCATTATTAACACTATACTGCATCACCACTGTCTTCTTTAAGCTTCTTGAATTTGGACAGGGCAAAGGATATTGTATTCTCAGTATCTAGCATGTGCTTTAGTTTTGCAATGTTTGCAGCGCAAACACATGGCAATAAACAAAGCACTTAATAAAGGGCAGCTTTTGCTGTTAGACCACCACTTCCCTTCTTTTGCAGGGTTAAGTAGGATAGAAATAAAACCATTTTAAATTAAATATCATTATGTACCAATGTACCTTACCTTTGTTTTTCCCCTTGAGTTCTAGATCCAAACCTCAATATGGAAACTGAGGCCACATCTGTGCAAAACATAACTGAACAGAACTCTACTGTTGCTTTCACATGCAATACCTCATTTTGATTTTTGATCCTCACTGCTAACCTGGAGATGCTTATAGGGCAGATATTCATATTCCTATTTTACATAAGAGGAAATTGAAATTTCTGTAGATGGGACAATTGTTCCAAATCATACAGTAAGCAAGTGAAAACACCTCCAAGCCCAGACTTTCGACCCCAAGTCTCATGTTTTGATCATATCCTAGCTGCTTCTTCCTATCAATGTTTGCAGAGAAACATCTCTTAAACGCATTTTGCACTGATGACATTTTTCTTCTAGCGTCTTCATACACAGGTAACAAATTATCATTCAAAATTAAGATATTACAAATTATATTCTTATATGGTGTCTCATACTATTTTAATTATAATTGCCATCAACATTGCTACTATTCCTTCAGTGATTAGTATCAATTTGGAAACATATTGAAAGAGAAAGTTATGAAAATACATTTCCTCTCTATGTGTTGCATTTTAATGAACCATAATTGAAAAAGTTGTTGAACAATTTAAAAGAATGTTCTCATGGTCCTTGAGTTTAAGAACAATTTATCTAATAGTTTACTCAAAATCTGCCATTCAATTCCCTGTTTAGTTATCATTTGGAAACATACCATTTTATTGATATTCTTAGCCCTCATAACTATAGAACGCAATTGTGATTGTTCTAATCAGACTCATCTAAAAATGGACAAAATATTAAAATTTAGAAACTAAAACACTAAATTTTATATTCTATTTGAATTTGGTAAAATGCTAGATAAGGTCTGTCCAAGGAATGTACTAGAGTTATAATTACAAGCTTCCTAAATTCTAGGATGGTTACTACTGTGGTTTTTTTTTTTTTTCTCTCCTGTGTAGGAAATGAAAAGATGTTGACCTATTGAGTGTGGCAGATCCATTTTTATTGTTTTAATTTGTCAGTCTCATACATTTTTAAACTCTAAGATTCACATCTGCAAATGTGCTTATTCAAAAGAACAAAAGAATCTAAACTTTTGCCAAGTTCAACAGATTTGCAGGTATTTAGATACATATAATTATCTGCTTATCTTGTAACCCACCCACCCCCCAAAAAAACAAGTCTTTCCTAGGACTTCAAGTTTATTTTTTTACAAGAAAAGTCCTTGTGTACACATTGAAGGGAGAGATGAGGCAAGGATTTGACTTAAAAGGCCAAGCCTTCTATTAGTTACCTGACGAAATCCTTGCTACAAAGCCTAAACTTTAAGTAGCAATTTAAACAGTAAATAAATTCTGTTAATGGTTATTAGATTGCTAGCTGGGGAGGTTCATATAGGAAGCAATTATAATTAAACAGAGAACACTGAAGAAAGTTGAAATGTTTCAAGAGCAGATTTTGTCTCCCATGCCTCATTTAGGAATATAAAATCAGTTTCTATTGTGAGGACAACCTTTCGAAAAAAAGATTGCTCTTTTGCTGTAAAGAGGTTGTATAACCTTCATGTTCAAGTTTTGCATTCTTTTTTCAGTAGCAAAGGGTATTTTTATTGTCCAAATCCAATTAAAGCCATGCTAAATCACCACGTCCTATTTTAAGTGAACAATAACTTATCTCCCACTTAAGATACAAAAAAGGCTGACTTCAGCCATTATAGCAGAAAGTAAGAATTCCCGGTGGTTCTTATATAGGGCTTGGAGGAGTGGGTGTCAGGCTGATTCACCTTCTTCACCTCCTTTCTGTACCCAGAGCTGACGTGGCTTGCAGCCCACTAAGTATAACTGGTAAACAAAAGCAGAGATGAAAATGGAGGTAGAGTCACTAAGCAATTGGTTTGGTCAGCCTGATGGTCAGTCTTATCAATTCTAAGTTTAATTGCATCTTATCAATTCTAAGTTTAATTGAATAATTCATGAATTAAAAAAAAACAGGTGTGAGTTTTGTGGTAAAGCTAAGCTATGAAAGTTTACAGATAAAAATTGTGGACTTGCATTTGTTGTGTTCCTTTCTCCACTAATTTAAATGAGTTAGTACTAGTTTGATAGCCCTTGCCGGGATTCTTTGACCTGTGTTTGTTTTGCAGGTGTTGAAAATATGAGAGCATTTAATATAGGAGAGACTGTAGTGTATTCATTTAAAAAAAATTTTTTAATGTTTATTTATTTTTGAGAGAGAGAGACAGAGCACGAGCGGGCAGGGGCAGAGAGAGATGGAGACATGGAATCTGAAGCAGGGTCCAGGCTCTGAGCTGTCAGCCTAGAGCTCGACAGGAGGCTCAAAACTATGAACCAGGAGATCGTGACCTGACCTGAGCCAAAGTCAGATGCTTAATCAACTGAGCCACCCAGGCGTCCCTATTCATTTTTAAATGAAAAGAAAAGCTTAGACATTCAGAGAGAAACAAACCACTTGCTAATTTTTGAAATAGATTTTTAGGGTAGCTCTCTGAGTGTGGAAGATACAGGAAAATACCCTGTGTTACTCTCTGCTCTGAGTGTCAGGGAACGAAATCTGTCAGGTATCACGGCCAGAAGGAAGGACCCAGAGCCTGGTTCCACCTCCCTCCTTCTTCATTCAGTTATTCTCCACTCCAGTTGCTCCATGTGGAACCAGAACAAATTACACTACAGTTCTGTCACAGATTATGTCAACATTTTCAAGGTAGGTTAATCCATTGCAGGGATACATGTGCTGGTAGGGAGCACATCTAAAAGACTCCTGTGAGTCATCTTGTTTATTAGTTTATTTGCTTATTGTACTAACAGATTAATTTCCTACGAAAATAAATAGTCCAATGATTTCTTTATTCTATTTGTTTATTGGTACAGGGTCCCAGAAAGAGCATGAGCTTTTTAGTCTGTGATACCCTAATTGGATCCTTGTTCTACTAGTAGAAAACCACATAGCCTTCAGCAGCTCTCAGGCTCTCTGAGTTGCTTCATCCTTATTAAGGAAAAAAGTAATACTTACCTGTCACGTTTTATAAGAATTCATGATAAGGTTTTGCATTTCCAAGTCCAGCACCTAGCTCATGGTGGATGGTGGATGTGTTAGTTCCTTTTTATCTCCAATTCTCTATATCTCCCAATCCGATCAATCTCTGATGTGACAGCCTGTGTCTCTCCTGTTAACCATGGTTTTGGTGTTTCAGCTTTAGATTTGTAGTTAAGCAAGACACACAGGCTGAATACTGTGAATAATTCTCTTCCTACAATAGTGCCCTTCTCATCCTGTTCTGAAGGATTACACTGAAAAGTCCTTTTGAGGAGTCACGTTGTTTCTCTCTTTAACAGGGTGACCAGCATTTCCTGGAGTTGCTCAGGTATCAGGGAGGCAGCCCCACAAAACTGGATGCATCCCTGGAGGCTGCTTTTGAGATGCTAGGACATCGGCATTATCTGAACCATGATCCTGCAGTAAAGATTCTCCAAGTTCAACCAACCCTAAGGTCCTACATAGTCTCTGCAAAATACAACTGATGTGAGTCCTTTGTAATTACACTATTATGGCCTTAGGGACAATACACCTATACCAAGGGACAGGACCTTGTCTTGGACTGTGAAGAGGAGTTCCAGAGATCTAGCACGACCACATTCACATGCCATATGTGCAAAACCACCAGGTGGACACATTTCATCCTACAGACAACCTAAAATGAAGCTGCAATAACTGCACTGGCTTCTGTTTCCTTACATCCTCCCGTATGCGTTGTTCCCGCTGCTGTGAACTCAGTCTGCCAAAATAACACGAGCAAAGGGAGTAACCAGATAACACTTCCTTGAGTGTGTCCTATCTCAAGGTCATTATACTGCTTGCATTATCCCAGATTTGCTTCCTCTGCCCTCACTCTTTTTATCACCTCTAAGAGTCTGAAGCTTGTGAGTGTAAATTGTTCATTGAAAAACAATGATAAGGATGCTGTATGTCATGGAAACTCAGAGTTTCATGAAGCAGTTCAGCAGAGGCATCCTACAGACAAGATTCCAGGACAACAAATGCCACATCAAGGAAGCATGCTTTATAAAACAACGATTTAATTGCTTGATTGCCCCAAGAAAGGCTTTGTTCATCTGTATAAGACAGTAAATTACTGGCAGTAAATAAACTGCACAAGGGCTCTGCACCTTGGGTGTGGGCTATTCCTCTACAAAAGGCATTTGTAGTCTATTCTTCCTAAGTCAGAAAATGCAGAGTAAATGGAGCAACAGTGAGGAGAACCGGATTCTGATCCCGATTCTGTCACCAACTGAGTAACAGCAGGCAAGTCATTCAATTCATTTTTGCCTCCTGTGAAGTAGGGTAACTGGATTAATACTACATGGTCACCAAAACCCTTTATCGAAATAATCAGTTCTGGGGGCGCCTGGGTGGCGCAGTCGGTTAAGCGTCCGACTTCAGCCAGGTCACGATCTCGCGGTCCGTGAGTTCGAGCCCCGCATCGGGCTCTGGGCTGATGGCTCAGAGCCTGGAGCCTGTTTCTGATTCTGTGTCTCCCTCTCTCTCTGCCCCTCCCCCGTTCATGCTCTCTCTCTGTCCCCAAAAAATAAATAAACGTTGAAAAAAAAATTAAAAAAAAAAAAAAAAGAAAGAATCAGTTCTGATCTTAGCAAAGAGAAATCTAGAAACTGGGAATAGCTAAACTCTTCCATTGTTTTCCTACCTAGTCACCAAGAAGCAATTCTCCTTCAGTTTCTTTAACCACTCCTAGCATCCCCAAAGTGGACTCTCAACCTCCATGTCCTCTGTCCCCCTCTCTCTACCCCTCCCCTGCTTGTGCTCTCTCTTTCTCAAAAATAAATAAACATAAAAAATCAATCAGTCAATCAATCAATAAAAAGTGTTTGGCAAATACCATGCACAGTACAGTGTTAATGTGTTAGACATTCATTCATTAATTCATTCACTCATTCATTCATGTTGTTACTGCAACATTTCCTAAACTTTGTTCTAATATACTTTTCTGGAAAAGTGTGTAAATTTGAGCAATGCTGCATAGTCATCTTGGAGATTTGCAAAACACATTACTATGTTAATATTTTTGAGACTTCCTAAAGTAAACCTGTTTAATTTTATTTAATTCTTCATTTTTCAGAAGTATTTTCCCCAGAAGTCATTTTTTTTAAGGAATGTATGAATATGTCTCCAAACACAGTTTGGAAAAACTGCCTTCCTGATCATTTATGTTTTGTCTTAATACTGTTCTGCTATCTATATGTTATGAATATTAAAGTTCAAATTGGTTGATACCAACCCTCAGTGTCTAAGATCTGTGTCCGGAGAAAACTCATGTTTATGAGTTCTGATTCTGATCATGGCATCTCTCCTTATTGTAGTGGTTCACAGAAAATCAAATCAGATATCTGGGCAACTCACTCAAATAATAATGAATAGCACAGTGGATACTGTAAAAGAAATCAGAAAGAAAGAGAGGAAGGAAGGAAGGAAGGAAGAGGGAGGTAGAGAGAGGGGAAAAAAGAGAAAAAGAAAGAAAGAAAGAAAGAAAGAAAGAAAGAAAGAAAGAAAGAAAGAAAGAAAGAAAGAAAGAAAGAAAGAAAGAGAGAGAAAGAAAGAAAGATCAAAATAACAATAAAAATAGTAGTAGTACAGCACAGTGGCTTCATTAGGGAGGTGAGGGGGGATTCTAATCTCATTGGACTGAAATTCTTAGGCTGTTAAAATAAACGAATTTAAACATCCCTTGACCTCTCTTTTATAGAGCATGAATCAGGTATGAACATTGCTGAGCACGAATTTAGCAACATTCTCTCCAGGGAGAGTTTGCAAAGTATAGTACACCACTTGTTAACTCTCTCAGAAGAATGAATTTCCATTTCCGTCTCTGGTGCTTAAAGTCAGCCCAGTAGAATCCTAGTTCCCTTCCCTCATGGGAAAGTCACATTTCCTTGCAATCTCCTGTAAAAACTTTTCTAAACAACTGCCGACATTAGCTAGTGAAACTTCTAAACCTTCCTGAAAATAGCAGAGGACATGGAGAAGCTTTTGGACATGCTTACTTAAAATGTCACTGGAATCTTTCCAGTTCTTTCTATTCATTTTGTGTGTGTGTGTGTGTGTGTGTGTGTGTGTGTGTGTGTGTGTGTGTGTGTGCTTTTTTGGATAATATTTCCCTGGAAATTCTCAATGAAAAGCATTTTTAGTAATAGTTGTTGAATGTCAGTTTTGGAATCTCTTTATTTAAGGCTATTAAGTTTTCTTAAAGCAGTTAAAAGAGATTCTTGCATTATATTTTGCTTTTCACATAAAATATTACACATTTTTTTCAGAAACACTAATATTAAAATGCTTTTCTGTTTACTCCACTCATACATGTTCCGTTTACTCCACTCATACATGGTCAGACACCAGACTTTTTTCATTTCTTGCCTGGAATATTGCACTAAGCTCCTGGCTTGTTTTCTCTTTCCAGTTAGCCTGTGTCTGTTTTGCCTTTCAATTATTGCTAGTTATCTTTCTAAAACAACAATATCACTGAGAATGTCTTTCTGAAAGACAGGTAGAATTCAAGACCTGTATATGCAAGTAAGGATTTGCAACCAAGTGTATGTCCTTGGGAGAGATACATATCTCTTCAGGCTTCAGTTTCTTCAAGGCTCAATGGAATAAAAATGGTACCCATCTCATAGGAGTTTTGTGATAACTGAGCAGTGTAACGCACATAATTTTCAAAACAAAATTCATTCTACAAAAACGCTCTGTCAAAATGCTTGAAATATAAGCTCCTATTACATTATTACCATCATTATCCTCACTTTCATACTGGCTAAACTCCTCAGAGTTGAAAGGGTGAATTATTAGCCATCATTAAATAAAGAAGAATTTTATGAAATAAATGAACTCTAATAATAAGCAGGTTGATTGCAAATCAATGTCTGCAATTTGGAACATTTGCTCTTAGAGCTCATAGTTGAAACCACTATTTATTCCTTTGTCCACAGTATTTTAATTTGTTGTTAGTCCTCTCCCAATGGGCTGCACACAAGCCTCTTTTAGCTATACTGGAAGACATATTCTCCTATGGCCCCCAATTTAAATCCAACACATGCCAAGAACTTTGTTTTAGGGCTCATCAATCCAAATAGAAGTTCCAAATTTGATGAAGCAAATTCAACTCTTTTGCTGTGGTGAGATAAAGGGCACTCAGAGCATTTAATGTATATTGCTCTGCTGCTTTAAAAATTTAAGTTCTTTATTACCATATTCAAAAAGTCAAGATACTTCATAACTGACTTCAATGTACGTTTGCAGGGTTATCACTTTCCACTACCCAGGTCCCCTGTCCAGTATAAACACACTTTAACAGGTCAGCTATACTTGTAAGATCATATGTTCTCTTAATGTCTTTCCTTATGAGCCTTTATGAGTCCAGAATCATCATCTTCCCTTCCTTTGCCTAGTACCACATTGTCTTATTCTCCTAGGTCCATCTTAAATATTAGCACTACAATAAGACCATTCCCATGACTGATTTCTTTACCTATCCACAATTTTCTTTTGGACTCCCATGCACCATTTTACTCATCACATACATGAATAAATCACATCACAGTGTAGTTAGCTTTATGTATCTGAGTGTCCTCTGGGTGGATCATTAGCTTCTTGAGGATTATTAATCTTTATACAATAATGTCTAGGATAGCACCTGGTATATAGATACTGACTGGATGTTTGTTGAATAGAATACAGGCTGTAATGATGTTTAGTATCCCTTCTATAAATTGACTTTTATGAAGCTATTTCCAACCAAGTTTTCCCAACTAGACTGTCAGTTCCTGGATGGCAAAGACCATGTCTTATTCTTTATATTTCTCAGAAGGCCTATAGCATTTGCCCATAGTAAGCTTTCAACTTGATTGGATCAGTGGCTTAATAGCAATTGTTTTGACAATTTGGGGATATTAAATTGCCAAAGATTTGGACAGATAAATGGGTCTACCCAAGGTGGGTGGTACAGGAAAGGTAAAGAAGATAATTGAAATACCTCGTTTCAGAATCCACTAATCTGCACAGAGAATGAGGACACTCTTGGCCTCATTTGGCATAATCAGTATATTCCCTTTTTGGGTGTTTAAAAGATCTAACTCATGTGGTAGGCCCAATGAAGGAAACAGGCATAATCTTCCCTCTCTGCTCCTCCCCCCAAAGTAATATGCCTCCAAAGACCTCAGCAATCCTATTTCTTCATCAGATATACAAGTTTATAATTCAGTTTTATGATACACAGGGGATTTCCAAGCAGTTTCATTCAATTTAATATAGACAGGGGGAAACCAATGATGCTGCAAGCAAAGAACATAAATTTTACTGAATTGGGGTTGTTTATTAAACAATCTGAAAATCTGGATAAAATTAATGCTCTTCTAAGAAAATGTGAGTTTGCAAGATTTATTCAAGGAGAGTGAAATATGAATAGATGAGCAACCACAGAGGCAACTGGAAAACATTGCTAAAGATTTATACCTGAAAGAATGTCAGGTACCAGTAGATTTATAGGCTATTCTCTCCATGCCATAATTTCTAATTTCTTACAAATAGAAATTGTATTTCCTATGTTATTCAAACTATTCCAGAACACAGGAAGTGTTGTAGGGAGTGAAGGAAGGAAGTGTCTCAATTAATTTTATGAAGCCAGTAAAATAGTAATATTTAACTTGACAAAGATGTCTCACAAAAGAAAAACATAGATCAAACTCATTTATAGATAGAAATGCAAAAATATTCAAAATAACATTAGAGAACCATTACCACACAAGGTTTCTGTCCAGAATGCAAGATTGGGTCAATATATTTTAAAGGACTAGAGCATGTGACTATTTCGATATTTATGAAAAGAGACATGTAGTAAAATTTAACATCCATTTATAACATATCTAAGTTAATTGAGAGTCAAAAGAAAATTTCCTTAAGAAAGAGTATATACCTAAATAAATGATAAGTAACAGAATAAAAAATCGAAATCTGAGAAAATTCCCACAGAATCAGAAACGTATAAAAGATACCTTCTACATCCACTTGTTCTTTCAGTGATTATTTGTTGAGTGCGTACTATGTGGCTAGCTCTGGAGATTCAGCGGTGAACTGAAAACCTCTGCCTTCATGGAGTTTACATTAGAGAAGAAGACAACAAATAAGATAATTAAATAAATAAAATGTGTATTAGAAAAAATATATATGTTAGATAGTGATAAGTACTCAGAAGAAAAATAAAGCCATGAAGGGTTACAGGAAGCGCTGGAGGGTGTAATGGTTGGCAGTATTAGAGAGGTTAGACCAAGAAGGCCTTACAGAGAATGCAGCATTGAAGTAAAGACCTCTAGGAAGTGAGGAAAAAGTCCAGAGATATTTGGAGGAAGAGCTCTGAGTAAAGTGAAGAAATGAAAGGCCACAAAGAGGAACAGAGAGGCTGAAGCAGGATGAACTATGGGAAGAGTTGAAAGAGACTGAGCTAGGGAGACAGTGAGTACAGATCATACAGCCTTATAATTCATGGAGTGGACTTTGAGGGGACGTTTTGCAGGGTTTTGAGTAGAGAAGTGACAAGAAAGGAAGAAAAGCATTCATGTGTTGTGCACAGACCACACAGGTAGACGGCAGAAAAAAGGAGACTAGTTGGAAAGCTATTGCAATAATGCAGGGTAGAGATGGAGGTGGTTTGAACTTAGGCTGGTCACATGGAAGTATAAGTGATATAATTCTATTTTAGAGGTTGAGCTGCCAGGATTTCCTGATAGACTGGATGTGTGACAGGAGAGAGAGGGGAGTAAAGAACCTCTTCCAGATTTCTGGCCATAGCAACTGAAAGAATAGAGATACCCTAAGACAGAAAAGAATGGAAAAGAACCAGGATTGAGAGGAAATACTCAACGTTTAGTTTGGGACATCTTAAGACTGAGATATCTGTTAGATTCCATGGGGGGATATTGAGAAAGAAGTTAGGTATAGGATTATGTGGCTTAGAGGAAAGATCTCTGTCAGACATATACTAGGGGGCATTGGCAGGGAGACTGTATTTAGTCATGACTGGATGAATGACTGAGGGTAAATAGTCCTGGGAGGCATTCTGTTGTTTATTGGTGGAAATGAGGAGAAGGAACAAGCAAAAGAGGCTGAGAAGGAGCAGCCAGAGATAGAGAAGGAAAACTAGGACAGTGTGAGGTTTTGGAAACCTAGGAAAGAAATTATTTCAAAAAGCCAGGGGATAATCTGTAGGGTCAAATGTTGCAGATAGGACAAACAAGATGTAGTCTGGGAATGAACCATTGGATTCAACAATGCGATGTTACTAATGATGCTGACCGAAGCAGCTTGCGGTAGAACATTGCGGTTAAAGATAATGGGAATAAAGACATTGAAAGCTGTGGGCATAAATAAAAGAGTCTCGTTGAAAGGGGAAGGAAAGAAATTAGTTGGTAACTAGAGGGAGAATTGAAGTCCAGAAAGGTTTTGTTTCAGTATGTGAGAAATGACAGTTTAATATGGGAGAAATACTACTGAAAACGATCCAGTTGAGAGAAGAGGTTGTTGAGCCATGGCAAAGGACTTCTAGATCATTGCTCATTAAGCAGCGAGAGGGATTTAGAAAATAAGAAAAGATGCTGACTCTGGCTGGGAACATGGACAGATAATTCACAGAATTGGGAGAAAAAATAAAGAATGATGGAGCCAGACACAGGTGTATTGTTTGTGGGAATTTATGGACGTTCTCTCCTGTTTATTTCTCTTTTTTGCAGTGAAATACGAAGCAAATTGCCAGCTGGGAGTGGCGAGAGGGAAGCAGTTTTGGGTTAAGTTTGAAGAGAAGGAATAGTTATGAAAGAATCATCTGGTCTCTTAGGTAATACAGAATGAACACTGCTGGGCAGCACTGAGTCTACTATATGTTAGTGATCATGCATTTTGTGAAACTAGCCAGCAGGGAGATACGGTTTTCTCTAGCTCTGTCCAGATGTGCTGGTGCATAAAAAAGTAGACAGAGGGCTGTATCCATGCTTATGGTTTAGTTAGATGAGGACAAAAATTGAGAAGGGGGCAAAGGAATTAAAGGTGTTTGCATTTAGGGGCGCCTGGATGGCTCAGTCGGTTGGGCGTCCAACTTCAGCTCAGGTCATGATCTTGCAGTCCGTGAGTTCAAGCCCCCGGGGTCGGGCTCTGTGCTGGCAGCTCAGAGCCTGGAGCCTGCTTCGGATTCTGTGTCTCCTTCTCTGTCTGCCCCTCCCCCACTCATGCTCTGTCTCTCTCTCTCTCTGTCAATAATAAATAAACATTAAAAAAAAAATTTTTTTAATTATAAATAAAGGTGTTTGTGTCTAGAACAACTGACCAAGAATTTAAGCTGAGTAAGAAGGGAAGTGAATATTAGAGGGACATAGATGTGCTGAATTAAAGTTGGCTACAAATTCTTTGCTGCTCTTTTGAGTGGTGGAATTAGCTCTTTCCCTCTACCATATTAAACCTGAGCCTGCATGAGGGGTAGAAGTGCAATGCTAGGACCCATGACAGTCCCAGGTGAACTTCCAATCTGTAGTTAGCAACAGCTAACTTTGGATGTCTAGCCTGGCTGAATGTAGGATAATCGTGGCCCTGGTCTCCCTACACCCGCAACTGCCCCCAAGACCACAAGTGAGAACAGCCCACCTGGGCCAAGTCCAACCAAACAATTATGAGAGACATTAAAATTTTGTTTTAGGCCAAAATATCAGGTATAATGAAAAGGTAGTGGGATCAATGGACTGTTTATCCCTGTGAGGGTGGAAGTACTAGAGGAAAAAAATTTGAATCATGATGGCTCAGTAGTTAAATATATGAAATTGAGATTATAGAGGGTTTCAGTTATTGGAAATAACAAGGTCTGGAGCAGCACCAACCATAGAGATGTAATACTAGTCACAAATGAAATTTAAAATGAAATTTAAAATGTTTTAGTAGCCACATTTAAAAAAGTTTAAAAAAGAGACACCTGGGTGACTCAGTCGGTTGAGTCTCCGATCTTGTAGTTCGTGAGTTCAAGCCCTGCATCAGGCTCCATGCTGGTGGCCAGCACAGAGCCTGCTTGGGATTCTCTCTTTCTCCCTCTCTCTGCCCCTACCAACCCCCCCCCTCAAATAAATAAACATTTTTTAAAAGTGAAAATAATTTTAATATAATTTAATTTATCAATAGTATTACCATTTAATATGTAATCAAAATTTAACAGTTATTTATGCGATACTTGATCTTTTTTCATACCATACTGTCTTTGAAATATGATATGTATTTACCCTGATAACACATTTTATTTTGGACTAGCCACATTTCAAGTGTTTAATGGCCACATGTGGTTATTGGCTACTATGTTGGACAGTGCAGATCTAGAATAAGACTTTGGGGCTGAATTAGGGTGGAAGCCAAAATGCTTAATAGAGATGCTATTAAGCAACTGAAAAGCCAGGGCAATGGATTGGATAGGCCAACAATTATGAAAAAAGTAACTTTGGAGAGAATGGGGTATAGATATCCTCTTAACAACAAGAACAACAAGCAAGAACAAAAAAATGGGAATTAACAATAAAAATATATAAAACCTATATGAAGAAAACTATAAAAGTATATTAAAATATACTTAAAATTAAAAGTAGATTCTTTTTAGGAAATGAAAAAAGCTACCACATTTATGAATGAGAAGCCTAAATATTTTAAACATGTTTTCTTCATGAAATATTTGTCAGTTTCTTTTCATTCCAATAAAAATGTCATTTTGGTAGAGTTTGTACATTAATCCTAATAAGTACACAAAATTAGCAAAAAAGTTTTGGAACAGCATGTGATGAGAGTAATTTGCTTTAGCAGATATAAATTATGCCCTATAAGCAAGGTAATTAACTCAGCTGATACCAGTGCAGTAATAAAACGTCAAAAAAATAGGATACAAAAACTGACCATTCATGTATGAGGATTTATAATGTATGTAGGGGTGGAAAAGAACAACAAAGACAACAAAAGCCCCTCTTCCTCTACCCTCTTACATTCAGTAACTAGGGCATGTAAATTAAACTGACAGAAAAACAGGTTAAGAGGAGAAAAAGTGTACAGATTTCATTTGATGTTAATATTTTAATTATTACATTTCTGAAGGCCATCATAGAAAAGAAGTGAAGACCCCAAAAGGCTTATGGACCATTTTAATAAAGGGTGATTAATTTGAGGAGAAGATAAAGGCAAGGGGGTTTGGGCTTCTAGGGATCGTAAATTACAGGAAGTGCACCTCACAGACACGGTGTTTTTTGTTTTTTTGTTTTTTTTTAATAAATGGAGGGTCTGTTGCAACCGTTCATTGACCATGTCTATTGGTGCCATTTTCCAACAGTGCCTGGACACTTTATATCTCTGTATCACATTTCGGTAATTCTCACAATATTTCAAACATGTTCATTATTACTACATTTGTTACTGGTGACCTGTGATCTTTAATGTTACTATTGTAATTGTTGTTTTAGGATGCCATGAACCACACCAGTGTAAGACAGCAAAACCGAGTGGGTAACAGTGTGTATTCTGACTGCTCCACAGACTGGCTGTTCCCCCATCTCTCTCCTTCTCCTCAAGCCTCCCTATTCCCCGAGACACAACAATATTGCAATTAGGCCAGTTAAAAACAATACAATGACTTCTATGTGTTCAAGCGAAAGGAAGAATCACACGTCTCTCACTTAAATCCAAAGCTAGAAACGAATAAACTTAGTGAAAAAGTCATGCTGAAGGCTGAGATGCGCCAAATGCTAGCTAGGCCTCTCGTGCCAAATAGTCGTGTTGTAAATACAGAGGAAAAGTTCTTAAAGGAAATTAAAAGTGCTACTCCAGTGAACACGCTAATGATAAGAGAGCAAAACAGCCTTATTGCCGATACGGAGAAAGTTTTAGTGGTCTAGATAATCAAACCAGCCACATTTCCTTAAACCAAAGCAATAGCCTTTATCTACACAAAACAAGACAAACAAACACACACAATTTAACATACAAGCAGTAACCAAGAAATGTTAACCTGAGCTGGCAAGAGAAAGCCACGGGCACCACCAGCAATATCGAGAGTGGATTAAACCAGCAATGTCCAGTAAATGGGGACAGCAGACTGAAACTGGGGAAAGGGATTGCAAACATCTGGGGAATTTCAGACTGAGCCAAAAGCTAGAGTCTGGAGCTCCAGATGGAACCATCTGCCAGTTCAAGCTGACCTACTAAGTCCTGGGCTGGAAAGCCAATTAGATCAGGAGCTCAACGCCAAAGGAGCAGAGCTCAGAACCGGAAGAGAATCTACCCACAGCCTTGGGCAACAGCAAGAAAGACAGTGAACTGAAAGGGTTCACAGCATACCATGCCTGTGCTTCTCATGTCCTGGAAGCTGTCAGAAGTCTCTGTCAGTCCCGCTGTTGCCACTAAATCTATTAAACTACAAAAATTCAACTGAGTAAATTTAAGGATCAAATTGGCTTTATTCAACAATTCATGAATTGGGCAGCATCCTATCTAGTGATAGAGAAGAGCTGTGCCAAGCTGCAGAAAAGGAAAGGTTGTTAAAGGTGGAAAGGGGGTAGAAAAGAATGCATTGTTTCAGGCAAAGTCACCTTCCAAAGGGGGTTCTATGGGGCAGGTTACCTCCTAGCGTGGATCAGGTAACTCCGCGTGGAGCAGGTAATTCCACGTGCACCGTGAAAGGTTACATTGCTGTGGGTTTGAAACTGCAATTAGGCTGGGTATGATGTCTTTGTTTGCTGACATGGGCTTTAGCACAAGTGATGCTATTTTGAACCTGCTGTCTCCTTTTTAACAAGTGGTATTCTTAAACTGTTAAATATTTAAGCACTAATACTGTAAACAGTACTATTCAAGACACTGATAAAGGAAGACAATTTTTGTCTCAAAAATTGCATGTATCTCAAGAAACAAGAGGAAAAGAGGAAACAGGTCATGCATTGGCTTTGGTTAGGAGTGTCATAAAACAGAACTGTCAAAACTTTCTGTGGTCCCACTTCCCCTTCTATGCAATGGAAATATTGTGAATATAATGCCATACATAATTGTAAAAACTCATCACATGCATGTCCACCACACCCCACAAATATGTTCATCCCCTAACCACCCCCCCTGTCAATACCATCATATAAACAACCATTGTGGCAGACCCACTCTCTGCTTTAAGGACATGTATCTCCTTCAGCAATTATAACTTGTTTGTCTAAACTAGTCTTACCAAAAACTGAAGAGATGATCATGCGTCTGGTTGCAGGGCACACAACACAAATTAAACGTATTTAATAAATACTTATAGTACATGATTTATGATCTTTATCAATATTAAAGCAGGGTTGGTCTCCCCAAATTAGGAAATGCACTCTTAGATAAGACAAAACAAACAAAACAAAACAAACAAAAATTAGCTCTAAGTCAAAATGTGCCACTGTAGAAGCCCTGGGTTTCAGTTGTTAAGCCGCCTGAGCACGTACATGTGTGTCCCTTGGTTGTCTGTCTTATAATAAGACTCTAAGACATCTTCCTACTCTGGAGCTGTTCTGCTTCTAACCGCTGAGGTAGCATCATGCTTAAATATTTTGATTTTAATTTGAGAATGTGTATGCACACTGCTGGCTGCTTTATTTACAGTATTGATTTCAGGATATAAAAATTTCAGGGTATCCAAAGCTTCTGCAATCTAGGAAAAGACTTGCTTGGCCATCGATCTCATAATTACTACAAAAACCTATGTCAAGTCTCTGCCATGGATTGTTAGATAAGGTAGAGCTAATTAGAAAATAAGATTCAAGAGCTTCTAGCCAAACTCACCTCCCAAGTCAAAACTCAGCCAAGTGTAAATGCAGTAAAACAGGATTTGCATTGAGCTGAGAGTAGTGACCAAAGGGCGGGTGGGGGGGAAGGAAATGCACTAGTCAGCTAATGTGGACTTCTTTTTTTTTTTTTTTTAATAAAAAGTCTGCTACTAAATTATTCAATGTCACAGGTTCTCTACCATATTTTTGTCACACATAGGCCCTAGTGAAACCAATATCTAATTTTATCATTATATCTTATAAAAGGGAACTCGATACTTTTTTTTTTTTTTTTTTTTTTTTTTTTTACCCGAGGAACTCTTGATTGCAAAGCTCTATTATTTGGTGAGGGGTAGTTTCTAGAAGGCAAAGAGTTAAAGACGTCACTTTAAATGACAAAAGCTAAACACTTTACCCTACTTTCAGTCTCTCATCTATTCATCCTTTTCATTGTGAATGATTTCAGCTTTCTAAGCTCTTCAACTACCTGCCCCTAATTTGTATTCCTAGGGAGAGGCCTGGCTGGTTATTTTGCATTTGTGTGCTAATGTTGATGAGCTTCCTTGTCTGGGGGAGGGGAGAGGAGGAAAGCAAGGAGCTGAGTGGGGGTGGAAGTGAAGGTGCCCGCTCTGCCCAAAGAGTCCAGCTGAATTTTAACCTTGAATGCCTCTTACGGAGCTTTTAACAAAGTCTTCCTGATTTTGAGAAATAGCACATCCTGCTAAATTCCGGTGTATACACACATTTGAACCTAATGTTAGCCTCAAATAAAGTATGGATTTAGAAAAATTATTTAGTTATTACAATTATAGTTAAAGGATAATAATGTGCAAGACCTTGCAAGCATATAAATGCTTCAGGAGAACTTTTATAAGTCCTGAAAAGAGATAGATTTACTAGTTTGGGTGGGAAAAAAAGGAAAGAAGGAAAATGGTAAATATTTTATGAAAATCAAGGGAGAACATTTTTTTCTGCATTATTAATAGAATTTGGAAAACGAAATGTTCACAGATTAAAGTATTATCAGACATCTTTATAGTTTACAAATATTAATACCCTAATTTATTTCAACCCACCGTTTCATTCTGTTTCTGAGGGCACATCAGTCACACTAAATGAATTAAATACTTCTGATCTGCTTTTTGTAAAGCAAAATAACAGTGTGCTCTCATACTTATAATGGAGTAAACAGCAGTGCAAAGCAGACAGCTCTATCATGAATAATTAGTACATATATTCTAGCATTTAATGAACTAAAGGGGATGCCAAATCACCCACTAGACGGAGTGGCCGTAACCCACTCTAGAGGTACACTTATGAACCACAAGTTAGGGGACAATTTCACTTTTCTACCAGCTTTGCCCAAATTCAGAATTCTAATAAAGACAGAGAGTATCACTGCCTTTGCTGAATCAGTACTATTAGAAGTTGTGTGTCCTTTTTTTAAAAATTGTTTTTTAGTGTTCATTTATTTTTGTGTGAGAGAGAGAGGGGCAGAGCGGGAGCAGAGGAAGGGCAGGCTGAGAAGGAGACAACAGAATCCGAAGCAGGCTCCAGGCTCTGAGCTGTCAGCAAAGCCCGACGCAGGGCTCCAACTAAGGGACCATGAGATCATGACCTGAGCCAAAGTCGGACACTTAACTGACTGAGCCACCCAGATGCCCCTGTTGTGTGCCCTTTTTGAAAAAGAGAGTGAATGATACCATTTAACATAAAAAAAATTTTTTTTTTAGATGCGATCCTGACAATGTTTTGTAAGGGAAAGTGTAAAAGAATCTTGAAAAAAAAAAAGCCATTAATTCAGAATGTTGTAAATTAGTGAACAGAATTCTGAAGCAAAAATCAGAAACCGGAGATCCGTGTCCAAACTGTGCATCTAATACAGGATCCTTAAATAATCGTTTGACACATGTCCTTCAATTCTGTCTCAGTGCTTTTATTTCTCAAATTAGGCTAACTGAAAAAGGCAGAATAATAAAAATGTTTTTAAAAAAAGATTTAAATGGCTTTAAAAATATCCAAAAGGCGATTATTGTCTTTCTTCTAATAGTGCAAATAGTTACTGGTTGATTTACTCTCACTTTCTCTGCAGTTTTACTAATTTAACATAGTGATATTTGCCCTTCCGTGCTGTGTTTATTTTCATCCTGGGAACACGTTTAATGGACTCATCTTGCAATACCAGTGAGTTATACACAACAAAATACAGGAATTCGCAATAAGTGAAAACAAATAACACTTAGGTATAATGTCTCTGGTTAACCTGACAAATGTAGTTGTCAAAAACACAAGAAAGAAATGTGCATTGGGGCACCTGGGTGGCTCAGTTAATTAAGCATCTGATTCTGGATTTCAGCTCACGTCATGATCTCACAGTTTGTGGGATCAAGCCCTGCATCTGGCTCTGCCCTGACAGTGTGGGGCCTGATGGGGATTCTCTCTCTCTCTCCCTCTCTCTCTCTCTCTCTCTCTCTCTCTCTCTCTCTCTCTCTCTCTCTCTGCTTCTCCTTAGCTTGCTCTCTCTCTCTCTCAAAATAAATAAAACTGTTTTTTTTTTTTTAAAGGAAACAAATGTGTATCTTATCTGATCATCCCAGTGTGCTCTGGGTTTACAGTCTAGGCAATACTTTGAAATGGATTTTCCCCAGTCAGACCAAGCCAGGTATCTGGCATTTGGTCCTTTCCTCCACTGAGTGAACTAAAAACTGGCCATTCTATCCATTTATTATTTATTCCATTGTTTATTCAGTACTTTTTTTGTTAACACATTTTGTGCCAGGTACTATGTCAGGAAGATCTAGACATTTATTGTATTGCACACAAGGAGAGGAGGCACATATATAATGCTATTGGAGAGTAAGTTATAAGCTTATATACTTTTAAGTAAGTTACAAGTAAGTTCTTTTTGGATTCTTCACTGCTGTTGTATAGAAAGGCACATGATTTTGCATTTGGTATTGTATCCTTTAACTTTGCTTTAACTAACCTGCAGGTTATGCACTTAGAACGGTTTGCATCATTTGAAGCGCTTTCATGAAAATGAGCTATTTCACTTTCCTAATACCTCTCTTGGTCAGCATGGAACCAACACAGCAAAGTTGGTTCCCACATACCTCTAAGCCTCATCCTCAAGACAATACAGCTATCAGAGAGTGTTTATGGGAAATATTGTGGGTCCTGGAACTATGTTTTGAAGTTGTTGTCCTTTAACGAGGAGAACAATACTCATGTGAACATTTCAAATTACAATTTGAGGCATCTTAACAAACAGAACAACCATGTCCAATGCTTTTTTGCCTAGTTTTCTATCTCCATTGCAAGGCTCCGTCTTACGTTAACTTTGTTACACAAATTATAACAGCCTTTCAAATGTATTCCTACTTCTTTTCTCTTTCCCACTACAGTCCATCCTTCTTGTTACTGCCTGCATTATCTTCAAAAATAATAAATACAACACTCCCCTCTTGCCAGACCTCAGTGGGATCCCTGCTTCGTATAAAATCAATCCCCAATCCCTTTGCACTGATGAGCCTTATCAGCCTCAGCCCACCTGTCTCCCAGCCTCATCTCCTGAACTTCCTGGAAGTTCAAGGCCTGTCCTCATTTATAATCCCTTTTCTTTCAGGACCTGTGACTTTGAACAGGTGTTTTTCCTCACTGAAAATGTAGCTCCCAAGATTTTTCCCTCCATCACATCACTTCTATGATGCTTTCCCCAAGCCCGTTGCCCTGGGCATGGTTTCCTCATATTTCAAACCAACTCTATCAGAGAATTAATTTATAGTATTGCCAGTACTTTCTTACATGTGTGAGATTAAAAACAAAAAACAAACACATGTCTGGTACTTGTCCAGGTTCCAGGCACATATATTTTAAAACTCTTAGAATTTTTTGAGGCACCTGGGTGGCTCAGTCGGTTAAGTGTCTGACTCTTGATTTAGGGTCAGGTCATGATCTCACGAGATGTCTTTCCATTTATGTATATCCTCTTTAATTTCTTTCAATAATGTTTTATAGTTTTCAGTGTACTAATCTTTTGTTTGGTTTTTAAAGAGAGAGAGAGCCCGGGGGAGGGGCAGAGGGAGAGAGAGAGAGAATCTCAAGTAGGCTCCACACTCAGCACGAAGCCCAACGTAGGGCTGGATCCCATGACTCTGGGATCATAACCTGAGCCAAAATCAAGAATCAGATACAACCGACTGAACCACCCAGGCATCCCTCAGTGTACCAGTCTTGATCCTTCTTGGTTAAATTTATTCCTGACTGTTTTATTCCTTTTTTGATGATATTGTATATGGAATGTTTTTAAAATTTTCTTTTTGGATTCTTCACTGCTGTTGTATAGAAATGCAAATGATTTTGCATTTGATGTTGTACCTTGTAACTTTGCAGAATTTATTTGTTTTCACTTTTGTGTGTGTATGGATTCGTTGGATTCTCTACATGTAAGATTAAGTCATCTATGTACAAAAATAGTTTTACTTCCTTTCCAATTTGTGTGCCTTTCATTTATTCTTCTTCCCTAATTGCTCTGGTAGGTGTGTACTTTTAAGAATAATTGTTATATCTTCTTGATGGATTGCATCTTTTATCAGTATATAACGTCATTCTTTGTCTCTTAATCTTTTTTTTTTTTTTTTAGGTAACCTCCACGCACAGCACAGGGCTCGAATTTACAACCCCAAGGATCAAGAGTTGTATGTTAATCCAACTTAGTTGGATGTTAATCCAACTAAGCCAGACAAGTGCCCCATTTTTCTCTTAATCTTTTTGATTTAAAATCTGTTTAATTTAAAGTCTGATTAATAATATAGCCACCACTGCTCTGTTTTGGTTACTATATGCATGAAATATTATTTTCCATTCTTTCCCTTTTTTAAATATATGTTTTGTATTTTAAAAATTTTACAGTAAGCTCTATGCCCAAAGTGGAGCTTGAACTATTGACCCTGAGATCAAGAGTCCCATGCTCCATCGACTGAGTCAGCCAGGCATCCCTCCATTCTTTTACTTTCTTCTTCTTTGTGTCTTCGTATCTGAAGTAAGTCTCTTCTAAATAGAAAATCATTTTTTTTTAAATATCCATTCTGCCGATGTCTGTCTTTTCATTGGAGAGTTTAATCCATGTATGTCTAAAGTAATTGTTAATAGGGAAGGGCTTATTTCTACCATTTAGTTCTTCATTTTCTATATGTCTTATACATTTTTTTATTCAATTCTTCTATTAATGATTTTTTTGTGGTTAATTTTTTGTAAGGTATCATTTTGATTCTTTTCCTTTGTTTTCTGCTTTGTTGTTGTTATTTTCTTAGTGATTACCTTGGAATTTACATTTAACATCTTAAATTTATAACGATCTATTTTGACTAATACCAACTTAGTTTCAATAGTATGCAACACTCTGAACTTTTGTCTCTGCCCACTCCCTTTATGTTATTATTATAACAGATTACATGTTATGTGTGGCTGTTAACATACTTTTATAATCATTGTTTTACACTTTTGCATAAAAGAAAAAAAGAGAAGTCACCAATCAAAAGTAAAATCATATAGGCTTTAATATTTACTCATCTAGTTATTTTTATCACTGTCCTGTATTTTTGTCACATGACCTCTAGTTATTGTCTGCTATCTTTTCATTTAAGCCTGAAGGACTCCCTTTAGCATTTCTTTTAGAACATAACAAAATTCCTGAATTTGTTTATTTGAGAATGTCTTAATTTCTCCTTTATTTTTAGAGATATAGAATTCTTAGTTAACAGTTTATTTTCTTTCAGTGTTTTAAATATGTCATTCTACTGCCTCATGGCCTCCATGATTTCTGATGGGGAGTCAGCTAATTTTATTAATGCTTCCCTTGTACATGACGAGTCCTTTCTCTCTTGATGTTTCCAAGATTCTCTCTGTCTTTTTGCTATAATTGATGTTTTGATGTGGATCTCTTTTGAGTTTAATTCTTTTTGGAGTTTGTTCAAGTTTTTGAATGCACAGATTAATGTCTTTCATCACACTTAAGAAGTGTCAGCCTTTATTTCTTCAAATATTTCCCCCTTTTCTCTCTTCTTTTTCTGAGGCTTCTATGATGCATGTGTTGGCATATTTAATTGTGTCCTACAGGATTTGTTCATTTTTCTTTATTCTTCTTTCTTTCTGACTCCTCAGACTGAGTAATTTCAATTTCCTTATCTTCAAGTTCACTGATTTTTCTGCTTGTTCAAATCTACTATTAAGCCCCTCTAGTGGATTTTTTACTTCAACTATTATACTTTTCTGCTCCAGAATATCTATTAGGTTTCTTATAATTTCTATCTATTTGTTGACATTCTCCATTTGTCTATATATGGTTTTCCTGATTTCCTTTATATTTTTTAAAGATTTATTTGTTTTGAGAGAGAGAGAGAGAGAGAGAGAGAGAGAGCATGAGCAGGGGAGGGAAAAAAAGAGCGCGCAAGAGAAATCCATACATGCTCCATGCTGTCAGCCCACAGGCAGCCACAGGACTTGATCCCATGAACTGTGAGATCCTGACCTGAGCCAAACCAAGAGTCAGACGCTTAACCAACTGAGCCACCCAGATACCCCTTCCTGATTTCCTTTAGTTCTTTGTCCATGATTTCCTTTAACTGAATTAAGCATATTTAAGACAGTTAACTAGTCTTTGACTAGTAATTCTAATATCTGAGCTTCCTCAAGGATAGTTTCTGTCAAATCATATTATTATTTTTGTGAATGAGCCATGTTTTCTTGTTTCTTTGTATGCACTGTAATTTTTTGTTGAGGACTGGACAGATTGAATATTATAATGCAGTAAGCCTGGAAATCAGATTCACTTCCTCCTCAGAGATTACTTTTGTTCTTTGTTGAGGGCTTTGGTTGTCCCTTTGTACAGTGACTTTTCCTATTTTTGCAAGCTTTGTATTCCTTGCTATATGTGACCACAAAACATTCTGTACCATTATTTCTGCAGGTCAGTCTATGACCTATTTTCTTAAATGCTTGAATTATATATATATCCATATATATATATACACACATAATTCTCTCTCTCTCATTTATATATATATGTATATATATATATATATGTGTGTGTGTGTGTATATGTGTGTGTATATATATAAAAGGTATATATGTCTAAATATTCCAGTAGAATCAGTTGCCAGGGACTTCCCTGCAGTCTGAGGGGGACAAAACAAAGGTAATGTCTGCATTTGTCCCTTAAGGAACTGCCAGATCTTCCAAAACACACAATCCTAAATATGTGAAAGATAATGCCCTTCATGCACACCTTAGATTTAGCCCATTGCTCTAGGAGGGTTTGCCATCCCCATGTCCAAGGGGAGGCTGAGGTATGGCGGATGATAGCTGGTTCCCACAGGTCACTCTCTACCGAAGTTCAACAGCCTCTTCCTTTATCAAATACTCCTCTGGTTATCATAAATGTCTAATCCTGTTCCCAAGTTCCAAAATAAGTGATCCTGATGTTTTTTTTTCCCAGTTTAATTTTTCTTTGGATAAAATGATTGACTTTGGGGCTTCCTGGTTTGCTATTTTTCATAACACCACTCAGTGTATAGCATCTTAATGTATAGCAATGTATAGCATGTTACCTTAATCTGAGAAGACCTCTTTTAATAGGTATACACTGTGTCTTTGTGTGCTTTTTTTTTTTGATTAAAAAATGTTTATTTATTTTTGAGAGTGAGAACTGGGGAGGGACAGAAAGAGAGGGAGAGAGAGGATCTGAAGTCGTCTCTGCTGATAGCAGACAGCTGGATCCAGGGCTCAAACTCACGGACCAGGAGATCATGACCTGATCCGGAGGCTTAACTAGCTGAGCCACCCAGGCACACCCGTGTCTGTTTCTGTGTGTGTATTTCCCCAAATCTTAACTTTTAAATTTCTAGTTATTTTTAAGTTTTTCAATTATTTCAATTTTTTTTTTCTTTTTGAGAGAGAGAGCATGCAAGCACAGGAGTGGGGGCGGGGGGCAAAGGAGAGAACATTCAGTAGGGTCTATGCTTAGTGTGGAGCCCGACACAGGACCTGATCTCATGACCATCTAACATTTTTTTTAAACAGATTTATTTTTAAGTAATCTCTACACTCAACATGAGGCTCGAACTCAAAACTCTGAGATCAAGAGCTGCGTGTTCTACCAACTGAGCCAGCCAGGTGCCTCTCTGACACTTTTTTTAAAAAACTTTTTTTTTTTACATTTATTTATTTTTGAGAAACAGAGTGAGACACAGCATGAGCAGGGGAGAGGCAGAGAGAGAAGGAGACACAGAATCTGAAGCAGGCTCCAGGCTCTGCGCAAGCGGTCAGCAGAGAGCCTGATGCGGGGCTCAAACCCACAAACTGTGAGATCATGACCTGAGCTGAAGACGCTCAACCAGCTCAACCAACCGAGCCACCCAGATGCCCCGACCCTCTGACACTTTTTATAGACCGATGCACCTGAGAATCTTCAACTCTAAGTTTTAGTAAACTTTACAGTAAATTCTTCTTGTAAACTCTAAGTGTTATTAATTTTCCTAACGGTTATTGAAAGAGGTATTCTAATTGGATGGTATAGATATATTCCGCTTTATAACTCTTCCCTCATAAATAGAAACAACAGGCTTTGTCATCATTTTAGTTTGATTATACTGTGGTTTGAATCAGTCAAAATGTTAATGCAGTTAAAATATATGTCAGTCTTCCTACTCAAGCAGACTGAAAGATTTTCTGTTTAGCACTCATTAACTATGCGAATCTTATCAGCTATCTGTGGGAATTTTGTAGTGAGTACTAGATTTATTGAATTCTAGATAGCTATAAACAGGTTAATTTAGAACTGTATATGTGTATGGAAAGCATGTAACAGATTTTGATAGATTGGAAGCTAGAATTAGCAAATCTTTTTTCAGTACTGTCTGTGCGTGTCTGTTAAAGCCCAAATGTGATAATGTTTGGCTTATTGTGCCCTCAGAGCACAATAAGTGCTTGGGGAGATGGTCTTTTATGCTCAAATGTATGATGTGCAGGGAACAGAGGCAGATACGAAGGAAAACTCTCTGTCTTATTATCATAAACAGTATTAAGCTCAGGTGTTTTAGTGAATGAGAAAGAAGTGACTTTGAAATTATAATGAGTCACATGTCACCCAAGGAATTTGAGAATTCTTGTCCCTCACAGCAGCATGAGATGGAGGACAAAATTGGATATATATACATTTACATGTAAGCAAACAGTTTGGTTACAAAACCCTCATTATTTGTTTGTACTATGCCAAGGATTGAAAGAAGTTTCATTTATAGGTCCTGCTGTTCACTCATTTACTCAATTATTCAATCATTCATTAAAAATTTATTAAGAGTCTATTGTGTTACAGGCATTAGGGGTAAAAAGATGAATACAATATGGTCCTTGAAACTTCTAAATTAGTTGGGAGCACAAATGAAACAATTAGCTAATATGATAGTATTGGAAGCTGACTTAGGAGTGGTGCCTTTTTATGTATGAGCAGAGTTTAGCACCAAAGGAATCTATCCTTTATGTAGGCAGAGCCTGAGCTATTTATAGGAGACAAAAAAGGGGTGAATGCATTTTCTTGAAAAAATAAAATGAAACCTGTCTTGCTCATTAAGCCTAAATTTGCCTGATGCCTTAAAGAAGCTAGTCAAAGAGAAAGGTCTTATGTCCTGGAAAAGAAAGGTAACTGAGCAGGATGGAATCACTAAGAGCAAACTTCTCCAACTTGGTTTATTTTGATTAGGGTATCTCTAAGTTCAGGGGAAAATGAATTACTTAATCCTCTCTGTCTTTTCCTGTGCAGGTAGATTCAGTAGCAGCTGTTACTCATCATGTCAGGTGCAAATACAAATGAAATTATTATTCAAGTGTAATAGCTTCATCCTTCTCCGTGTTCATGTGAGTGCATAAGAACCAGGGTCTAGTGTGAAGAAGGTTTCCCAAAGGAGAAAGGCCTGATGAGGATGTGGGACACCAAGCAAGGTGAGAAAGGTGTTCACCTGTGCGGTGTCCTGGTATCAGTGTCACTGCCTAGGAAGGGTATTCAAGTTGGGCTGGCCAGCATGTTTAGCCCAAGTAGGGTGATAATAGCAAGTACATGGTGATGGTGGTTGGGAGTGGGAGGGGGGTGTCAGCTGGGTGTAGAGTCCAAGCAAAGTGATGAAAGTTTCCATTTGGAGAAAAGACCCAATGGAGTTCTAGAGCTGAAGCAGATGAGGAGGGTTTCTACATGTTGGGGTGTCTCAGAGAGGGTCATTATGCCCTGATAAAAATGAGGGGTAATTGTGGTGATATGATTTTTGTTCCATACTGTGTGATTGATCAAATGTAGAATATATAGATAAAGTGAGATAGGTTCCTATTTTCTGACAAGAAAGTTATAAATGAGGAAAGGGGGAAATGACAGTTAACCCTGTGATGTTGCATTGGAATAGGAAGTATTGGTGTGGACTCGTGGATTTCAATGCACAAAGATATACATTAAATATATCTATCTATCTATCTATCTATCTATCTATTATATATATATATATATATCTTTATATATATATATCTTCTTAACATATATTAAATATATTTTATACAGAAATAAAAATAGATGTTAATGTGTATGTATATACATACATACATTCCCTAGTTCTGTGAAAGGATCTCAGGATAATACCCCAATAGCAATGAATACGTCTAGCACCCAAATCTGGGCTTCTACATATCATTCTCTACACAAAGGAACCAAAGAACCTTGAAGAAATAGCTGATTCTGGGACCTTTTTTTAGAAAGCAATTGTATCAGAAAGTAAGGAAGTGATTTAAATAAAAAGTTAATGTGTCAAATGAATGAATATAGAAGCCACCCTATATGACCTCCCATTGGCCAAGATAAAGATAAATATAATAATGATAGTAATGGATTATTAGTCACTGAATAAAGTAAAAATCTATGAGATGATACTGATATACTAAATGAATAAACTGAAACTTTACTTAGGAATAGGATATTTTATACCTTCAAATAACCTCCCTCACAAAATACTTTAATTGTAAAGGAACAAAAAAAGCTTTATAGTATGAAAATCTGTCAAATATCACCTTGATCAAGAGATTAAGGTGGGAGCATCTGGGTGGCTCAGTTGGTTGAGTGTCGAACTTTGGCTCAGGTCATGATCTCAGGGTTTTTGAGTTCAAGCCCCACGTCCAGTTCGCAGCTGTCAGAACAGAGCCTGCTTCAGATCCTCTGTTCCCCGTCTGTACTTGCCCCTCCCCGCTCATGCTCCCTTTCTCTCTCAAAAATAAATAAATAAACATTTTTTAAAAAGAGAGAGATTAAAGTGAACAACATCATTGTAGGCCACTAGATAAGGTATAATGAGAACTCGGAATTACCTTGTGATATCCCTTTGGATGTAATGAAGAGGAAACAACAGCAAAACAGAAATTGAAAGATATTCTGCAAAACAAGTGGCCTAGAATTTTCAAAAGTCTTGAAAATTAAGCAAAGACTGAGGACCTCTTCCAGAATGAAGGAGATTAAAGAAACATGACACGTAAGTGAAATGTGTAATTCTGACTGGATCCATATTCATAAAGGAGATTATTGGGTCAATTGGCAAATATTAAATGGGGTCTAAGGGTTAGATGGTGCTAATGTACCAAGGTTAACTTCTTAATGTTGATCACTGTATTGTGCTTATGTGAGAAAATGTCCTATTTGTAGGATATATACACTTAGCATTTGGTGGTAATGGGATATCAGATCAGATACTAATTCTCAAATGGCTCAGGGAAAAAAAGTTCTTTGTTCTGTACCTGCAACTCTTAAATATGTTCGAAATTCAAAACAAAATCATATTTTTCATTATTAAAAATAAGACCCAGGACTCTGGTGTCATCTTGTTTCTTATTCCAGCTTCGGTCTGTGAGCTTGGTTAAATCCTGTAACCTCTCTGAGCTGCTGTTGCTTCCTCTGTGAAAGGGGTATCAGAGTAGTAACTTCTTTTTTTTTTAATTTTTTTTTCAACGTTTTTTATTTTATTTTTTGGGACAGAGAGAGACAGAGCATGAACGGGGGAGGGGCAGAGAGAGAGGGAGACACAGAATCTGAAACAGGCTCCAGGCTCTGAGCCATCAGCCCAGAGCCCGACGCGGGGCTTGAACTCACGGACCGCGAGATCATGACCTGGCTGAAGTCGGACGCTTAACCGACTGCGCCACCCAGGCGCCCCTCAGAGTAGTAACTTCTTAAAAGGGTTGTTTTAAAATTTCAATTAAAGGGGCGCCTGGGTGATTCAGTTGGTTAAGCATCCAACTCTTGATCCCGGCTCAGGTCATGATCTCATGGTTCCTGAGTTCGAGTATCGGGCTCTGCACAGACAGTGCAGAGACTGCTTGGGATTTTCTCTCTCTCTCTCTCTCTCTCTCTCTCTCTCTCTCTCTGCCCTTCCCCCACTTGCACTAGCCACTCTCTCTCCCTTAAAATAAATAAATAAACTTGAAAAAAGATAAGAAAATAAAGTTTCAATGTAAAAGGCCTTCACATAATTTCTAGTTTGTAGGAATTATTTTTCTTCATTAGAGGTTATTTTCCGTACTCATTTTTAAAAAATTGTTTTCAATGTTTATTTATTTTTGGAGAGAGACAGAGTATGAGTGGGAGAGGGGCAGAGAGAGGAGACACAGAATCTGAAGCATGCTCCAGGCTCTGAGCTGTCAGCCGAGCCCAAGGTGGGGCTCGAACTCACAGACCATGAGATCATGACCTGAGCTGATCTCCGAGGCTTAACCAACTGCACCCCTTCCTTACTCATTTTTATGGAATAAAATAAAGGCTATAATGCAGTCGTGTGTAAATGACTACAAATGAGAATGCATGGCGAGTTCAATTTTTCATATTAAAGGATTAAGCATTATACATTCTTTAGTCACTTAATACAGAATCTTATCTTTTAACTTTATAATAAAGAATCTCATCTTTCATCTTCAATTGTGAATCCAAGATATGTTTCAGTTCAAATCCATCAGATGAATAATATAATTTAGTTTAACCATATTATAGCTTCATGTACTCTAAACGTCTCTATAATAACAATGTTGGATGCCACCAAGTTCCAGTTACGGAAATGTCTGTGTATAAATACACATATACTTTCACTGTCAGAAATATTGAAACATCATGGATGTCACAGTGGCAGAAACTGTGTCCATATCAATAACAATAGATGACAAAATACATATTCATATTCATAACTTTGCACTTGCAATTAAGAAAATTCAATGTAGTGAAGAGAAGGAAATTTGTCTTTGGTCCTTTTTTTTTTTTTTTCCTGCCTTGACAAATTACCACGAACCTGGCCTAAAATAAAATCCATTTATTATCTCACTGTGCTGTAGATACAGATTTGGATGGGCTTGGCTTGATTCTTTGTTCAGGGTATCACAGACTGGAATCAGTTATCTCCTGGGCTGGGCCCTTATTTGGAGACTCTGGGGGAGAATTCCCTTCTACGTTTGTTCAGATTGTTGGCAAAATCTAGTTCCTAGCACATATAGATAGCACCGAGGCTCCTGTTTCCTTGCTGGCTGTTGTCTGGAAGTCACACGGAGCTCCTCCAGACCACCTACACCCCTTCTCATGTAGCTCCTTCCATCTTCAAACCAACCTTGGTGGGTCAAGTCCTTTGCACACTCTGAATCTCTCTTATGTGGGATCTAGAGAAAGTCCTTTGGTTAAAAAGGGCTTGTATGGTTAGATCAGGCCCACCTGGATAATCTGTTTTTAGACCAGTTGCGCCATATAACATAACACAATCGTGGGAGTAATATCTTATCACATTCATAGGCTCCAGTGACTAGGGTGTGGAATTTTGAGGACTGTCTCTAGAAATTCAGCCTACTGACATAGAGCAGGGGGAGGGGGAGTAACAAATAATGCATTATTCTGTAAGATGATATTTAATTTTTGATGGGCAATTTAGAGGTATATTTTCTTGAAATGTCAACAGCATAGGTATATACACATAAATGGTAAGAGGAAAAAATTGAACCAATATGAAAGAATCATCCTCAATATTAGTTCTCCTGTGTATAATTACAACATAGGTAATTTTGAGGATATTTGAAGTTATACACTCAGCATGCATATATATATATATATATATATATGTGTGTGTGTGTGTGTGTGTGTGTGTATGTATATATGTATATATGTGTGTGTGTGTGTGTGTGTATATATATATATATATATATATACATGCTTCTACAGATAATACAAAATTATTTCAGTATTAACTTAGAAATTTAGGTTTAGTTAAAACTACACAGTATTAAATATTTAATGACTTTTACACTTTCTCTGGTTCCCATTCTTAACTGCCAAATTGGCTAAATTATTATACATATAGATATAAAAGTCAGTGGAGGAAGAGAAAGATGGTTTGCTGCAGGAGGCTGCCAGGTGATTCTAGAATTACTGTCATCACACTTGTCCATACCGATTTTGTCTTTGTTGCCACAGTGAGGAACATTTTGAAACACTTCAGAGAATTGTATATTAGAAAGTGCAAAATGATAACAACTCAACTGGGCAATTACAGATTCCTGAAGCTGTGTAACCAGCGGTCTTAATATAAACAATAACCTGCGTGTCTATGGGCTTTCATGCACACACTCCCAGGAGTGCCAAACCTGGCCAGCCCCTCCCCCATGGTTCTATAGCTCAGAGGCTTGGCTTAGGTGGGGTTGGAAATGCCCTAGAATGGCTCTTTGTTGATTCTCCCTCGTGCTAGAGCCTAGTGTTGCTGTGAAGCAAAGTGCTATTGAATTTGCTCACTCAGGCAGAACACTCAACAGGAAGGAAGGAAGCAGCCATTCTTTCTGGTCCTATTGTCTGACCACCCGGCTTAAGCAATCAAACAGCTCTGTGGCCATAGCTGGATGCTTACAAGCCTGTCGTGTTTTTTTTTTTTTTTTTTTTTTTTTTTTTACCCCCGGTGGGCACTGGGGAAGGGGGCAGGGATGGATAGAAACTGGCTCTTTATGGTTTTCACTTATTTTTGATTATTTGGTGACATAGTTTCATGGCTCACTCTCAGGTACCCATTTTCTAACAGCAACGTGAAAAGAGAGGATGGATGAGAGTGTACATGTTTTGGAAGTGAGGTAAAGATAGCTATATAATGGGCTCTTGCTATGTATGATTCTGAAAATGGGAAGAAGTAAACATTTTGCATCACTAAAATATTTTGAGATTAGTCATCATTTTTTAATAATAGTTTTTAATGTACTGCCAACTTCATGTCTTTAGACAAGCCATTTGTCATCTCTGTGCTTCAGTTTTGTTTTCTTTTTTAATTAATAGAATAAGGATAACAACCCTACCTTGTTTCTTTCACAAGGTTAGTATAATAGTGAAATATGCGAAGAACGGCTTAGAAAAACATTGCATTATCCTAAAATACAATATTTGGATTCTCTGGAGGAAAGAAATGCCACCGATTAGACAACCAAGATGAGAAAGAGAACTTAAAAAAAGCCAAGAGTTACTGAATAAAAATAATACATTTTGTCAGTGATATATCTGTTTCTAAATTATTGACAGCTACCTTCAAAGTCTGACAAGTTTCCCCAAAAACCAATAGCCTTGGGATTGCCATAAGGAGGCAGTTAGTAGAAATCTATACTTGGCAGCATAATTCTGTGCATAATTCTCAGTTTCTAAGTACAGTTTTAAAATGCATTTATTAAAAGACCAAAAATTCATATGATTATTCTTCTTTTACATATGAATTTTAAGGGAAATGAAAATTTTTAAATCAAATACAATTTGAAGAGTAGTTATAGTTAAATTTTGTTGGGGAAATGGTGCCTTCATTAACATGAGCTTTAAATTTAATTTTTTTTTGATACGAATCCTAAGTAACTGTAATGATTACAGTTATTCAGAAGTCATGAGGAGTTTAAATTACCTGGGTTATTTGGGGACTTTCTGATAGTTTCTGAGGACACCATGCCATAATCTTTAATAAGTAATAACTTTTAACATTAAACTGTGGAGAAAGGCAGTAGCTTTTGAAGAGCAAAGGCGGTCACGTCACCCAAGGCTGGATATGTCCTCTAAGGAACAGAGTCAAGGAAATATTCTCATTTGATTTGAATGGATTTTTCCTTTTTATGGGCCAAATTTCATGGGAAATCCATGGATAACTTGTTAGTCTAGAATCGTGGGGTCTAGAGCAGAGCTCAGATGGGCATACTGAGATATCACCTGATTTGGTGCCCCCCCCCCCTTTGATTTGCCACTTTTAGAAGTTGGGTAATGATGTCAGGCTCTCTCTCTTGGCTATGTGCACTCTTCTTCATATTAGCAATTCAGTATTTGGCACCACCCATGTAATTTTCCCAAGTAGAAGTCAAAGCCAGTTCTTTAGGAAAAGATTCCCCACCCTTGGGTGCAGAATCTGTTTCACCTGTTCCTTAAGGATATCCAGACTATCAGAACAGTGAGGGGAGCTCATAGAAGCTGACAGCCTTATAGTGATTAAAAGAGACTAGTAATTCCTCAAATGTAGGTTAGGCTTAGATATTCCCATGTGCTATGATTTATAAGGGAGCTTGGAGAACATCAAACTCTCAAAAACCTATTTACCCAGTTAACCCAGTGTCAAAACTTGATCATTTTGAGGTTATTCCCTTGGGTGACCATTCTGGTGAGATAGGGTCACTTCTTTCTTAGAATGAATTTGTTTTCCAGGCTCTCTTTCTTAGGGATGATTTGATGTGAAAACACCAGAGCCTGCGGAGTAATGAAAGTTGTGCTGAAAAAGGAGGAAGGTTACCAGAGAGAAGGGGGAGGCATTGAAAAAGACATTATTTTTTAAGTAGGTCCCAGGCCCAAAGTGGGGCTGAAGCTACCTCCTGGAGACCAAGAGTCACATGCTCTACCCACTGAGCCAGCCAGGCATTTCAAGAGGTATCTTTACAATGCATCACAATGTACCTGGAGGGGAGCAAACTGATTCTAAGTAACTTAACTGTCTACTAGAACAGAGTATAATTGTCTTTAGAGGAAATTAAAAAGCTACAGTGTAAAATTTACAATGTCCAGAATTGACCATCAACCACAAAAATTACTATGCATGAAAAGAGGTAGACAAATGTGACCCACAGCCAGGAAAAAAAAGGGGTCCAACAGAAAGAGACCCCAAATGGCAGAGATAGTAGACTTGTCAAACAATATTAAAATGACTCAAGGATTATAGAGGAAAGCACAAGTATAATGAAGACAATGATGGAAGATCTAATGAGGAGCAAACGGAAATTTAGTCAAAAATGTTATATCTTGGGGTTCCTGGGTTGGCTCAGTTGGTTAAGCATCTGACTCTTGATTTCAGCTCAGGTCATGATCTCATAATTCGTGGGATCCAGCCCTGCCTGGGGATCCACACTGACAGCATGGAGCCTGCTTGGGATTCTCTCCCTTTCTCTCTGCCCCTCCCCCACTCATGCAGCCTCTCTCTCTCTCAAAATAAATAAACTTTTAAAACACTCATATCTTACATGAAAATTTCACTGCAAATTATATGATGAAGAAATTTCATTGGTCTTAAAACATACCATTGGAACTATAGAAAATAAAGCACAGGGACTCCCAGATCCCAGTTTTTCATGCAAGGGGCTTGGATGTCACCACTCCATCTTAGCAAGTGAAAACTGGACAAACTGAAAAATCAACTCTTCTTAGATCCTTCAGAGAAGTAAGGTCCCAGGACAGACCATTTCCCCAAAATTGAAGAGACAGGCATTTACAGAGAATTACAAATTATCAGAGCAGAAATCTAACTAGGCTCAGATAAAGGAGAGAGACTGACTTCATTAGATACTACTTTACTTGTTTGCATTTTAATTTTTTTATTTTTATTGTTTCAAATGTTTACTTATTTATTTTTGAGGAGGAGGAGGGGCAGAGAGAGGGAGAAAGAGAATCCCAAGCAGGGTTCATGCTCAGCACAAAGCCTGATGCAGGGCTCGATCCTACAACCATGAGATCATGACCTGAGCCAAAGTCAGATGCTTAACCGACTGAACCACCCAGGTGCCCCTTTTTTTTTATACAACATGTTTTGCATATAGCAGTCTATATTAAGTTAATGGTCACTTAAGTTTCAATCCGTTCTTCACTCCTCTTCCCCCACCAACGATGATTTAGGTATATGGTATAATACTCCACACTCATGTATTGTGAATCCCTTGACTAATTTTTACTGCTTTTGTGTTTCCTACTTTCTTACTCCTACTATATGGTCTTTCCTTTCCACTCAGTCACCTTTAACATTTCTTGCAGGGCTGGTTTAGTGGTGATGAATTTCTTTAACTTTGGTTTGTCTGAAAAACTCTATCTCTCCTATTTTGATTGGGTTTTCTGGTGCGAGGCTCTTATTTTCTCCCCACCCCATTCTGTGCGGTGTCCTCCCTTCCACAGACAGTGCTGCTGGCCTGTTAGTCCCCAAGCGTGTCTCTGCCCTTCCTACTCTCTTTGATGTGGCCTCTTCTCTCCATTTAGCTGTGGAAAGTCTGTTCTGCCAGTCTTCTTTCCATTTTCTGGATTATTTACACTAATGTGGATGTTATCTAGTTGTATCCCTGGGTCAGGTTCAGTTTAGGGTCCTCCTACTCCACCATTTCCCCCAGAATTTCTGAATGCCCTTTATTTATTTTTTTCAATAGCAACCTAACATGATTTTTAAAGCCAAATGAAATATGCTGAATCCTTTGCTACAGCACTGAGTCAAATCTCTTTCTCTCAAGTGACAGAAGGTTGAAATATTTCAAGAGTCGTTGAAGCTGCAAAACTCTAGTTTGCTCATCTGTACCCTCCCATTATTGCCCTCTGGATGCACAAAATGTCAACGTTCCTTAAAAGAATGCATCAAAAACAAAAACAAAAAGAATGCATCAAGGATTGGATGTAGTGATTTGGATAGGATTGTTCTATTGTGCCAAGGACAGTAAACATCCTCCTCCGTGGATATGGAGACCACAGATCAATTCAGCAGCCTAATTGAGGGCAATTTGTGAATCTCTTATGACTTGGCAATTCCATTTCTATTGAATTGTTTTTTTTTTACAGCTACTTTGCACATGATTCACAGGAAGCCTGTTTTCAACTTATAAAACTCATAATATGAATTGCTTTCATCTTCCATTTGTATTTCAAAATTGGAAAAAAAATTAAAAAATAGAAAATTTAAATACTTTTAGCTATTTCATCTTATCAGTTAGCTTTATACCATCTCCCCTAAGCAAAACTCTTGCCTGGGGGAAAGAATACATTAAAATAAAATAAATTAGATTAAAACATTGGATTGGCTCCTCTAACAGAGATTAAAAAAAAAACAAAACAAAACAGCCCATCCTCACATCTAGTTGCCTCCCTCATGTAGAATCCCAAGATGGTGGGTAATTCAGGGGAATAGAATACTTTAATCCACGAAGTTATATAAACATCCTCTGACCTCCAGTAGTGATTTCAGTAATCTCTTCATTGGCATCCAACATCTCTCATCTCCTTGACTTTTTACTATGTTCTGTTCCTCTATCCCCATTACTAGCAACTATCTACAACTAATTTCTATGCTCTGGCCCCCATGTTGAAGATCAATGCTGGAAAGTTATGAGAAAGTGTTGACGGATCTGTCAAAATTCCCTTTCTACTACTAAAAATCTTTTATTAATAGTTTTGCTCTATAACTATAATTTTCTTGCTTTATACCTTGCCTTTAACCTTTTAGTTCACAATCCTGATCCACCCTGTTGGCTGTCACTGAAATTGTGTAATTTGTACCTGTTTCTGAAATTCCAATGATTTTCGACTTTTGTTCCTTCTTAGTTTTTCCCTTTCCTTTCACACTTCCAATCTGCCAATCTATTGAGTGTTGTACTAATTGAAGAGATAAGCATAATTTTTCTACTTTTCCTCCCACATTCTTTCCAATGTTATATGAGGAAGGGGTCAGAGGTGACTATCTTGAAGTTATTTTATTAGTCATTTTGATGCATATGAATGATAATTTCACATGGTGCAAGCTAATTCTTCAGAGTTTTTTATAGTAGGAAGAAGATATTTGATATTTTAGAGTCAGCTGGTTTTTTTCCATCATATTCCCAACATAGCAATTAAGAATATTTCTATTGAGTCCTAAATGGGTAGCTTCCATGTTTCTTTTCCATATCTAGAAACAAACTCTCTCCACTCCTGCCCCTGAGTCGATAAAATTCCATTTTAGGGCTCAAGATTTATCATAGGAAGATGAAAATGAACGAAGGAAAAGATGAGAAGGAGTAGTAGTAGCATAAAGGTATTACTCCCTCTTTTTCTTCCTTCCTTGCTCATCATTCCTCTTCCAATCTTTTTAAAAAGCAAACAAACAACAACAACAACAAGATAGCTTTATGTGTTCCAGACTAACAATGGTAAGTTGCAAGAAATAATTAGTGTATGAGTTAGGAAAAACTAGGTTATGGGGCAACAACAAACAAGTCTCCAAATCCCAGTAACTCAACAGAAAAAAAAACAACAACAGTTTTTTCTAATTATTCTATATGTTTAAGCTGTTCTTCAGGGGGCCTTTATTTGTCATAATCATTCTGGGATTCAGGTTAATGAAAATACCATCCTGATAAGAATTTCCATAATTATTGAGGTAGTGGAAAGGAATGCTGAGAATCATACATGAACACTTAAAATTTTTTCATGGAAATGACAGAGACTACTTTTGCACACCTTTCTTTGACCAAAAAAGTTATCCATTTGTTCCTAACTTAGCATGTGTCGAGAAGGATGAGCATTAGATGACCCATATGTGGGCATCCTGTAGTGACTACCACTAATATTTGATGAAGGAGCCAGGTGATAATAATAGTTCTTACCTCATTGTTTATTGTGAGGATTTATATTAACACTTAAGCATAGAGTAAGTTCTATTATATGAACTAAAGTTAAAAAAAAATAATTTATACAATGTATTTTTTTATAAGACTAACAACTTACATGGAGACCATGAGTGGTTAATATATTCTCTGGGAGACTTTTGTGTAATTCTTATATTTGATTTATGTCATTCTAATTCTGAGTTTATATAATCACTATTACTTTTAGATGATTTTCATGTTTAAAAGATTATTGATTTCCTTTCATTGATGAAAATAGAGCTGGGAGGAGAAATATCAATTTTATCACTCCAAATACACACACAAATTCAGAATATATTTTCTTATCAAATATTGTTTAGATGGAATGTTAAATCCTCTTGCAAAAAAACTGTACATGATCCTTATGCAACATAAATAAAATAACTGGTCTTTGTCAATGGTCAATCGAGCTTTCAAAAATCCATTCCATCATTTACTTCATAATGAGTTATGTAGGTAACACAAAAGCCAGCTCTCTTGTGTGTTAACATAGATATGCCTCTGAAAAACTTTGTCAGGAGGCAGTTAAAGTCAGAGCTGGTCAGATGAGATAGCAGAATGAAGTCTCTTCTAGTTTACAGACCTGACTAGTCTAGTTTAGAGGAGGCAAAATACAAAAACTGTGCAATGAATTTCATCCACGTAGACAATATCAATCTTGATAAAGTGAAAAAAAAAAGGCAGGATTTTCTCAATGCATTTCTTTTGGGATGAATTATCTCAATAATTGTCTTAACTCTCCACTTAAGGAGTGCTTTCTAAAGCAAAGTTGTGGTTTGGCAAGTAGCCAATCATTTGGGCAGTAAAGTAGACAATTTAAGCCATTGCGGTAAGTAGAATAGCTAGAAATCTGTAGGCTGGGCTGGAAAGATGACACTGAAGAACTACAAAACTCTTATGCATCTGCACTTGATGGGTTAGATTGCTCTGTCTGGACCCTCTTGTCTTGCAATTTCCTTCAAACTAGATTCTTTCTTCCAGGTGATGGTAACCTGATGCACGTGAGACATAATGTGATCACAAAACATTCAAATCCTACAAAAGCTTATTGTTTTTCTAAACTATATGAAATATGGAAGGGGATTCAGGCATACTATAAACATGGTGATTTGTAAAAACAAGTTAGAAAGTAGTAATTTTAATACATATAAAATCAAAGATGAATATAACCAGAGGTAGAAAACCAAAGAGAATCTGAGGGTCATAGAATTTTGCTATATCAAGAGGAGAAACAATATTCTCAGGAAGTAAATATTATTATTAGGTATTTTGCCCCTAGAACCTAAAGAAGTTTATAGTGATGTATCTTATTCCCAGAAATTTATAAAAATAAGTCACATAATTCCCAGAAAATACAGTTTTAAAATCACCTTTATGGAAATGAAATACTTATAGCAATTATTGCCAAAAGAAGAATTTATAGCCTTGAGTGAAAATTTGGAATCTAGATTTTTCTTTTTCAGATAAGGAGTATTTCTAACAATTCTTTGATAGGCTCGAGGACTCTATCAAATTAAAATGTTAACTTTTTAAAACAGAAGAGATCTTTCTTTTTATTGTGCATAGTTCTTAAATGATGGTAAGATTAGAAAAGAAGATCAAACAGAGAACAAATATCTTTTTACAGATATAATTTTTTATTACCAAAAATAAATGGACTGTCTGATCTAAATTCTTTCAGAAGAATGCCCTTTGAAAGATACACATACAGCTGCTACTGGTCTGTAAGAAGCTCCCCTTTTGAATCAGAGAAAATTTTATTGTCCTCAAGATGGTGTGTGGTTTTTTCTTTTCCTAATAGTCCTTTTATTTCTTTCTTGCAATTGAAGATACTAATTATTATAAGCTAATACACTCAGATTTTTATAAAAGCAGATGTTCTGAGTTTTAAACTCAAATTATATTGTTAAGAAGCATCTTTTTACTCATTTTTCTCCTCCTTGTCCTCCCTCTGCCCTTTATTCTATTTTCAATTCTTTTATTATTCACAGATCTTTTCATAGATTTCCGTCCTTCAGAAGATTATGGTCTTCCAATGTTAAACCACTTAAATCTGTCCTTCTAATGGAAATGCTTTTTTTCAGTGGTTAAGAAACACATTGCTCTTGACATGACTGAGTCTAAATTTCCTCCCTTGTTCTTTTATGTAGCTTTTATTTTCTCACTGTCCACATTTTTCCCCAAATGCCATTTTACGGTTTGCTTTTATAATAACATTGCCAATGTTCTAATACCTGTTGTTTATCTGATTTTTTACAGCTTTATAAAGCACTTTCATTTCTTTGGTTTATTTATTACATTTTGCTTCTTATAAATGTATTTGTTAAAACTTTTTTTCCATGTGGAAAATGAGTCATAAATGAAGCATAATATTGTTGTAGACTATCTACTGCCAGAAATAGTTTTCTTTTAACTACTTTCAGAATTATATTAATCCTGGAGGTTAAGTCATTTCTGAAATATATTACTCCTGGAATTTAAAGCTATAAAGCATTAACTGTTATCATATTTTTTCAAACTAGAGTTACTTTAGGTAATGACATATTTCTTTCTTTCTTTCCTACAGGCTATTAGGGCTATTACCAGTTTCAGTTTGGAAGAACAATGCCAAGATTTTAGCTTCTTCAAAAGGTAAGTATTTCTTGGGGGACATCTCTGGCTATACATATGTGATGGTCACTCACACACTGGATCGCTTTTAAAGTGAATGCTAAAATTATGAATGTAACATTGGTATTTTTTATTCCCAGCAGGATTATCTTCTTAGTGCTAAAAAGTAGTATCCCTTTAGTGAGGAAAAGTAAACATTAAGAAAATTTCTTATAAAAACAAATTACTATAGTTTAATTTTCACTAAAGGAAGGCAGAACAGAGTGAATTTTAGGCTGGCTGTAATAATGAACACAGCTGGTGATATTTCAGAGACCTTTTATTTTACGAGATTTGAGGAGAACATGTCCATAGCTGACTTTGTTATGCAGAAATCTCTCTTCAGACACTTGAGACACTGTGTCTATTACTAGAGTTAGTGGGAAATGGAATTAGCCGGGATGATGTGTTGACCTTAGGATAGCACTTTAATTTTCATTTTTCTAAGTACTTTCTCTTATTTTACCCTCATAAGAATTTTCTGAGGTAGGTGCTGTGTAAGAAATTATGCTTAACCTTAGCAGCTTAAAACACTTATTACCTCCAATTCCCGAGGGGCTGGAATCTGGAAACATACCTGATTGTTTCTGGCTCAGAGTCTCTCTAGAGGTTACAGTCAAGATGCCAGCTGGTGCTGTAGTCATCTCAAGACTTGACCAGGTCGAAGGATCTAGATGCAAGTTCACTTTCATGGTTATTGGCAGACTTCACCTCCTCACTGTCTGTTGGCCAGAGACTTTAGTTTCTTGCCATCTTGGCCTCCTCATAGGCTGATTTAATGTTAATGGCAACTGGGTGATTCCAGATGAGGGACAGACAGAGAGACAGAGACAGAGAAGGAAGAGGAGGAGAAGGAAAAGGCATCATCATCTAAGAAGCCGCAGTCTTTTTAATAACCTAATCTCAAAAGGGACATACCATTACTACTGTTGTATGTTGTTGGTCACAGACTTACCATAGTACAATGTGAGAGGGGCCTACAGACAGCTGTGAACTCCAACAGGTGAAGATCACTGGAGACCATTTGGGAGGCTGGCTCCCATAAAAGGCAATGGGGTGTTATAAAGCTGAACCACATGAGGGCCTGGGAAACAACTGCCTTGTTGTAGATCATACACATAATTTTGTGGTTTTGAATGTGGCAATTAATTTTCTACATGAGAAGCTCATGCTCTTCACAAGTTAGTTTTTTTTCCCTATGATCATCGGTTTTTACATGATGATAAAAATGTACCAGTTAAAAAATTAAGTTACTGGACTTCATGAGATGTTTTTCAATTTATGACTGCTAGTTTTTGAAGCAAAGAAAGTGAGGCTTGCTGCACATGTACCTTTCCTATCAGCCATACATTGAACTAGGGCACTGTTTAGATGGAAAATGTAATGCCTCCTGTTTAATTTTGGATCACACTCTCTTCCCTAGTTTCATTTTATGTCAGCCACAGCAGAAGTTGTAAGATGGGGAGTTGTGACTGCAAAGCCCCTTTATGTCATGAGCACAGAGAGTTCTACGAGAGAGTAATGTGGATGGTGTCTTTGAGAAAGCTTAAATGTGGTTAAGGTTTTTATTTACAAAGCAGTAAGTGAAAACATATGTGGTAATCATCAGGCGAATTTTCTGAATTATTGTTTAGCTATTAAACAACCAGCTCATGTAACTAGGAACTTAAAGTAATCAAATTGATCATTTACTATTTTCCATCGTAAGACTGCTATAATCAACACACTGTGTTAGTCATTGTACTTCCTGCTAATTACTGTTTATGACTCTTTAGCATGGCACTCGTGGTCTTCTGAAATTGGATATTTACCTCTTTCAACAGCTCCCATTCCTCAGTTCCTGTGATCCGTGTTTGATGATTTTTAACATTGAAAGGATTTTCACATATCTGTATTCCTTGCCATTTTTGTGCATGCATTCATTCATCTGACAGGTGCAAAGCAAATGCTTGTGCCAGGCACAGGACTAGATGATAGGAGACAATGAAAAGAAGAGACCGGTTCCCTCCAGCCATGGGCTTCTTATCTCTCTGTGGGAGATATTCCTGAAGAAATAATTACAGAAAAACTTATAAGTTATAATTTTTAAAAATTGGATGATAGAAGAAGACCAGGGCTTGCAACATAGTACAAGGAGTGGGGGGTCTAACCTAATGTGTATGGGGGGAAGGCAGTCTCCCCTGAGGAAGTTTATAATAGCAGGAAGCTTCCATGAGGATCAGCACCGGCAGACACCCAGGTATGTTTAGAGTTGTTTTTTTTTTTTTTTTTTTTTGACATGCAATTAACTTAAGTGTAAACTCTACAGCCAACTGCAAAGATATTATGTTGCTATCCTTTGAACATTATTGTAAGTGTTTAAGCATTGGCAACTGTTTTTGCACAAGCTGGTAAAAATAAAGCATGAATTTAAGCACAGAATTAAAGATAACTTTATATACTTTGTTATTATAATTAATGTAATTATTCACACATTTAACAAACTCTTGTTAAATGTTGTCTCATGATTGCAAGAGTGACCTTTGGAATCAGATTTGAGATTGAATCTTCACTTTGGCATTACTGTTTTGTGGAAGAAGCTGGGGCTCTTTTAGACTTAGTCTATCCATCTGTAAAATGGAGACAATAATATATACTTTGAGAACTGTTGAGATAACGTGGACAAAGTACAGGTGACCCTTAAACAGCATGGGTTTGAACTGCATGGCTCCACTTACATGGGGATTTTCCCCAATAAATACAGTAGAGCACTCGAAATGTATTTTCTCTATTTTCTGATTTTCTTAATAACATTTTCTTTTCTCCAGCTGACTTTATTGAGAGGAAACAGTATGTAATACATATAATATACAAAAGATGTGCCAATCAACTGTTTATGCTATTGATAAAGTCTTCCAGTCAACAGTAAGCTATTAGCAGTTAAGCTTTTAGGGAGTTGAATGTAATGCGCAGATTTTCAACTGCACAGGGCTTGGCGCTTCTAACCCCCGCACTGTTGGAGTCAACTGTATTTACTAACAGCTGAGACACTGCTGGTCCTCAATACATGGTAGCTATCATCATCATCACTATTTACAGCTATCATTATTTGCCAGGGTTGAGGATAAACCAGATAAACTTAAGCCATAGTAATTGTTCCATAATTCAATCGTGGAAATGCCATTAAAGATTCAGTATCTTAATACAGAACTTTAGGACTACATTTGTAATTATGATTATCCAAGAATACTGGACTACTGTATGCTCTGTAGAGAATGTGGTAATATATTCTAATTCAATAATTAGAGGTATTGAAGAACCACAGGTTGTGCATAAAAGAACAGGAAATGACTAAATAGTTTTGATTTTGGAAACTTGTATTTATGGTTATGCTAATGTATGTAATTAGAAACTACTTAGTGAAAACGGGAGCAGTGGGAGTTGGTGGGGAGAAGGAGGTGGAGGCTTAGAGAACACTGTCAGCCCTGCTAAAATCTTGGCCTTCATAGTGTTGGTGACAGACCATGAAAGGTGGTAAGCAGAGGTGTGGCATGGGCAAATCATGTTTTAGATGGCTTGCCTGGGGAAGGGGTGGTGGAGAATGGCCTGAATGGGAAGCAGAGAGGCCGGTTATACATGCCTTAATAGGCTAGGTGAAATTTGCTGAGGAACCAAACTGGTGAGGAGATTACAAAGCATCATTTTAACTATTACTTTATTATTTTAATAAAACTGAGAAATGGTGATGACCTGAACCAAGATAGAAATAAAATGAATCTTTAGGAGACAAAATTGGAACGAGGTTTTGATGAACTGGATGGAATAAAGGAAGGAGGGGAGTTGAAGGAAATGGATGACCCGGAGATAGCAATAGTATTGACAGAAAGGCAAGGGCAGATTTGGAAAAAAATATATTTCAAGGGTCAAAATCAGCCAGACTTGGTGATTAAGTGGAAGGGTGGAGGCAAGTAAAAGACTCATGGAGACTCCAGGGAGATACCACCTTTTAAGCAACGGAGTGTATCTAGAAATATATTTGGAGGGGAAGTTTATAAGTTCTGCTTTAATCCAGTCTGTTGACTTTGAAACGCTTATGGGACATCCAGCTGGTTACAACAGGTAGATGCTGGATGATGTGCAGCCATCCTGAAGATATGTGTTTGAAAGATATAAACAGATACGTGACAGCTGACCATGGGTGAAGGACATCTCTTAGGAAGCATGGATTGAGTAGGAAAGCAGTGCGCCCTTAACTTCTCCCATGGCCTTATTCACCAAACATGTTTGTTGACTAAGACACGTCTTCCAAATGGGTCCCCTTTATTACATTATCTCACGCCAGGATCCTGATTCAGGCCCTTTCTCTCTCTGTCTCAGAGAACATCCTCAGAGAACATTGTCTGTCCCCAGTTTCCTTCTTTAGTGCCGCTAGAATTTTCTTTCTGTAATGAAAATCTGCAGTCATCGAATTTGGTGATTAAAGTCTGGTAGTGTCTGTTCACTGTGTACGGTGCGTAAGTCCCACTTCGTAACATGAAAATACAGGCTCATCTCATTCTGCACCTTCCGATGTGCCCAAGTCCTCACCAGATACAGCACCATCTCCAGAACACATCATATATGCACACTACGCAGTAGAATCGCGAGCTACTACCCAGCCTTCAAGTTCCACTCACGAGCCATTCTGAGCTCTGACCTTTTCCCTGACTCCTCAATGCTCATCCCACTTCCAATCCAGCCATGTAGGTATATGTGCACATCTACATCTGTGTTCACATTTGTTCACATTTTTGCGAGCCCTTTAGAGATAACTGCATTATCTTTTCATCTTGCTATCCCATTGCCGGCCCTTAAAACTCATCCAGCACTGGGGCGCCTGGGTGGCTCAGTCGGTTGAGCGTCCGACCTCAGCTCAGGTCATGATCTTGCGGTTTCTGAGTTCCAGCCCCGCATCGGGCCCTGTGTTGACAGCTCGGAGCCTGGAGCCTGCTTCGGATTGTGTGTCTCCCTCTCACTCTCTGCCCCTCCTTTGCTTGCATTCTCTCCTCTGTTTCTCTCTCTCTCTTTCTCTCTCTCTCTCTCTCTCTCTCTCAAAAACAAAACAAAATTCATGCAGCACTTAAACGAACTTTAACCATAACTGAAGCTTCAGTTGTAATTGGTGATTCTAAATAATATTAACCTTTTCCTGAAAAAAAGAAATCTCTTAGAAGAACATTAGGCACTTTTTATTCCTTAGTGACTAAGTAGAAAAACATTTTTTTCTCCCAATTATCTCAGGGTCATCTTTAAAAGAATGAAATGTAGGGGCACCTGGGTGGCTCAGCCGGTTAAGCATCTAACTTCAGCTCAGGTCATGATCTCACGGTCCTTGGGTTCAGGCCCCACATCAGGCTCTGTGCTGACAGCTCGCACCCTGGAAACATGCTTTGGATTCTGTGTCTCCTTCTCTTTCTGCCCCTCTCCCACTTGCACTGTCTCTCTGTCAAAAATAAATGAACATTAAAAAAAATTTAAAAAATAAACATTAAAAAAAATAAAAGGATGAAATGTAGTACAGAATAAGTTTGTGTATGTGCACACACACATAAATTATATAGAAAATTAACACAAAAATTCAGTAAATAAAAATAGCCCTTATAAAATAATTGTTATCACTTTCTCTTGTTATAACAATTATACATATTCACTGTAGAGAAAATAGAAATGATGAGCACATTAAAAAAAATGAAAATGACCCCAAATTATACCACCCAGAGTAAATGAGTATTTTTAATATATCTTAGAATTTCATTTACATGAAAATGTTCATGTGTTTTTTGATAACTGGGATCACAACATGCATATCATTTTTTATTCTACTTTTAAAATTTGGTATTGAGATGTGAGTATATGATATCAGGAAACATTCTTCAAAAACCTAAATTTAGCAGCTTTGCAATATTTTATCACAGTGTCATTTCACAATGTATTTAATAATTTCCCTATTCTGAGAGTTCGCGATGCTTATGTTTCTTAGTTACAAAATTCGTTGCTGATTTCATTTCTTCACTGTCTGTGCTTTTTAAAAAAACCCAATATACCTGAGGCTTCTGTTTGTAATGCACCAAAGAAACTGTTATGACAAAGATCACCAATAACCTTTTGATAGCTCAAATCATAGGATTCTTGGCAGCAACAGAGAAATAACACTGCATGCAGATTCTAGAATCGGGTCCGTGTGGGTTCCAATTCTGTATTTAGCACTTAGAAGCTGTGTCATCATGGGTGAATTATTTGATTCTCTGTGATTAAGTTTGCTCATCTGTGAAATGAAGTTCATTTTTACAGATGTGCTTTACATAGGGTTGCTGGAGAATTAGATGAAACACCTGACAGACATAAGCACACAATCAGTGCTGGGTATGATTTTTGTTAAACTCTTGGCCAGTTCATTCCTTTTGCAGTTCTCTCCTCCCTTGGCTTCCATAGTACTGTCTGATGGCACTTTGTCCGATTCTCTCCATTGATCATCTGCAAGGTTCTTCTGTGAACCTTTTTCTAACTTCACTTTACTTAGTGCCTGTAGATGACCCTCTCCCAGAATTTCTCATTCCTCTCTAGCTGCTCCTTTCCTGATCTTTAGCAGGATCATTCTCCTCTACTTATCTGTAGATGTAGACCCTTAGTGCAGACAGTTTCCTCTTCTCTCTCTCTCCTCTCCCCGCCCCCATTCATTCATGCGTTAAGAATTCAGCTATCAGCTATGCAAAATTGATGCACAAACATTTACTTCTAGCCCAAATCTCTCCTCTGAGGCTTACACTCATATTTGATATTTGCTATCCTTTGACTATTATCTCCTCTTCACTTCTCAAAGGCACCAAAAGATTCAACATGGCAGAACAACATTTTGGTCTTCCCAGTCCTGTTCTTCTCTCAGTATCGTCTGAGCATCATCCTTAACCCACGTCTCCCCCATCCTCATCCAATCTGTCATCAAGGCATTGACTTCACCTACTGAATATTGCTTGAATCCACTGACTTTTCACCACCAGCATCCTGGTCCCAACTATCAGCATCTCTTATCTGCAATGTTGGTATCCCCACCTGTGCTCTCCACACCCCCAAGAGCAGTCACAATGCTGTCTCCACCAACCACTCTGCATTTTTTCTATATACAAATCTGACTGGATCACACTCCTGCTGTAAAAACTCCCCCATCTTCTCAGTGTTTTGAGGATAAAAGGGGGGTGCTATGGATGGCAATCTCTTTAGCATCACATATAAGACATCCTCCCTCAGTGTGTCCTCCCATTTAGTTACACCCTTTACACCATGTCCTCCTCTCTTCCTCCCTCTTCCCCCAACTCCAATACTCAGTTGCTCAAAGATCCCATTTTCTTTTCAAGTCTTTATATATTTGTTTGTGTAACATTCGCTTGAAATGCTTTTTTTCCCCAAGCCCCAACCTGCCTGGCAAACACCTAATCTTTATTGAAGGCTCAAATCAAAGATTACCACTGTCTAAATGTCTCATCTAAACCAACTGGCCACTTTTTCCTCTGACCCATCTGTATATGGCTATAAATTTTCATCATACCATGTACAACATTTTATTGAGCTTATTTATTTAGACCCTATATCCCTCTACTAGAAAGTAAGCCCTGTGATGATGAGATTTAAAAGAACACCTAACATAGGGCCTGATACAAGGTCACAAGAAAGGCTAAACATCTATCCTATACTTAGTACGTATCAGGTAATTCAAAGTGCTTTTACCCGTTTTAGTTCATGTAACTTTCAAACAGTCCTGTCAGAGAGGTATCATTAACAGATGGGGACGTGGACACACAGAGAGATGAAGTCATTTGCCCAAGGTCGCATGGCTGGTAAATGGCACTTTCAGAATTTGAAACCAGAGAAACTAGCCCCAAATTCCAGCTTTTAAGTACCTTCTTGTAGTTCCTTTTAGAGTGGGCATGTAAAAAAAATCTTTGCAAAATGAATTAATGCATTTCCTTCCAGCAGAGTGTTTCTGATTGTCTTCCCTAACTGCTGAAAATATTCTTCCATTTCTGCTTAGCAAAGTATGTACACTTTTAGCATTGTGTTTAAGTTTTGGGTTTCCAATCTGTTTCTGTTTTGTTCATTGTGCAGTTTTCTCTCTCCTCCCCAGACGTCCACTCTTCTTTAATACTTCAATTTCTCCTTTTCTCCCTTTTTCTCTCTTTTCATTTTCATTCCATCTTACAGAAAAAATAGGCAATCTATTGGCTGCTTACCAGGAAGTTGCTAGTTCTGTCCTCCCCTCCTGGATATCTTTCACTGGTCTCTCTCCCTGGCCCTGTGTCCCCAGAGGCTGCCCTCTGTGACCTGCATCAACAAACTCCCTTGTGCTCTGGTTTCTGGTTGCGTTCCACCAATAGGAGATACCAGCAAGGAAATCAGGGATGGAAGGAGAGTGATACCGCAGAAAATCCCTGTAAGTACCTCCTGCAAGCTTGTTCAGGATGGTTGGAGTACTGTCTGAGTCTCTTGATACAGTTCACATTCCTATTTCCTGGTTTCCCTCACTACTTCTCTCCCTCCTCCTTCAGGTGTAGGGATGGGAACAGCTCCTGGCTGTTGCTAACTAAAAGAAACACCATACTCTCACCTTTGTAATTTGAACTTTATTAAACTATTCAGTTTAGTGTACCATTTCTGTCCTCCTGGAACACTGACCGATAGACCCCATCATTCCTTTCAATTTTCCTAACAGGACTCCAAATTGATTTATGCATCTACCCTTCTGTCTCAGCTTATGTGCCTTGGGAAAAGATGATCACCATCTTCAAATCCAGGGCGAGATCTTTATTGGTAAAGGCCATCATGAAAATCTCTTCCCTCTTACTAGAAATGGGCCCAGAAAAACAGGCTTAAAATAATTAGGGTAGCTGATGACTGCCATCATGCCTCATGTGATGGGCACTGAGGTTAAGGTGTCCCCAGTCATACTATAAGGAGAAGTTTTATTTAATGGTTGAAGAAGGGCTTTTATCTCCTATCTCTTCTGCTGAACTTGAACAAAGAAGATGGCTATCTTAATTGTTGCTGGTAGCTATTTTGCAACCGTGAGGGGAGCCAGCCTGAGGACAAAATTAAACCAAAAAAGAGGTCCAACAGCATTGCCAAGACAAAACTGAAGACTTGATCACACCAAACCTGGAATCTGGCTTACTTCTAGATTCCTGTCCCATAAGAAAAGATGTTTCTTATTTATTTATTTATTTATTTATTTATTTATTTATTTATTTATTTATTTTTAAGAGACAGAAGGAGCGAGCAAGCACATGAGTGGGGTGAGAGGCAGAAGGAGAGAGAGAATCTTAAGCAGACTCCATGCTCAGTGTGGAGACCAACTCTGGGCTTGATCCCATGACTTTGGAATCATGACCTGAGCCAAAATCAAGAATCAGACACTCAGTCAACTGAGCCACCCAGGTAACTGAGTGTTTGAGGAAATTCTTGATTCTTGCAGCATATCATTTCTAATGTGCTATGATTTTGCAATTGCTAATATTCATTGAGTGCTTACTATTTGACATGAATAGCACCGAGCACAATAAGCCACCAGGTAGGCGCTATTAACAGCCTCATTGTACACATGAGGAAGTTAAGGCTTTGAAAGTTTCATTAATTAGTCTCGCTCACATAACCATTAAGTGCTTCAGTTGCAATCCAAACCTGGGTTTGTCTGACTACGGCCTTCATCCTTCAGCATCATGGCACTCAGTTTGACACGCACTCAGTTTTAGACAACTACAGCTTGACCATACCTCAGTAACTCACTTCCAAGCAACTGAGGCATTGCCAGAAGATTTACCTCCAGATTACCTCATATTCTGGTAACAGAGATAAGGCATGTTGAGATACACAGTTCAATGTCAGGCAAAGGGTAACAGTAGAGAAACTCATGGTAAAAACTCAAGCACAGGGAACAAGCTGAAGGTGAGATTACTGTTCACCTAGATGATAACAATAGCAATTTATATAAATTATGCGAATGCATTGGGAGAACAATCAGGTATCAGCTTAAATGAAGTTCTAGGGCCAAGGGAAATGATTCGTAGATGATCTTACTTGGTGAGAATACGTGAATATCATATTTTCAATACAAATTTTAAATAAAGTTTGAGATTATAAAATGCAATCAGGACACAGAGATTAAAATCCGACTAAATCAAATCAAAGTCTTGTGTTTGGCTTTTCTGACTCTGTGGTCTTTGTTTTAGCATTAATACACATGTGAGCTGAATTGAATTTCCAATCATGTCTGAACTATACCTTCAAAAGTCCCATCCAGGACTTTGTTTCATCAGTCTTGCATCCTCTGACAACAATTTGTATTTGTTCATAAACATAGATCTCTTGGTTCTGATTGAAACGATTTTTTTAAAGTGTTGAAAGGAGAAAAATGTTGGCCTGAACCAAGTGTTTGTCTTCATGGGGCTGCTGCTTAAGTGGTGTGACTGAATCAGATGAAGCAGCCTCATGTAGGCACTTTGACACAAAGAATTTCAGAGCCAAGTCTAATGACAGCATTTACTCTTAATATGGATGATGTGAGAACAGAAACATAATGTTTATTAGCAGCCCTCACTAAAACAGTAGCTAAAAGAAAGAGCAAAGAAGATGAAAACGGGAAGTACTCAGCAGAGAGCTCCCATTTTTCTTGTGAAATTAATTCACATTATAGGGTGTGCTGCCTTGAATGAATTTCCTTCCTTTTACACTCCCACTTAGCTTTCCTTTAAGTGTCAAATGAAGCGGGTGGTGGAAAATGCGGTGCACCAGTCATTTTGACATTCCTTTGCAAATTAGTCAGGCTTTGATAGTACAGGTCGGCTCTACCAGGCAGGGGGGCTTTCAGCTTTGGGAATCTGGCAGGAGTTCAAGAGCAACGTGTTGCTTTGAACTCACTTGTTAGCCGTGCAAAATAAACACCATCCACCTTGCAATAAAAAAGCATCAGCAGGAGAAAAAAGAGAACATTCTAAACCCCTCCCTTGAGACTTCAAAACCCTTGCTGGGGCTGCTAAATTAGGACAGGAAAAATAAGGCCCGCTTGTGAAAAGAAAGGAGGGGGAAAGAACTATTCTACAACAAACACACACAAAAATTACAATCACCGAGAACTAATTATGTTTTCATGATCACAAATGCATTGAGTCTGAAAGCTCACGGACGCATCCTGATGCTGCTATAAAATGTTTCCTGGCTAATTATTTGCCAGTACAACTGTTCACTTCCTGTGGTGGATTTATGCTAAATCCTGTTATTAGTCTTGCTCTGCAATTGCCATTGTCTATGACTGGAAGCAAGGCTGAAAGCCTACAGTCAGCCTTTTATTACACAACATTGAATGGAGATTTGACCCAATGTCCGACCACTTCCCCCCTTTGGTTTTTATGTGAGCTCGCTGAGCCTTTTCCTATAAATCACAGGGTTCCAATGAACTTTTACTCTTTTTTCTCTCCTTTCAACTCTACTACTTTGTGTGTGTGTGTGAGTGCACACTTTAAATATAAACCACACAATTTCTTTTTCTCTTCAACAGTAGTTAAAACCTTTCATCACACACAACTTCTACAGTTCTTGCTCCAAAAAGATATATGAAACCAATATTTGATGACTTGATTGAGTTCAGTGCTTGAAATGGGGAGCGGTAAAAATAAATACAACAAAAACATCACTAAAATAATTTACATTTTAGCAAGGATATGCTCATAAATAAGTGTAATGTGCAGACTATCACAGTAGCTGTAGTATAAACTAAACACTTGCTGTAGAGATCCAGCGTAACATTTTCTAGAACAATTGATATGTCGGGCCTTATAAACAAATTTGATTATACCTTAAGTACAAATTCCCTTTCAGATAAAATTAACACAAATATTGTGAACTATATGAGAAAATTTCACAAATATAGTTTGTACCTTTTTTAATTTTTAGTTTGTACTATCCTAAATCTCTAAGATACAAATGTAATAGTTTTGATTTGTGGTGCTACTGTTTTCAAGAATTTAACTACCATATTTAAAAGTTATTCTTAGATTTAGAAATCAAAGCTTAAAGATTTAAAGAAACTATAGATTTTTAAGACCAAAATAGATTATGGGAATGAAAAAAGTTAGAATGATAACAAGTCTTGATTACCAGATTATTTACTCCACCCCCGCCCCCACTCCCTGAGATGATGTTTTTAGGAATCCATCCTGTTAGAAAAGTTTATCCAGAGGCACATGGATATGTACCCAAATATGTTCTTTGTTCTTTCTAGATTGTTTTTTTTTTTAATTTTTTTTTTCAACGTTTATTTATTTTTGGGACAGAGAGAGACAGAGCATGAACGGGGGAGGGGCAGAGAGAGAGGGAGACACAGAATCGGAATCAGGCTCCAGGCTCTGAGCCATCAGCCCAGAGCCCGACGCGGGGCTCGAACTCACGGACCGCGAGATCGTGACCTGGCTAAAGTCGGACACTTAACCGACTGCGCCACCCAGGCGCCCCTCTAGATTGTTTTTAATGATAAAGTACTGTAGGCAACCAAAACATTTACCAGTTAAATAAATTAGACCATAACCAAAATATGGGATACTACATATCCATAAAAGGAGGAGGAGGAGGAGGAGGAGGAGGAGGAGGAGGAGGAAGAGAGAAAAGAAAGAAGGCAAGAAAGGCAAAAAAGAAAACAGAAAAAGAGAGGGGTGGGTCTATGATACATGAAAAGATGTCCATGATCACTTTTGAATGAAGAGTTAGGTGGCAAATAATATGTATAGAAATATGTCATTAAAAAAACCTTAAAAAAGTGTTTGTATACAAAAAAGAGTTCTGGAGAGTTATGTACCAGCACATGAACAGGCCATTCCTAAGGACATAGAAAAGGACGTAAGCAGTTCATTGTCATTATCTGCCTAACATAATCTGGTAGTACTTGCTTTTTTCAGAAGGCACTGGTCACTTAGCAGTTTTTAAAAATAGTAATAATAGGGGGAGAAGGCAAAATGGGTGATGGGCATTGAGGAGGGCGCTTTTTGGGATGAGCACTGGGTGTTGTATGTAAGCGATGAACCATGGGAATCTACCCCAAAAACCAAGAGCACACGTAACACACTGTATGTTAGCCAATTTGACAATAATTTATATTAAAATAAAACAGCTACCAGCAGAAAGAAAAGGAATAATTAAAGGCAAAGCAGCACAACAAAAAGAAAATGTGACCTAGACCCACACACACATCTTTGATTTGTGTTGGTGGTGGGTGTCAGCAAATCTTTCATTTCTTCAATAATATATTGATTCTGTTGTGTAAGAAACCCATAAGGGTAATATTATACTGCATGTTAACTAACTGGAATTGAAAAAAAATTTTATTAAAAAAATAAGAAAAAAAGAAAGAAAGAAAGAAAGAAAGAAAGAAAGAAAGAAAGAAAGAAAGAAAGAAAAACGAACCCACAAGTGGATGTTTTCTGAGGACACATCGCCTCTTGGAAATGGTCTGTGGGAACTGGCCTACCATGGCCCAAGTCCTCCTTCACTCCTTATTTCCTTCTAATAAAAAGTAGACATGGGTACTGAGATGCTGGCTGCATTCCATAGCACCCAATAGCCCTGACCTTCTGGGGGCTTGTGAGTGTCTCCTTCACACTCAGAACGGGGGTCAGAAGGAAATTTGGGTAAACAGAGGTAAAGTTGCACCTCCTCAGTGCCCCACCATACTCATTCTGGAGCTCCTTTATTGTGCATGCACCCTTCCACCTCTCCACACATCCTCCCACACCCACACTCACTCCCCCCCTTTCCTCCTGTTTCTCTTCCAGTCCTGCAAAGTCCCTGATCTGATTCCCATGTTGAGTGTGTCTTGAGATCAACATCATTTTCTAAGGAGTTTATGACCCTGGAAAGAACTTGGGCATTGACTTTGAACCTTGACATTTTCTTATTTATATAACCCTAGATGTGAGGTATTCTTATACAAAGTTTAGATATTTTAACCCTCAAACCTGCCTATTCCAGGGTTAAGGTAACTTGTGTAATAGTATCTCTCTTATAGGTTTGTGTAAAAAATAAATGCTTACCATATTACCCAGCAGTAATGAAGAATGAATTCAGTAAATGAAGAATGAAATAGATATTCATATAACAAATGGCAGCTATTGATAGTGGTTTTTTTTGTTTGTGTGCCTTTTTTTTTTTTTTGCTAAAATATATTTATATAAGATTCCTTGGGATTTTAGCAAACAAGTCTGAGGATCTGGTACTTTCTTTATTCCGTTTCTGGGGCCAGCTGTGTGGATTATATACTATACCTGAGGGTTGCATATTACATATATTACTCTTTATAAGTAACAATGTCAGTGTATGCTCTTAGAGTTCATTTTTATGTAAAGTCACATATCTGAATCCCACTAATTGAACCAGGCAGCTTCTTTCCTAATTTCTTGAACCTTGGAAAGATCATGACCCCCAAATATCTCCCAGTTAGGCTGAAAATAGCTTCTGTAGAATATTTCCTTGATGTTAAAATACTTTCTCTGGGAAGTGATAATGAGTGCCAGTGTATAAACCCATTAACATCATGGTAGGAGGTAGTTCATGAGATTAGCTAGATTTAGCAAATTAGAAACCAAGTAAAAAAGTAACATATTTGTCAAAATCCATTGCCCAGTAGGTGGATTTGTAGAACATGGAAGTATAATTGACAGACCAGGCTTGGAACCTGTCTATAACACTCCCTTGCTATATGACCTTGAGTCCATAATTTCGTCTCAGTTCCTTCATCTGGGAAAAGGGAACAATGATACCTACCTAATAGTGTTGCTGTGAGGATAAAATGTGAAAGAGTTTTTTTAATCATAGAAGGCACTTGGTAAATATTAGTTACTTTTTTGTTCCATGGAGACCAGGGCCTTGCCTCCTACAAAGGCTTGGCTTTGATTCACAAGATACACTCTTGAGAACTGATTATATTCCGGACATTAGAATAAGTATGAGAACACAACCCATAAATGGATGGATGAAGGAATGACTGGATGCATTTAAGGAGCTCATGTTGAGTAGGACAGCCAGATGAATAAATACATATTTATGCATTAGTGTGATAGGAGCTATGGGCAAGCACTTAACTCGGGTGCAGGGAACACAGACTCAGGGAAAAATATTCAGAGGACAAGACCTTTGAAAATAAAGAACTATCCAGAAAGTGAAAGGGAAAAGAGAGAGTCAGAATATAAATAGAGTGAACCATATGACCAAAGTATCAAATTGAAGAAGAAGAAGAAGAAGAAGAAGAAGAAGAAGAAGAAGAAGGAAGAGGAGGAGGAGGAGGAGGAGGAGGAGGAGGAGGAGGAGGAGGAGGAGAAGGAGGAGGAGAAATAATCCTGATGCTTTGGGAACACCAAGAACAGGTAAAAGGGAAATCAGTACAGGATGTGGCTGGTATTGGGCTGAAGTAGACTTGGGTCATGTTATGAAAGGTCTTATATATCATGTTAGGGATGTGGGGTTTTAAACTGAAGACACCGAGGAGAGATCATTATGCCAGGGAGTGACAAGATCTGTTCTGAATTTTAGAAAGATCATTTTGAGTATGGTGGATGGATGAGAAAGAGTTGAGTGAGGTCAACCTGATAACTGTACCTCCAACAGTGGCCCAGCTCAATGATTCAGAGACCAAGTCAGAAGAAAAATGAGAAAGAAAAAAAAAACAGGCAGTGAAAGTAGGGATGAATGAAGAAGTTAGAGGGGCACCTGGGTGGCTCAGTTAGTTAAGCATCAGATTTCAGCTCAGGTCGTGATTCCACAGTTCTTGAGTTTGAGCCCCGCATCAGGCTCACTGCTGACCTGCTTCAGATCCTCTGTCTCCCTCTCCCTCTGCTCCTCCCCTGCATGCACTCTTTCTCTCAAAAATAAACATCTAAAAAAAGAGAAAAATATTCACTTATAAAATAGAGAGATTAATATGTATAAGATAGAGGGAGAAAAGAGATAATTTGCAAGCACTTCAAATATCCTCATTGTGAAAGCTCAATTATGTAAATTTAATGTATGGAAATACCATTATTCCTAGCACTGTGATTTGATTACTTGATTTTTAGAATACAATTTTCCACTTGAAATGTAAACATACACCATGAAATGAGCTCCTTTAAAATGCAAAGTTTAAGTTATGTTTGGTGGAAATCATTTTCCTTTGTATAAAGCAAACAAACAAAATTAGATTCTGCCTATCATATATCCCTGTATCCACTAATTCTCTGTGGAGAAGTTGACAGAATTAATTTGTTAGAAATTGCTTGTAATTGCTTTGATTAATCATTTATATGCCTTGAATTTATTTCCAGCAACATATTAAAGAGGGCAATTTCTACATGATATTATCTCAAAATCATCATCATCATCATCATGTCAATCAAAGGAATCCTTTCTCAACTCACCGCAAAGTTCTGTCTAGCCACCTCGTACCATTATCATTCATTGGGTAGCAACAATTGTTTTGGTCACTGAGGAAGCAGCAAAATGTATAGGGCCCAGTCTTTTCCCTCAAAGGGATTATAATCAGAGAAGAGGTCAGAAAACTTTTTCTGTAAAGGGCCAGATAGTAAATATATTTTGTGCTTTGTGGTCAAAGAGGCAAAATGAAGAATATTATGTAAGAGAGGAAAATTTTCCACAAATTTTGCATTGATAACATTTTAAATAATAATAACAACAAAGTGTAATTTTTGTAATATAGATCTACTAATAAGAATATAATTCTTTCTTGGGAAGTGATAGCATTTCCTTACTTATGGTTCAATGTTAGTACAAAATTAGTTCTCTATCATCAAAATTGACTGTAAATATTTATCTGTTAATGCTGATTTGTAAAATGTGTATGAGATTTTATATATTTGCCTTTATTTATTTATTTTTATTTTTCAAAGATTTTTTTAAAGTTTATTTATTTTGAAAGAGAGAGAGGGAGCATAATCAGGGGAGGGGCAGAGAGAGGGAGAGAAAGAATCTCAAGCAGGCTCTGCACTGTCAGCATGGAGCCTGACGTGGGACTCCAACTCACCAACCATGAGATCATGACCTGAGCCAAAACCAAGAGTCAGACATTTAACCAACTGAGCCACCTAGTTGCCTCTATATATTGCACCTTTAAAAATGTCCTTTCAGACAGATAGGTATCCATTAGCATCTGACTTTAACTGAGCATAGTCATCATTTGGAAGGCATTTATAGCATTCTATTAGATTCTTCTCTTGATATTTGCATTTTAGCAAGTGATCACATTATTAATTATTAATTTCCACTTGATTATTAATTTCTACCTGAACATTGGAAGCTCCTCAAATGTACATTTATTTTTTTTGACTCAAGTAATTATATTTTTTTATTATTTTGTATTTTCTAAATGTCTTGCATAGGCAATATACTATTTGAATGTTAGAAAATAGCCAGTAATCCATGTAAAAGGCAATTGAAGAAAACTACATCATTATGTGCAAATAATATGTCCTGTTTTTCCCATTGAGATGTAGGGACTGTAGCACTACACTAAACACTTATTTATTTATTTTTGTGTATGTATGTGTGTGTGTCTTCTTGGTTTTTTTGTTTTGTTTTCTATTCTCAAGTTCGTTAACATACAGTGTAGTCTTGGCTTCAGGAGTAGAACCAGTGATTCATCTCTTACATATGACACCCAGTGCTCATCCCAATAAGTGCCCTCCTTAATGTCTGTCATCCATTTAACCTACCCGTCACCTCCCACCCCCATCAACCCTCAGTTTGCTCTCTGTGTTTAGGAGTCTCTAATGGTTTGCCTTCCTCTCTATTTTTATCTTATTTTTCCTTCCCTTACCCTATGTTCATCTGTTAAGTTTCTCAAATTCCACATATGAGTGAAATCATATGATATCTGTCTTTCTCTGCTGACTTATTTTGCTTAGCATAATACCCTCCAGTTCCAACCATGTTGTTGCAAATGGCAAGATTTCATTCTTTTTCATCACCAAGTAGTATTTCATTATATATATACCACACCTTCTTAATCCATTCATCAGTTGATGGACATTTAAGCTTTCATAATTTGGCTATTGTTGATACCACTGCTATAAACACTGGGGTACATGTGCCCCTTCATATCAGCATTTTTGTATCCTTTGGATAAATTCCTAGTAGTGCAATTGGTGGGTCATAGGGTTGATCTATTTTTAATTTTTTGAGGAAATTCCACACTGTTTTCCAGAGTGCATGTACCAGTTTGTATTCTCACCAACAGTGCAAGAGAGTCCCCCTTTCTCCACACCCTTGCCAATATCTGTTGTTTCCTGAGTTGTTACTTTTAGACATCAAATGCACAGTTCAATGGATTTTTGAAATATGAAAATTTCCTTCACACTTAAATCATGTTTCAGAAATGTTATTGGAGGTCAGAAAATATATCTACTACACATTTGTGGAGGAATGGAGATCTTGCTCCTTACTTTAACCTTTGATAAAATTGGAAAGTGAATCAAGTAGCTGGACATTGCTTGTGATTCAGATAGTGTTAGTTTTTGTCAAAATGACTTTATTGCAGTACATGTTTCTCATACAGTACTGTTTGGGGTGGTAATTTTAGGTTGAATTCATAAAGAAACAGCATCAAGTCCACAGCAAAAGCTAACTTCCAAGGCCATTCAGTGTTTGAAAACAGTGGTTGAAGGCAATTCTTCTCATTCATAAAAATTTTAAAGTCTTGACCCTGAGTTGCACATAAAAGAAATCACAACAAAACTTTCTCACTGCTAAACCACTGGGTTTCTGCGTTATAGGGCAAGTCAGAATATTCATCTCCTATTTATGACAAAAATTCATAGAAGTGATGATGGTTAGCCCATAAGAGTAAATGAAATTTGCTACTGACACTATTGGTTTGGAGCATATGGTAGATTGATTTTCTGCAAAGCCCTGCTGATGAAATAAATACAATGAATAAAAGTGGGATTTAAACACTTTGCATTTAAACACTTTCTACCTTCTTTCGACTAAATCATTTTCCGTTCCGTGCACATTTTTACCACTATTAGTTTTAACACATCTTAGCAGATTCCAATTCAGGTTGTACTGATTTAGTGTTTTCTCAACATCTTTGAAAGTATTTTAACCTTATAGTTGTTATATGCTAACTCTTCATAGGGGTTGATTCTTCAGTCACCTCTGAAGAACTCCATGTTGCCTCCTCACGTAAAAAACAGGGCGCAGCATCTTTAACATCTATCGATTCATCAAAAGCCAAGGAAAATTATTCAAAATCATTTGCTTCATATTTTATTTGGCTATTGATGCTGCCCTCAATATCCTCAATTTTTTGAGTAAATATTCTTAAATAAGTTTGTTTTCTCCAGACATGTTTCTTTGGCTGTTATGTCAAAGTCAGTTTATTTACATCACCATCAATAAATATGTTTACTTGCATGGCTAACAAATACAACTTTTCTGGTTGTAGCTCGGCATAGTACTTTATTTTGTGAAAAAAATCTGCTAAGATGAGACATTTTGTTTTAACTTTTCTAATTTTCCGGTCCTGCTCTCCTGCAAGTTGAGAATATCGTAATGAGTTCTTGGTCTAGAAGTGTTGAAACATATTGTATTCTTTTAGTACAGCTATGTTGCCTTTGCATAAGAAACACAATGCTTTGCATTTAATTTTTTTTTTAATTTTTTTTTAACGTTTATTTATTTTTGAGACAGGGAGAGACAGAGCATGAACAGGGGAGGGTCAGAGAGAGGGAGACACAGAATCTGAAGCAGGCTCCAGGCTCTGAGCTGTCAGCACAGAGCCCGACGTGGGGCTCGAACTCACTGACCACGAGATCATGACCTGAGCCGAAGTCGGCCGCTTAACCGACTGAGCCACCCAGGTGCCCCTGCCATTTAATTTTCATGACAAAATAATCCATACTCATCTGTGCCTTAAACGTGTGACATTCAAAGTCTACTTGTATTTTGTTGTTTTGATATGATGGACTTATGCTGATAATAAAAATCAAGGTAAAATGCCTCAGTATAGGGATATGTATGACACTTGACATGCTGTTGAGTTGTAGCCATGTCTCTATTATTTATACTGTGCTTCGTTCCACTGTGAAATGAACGAGTTTGCCACAACTACTCAACTGTGCCTTTGTAGCATTAATGCATGCAGACAATATTGATTTTTTTATACTATTTTTAAGATTTTATTTTTTGGGGGCGCCTGGGTGGTTCAGTCAGTTAAGTGTCTGACTTCAGCTCAGGTCATGATCTCGCAGTCTGTGAGTTCAAGCCCCGCATGGTCTCTGTGCTGACAGCTCAGAGCCTGGAGCTTGCTTGGGATTCTGTGTCTCTCTCTCTCTCTGCCCCTCCCCTGCTCACGCTGTCTCCCTCTCTCTCTTAAAAATAAACAAATATTAAAAACAATTAAAATAATAAATAAGTAAAGATTTCATTTTTTTTAAACTGTGTTTTTTTTTATATATGAAATTTATTGACAAATTGGTTTCTAGATTTCATTTTTTTAAAGTAATCTCTACACACAACCTAGAGCTCAAAGTTACAACTCTGAGATCAAGAGTCACACACTCCACCAACTGAGCCAGCCAGGTGCCTCCTTCCAGACAATATTGAAATTAATGAATGTAGCTGTGTGCCAATAAATCTTCACTTATAGACACTAAAATTTCACTTTCATATAATTTTTATGTGTCAGAAAATACTCTTCTTTTGATTTTTAAAACCACTTAAAAACATAATGCCATTCTTGGTTTGTAAACCACATAAAAACAGGTGGCAGGCTGGATTTGGTCTTCAGGCTATAGTTTGCTAATCCCCAGTCTAGAATAGTGCCTGGTGCATAGTAGGTACTCAGCAAATATTTGTGGTTGAATTAATAGTTTGCAGACTATAGTGCATTTGTTAATCAAAGAAATTCCTGCTATTCCCCCATAATCTGACTTAGTGGGTTCCATAGGCCACGGAGCTACATTTTTAACAAGTACACTTGGCCACCTGATGCTGGCAGTCCTCAGACCATTCATTGGAAAAACTACAGTGTTTCTTAATTTCTTTAATGCTCTGATAATTTTCCTCCTTAAATACATTTTAATTAATCCTTGATAATAAAATTTCAGTGTCTTTTTCGTTTATTTGTTGCTGTTTTTAAGAGAAGAGAAAGAGAGGCAGAGGGAGAATCTTAAGCAGGCTCCATGCTCAGTGCATAGCCTGATGCAAGGCTCAATCCCATGATCCTGGGACCCTGACCTGAGTTAATCTCAAGAGTCAGACACTTAGCCAAACTGAGCCACCCAGGTGCCCCTAACATGGCAGTGTCTTAATTATTTTTTCAATATTGAAAAATCTACCTGAATATTTGAATTGATTGTTTTCTGAGCAGAGGGTATATAAATGTCACTGGACTGGGGCGCCTGGGTGGCTCAGTCAGTTAAGCATTCGATTTGGGTTCGGGTCATGATCTCACAGTTTGTGGGTTCAAGCCCCATGTCAGGCTCTGTGCTGACAGCTCAGAGCCTGAAGCCTGCTTCAGATTCTGTGTCTCCCTCTCTCTCTGCCCCTCCTCTGCTTGCACTGTCCCTCTGTCTCTCAAAAATAAACATTAAAAAAATTTTTTTAATGTCACTGGACTAAATTAATGTAATTACCAGTAGGTAACAAAAAATTAAATATCTATTGATCGATAGATATAGATAGATGTAATGATAAAAATCTTTCAAATCTGGTAATTAATTCATCCATCTCCCTTGGATCTGGGAAAGCAATTGCCAGGTTCTTATTCTTAATTAAAGATGATTTACCAAACTTCACAAGTTGCTTTCCAGGACTACAGGTTTATGAAATGGGGAACCATTTCAAATTTCACGAGATATTTGCAAACCCTATTTGCAAATCTATTTTGTCATTATTTCAAATTACAATCAGCTTTTAAACATGTATGTAGATATTATGCCCTATGCTGGGTATGACTCGAGAAGTTCTAAAATACCTCACAATAGTCTATGTGTTAGATGACAGTGTCAGAGGTTTTGCTTCCAATAAGTCTTAATTATCACACATTTCATTAAGAAATGGATATTTGTACCGTACGCCCATGGAAAATTTAAACATTGCTATAAGAATTTGTCAAGGGCCCTTATAATGCTGAGATTGTATAATTTCATGTGGCTTTATTTTTCCTGAATATATGGTTGAGATCCTGGGGTCAAAATCAATAATACAGGCAAAGTAATTTTCAACTATGGAATATAGAAAAATAATGCTCATATGTCTACAAAATTTTAAGAGAAAAAATGTAGAGATTGTGTTTCTTATACAATATTAGATATGGTATGTATTGTATTATATTGTAGTATTAGAATAAGTTAGAGAATTGGAGGAAGTCCTAGACATGATGGTGAACAGTATTTCACTGAAGTAAACATCCTGTCAGTCAGCTATTTAAAATCACTTAGCCCTAAATTTTGATGCAACCAGTACAAAACAGAAAAAAAATAAAGTTACATATGTGTCTGAATCAGACAGCAGGCTTTTACATTAATTTTTGAACATTGGTTAGAATTAACCTCAGAAATGTCTTTTGAGACTCAATGAAACCATAAAAAATAATAAAGGTGACTCTCCAGTTTAGTGACTCCTAAATGAGTATAGTCTGATGTAGTTTATCTGAAGACAGATAATGTATGAAATATAAACTTGGATGGTTACATAATATATTGAGGGTTAATGCATTGGTAGAGACTGAGGAGACTATATATAATTCACTGCATACCATGAGATTGAGAGGATTACATTAGGCCCTTAAACCTATCTATAAGACAGCTTTTACAGCCCCATTTTATACAGATATAAAGCTTAGAGAGGTTAGGATACTTGTTCAAGGTCATGTATAAGAGATGGGATATGGATTCAAAGTTCTTCTTTCCACCATATGCCATTAAAACTCTGCTTTCTTGACCTTTACTTTAGATTGCACTGAGAAATTATTTTAGTGGATAACAAAGTTTCCATTTTATAACTTTCATGAGTCATTTAGGTATAAAATGATAAATGAGTCATGCTTTACTCCCTCCCTCCATAACTTCCCCAGCCTCCTCCTACCTCCCACATATTCATTAATATACTGCATCCATGAAGGTAAAGTATTTTTTTTAAATATGAACTCCTGAGTCACCATGTCAATCAAATATAATAGTTATATGTCAAATAGTATTTTCTGTTCTAGGTGTTAGTCATAGAATAAAGTTGGTTCTAATGTGTATCATTTGTTTACTCATTTTGATGACATTTGTTGGCTTCTTTCAAGATGGTTGCTGCCTTTATATTACTATTATTAAGATTCATTTCATACTTCAGTGTGGTGGACAGAATAAAAGTTATCCAAAGATACCCTTATCCTAATCCCTGGAACCTGCCAATATGTTGCCTTACATGGTGAAAGGGATTTTGCAGATGTGATTCAATTCAGGATGCTGAGATGGTGGGATCTATCCTGGATTATCTGCTTGGGCCCAATGTAGTCAAGAGTCCTTAAAAGAGGGGGATTGGGAGGATGAGAGTCAGGGGAGAGATGTGACAGTGGAAACAGAAGTTGAAGCGATGGACTTTGCAGATAGAGGGGCCACATGTCAAGGAGTAAAGAAGGCCTCTAGAAGCTGGAAAAACAGGGAAACTGACCCCTTTTCCCTACATCCTCCAGAAGAATGCAGTCCTACCAACACTTTGGTTTTGGCCCCGTGAAACTCATTACATATTTCTGACCTCCAGAACTATAAAATGTATTTTTGGTAAAGGTCTTGATAACTTTTTAGAGTCATATTTCAAATGGAAACTTTAGGAAGTAACAGCATCCAACTCTGATGGCCAGTACTTTGTTGCAGTAACTCTTTCAGGTCATGGATGTCTTCTGTATTATTATTTAAACCACCACCCGTGGAGCAGTGATATTGTAGACACAAATTAAATATGTTTCCCATGATGACACTTTCTTCCAAGGTTGACAAGCACCTATGAACACAATTCTCAAAACTGCAGTGTGCCAACCCTGATGTATGAAAGAGTCATATCCTGTAAGACAATCTTTAGGAAAATTATAAAGCAAATGTGATTAAGATTAAAAAATTTTGAGATTCAAAAAATGTTTAATAACTGTATTCTATAAATATAAAATATATGAACTCTCTTTGTTAGTATGAATATAAAATTTTAAATAATCAGGGTAAAGTTCAATTTTATTTTTCTTTTCTCTTCAAGTTTTATTTAAGTTCTAGTTGGTAACTTATATGGTAAAATTGGTGTCAGGTGTAGAATTTAGTGATTCATCATTTACATATAACACCCAGTGCTCATCACAAGTGCCCTCCTAAATACCCATCATGCATTTAGCCCATCCTCCACCCACCTCCCTCCATTCAACCCTCAGTTCATTCTCTATGACTTTCTCTCCCTTTCTCTAACTGATTTATTTTGCTTGCATAATATACTCTAGATCCAACCATGCTATTGCAAATGGCAAGATTTCATTCCTTTTTTAAAGTTTTATTTATTTATTTTGAGAGAGAGAGAGAGAGAGAGCACACATACAAGCAGGGGAGGGGGAGAGGAAGAGAGAGAATCCCAAGCAGGCTCTGCACTTAATCCCAGGAATTGTGAGATCATGACCTGAGCCAAAATCAAGAGCGAGATGCTTAACTGACTGAGCCACCCAGGTGTACCAATTACATTCTTTTTGATGGCTGAATAATATTCCATTATATATATATATATATATATATATATATACACACACACACACACACACACACACACACACATATACACATATATATATATACACACATATATATATACACATACACACACACATACATACACATACACACACACACACACACACACACACACACACACACCACATCCTCTTCTCCAACACCTGCTATTTCATGAGTCATTAATTGTAGCCAGTCTGACTGGTGTGAAGTGGTATCTCAATGCGGTTTTGATTTGTATTTCCCTGATGATGAGTGATGTTGAGCATTTTTTCATGTGTCTGTTACCCATCTGGATATCTTCTTTGGAGAAGTGTCTATTCATGTCTTTTGCCCATCTCTTCACTGGATTATTTGTTTTTTGGGTGTTCAGTTTGATAAGTTCTTTATAGATTTTGGATACTAACCCTTTATCAGATATGTCATTTGCAAATATCTTCTCCCATTCTGTCGGTTGCCTTTTAGTTTTGCTGATTGTTTCCTTTGCTGTGCAGAAGCTTTTTATCTTAGTGAAATCCCAATTGTTCATTTTTGCTTTTGTTTCCCATGCCTCCAGAGATGTGTCTAGTAAGAAGTTGCTATGGACTGTGTTTTCCTTTAGGATTTTGATGGTTTCCTGTCTCACATTTAGGTCTTCCAACCATTTTGAATTTATTTTTATGTATGGTAAGAAAGTGGTCTAATTTCATTCTTCTGCATGTTGCTCTCTAGTTTTCCCAACACCATTTGCTGAAGAGACCACCTTTTTTTCCACTGGATATTCTTTCCTGCTTTCTCAAAGATTAGTTGACCATATTCTGTTGGTGATGCTTCTAGCTTTGCTTTTCTTTTTCAAGATTTCTCTGGCTATTCAGGGTCTTTGTGGTTCTATACAAATTTTAGGATTCTTTATTGTAACTCTATAAAAAATGCTGGTGGTTTTTTTTTTTTTTTTTTATAGGGATTGAATTAAATGTGTGGATTGCTTTGGGTAGTATAAACATTTTAACAATATTTTTCTTCCAATCCATGAGCATGGAATGTTTTTCCATTTCTTTGTGTCTGCTTCAATTTTTTTCATAAGTGGTCTATAGTTTTCAGAGTACAGATCTTTTTACCTCTTTGGTTAGGTTTATTCCTAGATATCTTATGGTTTTTGGTGCAATTGTAAATGGGATTGATTCCTTGATTCTTCTTTCTGCTGCATCATTATCGGTTTATAGAAATGCAACAGGTTTCTGTACATTGATTTTGTATCTTGCGACTTTGCTGAATTTGTGTATCAGTTCTAGCAATTTTTTGGTGGAGTCCTTTGGGTTTCCTATATAGAATATCATGTCATCTGCAAATAGTGGAAGTTTGACTTGTTCATTGCCTATTTGGATGCCTTTTATTCCTTTTTGTTGTATGATTGCTGAGGCTAGGACTTCCAGTATTACGTTAAATAACAATGGTGAGAGTGGATATCCCAGTCTTGTTCCCTGCTTTAGAGGATAAAGTCAAATTTCAAATTGAATGGCATTAATTTGTTTAAATTAAGAGCAAGTAATGTTTAACATTTAAAAATCTTGTTTCTCAGAACTGGTTTAGAATCCCACTGCATAACTAAAAAGTATTTTGTCTAAATCTAGTTTTGAAGCAGTGGACAATAAAAAATTGCTGTAAAATCATAAAGAGCAGGGTCAGTTTGTTACAAAGGAAACTAAAATGATACTAGTAATTGTTAATATTTACTGAATGGTGAAACATTCTAATAAGCACACATAAGTACAATGATTGCTCCCTTTTTCCAGTTTTATAGAAGGCACAACTGAGGCAGAGAAAAGTTCAATAATTCATCAAGCTCATATAACAAACATGTGATAGACCTAGGGTTTGTAAATGGTACCATAGTATAGAGTGGGTCACCAACATTTAATGGCTATCTATACTAAAAATTGACTAGATGCTTGAAATACATTTTCAATTTTAATAAAGCATATAAAAAATAAATAATCAAAAATGGTAAAATAAAATCAGAGTACAAAATGGCATACACTAAAATTGTCTCCTGACTCATACATTCTTATGTCCATACTCACTTCTCAGAATTATACATTTTCAACTACTGAAATTTTTAGTTTTTCTGGTGGTTACATACATAGATACAAATAATATGCTTATGCCACTATATCTTGTTTCATCCATTTTAGTGTGAAAATATCTTCCTTTTGCTGCCACCCCTGATTTATAGTTGAATTTATACTGTATTATGGTCTCAAGAAAATTTTCTCTCAGTACCTGAAAGGATTTACTCCAAAGACTTATCTGCATCCAGTATAGCTGTTAAAAAAATTCTTAGGTTTCATTGTGGTGGTCCTTCTTCCATTATAAGCAAATGTTTTTCACCTTTTTTTTTTAAGTTTTATTTATTTATTTTGAGGGGGGGAGGGGCAGAGAGAGAGAGAGAGAGAGAGAGAGAGAGAGAGAGAGAGAGACAGAGCCAAGCAGGCTCTGTGTTGTCAGTGCAGATGCTTTTTTGCTTCTAGCTTCCATTCATTGATTTTTTTTTTATACTTGGCAGTCATATTTTTAATTTGTAAGAACTCTCTTTTTCTCTGTTTCTGTGTTCATGAAATAAGCTATCATATCTCTTTGAGCATAGTAATTAAAGGTAAACTTTTTTTTGTACTCTCTGAATTGTTTATATTTTTTTATCTTGTTTTTAAAAAAACTTTAAAAATGAACTTAGAGAGCTAGATAGTACTTTATAGCTCTTAAGAATGTAGTTTCTTGGAGTCAGACTTCTGGCTTTCAATCTCAGCGCTATCATTTATTCACTATGTGGCTCTGGATAGATGCTTATGCTTCTAATGCGACTTAGTTTCCTCAACTATAAAATAGTAATTATAATTACCTATCTAAATGAGATTTTATTTCTAAAAGGATTAAACTATTAAAAACTGTAAAGACATTGACTGGTATCTATCATATATAAGTACTAATAAATTGTAGTTGTAATTACTGATTCTCTACATTATCCTGATGATTTACGTTTTTCTGTTTTTACAGAAAACAGAAAACATGAAGGCCTGACTTAGTGTAGGTGGCCAATGGAGATAGAGGTAGATGTGTTATAGATAGGTCAGTTTCCACAATGACTTCTCCCCCACATAGGAAAGCTATTCAGGATGCAAATGAAGTTCTCCAGCTCAGTTGGCAGACTTCACTTCACTTTACTACAGTGTGGTGCTGTGGGCAGGAAGAAAGCCAGAGGTCAGCTGGGCCTTCAAAGGCTAGTGCAAGGAGTGTTTGATCTTCCTTATCCATACTGGAAGTCTTAGCTTTAAATGGAAAGCTTGTGAACTCCACCCCAACTCCCCTTGCTCCCATAAAGCCTTATACTGTTTAGCCTGGAGGTAAATGCTGGCCTGCAATTCCAGTCTTTCTGTCAGCAGGAGGGTTGAGGGACTAGGGTTGGAAAGGTGGAGCACAGAAGTTCTTTTAATGCCCCTGTTTTAGCTCCATTCCTTACTCCCACTCTCCATGTGGTCAACTCTGAGCCCACAGTGCTGCTGCCCAGAAGACTGGCTCCCATGAAGCTTCTTCATGGGCCTCTCTGGAATGCGGATTCCTCCCCTTTGTTTCTTTGGTCAGAAGCTTTCCATTGGTCCTATCTAACCAGAATTTGTTGAAATCTCTTATCTACTACTGACAACCCCCACTTTCTATCTTCCCTTTATTGTTATCAGTTTATTCCCTTTTCCACTTGCTTGGAGTTGGAACAAGGGTTGTGACTCCTGAGAGAATAGTTGTGCTTAGAATAAAAGGTTGATCCCACCCCATCTCATTTGATAAAACATCTCCCCACCCCTGTCTCATTTAACTTTCATGAACTTTCACAATTACATGATGAGATACATGTTATTATTATTATTCCAACTTTATATATGAAAAATTTTAAGTTTCAGAGGTACGTCAAGAACACGTGACTAGCGAGTGATAGATAGCTTTCAGATTCAAATCCAGGTTTTTCTGATAAAGAGAGTTCCAAATACTTTCCTTGAAAACACAAGAACGGGGACTCAATATGAGAATGAACATTATGATGACTTAATATTAAGGATTTAGAAGAAAATAAAAATATTAATCGTATAGATTTGACACTAGGTAGACAAAATACCAGGATTATTTCATGAAATTTTAAAAATATAAGCTATAGATTCTTCTATGTAGTGCTGTTTGGATTATGTAATAATGGAATTTAAGACTCCAGGAGGGGGGTGCCTGGGTGGCTCAGTCGGTTAAGCGTCCGACTTCAGCTCAGGTCATGATCTTGCGGTTTGTGAGTTCGAGCCCCGTGTTGGGCTCTGTGCTGACAGCTGAGAGCCTGGAGTCTGCTTTGGATTCTGTGTCTCCTTCTATCTCTATCTCCCTCCCCCACTTGTGCTCTGTCTCTCTCTATCAAAAATAAATAAATGTAAAAAAAAAGGGGGGGTCTAGGAGGAATTTGAATTCCATGATTTGGAAGGTCTATGTTCTGTATTCTTCATTGCCCAATTCCAGCCAGTGTTTATTATCAGCTCAGGCAGTAGAATCTGAACCACATGGAAACCTGAACTTTGCATTCCTCTCCAATGCTCATTAGGTAGCAAAAGCTCTCACTGATGTTTCTCCAGAAGCAAATGCAGTATGATGTGGAACTTAAGTTAATTAATCCAAAACTACCAATCCACTAGAGGTCTGAATTATTATCTCAGATTCACATTTTCTGTTTTACAGACATGATGAGAAAAATGTTACAAATCTATAAAAATTTTTGTGGATTTGTAGTGAAAACATTGCTACTAAACATAACAAGCCAAGAACTCCTTGGTTTTCAATTTGAGAAAATGAATATGCTGTTATTATTACTTTAAAAATTACATGTCGTATTGCCTGACAATAATCTCTCAACAAATGCAATCCTAGAGGAAAATGAGATTATCTCTGTATTTAAACAAAATGTAACACTCAGCTGTTAATGCGAGTCTAGCTCTACAGTTGAGGGAAATCATTAAAACAGACCACTGATTCCTTTGTTATTTTTTGGATGAAATTTGTGATTTTAGAATTTACAAAGAAAAGATTGTGGAAGCATGAATGTTTCTACTGATGATAAGAAAGTGGCTGCAAAATAGATTCATTCTTTATGACCACATGACCAGTAAGAACAAACTTTGTCCAGGACACCTGGGTGGCTCAGTCGGTTAAGCGTCCAACTTTGGCTCAGGTCATGATCTCATGGTTTGCGGGTTTGAGCCCCGCTTCTGGCTCTGCACTGACAGCTCAGAGCCTGGAGCCTGCTTCGGATTATGTCTCCCCTCCCCCTCTGACCCTCCCCTGCTTGCTCGGGCTGTCTCTCTCTGTCAAAAATAAATAAACATAAAAAAAGAACGAACTTCGTCTGCAATTAGTTCTTTCTGTTGATATGGTTTTGACAGTTTGAAAATCTTCAGCAGTCTGTGCATGAATCAAAATTGAAAAGCAGAAGTGTAAGTTTTCAGAGAAATAAATGGTAGAAGAAAAAGAGAATTTCCTAATCAAGTCTGAAAATATCATTATTGATCCAGATTTCTAAGACAATGTATCCATATAATTTTAAGTTCCTACCAGTGCAAATTGTTACCAGTGTCCTCCCCAATGTCATTAGGATTTTTTTTTAATGTATATACACAAGTCTGATTTTATTGATCAAATATAGCATCTGGTTGGTATGCTCAGCTAAATAAAATTTTAGTGAATTAATGTGTGACTTTTCTCTTTCTTAGCTGAACTATATTATTAGCCATATTTTCTATTAACGTTGTGATTTTCTTATTTAAATATAGAAATCTGTGTATGCATGAGAAATATGAAATGGGGCCCAGTTTTTACAGTCAAGGACAACAGTTGAATTGAGAAATAATGCCTATGTATTTTAACAACTAGTGTTGTAGCCGCAATGTGTCTGCTTGCAATCTTTATTTCTTTCAAGTGGCATTTCTTGTGAAACATGTTGTTTGTGTTGCTGCAGTCAGAGGAAAGCACACTCAATGGCGAGTTGGACATGGAAAATTTTCTGGAAGGACAAAGAGCCCATGTTCTGACCATCACCACCTATCTCAGTTCAGATCTGAACCTAAATTTACAACACTTAGGAAACATCTAAACTTTAATATTGCTGTTTATGATGCAGCAGCTTCTAACACCCAAGTTGTCAGGTGTTGCTAGAAAGCAGTTCAGTTAAAGACTACAGAGGAAGCTGAATATCTTCACTTCCAACTTACACTGCAGTGGAATCAATCTCTCTGATGTTCTGTAATGACTATAATTTTGTACCTATTTCAAGAAGGCTATTTAGTATAGGATAAATTGGTGTCTATCAAAATGTGTTCAAATAGTTCATATCTGTTCCTATGGTAATATCATCAGGTCCCAAATAAATTCCCACTGTGATCTGCCCACATTCAAGTTGGAAAAAAATCTTTGTATTTGATTTACTTCTAAGGCCACTCTATCATTGAGAATAGGATTGACCCCTTCCCCAGATTTAAAGTTCAAATGTGTTTCAGATTGCCCTCTCAAACACATACGACCCCATTAACTTGTTTAAAACATATTGATTCCCCACTAGGCAGCTCCACCTGGGAGGAACTGATTTCTATCTAACTATGTAAATTTTTGCCTTTCTCTTTGCTGAACACACACACACACACACACACACACACACACACACACACACTCACGCAGAGTGAATGTTTTCACATTGAAACTGAAGATGTAAATGAAGGCCTGCAGTCTCTGTCTGGTTCTAGTTACAAGGTCTGTTTGTTGACATCACAGATGAAGGCCTGCTGGGTCTCTGGCACTGTCTACTTCATTTCCCCTCTAATTAGGCTTTGCCCTCAATTAAGTTAATGATGCAACTTTTCCTATAGATCATTTGCCCTTTCAATCAATTAACAGAATATGAGGGTGCATCCCTCCTTGGCTTGAGATGCATTTGCTTGAGGGCAGACTGTTCAATTCCCAGAAGTACCACAGAAGCAGAAACAAGATGTTTACTACCATATCATATATTCTCCCTAAGAAAATCAGGCCTAATGGAAGCCTTAACAAAATCTATTTCCATATTGATTTCTAGCAGCGTGAAGAATTTATCAGAAACACTGGAGGTCAAAAATACGATGAATGTGTTATGAATATTAGGCAGTTCAAAATAAATTGAGTCAATATTTTCAAAGAGAAAATAAAGACTACTGCAAGGTCAAGTAGAATTAGGAAACACACACACACACTTAAATGACCTAGACAAATCATTAAAGTTTCCACTATTAGTGGAAGAAATCAAAATCATCCCTCCCAGACAAGATCACTTTTCTTAGCCTGTATTCAAAGATTACAGAATGGATTTTAAAATAACTCGGTTTTAAATAATAAAAATAACCATAATGAGATTATTGTAGACCTCGAACGTCATCTGTATCATTTGAATGACATAAAGATTAAGACTTTAAGATAAAGTTCACTAACACTTTCTTGAAATATGTGAAAATTAGGTTAAGAAAAGACAAATATGGAAGTTTAGCATTTTACTGAAAGGTAGGTCTGAAACAGAACCATCACAGGGTTCTAAGTAGAAAAGAAATACTGACTCCATAAGGATCATGAATCTCTCCTAGAATATTATTTGTTTAACAGAATGTCATCATTCTGTTACCTATACAAAGGTGTGTTTACGTGTAATAAATGATACCCACTTTTATTGAAATAGAACTTGACTTTTGATAGAGACTTCAGATAAAAAGAAATACTTCCACTAAAAAGTTTTAGAGATATTGCATTGCTGAGAGAAGTTAAAGAGATGGGGTTTGCAGATTTTGTGGAAGAGAAGATACTTCAAATAATGTAAACATATACAAAGGAATGCTATTTAAGTGGACTTGTTTCACTGAGTATAGCAGGGAGGAGGCCTATATCATAGCAAGAGATTTAAATTAGACAGTAGCAAAGCATTGTACCTGGAAAGATTACAAACAATGGGCTACATACACAGTGTATAGAGGATTCTTCTTCAAAGATACTGAATACAAAGGATATATATTTCATTGTTGTAAGGGAATAATATGAGAGGTTTTCCTCCCCTTCAATATTAAGGATTGGGTCACCCCTCAGGTTGCTTTCCTTGATGCCTACAGACCTTAAATCTCCGGGCTGTGCGTGTGTACCCAGATGAGTTCTGTCAGCTCTACGCTGTAATCTCCAGCAAGGCAGGGTCATCTCACACCCCGTATACACAGAACATCATCACCCTTGGAGAGAGGAGGCAGGGTGCACAGATAGCTTTAAACTTCATGCCATATTTAGGACTTGGACCTGAAGAAAGCTGTGAGCCATGGGAGGTTTTAAAAGCACCCTGCTTGGAACAAGTTCAGATAATGTACATACCACTCCAGGGGTAGTTAGCTTAGATCCTCAACTAAGCGTCAGGTAAAACTGAAAACAACAATGGGTTCACCTGGCTGGTCACATTCCTATCTATTCAAGCCCAGCGTGTCCAAACATTAACTCATTATTTCCCCTCAGAGACAATGTCCATCTTCTTTCTAAGTTGCTCCATTGGTAGCCACACAGGAAAGCAACAATCACTAAAAGAGCACTTCTGGGATAAAAGCAATAGAATTCACCTACCAAAGGTCCACTGAGACCTAGAGAAGGGAAAACAACTTAGCCTGAGCCACATAGTCAGGAGAGGAGAGCACTGGTATCCCAGTCCAGTTAGAAATTACTCTGTAGCCCAGGTTCTTTCCACATAATCAAAGGTCAGTGATAATTAATGGAAATGAGAACAGTGATGTTCTCCCTACTTTGGGAGATGGGGTCCAGATGAGAGCCTAGGTATAAGCATGAATCAGGACACTGAACACAACCACATGAAGAGATGGATGCTGCCTGTGTGCCCTTTGTTTTACTCAAAGGGGGAGGGACTCAGGGAGTGAAGAAAATCAGGTTCTCAGAAACCATTCTCCGGGAAGGCATGCAAACTTACGCTGAATAGGACAAAGGCATTTTAAGCAGCTGTGGCCTTTGGATATACATGCATCATGAATTCACTGATATAATATTAAAAACAAATCAACCTAACTGTGGGCTATAATCTGTTTCATCTGCCTTCCTTTGTGATCAGTATTTTACTTGGAACTTCATCTGGCCTTTCCCAAATTACTGAACTGTCTTTTGAGACAGGACTGGTTCCACTTCTTTTAGTGGATTTGGAGCCCTGTGGTGCACTAAAATTTTAAGTATACACAATACCCATTTCCTCCTTTAGGTCTGAAGTTAGCTAATGGCACTATTCGAAGCTAACAGAGTAATGGACCAAGAAATATTCTGGGTGCCAAAAAGTTTGGTACCCTCTGCAAACATTTTCTTTATTTTTCTTCCTGTGAATAAATATCTTCCTCACCCTTATTTGGGTGGTCTTCCAAAGAGATGACTCCTAAGGTAGCTTCTTGGTTGTTTAGTAGATTCCCTGATTCAGGGCAATGACTCCTCCATAAACATCTTTAATTTGCACCATTTTCTTATTTATTTTTTCTGAAGTACCTTTGGCCCATGGTGTTCTGATATTATCACAGGCTACACAATTAGCAGGTGAAAAGTTCCCAACTAGTCAATATTTATAGTGGACAAAATCTCCGGGAACATATCAGAGACACTTGAGGTAAGTATAAAGTATACATCTCAACTTAAACAGAGAGACAACACCCACAATATTAATTAATCCAGAGAAGTCTACATTTTGCCATTTTTCAAGCTAACCATTGATGTTACTTTTTATTTACTATTTATTTATTTATTTACTTTTAATTATTCTATTTTTAAATTCTTTTATTCTTAAAGGTTTATTTATTTTTGAGAGAGAGAGAGAGAGAGAGAGCGCACGTGCACAAGCAGGAGAGGGAAAGTGAGAGAAGGGGGACAGAGGATCCAAAGTGGGCTCCATGCTGACAGCAGCAAGCCCAATGTGGGGCTTGAACTCATGAACCACTAGATCATACCCTGAGCCAAAGTCAGACACTCAACCGACTGAGCCACCCAGGTGCCCCTTTTCTTTATTTTTTGATTAGTTTACTTTTTCATGTCCATATACAGACCAGACCAAGGCTAAGCCAATTTTGTGGGCAGATATTCTTTGAATCCTAAGCAGACAAACTTCCTCCAGTCTTCTGTGATTATATTCATTATTTCACAACGTACTGCATCTTCTGTGGTCCAGTTCACACTGGAACAGCCACCAGCAGTAAGGAATTTTAAAGTTTTTCTCCCTCTTTTCAAGGTCTGTACTTTCCCTCTTCTGAAAGTTCATACATTTCTTCCCATTTCTTCTTCCCTGTGGGAGGTGGGGAGTCTTTCAATCTTCTTTTGTAATCCACCACCTTTCCTGGGTCATTCCCCACAGTTTTTATTTTAATCAATGTTCCCATAACTGGTGTCAGTGGACTCAAGTTTCCTGAGAACTTACAAAAGTGGGTTTTATGTTGATAACTGATAAAAATCAATAGAGCTCTGGGGTGCCTGGATGGCTCAGTCTGTTAAGTGTCCAACTTCAGCTCAGGTCATGATCTCACAGTTTGTGGGTTCAAGCCCTACATCGGGCTCTGTGTCGACAGCTGCTTCAGATGGTGTCTCCCTCTCTCTCTGCCCCTCCCTGGCTCGCTCTCTTTCTCTTTCTCACTCTCAAAAATAAATGAACACTAAAAAAAATCAACTGAGATCTACTTCAAATCACTTTGCCATTTCCCTATGAGGTAACTGATGTGAAAATTTTACAGACAAAAAGAAAATTAAGATTCAGAGAAATTATACGAATTTCATAAAGTCACATTCCTAAGTGATAGAAATTCAATCCAGACTCAAACCCAGGTGTTTTGGTTCAAAGCCCAAATATCACACTGCCTCCCAGACAGATAAAGCAGATCTTGGAGACTGCAATTGCCACTCTCCAGTGCTGACCCTGGGGACAGCTAACTTACACAGGTTTATTTGTTTCGGTATCAAAGTATTCTCTGCGCTGGCACTTCATAGCTTTTTGTGCAGTTTTATGTTGTCAGCTTGCCTATCCTGGAAAAAACTTTGCTTCATGGTTGCTGAGATAAAAGTAAAACGGAGGGGTCAGACCAAATCTGATAACTTAGACTATTTAATTACTAAACTTATTTAACTTGAAGTCAATGGGTATAAGCTCTTCACACAATTACTACAGCATTCTTGGTTAAAGCAGTGATGTGTTTCTTCTTTTCTTCCCAACCATATCTGTTATCTCTCTCTCTCTCTCTCTCTCTCTCTCTGCCTCTCTCACATACACACACATTTAGACCATGTTTTACATATGTATATGTTTGCATAAATATACACACATATGCACAGATATAAATCTATGTAAGATTTGAACATAAAGAATCTTTTAAAAAATACTCCACAACTTACATATCCAAATGAGTATAGCTCCAGATAGTTTGATACCATGGGAAGCCATACGAATCACGAGGACTATATTGCCTGAATTTCAACTTTTTCAATTCCTTTTTTGGAGTCTCTTTCAGAACATCTGTGATTTCAGTGAAAACTTGAGTGTTGGGGACAAAGTGAGTAAGTTAGGTAAGTCTCTTTTTGTTGTGCTTGTTGGTCAGGGAGCAACATAGCAGAGAGGGCATGCAGTCTTTAAAGAGAGCAGTGAGCTTGTATGGTTTATAAACTAGCTCTAATTACTAGTTACTAGTAATCTAATTACTGTAATCTAATTACTAATGCAACAATACAGTTGACTTCCTAAAAATTAAGTGATCAGCAATATTGGCCAAGCAGAGGTAGAGTAACTACCAAAGTTATATATTCAGCTCTGACATTTTATCCTAATTGCTGGATTCCTATATCCAACTATGTGACATTTCCATATGAATAATGGCCAGAATCAAACCCTTAATTTCACTACCGCAAACATGTTCCTCTCACGGTTTTTCTCATTTCAGGAAATAATAACATTTTCTACCAAAAAACTATAGGCCATGTTGGTTCCTTAGAATCTGTTCTCAACAAAGGAACCAGTGTGATTCTTGAAACTTAAATTCCATTGTACCACTGTCCTACATACAATTCTGCAAGGTTTCCTTTTCACTAAACATAAAATTTGTACTCCCAATGTTGGCAGTAAGTTAGGGGAACTGTTTAAATATCTACATGATATCCATGATCAGCATAGCACTCTGAACTCATTTTGTATGACTCTTTCTCTCCACTATGAAGCTTCAGCCATGCTGGTTTCCTTTTGCTTCCTCAAATACGTCAAGTTTGGTTCTGCTTTGAGTTCCTTTATTGGCTGGTCTCTCTTCTTGGGATCTCTTTCCCTGATTTTCACATAGTTGGTTTCTTTTTTTGTGATTTAGGCTTCAACTTAAATATTACTTCTTTAGAGAAATTTTCTGTAGTGGATTGAATGGTGGTCCATATCCTAATCTTGGAAACTGTGAATTTGAACTTCTTTTGAAAAAGGGTCTTGGCAGATATATATAAGGATTTTGAGATGAGATGAACTATATTATCCAGATGGACCTAAAACCAATGACAAGGGTCTTCAAAGAGACATGCAGAGAAGAGACATGGAGAGCTGAGAAGGCTTTGTGAAGACTGAGGTGGTGACTGGAGTTATGCAAGCACATGTCAAGCAATGTCTTATCTTCAGAAGCTGGAAGAGGCAAGGAAGAATTCCCACCCCCTCCCCCACCCCTGTCCCGGAACCCCGAGAGAGAGCACAAGCCTGACAACATCTTGATTTTGGGTTTCTGGCCTCCAGAGCCATAAGAGAATAAATTCATATTGTTTTAAGCCACACTTTATATGCTAATTAGTTATGGCAGCCCTAGGAAACTCATGCATCTTCACTTGAGCATATAATCTAAAGAGGCCAAGCAGTCACCATCACTGTTTAATTTTCTTCAACGCACTTACCACTACTTGATTGTTTTTCCTGTTTCCTTATTGTTTTTCTCTCTCACACAAATGTCAATTCCAAAAAAGCAACTATAGTCTGTTCTGTTCATCACCATATCTTTAGGCCTATACTCATATCTAAAACATAGTAGATATACAACAAATATCTGTGGAATGGATAAATAAAGTATATACTAGGATAAATAAAGCATATATGCTTTGGGAGAAGGGACTGGATATCTCTGAGATTCCTTCCAACTGAGGTATTCATGATTCCATAATTTTAGTATTTCAAGATGATTTTTTTGATATAAAATTAGAGGCCATTGGTAAAGGAGTTCCATTTTAAGATCAGTGTTTTAAGAAGAGCATTATGGCAGAATATACTATGTGGATTATGGAGGGAAGAAACTGTAGAGAATTTTATTAAGTAGGAGAGAAATGATCTAGTTTAAAATGATGGAGGCCAAACTAGAGTGTTTGTGCAAAAGACAAATGAGAAACATATATTGATTACAAAGCAAGCCAAGGTTTACCCGAATAAAATAGATATATGGTAAAGTCAATGTAACCAGTAGGAGATTTTCATTTACTAGCTCAGGAAAATTTCTTAACTGTCCATGAGTTGTGGTCTTGAGCTACCAAAACTGCATCACAAGCTTATAGATGAATGTCTATATTCACCCAATAAATGAATAGTTCTTATTTATTTATATCTTTTGAGTGATTGATGATGTGTACATCTGAAGGTTGAATGTACCTGGCTGATTATAAAATAAGTATTTCAGAGAGCATTTTCTGTGAATCAATGAGTCACCTCACCTCTTTTAGTTTAATAAATTCTAACTGGTTGCCAGATTATAAGTCATGCATTTTATTAAGGCTATTACTGATGGCTATTTTAGAATAGCAGTAGAAATTCAGTAAATTATCACTTATGCCTAATGTATGCCTTATTCTTTAAAGGAGATTTCTTGACGAATGGAAATTGAAAATGTATCTGAAACATTTCTTGGGAAGATAGATGTTACTGGTTTTGTTAATTATAAAGGATAAAATACATCAGTTATAATTACAGCTTTCTTTTTTCTGGATATCTTCCTATATGTAATAGAAATAAATCTCTCTTGAAATAGTACTTCCTAAAATTTGATTGTACTATATTAATCTAAATAATAGTCAAAGCAAATTAAAGCCCTGAAATGAGAGGCAGAAATGGATCCGTAATCACATTACATAAAGAAATAGCAAAAGGGAGAGTTCTCCAGCAGGAAGAGAAATTGTTGTTTGGTTTCATTGTAGAGTTCAAATACAGAGAAAGCTACCATATCAGAAGTTTAAAATATGATGATTTTTTTGCACTCACCCATAGAAATTTATGTTATGAATCACATACTCTTCCTAAGTAATTATGGATTAATTTAAAGAATGTAAGATTTTAAGCTTAAGTGTTGAAAGCCATATTGTACTTTCTTTCTCAAAGTATTTGAGTAAAAGGAGTTGTGCTTTATAAAATCATGATGTTAAAATACACAGCAAGTCACCTTATTAATGAAGGAATAAGTCTTGTGAATGAAATACGAAAATCTGGGACAGATTGTGATATGCTTCTCCTTGAAAATGGCAATTGGGAAACCTCTAAGAACAGATCATGAAGTTTGGAACCAGGTGGCTGGATACTCAAGGAAGGCTTCAAAATGAACTACTAGAAGAATAGGCTGTGCTATGAAAAGTTGAGATCATTTAAGGGCATTTGGCTACAGAGTGAGAACTGCTATGCTTGTATTTCACATTTGTACGTGAACTTGCATCTAAGAATAAGTTTGAATAGAGGCAAGAGTACTTAGTAATGAAAATGGTATACTAGATACCAATTGGAAAGCCTTCCTGACTCATGTTTCCATCTAAGGGATAGCCGAAATGCACAAGATCTGCTCTCCAAAATCGCAGTGTTCAATCACACACGACCTCACTTCTTTGTCTACTTCTAGCCATGGCCCATTTGATGCTAAGAACAGCCTGTTTATAGCTCACTTGGAATTAAAATCTGTGTCCTGCTCTAGAGATAGGATGTCATCACAAAGTCTACATTTTCATCAAGATTGAAGTTGTGTAGGAACAGAAACAAATATTAAGCAAAGGAAACCTGTCAGTGAACAGAGAGGAATGGGGTTGATATAATAAAACAAGGAAAGATGCCATGATAGACAAAAAGAGGATTGGGTGGTTGGACCATAAAACTGAGTGATGATGATTTCTCTGAAGTTTTATTGAGCTTTCTTGCATTATATGCCAGTACATTCTCTCAATAAGCTCCTTTCTCTGGCATAATCTGGACAGAGTAGGGTGACCAACCATCCCAATTTGCATGTAACCATCCTCATTTTATTGGGAAACCTCTCCATCCCCAGCAAACTGGGACAGTTGGTCACTGTCAGAGTCTCTATTTCTTGCAGCCAAAAGAACCCTGACTAGAGTAAATCCCACTTCTAGAAGAAAGGTAAGAGCCAATAAATAGAGAGGTTGATAAAAGTTTAAACTGATAAGATGAGCTTCAGTAATCACATAACTACAACATTGTGGGTTGAAGGAATCAGGGAGAATTATTTATAAAAACCGTAAATGTTAGACAAGATTTTGAGTTCACCTAGTTTTACATTATATCTTTTCTAATATAGAAAAGAGGCCCAGAAGAGTTGACTGCTTAACCTGAAGCAAAGGTATACTAAAAACCAGGTCTTACAAAAATGAATTCTCTGATATTTTACTGCTTCATGCTGCCTTTGATGTTTGTTTTTGCTATTTTCAGATATTTTTAAAAAATTTGTATAATGTATAAGCTTCACAAAGAAATTAAATAAGTCAATTGGTATTCTATTATTTTTACACTCTATTTACATTTTATGAAATATGTTATTTATATAGCATATAAATCTTAAAGTATATTAGATGTGCTTTATTATACATTATTGTGTTATACACTGTGTGTGTGTGTGTGTGTGTGTGTGTGTGTGTGTGTGCTTTAAGTCAGTGCCTCTTACACTTTAATTTGCATATGAATCGTTCTACCTGGGGTCTTAATAAGATATATGTGCTGATTCAGTAGGTCTGGAGGCCTGAGATTCTGCATATCCAACCATCTCCCAGGGGATGCCAGTGCTGGGAGGCTCCATGTGAGGTCATGCCCAGCTATCTCAATTATTTTCATCTGCAACAAGAGCTTCTCACAGGTTGGAAGAGTAGAGAAATAGGGACAGCCAAATTGGGTTGGGATATGGAGCAAATCAACAGGAAACAGACCGAGCAAGCTAGTCAGTGGTCCAGTTGCATAACAGTCATATATAAAACAAAGGTTCCAGGACCCCCTGGGTCTAGGACACTCTGAAGTCTAGATATCCAGATATGTGGAGCATATCTTGGCAGCAAGGCAGTTACCAGCAGGGTGCTGGCTGCACAAGGTTTTCATCAACTAGCAACCTGAGGCAAGGCTTTGGGGATGAGATGATGAGTGAGTAATGGAATTGGTTTGGTCCTCAAGGAACTCACAATCTAGAGGGGTAGGTTTGAGAAGCAGGTGACTAACACCCCTGTGAAGAAAGAAAAATTATAAAGGGTCATCAATCTAGGCAGTTAATACCTGATTGGGTTGAGGTCCAAGTAGGCAGACTGAATCAGTGTCTCCTGGGGGACAGGAGTATAAGCACTAAGATGTAGGCACAGAGTATTCATGCACCCAGGATGTGAAAGTGAGACTTGATATGCAAGGAATTCCATGTAATGTATGGGAATTTTATGCCATGGGCAGTGACACAATATCTTATTAGGCCAGGGGTCCTTGATTAAGGCAGAGATACAGTCAGAGTAAGGGCTGGGCTGGACTCCAAGTCTAGGCAAATCAGTGTGCTTGATGGGCAGAAGCCAGGCACCATGCACTGACCAAAAACCAAGAACGGTTGACATATAGTGAGAGAAAAGGTTAAATTCGGAAGAGCAGCTAATATTAGAAAAGAACAGACCTAAAGCAAACAGCTAAGAAAAGCAAATCTCCTTGTCCGTTTATTTCTCTCACAACCTACCCTCCAGACCACAACCCACTTTCCAGATTATAGCCAAAAGCAACATATTATCTTGGTTTACTTGAGGAGATGGTGTATAACTGGGAAGATATGGCATTAAATATGTACTATCTGTGTATTAAGACACTCACAGCTGTACATGACCTTATCCTTCAAGGCAGTAAGAAATGATACAACATAAAGCTGCATTATTTAATAATATTATCTATTTGTTTAGTACTTTTTAGGTTTTCAAGTACTTCCACAAATATTATCTCACTTAACCCTCACAGCAACATTACAAAAAGTGTATGGCTGGCATGCCCAAGTCATGACTGAATCATAGGTTAGAAATAGAAAGCTTAACCAAGGTTAATTAATTTGCCAAAGACCAAGTTGCTTCTAAGTTGATGCACTGGAGTCTTTGACTTCAGGTCATTGCTCCTTTTAATTTGCTAAAATGTAAAATATTTTATTCAATTTCAGATTTCTTTGTATAGAAGTTCTGGTGTCCAAATCCATAGGTGGGTCAGGCAGTCCATCCTAGTTTATAGCTAAAGCATTTGGACATTAGAATAGATGATAAGGAAAAAAACAAAGTATATATAAGGGGGAAACAAGGGGTTTAGAATATCTTTGGGTATTAGAGAATAAAGAATCCAAACAAAATAATTCTCAGGGAATCAAAAGCAAAGGTAACTAATTTACAATGTAATGAAAGAGGCTGGGATATGAGTGTCAAAAAAAGTAGCACATAACTTGTTCCAGAAGAGAGGGGAAAAAAATATTTCAAGGGGGTTGGAGAAAGGAGGATAGAAAGTCAGTTGAAGTTTGAAGGGACTGGTGACTGAATAAAGCAGACAGTAACTATTTTACTGTGGTCGACAGGAGCACGTGATTCACCACAAGACACCATTTTTCTCTTCAGTGCCAGGACTGAAGAACAAAGACACCACCCTTTATGGGATTAGCAGGTGTAACTCAGGCAGAGATGCAGCTGTGATTCTACAGTGAGGCCCAATAGAAAGTGTTCCATTGACTTGGGGTCTTGGGTTCATTAACTGTATGAAGGATCTATGAAAGGGGGGGAAAGATCTTGTTTCTGAATACTAATGTCAGAGTTAGAACAAAATTGATTAGGGGTAACTGAAGACTTTTTCTCCCATAGGAAAAGAATAGGGTTCAAAAGGCAGACTAGAGCTCATGTAAAGTCCATATGAAATTGAGTAATGGAGGCAGAAATGGAAGTCTGATGCAGATTTGATTAAAATTAACCATAATCTTATGATATGACTTGTAGGATGACAGGGAATGTACTAACCTTGGAGAGGAAGACCCCATGGTTGAATCAGTTTCGTGCCTGTCTTTGGCTACCTTCAGTATGGGCCACAGTGACAGAAAGTAGCTACTTCAGGCTTATCTCAAGACAGGTAAAGACATTCAAACTATGACTCCACTGTGGCTGAACAGTAGCAACATTTATCATCAGAACAACCCCACTGGCAGAGGAGAGACAGAAGTTAAAATTGAACTAAAGAACCAGACAACATGGAAAGGGACAGAGCAAAATTTGATAATAATCTTGATTTTATTATGAATACTAGATATCTTAGCAAATGGAAGCAGCAAACTACCAAGAAATATTTCTTTACGAATTTATACACTAAGGAAAAACAGAAGGCATAGATCAGAGATTGTAAATTTGCTATGTGTATGCTGAAGATGGGGAACTGACACATTCTGATGGCCTAAAGTATATTTTAAAAACTCAGAAACTATTTTTTCATGTAAAAATACAAGATCTGGCTTCCCTTAAAAAATTAGTTCTGGTATTGCCACATGACTACGATAGTCTGGACTGAGTAGAACTCTTTTGTCAGGACTAACCATGGATCTCTATGTCCAGCCCTGACTGGCCCCCAAAGAAACTTCTGTTTGTTCCATGCCCTCCCTACTTTGACAGCTGTTTGTAACCAAGTAGGCTTGTTCTAGACTACAATGAGAAGAATAAAAATAGTCACCTAAACTGAGAAGACATATTCTGTTTCTGTTCACAGATCCAGTCAACAAATATTAATTAAACAACTAGTATAAGCCAGCTATTTAGCTAAGTCTTGCAGAGATGGACTTGAATAAGTTGCAGTCATTGCTCTCATGAGGCTTACAATCTAAAGGGAAAGACAGATATTATGTAAATAATGATCAGTGTGGCCAGTAGTATACTGCAGAAATGCTGAGTGTTTGGGAGTCTGAATCTGCTGCTCCAGTCTCATGGGGTATCATTCTGACTAAATGTAAGCTGAGTCTCTGGGACATGACTTAGGGCTTACAGTTAATCACAGATTATTTCTAAACTGGTTAATGATACTGAGGTGCTGTATACAAAGAAAAATGTGAGGAAGTAGAGCAATTATCTTTCAAAGTTTTGGTGTTTTGGTTCTATTTCAATAATGCTGCAAACAACCCACCATCTTTACACCTAAGGACAATGGCTCTGTTGCACAAAGAATGCTGGTTATAAAGTTAATGTCTTTCCATTAAAAACTATAAACAAGCAAAAAAAAAAAAAAAGATTCCAATGGCTAACACAGTTATCTGACAAGTTGGAAAGACGAAGAATTTTATTTTTTGTTGGAATGACAAAAATGTATGGGTAGCAATAATGGTATTGATTGAAACCAAAGCTTGGACAGAAATGCAGTCTGGAAAAGGAAAGGCAATGTTATTTGATATTTATTATCTCCATCAAAGGCTCCTGTAATTCACAGTTTGACAGCATTTTGCGAGTAGCGCTGACCATTTCACAAAGCTGTGACTTACTTTAAGAAGAAGACAACAATTAACAAGGTGCATCGCATAAAGATAATGGTGAACTTAAATGAAATGAAACAATGAAATCCTAAAAGACTGATATTTTAAAATTGAAATTTCAATTTGCAAGTGGGAAGTGCTTGATACTGTTTGTTTGTTTGTTTGTTTGTTTTTTCCCCTTTGGAACAAAGGGTAGAGTTTGAGTATATGGACACATGTACACATAGCAAATCAGGTAGGAACAACCTACATTCTGCAACAAAACCTCGTATGGATAGTTTTGCATGGTTTTGCATAATGACGGTTAGATTAGTTTATTTCCTGGCATAGCCCTTTACTGTGCTTTTTACAGACTAAGCTGTTAGTACCAATAAGGAGTCTTGCTATGGTTGAGAGAATAAACTGCTAAATGTGGATTAGAACACTTTAAAATTTCAGATTTTATAAAAAAAGATTGAACAGCTAGAGATTTCTTGACTTGGGACAAGATACAGCTTTATAGTATCAAAGCAATTATTATTCACAGACCATTCATTCAACTTGTGATTACTCTGATCATCTGTTTTGCTTCTTCATCTAAGCAATTTCAAGTGCAATATTCCTTTGAAATGTTGTTTTATCGAAAAACTAATTTAAAATTGGAAGCTATGCCATTATACAATGTGCTTATTTGGGAATTAATAAGTAATGTTGGAATTACTTGATTCCTCTTCCTTAACGGTAACATGAGTGGATGCTCTCAACCCATTTCCCCCCTTTGGCAGTTCAGGAAAGCCCAGAGTCCTCTTCTCAGAATGATGCTTGTAAAGCACTTAGCATAGGGTTGAAGACATTATTCAATAAATGCTAGCAATTCACTAATGTAATAAAGTATGTAATTAATAAATTGGATTAGCGGTTCATTTCAAATTTCTTTTTTTCTCTGTTTCTCTGCTTCATCTCCATGAATATTTAGCAAGGATTCTACTTACATTTACAGAGTGTAAAAAAGATGCAATCAGTTTTAATAAAGAGACATCTACATTAGCTACCATTTGTTACAACACTTCTGGTATAATTATTTGAGACAAATTTCAATTACACTTGAAAGCCAAACATAATCCAGTTCAGAAAGACACTTGCAAATGACCCTTGATCTTTATTTCAGTCAGTTACAGTTAAAATGATTCTTCTGTTTCGGGATGGGGGTGGGGGTTCAACCACCAGTTGTGCAAGGGGTACGTGGTAGTTTAAATGAAGCATTCATACAATAAGTCAAAGAAATCCAGTATTTGTAATTTTCTATTACCCTGACTTCTGTTATGTTTTTAATGTCTGCGTATCTATCTATTTATCTATCGCCTATCTACCTTCTTCCTAGGACTGAGTTGGCCATACTTACCGTATTTATCCAACAAGGTATGGGAAGATCTTATTCTGGGCCACTTTTCAGGGGGAACTTGATTCTTCAATGAAATAGAGGAAGGGTCTGCTTAAAGAAGCATAATGATGCCTCACAAGCCACAGTGGCAATATTTAGTAGGGGAAGTGAAGAATTTATTTTTCAGCTGAAACTCTGAGGAAATTTTTAGGTAGAAAGTGCAAGGTATAATTATGTGGTTTGGAATTCCGCCAGGGCCCTGGAATTCATACCTCTTCACTTTCAAGATGTGTCACAGACCCTTTAATTACCTGAAGTGGATCAGGACCTCTGTTTTCTGTCTATCCCATCAAAAAGACAACACATTTTGTTACACATTTACCTGATGCCCCTTTGAATTTTACATTTGCTGAGCACCAAGCAGGAATCATCTTAATCTCTCCTATTGATATATATTTTGGGGATTTTTTTTGGAAATCCTGATTTAGAGGATTGATAGTAAGGTGGGAGCCATTCTCTTGTGGGAGAATGACCACAGATGCCTGTGGGGTTCAGGGGAAAGGACTGAGACCACTACCTACTAAGAATCGGACAGCCTGGACTTAACATTGACTTGTCTACTTACTAGCAAGAAACTCTGGGATAGTGTTAGTTAGCCTTAACTTGAGCTTTAGTTTCCTCATCTATAAAATGGTCAATATCCATATTTTTTTATATTATATAAGTGGCATAGTGTTCAAAAGGCTCTTAGCCTCATACATGGAATATAGCAAACAGTCAAATAATGTGAGTATTACGATTATTATTTCCAGGGCCTTCTCTAGGTCTTAGCTCCGATACTTAGGCTATAGCCTGTGGAGAAGTGGTAGAAGTCCAGAGCCTGACTGTGAAAAGTTTTGTACATCAGGTTAAAAAGTTTAGATTCTTATCCTGTAGGCAAAGGGGAGGTAACTACTAAAAAGTTCTAAGCAGGGGTATGGTTGAATTTAATCTCAGTTATTGAATTGTCCTACAATGCTTTAATGTCTTCATCATCCTTTGAGAGACATGATAGATTTTTTTTGTCTTTATATAAAATGACCCCAAAATTCTCTTCATTTTTTTTCTTCATCCCTTCCCCCAAGGCAGGGTGTTTTGCTGTCTGGTGCCCTATTTCAACATGCTTATTTGTTATGTTATCTGTGGCTTTTAAAAATTTTATTATTTTCTTCAGAGAGAGAGACTGCAAGTTGGGGAGAGGGGCAGAGAGAGAAAGAGAGAAACAGAAACTTAAGGAGGATCCATGCTCATCGTGGAGCCCTGTGCAGGGCTCAACCCTACAACCATGGGATCATGACCGGAGCCCAAATTAAGAGTCAGATGCTCAACCGACTGAGTCACGCAGGCACCCCTGTTATACTATTTCTACTTCTTCTTTTTTTTTCCTCCTCAGCTATTGTGTGCAGAGTATTCGTACAGCTAAACATCTTAGGATGATGTCTAACAGAATAGTTGCTTGGCTACTAGAAATAGGGTTTCAATACAGAAGTATTTCAATACAGAAGTATTTCACTTGCTAACATTCAATTTGTAAATATTTACAGACATAAAACAAAATAAGCTACAGATGAGAGCAAAAGCGTTCCAACTCTAACCATCACAAATAGAGTAAAATTGTCACTTGAATGCTCTTGCTGGGATGTGGGAAATATGGAAGTGTCACTCACATTTTTCTAAGTTGATATCTTTCTCTGCAGCAGAGGCACTAGGGATCAGGTCTTTAGCCTGTTTCTGAGCCGCATTTTTCTCCACTGTAAACCACTGTCTTTCTATCAATGGCTTAAGCAGAGTAGAAACAGATTTTGAAAAGTTTTTCACATCCATCACTTCTTTATGGCACAACATCATTGATTTCCTGGAAAGATGCATGATATTACTTAGGAGGTTAGCACTGATGCATGATCACATGAAAGTATTAGAAAAATCAGGTCATTGATTTAGCTGACCTAACGTGAACTGTGTGGATTACAGGGAAAAGAATCAATACTAATAAGTCTAGTAATAGGGAATATAGGATAGAAATGGAAGTTGTCCAGCTCAATGCAAAGCTCAGACACTGATAGTCAAGACGTGACTCCAGGGTTGAGATGTAAAGTCCAGGTGTTTGATTAAGGCCATGAGATAGGAACAGAAACACAAGCACAGAAGGGACAAAGGGAAATATCTAGTATGGTCAGAGTCAAGGGAAGCAGATAGCCAAGAAACTGAGGACGCAAATGCTGGTGGCCTGAAATCCAACAGAACAGTAGCCACCCAGGCACCCTGTAAGCCTTTCATTTTTAAATCTCTGATAAAGGAGTACACTTCTAGACCCCACTGATATCCTCAAAAGACACCTGTGTAAAAGTCTCAGTGAAGAACATGTCTCCTCAGTAATAAAGGCAGTGCTAGGTTCCGTGAAAGCCTCGGCTTGGAAATGGCTATTTGACATTTTCAACTATCTTGTAGAGTTTCTTGCAAGTCATGCATCAATAATGCAATAATAGTGCTTTAGAAAGACTGCAAAATCTGTTACCATTAAAAGTCAAAACAAGCTAAAATGTAAGTTTTAAACCATTTTAAGGCTCAGAAAATGCATAAAAGAAAAACAACATTAAAACCATTCATAACCAGTGACCTAGGGATGTTTGTTAACATTGCAAAATTTAGGGGCTTGTGGGTGGCTCAGCAGGTTGGGCGCCCGACTCTTGATATCAGCTCAGGTCATGATCCCACAATTCATGAGATCAAGCCCCATGTTTGCCTCCAGGCTGACAATGTGGGGCCTGCTTGGGATTCTCTCTCTCCTCTGTCTCTAGCCCTTTCCTTGTTTTCTCTCTCTTTCAAAATCAATGAAAAAACTTAAAAAAAGAAACATTGCAAAGTTTATTGAATGACTGCTGTGTGTGGAAAACTAGACTTGAGGTTTTACATGAATCATTTCATTGGATCCTCACAGTATTAACCTTTGAGGGCATTACTTTTATCCCTACTTTATACAAAGTAGGACATAGACTTGGGGTGAACAAATAATAGATTTAAAACTATATAGTCAATGATTATGTGGTTAAATCCAGAAATAATAATTTGATCTATTTCACTGCAAACTCATACTTGTAATCAATTTGCTGTATTGACTTACTTCCCAATATATCTTTTCAAATATATATCTCTAGGAATAAATATATGCACATTTTAAAAACAGAATATGGGGCATGTAATTTTATAAGAATATATTGAAACTTCCCATGTCAATGTACATGTATTAGTCACAAATATTTTTTCTATGAATCATTTTTTAATGGCTATATAGTATTCCAATAAATGGATTATCATGATTTGTGAACTACCTTAAGTTTAAATATTCATGTTGAACCAAAAAATAAATAAAGAAATAAACCAAACAATCTGATTAAAAAATGGACGAGGACCTGAATAAGCATTTTTCCAAAGAAGATATACAGATAGCCAATGAACACATAAAAATATGCTCAGTATCACTAATTGTCAAAGAAATACAAATCAAAACCACAATGAGGTATCACCTCACACACTATTAGAATGGCTAAAATAAAAAAGGCAAGAAATAACAAATGTGGGCAAGGATGTGGAGAAAAGGGAACCCTTTACACTGAATGTAAATTGGTGCAGCCACTGTGGAAAACAGTATGGCATTTCATCAAAAAATTAAAAATAGAAATACCCTATGATTCAATAATTCTAACACTGGGTATCTATCCCCCAAAACAAAAACACTAATTGTAAAAGATGTATGCGCCCTTATGTTTATCGCAGCATCATTTATAACAGCCAAGATATGGAAACAACCTAAGTGTCTATCAATAGACAGATAAGGAAGTTGTGGCGCGTGCGCGCGCGCACACACACACACACACACACACACACACACACATATATTAGCCATAAAAAAAGGATGAGATCTTGCCATTTGGAAGAACATGGATGGACCTACAGACCTAGAGGATATTATGCTTAGTGAAATAAGTCAGACTGAGAAAGACAAACACTGTATGATTTCACTCATATGTGGAATCTAAAATACAAAACAAATAAACAAACAAACAAAAAGCAGAATCACATCTGTAAAGACGGAAAACTGCTGGTTGCCAGAGTGAAGGGAGGATGGGGAGATGGGAAAAGTGGGTGAAGGGGAGTTAGAGATACAGACATCCAGTTATGGAATCAATAAGCCACAGGAAGAAAATGTACAGCATAGGGAATATAGTCAAAGATGTTGTAATAGCGTTGTATGGTGACAGATATAACTGTACTTGTGGTGAGCATAGCATACTGTATGGAGAAGCTGAATCACCGTGTTGTACATCTGAAACTAATGTAATATCGTGTATCAACTATACTCAAATTTTTTAAAAGATTATTAAAAAAGAAAACAAATATTTACATTGATTCCAACTTTTTGCCAATCACTTCTATATAAAATTCTGTTTTTCTTAATTTTTTAAGTGTTTATTATATATTTTTAAGAGAGAGAAAGAGAGACAGAGCATGAGCAGAGGAAGGCAGAGAGAGAGGGAGACACAGAATATGAAGCAGGTTTCAGGCTCTGAGCTGTCAGCACAGAGTCCGACACGGGGCTGGAACTCACGAACAATGAGATCATGACCTGAGCTGAAGTCGGACGCTTAACCGACGAAGCCACCCAGGCACCCCAACTTCCATATAAAATTCTTATTCTATTCTCTCTTATGTTAAATGGGGGAACGACAGCATTATTCTATTCATCATAGGGTTTGTATGAGGACAGAATCAAATAATACTTCAGAGTCAGTCCAATCAGGGAAAGCGACATGTTATTATCATTTCTCCTTTCAGGAAGGAAATATGCCTAAGCAGTACAAAAATGAAATGATCATTTTGTACACACAAGTGAAATAATGACATTGTGAAAATTCTCTGTTCTACTCCATTAACTGTGAGCGCTATTCTTTACTATTCAAAACAAAAATATGTAAGAAATTGTCATTTTGTTTAAAAACCAAACAGTCAGATTGCCCAAAGTGCTGGCTAATTACACAGTTGGTTTACAAAAATAATAATAATAAAATAAAGGGATAACCACAGATTGTGAAATTGTAACTCCCATCTATGCAGACCCAGGGCTGCATGGGCAGGGAGAATGAGAATAAAAGAGAAGAGTTAAACCTTTTTTGTACAAACAACAATGTATCAGTAAATGGTTCTATAAATATTTTGTTTAGACTTACACTTTAGCAGCAGCGGTAAATTATATAAGCACAACTGAGTATATACTTCTGTCTTCTTCAAAAATCTGACTCAAATATATAAATTATCGACCAACATAGATGTGTGATTAGGAATTTCTCATTAGTAGATTCAGAAGGACATGATCACGTTTGTCTACAGAGTAACTGGCAGGAGAGCCCCATCCCCATTTGAACTGGTACATTATTGGCCTGCTTGATTTTAAAGCCCAGTGAAACCTGCAGTGTCTCCCTCCCCTCTTCTTTCCACACCTTGACTGTCAAGTGCACAAGCTGTCTTGGACTTTCTGTAACTCTCGATGGCATCTCTACCTTCATTGCCTTGCAAAGTAAAATGTGCAGCTAAGTGCCCCTCAAATACTGGTTCAAATTTAGAATCACAGATTTTACATCTGGAAAGGGCATCGGGACTGGCTGCTTCTCTGAGTATGTCAAGTGTTATACAGAGTATTTCCATTTCACCACTAGGTACATGGAGACTTGAAGAATTAAATGACTTGTCCAGAGTCTCTCAGGAAGGAGACCAGAAACTGAGTTTTCTGATTCCTCAGGTAACAAAATACCAAAACTGAAGAAGGTTTAAAAATATATATTTCAAAGAAAGGGATACAAACGTAGGTGTCTTTCTATACAACTTCATTTGGGTATATTTTAAAAGAGCACAACACTGTTATCGCCACTGTATTCATAGGAAAATAAGTTCTGCCACCAAATCCACACCGTTTTCCAGATTTGTAAATGAACAAACTAGATGGCATGCATCTGTTTCCAGATATAGACAACATAAGAAAAATTAATCACAAAGTACTTTCTAAGTGCCTGCCAGTGTCCGTAGAGAAAATGCTAAAAAGCAACAGGCAGGCCCAAAAGCCAGGTGCCTGGTAATAGAAGACAGGGAACGAAGGCATTTCCCCGAAAGTGAATCAACCTTCAGCCTGGGGCTGCTGGGTCATGAGAGATTAATAAGAAAGAAGATAATCAGAGGAGTAAGAAAGAAGAAACATGAAATGTGAGAAAGGCCACAAGGAAAAAAAAATAAAAACAAGAGAAAAGGAAGCCTAGAGCTCGCCACAACAAACAAAAGGCAAAAGAAGAAATGGTATCCATTTTTAAAGTTCACATGAGAAAACATACCTACTTTTAATCGGATCCTCTCCCTTTTCCCTTACAGCAATGTTCCGTTGGGCCGGGCCACTCGCTAACCGATTGCATGTGCTGCCTCCTCTGTAACTTTCCTTAAATTATCCCTGGTTTGAATATCTTTTGGAAACTTTTGGTAAATGAAAACTTTGTTTTTCCTCCTTTCGAGTAATTGTTCCCATAACTTTACAATTTAAGGATTTTTAAAACTCTCTTTAATTGCAAATAAATAGCTTATATGACGTATAAATATTTTATCGACATTAAAGTTACTCAACAGAGACTGTCCACTGTTTACTGTGTGCCAGACCCTGTTCTGGGCACTGTATTCTTCCTGCTTTCAGTCAAGTGGCTCTAAGCTCCTTTATGGAAACTCAAGTAGCTTTCACTTTTTTTTTTAAGTTTATTTGTTTATAAATAAAGGGAGAATGCAAAGGAGGGGGAGAGGGAGAGAGAAAGAGAGAATCCCAAGCAGGCTCTGCACTCCAGGCACAGAGCTCGATATGGCGGTTTGAACTCATAAACCATGAGATCATGACCTGAGCTGAAATCAAGAGTTGGCTGCTTAACCAACTGAGCCACCCAGGTGCCCCAAGTAGCTTTCACTTAAACAACAACAACAACAACAACAACAACAACAACAACAACAACAAAACACCAACATATAATAGGGGCGCCTGAGTGGCTCAGTTGGTCAAGCATTCAACTTTGGCTCAGGTTATGATCTCGCGGTTCATGAGTTCAAGCCTGCATTGGGTTCTGTGCTGACAGCTCAGAGCCTGGAACCTGCTTCGGATTCTGTGTCTCCCTCTCTCTCTGCCCCTCCCCTGCTCACATTCTGTCTCTCTCTGTCTCTCAAAAATGAGTAAATGTTAAAAACATTTTTTTAAATGTATAGTAATTTTAGATCCACCAAAAAGTTGAAACGATAGAAAGAATTAAGAGTTCCCGTATAGCTTTCGCTCAGTTTCCCATTGTTAGTATCTGACACTCCTACGGTATGTTTGTTACAAGTAAGGACCCAATATTCATACATTACTATTAACTAGGCTCCATGCTTATTTGTTCACTTATTTTCCATAAGGTCCTTTTTACTGTTTCAGGATCTCACTCAGGACACCACACGACATGTCTCCTTAGGCTTCTTTTTGTCTGTGAGAGTTGCTCAGACTTTCCCTGCTTTTAATCACCTTGCCATTTTTGATAAGTCCTGATGAGGTGTTTTGTAGAATGTTCTTCAATGTTGGTTTGTCTGAAGTCTCTGTTGTAGAGTGGGGTTATGGGTTTTGACAAGAATGTCACAGAGGTATACCAGAGGGTAGATGCCATCCAAATGCTGTATCACACTGATGTGAACCTTGATCACTTGGTTAAGATAACGGGTGCCAGGTTTCTCCACCACAAGGCTACTCTTTTTCTCTTTTCATTTTCTATTCACTAAGTGAGTCAGTAAGTCCAGTCAGCATTCAGGGCTTTCATACTGCTGTCATTTCTTAAATTCTCACCTGATCAATGACTATGTTCTCTAAAGGAACTCTAAAGGCAGCAGGTAGATATTAGGGTACTGTGTAACAGCTGTGGTAGAGAGATAAGGTATTAAAAAAAGGATGTATATAAATGGATCACCCTTTTAAATAGTACTAGCCCTTATTCTGGTTATATGATGATTTCAAGAAATAAACACATTTGAGTCCCCTTTCATGTCGAAGTCAAACAAGAATAAGGTCTAACTCCCATAACTGAAGGTTCATTCTTTCATTGACTCAACAAGAGTAGTAATGCAGACCCCAGGGTTGCATTCGGGTGTTAGATGAAGTCCCTGCTCTCACAGGCTTAATGATCACTTTTGTTTCAGAGAGAGGAGTGTTAGTCATTTTGAGTATAAGAAGTCAGCCAATCTGGTTGAGGTTAATTCATTTATTTTACTTAGGCCCAGCAGATCCTAATGAATTAGAACCATAAAAAGACTACATTCATTGAAGGATCAGGTTTTAACTTGTCCTGTACCACTCACCTACAGGCTGTCCTCCTGCAAAGCTACATGAAAGCAGCTATAGCTGGGTAATTCAGGCCATGGATCCTGATAGAGGGCTGATGTGATGAAAAATGTTACCCATCTACCACATCATGTAGGCTGTGACCTCAACCCCCCTGATTATGCCAGAGAAGGGCTGGTGTTACCCCAACCATGGATGCTGAGGTACAGACCATGCCACCACCCAGCCATATTAAAAAGCTGCAACCGCACCGCTTGGAGTCCAAAATGTATCTTCCCTAACCGTGAATGCTTGGCTGATGAACCAGGGCTGGAATTGAGATTCCATCCATTATATTTCTATTGGATCTCAGCCCCTGCCTGTGCCAGGGGAGGAGCTGTTATTTCCTAGACACTCAGTTCACAGGTCTGGGGTTCTTCTTCTGGAGACTGACACCCAGACCTTGTGGGGTCCCCGTGTACTGCTCCAGAACATGACAGGCACTGGGAAAATCACACACATGCTATTACTCCTATCTCTGAAATTTTTTCTCTTATAAAAACTGCTCCAGAAGTCTTAGTAGTGTGCAGCTTGGCTTTTGGCTAGTCTTGTGTGGCATCTACCAACAACAGGAGGCATAGAGTGGTGACAATTCAAGGGCAAACTGTGCCAGAGGAGTGAATTCGTTGGGAGATATCAATCTAAGATACACCAGGATACTAGATGGAATCCTCTTATATGGTAGCAGAAGAGCCCAGGAAGACATTGCACGGCTAAAACTAAAACAGACCAATCTACCTTAAATCTAGTGGAATCAGCAGGTATAACCCAATTCTATAGGTGTATGATTTGTAGTGCTGCCATCACGGAATGAGTATGGCCTTTCATGGCTCATTCTTCTAGGAAAGCAGTTATTGAGAGATAATTACAGAAACTGTAATAGCTAAGTACTAGGGATACAAAGATAGAGTCTCTGTTCTTAAGTAACTATGGCTAGTTAAGGAGACCAATTGTAAAACGATAAATGCTATGATAGATTATGCATACTATGCTATGGAAGCAAAGAAGAAGAAGTAGCAAACATTTGAGAAAAGCCAGGAAGTACTTCACAGAGGAGGTGGTGACATTTGGTGTGTACCTCAAAGGGTGGGTCTACAACCCATTTAAGGAGATCTCACCCAGGACCCTCCAAGCTGCATTCAGTTAGGATACATCTGTTTCTAGTTGATGCATGATGCTTTTCTTGGAAATGGGGCTCTACATATATGGTACACCCTTGACATTTACAAAGGAGACATCCTGAGATGTTCCAGAATACTTAAATTCACACATACTAATTAAGATATAGAAGCTGAATAATCAGGCAGGCTTACTCGTTGGCTAAGTACTTGCTTCTACACATGAACCACGTGGTAGGCAGCATACCTAGATATGGTCATACTCTCAAAGGTTGAAAGTGCAAATGCCATGAGTCTAGCATGCTGTAAGTTTGTTTTTATTTAATTTTGAGAGAGAGAGAGAGAGAGAGAGAGAGAGAGAGAGAGAGCAAGCAGGGGAGGGGCAGAGAGAAAGAGAGGGAGAGAGAGAAAGAATCCCAAGCTTGCCCGGCACTGTCAGTGTAGAGCCCGATGCAGGGCTCGATCCCATGAACCAGGAGATCATGACCTGAGCCGAAATCAAGAGTTGAACGCTCAGCCAACTGAGCCCCTAGCATGGCTTAGAGAAGGATCTTCCAGGACAGTAGCAGGATCATCCCAGTATTCCAAAGAGACAGTGATGCTTTAGGCCAGAGAATTAGAGCCTAATTATCTCCTCAGAAGATGACTTTGTGGCAGAGCTTGCTGCACTCTTAGTTACCTGGAAGACACAGCAGAGATCAGCCAGAAGGAGGAGATTGGTGTCTGGCCTCATGTTACATGACCCAGTGAGTCATCATGGGCCAAAATGGATTCCTTTCAGTTGGAAAGAATTAATGCATGTGTCATTTCTTGAATATGCTCACTGTGCTCTTGGCATAGTGCTAAGAGCATCACAGCTCATTAGCAGTATTTACTTGTCACCAAAAGCCTGTGAGTTAGCATTATTATGTCCCCATTTCTGAGATGAGGAAACTGAGCTTAGAGAAGTTAACCACTAAACTCAAGGTCGTACAAACTGGGAAGCGATAGAATTGGGGGTTAATCTAGGACTGTCTATCATCTAAACCCTCTGCTCTCAGCTTTTTGATCCTTCTTCACCCTCAGTTAAAAACAGAGGAGTATTAGTAAAGTGTGTGCAAAGAGGGAAATGGCCATATTCTTGGGGACTTGTGACTGGCTGGAGACATGCTCCTTCACAAAGACCTTTGCTGTACTTATTTCCTGAGTGGCTCAGGAATTAAGTAAGTGCTCCTTCACCAAGCATTGTCAGGAATATGGGTGTTTTGCCTTTCAGTTTGATGTGGCCCATGACAGGAATCACGCACGTCGGGGCTGAATATATGTTACTAGAAATAGATTATTTCAGGAAGTCAGATTCATACAGTTAAAATAGAAGTGAAGGAAACTAGAAGAAAGATACAACCTTCTAATCTGTGGCTGAATCACGCACCATAATTGAGCCTTCTCATTTCCCACTCTTTCCTTCTTCATTTTGCAAGTGTCTCCAATTGTGACATTACTCCTTCGTATTTCTTTTTCTTGTCTTGCTATTTTCTCCATCCACTCTATCTTTTAACTTTTCTAGGGAGATTCTATTGATTATTGAAATTATCAGCAAGTAAGGTAAAAGAGATAGTTCTTAGAAAAACAAAAGAAATCACATTAAATAAGTCAAGGTCTCAAGTAAAACCAGAGGTTATCATTTTGTTACTGATATTGATGAGAAAACTATATACATAAATTTGTCCAACATATTTTTTAAAAACCTAATTTTTTGTTGAGACTATTCTAGGTGTTGGGGATATCAGAATAAACTTTTTCATGTGTTAAAGACTAAACGTTTTTATCATCCCCGAATTCACGTTAGAGGTGGTCCTCTGGATTGTAATAATGACATGAAGTGGACCCTTGTGAATGGGATTGGTGTCCTGATAAGAAGAGCTATAAGAGAGGTGATCTCTCTCCTCCCTCCATAAGAGGATATAACAAGAAGACAGCCATCCATGAGCCAGAAAGAGGGCCTTCACCAGGAACTGAATTGCCTGGCATCTTGATTTTGGACTTCCTAGTCTCCAGAACTGTGACAAGTTAAGTTTCTGTTGTTTAAGCCACCCAATCTATGGTAATTTATCAAAGCAGCCTAAGTTGACAAGACAATGGGTAAGATGAGACCTAAAGAGACAATGTCAATAAAATGTGGTATTATGACACATCCATATCTCTATCTCTCTCTGTATGCAGTTGCTACAGGAGCTCTTTATCCAACCCAGGAGTTCCAGGAAAGTTTCTGAAGGAAAAGATGATATCTGGGCTCAATCATTAAAGATGAATTAAAATTAGGAGAAGGTGGAGAAGCAAGGGATGGGGGGAACAGTATTCCAGGCTTAGAGAATTTGGTAGATGAGCAGGTACAAAGGCATGGAATCACTTGGCATGTTTGGAGAATTATAAGTAGTGCAATGCTGCTAGAAGACAAAGTTATAGGGGGTGAGAGGCGTGAGTAAGGCTTAGAGAGAGATGTTCTGTCTGTTAAGGAGCATATACTTGATCCTTTTGGTGTTGGGGTGATGCAATGGCCTAGAAGGACTCTAAGAAGGAGAATTCCCATAATCACATAGCATTTTAGAGTGATCACCTGCATGGCCAAGACAAGGAGAAATCGGACAGGTGGAACACAAGAACCCGGGATGCCAGTCTAGGGCAGACGTGAAGGGAACTTGCACTGGACCGTCCCATTGTGAATGGGACAGACGTAAAGCTGTAGGCATTTGGATATAGGTATTGTGTGAAGTGCACAGAGGAATACAAATCTCTGAGGCATTTCTTCATTTTCTGCTTATGAATAGCAAAGATAACCCTAATGGGAACGTCAAAACTCTATAGAGGTCTTCCTATTGTTTATTGTTACAGATTCGTATTGGATTCCAGTATAGTTTTCTTCCTTTGCTTTGGGTCCAGGAATTCAGCATACTTTCCTCTCCATAACTAGCATTCTGTTGGGTCTTTGGGAAACTTTTTCTCCAGTCTAGATATGGCCTGGGTCTCAGGCTTCCTAAATATCTTCTTTGCTTTATACCCAAAAAGACAAATATACCGTTTGTTCATAACACTGCACCATGATTATAATTAATTGATAGTGCCAGCTCTAATTGTTGAATGCTCCCCCTTCAGTCAGTTGCTATGCTTTGTGGCAAACATCAGACAGGAACTCTGTTCAACCAGAGCACTAACAAGTATAGGAGACAGATTGATGAGATCACAGGTAAACCAGGGAGAGGAAATTGGTAGGAAGCCTGAGGCAGGGCAGCTAAATGTTGAGCCAAATCACACCAGGGTTCCTCTGTGCTCAGGACCTCACCACTGAGCCTGCTGCTATGCTGTGGATTCAGAAGGCTGCTGGTACAGCATTCTTGATGAATTTCTAATTGTTTCTGAGCCACTGTCATGTGCTTTCAAAGCTCACATTCCTAGGAGAGAGCATGTCTGGTCCTGGCTGCTGGGAGATGGGAAAGGAAGGACTATCTTTCATTAACTCTTACAGTACAAAGGTGGGAAGCAAGGCCCGCTCTTCCCCTTCCAATTCTTTGGGGTTTCCTGCCAAAAAAATTAAAAGGGTATTTCAATTCTGAATTTTATATTTCCCTATTTCTGTATCTTTATCTACACACACACACACACACACACACACACACACACACACACACACATTGTACAACTGCCAGACAAGAAGTTCCATGAGGGCAGAGTGTGTCTCATTTTTATTCACCGTCACATCTTCAGTACCAGGCAGAGTTTAGTACCAGACAAGGGTAGAATAAGTATTACGCAAATATTTCTTGGATGAATGGGAAAAGAGATGCACGAATGTGCTTTTTTTAAAAAAGCATTTTATTTATAAATCACTATAGGATTTTAATAAATTTAAACTACTTGGTCCTAATCTAAAGTTCCTAAGACATGAGTAGACATTTTCCCAAAGAAGACATCCAGATGGCTAACAGATACATGAAAAGATGCTCAACGTCACTCATCATTAGGGAAATACAAATCAAAACCACAAGATACCACCTCACACCTGTCAGAATGGCTAAAATTAACAATGCAGGAAACAACAGGTATTGGAGAGGATGTGGAGAAAGGGCAACCCTCCTACACTGTTGGTGGGAATACAAACTGGTGCAGCCACTCTAAACAGCAGTATGGTGTTTCCTTAAAAAGTTAAAAATAGAACTACCCTATGACCCAGCAATTGCACTACTAGGTATTTATCCAAAATATACAAAAAAACTGATTCGAAGGGGCACGTGCACCCTAATGTTTATAACAGCACTATTAGCAACAGCCAAATTATGGAAAGAGCCCAAATATCCATACACTGATGAATGGATAAAGAAGATGTGGTACACACACACACACACACACACACACACACACACACACACTGGAATATTACTTAGCCATTAAAAATAATGAAATTTTGCCATTTGCAATGACATGGATGGAGCTAGAGTGTATTATGCTAAGTGAAATAAGTCAGAAAGACAAATACCATATGATTTCACCCATGTGGAATTTAAGAAACAAAACAGATGAACATAGGGGAAAGAAAAAGAGAGGCAGGCAAACTATAAAAGAGACTCTTAAGAGTAGAGAAAAAACTGAGGGTTCCTGGAGGGGAGGTGGGGGGGGATGGGCTAAATGAGTGATGGGTATTAAGGGGGACACTTGTGTTGAGCACTGGGTATTATATGTCAGTGATTAATCACTAAGTTCTATTCCTGAAACTAATATTACACTATATGTTAACTAAGTAGAATTTAAATAAAAAACGTGAAACATTAAAAAAAATGTGAACCTTGAGAAACAAACAAAAAACCAATCCAATTAATAAAATCACAAATTTAGGGGAATACAAGGAATATTTATTTTAAAGAAAAATAAATGCATTTAAAATTTAAGTAAAATAAACTACTTAGTCCTAAGCTATAGTTCCTAATTTTCTTCTGAGACAGTACCTGGAAATGCTCGAATCCACCACTTATATCATGGGGTTTCCCAAGTCCACCCCCAATTACTTCTGAACCTCAGGCTTTAACAAAGTACCATAGACCATTTAGTCCACGCTTACCCTTTTCTCTGGAAATTGATCAAAGCAATGTCATCAGTGTTCTTAAAGGCAACTAAGCTGTTTACCTTTCCTTTGCTCTTCAAACTTGATACGACCTGGCTCTGGAGAGGGAGAGAGTCTGTAGACCATTTCCCTCCAGAAGGCGGGGAAGATGAACAGCACCCTTGGGCATGATTAAATGTGAGTTGGCAACGGATATGGTACAAGTTTAGGGCTATTTGGGATTTGAAGCAATTGTTTTGTCTGACCAACAGCATTATTGAAATTCTGGGAAAATGCAACAATGCTTTGAGATGGATTATCTATTCTTTGACTTTCTGATTGCTTTAAGGAGTGTGCTAGTTAGTCAAAGTCAAATCACGACAATATAAAATATAGCACTTTTAGGACACTGAAAATTGAAAATTCCTGATAAAATCTTATCTAAGACTCAAACACTATTATTCAGTTGATGGTACTGCAAGTTAGAAGATGTAATTAACATAAAGTGAGCAGTGTAATGCTATTAATCTGTCTTTAGAAATAGCTCTCCTACTGTAGGATTTCTTCATCGAAAGGATTTTGAAAACACACATACACTTCAAAGATTCCATTGATGCCATTGGTTTCTTGATGAATATTGTCTCTGAACATGTGCTTGCTAAGTTTTACTACACAGGCTATATTTTAAAATTCCTCTAACATTGGTTATTGGTGGTTGCTTGCTTTAACTGGGATTCATAACTCTCCCTGCTGAGAATAAAACTTGTTGTCAGAATAAAGCACATTTGACTCTTTCTAAGCTGCCAAAATGTGAAGTCTTGTGGTTAGGTATTTTGGAAAACTGGCAGGTTTTGTTTACATATTGTGGTCTTTCTCCAAATTTATCCCACATCCCACACCCCACAAGTCTAGGACCCCTTCCAATGTAATTGCTGTGGGACAAGTGCAAGGCAAAAAGGCTTCCGCAGTTCCCAGGTCCCTTCCATCTCTGAGTCAGACACAGCAAGCGCCAAAAGAGCTTCCTTGGCCTTAAAAAAAAAATGCTGACCTACAGAAATACCTGAATCTAATTTGCTGTACAAATGGAAACCTTTTCTTCTCTAGATTGGATGCAGAGAATTTTTTTTCAATGTTTATAATTTAACAATTGCTTAGAGCCTTTCATCTGAAAGCAATTTATGCATGTTGAGCCCAATTATCCTAACATGCTTAAAGCTTACCAGTATTTTTCCTCTTTAACCTTCATGCATTAGTCTCATTGGACAAGGCCCTATACCCACAGCAAACCTTAAACCTAATCATGGAAGTGCTTTATGGATTAAAATGCTAGAAGATCCTGCTCGCCAAGGAAAGAATCATTGGAAATGATAGTGTTTCTGTATATTCTTCCTACAGAGATGAAAAACTTTGTTTTCAACTAAATTCAACTATTTCATATAATATTCAGCCAGAAGAGATGTTGAGTCATGAACCCACACTCACTTTCTGTTACCTTAATTTTGCAAGAAAGCAGTGTGTCCCATGTGCAGCCAATATGTTATCTTAATCTGGTGCCACCTGGCAGTCCAGAGCCATACACCCTAGCCTTTTGTTAAGATGGCTTATTCAGTCAATTCATTCAAGAAATATTTCTTGAGTTTTTACTCTGTGCCAGGCACTATGCTAGATACCAGAGAGAACATGGTGGAGCAGAAAGATATTTGTGTGTCCAGGAGTTTATGATCCTAAGATAATGTGTACACAATGAATTCACTATAATACTGTGATAACCGCTCTGATAGGTACACTCCGCCCTAGAAAGGGCATCTGACCAAGATAGAGGATGTGAAAGAGGGCTTCCAGAAGTGAAAGCTAAAATGAGGCATGGATGAGCATTAAATGAAAACGAGAGAGGAAGGGTGTTCTGGGAGAGTAAGTGATTGCATGTCTGAAAGCCCAGCAGTCATGTGTTTGAGAAACTGGAAAACTTTCATTTAGCTGAAGGACAGAATTTAGGGTTTCATGCGGTAGAAGATGTTGCTGAGAGAAAAGTAGAATCCAGTTCATTAGTACATTGGAAACCCTAAGAAGGAGTCTGGACATTTTCCTAAAGGAAATGAGGAACCACGAGAGGATTTTATATAGAGGAATGGCAGGGACTGATTGCACTTTTATAATGAATGTTTCAGCTTCAGTGTGTGGAGTAGATTGATGGAGATTGAAACTGGACGTTTGCTATCATAGAGGAGAAGGATGTTGGTTGTTCCGAATTATAGTGGTGACTACGGAGGTGAAGAGATATTATTCAAGTGAGATTCAGTTGGGTGAGTCTGTTGTAGTGACCTAGTAGATATGAGAGATTGGAGTCAAAGAGAAGGCTCAGGTTTTGCTTAGTCCTTTCCCTGCTGACACAAATATAACACCATTGGCCCAATGGTCATGAATTCTCCTAGTAATTCATTTTGTGGAACATTATTGCATGGATCTTCTTCACCCTCCACACTCATGAGAGTATTCAAAATATCAGACACCTAGATATATTCTTGCATGGTTAATAAGCAAATTAACAGATTTTATTATACTACAGATTAACTATTCAAAACATTAAGAGGCATAAGCACTGAAAAATTCTATGTAACTAATTCTGTGAAGACAGTCAATTGCATGTGCAAACATGAACTTGCAGCTAGTGAATGACAGAGCAGACAAGTCTGAAGCAAGATTTTCAGTGTTCAGCATCCATGTTTGTGGCATCACTTTCGGGTTGTCAAGCTGTGTCAGAACCCTAGAATCCTACGGAGATGTCTGCCCCGCATCCCCCCACCCCAACGTCTTCCACTCTAACACCCTTCTCTACTCCAATCACAGCATCCCAGCGTTTATTGTTTTATACAACAGGGATTGGCAGAATATTGCACTTTACCAAAAAAAAAAAATCACAGGAGAAAGTTTGAAAGTCCCTACTCTTCACAACTGTCCCTCTCAAACTCAGAGTTACTGGCTCTAGGAAAGTCACTGCCTGTCTTGAGCTCATTTCCTCATCCACAAAATGAGATTGCAATTTTCTCTACTGTGTCACAGGGTCCTTGAGATGATGGGATTAGGTTATTTGTGTTACAGTGCATTGTAAGAACCAAATTTATTGAGGCATAATTTTATGTCCAATAAACTGAATCCATTTAAAGGGTACAATGTGTACAAGTTTTGACAGGGTATGCACCTGTGAAACCATTGCCACAAGCAAATTATAGAATATTTTCATCACTCTAAAAGAATCTTTGTACCCCTTTGCTGTCCATTCCTCCTGCTCCTCTTCCTCCTGAACCCCTCTCCCTCCTCTGAGACCTCTCATCTGCTTTCTGTCACTATAGATTAGTTCTGTATTTTCTAGTATTTGACATAAATGAAATCTTACAGCTTGTACCCTTTGCCTTTGGTTTCTTTCAAGCAGCTTGGCAATTTTGAGATTCGTTCATTTGTTGTAACGGAATCATTTCTTTCTATTGCTGAGTAGTGTTCCATTGTATGGATGTGAATTTTATCTATTCACTTGTTGATGGACATTTAGATTATTTCCTGGTTTTGGCTATTGCAAATATACCTGCAGTGAATATTCATGTACAAGTTTTCCTATAAATTTAAAGTGCTTTTTAAACTGTAAAACAGCATTTAATATAAACTTTCATTATTCAGACATTAAAATAGTTCTGGTTTTTACAGGTATTTTTCTGTCTTATGTAAGAGAAATTTTTGTTTATTGATTTCTTGGGACCAGATGTGGAGTTAGTGCATATAGCATTTCCCTGAATGCTGTCAATATTCGGCCTTATTTCAAAAGAATTTGCAACATTTCTTCTTCTTTTTAACGTCTATTTATTTTTGAGAGTGAGAGAGACAGAGTGAGAGCAGGGGAGAGGCAAAGAGAAAGGGAGACACAGAATCCTAGGTAGGCTCCAGGCTCCAAGTCATTAGCACAGAGCGCAAATGGAGGCTTGAACCTATAAACCGTGACATCATGAAGTGAGCCAAAGTAGGACGCTCAACTGACTGAGCCACCCAGGTGCCCCACAACATGTCTTACTGTAGACACATGAGAGTAAAATTTTTTATTTGAAATATAAAATTGAAAGGTGATATATATCTTTTAAAAAATTATAGAGCCCTTGTAAAAAGTAGGTTTTGATCAATAATATGTTCGTATTTTGCCACATGTACTGAAGTCCCTTTGGCTTCATGAGATCTGTGCGCACAAACTGAGAAAGGAATATATGCAGCGTTTGTGTTAATTACAATAGAGTTATTGTTCAGATCAAAGGCATCTCATTGGGGTCTTGCCTGGACAGCCAGTATTGACATCTTACTTGCTGATGTCAGTAAATTAAAGAAATATCTATTTGACTCTGACTTCATGGTTTTGAATCTTCTCAAATTATGTCACTCCCGAAGAAGTAGATATAAAGTTATTGATTTTCTAAGGGTCAAATGGATCCAGTCCTCACCTCCTCCTTGAAGCTCTTCCAGATTGCCAATAAATGTATCTTCTCTCCTTCCCTTATGTGAAAACAATGCTTTCCTTGTTCAGCAGTGTCATGTGAAATTCTCTAACATATATTTCTATTTTCTATTTGAAACTTTCTGATTCTCATCTTTTCTTTGTTAAAAAAGCAGAAGTCATGGGCGCCTGGGTGGCTCAGTTGGTTAAGTGTCCGACTTAAGCTCAGGTCATGATCTCACTGTCCATGAGCTCAAGCCTCGTGTCGGGCTCTGTGCTGACAGCTCAGAGCCTGGAGCCTGCTTCGGATTCTGTGTCTCCCTCTCTCTCTGCCCCCCCCCCATTCATGCTCTGTCTCTCAAAAATAAATAAACATTTTTAAAAAATGAAATACTTAAAAAAAACCAGAAGTCGTTCCATATATTTCTGAATACCATTAACTGATTTAGGGCAGCAGTTCTGAAACTGTTCTCAAGGCCCTTGTATGTGCTTAAACATTATTGAGCACTCCAAACACTTTTGATTATATGACATATCTATCAATATTTAACCTATAAGGTATTAAAGCTGAGAAAAACATTAAAGCATTTTGTTTATCAATTCATTAAAAAATAAATCCATTACCTGTTCAATTCAATAATGTATTTCCAGGAAAATAACATTTTCTAAAGCAAAAATGTCATGAGAAAATGTAGTGGTATTATTTTACATTTTTGAAAAATGTCTTTTATGTATAGCTAATAGACAATGCCTCATATCTTCTGCTTTCAACCTGTAATATCATGTCTCATGTAACCTCTGAGAAAATTCTCTCAACACTAATGAGAGAAGGAGAGTGAAAACATCAAAAAATGTCTTAGTAGAATTATGAAAATAGTTTTGAGCCTGCAGATCCCCTGAAATATATTGGGAGACACTCCTTCCCTCCCCAGAGTTTCCTGGATAAATTCTGAAAATTGCTGTTCTTGTCATTGCTATAGTATAATGAATGGTTTATCAGCAAACATATTTGTTCAATATAAATAAAGTTAATGGAAAGCATCATGCTTGGATGTTTTTTTTTTTATCAAGTCTTCATAATCAGTTAGAACTAAATAGCTCATTTATTGGTACTTATGATTTTGTAATTGGTTTCGATGCTAGCTATCTGGGTAAGCGAGGCTTTCTAGGTACATATAGAAACATGCTAGCTGAGAAAACCTCTCTGTGCAAACTATCATAGAACACAGTATATTGTAATAAATTTTTTTATTGTCTTAACTGGCAATATTTTCTTAACTTTGCAGACAGCTGCTCATGTCTTTTTTTTTTAATGTTTATTTATTTATTTTGAAAAAGCACACACACAAGTGGGAGAAGGGCAGAGAAAGAGGGAGACCGAGGATCCCAAGCAGGCTCTGTGCTCAGCGCAGAGCCCAACACAGGGCTTGATCTCATGACTGTGAGATTATGACCTGAGCCAAAATCAAGAGTAGGACACTTAATCAACTGATCCACCCAGGTACCCCTGGTGTCTTTTTATCAGTGTGATCTCATTGCCCAACACTATTCCTGGATCCTTAGTATAAAATTTGTTGAATAAGACAGACTGACTTATTAGTGATGAATATAACTATATGACATGACCCTAATACTTTACTGACAAGATCAGTTCCAACCTTAGAGGTGATAAATATTAAAAATTGGAGTGCACAGGCATCCAAGTACATATTGCTACCTGTCTTCCAACTTGGCTTGTGCTGAAGGGGGCATTGCCATGATGGGGTGCCCTTGGGAGTGGTTTTTAATAGAAAAGTTTCAGAGCATAGCCAGAGGTCAATTTCAGCAAGATCTTCCAAATCCAGCAAACTAGACAAAAAGAGTCCCAGGATGAGTTGAAACAGGATTCCAGTAGTAACAGAAGTTTGGAAATGCCAAGTTGGAAAGAAATAGGAAAAGGGGGGGGGCAGAAAAATAGATTAGGGACTGTAAGGAGGGGTGTGGCCTAGGTCAAAATATAGTATATTAATACACAGGAGTGACGAGAGTTTGATTATAGGAAAAATCTTCCCTGACATCAGTCATCCATTAAAGTATACTTTTATGCATAAGTCACATATCTCTGCCTTGATTAAGTCTCAAATGGCTAGCAACTCATGATCAATTATTGATGATTTGTGAATCTTTAACTTAATGACATTTGATGCCATATTATTACAAAACTATCCTCTGGGTTCCTAGAGACTCGGCTAGCTCTTTTAGTATTCTTGAGTCTTTTTCTTTTCTTTTTTCTTTTCTTTTCTTTTTTTTTCTTTTCTTTTCTGTTCTGTTCTTTTCTTGTTTCTTTTCTTTTCTTTTCTTTTCTTTTTCTCTTCTCTTTTCCCTTCTTCCTCCCTCCCTCCCTTCTTTCCTTCCTTCCTTCCTTCCTTCCTTCCTTCCTTCCTTCCTTCCTTCCTTTCTTTTTAAAAAACTGTCCTCCATTCTATTCTGTCCAGCTGGGGGCAAGTTTCATGTCAGCCTTTAGATCTGCATCATCCATGGAATCTAGCCTCATATATGGTGTTTCCTAGAGCAAGTCCCTAGAGGGCTCCAGGCTTCTGCAGGTCTATTGTTAGCATAGTATAGTCCTGACTCTACAAAATGCATCATAACTTGTTGGGTCTTTTCCTGGGTGTGCACTTTCAAAGTAGAGTCATACGTGTATGGAATTTCCTGAATGACTCTCAAGGGCTTATAATGACTGCAGCCAAATGTTGAGTTGGGAGGGTTTCCCAGAAAAATATGAGAATATCCATAGCACAAACTGTTGCAAAGCACAAAATGCTTATTTTTATTAGTCACATATCATAGTTACTGCGTCTCCTCCCGCCTCCTGGAATGAGATCTCCAACTGAAGCCTGAAACTAAGCTTGCTATTTCCCCACATGTGTTCTTTCTGCATTTCTACCTTCCAGCTAATTTTAGCACCAGACCCCTAGTCATAAAGATTAGCCGGTCTGATGCACTCCATCCTTTCTCTTGTTTCCTCAAATACAGCGAGTTGCTGCATCTGCTTCTCTCTCATTTGTTCTCTTCCTCCCAACTGATGTCCCTCGTCATCTCCCATGTGGACTGTCACAATGCTATGAATCCCTGCTCAATTTCATTTCCACTGAGCAGCAAATACTTGCACTGCAGCCAGGGTAATCTTCCAAAAACACACTTTAGATAATGTTGCGCTCTTATTTACAACATTTCATAGCTTTGCACTGTTTAAGGAAATAAATTCCAACTCTAAATGCTGGCATCTGGTTTCAGCGTACCATCCAGCCTTTTCTCTTCTTGTTGTCTTGTGTGATAACAGCCCGTTAAACCAGTGTTATCCTTCACTGAGCATATTTGACCTTTCGTGCCCTCCTGTACTGTTTTCGCTCATCTTTTTTTGCACTGTTCCTCCCTTTGGATCTTAGTTCCAGCTGGGGATTTGATGTTCAGTAAGTATTTGTTCACTGATTGGATAAGGGAGTGAACGAACCTATCCTTTCTTCGTTAATCATATATTTGTATAAGATGGAGAACCATGAGATAGGTGTCAACATAAGTAGTACGCTTTGGATTGCTGAATAATTTTGTCCAGAGGTAGCTGACCAACAGATCCCTGTGTATCTGAATGAAAAGAGGTGTTTTTGATAAATTTCTTGTTGCACTTCCCTACACCCTGCTAGATATCCATTTTCTCCTTCCAAATTCATAGTTTCAGCTAGACATAGGGATGCTTAGCTAACTACTACATTTTCCAGCCTTCCTTACCCAAAAATGTATACTCCTTTAGGCTCCCTTAGGCTCTTCTCCCCTTGCAGATGCCTGGGAAATGGTGCAACTGTGGTGCACTTTTAGGTCTATAAGTGGGGCCTCACAGAAGATGACAGAGATACCTACCAGCCTTAGAATGAATATTCACTTAACCCTGGACTGTGAAGCCACTAGTTTGGGAGCTTTATATTATAGCACACTAGGCTGTACACTAATTAATACATTCTCTTTTTTCCTTAAATATAACCAATTTTGTTCAGAAAGATCATGTGCTCAAGTTATAATTCATTATCTCCTCAGACCCCTCCCTTGCAACAATAGGCGATCATAAGATCCATTTTTGGTCATGAGATATGACTGGAATATTTCTCAGGAGAGCTTCCAGGAAATATTATTTTCCTAATGAAAAAGGATAGACTAGTTTAGCACATGTCACTTTCCCCCTTTGTCTTCTATCTTTATTTTCCTGCCTGGGAACCATTTATGATACTTTTGTTGTAGCCGATTTCCAAAGGAAAATTCATACTCCTTATCTTAAAATGGCTAAAATACTGTTAGGTTTTGTGTTTCCCACCTATGACATTCCAAGTTATCAATGTAACAAACAGGCACATGTCTAACTAAAACACCGATTTCATAAGTTTTGGGCAAGCTTTGCTCCTCAGAACAACCCTGGACTCACTACCTTTGGATTTCTAATTATTCAAGGTAAAGTAAAAACAAGCAAGCCACCAAGCAAACAAACATGTAGTTGGATTTTTCTTACTTACAGATGAACTTATTCCCAAGTAGTTTAATGGGGAAAAAAAAAGATTTGGGAAATTTTATTAACCATTGGCTCAAGATGAGGCAGCTATATGATGTGGTTACTGAAGAAAACAAATGTAAATTTAGGCAACTCAAATAGAAGTGCATTCTCCAAACCAAAGAAGACTATAATTTTATTGTATTTTCTTCAGGTCAAGGCATAAGCCATTATTGAAAAGATCAGGTTATGTTAACAGTTCTCAAATTAATTTCAGACGAGATCAGGCATGTTCAGGGTGGTATGGCCATAGACTCAAATTACTTTCAATTTCAATAATTCCTCAGATTATTAAATATCAGTAAAACTAATAAGAACTTGATAAGAACTTTCCAAGGCAAAACTGCTCCCTGTCATACCAGTGAAGAGAGGAAAGTGAAAATTGTTCAGATGTAAAGCCTTCTTAGAGAAATCATAAAACACTACTCTGATGATGAACATTCCTTACTTCCCTTCTCTCTCGTCGGTAGCTTCTGATGGGTCTAATTTCCAAACGTGTCCTGAATTGGTCCACAGCTCTCCATCTTCATGTCACTTCCTAAACCCAGTGAGCATCCTTGCTCATCAAGACACTTGCAACAACCTCAGTGGCCTCCCTGCTTCTGTGCTTGAGCCCTATGGTTATGACCACAGTGCCAGAGTCATCATGTGTAATTGCAAGTCACACATCATATCTGTATGAACTGCATTTTATAACTTGTTATAACAAACCGAATCATTTCAATGGTTTAAGACAACAGAAGTTTATTTCTTGCTCACATAGCGTTCAATGCCCGTGTCCCTAGTTGATGAAAAGCTCTCTTCGGGGCTAATTTCATCATGTAGCTCCGACATGCTTGGGGCATCAGAGTCCTCTGTTTCCAGCAAGAGAGAAAATAGGGAAGGTGGAGGAGGTACAGTCTTCTATTACCTTGGCCTGGAAGTGACTCAAAGCCCTTCTGTTCATATTTCACTGGTGAGAACCGGTCATTGGGGCTTGCTCAGATGCTGCTGAAAGTGGCTCTCAAATCTTATATAGACAAGCATATGGTTGATGTTATAACTAGAAAACCTACTTTAATTATGGTCTATAAAACTTCACATGATTTCAATTCTACTTCTGCCTCCAACATCATTTTCTATTATACTTCCCCAAGCAAAATAACCTCAGTCCTCACTGATTTCTTTCTGTATCTTGAGCACAAGCTGTTCTCTACCTCAGGACCTTTGTACTTGCTAATCTCTAAGTATAGAATGCTCCTCACCTCACCAATGTTTGCAAGGCTCCCTCTCCGTTCAGATCTCAGCTCAGATAGCACCTCCTTATAGAGGTCTTTCCTAACCATTTTATCTAAGTAGCCACCTACCTGATCACTTTCAATGGTATTATCTTGTTTTATTTTTACAGCATGTATCATAATATGAATTTATTTTATTTGTTTACTTGCTTATTCTCCCTACCCTTTAAGCACTATGAGTGCTAAGGACTTTTGTTCATTGTACTACACTGTATCTCCACTGCCTGGCATATAATAAATAGGTAATGAAACTTGCTAAATAAGTAATGCAATTAGCTATAGAATATTTATTTATTTGTTGATGTTACAGAAACATTTTAATTTTTCAATTCTTTAAAAGGAAATCGTTATTATGAGTTAACATGATGGGGAATTGTTTCCTGATTGATAGATCAAATCCTTTAAGGCTTATTCTATGATATAGCTAAAATATATTTGGAGTTCCCATATAAAAAAATATTCTACTAAGTACCATATGGAGCACACAGATAAGTGAATACATCAGCAGACATACAATCTGTTTAGGTAAGAATTACGAGTATAATATAGAGACATAAATGTTTAAATAAGTCACCATAAGCCCATTGAAACTAAATGCCCTGGAGTAAAAGGAAGAAGGACGATACATGATTGAGGGAATGTGTCACGGCTCTTAGGAGGAGGTACTTTGGGATGGTCTTCAAGGAGAATTAGAACTTTTTTTTCCCTTACATTGATAGGAGTCTATTCTCATCACATTTCTATCACAGGCAACACAAAGTTCAGGGAATTATTCTGGTCATCTGCAATGCTGTGGATTGATCAGACTCCTCCAGTTTCTATGAAAATGTCAGCACACTGCTTGGAAAGAAAGTGTTCATATGTTTGACAAAACCTCTCAGACTGGCTGGTCACAATTAAAGTAAATACACCCCCAGCTGGTATATCCTGGAGACCCACGGTACCTCCCTGTGCCTTTTCACTTGGTATTTCCACAGCTGGAAAACGGGCATGACTACACATCATACTCCTTTCCACAGAGGGCTTTTATGAGATATCATAAGAAAATATTGACAAAACATTTTGAATTTGTGGTTAAAGTGTTCCTGGAATATCTTGGTGAATAGAGAATTTGGGGTTTAAAGATCAAAGAATAAAGTCTGATAAATGATGTATTTCAGTTTTGGCATCTTTCACTCAGCTTTCATGTTTCCTGGAATTATTCTCACATTCAGTTTTTCTTTAAACAACTATTTTTATGCTATTTTTTTCTTGAGAAATCATGTTACCAGTCTCTTAAGTGTTCTGTAAACTGTAATCTGTCTTCTGGTAAAATTCCTCAGCGGTGATTGGATTAGGTCCATAGGAGTATATGCCATCAGCCATCCTCTTTATCAGCGGTGGTGGAATGCAAGACGGGAGAGAAGACTCCTTATCACTTTCCATTTCTACCTGCCTTCTCTTCTTGTCATCCCATATCCTAGCCCTGGATATGTCATCAATTTACTCAACTCCTCTTCCCAACAGAGGCAAATAACATGTCAATCTATCGTTTTTAATAGTCAACATGAACAAAGATGAAATTGGAAACATGAAGAGAAGTGGTTAACAAATGCTTGGAAATCTTGATCTCAATATAATATTAACTAATACATCTTAAGACTTAGAGGAACAGTGTATGGTTTCTTCCACCTAAATAACCATGAGGAAACTGTATGTGCCCTCATGCCTCATGCCTCTCACATGCCTGTGATGTCACTTCACCTGATTGATCAGATCTCCTTGATACTCCTGACATCCCACATGACTGTAGGAAATCAAAACTAAAATTAAAAATAAATTCTCTCTTTTGGGGCACCTGGGTCACTCAGTCAGTTAAGCATCCCACTTTGGCTCAGGTCATGATCTCACGGTTTGTGAGTTTGAGTCCCACCTTAGACTCTCTGCTGACAGCTCAGAGCCTGGAGCCTGCTTCAGATTCTGTGTCTCTGTCTTTCTCTGCCCCTCCCTTGCTCACGCTCTCTTTCTCTCTCAAAAATAAACATTAAAAAAATTTTAATTTTCTATTTCATTTTGTCATTTTAATAATTTCTACACTTTACCTACTGCATTTTTGACTGTGCCTATTCTCCCTTGCAATCCGTCCAATGTTGCCTTTATTTCTAGATATTTTTTTTCTATCCTTTCTTGAGCAATCCTAACTCATTTTTCATTTCCTTCCAATATCTCCCTTATTTCCCTTAATTCTTGTATTTCTACTTTGTGGTCTTGCTTCACAGTGGTCATTACACCATTAAATTATTTTTTTTAATCAAAGTAAGTTTACATGTGTTTCATATTGCTTTCGAAAGTAATATTTATATACAATTTAGTCCATTGAAGGCACTATTCTAAGCATTTTACAAATATCACTCATTCAATCATCCTGATAACTCCATTTAGTATGTATTACCTTGAACTCCGTTCTACAAGCTGAGGACAGTGAGGCACTAAGATGTGAATTAACTTATTCCAGAGATTTGTAAATAGGCAGTCTGCTTCCAGACTCCACTGTATTAATGACTAAGCTATGCTGCCTTCCAGGTGAATATTCTTTGTTATTTATTGTTTACTGTTTCTGTTTTCATTTTTTTCTTGTAGTCTCTCACTTTTGTTTTTCTCGTTGCACTCATCATTGAAAAGATGCATTTTTCTGGACCAAATATTGCAGGAGTTTCCGATGCGAAAGAATTGCCAGAGTCGAGTCATTGCCAGAGCTGTGGCATTTTTTGCACCCTGGTTCACATAGCTACCGCTTCTCCCCTGTCAATGGTATAGGCAGGTGCAAGATAGTGCAAAGACTATCTTGAACTCTGTTGTCACAAGCCAAACTGCTTCCCTGTACATATGCCTGCTTCATGAGTGATTCTGATTCTGTATTTAGATCTCCCCCTTCAGTGTCTCAAAATCAAGTCAGGTCCAGGGTTGCTTCTCCTGCCAGCCAGTGCACCCATATCCTGTGTCGCAAACAGGGATCTGGATTCAACAACCAGAGCGTGCCCTTCACGTCTCTGAGCTGTCACTTTGCTCTTTCTGATATCTGCAGAAGCTGGCCCCCGCCTGCTGCTAGCAAATTCCCTCCACGGCATTTTCTCTCGACTTCCTCCCACACAGCCCCTGCTCTGCTCTGCTCAGTCTCCACTGCTTTTGGCAGCCCTTACACCTATTTTGGGCTCTGGAGATTTGAGCTGTCTCTTACTTTTGCTGAAAATGGAGTTTGCATTTTTGTTTCCCATTCTTCTTGTTGCTTTTGGATGTTGTCCAGCAGGAAAAGGGGGATATGCTAACTGCATGGACCACATTCAGACCACAAGTGCCCTCTTTACATTTTTATCCTTCCATTTCTTCCTCAGTCAAAGACCCTTCAATTAAAGTTACTAGACCTCTGACAAGGATGGCTAATAAAATGATTATAAAGTTTTTCATGAATGAGCTGTTATTACTAAGAGAATGAGAGAGAGCGTTAACACTGCTGGCCTCATTTGATTAGGCTCACGCAGCCAGACTCCATTGAAATCACTTTTTACCCTATTCTCACTGATGAATGTTACTAGTATGCTGTTTACTTCCTCTACCGGATTACAAATGAATGCAATTAAAATTCTAAAGCAAAAAACCAAACCCTCTTGCCCTCATTTAATGTACACCTAAAGCATCTAGATTTTGTACAGAGCATAGATCTGTGATACACAATGATAGAAAATACAAATCCTGTTCAGTTTACAGGTTCTTTTGTGGTTATTACTGGATTATCAAAAGCAAAGTATGGTTCTCCTATGTCATTTTAATACAATATGAGACAAAATGGAAAGTAGAAAAGCAAAATATGCTCCTGATTAATAATCGGCTAAACAAGCATTTAATTTAAAGTCATTGTATCTTTTCTCAAGGTATTCTAATAAATTGAGTTTTGAATTTATATTTTCACTGTATGAATGCTTGGATTGAAAATCAGAAGTCAGAGTCATTTTCTCCTCCAAATTTTAAAACTACCCAAAGAGAAACACTGCTCACAGCAATGATAATTTCAGAAAGTCTCTGGAAGCACTCAAACTGCAAAGGGGAAAAAGAGAAATGTGTGCACTTTATTGCTCTCTTGATTCTTGGACTTGAAACCTCTCTTCTAATCTCCAGGTAAAAATACTATGCATGTCTGTGTATGCACATTATTTAAAACTTTATATAAATTCCTCTCCATGCTTCATCCCATTTGATTTATACGGGTAGGCTCTAATATTCCATTTCCCTTTTCATTAAATAGTGACTTCAGAAACTAAAAGAATTTGTAGCAGGAAAGAGCTAATTTTAACGACGCTAAATGAAATTGATATTTAAGTTGAAACATGGCCTTCTTCACCTCTCAATCCCCCATAATTCCTCTTATGCTTTAATTATGGTTTGTCAGGCCTATAATTTGGCTATAATTTGCTTCTCTGAAAAAGTTTAAGAAATGAATCATTTGTTTTTAATCCTTATTAGTGAGATTTTTTTTCCCTCTCAATTTTCTCACCTTCTAATTTTCAATACAAATGATGAATCATGAAGTCACTGGGATTTTCCTAAGCACATTTGGCAACCTCTTCAAATTTCTTGCCTATAAAAAAGCCTAATTTGGGATTTTTATTACAGGAAGACATCATTTATTGCTTGAATAAAATATGTGTTAGTGAAACAGATTAAGTGAAGAACTTCTATATGATGTAAATTGAAAAAAGTTTATATTGTTATATTGTTACAATATTCTTTTTTTCTTCTGACTAATATCCTTTTATCTTATGTTGATAATTACTGCCATATGTTCATTTTAAAGCTGTCTAAATTTAAATAATGAAAAAAGTAAAATAGACTTTTATAATTAGTATCAAAATTACATGTTATATGATCACCAGATAATCCAGAATATTGCAGGTGCTTTGTTTTAATTTGAAACATTTTGAGTGTTGATTTAATGTTAGTAGGTATTCATTGTTAAATGACCAACCCATTCCAGTTTTCCTGGGATCATCCTGTTTTTCAAACTGAAAGTCCCCTGTCCTGGGAAACTGTCAGTGCGTGGCAGCTTGAATGGTTGGTCCCTCTGGAAAATGTAAGTTTACCTTGCATACCTTCTGCTTTGCTTTAGAACAGTGGTTAGCAAATGATGGCCCCTGGGCCAAATCCGCCTATAGCCTGTTTTTGTAAATAAAGTTCTATTGGAATACAGTATTACCCATTCACTTGTGTATCGGCTTTCCCACTACAAGGATTACTTGTAACAGATCATATGACCTGCAAACCTAAAAAACTTACTGTTTTCTTTACAGAAAAAAAAAATTCTGTATTTTTACATTCCATATTTTAATTTATACATTTTATGCAATTAAGAGAGCATCATTTTAGGAGATTACTTTTGAAAATGTGTGATTAAACTTAATCCAATAGATTATTACAATTTGGGAATAAAATAAAATAGAGTCACATTTTGTGACCGCCTACTATATGCCAGCCACTGTGCTAAGTTTTAGAAATACATGTAAAAATAGACACTCTGTTCCCTTGGGGAACTCATTCTATAGTCAGGAAAATAAGTAGGTAATGTTGGCAAAATATAAACAAAATGTAAAAATCTCCAAATGTATTCAGGTGAAATATTTTAGATCAAGTAGGGTAATGTTTTAAGATTGTGACCTACCTATTCATTACCTCAGTAGAAAGGAGGGAAGAGCAGGAATCTTGAATCTTTCTTACTTTTTTTTTTTTTAAGTTTATTTATTTTGAGAGACTGCATGTGCATGCCCAAATGGGGAAGGGGCAGAGAGAGAGAGAGAGAGAGAATCCAGTAAGGAGCCCGAGCTCCTGCAGCAAAGACCCACACAGGACTTGAACTCACGAACAGCTGATCCGATCCAAAATCAAGAGACAGAAGTTTAATGGACTGAGCCACCCAAGTGCCCCAACTCTTTCTTCGTTTTTTCATTGGAGATTGAGACTTCCATTTGCCATATAACACTATACCACCGGATAAAGGTCTTCTTCAACATTCCCATGTGCTTTTATGTTAGTGCTAGCTTGATGAAATGGAACAAGCAGTACCACTCAGGATAAGGTTAGATTTAAACCCTACTTGAAAATGATGACACTTGGGAATCAGAGTGACTAAGATCTTATAGGACTTTCTTAATGAAAACATAGAAGAAAAAAGGAGAGAGAGAGAGAGAGAGAGAGAGAGAGAGAGAGAGAGAGAGAGAGAGAGAGAAAGGAAAATAAGTTGATCCAGATCAGAGAAATGATGAATGAAAACAATCTTTAATAACAGAGACCTATTAAAATCTTACTATATGGTATTCTTGGAATCTGGGATTCAGCTACATCTGAATTCTACCCTTGTATATTTTAGCAACATGAGCCTTCAAATCCCATTTTCCACTTATGTCAGTTTCAGCTGATGTTTATATAATTTGCAATAGGTAAGTTTCAAACAATAAATAGTGCTTCTCAAAAATTGCCCCTGAAATAGCAGAGGAAAATAAAAATAAATAGGTGGCAGCTTGAAAGTATAGCCTAGAGAAGCCCAAAGTATGTGCAAAAATTCTTTCAAATCTCCCATTTTTTTCCTTAAACTTAATGGGAAGTTTGTAATATTCTCCATAATACCTGTGTGTTTTTCTTTTAAATAAATAATTAAAAAAAAAAAAAAAAAACAATGTATGCCGCAGAAAGAAAATAAGAATTTCCACATGTGCCGTACTAGTCTAAGTGTTCTACATGCCTCTTCACATAAAATTTAACAAAACAATTTGCAATTGGTAATAATGCCATTTTACACATGAGGAACCTTAGGTTTAGTGAGTAATTTACTCTAGGTCACAGAGCTATAGATTAAAAAGCCAGTATTTAAATCCAAATTAAGTTTAAATGCCAAATCTTAATTATCGTTATGAGTCTATCATATCATGGGCCAGAAAGGACGCAGCTGTGGGTGGCATCAGAATCAAGACGTGTTAGGGGCGCTTGGGTGGCGCAGTCGGTTTAGCGTCCGACTTCAGCCAGGTCGCGATCTCGCGGTCCGTGAGTTCGAGCCCCGCGTCGGGCTCTGGGCTGATGGCTCGGAGCCTGGAGCCTGTTTCCGATTCTGTGTCTCCCTCTCTCTCTGCCCTTCCCCCGTTCATGCTCTGTCTCTCTCTGTCCCAAAAATAAATAAAAACGTTGAAAAAAAAATTAAAAAAAAAAAAAAAAAAAAAAGAATCAAGACGTGTTAATAGATATGTCAAGTTCATCTCCAGGATATAGAACACAGGGTTAGGAATAAGAATAACAACAAAAAAACCTCTTCCATGTGAGTCTCTAATACTCAGCAGGCACTGTGAACTAAAAGGAATGAAGGGAAAACTAAAAACGCTCGGAAGGAACCACCGAGCCAACCAAATAGTACGACCTTGTGCGGAAATTAGCTTCAGGTATATATAGTTCATCCCCACAAGTTGTCTCCATATTCCAGTAAGCATTGTAGTACCAGTGAACTGATTTGGTATGTTGAGCTACAGAAAACAATGTGGTAGAATGGGTAACGCAAGAGAACTACAGAAAGTTGAATGTAAAATAAAGGGGTACCATCTTGGGCGACCAAATCACCCTTCTCCCTCCCCTCCCCAGCATAGGTGCTCGCAATGGGAAGTTAGTGCTGGACATCCTGACCAGGAGAACTTCGGCTTCATTTCATAGCTATATCAACTTTGATTATTAGTCTTCTGTCCTGGAACCTGTGACTCACTGGCTGAGCATAAGTAATAGCAATTATCAGGTATGTTTTTAACATAGAAATATGTTTTTAAAATTTCCTTGCCTGAAAATATATTTATTATATAAGGATGGTGCACAGTTTTAGAAAGGTTCATCCAAGAAAACTTAATATATTATGTACATACCCACATAGACTTTATTGTCCATTTTTTTTAAAGTAAAATATTTGTGTATCTACATGGCAAAAGAGACAGGAAAAACTAGTTTTTCCAGTTAATAATCCAGAATTTATGAAGATTAGAAAACTCAAATTCTACAGTGGATTTGTTTCTATTTTGTGAAGGGGGAAGGGATAAGTAGAATTTTGTTTTGCTCATTCATGTTACAACAACAAACATTTGGGTGATACTCTACATTTATACAAGTTATCCCATTTAATTCTTAAAACAACCCTTAAGGTAGAGGATATGATAATCCTTGAGAGAAAAGAAAATCAAGACCTAGGCAATTTATTTTTTTTTTTTCAACGTTTATTTATTTTTTTTGGGACAGAGAGAGACAGAGCATGAACGGGGGAGGGGCAGAGAGAGAGGGAGACACAGAATCGGAAACAGCCTCCAGGCTCTGAGCCATCAGCCCAGAGCCTGACGCGGGGCTCGAACTCACGGACCGCGAGATCGTGACCTGGCTGAAGTCGGACGCTTAACCGACTGCGCCACCCAGGCGCCCCAAGACCTAGGCAATTTAAATGACCTACAGGAGGTCATATTGATGGTAAATGTTAAAGTGCTAATTAAAGCTTAGGTGCCTGGACTGAATTCCTTCTTTTTCCATCCTGTCATCACTTCACTGCACTTGACAGAATGTAAAGTCTACATGGGCAGAATTTCTAAATAAAGGAAAAAAACCAACAAAAGCCCAAGATGTTGCCATGAACTGGGAATCCAGATACTTGTTTGAGGTCTTGATTTCAACTTTTTTGGATAAGTACCCAGGAATGGGATTGCTGGATCATATGGTGGTTCTATTGTTAAATTTATAGTGGCTCTATAGTGGCTGCACCATTTTATATTCCCACAGCCAGTGTTTAAGCGTTTCAATTTCTTTGCATCCTCACCAACACTTGTTATTACCTTTTTAAAATATTTATTATTGAGAGACAGAGACACACAGATCATGAGCAGGGGAGGGGCAGAGAGAGGGGGAGACACAGAATCTGAAGCAGGCTCCAGGCTCTGAGCGTTTAGCACAGCGACTGACGCAGGGCTCGAACTCACAAACTGCGAGATCATGACCTGAGCCGAAGTTGGACGCTTAACTGACTGAGCCACCCAGGCACACCAACCCCCCCGCTTTTTTTTTTTTTTTTAAAGACCAATCCAACAGGTATGAGGTGATACCTCATTGTGGTTTTGATTTGCATTTCTCTAATAATTAGTGGTGTTGGACATCTTTATGTATACCTGTTGGCAATTTGTACGTCTTCCTTGGAGAAATGTCTACTCAAGTCTTTTGCACATCTTTGCTTTTTTGCTATTGAGTTGTAGGAGTTCCTTGTATATTTTGGGTATTAACTCCTTATCAGATATATGATATTTGCACTGCCATGTCCAATGAAGCATTATTTATAATAGCTAAAAAGATAGCTTCTCGGCCTTTTGGCTAAGATCAAGTGTATAATAGCTAAAAAGACGAAACAACATAAATACCCATCAATTGATGAATGGATAAAGAAAATGTATGTGTGTGAGATATATATGTATCTCACTCATGTATATATATCTCACACACAAGTATTATCCAGCCATAAAAGGGAAATCCTGTCATATGCTACAACATGGATGAAAGTAGCACACATTATGCTAAGTGAAATAAACCAGTCACAGAAGGACAAATACTACATGATTCCATTTATATGAGGTATCTAAAGTTGTCAACCTTGGGGTGCCTGGGTGGCTCAGTCAGTTAAGTGTCCCACTTCGGCTTAGGTCATGATCCCACAGTTTGTGAGTTCGAGCCCCACGTCGGGCTCTGTGCTGACGGCTCAGAGCTTGGAGCCTGCTTTGGATTCTGTATCTCTTTCTCTCTCTGCCCCTCCCCCACTTGTGCTCTGTCTCTCAAAAATAAATAAATGTAAAAAAAAAACAAATAAATAAAGTTGTCAGCCTCATGGAAGCACAGAGTAGAATGGTGGTTGCCAGAGTGGCTATTCAATAAGCATAAAGTTTCAGTCATGCAGGATGAAAAAGATCTAGAGATCTGCCATATAACATTGGGCCTATGGTTAACAATACTGTGCTGTCCATTGAAAAATCTGTTAGGAGGGTAGATCTCATGTTATGTGTTTCTTACCACAATAAACAAAACAAACAAAATAAAGGAAGGGATGGGAGCTCTAACATAAAATCTATGCAACACAATCGTAGATTATTTCTGAATACAAATCCATTGAGGATGACAATTCAGACTATCATTCAGGTCCAGTCTTTGTTCCACTTATAGGCAGTTGGGGTAATTATGTGGAGAGGCCATGTGGTGACAGCTGGGCCTAAAAGTGACCAGAAGTGGGTTCCATGACATCAAAGCACACCCCCCTCCCATTCGCCATCCCAGTGGGACAGACTTAGCTGACTCTTTTCATGTTCATCTCTGTCTGCCCTCAGAGTGCAGTTGCCTTAAATTCACCTCCTCTTCTGCGAGTGAGGGTAAATCTGAGTTAGGAGGTAAATTTTTTCTCCCTCCCCTCCCCTCCCCTCCCCTCCCCTCCCCTCCCCTTCCCTTCCTTTCCCTTCCTTTCCCTTCCCTTCCCTTCCCTTCGATTGACAGTTGAGGAGATCTCTGGTTTATGAGCGTAAACTCTGTTACATTTTTGGCTACAAATGACTGGCTCTCTTAGGAAATACAGATGGACAGAACTTGGAGTCTGGAGAAGTGTGGAAAATCTGATGAAGAAGGTGTGGACTTGGCCAATGGAAAGCGTTTTGGTGGGTCTAATGATTTTGGGAAAATCTCTGCAAGGCTGGAACATTTTGCCACACATAAGTGGTTATTTCCTTAGCCTCTTCTACATTCACTGAGAGTTCTGTGTAGCCCGTCAGAGAGCAAGAGAACTGAAAAATAGTCCCAATACGGGTTTGTCAGGAAAGATATTTCAATTTAGGTTTTTCAAATGTATTGCGTGTAACAAAGCCTGTATTTCTTTTTCATTTCCAATGAAATCTGCCTCATTCTGGTTCACTTAACTCTTGGAAACATAGTTTAATATGTTCAGAAAGCCCTTTGAGGGAGCACTGTAAAGGCTTTCACCACCACACCCCCCCCTCTGTAGAAGCAGGAAATCTAGTTCTGCCAAATGCAAATGAGCTCAGACTCCAAAAGGCAAAGTTTCAAAATGCAGAATGCTACAGTATTTAAGACAGCATGCTCTCCACATGATATTTCGGGGTCTAAGAAACTATAGAAATCACTGCAACATATTTAAAATTTGCAATTTCAGAAATACTAATATGTATGGAACATCTTAGATGTATGTTAGTGAATGAGAATACTTTCCCCTCCTTTTTTGGTGTGGCTTCAGAACTTCTCAGGAGTTCTACAGAACCCCCTTTTGCTATAGTTGTTCATGTTCTGTTATGGAACAGAAAGGTCCCTCTCGGATTCACGTGTCATACTTGGTCTAAAATAATGCAAATTGCCTGCACGATGGCATTGACTTTGCTCAAAGAAAATAGAAGCTGGTTTATTAAAAGCTACTGCTACCCCTCCAAGGGTTAACGGAGCCAGTTCCAAAGAAGTTGGGCAACCACTGAAATAGGATAATAAATGTGACACTCTCAGACTATCAGTAGCAAATATTTGAGCTTATCAAATGACGGAGGAAGTAGTTTAGTTACAAATAAACCAATCTCTCATAAAACAAGTTTTCACACAGGGTCATTTCATTGAGCTGGAGACAGCTAGAGGCCACTCGTAGGGAGAACTCCCACTCTGTGTGCACTGGGTAACAGCCCCTCGTGATTAATGGACAGCCAGGGGGAGGCTGCGTCCCACTGCATATCAGCAGCCCAGCCATAAACAGCATCTCAGGATTATTGCGAGGAAGTGACTCATCCTCTGGGAACATAGCTGGATTTGTGCTCTCTGTCCCTCACCACCCGCCTTCTTTCTCTCGCTCGCTCTCCCTTTTTTTCCCTGTATAGCAGAGACCGTCGTGTCCTAGAAACTATAGTAGATGTCACTGCTTGGCACTTGCTGTGCAAAGAGAGGACAAGTATGTGGGTGTGAGGGGGGGGTGGAGCAGAATGCTACTCTTAAAGTCACAGGGACTGTGCTGGCTAGGGCTCTGTTGACACTGTTTTTCTACAGCCTTTGAGATTAGTTTGTTGAAGGCATCTAATTTGGATTCCAGAAAAAGCACAAACACTGTGTGAGGGTAGACAAAAAAAAAAAAAAAAAAATTAGAAGTTCTTGTTTCAAAGTAAAATTCTCATTGAGATTAAGAAGAAATAAAAAAATATCCCGGCATGGTTCGATTAATTTAGCAAGTAAAAAAAAGATAGAAAGCTGCCAAATCCTTGGGATGTGAATGTCATCTCTACTGAAAGAGAATTATGCATATGATATTTCTATATTATGATATCATAGAAAGTTTGTTTTATTCCCCCAAAGATTGTAAAAATAAAACATATAGATTCTATGAAATACAGAAATAGAAATATAAAACCGAATAAAGTCAACCATGATACCACCATGGGAAGGCAACCATTATGAACACTTCAGTATATTTTCTTCCAGTCTTCTTCCAACATTAAAAATAGACTTTTGAGACCTTAACCATATGTAGAATTTTGGTTTGCAATTTTCAGCCAACATTTATCATGTTATTCAATCTTTCTTTATACATAAGTTTAAAGCTGCAAAATACTTATTTTGCAGTTTTAATTAACAGGGCAATTTTGGAATAGATAAATGTTCATGCAAAAAGCAGTAGATGACTGCTCTATTTTTGACATGTATTTATTTGTTAAAAATTATACTTAATCTGTTTCTAATAAAAACGAAGGGAAAAATCTATGCTATTATTGTTATGGTTAACTCATTAACTTTTATATTTAAAATAAATATTCTGGCAACCGAATTTTCCACAGAACTAGAAAAGAATTAGTCCTGATCCCCTAGCCTTATAATGTACTTAACTACTAATACTCTTTCCAAGTCCACGAGCCCTCATTAATTAACTACCTTTAGATGTCAAGAAGAATTTAAAAGTGAAGGCATGATATTTACATTTGCCCGCATCTGTCCCCCTTCCCCCAACCCCGACTCCCTACAGTACCTGCGTTTGGATGCATTTTGTTTATGTGGGACATCTGGAACTACTTTTGATGACCATTATCTTTTCTAAGTTCCTGGACAAATGTCCTCCTAATCAGCCCCGGAGCCATTATACATTCTGAACAGTAACTCCACTGTGTCTCACCAACAATGCCTCTGCCTTTCTCTGATTTAACCCAGAATAAAAGTTATGTTGTGAGTGTTTGCATAGAAATATGGCACCGAATTCACTTAAAATGTTAAATGTGCCTTCATAAGGTAGGTATTCCCAGAACAATGCTCACTAAGGGTTAAGACACTGTGCAGCCGATTCCATGGGGGTGGGAGCCCGAAGAGGCTCCTGCCTGCTTTCAAAGAATGGGATGCAGCTTGTTTCCAAATAGAGTTCTTCTAAACTGACCTTAGGTTTGATACCTATGAGGCTTATATTAAAGGATAGAAAACAGCTGCCTTCTATTTTTTTTGATTTTTAAAAATGTTTATTTATTTATTTTTAGCCAGACAGAGAAAGCTGAGTGGGGGGGGGGGGGGTGGGGAGCAGAGAGAGAGAGAGAGAGAGAGGGAGAGAGAGAGAGAGAGAGGGAGAGAGAATCTTAAGCAGGCTCTGCGCTGACAGCTGTGGGGCTCAAACCCATGAAAGGTGAGAGCATGACCTGAGCTGAAATCAAGAGGCAGACACTCAACCAACCGAGCCACGCAGGCGCCCCTGAAATAGCTGCCTTTTAGAATAAAATCCAGGCTTGCCAAGATTTTTTTCTTGCCCCAGAGTAGATATAATCTAGAAGGTTTTTGTAGTTTTGAAAGCTGTTTCTCTTTGCAGAAACCAAACTAAATGTTAATAGGTTTCCATACATTTAGTCAGAACTTATTGAGAAAGCAAATCCCAAATGTTGAGGCATATTGTATTTGCAAAGCACTAAGTTTTAGCTTCATGTCTCAAAGATTTTCTTTTAAGTTAATGGCAGCTTATAAGGAGGTCTTCAAGATAAACCAACAATTTAGACTGTGGATTTGAAGAAATAGTAATACTTCTCTGCCCTTTTCCCCCCAAATCATTTGCGGTTAGTAAAACCACTTATGCTGAGTAACCACTGTATGAAGATGGACGTAAATGAACATTTACTGAGCATATACTATGTGCCAAGCCTTATTTATACTTAAATATTTAATTTAAATATTCCAATAATTCTTTTGGGTAGGTATTGCTATCCTGATTTCATCAATTAACAAACCAAATGCACAATTAGTGAAGTCGGGAGGGTCAGTCATGTCAAATTTGATCAATCGCATAGGAGATTTACTCACTTTTTAACAGATAAAGTTGCTTTTTGTAGCATATCATGCAATATTGAAATATAAAATTAGAAAGTGAAATTCAATCAGAGGGTGAACTCTCAAAGACATTCTAAAGGTACTTTTATCTGAAGATACAATATTTTTTTTCCTGAAACTTCAAAATTGGAATTTCTCATAGTTCCTAGGAACTACAAAACTGTCTATCATACATAGAATGAGCAAAGAAAGCCAAGGAATAAGTGACGATATAATGTTAGCACCATAATCCAAGGTTCCTATTAACCCACAATCTGAGGTCTGCATCACTCTTTTTTTTTTTTTTTTTTTTTTTTTTTTTTTTTTTTTTTTTTAATGAATGAACACTTACTTTCCAGTGTCCCTAATTATTGTTCTATTCTTTCTGGTTCATCTGACCCAATTCTATTTCTGTATGTTCAAAACCCACTTCCATTATTAGAGCCAAAGACTTGAAGGGCCTTGGAAGGGAGGTAAAAGAAGTAAAACTTGGGGCAAGAATGCAGTGTGGGTCACAACAGCAGCCACTATTTATTGAAGGCTTACTCTGTGGTCAAATTTGTGCCAGGTGCCTTGCCTGTGATTCTCACAGCAATGCTCGTGGCAAGTGTCCAATTCTTCTTATTTCCAGCTTGAGGTTCAGAAAGGTTAAAAAACGTGCCAAAGATAATAGCTAGGAAGTGCCAGAATTGTTATTTACACTCAGATGTGACTCCAAATTTTTTTCTTATAATTGATCATATTATTCTCTTACAGTTACAGTGATTTTCTAGTACTCTCATTTATCACAGTTTAGAGATAGGAATTAGGCAAATAAAAAATGAAAAGGACCCAAACTCATCATATTTAAATGTTTATTGAAGGACTGGGTTATCGGAGGAGTATGTATGTGCCTTATTCTCTAGATCTTGAGAATGAGCTGAGACAATCATTACTCTCTTTTGGATATATAAGAGCTAAGTCAGAGGTATAGACTAGCGCTTTCTCAAATCCCTTTGTTCACTTCAAGTCTATGCTCTGCATTGACTACCTCTTCTAGTTCAATCTTCCATAAAGTATAACTAGCGCGGTTATTGGATGGAATAAAAGTGCTTGATGACAGCTAATACAGAATCCCATTTCTTCACACAACCCCATTTCTCCTAAGGTTCCTGATGAGAGTTGCCTTAAAACTAGCAGAGGATATAATGGGAAGAGCTGGCCATTGGGAAATGACTTATTCTCACTGGTTTGCTTCTAATGACTCTTTCCAATCTCAGTATATCCTGAAATGATATGAAAGCCTTGATAGGGCATCCTAAATGAATAACTACACTCTTTGGGATTGCCAAGAGTCAGTAACATTTCTACATTGTTTCATATCACATTTGCATATGTTATACCTTGCACTTGAGATAAATCATCCTTCAAATAAAAGAGCTATTATTGAATATTCTGATGCTTTCCAGATTGATAAGGAACAGTAATGCTTGTCCACAGCTCTTGAGTTTAACCAACTCAACTTTAGTATATATGCATGCCTTTATTATAGGAATAATATTTTTGCAAATATTAATTCATTTAAGTCCTTTCCCTTAAGTAAAATTTCTTTGGCACGGTTTCAGGCAGGAACCTAGTCTAGCACTTCAGAAGGGGATGGAACAGGGATATGACACTGTAACAAAGCAATGCGCTTGAGAGACAGGTTTGGTGGAAAGCAACGCTAGGAATTGCTAAATCTCTTGAGCAGACCCTGCTGTACCTAATCCTGCTCTAGCAGTCCTTCCTGCACATCTGCACACACTAATCTTAACATTTCAACAACAGTGCCAGCAAGAACTCCATCATGGGGTCCTCCAGATTTGTAGGGAAAATATCCACGTTTACTGTTAAGGCTTAGCCTAGAGGAGGGCGACATATGGAAGGAGGGAAGCAGTGCAAAAGGGAAAAGCCATCCTCTTCATTCCAGGGGATTATGGGAAGAGAAGAAGAAACATTTTCCATTGGAAATACATTTTGGTTTTAAATAGCATCCTATCCTCACTGTTGAAAATGAATTATTTGAGATTGCAGTTCATAGGCAAGAGCTGCTCTGGTTCCCTCCACTTTATGTAGTATATAGAGAGCATGCAAGGAAAGGACAAACACATGTGGAAAGTTAGCAGGGTGTGCTCACCAGCACTTGTAGATGGCATTGCTTTTAAAGTCAGAGAGTTTAGTTTCTCCCTGGGGTCCTTCAGATGGTTATTAGCAGGTACTGGTGGACTTTAGGGACATCTTGAGGTTCACTCTAACCCCTGTCCATCCAGAGAAAACCGGTAAGAGTATTAGAACGAGTAAATTTCTGAAACTATTTTATTTATCCATCTGATCGCCAAAATGATTCCATCTGGACCTCCAATGCATTCCTGAAACTGCGGGCATAGCGGTGGTCCCCACAGGCTGGAACCAATGGTTCTCAGTGCAGGCTATGCATTACAACAGTCTGGTGAGCTTTGCCAGCCACATGAGTCCAGACCCAAACTGAGACCAATAAACCAGCATCTCCAGGGGGTGGGGTCCTCACATCAATATGTCTTAAAATCTCCGCTGGTGATTATAATTATGCAGCCAGGGCTGAGAATGACTTAGTTGGGTCCAAATTACTACTCTCCAACAGCGGCAAGCAATTTTCCTTCACTGACCTCATACCTGAGTCAGCTTAATTATATTTCTTATCTCTCAAGAAGATAATTATTTTAAGCACAGAAAGATATTTCTTTTATAGAAGGATATAGTGTCCATTTATTTCACGTTAAAGGAGATCAATAACGAAAAAAAGCACAAATTGAGGCGAAATAAGTACTGCTCTGAATTTATACACATGCTCTGACATTTGTAAGGTAGGACTCAAACAGGGCTTCTCAACCTTGCCACTACTGACATGTTGGAACAGATAATTCTTTTTTAGCAGGGAAGCTGTCCTGTACATTGTAAGATGCTTAGTATCATTTCTGACTTTCACTCACTAGATGCCAGCAGCAGCCCCCTCCCAGCTGTGACAAACAAAAATGTCTCCAGACAATAGAACAACATCACAGGGACCCAGGCATTTGCTTATAAAGAGGGGGAAGTAAGAAAAGGTGAAAGTAGGCAAACGCTAATCCTGGGGGTTAATCCATTACAGTCAAAACCGCTGTCAAGATAAGTACAATTTCCAGTCTAGCCATCCTTGACAGCTACTTCCTCTTGAGAGCCTTTTCTCTTTCATTGTGACAGTCACTGGTTTTAAGGAATGCAACTGTCTGTAACTCAAGAAAGTGAGGTGTCAAACTGGGGGCTGTTTAGAACTCCAGGTAAGGTCTGGAAAGAAGACTTTAAGATGTGGTGGAATTAACAACAGCTTTGGGTTTTCATAATTTCCCTTTCTCTTTCCCTCAACTTGCTCTTTTTGGATGACAAGCATGTGCAAAATTAAAACCAATCTGGATCTAGTCAATTCTGTGACACTATGAAATATATATCATCATTAGTGACTTAGCCCATTTAGGAAATTAAGAGGGTTAATCTCAATTTATGGGAAATGCATCAGCAAGAAGATAGGAATCTTATGGTAAAAAATTTAAATGGATATGTTGTATATGAAGGCAAATAATTCCTTTCTAGTACAAATAACTTCTACCTTGGGATATTAAAATTCCAAGGAGAAAATACAATGGGGTAGTCTCTTATAAAATATTCTGTAGAGTAGCTACAATGTAATATCACAAGGAAACACAGATGGTTAGGGGAGACTTTAAGAGGTCAACTGGTACAAAATACGGTTCAAGTAAGATCTAAATAAACTCACAGTTGTATGATCCATGATTCACATTGTTAGTTTCAAAATTGTTCTCTACTTTTGGAGACATAAGGGAAGGCCTCCTCCTCTAAACTGACTAAAAAAACTCAAGTAAGCTTTGTATCTATGTGAAAAAAAGAAGCCATTAGTGTATATTTTGGTTTTGCATATCCCAAAGCTTTAGAGATAAACAAAGAAACTAACAAGAAATTGCTCTTTTCCAGTAGCCTGAAGACATCTGCAGGCTTTTTCTAATGGGAAAGCCCAAAAGAGAACTATCCTCTGCTGATGCCAAATTTAAATGTACTTCCTGGGTTCTGAGCCTACCTTGATTTTCTTCCTTCTGCAAATCATGTCAGGACACTTCCATTTTCTATGTATGCTCACCTCTTTCCAGCTCTATAAAGAAGATGGACATCTACCCAGACTCTTGATAAACCATGAGGCCCATGAGTTGGTTTTACTTGGCATTTTCACAGTGTTAGACAGAGAATGGTCTCAGATGTTTTTAGAGAAGTGGGTGAGAGATCCCTCTTTTTTTTGTCCTGACATATAAGGACGCTTAGTTTAAGTGCATGTATCCTGCCAATATATTTTTATTTTTTTAAACTTCTAAATTCAATATGCTGATATTTGTACATGTTTGAAGGTTACCATTTTTCATGGTCAGACATTTCTTAGTTTACAGATTTATTACTTGTTGCTATTAAAAAGCATTGTGTAAGTGTCCTTTGTCACATTACTCTACATCCTCAACATAAAGCCATAAAATTACTGAGTATAATAAAATGATGTCTAAACAAAGAAATCCATCCTAACATAATCTTATCATGTCTCTAAAATTAAATTCTACATATTTAATCTTAGAAGGATACTTGGATCTGGATTTTCTGCCATTTACTTTTTTCTTTTTTAGTAAAACACTTCAAATGTGACATGAGTTGAAAAATGAGTACATCTTAAAGCACTCTGGGTTTCCCATATATAAAGTTTGCCAAACTCCCAGTTAGAAGCAGTGAGTCTCATATGGGAGTAAGGAACTCCAAATACCAAACATTCAAAGCTAATTTGATTAATCAGATAAACCTTAGGAAGACTCTGGACATTCCAGGAATATTGTCTGGAAACAATCTCAATTTGCCAAATTCCCAAGCACTGAAACGTTCAGGCAGACTCCTTCCTGGATTTCTGCTGACTTGTGTTTTCATTCCCAGTGACATGTTTCTTACATCTATCCTCACATCGCAAATGCAGCCTCCTTTCCGGCATTCACACCATTGTGTCTCTGAGTTGATGTTCGTTGCACAAAGGAAAAGATTTTACAGTAATGAGAGCTAGAAGACCAAGAAGCTGCTCTGAGGCAGACAGGCAAGGGGACCACCATGCCACTCGCTTGCCGTACTGCAAGCACTGCCTCATTATGCGATTCAGTTAGGCCCTGGTCAGGCCTAAGTCCCTGCAGATGGCCCATGTTCAATATTGCTTACAAATAGAATTTATTATTGTTAAATCTGTGAATGTAAAGGGATGGCTGAAAAAGCTGAGTGTCTTCTTTCCCTCCTCACATTCCTCCCTTCCCCCCTTCCCTCCCTTCTTAAAGGGAGAGGCACTCTACAGTGGTAGATGGTGGGTAGGAACTTGGACTTTGCAGTCGGGCTACCTGACTTGAAACTTATTCTACCACTTACCAGCTGTTTAGTCTTGGGCAAGTTATTTAACTTCTCTGTGACTGAGTTTGTTCATCTGTAAAACCTATCTCTCAGAAGGTTGTAAGGATTAAATGAGTTAATATATGTAAAACTCTTATGGCACTATCTAGCATCTAGAAAGGTGTGTGTGTGGGGGGGGGAGGGTCCTGTTGTAGGGGTCTCTGACATGTGGGATAGTCTGTGTACATGGTCAACAAACACCACTTTATATGACCCAAGTTCAAAGACACATAGAAGTTAATGAGCACTTCTGATGCCCAATCTCAATTTCCCAAAAGAGAAAATATGCTTGGCCCTAACTTTGGCTGGGGATTCTCCATAAAACTGAGCCTCTGTAGCCGTGAGGTTGAGGTCTTCTACTACATATGAAGTTTTAGGGATCCACTCCATTTGTGGATAACTCTTAGCAAAGGGGGAGACATGATTGAACAGACCCCTCGAAAAGTGCCTGCTACATTATTGTATTAGTGTGGGAGGGCTGCCATAATAAAATACCACAGCCTATGTGGGTTAAACAACAGGAACCTATTTTCTCACAGTTCTGGAGGCTGGAAGTCTAAGACCAAGGCACTGGCAGGTTTGGTTTCTCCTGAGGCTTTTCTCTGGCTTGCCTTCCGGCTGTGTCCTCACATGGCCTTTTTTTTTTTTTTTTTCTTTTTCCTGTGCCTGAGCATTCCTGGTGTTTCTTCCTCTTATGAGGACACCAGTCCTATTGGATTAGGGCTCCACCCTTATGACCTCTTTTTAACCTAAATTACTTCCTAAAGGCCTATCTCTCGATAGAGTTACATATGGATTTGGGTTTCACCTTATGAATTGGGGGCAGAGGGAGACTATTCAGTCCTTAACATTTATCTTAGAAAGATAACTTTTTTGAGGTGCCTGTCTTGGACACTAGTGAAGAACAGATATTTTTGGCCTTTACTTAAGTTTTAACCTTAAATCCTTACATGACTATTATACGAGGAGGTAATGGGGCAGTGGATAAAAATTCTTCTCTTCAGGCAACGTAGTAAAGGTGTCTTAATAGCATGGAAGATTTCCAATAACTATATTAGAAAGTTGTTGGGGCACCTGGGTGGCTCAGTCGGTTAAGCATCTGACCAGCTCAGGTCATGATCTCAGGACCCATGAGTTCAAGCCCCGCGTCAGGCTCTGTGCTGTCAGTTGCGGAGCCTGGAGCCTGCTTCAGATTCTGCGTCTCCCTCTCTCTCTCTCTCTCTGCCCTTCCCCGGCTTGTTCTCTGTCTCTCTCTCTCTCAAGAATAAATAAAGATTAAAATAATAATAATAATAAAAGAAAGTTGTTGCCAAAGCCATAATTGTTCAGTATAGGGTACTGAATGAAAATTGTTTAAGCATGTACTTGATTAATTTAGTGATTAAAATTATACATGTATATATCCCATACTTATTTTTTAATATAGGTAATTTGCAGAGATTTAAAAATGATTCTGTGCTTTGGGTCTTGACACCATAAGTGCTTTTATCCAAGCTGCAGAGTAGACTCCATAACAAGAATGAATTCCACGATGGTAGAGCCTTCTCCCAAGCTTTTCTTTTCTTTTTTAAGTTTATTTATTTATTTTGAGAGAGAGAGAGAGAGAGAAAGAGAGGGGCAGAGAGAGAGGGAGAGGGAGAATCCCAAGTAGGCTCTGCTGTGCCAGCGCAGAGCTCAACACAGGGCTCCATCTCACTCAGTGGAGTGAAACACGGTCTCTCAATCATGAGACCATGACCTCAACCGAGATCAAAGTCTGATACTTAACCACTTGAACCACCCAGCCCACCAGCCCCCCCACCCCTGTCCAGCTTTCTCATGTAGCTGCTCAAAACTTTTCTAAAAATTTCTCATTTATCTGAAGATAAAATCCTACATGTCATTATTATGTTGGAAATGTTATCTACTCTCCAGGTTATTATATTAAAATTAGGAGGCTGTTTCTTTTCCCCAATAAAATAAATCTCATCTAAGCAACAAATAAGAAAAGACAAATGTTAATCATTTAAGTATAAAGTTATGCAAAAGGAGACCAAATGAGTAAATTCTAAATTCCTATAAAAGTTATTTCTTTTTTGGAAATACTTTTCTCTTTAAACCATAATTGATACTGTCTCCTTGGAAACAATCCTGAGACTAGCTGGGTTACTGGAAACCATGCAGTTTAAACTTAAATTATGGTAATGTGTTGCCTCTTCCCATTAATGCCACTTGTGCTCGTAAAGACAACTTGAGTATCTTTCTATCATGCTGTAGGCTACATCTGATGGAAAGATGCTCTAAGTCAGAAATGCGAGCTGAGAAGAATGTGTGCACATTTCTCACTGTAAAGTCATCCACTGACATTTTGATTTCACTCATTGGTTTCTCGGGCTAGGTTAATGTAGCTCTGTGCCCACGAGACAAAGTCAGCTTCCTGAGCATGTGAGAGCGTGTGGGAAATTCAGTAAGTTCACACGTGAGGCTTGACGGGAGAGAGCCAGCTTTCCTTCCACATGACATTCCAACGCTACTGTTGGCCGCTACTTAAAACAGTGCTTATAGAATTTATTTGAATTTAAAAACTCCCTCTCTTTAATTATAGTATGGAAGGCACTGTCCTAGGAATCTTGGGGATTAGAAAGTAAAATACAGTTGGCCTTCAAGAGAGTCACAGGTCAGTAAGAGAAATCCAAATTGACCTCACTACTTTGTGTAATGTATTATATTGGAGATGCTGTAGCCATCTGGAAGTGCAAAAGGAGACAAACTTGTAGATGAGAGAGAGATGTAGACATAGCCAACCCACTGCTTGGTGTCCACTCCTGGGTGTCTGTGGCTCTGTCCCAGCACAGAATCCTCAACAACAGGGAGTAAAGCTGGTGGTTTTCCATCAAAGCTCATGAGTGATTTTGTGATGCTCGAGTGGGAGGAAGGGAGAAACACATTTGACCCTCTCTCAGGAAGTCGGTATTAACTTTGCTATTAATAAAAAGCTTTATTTTATCCTTAGTTTTTTGTCTACCTAGAGGCCAATATTCTTGGAGGCAAAGAGATTTGGCATCCTGGTCGTGTTTTGGGGTGGGAGCTTAAACCTGTAAAATGTGACAATACTCCGGTCAACAACAGAATGGTTAGCAAAGAAATCACCGATGTTAAAGTAAATTAATTAAATGCGAGCTCCTCTATTTCTCAAATAAAGCACTACTTAGGGCAAACAAGCTTATTTATCAGCCTATGTTTACTTTATGACATTGGATTTTGCATATATTATAATTGAATATGCACAGCCGAACTGTTTTTTGTTTTTCTTTTTTTTTGGCACAGCCTCTAGAAACCTGGTGTTTAAATGCTCCTTTTTCTACTAACAAAGCATAGGCTGGAAGTTATTGTTTCCTGTGCGCCATGTTTTATTTAATGTTGGAATTTAGATACAGTCTTCATTGACTAATACTAATTTAATTTTTTCACAAGTGCCTCTGACTTAGCAAAGTCACTAGTCACCCTGATTTGATTTGGAAATTTGGGAAATGAGGGTGACAGCTTTGCAAAGTCATGGTAGGAGACGAGCAGCTGGCTGGGCCTGGCTCAGTACTTGGTGATCATTCACTATTTCTTGACATACGCTGAAGAGTTTGAAACTGCAGTGGCATGGGTGATGACAACTACGATGTCATAAATATTTGGTGGCAGGACGATCTGAAACATATTTATTCAGAAACTAAATGAAGATAGATCCAAAGCGGCAACTTCTTTTAAGTTACCATGTCTGCCCCAGCAACACTAACCAGACGGCATGTGAAGAAACTCCAAGACCCTCTCTTTCTGAACTGTCTTCTCAGTCTGTTTACCAAATGAGATTTTGCTCCTCTTACCATTCTGACTACCGACCTGGAGGTCTGATTCTTCCACTCCTTACTTACTTTGTCATCCAGTCTTAAGGCCTGTTTCTCTATCATCTTGATTCCTGTGGCAATAATTCTGCTTCTTTGCTCCTACTCAGTACTGCTTTAGGAAACATTCCAATGTGCCACAATACACAGAAATTAACAAACATGCTTTCAATACTTTTCAGTCATATGAATGTGAGAGCTAAGCAGCTTCCTAGTATACCAGGTTCTGAGCTTTTGTTTCTGATACAATTTAGAATAGTAAATTTGAAAACATAAATAGAGCTTACCCATTAATAGCCAAATACCATTAATAACCAGATATGTTGAGGATGCCTAGGTGGCTCAGTCATTTAAATGTCTGACTCTTGAATTTGGCTCTGGTCATAACCTCATGGTTCATGAGTTTGAGCCCTGCATCGGGCTCTGCACTGACAGTGCAGTGGATTCTCTCTCTTAGGATTGGGATTCTTGGGATTCTGTCTCTCTCTCCCCTTCTCTCTGTTCCTCCCCTGCTTGTAGTCTCTCTCTCTCTCTCAAAATAAATAAACTTAAAAACAAATAACCAGATATGTTGAGCACACTGTGTCTGTAAAGTTGAGATCAATATCGAATATTGATTTTTTAAAAATAGTTTCTATTAGGGTTTTAGATACATAAAAATCAGATTCAAAATGCAGGCAAACCCATTTTAAAAAATAAAAAAAAGTACATGACGTCTCGTAGTCACTTTCTGGTTTTGCCTGTAGTTAAAACATAGAAAGGAGTTGCCAATAAGTTGGGATGATGATAATGACTTAGTATCATGTAGAAATATAAAATCTCATGCTAGATGTGCACATTTGATATGCTGACTTTGACTTAAACATTTTGATTGTGTCAAAGGATTTTCTAAATTCCCTGAAAAATCAGCAATATGTCTATGAATATTAAACATTTATGACCACGTATTGCTTTTGTTTCCGAAAACACTTCCTTTATTCCTTTCTTATAATACTTACCAATTTATTCTTTGTGTTATAGCTATTTGTATATTAATTTCCCCAACAGCCTGTTAACTCTGAAGTCATGACATACACCTCATCCACCTTTGAATGCCCACCTAACATCTGTCCCAGAAGTCAGTAAGTGTTTATGGAATAGATGAGTAAATAAGAATGACAGACGATGTTATTTTTACATCACCATTCCAGATTTAAATTGACAAATTCATATTGGCATGTAACAGATTTTAGAAGCAAAGTTCTATGCACATGGGGGTCAAGAAGAAGCATGCACATTCCTGAATGAGTGAAGGATAGCCGATGACTTCAAAGCCACCAGCAGACCATTTACTTTATCTGGGATCAAGGACTCTGCAGGGATAAAAGGCAAAGGAAGTCCTACCCCTTGAAAACAAATGTTTCCTTAAAATAGAGGTTTGCTATCTAAAGCTCCTTTAATTCCTTAGGTTCAGCCCTATGAAATCATTCTCCTTGAAGTTTAATCATCCCAAATCCCATAATAATAATTTGGGGAAAGATAAATTGCCATAGAAAACATAGAATATGGTAGAATTTTAAGTCTAGCATTAGGGAGATTTGACCTGGTTATAAAACTCCTCCATGGAAGCACTATGGTTAGAATTGGTGTGAATTCACTCACATCTACTCTTGTTTAAATGTACAACAGGACACAGAGAGAGACCTTCACACAAAACAATAGACAACCATAATTCCTAAGGTAGCTAAGTTAAAGCAGGTGTTTTCATACATATAACGTTTGATGTTGTAATTGTTTTCTGCTTGTTTTTATGTTTGTGTTAAGAAAATAAAGACATTGGTGGAAAATAGACAAACACATATTTTGCTTAAGAAAAGAGATTCATAAACCAGAGAAGAGTAGAAAAACTTAATGCTTGATCAATGAAATTCTTCCAGACTCTGATTACACTGACCTTGTATCTCTTTTTTTGCCTCAGATTTGGCAGCTGTAGCAGGGATTGTGGATTTTATGGAAAGTCGGGTTTTTCTTTTCTTTTAAATGTCCATGTATCTACAAATGTGAAACTTTAGAATTTCAAAATATGATAAAAATTTTTGTCACTTTATAGGTTTTGATTTAATTTATCTTAGAAGCTTCACCAATCTTTTGATAGTAGCTGACAGATCCAATCCTGTTCCCATATGCTTTCTGCTATTTAAAAAGAAACAGTACACAATTGCCTCAGAGAAGCACCATGTGTTTCCAAAGTGTGAATCTGAAAACCATCCATCTGGTCATGCTGGCATCTTTCTAAATTGTATGTGATTGAAAGAAATGTATTCAACATTTTGCAACTCTTTGGCCAAATGAGGAAGATAACAAGGTAAGGGAGATCCTTTTTCATTTCCATTTATTGAAAATCAAGTCCGTTCCTTCAGCCTGGGGTACCTTGCCCACCTGAATGGCTGCAGTCATCCATCAAGACTCAAGTCGCATGCTGTTTCCTTGGTGAATTCTCTGTAACCCTAGCTCTGCATTGTTTGCACAACTCTGTTCATACTGGTATAAAAATCCTTATTTTCTTTGATTAAAATGATTTCTTTAAATATTGCCTCTCCTGTAATCCGTGAGCTCCTAGAATGGAAGGCAGATGGTCTCCAATGCAACTCAATACAACAAAATATTATTACAATATTCCAGACACTAGTCTAGGGCCTGCAGAGATAGTCTTGAATAAACAGAGATCATTTTTTCCCTAAGAAGATTACAACCTTACTGGGAAGGAAAAAAAAAGGGGGCGACTAATTATACTTAAAATTGATGCTCAGTGGACAGATAACTACATCTGAAACCTCATGCAGACAAAAATAAATTTGGAAGTTCAAAATATCTTTATTGTTGTTGCTATTATTAATACTTTCGTGTGACATAAATATTCAGATTAATTTTCTATCTCTGTGGAATTGCTGGAGGGATCAATACTACTTCACATTTCTTGTGAAGGTAATGAACAGTCACTGAATTATGAGCTAAGCCTAGTACTACATTTTATATGTATATTAATTTATGGTGCATTTATAAGCCCTCTATGCTGAAGTTACTTTATTTTTTTCAAACTGAAACTAATCCTAAAAGACTTTTTTTTTCAGATTTTTAAGAGGGAGATAAATGATATTGAAGCATTATGGTTTCAAGCATAAAATATAAAGATGTGTCCATGTATTAATTAAATAGAAATAATAACTTTATGGTAAACTAAGAAAACAGGACATCTTGGCAGAAAACATTAAGGGCGAGGCGACTTCCTATTTTTTGACCACGTTGAAATGCATAACTAGATCAATTGTTAGGAAGAACAATTCAGTAAAAAAAAAAAAAAAAGTCAGTCCATCATCAGATTTTGGTTAAATTGATTGTCATAGTTCAGTTCACTAATGAAATAATCTGTCTCTGTCCTAAATGGAGACGACCTTGATGATGGTTCCTACTAGAGACCAAACTCCTCAAGGGCAGCCATCATCTCTACTTCTTTTGAACTTCATCACAGTCTCTGGACTAGAACATTACACCAAGTGAAACTTGGTCAAGGTTAAATAAATCAACTTTGACCCTCTTCTCATACTATTAAAATGCAATTAATTTAATTAAAACACATTCTTTTATCCATATAGACATCTGCTGCTATCCAAACTCTATAACAGGGCTCTTTTTCTATGCAAACTCTGCAACTATATTGAAGTACTAACACTTCAAACTAGAAAATTATTGAAGAATATGGATTTCAGGCACTCTCTGGAAAGCTCGTGTCTGCACACTGTTGGTAGGAAGAAACTGCCTACTCTTCAGGAGAGAGGCGGAAAAGGGGGTGTTGATACAAGATTAATATGGGGGAAGCTTACAAGATGTGCTGGAAGGGAGAGAAAAGAGATTCGAATAACAGCTAGGAAGCACTGATACTGAAAAAGTTAAGTTTTGATTTCTTGTGAAAGGAAACACTTACTTTTTCAATTTTTGAAAAGCTGCATGTTAGAAATAAATTTGAAATCCAAATTATTGCCCAACAATATTGAGTATATTTGCTACTCTATTTCTATTTCAGAGAAAGCTCTGCTGAAAGTTGTGTGATCTTCAGGTTAGTGTAATGAAGAAGAAAAAACCCTTGAAAACCTCTCACTTTGTCAGGACTGGGCTGAGGGCAGATGACTCACAGTATGGATTCAAGTTAAATCATTTAACCTTTTTTTCTTATTCAACCCATCTGGGAAGCTGAATACAAGCGCTTCACTATGGAACAGATGGTGCTCCAAAGCTAAATTTTCCCAGATTAAAAAAGAAGAAAAATGTGTTATAAGCACTAAGGGAACCAAACATGGAAAAAGACCAGGGATTAAAAGCAAAAGAGCTATAAATTGGATCAAGCCTTTTCCTCTGTAAAAAATAATGTAATACTTAAAAAATCAGCCCTGTGAGATGATTTGGGGACAAAGTTAGTAAAATGTTTCCTAAGCACCATATGTGTAAAGGTGGTCATGATTAATGGTACGTATGAAAAGTAAAAGCTCTTTGTTGGCACAGAATTGTGTGTTCATTTACCCATCTGTCTCAGAAAACTAATATGATTGCTTTTGAGTACTTCTGGGTTATCTATTTGATATCTGTAAAGTTAAACACTAATAAAAACATTTCTTGAGAAAATTTATGGAATCCATCTGATTGTAGCTCTGATGAAATTTAACACTACTTGACAAATGAAAAAAATTCCAACGTGTTATAGAATGTTGTCTAATCTATTTTCGAAATATATATATATATATTTTTTTTTTTTTGCTTATATACGTATATGTATATATATTGCTTCAAAGAAAGGCAAACCATTGGCCTTGGCTAACCTTGGGTGATTATAATCTTATTGTATATAAAAGTGTATTCAAATGTACTTATACACCAATATTTACATCTATCATATTTTATGGAAGAAGAAAGGTCCTGTTGTAGCCACACTGCAGCTATATTGATGAATAAAGTAGAACATAATAGAAAGTATCTATACCTTCTTATTTCCTGACTGGCTGTGATAAACTTGGAGGTCGTTAGCTTACTATTTAAAAGACACAGTTCACAGATGAGGATGAGGATGAAACCTGAGAAATTCACATTGTAGACTTCCAGATGCCACAGTATAAAAACCCAGATTGAACTTCAAGTCTGGGACTGTCTCCAAAAGGAGGTTCCATTGTGGTTGAGGCAAATGGTGCCTTCCTAACCGAATACAATCTTTCTTTGATTAATTCTCAAAATCCTGTTTATAAAGCAAAAGACAAACACGTACATATTTTTTCTTCAAAGAATCACTTTTTATTGAATTTGGGTCATACTCCTATTACTGAGAAATACAGATGAGGCATGGTTAAATGGCTCAGAAGCAGTGAAAATTGAAAGGCAAACACTTCTGGTTTTAAGAAAAGAGAGTTCCATATGTCTCCTACTCTAATTTCCTATTAGGAAAAGATAAAAGCACTGACTATCACTATGGCTTTTAATATCCACAATAATCAATGTCCAGATAAAGATAAATTCTCCAATTTAACATAGCCCTTGTTCAGGGCAGCAAATGCATTCTTGGGAATGTTTGCATAAATAAATCTACTATAAGGCCATTCAACCTCTTGAGACTTCCAAACCAATCTGTGGATCCCTCCATTATTTTTTTTTTGATGATATATATTCAATTATATTTATAAAATATGTATTATAAAAATATATTTTCAAATACATTTGCATATTAGTCATTATATATATTCATATATACATATGTGCATTCAAACCACATTTGCATAATTCTTCTCTCCTAATAGCAAAAATATTTTTCCAAAGAAGATGTACAGATGGCCAACAGGCACATGAAAAGATGCTCAACATCGCTAGTTATCAGAAAAATGCAAATCAAAACAACGAGATATCACCTCACATCTGTCAGATTGGCTAGAATCAAAAAAAAAAAAAATGAGTGTTGGTGAGGATGTGGAGAAAAGGAGACCCTTGTATACTGCTAGTGGGGATGTAAATTGGTGCAGCCACTATGGAAAACAGTATGGAGTTTCCTCAAAAAATTAAAAATAAAAGTACTGTAGGTTCCAGCAATTCCATTTCTGGGTGTTTGTTGGAAGAAAATTAAAAAATCAATTTGAAAAGATACAGGTACCCCAATGTTCACTGCAGCATTATCTAAAACAGCCGAGACATGGCAGCAATGTAAGTGTCTATCAATGGATGAATGAGTAAAGAATGGGTATACACGCACATACACACACACACACACACACACACACACACACACACACTCATATCTATGCAATGAAATATTACTCAGCCATAAAAAAGAATGAAATCTTTCCATTTGAGATACCATGGATGGACCTAGAGGGTATTATTCTAAGTGAAATAAGACAGAAAAGACAAATACTGTATAATTTCACTTATATGTGGAATCTAAAAAACCAAGCAAATGAATAAATGAAACAAAAATAGAAATAGACTCATAGATACAGAAAACAAACTGTCAGTTACTACAGTAGGGAGGGATTGAAGGATAGGTGAAAGAGAAGGAGATTAAAGAGGTATAAACTTCCAGTTATAAAACAAATAAGTCATGTGTATGTAATGTATAGCATAAGGAATATAGTCAATAATATTGTAATAATTCTGTATAGTGATAGATGGTAACAAGACTTAGTGTGGGCATCATTTTTTAATGTATAAATATTGAATCAATTATGATGTACACCTGAAACTAATAGGATATTGCATGTCAATTATGCTTCATAAGCACTGTAACATTAGAAGAAAATTAAAAATTAAAAACAAAGGATAAGCCATTGATGTGAAGAAATCAAATTCCCAAATAATACTGAATTTGTGATTCAGTCATATTTGAAAAAAAAAAAAGAGCTTACCTGCCAATTTTGAAAGGATTCTTTGCAAAGATATGCCTATCACTGTACACAGACCTCCCAAAGATTTGTACTGGCTCCTTGGCCTTTAAGAGTTTCTCACAGAAGAAGTTCAGCTGTACATTCAGGTGTTTTATAAAGGAGTATGTCTGGAATATGTAGGACCAGCATGCTGGCTCCTGGTATATCATATCCAGAAAGCTCCCAAAACTCTGGGTAGTACAAGCCAATGTTGCCTTCCATGAGAGCCTTGGCTCTCTTACGTGACACATACTGACTTTCCCATCATTATCTCTAGTGTATCTACCTTCATATAATCTCCCTTCTAATCTGAATTTCAATTCCTTAGTAACTAGTAATGAAGTTTTCACCTTTTTTCCACTAAATTGATCCTGAGACATGACATGCTATTTGCACTCCCTGTAGGTTAAGAATCATTTATAATCCATCACTATAACCAGAAGCAAGTCAAGGCTCAAGACTGGCATTGGGTAAGCAAGAAGTCAGTCTCACTTAAGAACAGGGTATTTACACTTATATATTGATGTTCTATAATGGAATATATGCAGAGTATAAGTTCATACAAACACTTTCAAATAATTTCTGCTTTCCTCATAAATCTAGCAAAAAACATAGCTTAGAAGCATCTTTGTTGCTATGCCTATGATTAATGTTAAAAGTGACTAATGTCTTCCAGAGCTATTGTTATCATTTCTCTCTGAGGGTCAATTCTCTCTCTGTACAAATCACACATCCTATTTCCCTTCCTCATTGTACAGCAAGAAGTGCAACCAAAAGTGGATGTAATTTGAACACATCACAAACCGACTGGTGGCTTCAGGCTTTATGTGCTCCATACTTGCACTAACCTTAAAACTCTCAGTGATTGGAAAGGGTCTCCAAAAAGGTAACAGATTTAGAAGGAAGATAGAAACATGTTTAAATGAGTCCTCTAGATTATTGTCTAAGCCCAAATTTTACTTCAACTCTTATTTATAATGTTATTTAATAAGTTATATCATTTTAGACTAGATAACCAAACTTACGACTCCTCACATGCCTGATGGTTGTATCAGATGAGAAAGCATGCATCATTATGGCTATTCAGACCATTTCTGGTAGCATGCTCTCAGCACACCATGAAGAAAGAGAAACAAACATTTTTTTATACCTTCTATTTTCTAGGCACTATGTTAATAGGTTTTATTTTACATTACCTCATTTTATCTTTTAAATGCTGTCTCACGTAGATATTATTATGCCTATTTTACAGATGAGTCAACTAAGGCAGAATAAGCTTAAATGACCTAGTCTCTGGTCTGTAGATCCAAAGCCCATGCTCTCTCCACTATATCATATCATCTTCCACAAGAAAGAGAAAACTTATGTTTATATGCTCATTAATGCTTTAGACCTCTTAAAAACAAGTATGTTTATCTTGACTTAAAAAGCTCTTACTGCTGCAAGGACTTCAACAGTCCTGTTCAATTCCATGTGCATTAGGATTCCCCAGGATTAGTGCTTGCAAGTTTTTAATTTCCACTCAGAGCATGGAGGAAAAAATAGCACAGATTTCCTTGTCTTTCTTTTTTCTTTTAATGCTCCTTAAATAAAATGAAACTTTGATTTTTCAGTATATTATTTTTATATATATGCTGATAATAATTTTAAATTTCTAATATTATTCTTAAATCACTATCTTGCTTGAGTTTTTGAGTGCAACTTTGCGATTAAATTTGTTCTCTTAATTATTATGTGTCCAAATAATAAGGCATCCAGGCCTCCCTCAACTTAGCTTCTTTGACTTCTGCTTTTTTGTCTTTTCTCTTCTTTAAGTTTTCATTTTCTAAAGGCACAACATTGAGAAAACTTTGATTGGTTTTGAAAACTGCAACAAAATGGCTAAAAGTCATATAGCATTATTTATTTTCTTGTTATAGCTTTCATAAATAATATTTCTCAACATCTAATGCAGTCAAATGAACAATTATTGAATCATAAAAGATGGGAACACTCTAATCTGAACTAGATTTATTTAAGAGTTGACCACATTAAAAAAAAAAAACAAATATAAAAATTAAAGCATCTCTGATGGCTCCCTCTCCAACAATTTAAGTGACATGTAAATAACTTGTGTATTAATCACATTTTAAATCAATATCATCCAGGATTTTCTTTTTTTTTTTTAATTTTTTTGTTTATTTATTTTTGAGACGGAGAGAGACAGAGTGTGAACAGGGGAGGGGCAGAGAGAAAGGGAGACGCAGAATCTGAAACAGGCTCCAGGCTCTGAGCTGTCAGCACAGAGCCTGATGTGGGGCTCGAACTCACAGACTGTGAGATCATGACCTGAGCCGAAGTCGGACGCTTAACCGACCGAGCCACCCAGGCACCCCTGGGATTTTCTAATCTAGTCCTTGAGCTAGTCAGTGTCATTAAGGGTTCTGTGGACATAAGTTTTAGGGAAGTTGTTAATACTCCATTGACCTCTTAAAGTTTCATATTGTACATTTATTCATCTATTTAATAGTGACTTTGAGATCTGCTGTACAGTAACTATTTAATTTGTTCTGGTCATGAAACTCTCCTTTGGCTTGTTAAATTTCCCTGAAACTACTGTTTCTTAGAACAGGCATTGGGAAATTTTGGTGTAATCATTTGCAAGCAGAAAAGTTTGGTTTTTTTTAAATTTTTTTTAAATCTTTATTTATTTTTGAGAGAGAGAGAGAGACAGCGCAAGCAGAAGAGGAACAGAGAGAGGAGACACAGAATCCAAAGCAGGCTCTAGGCTCTGAGCTGTCAGCACAGAGCCCGATGCAGGGCTCAAACTCATGAACAGTGAGATCATGACCTGAGCTGAAGTCAGACGCTTAACCAACTGAGCCACCCAGGTGCCCCAACAAGCAGAAAGGTTTCTATAGGCTGTAATGTTTTAAGTAGCTGATGTGTTCATTAATTAACTTTGTAGATAAACTAAAGAAGAAATAGGATATATGTGATTAAAAGAGACAGAATAATTAAAAATCATAATCTTTGACTTTGAGTGCATTACTTAAATAATTATCCTTTGCAGAGAAAACTGATAGTATTCAAGTACATTTTCCAATAGTTATTTTTTGGTTTTGTGGCAAATAAGTGACACTTGAGTTTTCAGACCAAGAAGCCTCCCTAGATCTTAAGAATTCTCTAGTATAAGCATGCTAAACTCTTTGGAAAGGTTTCCAAGGGCTTTTTATCATGTGAACAGCAAGAATTAGATCATCAAGGTAGGTGACAAGCTATGACTTCTATCCTGCTCTTCCCTGAACCTTGCCACAAGGATTCCAAAAGGGAATCTGTTACAAATGAACAAATCTTTGTAGTTGTCAGTGGTCTTAAATTTCTACACTCTCGTGTTCATTTTCACTTGCAAATATGGAAGGCCAAGATCCAACTTCCCATCCTTTTATCTCCTATCTAAAGCACTATGTTCATACATGGGAGTAGGAAATAGTGGGCACTTTTGAGAGCTCATTCAAGTGTTCCAAAAATACCATTAACAATCCATCTGGGTTTTTTTTGTTTCTTTTTTAACTACACACCTATTAGAATGACTTAAATTAAAATTTAAAAAGTGCTGACAGTACCACATGCTGGCAAGGCTGTGGAGAAACTGGATCTCTTATAAATTGCTGGTAGGTGTGTGAAATGGTACAAATACCCTAGAACTTTGACAGTTTCTTATAAAATTAAACATATATTTACCATCTGACCCAATAATCATACTCCTGGAGTTTTATTCTAGAGAAATTAAAATGTATGTTCATGCAAAGACCTACACAAACTGGAAACAATAGCCCCAAACTGAAAACAATCCAGATGTCCTTTAATGGGTGAAGGATAAACACATTGTGGTAATCCATACTATGGAATACTATTCAGCAATAAAAGGAACAAAATATTATCATATGCAGACACATGAATGAATCTTAAGGTAATTATGTCGACTTAAAAAAGAAAGCCAACATCAAAATGTCACATACTATATGAGTCTATTTATATCATTCTTGGAACGATAAAATGAAACGAATGTAGAACAGATCAGTATTTGCAAGGTACTGGAGAAGAAGAAGGTAAAACTATAAAGGAACCACAAGGGAGCTCCTTTTTGGTGGGTTCTGTATCTTTTTAATTAAAAAAAAAATTTTCACATTTATTTATTATTGAGAGACAGAACATGAGCATGGAGGGGCAGAGAGAGAGGGAGACATAGAGTCTGAAGCAGGCTCCAGGCTCTGAGCTGTCAGCACAGAGCCGGACGCGGGGCTCGAACTCACAGACCACGAGATCATGACCTGAGCCAAAGTCGGACACTCAACCGACTGAGCCACCCAGGTGTCCCTTTTAAATGTTTATTTGTGAGAGAGAGATTGAGAGAGAGAGAGAGAGAGAGAGAGAGAGAGAGAGAGAGAGAGAGAGAAAGCGTGCACATGAGTGAGGGAAGACCAGAGGGAGGGGGAGACACAGAATCCGAAGTAGGCTCCAGGCTCCAGCTGCCAGCACAGAGCCGGACGTGGGGCTCAAACTCTCAAACCGCAAGGTCATGACCTGAGCCGAAGTAGGACGCTTAACCAACTGAGCCACCCAGGCACCCCGTTAGTTCTGTATCTTGATTGCAGTGGAACTAATATGACTCTATACGTGTAATAAAATTTCATAGAACTATATTCATAGGCGCCACACACAAAAAAGTACATACGAAAACCTCTGGAATCTGAATAGTAAAACCTATAATCTAGTTAATTATATTGTATCAATGTCAATTCCTGATTTAAAAAAAATGCATTGTAGTCGTGCAAGATGTTACTATTAGGGAAATCTAGGTGAAGGGTAGAGGGTACTTGTCTATTTTTGCAACCTCCTAGAATTTACAATTATTTCAAAATAAAAAGTTCAAAAAAACCCTTTTAAAATCTCATCTGTTTTTTTTTTTAGGAGGTAAAGGGTGGGAGCAATGGGTGAAGAGGGTCACAAGGTACAAAATTTTAAATAATTAAGTCATAGGGATGTAATGCACAGCAGTGACTATAGTTAATAATATGGTATCACGTATGTGAAAATCGCTAAGAGAGTAGATCTTAAAAGTCCTTATAACAAGAAAAAAAACCCTCAACTTGTAACTACGTATGGTGACAGAAGTTAACTAAATTTATTGTGGCGATCATTTTGCAATATATGCAAATATTGAAGTGTTATATTGCACGCCTGAAACTAATACAATGTTATATGTCAATTATGCCTCAAGAAAAACATATCATCTGTTTTTAAGCAGGCTTGTGTCGTGGGTCAGTTTTGCAAATTCAGCTATGCAAAAGAAATATCTGGCCAATCTAAAGTGCTGTCTCTGCCTCCAAACTCCTGGTCATTTTGCCTTCAATACAATTCCCTACAGTGAAACTCAGAGGGAAGAGTCATGTTGATGTGTTTGGTTATATAAAGTTAAGCCAGGCCTGACAGAGAGCAAATAAAGATAATTTTCAACTTTAAGTTTAGAAAAGAGAGGTTTTCTTTTTTTTTTTTATTTTTTATTTATTTTTGGGACAGAGAGAGACAGAGCATGAACGGGGGAGGGGCAGAGAGAGAGGGAGACACAGAATCAGAAACAGGCTCCAGGCTCTGAGCCATCAGCCCAGAGCCCGACGCGGGGCTCGAACTCACGGACCGCGAGATCGTGACCTGGCTGAAGTCGGACGCTTAACCAACTGCGCCACCCAGGCGCCCCGAAAAGAGAGGTTTTCTAAACATACTCTCTAACATATTCTCTAAAAACAATGGGATTTAACATGGAAGGTTAGTTTTGTGGACAAGACCCGTTAAGCTAGGAGGGAATTACTTACTAACATTTTCCTTGGTATGAATACATTAGGAAAAAACCAAAATAAGATAATCACATAATGTGGACAATGATCTGATTAAACGCTTATGTGATTCACAAACTGTGTCAGAGGTGTGATTCTGGGAGTGGTGCATGGTGGGATTATCAGTGGAATTCTGTGAAAAGCTTTAAACTTCTAAGGGATGATTTGAAGGTTTAGAAATACAGTGTTGATAAAAATAAAAATGTCAGGCCGTGTCTAGGATGTGGCATGAAACTGAACAGGCTTTTTGGGTGACCTCTAGAAAGTCATATATTTCCAAACATGGCCTTGGCCATATTTCCTTAATGTAGAGTTCTAGATGATTGGTTTAGTTGCGAAAAAAATACATAAATTGTTTAAAGTAAATTTTTCGTGATCCAAATCATGACTAGATCTACAGCTATAAATGTTTCTTACTTTGCCTCATTTTTATCCACTGTGTCTGCTTTCATTTAGGCATTTGTTCCCAACAAGTTGTCAATGTGTTGTCCTGAATGTCCTACACAGCTTACATGTTTCCATCTTAATATATCAATACTGAGTTCATGGTTTTTTCTTGCAAACTTGTTTTTATTTCTGGAGTCTCATCTCAGTGAATGGTGTGAACGTCCACCCAGTTCCCAAGCTGGAATACCCTTTCTCTTTCACCCAGCCGTGCATCCCAGAGCCAAACGCTGCCTACTCTCTCTCACGAACGCTTCCCAGCTCAGACTCTACCAGCTAGTAGTATTGCCGTGCTCACCTCAGCGTGCCATCATCCTTGTGTTAAGACGTCCTTAAGACTAGATCTTCACTGTTCTCAACACAAACCAGAAATGATAATTATGTGATGTGATAAAAGTGTTAGGTAACACTACCAGGGTAGTAATATTGCGTTATGTAAATCTATTCAGCCAACACACTGTATGCCTCAAACCTACACAATGTCATATGCCATAAGTTCCATGTGATGTTGTATTAGTTTTCTACGGCTGCCATGACAAATTACCACAAACTGAGCGAATTAAAACAACAACTAAAATGGTTATCTTACAGTTTTGTAGGTCAGAAGTCTGACACAGGTTACACTGGGCTAAAATCAAGGTGTTAGCCAGGCTCTGTTGTTCCTTTAGACTCTAGGGGAGAATCAATTTCCTGCTCGCCCGGGGGGCTGGCAGAATTCAGTTTCCTGTGGCCAGTAGGACCAGTGTCCTCATCTCCTTGCTGCTGTGGGCCAGGAGTTAGTTCTCAGCGACCAGAGGCTGCCCTCATTCCTTGGTTTGTGGCTCCCTTCCTCCACCTTCAAAGCCAGCAACGTGAGGCGAACCCTTCCCATGTTGCCTCTGTCTGACCATTCTTTCATCCTCACATCTCTCTGACCCAACTGACAGACTTTTAGCTTTTTAGGACTCATGTGATTAGATTGGAGTAATCTAGGAAAATCTGGGATAATCTCCCCATCTCAAGGTCCTTAATTTTAATCTCATGTTCAAAATTCCCTCTGTCATGTAAGGTAACCTATTTCCAGGTTCAGGGATGAAAACATCTTTGGAAATCATTATACTGACTTCACAGGTGTATTGTAGTTTTAGGAAAGCTGGTAAGTAAATTCACTCTTCTTTCAGAACAGAAAACAATTGAGAGAGAAAGAATGGGGGGGGGCTTGCAAGGCATAGAAATGTCAGCTTTATTGGTTTTAAAGCTGATCAAAGGATGAGGCTTTACATCCATGGCAAATGGCTTTTCTAAAACTTTGCCCCTGAATTGGACAGGTTTTCCCACCTGGCCACTGGCCAGTAGCAGCACAGCATGCTCCTGTGAGAACATCTGTGGACGAGCAGTATGTTCCAACTCTGCATGTTCAGTTCCATCTACAAATTCATGTTCCCTGGACGAACACACTTCCGGTGAGGAGTCTGAAAGGGATAAGGGGACGGGACGGGACAGGACAAGTTCTTCTCCACGAGAATATGACAGAAGGAGACTAACAGTGTCGCTCATCACAGTCTACTGACTGAATCCACACTTTCAATACCATCTCTTTCAGAGTCAAGTCCCCCCCACTATTTTACCTCCGTCACTGCCCCTCCTGAGCCCTTCTAGCACCTGGGTCTTCTTACTGTTCCTGAACATACCAATTCAATTCCCTACTTTCCTGTTAGCCACCTTCTCTACGTAAATGATCTCTGTAGCCCTTGTGGTAAACTTGTCCTCATTCTTTAAAAGCAACATCTCATGTCTTCTCTGAACACTGGTCTGTAGCTTCCTCCAGACTTCCTTCTCTTGAGATCATAGCTTCTCATGGGTTTTCAGAGTCTCCCACAGTGGATTTGAGGCCTAATGGAATCTCATTAAATGCTTCTGAATAGATGTCATGTTTTAAATAAAAGTTATTCAAGAATTTCTCTGTCTGCCTTTCTGCCTTCCCTTGAGGGAAGGGATTGTCTTATTCATCTTTTTAGCCCCAGCACTGTCTCTATTCCTGATATATAAAATGTTCCACATAAAGTTTCCTGAAAGAATGTATAAATTAATGATTAAATTTATTCTGTCCAAAGCGAAATATACTTTTGGAGATGTCTATCTAACTTTATCTAGATTCTGTGGTCTATTAGTTGCTATTTGTAAAGGGAACTTTTGATATATAAATCAGGAGCCCCTCTTGTGGCCAACAAAGTCCAAAAGGGTCCAGTCTGAGAACATTCTCTGATTTGATTACCAAACCTACTTTCCTGGCTTGTCCCCTTGTTTTGTTTTGATTTTATAACAGATATAACTACATAGTTAATACTTATGTTATATTACATCTATAATGTTATGTGATATACTGGTGTATTTCCTTTCTGCCCAACTGAACTATAAGCCCCATAAGATAAGTAACTTTGTTTTCCTCAATAGCTCAAACAGTGCCTGTTACATAATAGGCGTTAAATGAATCTTGTTTAATGAATGAAAGAATGAATGAGACACAGTGGAATGACAGAAAAAGTTAAGACTTTGAAATCAAAAAGAGTGGGTTAAAACCATAGTTCTCTGATTTTCCTAGTTGTCTGGCCTCCAGCAAATCATTTAACATTTAATAATATCTATCTTGCATGTTTGTGGGATATTGGCAATAATATATGTAAAATATCTGACACCCATTAAGGTTCAAGAAATAGCGGCTACAACTATGTCACTTGCTTTCATAAAGACAGTATGTTAAAATTGTTAACGAAGATCAGTGTCCTTCACGCTGACCAAGTGTATCTTTGTGCACCTCTCAGCAGGGGATGAAGTGAAGTTCTGGGGGTGCACACCTGCTGGTATCAGCCAAGTGAAATATCTTTAATGGAGTATCATAATATCCAGCAAACTTCTTAAGAATGCTCTTAAAGGATTTTGAATATCCCCAAGCAAGGAACATGTGAAAGCCATCCAAAAAGCTCTCCAGGGTTCATGCTCCCTATTGAACAACCCCAAAACACCGGGCCAGGATGGCAGTCATCAGGCATCTCTTGGGCATAGACCACAGGCTGATTCACTGAAAACAAAAAAAAAGAAAGAGAAAAGAAAGCCCAACCTTTCCATTTCCAGAATGTTTGGTTGCATCTGCATTTATTCTAGATGTTACTGTAAATTAAATTACAGCTTTTAAGTTAGGTAATAATATAGAACTTTTTGTGTTAACATATCGTGATTATTTTTAATCATTATTTTGCCTCTGGTAGCTTATGGATGTCACTGAAATTTTGCACCCATTGTGTCTGTGGGAGAGACAAACAACACTATGCACAGCAGGGGCATCATCGTGATTGAATTTGTGCCATCTGCTCAAAAAAGTTTAGTTTTCACTCTTTGTTGTTAAAGAAGTTGTGTCCTAATGCAATCTTGACTCTCTCGTGGCTTCCTGGCTGCAAGAATCAAAAACTGGTTGGTATATGATATCATGGAAAGTAGACAGCTTGCAATCCTGTAAGTCTTAGTTGTCTCATCTGTAGAATGGGGTTACTGGTCTCAAGGTTAATTACCAACATTCAAATGAAAAACTTACCTATGCGGTAATCTTTAAATGCAGGCGCTTTATACATTTTTAATATCATGAGATTAGAGCATAAGTGTCTGACAGAGTTTTGTGGCTTTTAATATACTTCCATATTTTCCATGCGAAACAAAGAAAAAAACAACAAAACCCCCCAAACATGCGATGTGCCATTTCTCTGTTTTGTTTTCTACCCCTGTGGTTGAGTTTTGTTGTGTTCCACTTTTAAAGGCCATGCTCTACCTGCTTTACTGAATCATAATCAATACATTTAGCCATTCAACAGATATTTATTGAACACCTATTATAGGCCAGACACTGTACTAGGCAATAGACTGGCATTATTGAAGGAGACAAGTACAGCTTTTATTCTCTTGGGAGAGTCAAAAACCACAACATTGAACAATAAAGCAAAACAAAATAGAAGGTATTTGGACTTGGATTTGAGCTATAATGAAAATAAAACAGGGTGATGTGTTACAGAGTTATTTGGGGCCTAGACAGAGTGTCTTAAGGACACTACTCTTAGGAAAGACTTAGAAAAGTCATCTGAGAAACCAACAAACTAAAACCAGGATTAAGAGTCAGCTCAGTAACCACCACAGCAAGCGTTGTGGATTTTATTCTCTATTTAGTGGAGAATCACTCCGGAAGCTAAGAAGACAATGTTTTGTAAGGGGGCAAAACTGGAAGCGATGAGATGAACTGGGAAGCTGTTTATTGTCAAGAAAAAGCAATAAAGGTAAGAGCATCGGAAAAGATAAAGGGCAGGTGCTTCTTCAGAGAGGCAATCGGGGAAGGCATCTTTGAGCAAAACTGTGTTTGAGACGGACTCCAGCGAAGTCAAGGAGGAAAAGTATTCCAGGTTGCTGGATTAGGGGTGGCAGCAAAGCTAGCAAGAAGGGGGGTGGGCGTGAGACGCAGAGATGACAGTCTCTGCAGAGGGAGTGGATATGGGGTTCCAGAGGAAGAGAGACTCTAAGGCTGGAGTGGTTCCACTGACTCAGAGAGATCTAGGCAAGAAGATTTTTGAAAGGATGCGTAAATCAAAATCACGTTTAGTGTATAAATGATCATTTTAATTATCGGTTAAATATACAAAAGGAAAGCAGCAAACCTTTAAATAGAAAGACAGCTTCCTCAGCCATCATGGCTCCATTTTCCAAAGGCAGTCAAACTCTGGTTGATCTCCCCAGTCTCCTGCCCCACCAGCATTGAGAGAGAAGGCTCCTTTGCTGAGGGTTCTGCTGAGAGAGAGCCCAGCCAGGAGACTCCTATCCCAGATGGTGACAGTAGAAGGCAAGATCACAGCAGAAACCTGGGGCATTCTCTTGGAGAATCAAATTTACTCAAAATATGAGGGAAAACCAGTATTTTCACAGAAACACAAACACAGATAAGTTATGGAGCAGAGCGAAATATTTGCATGGATTTGAAAGATGAAATAAACTGAGAAAAAGTTACCATACAAATACACATGCTTCTGTGCATAACACTCTAGGAAGATAGCTTCTACATGAATCAAAGGAAAGATTTTATAATTTTGAAACGTAGAAAATGAGAATTATTGATTCTCAGTTTAGTTTTACTGTTTAAAAAGAAAAATTGGAGGAGGAATGAAACACTTTGTAAACTAGGAACCAAGGCCTTGTATGGCAAACTCTATTGACATCGTCACATACTCAGGATTCAGGTATGAAACTGATTGCTTTTCCAGCACAGTTTTTATACGCATAATTACCCTGCTTAATTAGTTTATCTTCTATTTACTTTTCTTATCTCTATAATCATAATTCTGAGATAAGTTGTGTTCTGTTTCTACAGTTTGGCAAACAACCTACTAATTAATTAACCAACCCATTAGTTTTATAGGAGTAAAAGCAATCCAGGCATTTATTTGGCATCATATTCAAATGCAGTTGATCACTTTTAATTGTTTGATTTTATTTAACTTGATGATCTGCAACTGAAATACTAAAATGCTTGGGGCCTGGATTTTAATCTGGTCAAATCTCAGCAAATGTCACTGTCTGTCCCTGAGTCTGATTCTGTTGTTCCAGGCTTCCCAGGGGTAGTTTAGGTAATCTGTTATTCAGATATATCTGCAGTGCCAAGTTTCTATTTACGTAGGAAAGGAAGTGATTTTGTATTTGTCCCCCTTCGAAGAAAAGCCTGAGGGACAGATTATGGTCAGAGTAGCAATGTTTAAGTTATTGAGGCAGAAATAACTTGGGCAAGAAAAAATATAAAGTGGTCCCAAGAGGATTAGCACGTTACAAAAATGCCTCTACATCAACCTCATTAGACAGTTCAATGATAATTTTTCTATTGTAAGTACACTGCCTTTTTATTCACAATGGTATTAAGGGGGAAAAAAAGAATAATTATCTTTTCTTGCATTTTAACAAAAGATTTTACAATGACAAAATAGTTTACTGAAAATAGCAGTTGAGAGGTCTGTTCTAATTCTATTGTTACTTTTAGAGCAGATGCCATGTCACATGCAAAATGCCAAGACCACAGAAAAATATTTTTAGCTGGGTAAAAATATGTGACATTTAAGGAAGAAATGGTAGTGCTTTGATTCATTTGTTAATTGAGCACTTCGACATTTTCTATACACAATTGTTTGAAGGTTACAGAATGTAAAAGGGATGCCATCCTTGCCCTCATGCAATTTATATTTTTAGACAATCGAGATAAACTGTTCTTTATAACTTAGAATACACGGGAGGAAAAAAGAGAAAGGCAGCTAGATCAAATGTATTCTTGGTATGTATTCCTAGTGTTGGTTTTACTGTGACAAAAGACGATAGCTCGGGCTGGGCATTAAAGGAAAAAAATAGCTTAAATGAGCAAAATGGATTTGCTTGGGGGAAAGCTGGAGGTGGGAGAGGAACCTTGTAGGGTGTGGAAAAACACAAACTTGAGGAGAGACTGCATAGGAGTTTAGAGGAGAAGGACAGAAATTGTGTTAACTCATGGATAAGTTCTTTTTAGCAATATTTAATGTAAAGAAATAGAAGCTAGGATAGAAATAGATGACATTTTCAGAGCCTAAGGTCTGGACGTAGATAGAGAACAAAAGCAAATATTTTAGAACATAGGAAGTCTTCGAGATCTATCACATACAGGTATCAAAGCTACAGGTGGAGAGACTACCATATGTACATACGGGGTACACTGTAAATAGTTTTTGAGTAAATAGTACTCAGTAGTTTTTAAACAAACAACTGTCATTTAAATGTAGATTGTTTTCTGTCTTCTAAAATGAAGACTTAAATTTCACTTTGGAACAGATTTTCTCATTGTTCTATAAAAAAGTATAATATTGGAAACGGATGGTGAGAGAGAGCACGCCAAGTAACCACTCATATCCTTAAGGAAGAGCTAGAAGCAAAGAATTAAATCAAATATAAATACTACAAACATAATGGCTGGTTGTTCAGCTCAGAGTTCTAAACTGGGTGTGTTGTTAGGAATCGTAGGTCCCTGCAAATCTTCTTTCTGATAGACACATTTGCTTTCCTCAAAGGGGGTCTGGACTGCTTCTACACATATATCATGTCTTATTTTCAGGATGTATGTGTATGTTCCCTTGCTGAAGCAGCTACCTCGCCATGCCAGGTGAAAAGACCCTGAAATCTGAAAGATATAACGACCTGATGTTCCCTTCATCTTAGGGCCACGTGCTGTAGAGGTAGACTGACATTTATTCAGTCCACCCCAGATAGAGCTGGAGATGTCTCCCATGTAAAGATATTTAAGACAAATAACATAGAATTTGGTAAATATACTGACACTAAACAGTTTTATTCTCGTGCCATTTTAGAGCCATTGTAATTCTGGGCATAGAGCAGGGTTTGTCTCTGTGGTGGGTGGAATAATGGCTCCCAAAGACATCCATGTCTGAGTCCTTGGAACCCATGAATATGTTATATTACATGACAAGGGGGGAATTAAAATTGCTTATCAGTTGACGTCAGAATAAGGAAACTATCCTGGATTATCAGGTGGATCCAGTGAAATTACAGGGCTCCTTTAAATGTGGAAGAGGGAGGCAGAAGTGCCAGAGAAAGACACATGCAAAGGAAGCAGTGTCAGAGCAATGTGACATGAGAAAGACTCAATCCACCTTTGAAGGCTTTGGAGATTGGAGGAAGGGACTGCAAGCCAAGGAATGCAAGTAGCTTCTAGAAGCTGGAAAGGGCATGGAAACCAATTCTCTACTAGAAACTCCAGAAGGAATGCAGCCTGACAATGCCTTGATTTTAGCCTACTGAGACCCATTTTGGACTTCTGATCTCCAGAACTATAACGTAACACATTTTGTGTTGTTTTAAGCCACTAACTTTGTGGTAGTCTGTACAACAACAATGGGAAATTCCTATAATTTTAAGTACAGTGGATTACTGAAGACCAGAGGATAGTCAGCAAAGGAGCAGGAAGACAAGATGAAGGACAAGCTTAGATTGCACATTTCTCCTCTCCCTAGGGGTCAGAGTTCCTGTCTTAAACTCCGTGGCACAGACATAAGCAGAACACCTTTGTGGTGGAGAGTAAGGCAGCCCTTGCCCCATGGGGTTAGACCCAGAATGAGGTAGATAAGTGTCTGAAAAGAGATCCCAAGCCATGGTCACAGACTCATGAAGGTCTCTTTCCTTCCCTTGGAAATTTCTGTGGAGTCTCATTAACCATGACTGATGGATTGCTCTTGGCAATGCAGTGAGAAACTGAGCATGCTTGGTAAAGAAAGCATTCTGTCCCTTCCCCCCAAAGAGTGGTGAAGGCCGTGTCAGTCATCAGCAAAGAACAGCATGTGTAGCAAAGCGCTAATGCCACAAGAGGAATGTGTAGGAGTAAGACAGGGGCTGGGGCTGGGGCCGGGGGGGGGGGGGGGTGTATGTGGCATTCCTGTGCATTTTTTAGATGTCCTTACAGAAAAGGCTGCGGTTAATATATGACCATACTCATCTGGGACCAGCCTTATGTGATCATACTTTGGGCTCAAGCAATAAATACAAGTTTTCTGGCCCTACCATAATGAACAAAAACATGAAAGAAAAAAAATTAACTAAGCTCAAAAATGACATGAACAAAATGAACTTGAAACAGAACAAATTGGAATTGAGAAACACATGAAGAAGTCAGTGCCAAGCAATACAGCCACAAACCAATAATCTGAAAATAAATGACTTGTTCATTCTCAGGCATGTCAAGGACCTGAGCAGACAGTCTGATAGCAGCTACCCTTTGAATACTCGGACGCAGATCCGTACAGGTGGGCTTATGTGTAGCTTGGTATATGACAGGCATAGCATTAATAGTCATTGGGAACTTTTAAAAAATATTTATTTATTTTTGGGAAAGCACAAGCAGGGGAGGAGCAGGGAGAGGGGGACAGAGGATCGAAGCAGGCTGACAGGCTGACAGCAGCGGGTCCAACTTGGTGCTCAAACTCACAAACTGGGAGATCATGACCTAAGCCAGAGTTGGATGCTCAACCAACAGCCACCCCTGTGCCTCTTCATTGGGAACTTTTAAACAAATAGTGCAGCGAAAATATTTTTCTAGGTGGAAAAATGTAAATTAGAACACTACTTCACATTATAAAAAAAATTAGTTCCAAGTGAATTTAACCTATGAGTGTGAAAAGCTCAGCTTTAAATCTTTTAGAAGAAAATGTAGGATAATATCGACTATGATGTTGGGCTAGGGAAAGATTTCTTAGACACAAAACTCACAAAAGCACAAAGATCAGAGGAAAAGTATTGATAACTTTGATGGTATTGAAATAAAAATATTTTGAACAGGAAAATAAACGACCAATAAAGTAGAAAAATAATAATTGTGAAAAAATAATTCTAAGCATAAAAATGACAGAGGATTTGTATGCTGAATATATAAGAAACACATAAAACCTCCACCAAAAAACATAAAATGGACAAAATTAAAAAAGAATTTAATGTTTATTTATTTTTGAGAAAGAGACAGAGACAGAGTATGAGTGGTGGGCGGGAGGGGGGCAGAGAGACAGGAGGACACACAATTTGAAGCAGGCTCCAGGCTCCGAGCTGTCAGCACAGAGCCTGACACAGGGCTCGAACCCACGAACCATGAGATTACGACCTGAGCTGAAGTCAAACGCTTAACCAACTGAGCCACCCAGGTGCCCCCAAAATTTTTAATAGGTGGAATCCATATAAATAAAAAGTTGGATAATATATATACATATATAGAGAGAATACGTATATTCATAAGTCACAAGTAATCAGGCCAATACACAGGAAAATCATAAAAAGAAGCAAGTTTTCAAATTGGCAAAATGTTAAACCTGCCAGTATCAAATGCTGTCAAGAATATTTGAAACTGGTAATTCTCAAGTTTGCTGCTTAGAATGAAAACTGTTACAATTTACTTTGTAAAGAGTTTGATAATGTTTAATATAGATGGAGATGTATGTGTGTGTGTATGTGTGTATATATTTCCTAAATTCCCTTCTAGGAATAGAAGTCTCCACTACACCCGCCACAAAAGCCCCCAATACTTTGACATGTGCAAAACAGACAGGTACAAAAAAGTTTTACAATGGTATTGATTTAATCACAAAATTATAAATTACCTAAATGTCCATCAACAGTAGAATAAATTAAATACTCTGTACTACATAAATAAAAGATTACAGAATGAGAATAAATGAACTAGAGCTATATCTATAAAATGGGCATTAAAAAATAGATCACAGTAAGATATATGAACCTATAAAAAATTTTAAAACTTGCAAAACATTGCTTTTATTTATTTTTTTAATTAAACATTTTTTTAATGTTTATTCATTTTCCTTGAGAGAGAGAGAGAGAGAATGAGCCAAGTAGGGGTAGAAAGAGAGGCAGAGAGAGAGAATTCCAAGCAGGCTCCCCACTGTCAGGGCAAAGCCCTGTGCTGGGCTGGAATTCACCAACCACCAGCTCATGACCTGAGCCAAAGTCAGATGCTTAAGTGACTCAGCCACTCAGGTACCCCACAAAATGTTGCTTTTAGATATATATTTACATAATAAAACACAAAAACAAACATGAGGCATCAGAAAAATGGTCTGAAGCAAATATTTTTAAATGTTAAGATTTGTTAAAGCCAAGTACTGAGCGGTTTACAAGTATTTGTTAAATGTATTTCTAGAATTAATTTTTCCTAGTATGACATACTTTTAAAGTTCAATAGAAAAAGCACAGTAAAGGTGACTTTACTTTGGCTTGTTGGTTAGTATATTTCAGATGCATGAGACAGGAAGAGATCTGGACAGTACTATATTTCATAGATAGCATTAGATAGCTCTCTTCATAGATCTCTTCTGTCAATAACTCATAAGAATAAGAACAGTAAGAAGTCACTGTTGTGAAATATCAATCGTGTGACTAGTTTTTCATTCAAAAGGACATGAATTTTGAAGAGTCTTTGTGACAACTCAAGTTCACTAAAATCATATTTTTCATAAACTGAATGAATGTAAGCTCCTATAAATCAGCATTGAGAAAGTACTCAGTAAGTAAGATTGAATTCTATAATGGTTTCCTGCTTTAGGGGCTTTGGAGAAAAGCTTTTATTTCAGTTTCTATGTTCTTATCCATTAAAAGCAAAACAATTTAAAGTCTTTGTTACAAATCCTAATGCCAGAATATCAGGGGGACTGATTCAGAGAAAATAAGATTTAACCCCAGATGAGTCAATATTTAAAAATGCAATAATAAAATCTGTATTAGTTTATTTTATGCTTTTTGAAAAGAACTGCTTAAAAGTGCATGTTTTCTTCATATTTGAGCTCTGATTTCCCAATAAAAAGAAAAAATTTATCCTAGAAATACCATCTGAATAATTGAAAACATTCAGATAAATAAATTATACTACCTGATCACTCCCTGACTTTTAACACTTAATATGGCATTTAGACAAACTTATTCACAAAATTTCAAATTCTATCTTTATGCCATGCCTACTATTTTCTATTTTCATCTTACCTGAAATTTTTGAAATTTTAAATTAAGTTGTATATTAAACATTCTATGATGTCATATTCAACACAAAGTGAACAAAGCAAAGAAATATTGGTGATTATTTAAAAAGGAACACATTCATTTATGACATTGAATCTATCAATGAACAAACATTTCCAGGTACCTACCCAGAATTGAAAATAACAATAAAAAGATTTATAATAAAACTCTCAGAATATCAGCCAGAGTTCAGGGTGCTGAGCCCAAGTGGTAAAGCCTGGAGACTTTTTCTGCTGCTAATCAAGAAAATGCCTGATTTATTAAAAAAAAATCTATACTTCTTGTCTAATCATTGGCATCCCACTCATAGACATGTGGTATTGGGCACAAGTTAACAACATGTTGCAGCCTTATATCAAGGCAAGACTAGTTATTGAAGTTAGAGGGGAAGAAGGTGCATAGATAGTTGTTCAGAGTGGCATGTCTAGAACCAACGACTGCAAGGAAGGTTCCATTTAAGGCCACAAAGGAAGAGCTTCTGTAGGTACTGGAGGGAGAAATATTTGTTGTGGAATGAATTTCATGCTAACAGTTTCCATCTCAAATACTGTGTGACAAAGCAGGATTATTCTTGAGTCAATATTAGAAAACCTTCATGATTCACTCTGAGAACTGAAGATAACTATTGGTGGTCAATCCTGACTCTATGAGACATAATCGCCTCATCTGCCTTCACCAGACCCACTATGTCCCTCCTGGCAAACTCCTCATTTTCTATTTAAAAGACACAATGTTATCATTGGCAGAATTATTGATGACAAAAAGAAAAAAAGTACAACTCACAGGGAAGTCCAAATAGACTGACCACTCATTCAGTCCAGCAGCAACTCACTGAATGGTGCTCCAGTCATCATCACAGAAGGAGAGATTTTAGAGATGGCCCAAAGTCAAGGAGAATGAAGAGTGCAATTCAATTCTTGTGCTCTAAAGAACTCCAGTACAGAGAAAAGTACAGAATATAATAGGCACACAGATTGAACTGATAACATATTTTGCTGTATTTGAGGCAGAGCTCTCTCCTTGACAAAAACAAAGAAAAAATAAACAAATAAACAAAGAAAAAACCCCACAAAGTTCAAGCCTCATCCCAAACCCTTCACTCCCCTTATTTTCAATATTCCAATATGGTCTCTATCCTAGCCATGCATGTACCCATGCATATCCTACCCATAATTTTTCTTTTCATGTATTTTAATTACACGTTAGAATCAGCAAATGAAATAACAATTGTCTGAAATAAGAAATATGGGTTCTTAAAAAAAACCAAATTGTTTAAAAGAAGGATGAGGAGGAAGAGAACAGGAAAAAGGAAGAAAACAACATTGGACAACTGACACATTGGTGGGTGGTTTCTGGGTATAACTGAAAATGTGTCCATCTTTGAGGCTTGCTAAAACATCTATATTTCAGAATTCTTCTCTCTACGAATTATTTTCAGGTCTCCAAACTGAGAAGAGAGATTGAAAGAGAGAGAAGAAATGCAGACTTTCTTTCTTTCTTTCTTTCTTTCTTTCTTTCTTTCTTTCTTTCTTTCTTTCCTTCCTTCCTTCCTTCCTTCCTTCCTTCCTTCCTTCCTTCTTTCCTTCTTTCCTTTTTTGAGAAAGGAACTAGAAGAAACCTTCAAAATATCAGGTTTTTTAAAGGACCTTATCAGATGGAAGTTTGAAGTTTAGTTACACTACTCTTTTTTTTTTAACGTTTATTTATTTTTGAGACAGAGAGAGACAGAGCGTGGACGGGGGAGGGGCAGAGAGAGAGGGAGACACAGAAACGGAAGCAGGCTCCAGGCTCCAAGCCATCAGCCCAGAGCCGGACGTGGGACTCGAACTCACAGACCGCGAGACCGTGACCTGAGTTGAAGTCGGAGGCTTAACCGACGGAGCCACCCAGGCGCCCCTATACTATTCTTTTAAAATAACTGCAAACTTTGGGAAACGGGAAGATTAACTTCCAGACATCAATGTAAACTTCATGGCAACAATTCTAGCAAGTTGAAAGTTATTCAGAATATTTTGAGTTTATACTATGGTATTTAGTCCAAGTCAGGCCCAAGCCCCAGGGACTGAAGAGTAGAGAGAAAAAGAGAAAAGTCATCCTCTAGGGAAAAAATATATATCACAAAGGGCTAATGCCAATACGAATAAGGTCCCAGTGTAGATATTCAGTATATTCCTTTTTTTATTATTTTTTTATTACGTTTATTTATTTTTGAGACAGAGAGAGACAGAGCATGAATGGTGGAGGGTCAGAAAGAGAGGGAGATACAGAATCTGAAACAGGCTCCAGGCTCTGAGCCATCAGCACAGAGCCTGACGCGGGGCTTGAACTCACGAACCGCGAGATCATGACCTGAGCCGAAGTTGGATGCTTAACTAACTGAGCCACCCAAGCGCCCCAGTATATTCCTCTCTTAATCACCACCTTGGAGAGACCTCACATGACCATCTCATTTAAATATGTAATGATGAACAAATGACCGAATATATTGAACCAAAATATCTCATTGAGGCCCTCAAGTTGCTTAAATACTTGGAAATGATAGGATACTGTGTTTGTTAAAAGGCTACCATTATGTGTACTAGGACAACACTTACCAGAGAATCAATTACTTGAGCGAGGGCAAATATGAAAAAAAGTTATAAACTTGAATTAGTGAACAGAGATTCATATTGCACATCAAGGCCCAAAACATATTTCTTCTTCACTAGAAAGGTTGCTATCCCTTTGGGGCTTGGCTTATTGTGTGCTTTTGGGGGGGGGGGGCTTGAAAAAAAATCTGTGAATGAAGATTTTCTTGAACATTTTGGTTGGTATTATGAGATAAATTGTGTGCCCCTCAAATTCATATGCTGAAGCCCTAACCCCCCAGTATGACAGAATGTGACAGTATTTGGAGAGAGGGTCCTTAAATACGTATTTAAGGTGAAGTGTCATTGGTGTGGGTCCTAATCCAATGTGACCAGTATCCTTGTAAGAAGAGGAGAATAGGACACATACACAGATGAAAGACTCTGTGAGGACACAGGGAGATGGTCACCTGCAAGGCAAGGAGAGAGGTCTGAGAAGAAACTGACCCTGCCACACTCTGACCTCAGATTTCTAGCCTCCAGAACCGAGAAAAAATATATTTCTGTTATGGAAGCCCACCTGTCTGGGTTACTTCATTATGGTAGCCCTTGCAAATGAACACAGTTCGTACCCACTACCTTTAGGTTTCATGGTTTGTGGCCACTTAACCATCTCCAAGTCAGTTGCAGACCACATGCATCCTCTTTCTGTGCCTTAATACCAATATCATGAATCTAGAAAAGTTACAATCTCCATGGTTACTAATGACTAAAACAATTATTTTCATTAGAAGACTTTCCCAGATAGCCAGAAATACACATTAACACTAAATTCTAGTTTGTCCTTCAATTCTAAAATAGGGGTGAATGGAATAAATGAAAAAGAAATCCTATACCTAATATTAACCCTGTTGTACCTGGTCATTGATAAAAAATAAAATAGATTCACTCTAGGTAATGGCTCTTTCTTAATTACGGCCTGGCTTCTTATCTGTGGTTGGCTGATTTATTGTTTATTTATTTTGTTTTTTTAAATTTTTAAAGTTTATTTATTTTTGAGAGACAGAGACAGAGCATGAGCAAGGGAGGAACAGACAAAGAGGGAGCCACAGAATCTGAAGCAGGGCCCAGGCTCCGAGCCATCAGCACAGAGTCTGATGGGGGCTCAAACCCAGGAACTGTGAGATCATGACCCGAGCCGAAGTTGGATGCCCAACCAACTGAGCCACCCAGGCACCCCAATTTGTTGGGTTTTTTTAATGTTTATTTATTTTTGAGAGAAAGAGAGTGTGCGTGGGGGAGGATCAGAAAGAGAAGGAGACAGAGGATCCAAAGTGGGCTCCGTGCTGATAGCAGATAGCCCCATTAGGGGCTTGAAATCATGAACTGTGAGATCATGACCTGAGCCAAAGTCTGACTCTTAACCAACTGAGCCACCCACACACCTCTGTTTATTTTTTTTTAACCAGGAACAGAATTACCTGCAAAATAATTTTTAAGTGACTGATAAAGGAGTAACTCATTATGTATCATATATTTACAAAATCATTCTAAAAACAAAATGTTCTGAGGAAGCATTGATAATTTGACATCTCATTATTGAGCACTTACTTTATGCTCTGGCATTCTCTTGTAGGTGCTAGAGATGTTACACTGAGAAAAATAAGCTTGCTCCACGAAGCTCAAACTCTAGTAGAGAAGACACAGCCATTGCAGTGCTATGGGCACTTAAGGGCATCAGTTTACTTGATTCTGAAGTATAGGGCAGGAGTCAGCAAACTTATTTTGCTAAATATCTGCTAAAATATTTTGGTAAATATTCTAGGCTTTGGTGCCACACAGAATATCACAACTGTTCAACTCTGTCATTATATAGCAAAAGTGGTCATAGACAATGTGTAAACAAAAGACTTTATTTTTTTTTATGTTTTAAAGTATATTTATTTATTTTGAGAGGTGGGGAGGGGCAGAGGGAGAGGAAAAGAGAGAGAATCCTAAGCAGGCTCTGCACTGTCAGCACAAAGCCTGATGTGGGGCTCAAGCTCATGAACCAAGAGATTATGATCTGAGCAGAAATCAAGGGTCAGAGGCTTAACTGACTAAGCCACCCAGGTGCCCCGCAAAAGACTTTATTTATGGCTACTGAACTTAGAATTTCTTATACTTTTCATATATCATGAAACGTTTATCTTTGGATCTTTTTTCCAACTATTTACAAACGTAAAACTCCTTTGCTGAAGGTCACAGGTAAGGCGTTACAGAAGACCTTGTGAGGAAGGAGAAGCTGACCCAAGAGCCAACCAAAGGCAGAGTGGATCGGGCAGAGTGGGGACCAGAGCGCTCTACTGGTTGGTAGGCACTGAGGAGTAATAGAAAACAGTGTGAAGAGAGTTTACCCTTTGTTGAAGCTGTCTACTCTCTATACAAGCAGCTCAGGGGATACACAACAAGGAGAAGCTTTTTCTCTCTCTCAAATCACACAACATATGTGAGCACCTACTCTGCCTACCAGGAAGACTGGACTGACTCTTTATATAAGCTGTGTGTAATTATCACTTTACTCCCTTCGCCTAAAGTCCTGTGAAAGCAGCAAATGGTTCCCTTATTGGTACTTTGCTGAAGCAATCATGTGAGTGCAGAAAAAAACAAGATCACAAGTGCACGTTTATTTAGCAATGCTTTGACAATAAGTTCTAGATGTTCTTTAGCTCCAGTGGTATAATGTTGTGTGTGTGTGACATTGGACAGCTCACTTTACTTCCTATACACATCCATTTGTACCCACTATGTAAAAATAATACCTACCATCCAACCTACCTTAGAGAACACAAAATAATTTGTCATGCATATCATAATAACATCTCCAATTTCAGAGCAATTAGATGAATATGTATCTAAGATCAAACATTAATATTGTCCAAAGACTATCTAATTAATCTAAATTCTGACTTTTAAACAATTTACTGGGGGTGTTGTTACACATTTGAAAATAAGATACAGTTTTCACATTTGCTGACAAAACAAATGTATTTAGGTATTTTAGAAAGGAAGCTACATATTTTTTTTAATTGGTGTGGAAAATAAAGTAGCTTTATTTACTTTATAGTAGCATTCAATTTTAGTCAGTATCAAATTTTTTCCATGTGCTAAAATGTAATGATAACCTGGCAAAAATAGAGAGCATATGTTTAGCCCTGGGTTCAATACTTAAGTGGAGATGAGGCAAAAAGTTTTTCCTGGTAACCAAATTAACACTGTGTGCCTGCAATACTAATATAACCACAGTCACTAAGGTGTTAAAGTGCTATCAAGGGTTTGAATCCACATCAGTTAGTAAATAAATAAATAAAACAGCCCTTCTGCTCATTAGGAAACCATCCAAAGCCAGGGAGAGAGAATCAAGTTCCTAATTTATGAGTCAGCCACTTAAAAAAAAAAAAAAAAAAAAAAAAGGCAAAGCTAACACACTCGTTCATGCAGCCTTTCTCCACACCGATCTTTCTGGAAAAATAAATTCCTGCAGGAATACTCAGAATCACTACCAGTAAGTTCTATTATACTGTCACACTTAGAAAAAAAAAAAAGTTTCCCTGGGACTTCAAACATGAGACTGAAGAAATGATTATGGCAAACTGTTGTTCCTAATTAATTAAGATGATTTATATGACACGCTGTGTAATTGAAAAATGCAAAGTGAAAAAAAAAGTCCCAGTAGTAAAGGAGATTCATATTCAAGATAAATGGAATAAATCTGAAAAAACAGGCTCCATTAATGAGTTCTCCAAGTCAGCCCTCAATTCAGTCTTCATTGTTGGCAACATATTGACCAGCGGATAGCGATTTACCAGAAAATTATGGGCCACAATAATGAAATTCTACAACAAAAATTCTCAGATTGGACGTCATGCTGTCGACCACAAGACAGTTGAGAAGACACAATATCTTTTGCTTTTAATTCTCAAAAGCAAGAGTTTGTTTTATGGGTTTAAATTTCCCCATTAAAATAACTTATTCTAATCTCATTGTCTCTTTTGCTCCTGGTTCCCTCTCTTCACCTCCCCTCCCGCCCCCTCCAATTTTGATCCACTCTGGTCTCCTGGCATTGTTCTGACATTTGCTTGGCAGAACATAAAACAACAAATATGTTCAATTTGAGTGGTTTCCTGCAATGTTATTCTATCAAACTGGCAATTTCCGAAAGGATTTAGAAAGGAGCGTACAATTCCTCAGACACCAGGGAGGTCCGACAATGATTGCCAAAGCAGTCCATGCTTCTAGTGGGTCTTAATATCTGAGCATATAAAAACATCCCTTTTTCTCAGGTTTATTTTTTAGCTTAACATCAAGCAGACTTCAAACACCATGTAAGTGGCCTGAGAGCACTATATTTAGCTCCTCAAAACTCAAAGGAGTTTAGGATATTTTGGTATGCGTGGTACATGGAGGCACTATTTTTTTTTCCCCAGCAGTCATGTAAGGTAATGAAATGCTAATCAAGATGTTTAAATTATATCTAATGGATTGATGGCCATAACGGCCAGATGCAAAATTCATTAAAACAGTTCTATTTATTCCCTGTGTAGTCATTTCCTGCTCCCCTACCCAGCATTTGACATTTCCAAGATGGTGGCAGATTTGGAAATTTTATGATTTGATTGTGGTTTGGCTTGGATTCAAATTATAGGATCTGAATTTGATCAAATTAGACATCTAATGCCTCAGGCAGAACAGTGCATGCCTATGTCAATGGTGGCAAGATGTACTATAGCACTAACTTGAGACAGAATCTTGCAAATTCTTACGGCTCATGATATTATACTTCATGACCACAAAGTAGCCAGGCCCTAAAACCATAATGAGTTACTATGGCTCATCACGTATTACTATTTCAGCTCTTGTAAGGCTGAAATCTGATCTAGCAACACGGACTTCCCGTGGGCCAATTCATTTGTGTTCACCGATGTGAATAGCAATGAAGTCACTCACCCTTGGTCCGCCACAAAAGTAGCTTGGATGCCAAGTAGCTATGGTCCCTGTGACTCCTCTTGTACTCTGCTGTAGTTGGCTGCATTTGCTCTTCCATTTCACATCAAACTTTGGCACTGGATTGAAAGATGCTCCAGGGTACTTTTTGCTTTAAAACCAGAGAAATAAGCTTATGGATTCCTGCTCAGAAGATATTTGAATAAATAAGTCCCTACATTCTTATCTTTGATAAAAACCCACCTCATTCCATTCCCTTTACACAGAACATCTACTATTCTGAAATGCAGCAAGCTCAGGGATTTCCAAAACAACCTTTAGGCTTCGTGCAGTGTGACAACATGGCCTTTTGGCAAAACATCCTGGCACCAGGCGTGGTCCTAAATAACACATTATCAACAGTGTTAAAACCCTTGGCTCTGGGAGTGCCCCTCAAAGTTTGTCTTCCCCCAAATTTCTGAAGCCTTGGTAGTACTAGAGCAGAGAGAAAGATACCGTGGCTTATAGCATCAACTGCCAATTGTCCTCTCCTTCACGACTCCCAAGTCTGGTATTTCTTGAATCTAAGAGGAAGTCTCTAAACAAAATATGTTATGGGAGAAAGTTGCAGAAGATGTTTCAGTTCCCCGGGGTCTGCTTGGCAACTGCGTGCCCTTGAATAAGTCATGCAACCTCTCAAGGCTTCAATTTATTCAATTATTCAAGTAAGAAGTTACAGTCCATGATTTAAAAACAGGAGCAGTGACTGGATTCGTATGCCAAAAACTGAAAAAAAAAAAAATCTGAGTTCTTATGTGTTGTTGAACTGCTGAGGGTGTTCAACTCAGGTTGTTTAAGCATTCTCTCAAATATGAACAATGTTCTCCTTGCCTCTGTGATAATTTTACAGCAATTGCATTACTGTATGCACATTCATCCAAAGATTATACTGGGTGTTTGGGACTTCACCTCTGCTTTTGGTATGAACTAGACCTTAAAGACCTGTGTGCTCTGGACAACTCACTTAACCACTCTGGGACTCAATTATTCTCTACCTGAAAGACAGGAAAGAGAGACTGATTTCATGATCTCTAAGACCTATTCCAGTCTTGTCTTCCATAAATGAGTCCTATCCCCATCCCAGTATCTTTGGGAAAGTCAGTGAAAGTAAACAAAAGATAAGTAGAGGCTGAGCTTGCATTGCACTCTGGCATGGCACAGGTTTGCCTCCAATCTGGAAACACAAAATTTTAGGATTAGATGAAAGGAAAACGAGTTATTGTATATCTGATTTTTCCTTAAGGTGAGCATTTTTAGTTATCAATTACCATGTAAGTCATCTCTGTATTAGAGGACTTTAGTTGTAGAGTTCATGGCTGCTGACTTTTCAGTCAATCCCAAAATCTCTCTGTGCTTTTAGTATCCACACAACTTCACTCAGCACTATCTGACCTGCCTTGGTTGCTTTCAGAACCTCTGTAACAGATATTCCATAGTTGAAGAAACAGATGAAATAAGGAAACTATTTTGCTACATTAGACCATTTCATCTGGCATATTCTGTGTTGCCTCCGACCTACCCCCACCCCCCAACCTTTACATATATTTAAAGATAAGAAATTAGGTAAAGGTTAGTCTTTTCTTGGTCCAACGCAGACAGCTGACAAGCCAGACTAATAGCTACATTTAGGAAATCAGATAACATCATTGTAACAGAGGGTGGAGGCTTGAAGTCTGCAGTTTTATTAGATCCTCAAATTTTCTCCCAGTTACAGCATCCCTGGTTTGTGTTTTACGCATCTTAAAATCCATCCCAAAACTTTAATAAGAAAAGCATGCTTTTATTAAAACAATATTGAAATTGTCTATCCTTTCATATGTTTACTTTTTTAGAATCTGTGAGTTTGACTTTTATAAAATAAAAGGTCTTATTTCATTCTTTATAAGAAACACAAAAAATAATATATATGTATGAATCTTGCAGTATAAAATGATTCACATTTTAAATAAATTCATTTTCAGAAAAGACTTAGAACATTTGTAACTAAGAATTTTCAGAGGAAATAGTTTTCAAATATTAGAAGCATATATACGTATAAAACATATATAACATACATAACATATAGTATAGTAATGGTTATAGTGTAGTAATATAGTGTAGTAGTAGTTTCAGGAGTAGAATTTAGTGATTCATCACTGACATATAACACCCAGTGCTCATCCCAACAAGTGCCCTCCTTAATGCCCATCCTTGATTTAGCCCATCCCCCACCCTGTATTTAAGAGTCTCTTATAGTTTGCCTCCCTCTCTGTTTTTACCTTATTTTTCTTTCTCTTCCCCTATGTTCATCTGCTGTGTTTCTTAAATTTCACACATGAGTGAAATCATATGATATTTATCTTTCTCTGACTGACTTCTTTTGCTTCACGTAGTTCCATCCACATTGTTGCAAATGGCAAGATTTCATTATTTTTGATCACTGAGTAATATACCATTATATACATATATCACATCTTCTTGATCCATTCGTCAGTCAATGGACATTTGGGCTTTTTCCATAACTTGGCTATTGTTGATAGTGCTGCTATAAACATTGGGGTGCACGTGTCCTTTCAAATCAGCATTTTTGTATTCTTTTGTATTATTTATCCTTTGGATAAATACCTAGTCATACAACTGCTGGGCTGTAGGGTAGCTCTAATTTTAGTTTTTTTTGCGGAAATTCCACACTGTTTTCCAGGGTGGCTGTACCAGTTTGCATTACAACTAGCAGTGCAAAAGTGTTCCTCTTTCTCTGCATCCTCGCCAACACCTGTCATTTCCTGAGTATAAATATATATTTTCCATGTTTGTGTCTGTGTGTCTTGTTTTCAGCAGAAAAAATAAATGGCTGGATTACTTGAATCAATGAACTTGAGAAATAAAAATCATAATTATAGCTTTCCCCCCAAAATTGCCCTCTTATCTAGGGAAAAATAAGGTTTCTTAAATTTTTTATTTGTCAAGAGGCTTGTCTTAAAATTGAATGTATGTAGTTCAGTGATTAAAGTATAGCTTTTTCAGTCCTAAAATTCGTCATTACTATACAAAACTGGCAAAGAAATTAATGAGTTAAATAAACAATATTTGCTGAATCCTATACATTGTCAATGTCTATGATACGTTGGTAAGTGATATGTATCAGTTACAGTGCCTATCGTATGGGAATTTTGTCAGCAATGTCCTCAATTAGATTGTATACTTAGGAGTTTATAGTTCATAGAAATCAATCTTGATTAACTACCAATGTTAAAAAAAATTCTCAGTAGGGCTATAAACCATTAATGTGAAAGATGTCACTTCTTTTAAAATTTCATTATAAGAGTTATATGATTCAGAAATAACAACTGACCTTCTGATTCATGTAAAATATTTAATGCTTGCATGAATTTTGCCAATTAACCTTTGTCTTGGAATCAACTTTGAGTTGTAAGATTTACTATGAATCCTTCCAGATAGCAATAAAATGTAAGTGTTTAAACATGTAAGAGAAAGGACAAATGGGACAAATATATAAATTCCTCCCAATATGATTTAAAATATAAGGCATGTATAAGACATTGTTGAATAATTGTTGAACAATTCCTGTTAAACAACAGATCTGAAGGTCTGAGAAACATTTATCCTCCTATTATTAACCCAGTTTCATTCATTTAGGCAAACCCATCCATTGAGGAACTTGTATTTTGTTAAGCACAATGCCTTATACTGTGGATACATAGAGGAATTAGTAGGGACTTCTACTTCTCTCTGGGAAGTTACAATAATTGTAATGGTATGAGTCAAAAACAGAATTATGTAGAGGCTAAAACAGTGGCTATAAGGGGAAAATGGAGATAACCAACACAGTGTTTGAGAATGTGAATCTGGAGCCCGACGCATGGGCTCATATCGCAGCCCTGTCACCTCTTCCCTGTGTTACTAACTGCTCTCTGCCTCATCTGCAAAATCAGGAACGATGATAACAACATTTGTCTCTTAGGGCAGTAGTGATGAGAAAATGAGTTATTATCTATAAAGTACTTTGAATCATACCGGGCAAATATTAAGCAGGATGCAAGTGTTTGTTGAATAAAGCCCTGTGGTTTGGGAAAATAGAGAAGAAGAAAACCAGTTTGAGCTCTGTATTTCCTTTTTTTTATAGTGAAGAAAGAAACATGTTATCCAGACCAGGTACTGACTCCTAGTATCTAAGAATTTACACATAAAAGAGGAATTCGTCCATTTAGCCCAGAAATCCTACATGTGGCAATCCCAGGTGGAATTGTGTTGATGAAAGTCAGATTTCTTCAAGTTTTATAACTGTATAAACGCTCTTTCCATAAGCAACTTTCTAAATTCTTGGGCCCTAATTTTAAAGATAGACACCAAAGGGAAGAAAATGTTAATCAATGCTTATGAAATGTGTGCAGAACATGGACTTTGTCTACACTCTTCATAGAACTAGCTGCTAAGGAATTACCACAGAATCAGATCAGCTCCTCTGAGTTACTACTGCAGCTATATAAAAAAAAAAACAACACCCACCTTCCCAAGATTGGTTAACTCTCTAATGCCAAAATGGTCTTTGTGTAAATCAAAGCAATACAACTAAAAGAGAAATTCTGAGTACTAAGTACTCCTCCAAACTCACCTCTTACTAAAATGCATCCTGGTCACAGTTGCATCTTGCTGTTCCTTAGGGCCCTTCTGTGGCTATTAGAGAATTTCTCTGCAGGGAAGCTGTACTGAAATTTCAGAATTGGAGAGCAGTGAATTATTCTCTACTTTTCCCCATGGTTCTCATGGTTTCACTACAATTTTACAATAAAGGAATCTGTTTTATCTTGTCTTCAGTTATAACATCTAGAGATTTAGTAGTTCCATAGTTAAAACCTAAAATGGTTCTAATATTACCCACCAGACAATTTTCAAACATGACTGAATGTTATACAAGGCTGTCCTGAATACAGGCTGATTTCCCCCCCTAGCTCTAGAGCCCTACCTCTCATCACCTCTTGAAGCAGATTAAAAATGGACACACATTCTTTGAGCCTTCTCCAATCAAAGCGAGAGTCTACGCCCCCTCCTATGAATCTGGACTGGTTTGTGGCTCCTTCACCTAGAGTGTGGTTGGAATCTCACTGTGTCAGTTTCTAGGTACAGCTGTCACTTCCTCTCCCTTGGAACTCTGACTCTATGGGAAACTGCCATAAAAGGTATGATCACCCTGAGACCACCTGTGACCCTGAGACCATTCTGTGACAGAGCCCAAGCTAGCTACATGGAGTGACCATGTGGACAGGGAGATGCCTAAGTAGGGTCTTTCTGCTCCAGCCATTCCAGCCCAGGAACCAGACTGCAAGGTAAGTAGTCTTCAGATGAATCCATCCCCAGCTATCATCTTACTACAACTGCACACGAGCCCTCATCTGAGTTCATCAATCTCCATAACTGTGAGAGATAATAATAAGCTGTGGTTTTAAGCACTTGGTCTCAGGGTAGTTTGTCACAGAGTGACAAATAATCAGACTATCCCCCTGGAACATCCCTGTGCCTGTATCTATTCCAAATTACTTAAAGTTACCCCAACATTCTGAGTTGCTTTTAAACAGCCTTTCCATGTATTCTTCCCTCTTCTTAGAGAGTTCTCGCTCCAAACTTCAAGATTTAGTATAGTCATTATATCCTTAAAATTTTTTCTTGCTAATCACCTGTAAATGTAACCCCAGGCTAACTTTATGTATATGTGTATGTATGCATGGATGTATTTAACAAACACAAATAGCACTTCATTCAAGTATTAAACATATTTAGTCCCCTTTTATCCTCATTTTACAGACGAAGAAACTGAAGTATAGAAAAGTTAAGGAACTTGGCCAAGATTAGACAGATGGTAATTGGAAGAGCCATGATTCAAACCCAGAGAGTCTGGCTCTGGATTTTGTGCCTATAACTACAACAGTAGTCTCTACCAAGAGTATCCTCACCTACTCCTTCTAGAGTTTCTCATGGCATGACCTTTGCTCTTCTGCCAGGTCTTAGCTCAAATGACTGTTCCTTAGGGAAATGACCATCGGAATCAGGTAGTACTCTTCCCTCTGCACCACTTCCCAGGTAGGTCCAGTTCTATCTACCCTGCTTTCTTTTCTTCATCATGTTGATTACAGTGAAAATCTTTTTTTTTTTTTAATTTGAGGAGAGATATTGGGCTTCTTATTCTTTACTATTTCTCCAGAATCTAGAGTATTGCCTGATACATGGTCAGGCTTAGTAAATATTTCCTGAAAGACATGTATTAATGTGATTTTCTGTCTTCTGCATCCTTACTGTGGAATCCACCTGTTTTGCTCATTACCAGTCATTTGCTTCATGACCACTCCCTAGTGCAACAATGTAACCTGAGTGTATAACTCCCCCACTTTCATTTATTTATTGATGCCTGAGGATATCTGAGTTCCTAAAAACATCCTGTAACTAATGAAGGGCACTGCTTCCTGATAACTTACTGCTTCCTAATAACTTTCTAAAACAAAAACAAAAACAAAAACCAAAAAGGTCAAATTCTGTAGGGTCTAAGTTGTATTAGAATTGATATTATAATGCCTGAGGCCAATATTAGCTAGAATGATGGTGATGGTTATCTGGGGATTGTAGAAGTCATTCAGAGTTGGCTAAAAGCTATAGAAAACTTTAAAGAAATTGATGATTCTTGGTAATTCTTTTTTTTTTTTTGCATATAAAATCAGTGACTTTCTTTCTCATCCATCATCTTGAGTTTTTTCCTCTCTTTCTTCCCACCTCGTTTCTTCCTCCTTTCTTCCTCCCTATCACATCCACTTCCCTCCCCTCCCACTCTCTCTGTCTCCTTTCTTCACCACCACATCTCACACATTTGAGATGGGTCATCATGTACATTCGTTCTCTTGCTATTGATCTTATCTATTAATTAATTTCATCCCATTTTCTTCATCCTTCCTACACTACTGCAGGTGAGGTCCCTCTTCTTTCTTACTTAAACCCTACAGTAACCTTATTCCCTGGTATCCCACTCTTCCTGTACTAACCCTACACCTACCCTATCACCAAAGCCGTGTTTCCATGGCAGGGAGCTGATCTCATTATACTCTGGCACTAGGGATTCAGTTTCCCACATAGTGCTTGCCAAGTCCACATTTGATTCATCAATAGATATGTTCTAGATAGAAATCATATCTTGGAATTGTTTAACAATGGAAGTAATGTCTGGTAGTCACCATCACTGGAATCCACAAACTATGAAGCACTGCATTTATCAAATATCACATAGAGGAAGGAATTACCTGACCTATTTGTGCGAAAAGCTTAACTTTATTCAATTAAACATCTGCTTCAGACTGTCTTCTACAATTTATTAAGGAGGTCTCTGATTAGAAGTGTTTGAATGCTGGTTTGTTTTGTCCTGTCAACAGCATTACCTCAGCTCCTAGATTTTACCATTATAATCATCTTTCCCTCAGAGGAAAATATATCTTGGGGACTCAGTAAATGCCCACATTTTTTTTGTGTGTACAGAAGATGCTATCCTCATGAGTTCTGAGAGTCAGCTCTGGTGTCCCCAAATGTCTGCAGCAAGTGACTTGGGAACTGATAAAAAAAATCTTCTGCTGAAACCTCCTCTATGATTGATGTAGATTGTTTCTCAGTTAAAAAAAAAAAAGCAAACAAAAAAACAACTTTAGACTTAGAGAAAAGTAGAAACAGTACAAAAGTTTGCTTAGAGCCCTCACCTCACTCTCCCACAAGCAAAGATGATCATAGTAAAAATGTGAAGAGCCACGTATTAACATCCATATGATATTATGGAGTAAACAACAGTTCCTATTTGAATTTCACCAGTTTTCACTGATGTTCTTTCTTCTGTTCCAGGATCCAATCCAGAATTTCCCATTGTGTGCAGCTGCTATGTCACCTTCCCCTCTGTCTGCAATTGTCTGTCTTTCCTTGTCTTTCATGACCCTCACACTTGAAAAACAGGGATCATTGGTTGTATAGATTGCCCCTCCATTTGGATTTGTCTGCCGTGTTTGTCATGTTTGGACAGAGGTTATGTATTTTGGGCCAGAATCTTATATACATATACATATACATATACACATATATATACATGTATACATATATGTATATATACATATACACATATACATATATACATGTATACATACATGTATATGTATATATACATATACATATACACATATACATATATATACATGTATATATACATATACACATATACATATATATACATGTATACATACATGTATATATACATATACATATACACACATACATATACATATGTATATGTATACACACATACATATACATATGTATGTGTATACACATATACACATATACATATGTATATGTATACACATATACACATATACATATATATATGTATATACATATGTATATATGTATATACATATATACATATATACATATATACATATATACATGTACATATATATGTATATACATATACATATATATACATGTATATGTATATACATGTATATATATATACATATATATGTATATGTATATACATATATATGTATATACATGTATATATATATACATGTATATATATGTATATGTGTATATGTATATGTATATGTATATATATAATGCTGCATCATTCTTAGTGCATCATGTCAAGGGGTTCATCATGCTAATACACTGTGGTGTCAATTTGATCATCTGGCAAAGTTGGTCTCTTCCAGGTGCCTCCACTAGATGGTTACTGTCTTCCCCAATTTTTGATCAACCTGAAAGTTACGCAATTTTGATTTAAAGAGCACATGTTTGTGTACCTGAAACCAATATAACACTTTACGTTAACCTTACTGGAATTCAAATAAGATGAAATTTTGAAAAGGCACACATCTAAGGTTAAGCAGATCTAGATGCAAATCCCAGCTCTGTCACCTTCAGTTTGCGAGATATTAGAATACAGGTTACTGAATCTCATTCTGGGTCTCAGCATCTTTGACTGTGAAATGGGGACTCTACCAATACCCTTCTCATGAGGAAAGTGTGAATCCTAGTTCACAATTTGAGACGTAGAAAAAAAAATCCCAATTTCCTTTTAAATACACCTAGATATCCAATGGTACCAGGGTGCCACAGAGACCCCAAACAATACAACAGCCACTTTGGTAATTTGTCCACATTGGTTACCTCGGGATTACATGCTCTCCCAGCTCAAGGGTTCCCTTCAGTTTTAGTGGCCCTGCTGCATTAGGTTTTACTTCAGTCTTGGGCATTTCTGGTGAGGCAGGAGCTCTTATACTTGGGAGAAGTTATTCACTCTGAGGGCATTAGTATTCCTGGGCCTTGTGTAAATGTGACATGAGGATTTCCAATGCTCTGGGGACCCACCAAAATGTGTAGGGAGAAGTCCCTCCTTTATATTTTTCCCCAGCAAAGGTATATGTCTGTCTCTCTCTCAGACACCTGAAATAGTTGGGGAGGTTGGATTTTGACCAAAGTTTCTAGCTTCTACTCTGCAAGTACCCCAGAGGCAAAGAATGCAAACAGCCTTGCTACCTTGGGGAATATGGACAAAACCCCCCAATGAATAGCTCAAAATATGATTTTGACACAATATCTTTTTACGTAGTTGTGCAAGTATTTTGACTGAGACTAGACCCCCCCCCCAATATTGGAAAATATGCATGTATCTAGAAGCGAGAAAAACTAATTTTAAAGGTAACACAGTGTTTCTCTTCTTCTTCTATTGAGGTGGATTCTTACATTAACTTCTGGAAGTAAATTGCTCTTTTAGAAAAAAATATTTGCATGGGCCTTTGGTTATGTAAATATAACACACCGCTTTATTCTGGAATGAAGAGACTTATGACAATGTGTTTCCAAAAGCCAAATAATGCTACTTCATATAAAAAGCCATTTTCCAGGTAGACAAAGCTTACTCTTGGGAAATAGCTTATTTTAGGAAAATGTAACTTTTCTGAATATTGGATTTACAATGCACTGACTCCAGAATGTATTACTTATTCTTGAGAGTTCTGAGTCTTTGTTCTTGTCTAAGTCCCAGAGTAGAGAGGATGATTAGACTGGCGAGAGCAGTCTCGGGCAACTGCAGAATGACACAGAGACATGACCTTCCCCCACATACTAGTGGGGGTGGGAAGCTACACTCAATTGAACTGCTGAAGTTGAATAACACACAATATGTTCAAAATGTACACGTGACAGACAATTGTTTTGTAAGCAGTTCAAAGGTAAGATGATACCCCTATTGATGCCTTTTTCTTGAAAGGATTGGATAGCTTCACTGTAAAACATTCAGGAAGATATCTAGCCTGAGAATATGGTGACTTGAAACACATACTCTGGACAGGTAAAAGGCAGAAATGCCCCTTTCTTCCTACAGTTTTGAGAAATAGAATATTTGAAAAATATTCCCCAGCAGAGGAATGGAGTAAGGAATATATGTTTGAGATCTCTATTACTGACAGAAGTGGTGGGGATAAACCAATCCCCACAACATGGTGGCAGGACCACATCTAGTCAGAAGGGTCCAGAAAGGGGCTCTAATGGACAGACATGGCCTGTAGACTCTGAGAAAAGCAATATCTGATGACCATTTGAAGAACTCTTTTGTCATCCTTAACACTTTAGTAAGTGATGGTCAGGTCTCAGGTACCATTCAGAGGAATTGAGCAAAAGATCTATGCACCAAATCAGGAAGAGCTGGTATAGGGGAAGGCAGCAGCAGACTGAGGGAAGCCATGTTCAAGATGGTGGTAGGAAAGTCCTGAACCTACAGTAGAAAAGACAGCTGACTGAGGGGTGATTAACAATCAGGGCAGCTATGGGGAACTTGCAGGCCTTCCCAAGCCAGAAACACTTGGGAGTCAGGGAAGAGGAAACCTGGTGAAAGACAGAACTTTCCAGACTTTTGTGTGATCAGGCTCAACCACTGTGACATGAACATTAAAGAGTGACCTCATAGACTAATAAAATGGGGCATACTTAGGAAACATTTATAGGATTAAAGTTACATATATTTTTAGAGCTAAATATTAGTCTGTTTTTCCTGACTTCCTAATAAGTAAGAGAATCTGGGAGGGGGCTCAGTCATTTCAATATCTGACTCATGACTTCAGCTCTGGTCATGATCTCAGATCGAGCCTGCTCTGGTCTGACAGAATGGAGCCTGCTTGGGATTCTCTCTCTACCTCTCTCTCTCTGCTCCTTCCCCACCAAAGTAAATAAATAAACTTAAAAAAATAATAATCTTGGAGAAACAGGGAGAAGACTTGAAATATTGACAATGAAGTGGCTCATTTTATGAGTTAACATTGATTTTGCATATCATAGATCAGGTGCAACTTGGAAATGGTCATAGAATGTGGAGAGAGATACGATCTTCCCAGGTCACTGTAGACTGGAAGATTATAGACAAGTACATGGATGATGCTTAGAATTAGAGCACTCTTCATGTTAAAGGTTAAATGGTAAAATAAAAAATGAGCAATGTAGTCTCAATGTGAGAAAGGACATCTAAAAGACTTTCATTTTAATTCTGCCCTTTTGCCAAAAAATAAACCAATTATTGGCACATTTGTATTTTACAGAGACAGGTTTGTAGGTATTCATACAACAAATAGTAATATACAAGCTGGGCCCTATCTGGTGATTTCTGAGTGGACAGAAAGAGAAGGTGGCCTAAGGCACACTGCTAATTTAAGGCTTCCTAAATGTGCCTCTGCCTCTTTGGAACTTTCTTCTAATTCACTTTTTTTTTTCATCTTATTTATCTTACACAGATAAAATCTTCCATAAACTGAAGCCAAAGGTTTTCGTTTTGTTTTGTTTTGTTTTTCTTATTCTTCTAGTACTATGGCTAATTTTTATTGAATTCTTTCTCTAGAGCAAGCACTTCTAAGCATTTTACACTCATTTCTCATTTAATCTTCTAGGTTCTATTACTATCCCCATTTTATCAAAAGGAGAGTGATGCTTAGAAATTATATCAGTTCTCAAAGTTTCACAACTTGTGTTATAGCCGTGATTAGAAGCCACATCCTCTGACCATAAGAACTTTCCTCTTCTCTTTCTTCTCTGCTTTCCCGATTCAAGAGAAATTTCTGAGCTCTAAGTCAAAGCCAAACTGACATCGTTTCAGTGAAAAGTGTTCTTGTACCTCCAGGATCCCCTAGGAGGTGACTAATCTAATCAACAATCCATTAATTCACTAAAAACCAAACATTTAGTAGGGATTTGCCAAGATGGGGACACAGGCTTAGGCACTGGGAACCAGGGGATACAGCACAGCTCTGTCTTAGGAAACTCATGGACAGGACAGGACAGAGGGTAGCTAGATGAATAACTGCTCTGCAGAACTGTAGGTGCAATCATAGAGGTGCACAAGGTACAGAGATGGGATGAACTCTACCTTTGCAATGGCTCAGAGGAAGCTACAAGGGCCTAAATATAAATAAGTAACAAAGCTCAGTTGATCCATAATATGTGATTTCACAGGTAAAAACAATTTCTGAACAAAATTTGATATATTATCCATCACACTCACATGCTCTTCTTTGGTTATGTGGAATACTCAGACAATACATAAAATGCCAAAGTCAACTCACTATATGGACAACCCACCTCTCCCCTCCCCAAAACCCCACGATCACTGTGCCTATGGCCACGGTTCCTTTCTTTATGATACTGATATCACAGCACCTCGAAAGGTTCTACATCTGTATTTGAACTGCCCTTAGTAGTTAGGATTATTTGAAAGAGCCTTCCCTTGTCAGAACAGTGCCCAGACTGAGGCCCAATCAGCAGGAAATTGATCTCCTGCGTCTGTCACAGAAGTATGAAGCTCTGCACGGTAGAGTGTCATGTTACGGGTGCAGGTGCATTTCTGAGATGACGTGCTGATGGCCAGGGGGTGAGGAAGCTCTGTTCTCTTTCACAGCTGAAGACAGAAATGTCGCAAGGACAAGGAGGACAACTGGCATGCCTCACATTCCTCAATGTTGAAAACAATCAAAGGTGGGGGAATGAGAGAAAAATCAAATTTCTACGAAGAGATGTCAGCAGTAAATTTAATGCAGGTGCAATATTCTCCAAACAAAGGACATTTTGTTTCTACCGTCTGTGGCTCCATGAAAACCTGCCCTTGCCTCCTCCCTGCTGTGTGTTTTTCTTTTTATCAGTGTAAGGTAGATTAAAATGTTGATATCCTTCCTTGGCAAAAGTATTTTTAATGTTCTTAGTACAACTGTTGAAGAAGTATTAACTTCCACCAAAGCTTAGCTTCGCTGGGTGTAACCGAGCTTTCTCTAGGCTAAGGTTCAATTAGTTATGCTTTGCATTTTCCTGATTACCCCCCTGTATTACTGTGACATGGTTTTTACTCTTTGTTCTTCCTTGCATCCACGTAAAGAAAAATTAAAAAAAAAATTAAAATCAAACTTTTACTTCAGCTGGAGTAGCAAATTTATAAATTAAAAAAATAACAAAATCTCCACTGTTGGTTAATATCTATTTTATAAGAGACAGACAAGTGCAAGTCATTCACCCTCCTTTTTTTTAGGCTATCACAAGGAGAGTGATTGTAGAGCCATCAAGAGGTATGACTTTCTGATTGGTTTTACTTAGTAATTGCTTAGTAATTTGTAGACTCTACTCTGGTAACAGTTTACCAGAGAAGGATTTCCTACACCACTAATGGAGCTTAAGTTCAGGCCTTACATAATTCTGTGAGGTCTTAGCAAGGCATCAGAGGGCATTTTAAGTTTTCTTGTGTAGTGTCTCATTTAACTTGGGACATTTAAGTGATACACCATGAATGTCAAGATGTTAGTGCTCTAGGCGAACTGGTAAACTAGGCAGTAGGAATGTTCCTGTACCAGGACAGCCAGCCATAACTGCACTATACATGGAAGTGATGGAAAACTGAGACACTGTATCTGTAAAGTTTCTAAGACTTGCAAAAGTAAGCCATTTCAATCCCAACCGGTTGCATATTTTCATCTAATATCCCCTGTCAAGCTCACAGCACCTACCATTCCTACCCAAGTGGCAATGGCATTTTGGGGGTTGAACAAGTTGGAAATATAGTATTATGGTTTGCAGTCACTTCTGTGTACAGTTTAAGTCATTGCTAGCTGTCCTGGTATAGGAACACCCCTACTGATGCTGTGCCAGTTCACCTAAAGTAATAATGTGACCATATCCATAGCCTATCATTTACTAAGTGTCCCTAATTCAATGAGTCACTACACAGGAAAACTCGAGATGCCCTCCAATCCTATAGTTCATGGATAACAAGAATTTAATAGTTTTGGAAACTGACCCAAATTCAAACGTTTAAATGATATTACCAATACCAGATTGTACAACTGAAATCATCGTTTCTACACTAAATGATGAAAAAAAATTTTTAATCAACCCTGCAGGAAAGAAGACTGAATTATTTTACCAATGTTTCTATAGAAAATATTATAAAATTATTATGACAAGGCAATTAAAGAGCATGTAGCCCAAGAGTATAAGACAGAATACATTACAGAAGTGGGTCAGGCAGTTAATTAATAAAGATACCATGTTGCTGTTCTGAATTTTGTGATAATTGATGTCAGGTTTTAAAAATGTGTGATTGATGTATTCTTTTCTCATTCTAAATAAACACCTAGTTTTATAATTGATTTTGATTTTATAGTTTTATATCATTTTTCCTTAAAAGGATTCCCCAGATTGTATACACTTCAGGTCCCATAAACACTGGATCTGCCATGAGATGTCAAGAGATACTTGAAAGAAGTATCTTGGCCAAAGATCATAACATGGGCAATCAGCATTTCACAATAATTACCCATACAGAACAGGTTCCTTAAGGCAGTCTGGTCAAGAGTGCAAAGACTGCAGAATTTGGAAATAAAAACTTGACATCTCTTTAGTCTCAAAGCTCTCTGTGGCCAGGTGTCATCCAATCCTACATCCCACCACTCTCTAGCACATGCACAACCAATGTGGTAAAACTAGTCTCTTCCTACTGTTCTGCCCAGACATGCTACTTAGACTCTCCCTAAAATGGTTTTCCATCCTTGAAGATTATACTTTTCATACCATTGTTCTCTATCTCTCCTTCCCAATCCTACTCATCTTTCAAGACCCATCTTCGATGAACTCTCCATGACTCATCTAGCATGTAGAGGTGTCTCCCATCTTTGAACCAGTAGAGGGTTTGTTCAATGGTATTTTACAGAAGACTGCATATCTTTTGTTGCTATTCCTTAAAGATGAATATTTTTTTAAGATTAAGCAATAAATTTCTCGAGGACAGAGACTACGTCTTAAGTTTTCACTGGATTCTCTTCAGTCTCTAGCTGCTAGCATCTAGCACAATGCTGGCTGTATCTTATTTGAGTAGTTAATAAATTTATTGATTGTTTGGTGTTTGGAAACATTGAGATTTTTTACATATTTTTAAAATTCTTTTCATGTTTATTTATTTTTGAGAGAGAGCGAGTGAGGAGCAGGGGAGGGGCAGAGAGAGAAGGAGAGGCAGATTCTGGAGCAGGCTCCAGGCTCTGAGCTGTCAGCACAGTGCCCGACACGGGGCTCGAACTCATGAACCACGAGATCATGACCTCAGCTGAAGTCAGACGCTTAACCGACTGAGCCACTGAGGTGCCCCAGAAAAGTACAGATTTTTAAAATGTAAAGACAAATAAACTACTTTCAATATTACATATTTTCCTTACATGTTAAGGATAAGTTAACACTTATATTAAAATATTGAGGCTAAGGGAAGGAAATCTGTACTTGGAGCTCAAAACTTGGTTCCAAATCTTGACTCTCAACTCTATGTGACCTTAGAAAACATAGTGTCTTCTTTGAATCTTAGCTCTGTATCTATCTGCAGTGCAGAAACACATTAGAACTGCTTTGAAAATTGAATGAAATTATATTTCAAAAGCATATAATATTTATTCATTCTTTATCCATCACCAATGTGGCCAGTATGAGGAAGCGTTGAGAAAACTGGATAAGAAGAAATTGAAAAAGAGGAACAAGAAGTAAAGGCCCTTCTTTCCCTTTTCTTTTCCCCTCCTCTACTCTTTCTTTCCTTTCTTTTCTCCCTTTCTTTCCTTCCTTTCCTCTCATTGTTTCTTATGCACCTGTGGGCACTGAGCTAAGAATATTAAGAAAGAGATGGCCCCATAAATCTCACAACTTCCACATTTGAGATTAACAATTCAAACTGGAGTTAGAAGAATGAATGAGAACAAGTTATTTAACCTGAATAGTCTGTACTTAAAAAAAATACTCTGGGGCGCCTGGGTGGCGCAGTCGGTTAAGCGTCCGACTTCAGCCAGGTCACGATCTCGCGGTCCGGGAGTTCGAGCCCCGCGTCGGGCTCTGGGCTGATGGCTCGGAGCCTGGAGCCTGTTTCCGATTCTGTGTCTCCCTCTCTCTCTGCCCCTCCCCCGTTCATGCTCTGTCTCTCTCTGTCCCCAAAATAAATAAACGTTGAAAAAAAAAAAAGTACTCTGTCCAATGAGGGGAGATGTGAAATCCCAAATCTCTTCTGGATCTGATATTCTAGGAATTAAATTTTATGTAAGCTAAAAATGTGATAAATTGCATTGCATTCCATCTATTAAAGACATAAACCCATCAATCTCCATTCCCCCAAATCATTTATTTGTACTGGATTTTCTTCTCAGTCTGCAAAGATGTTCAAATATTGGTCATCTTAAGGGCAGGGGTGGGGGGGGGGATGACTAAGCAAATAATACATTTCCAAAAGCTTTAGCTTTCACTCAACTATTTTCTTCCTCCTAGTATCACATCATATTTCTTCTTCCTTTTTAGCCAAAATTCTGACTAGAATTGTCATTCAGGCAGCTCACTTTGCCAGCCTTCAGACATCAAGCTAGCATGCTATATTCTTTTTTGGGGGGAACAGGGGGAGGTAATTAACTTATTTTTTCCAAGCTTTATTGAGAAATAATTGGCGTATGTTACCGTACAAATTTAAGGTATACAGCATGATGGCTTGATTTATATATATTGTGAAATTATTACCTCAATAGGCTTAGTTTACATCCATCATCTCATCTAGATACAACTAAAAAAACAATTCTTATGATGAGCATGCTTAGGATCTAATCTCTTAAAAACCTATATATCATATGGCAGTGTTAACTGTAGTCATCATTTTGTACATTCCTAGCACTTATTTATAATGAGAAGTTTGTACCTTTTGACACCTTCCTTTTATTCCTTCTTTCCTCATCCCCCACCTGTGGTAACCACGAATCTGATCTCTTTTCCTATGAATTTGGGGGTTTGTTTTTGTTTTTTTATTAGATTTCATATATTAGTGAGATCATATGGCATTTGTCTTTGTCTGATTTACTTCACTTAGCATAATGCCTTCAAGATCCATCCATGTTGTTACAAATGGTAGGATTTGTGGCTTTTGTGGCTAAATAATATTCCATTGTACAAATACCACCACTTGTTTATCCATTCATCCACTGATGGCCACATAGGTCATTTCCATGTATTGGTTATTGTAAATAATGCTTCCATGAACATGGGGGTGCAGATAGCTTTTTGAGTTAGTGTTTTCATCCTTTGGATATATTCCCAGAAGTGAAATTGCCAGATCGTATGGTAGTTCTATTTTTATTTTTTTGCGGATCTTCCATACTATTTTCCACAGTGGCAATACCAATTTACAATCCCACCAATAGCACATAAGGGTTTCCTTCTCCTCACATCCTTGCCAGCATTTACTTCTTTTCTTTTTGATGAAGGCCAGTCTAACAGGTATGAGGTGATATTATAGTTTTAGTTTGCTTTTCCCTAATGACTAGCAATGTTTAGCATCTTTTCACATACCGACTAGCTATCCATATCCGCTTTGGAAAAATGTCTATCAGATCACTAATTTGTCTTTAGGGAGTAGTGTATAGGGAAATTTTTTGTAGCATCTATTTCTGTAATATTTCATAATTACAACATTATAAGAATAGATTGAATTTTGTAAAATGAGGATGTTTTATTTGAACACTCAAATAAATAATTAGGACATATGAAAAAAATGCAATAGAGATATATGAGTTGATCTAAAGAATTTCACTTTACAAATGATGTGATAGTACTTTGTGTATTGTGTATTGCTGAATACCTACGATGAGAAATACATATATCCTAGGAATACATTTTTCCAATTCCTTCTATGCTGAACCCCAATGCTCATTCAATGTTTGTTGCATGTTGCCGGAATCTCTCTCTGTCTAAACTGCCATCAGACAATCTGATGAAATCTTTAGAAGTCACATTAACCCCACAAATTTGAGAATATTATGTAAAGAAAAAAATTTAGTCAGAAACTAAACAATTTGAGCCACGAAGGAACGGATTCTTCATCCACCCAACCCCCTTCGATCATATTACATTTATGAAAAGAGCAATATTTACTGGATGTGTGTATGTGTGTGTGGGTGTGTGTGTACCACACATATTTAAATTGGAATCAAATAGCTGAAGCATTTCAATTTTTAATCATTCACATATGTATTCATGTATAAATTCATTCAATAAATATTTATTGAAAATCTGCTATGTAATAGTCACTGGTCTATGAACTGGTGACAGATGTTTAAGAGAACAGGGCTTCTCCCCTTGAAACATGTCCTTTAATGGAGGTACATGCTGAGAATTATGAGGGAGCAGAAGGATAAACTTCTACCTTTGCCTAAAGGTAGTTCAGAGAAGACTTAATAAAAGAAAAAAAGGAAACTTTTACCTCAGCCTAGAAAGAAGAGTAAATATTTGTCAGGAAGATCACTGGGGGAGACACACATGTTCAGTAACAAAACATCTGGTTCAACTGTAACCATATCAGGTATTGACCAGAAGCAAACCAAGGGAAAATGGCAGGAACTACTCAAATGGTAGAACCTACTCTTTCTCCTTTCCTCTTTAAGCCATGTTCTACAAGGGATAAAATGAGCTCAGACTATAATTAGACAATCTGCAAGCAGAGATGGGTTAGCAAAGTAACTTGGCCAAGAGACCAAGTTGAGTGAAACTCTTGTGGTTTGGGCCTCAGATGGTTGAACAAGCTAAGTTCTTCTCTGTCTGAAACAGAAAGCTTAGAAGAAGCATATTTAGATTTATACATTGGGCCCTTATCATATCCTTTCTACAAAAGTTCTCTGCCAAATACAGGCAGTGATCATTGGAAAAAATACTACTCTAAATGTCTGTAACCCCATCCAAGGTTGTTTCTTATTACCTTAAGGCACTGACCAGTAGGAATTTAGGAAAATGGTCAGTTCACAGAAGCCAGAAGATAAAAGACTTTAATGTCTAAAACTATATGCACACAGGATCCTTGGCTGTAGTTACTCAGCGAATTGGCTGAAGCAAATAGAATGAAACCTACTAAGTTTTACGAAACCTATAGTGTCTAAACAAAAAAGCAAACAAATATCCCAGGACAGGACAACATCCACCTATAGTTATTCGACCCCAAAAGCAATTCTTGGACTCTGAGCTGTTCTTGGACTAAGAACAAATGCAACCCTCGTAGTGTGCTATTACCCCAATGTTCAATAGTCAAAGGTGCTCAAAGGTGGCAGTGAAGGATAAAAGACCAATGAGATCTTCCAAGGTACCCAAACTGAGACTACAAGCTTAGTCAATGAAAAGTTGTAGCTTTCTTATGAAGAGGACTTGATATATATGCCATGAACCATTGACTTCACTTTTTTCAAATGTGAATTTTATTTTTTTAAGCTTATTATTTTTTTTTTATTTTGAGAGAGACAGGGATTGAGAGAGAGACAGAGAGTAAGCAGGGGAGGGACAGAGAGAGAGGGAGACAGAATCCCAAGCAGGCTCCACTCTGTCAGCACAGATCCCGATGAGGGGCTTGAACTCACAAACCACAAGGTCATGACCTGAGCCGAAATCAAGAGTTGGATGCTTAACTGACTGAGCCACCCAGGAATTCCCCAAATGTGGATTTTAATTGTAGCTAATGCTGTTCCTGCTCCACCACTGTTTATTGGATATTCTGCAGGTAGATAACTAGATTACTGGTTACTAAGACATTACATGTGGTAAAAAAAAAAAAAAAAAAAAATTACACAGTCCCAGAAATTATTTTACCTGGAAGAGAAACAGCTATGAATTTAGAATATAATCTCCTTCCAGGAGAGTGGTATTCCTATGTTTGAATGGGAGCCAACATTAACATCACTAACTCCAAATGCTACTAACACACACCCTTCCCCAGTCATCTTGACAGATAAAAATATCTCCACACATTTTATAATATCGTGTATATGGATGTTGGGTAGCCAATGCTATACACTTTGGCAGATGTAACTAGTTGTCCACCAAATGTATATTCTTATCTTCTTTGTACTATAAGAACCCCACTTTTCTTTGGGTGAATCATTGTGTCAAGATAAAATATTCACCCTCCCAGATTCTCCTGTACTTAACTGAAGCCCAAAACAGGTATATAGAAATCACTAGATGGGGCTTCTAGGAAAATATTTAAAAGTAAGCCAGACTCTGCTGGCAGAAGGCTTTTTGTCCTCTTCCTCTTCCTTTATCCTGCTTGGGTAACATAGATGGGGTGTGTGGGGTTTCTGGGACTGTCCTGTATCCATGAGGTTGAAGGCCATTCATTAAGTTTAGCAGAAAAGACAAAAGGAAAACCTGGGTCCTATATGGTGTGCTTGGCTGCTATCTCAACCTAGTCTACTTCTCTCCAGACTTCTATGTGAGCAAAGCCACTTAATTATTTAAGCCTCTGTTGGGGATTCTGTTACTTGCAGTCAAACTCTGTCCTGATTGGATACAAGGCAAGAACAAGTGTTTGTGCCCTCCTCTCACTGAAGATTCCATGGCTGAGGGAAGGGAAGAGAGGAGTGGTAGAGAAGCACAGTAAAGTAAGTTACAACTGTGTACTTTTGAGAAAGGAATTTGAACTTTGCCCACAACAGGGTGAATCCCAGGAGGGAGTCCTAAAAACCCAAGAAAAATGTGGTGGGTTCAAGTGAAGAGGGAAACTTGCTGGATTTGTCTTGTACCCCAATGAATCTGAGATTATTTTGCCCATGTATGTATGTATGATTTACAGTAATGCTCAAGGTAAACACAGCAGAGGAGAAAGCGGGTTTACCATTGTTATGAAATGTTTACTCCCATTCAAGGTGTACCATCAGGGGACACTTCTTCAGGTAGCAGGTGTACTTTACGTTTATTCAGATGAACTGGTTGAGACCCGACAAATATGAACAGTTTATTGTAGGGCACAGTTATTCCTGAAGTACTAAATCCCAGGAAAAAGAGTAAGAATGGAATCAACTTTCTTTTCTTCGGATTAAGAAAATGTGCAATTTAAAGAGGAAATGTGCCATGGTGCTACCTGAGAAATTTAAAGCGAGGTCAATTAGCAGTGTCACATTTCTGTAGCATCTCACTCTGCAAATGTCCCTGCAAGAGTTAAATGAAGCTGGAGCCACACACTAAAAACCCTCTTGCAACAGCTGTGCTCAGAGCCCCTTCTGCAGAAAGGGGGGAAAAAAAATAAGTTTTAATTAAATTGTATTAATTGGTTTAGCTGATCTGGAAATAGAGTAAGGGCTCTGCGCTAATTTTGTTTGTTGGCTCAAATCCACTTATCCTTGACATGAGAATAAAGGAATGAAGCAATAAAATGTCTAGAAATGCCCTGGTAGAGACTTTTAAACTGTCCGAGGTTAAAGAGTGATGCTATCTCAGAGATGAACTTAAAATTCTGTTGCCAACTTAGAGAAGTCAGAAGTGCAAGCAAGAAAAGAAGAGTGTGATTAAAAACCCTGCTTCCTTAAAGCTCTGCAAAGCTGCAAAGAAAAGGCAGGCATTCTTCCCATAATAGTGAGCACTTGTTATAAAGAAAAGGAGAAGGTTGTGAAAGCGTCAGGGTATAATGACCTTATTTCAGGCCATTCAGCGTAAGTTTTCGTGTATAAGGTAACTAAGATTTGGAGTGTAGCTTCACAGTTTGATGTTGCTATGTGCAAAATTCATTTTATTACACTTAAAACCATACCTCAATCCATGATCCATGCCTGTGCGGCAGCACTGATCAGTATTATTTTTAAAAGATATTATTTCAAAGGCATAATGCTAATACAATCAAGGGTTTTTTTTTGTTTTTGCTCCCAAGTTCCTACAAGCTAACGGCTTGAATATAATCACAATTACTAGAAATATTTCTTCAAATAGCAATATTCTGTAATGCATAGAAGATACTCTACAAAGAATAGCTTGAAGTTTGCTCTATAGAAAACTTGTAGCTAAAACTTGGTGTGGAAAAAATACGTACAGGACAGAAGGCTGCTACACCCTGAATATTTGTGTCTCCCCCAAATGTGTGTGTTGACATGGTATTTGGAGATGGGGCCTCTGGGAGGTAATCAGGGTTAGATGAGGTCATGAGGGTGTGGCACTCATAATGGGATTAGTGCCTTTATAAAAGGAGATACCAAGAGAGCTTGCCCTCTGCCACCTTCTCTCTCTCCCTCCCCATCCCCCATGGGAGGACACAGTGAGAAGGTGGCCAGGAAAAGAGCTCTCAACAGAAAGTGACCATAGTGGTACTCTGACCTCTTAACTTCCAGACTCTAGCACTGTAAGAAAATAATTACCTGTTGTTAAACTATCCAGTCTATTGTATTTCTTTAAGGCAGCCTAAACTAATACAGAGTCAGTGGAGAAAAAAAATACATCAACAGATGTCATTTATAAGCAAATATTTGTAGTAATGAGACGGTATCTCTGGCTTTTTGTTTCAATCTATGATTGGGCTCTGAGAGTGTCTGATTATTAATCTGTGACTGCTCGTCCTTCACACACCCCTGCATGGTGATGCATTTTTCCCATAACGTGACAACTGCTGAGAGAAAACATCTAAGTGTCGGTGACTCAGGCAGATGCTAATAGTGGTGTTTCCCATCCGTCTTGTATATTAGAACAAATTGTGTCTCCAAAACTCAAACTGTGTCTCTAGAAAGAGCTGTATTAGCTGTTTCCTTTCTGGAAGGTCCATGTGGTTATGATTCACGAATTGTGGTCAAATGATTGTATTAATGAGACTGGGTTCTCAAGGAAGAGGAGTGGTGGGACCAGATATTGGGGTGGACACAGCTTCAGGAAGGAGCCAATACTCAGCTGGATGGAGAAACTTACATGGGGTAGGGCCAGGGGGCAGAAGACAGAAAGAGAAGAATTAATACACAAAAGGGCAAGAGCCCCTTCACCCTTTCCTTGTCTAGGTACACTCAGCCATTTGTCTGAGTTCTCTCCCACCTCCTTGAGCCCCTGCCTGACCCCACCCCTCCACCACACACCTGTATCTATATACATAGTTTTAAAAACCCCAAATGCCTGGCTTTGGAAAATTCTGATATACAAAGCCATACAGACAGGATCACCTAAAAGCAATTTCTTACCCCTTCCCTAAGTTATAGTTGCTTCTCTCCTTTTGGTTGAAGATTCGGTGGTCAGGGACAAACAATTCTTTGTCCCTTCCACCACAGTGGATATTTCCTGGAGGCTGTCCTCGGGTAAGCACTAGGGGTGCGCCCCCAGAGGTGCAAGGTGGAAAGACACCACTCCCCTCTGACAAGCCTCCTCAGATAATATCACAGGGTCGGTGTTCGAGCCCTTTCATTCCATCACCTCTCTTATGGGGTGGAGCAAAGAGATCTTCAGTGTCACAGTAGCTTATTTTCCTACTTTCCAGGTAAGGGTGGGGAACTTTACAGGAAAGTGAAGATTTCTCCCAAAGAGATTTAAGGCAACTTCCCATAGAGGCAGGTTTCTAATTCAGGGAGGAGTGCTCTATCCTCCAAGTCACTCAGTTTTCTAGGAGAGCAGGACAAGAAAAACCCAAATGCTGAAGTGTCCACAGTGACCCTTTACCACTGGGAACTTGTACAACTATTCTGTCCTTTGCAGTGATAATGCCCACACTCCTTCCCTCTAGTCTAGGGCAGGGGGTCAGCTTCTAAGGGCAATTGTGCAAGAGATGTTCACAAAGTCCTTTAGCACCTCAAATTCACTTCTTATTTGAATATCCTTTTTTAAAAAAAAGTTTACTGCTGTATTATCAAAATGATACTTTCAGGTGCTAGATACTTATTGCTGTGTAACAAATTATTCCAAAACTTAGCTGCTTAAAATAAACGCATTTATTTTATAATAGGTTTGGTTGGGGGGGGGGGGGGGGTGCGGCCAGGAATCTGGGCACAGCTTAGCTGGATCCTCTGTTTTGTGTTCTCTAACAAGGCTTCAGTAAAGCTTCAGCCTAGGGTCTGGAGTCTCATCTGAAGGCTTAACTGAGGAAGGAAGCTCTGAAGCTCGATCCACTCTGAATTCCTTCCACTCTGAAGCTCAATCAGTAGTGGTGGCAGCATTAGTTTCTTCACAGGTTGTTGGACTGAGTCCCCCTGTTCCTCACAGCTGTTGATTGGAATATGCCCTCAGTTTCTGGCCAGGTGGGCTTCTCCCACATGGCAGCTTTTTCATCAAATTATGAAAGTAAAGAAGGTGATAGAGAAAGTTTGCTAGCAAGATGGAAGTTAGAGTCTTTTATAATCTAATTATGAAAGTGATAGCCTATCATCTTGGCTATATTCTGTTGGTTAAAAGCAAGTCCAGCCCACATTCAAGAAAAGGGAATTATAGAAAGGTGCACATTTCAAGAAGTGGGGGTCATCAGGGGCCACCTTAGAGGCTGCCTAGCACACTAGTCATTCAGAAGATACAGAAAAATTTAAAAAAGGCTATTAAAAGATAGTCAACCACTCATGTTTATATTGCTTCTTTTCTTTCTAGTTTTGACTTCTGTGTAGAAGTTAAAATTTTTTTTTAACTTCGTTATTATCACACTCTATACAGTAAATCCTGACTTTTAAATTTTTACACTAAATTAAACTAACTTCATTTAATTGAGATAATTCAACTTAGTGTAAAGATGTTTTCATATTATTATAGCACTCTCTCTTTAGAAACAATTTTAATGTTTGTTTGCATTAGAGTATCTCAGATGGTTTATTATTCTTTATTTAAACATTCCTTTGTTGCTGGTATTTTCTAGTTATTTTCCTACTATACATAGGAACACTGAGCATTTTTGTGTACTTACTTTTTTCCCTGTAGTTTGCATTCCCTTCTAATGGATTCTCAGAGGTAGTACTTAGAAGTCGGGATTGCCTTAAAAATATTTGATAAATATTCTGAGCAGTTTCCAACATCCCTAGTACTCAAAGAGTATGGCGAAAGGTAACCGATGACACGTCAGACGGATTCCTAAGGGAGGCACTAAAAGAGCTAAGAGGTAATATCTCAGGAGAAAGTTAGTGAAAACATGATCATGCAGGAAATGGAGCAGGTGAGAGGAGGAGATGTGGTCTGGATGACAGTTGGTGCCCAGAAGGCAGGGAAGCTGAGGGAAAACAACCATTGAACTAATAAAGAGGTAGTGGATGGGATGCCGATACACAAGAGAATGGACAATAGAAGTGAAGATAAAGGAAGCTAATGGGAAGGATGAGTAGATTATCTGGGTAAATACTCAAAGATGAGCCAATATATGAGATATTTAGCTGTTGGTGACAAAGGTGGGCACTTGGTCATGGGTACAGGTCAGAATCCTAGCTACTAGGTTAGAACAAGATTAAGTTCAATTGGGTGCCGATTAATCTGAGCTACTAAAATAGTGCTCCTTCAATTTCCCTCAATAACAGAAGGATGGGTCCTGACATCAATAATTCAGCTGAGTCTACTGATAGGATGTAATTGGACAGTGGAGAAATGAGGGTTTGGAGAGTAATGCTGATACCTTTAGCAAGGATTACTTTGTATCATGGGAAGAAAGAAGCTGCGAGGTGAAAAATAGAGTGCTCAGAGGAATATGTAAAATCTAATGGATTAGAAATAGAGAATTATCTAATTTTTAAGAAACTGAATTTCAATCATGTTCCTGTGCCAATTTCAAATAAGTTGAGGAATGAGAAAGGAGAAGAAAATGTCCACCTGTATGTGTGGGTTTTGCATAAAATATTAGCATGAAATCTGTCCCTGAGTAAAAGAAAGGGAAACATCCTACTAAATGTGTTTAGGGTTTAGATGGTAAGTGCATTGACATAAAACATAACAAGGATAAAAAATAACTTTCTATAGTGGGCAGTAAGATCAAGCTAGAAGAATAATTCAATTTATTTTCTTTCTCCTAAGTGCGATAAAACCACTGTGGCAACGATAATTAGAATTCCCCTTCTCTCTGAATAGATCTTTAAGGGAGAAAACAGAACACTAAGAGAAAAGCCCCCATATCTCATGAAACATGGTTAAGAGAGAAGGATCAGTGATGAGTTAGCCCTGCTTGGGAGGAACAGGGCAACATGATAGAAGATCTGAGCCCAGCTTATACACTGGGGCTGAGAGTTTAGGATTCCAGCCAGCGTTTGGATGCTGCTACCTGGAGACTGAATGCTGCTCTTTCATCTCTCCCTGGGACATGGAATAGGGGGAACCACATAACAAGCTGTGGTCCAGGAAAGGCCAATAATATCACATTCAGAATTCTCCCAACCATCCCACGGAGAAGGATGCCAATTAGTGAGCGTATCTTCCCTTGGACTTTGGCTGGGTGAATGAAGCGTAGGCATTTGCTTCTATTTCTGTTTTGCTCCCCAAACCCAAATAAACTTATTTTCATTATTTGTCAGGGTCTGTTCCTAAAGGCTATTCAGTTTGGCAGAAGTCTGTTTGTAGGAGCCTGTTGTAAAGACTGTTTCATAGGGTAGAAGCTGTGTGTGGGCAGACCAGAAAGAATTACATAGAGCATCCGTAAAATACTCTTCCAAGTTAAGGGGTCAAATATATAACAATCCACGCGAGAAACTTGGACTTTATGAAAACAGCCAAAAAAGCAGCTACCCAAATCAATCTGCTTATGTAAGCTTGCTGGATATTGAGAGCAAGAATTAAAGCACAGGCTAATTATCATTTAGACATTTTAGTAGGATCATCTGAGGAAAGTTACAATGACAGAGCACTTATTATATAGTGTTGATAGCACTAAATAATCCAAACAATATATACAATGTGGGCAAAATGCTGTCAAGAGACAAACTCATGTACTTTAATATTATTGTATCTACACATGAATAGGCAAAAAATTAACAATAAACTCACAAATGTAGAAAAAGAATAATGAAGGTAAGTCATACTGAAGAGAAATATATTTAAGATAAATGTAAACTTCTATAAATATATAAGATATACAAATATAAACTATTAAGGCAAATTCTCTTTCTGAAGCTCCTAACCACTGCTTTAAGAACCACTAGTATTGATGACATTAAGATAAAAAAATCTTCTAAATACCACAAGATTTGCATATGCCATTACCTATAGCCATTTACTGTTTCATTTCTACTATGTGGTCTCCTTTAGGAGAGGTTCTGTGTCATATGGTATCCCTAATGTCTAATTCAATTCCTGGATGCTCAAGAAAATTTTATTAACTGAATATTTGAATAAGTAAGTTTAATGCCATATATTATTTATACCATATATATTCTTGATCCCGTCTGTCAAATACTTTGTCGAATTTAATCCTTATTAGGATCTCTTCTCATTCTTAATCTTTCGGTACATAGAATTCGCAAAATCTAAATGCTAAAAGTGTATTTATCATGGCTCAAGAACAATTACATTGTACTTTTCCTTCTATCTAACCTTGACTAATTCTCACATGTATTTCAGAAATATGAATAACGTCTTCATACAATTCATGTAAGGCACAGAAAATAGGTATCATTATTTCTGTCTTAATGACAGATTTTGAGGTTAAGGTGACTCATGAACAGCTGAGCAGCCAGTCAGTAGGAGAAACCAAAATAGAACGGAAACGCCTCCATTCCTACCCCCACGCTCAAACCCGAGCACACCCTCCCTCCTTGGGGGAGTGAAGCGTGATGGGCCTGGAGTGAACTGTGAAGGCTTCCTGCAAGTTAATGAGCTGCGGAAGGAAGGGTCGCTATTCCCTGCTAGTGATCAGTGAGCACAACTCATTCTCAATCTAGCAGATAATAAAAAAGGAAGGTTGGGAGAATTTAGAAAAGCAAGCCCCTTAAATACTGAGCTCGTTTTATTTGGAGAAGGATGATTCATTTACCTTTAACAGGGTATTTTCAGAAGTCACCATCCAAGTCACCTACACTGAGTAATTTTTTCATCCCAGAGAATGTAACCTTAAAAGGCAAACTACCTTGTGTGTCAGATGGGCATATCCCAGCCTGTTTTACTCTCTTTGAGGGGAAAAATATTTTATTGAATGGGTTGCTCGGATTCTTCTACGTACCGAAGAAAAGAGTAGCAAGGCAGGCTTCCAAAGCTGGCTAGATACTTAAGTTACTTTGAAAAAGTAATCAACAATAGAATATAGCAGGTGTCAATCTTTGACTTGCAAACAAATTAGTCTTGGAATGCTTAAGGAGCTTGAGAATATTCTTAGAATATTCAAGGAGCTTAAAGGTGATTTTAAAAACCTGTTTAAAAAACATTCACGATCAACCTGTACCCACGCACAAAATGGCCCTGAGTGGATGGATTACAAATCAAATGTGTAATGTGTGTGATAAAGTTAAGATGCACCTCTGCCTCCACCATCCAATTCAAATAATAATGTTGTCCAACGCAAATACTAGTTTCCAGTAACTGAAGTCTCTCCTTTTCCTACACCTCTGTAACTGGAGGCATGCAAGTCTATCTGACTTACTGAGGCCGCTTTCATAATTCCAGTGGGCTGGGTTCTAAGGAGAAATTTTAAAACTGTTTTCCTCTCCACCAAGCCCTTTGCCACAGCACTATAGCTTATAGCAACCCACACCTCACAAAGAGGAGAAAAGGATCACTGCTGAAACCTTTGCTTAATCCACCAAAAACTCTCTATTGCTTTTACGGCCCACCCCACACTCACATCATTATTAAATCCCCTCCTCCATCCTTATATCATAGATCCTATTTGTTTGATTTTCTCCTCTGTACTCAAGTGCCTGTGGTTCTCTTTGTCATCACTGATTTCACTGCTGCCCGAGTTTAAGCTTCTAGAGTTTATGTTCTCCAGTGTCCAACTGTCATGCCTCCTCTTGAAAAACAAACATGCGTACAAAGCAGTCAGGCCAGTGGAGATACGGACAGGAGCCTGTGAAGGAAACACTTATAAAATATAAACCAGACACATTAATTTCACATTTGGCCATACACAAGCCTGAGTCTGATAGAAGGATTTCAGCCAAAACAGAAGGTTCTTGCGGTGAGACGGCTGATACGGTCAGGCTGGAAAAACCTCTCCACTCCTTCCTGTGGGCACCTGAATTCCACAGGCTCACAGAAGGCAAGAGGCCCTGAATAACGATTCCTTAGAGTTTTCTGTGTGCTTGTTGGAGGCCTTGCACATGGCATGTGGCTTGGGACACGGTGATTTCAGTTCCTTGAGCAAACTCAGATAAAATGGGGGGAAAATGTTTCCCTGCTTATCCTGGACACCGTCCCATGAAAGCGAGGCAGTACAGGCAAGTAAAGTTTTCTAGGGAGTGTTAGTCAAATGTGACATTATTCCAGTGTAGCCTACCAGGTAGGAGGTTCAATGGTCTCTGGTGGCTTCAACATGCTGAACATTTGAGGTGCACGAGAAGTTGCTCTTAAGACACACATTTCCTTATCCTTTGGACTAATCCAATGGGAAAATTATATTTGGCCAATGATTCGTTTTCAAGTCCCCATCTCCACACAAGTTTCATAGTAATTTACTTTCCTTTGGAAACTATGAGTACAGTGTGGATCTTAATGAATTTTAACAATACTTCAGCTAAGATTAAGGAGAGAAGCTGGCAATATCTGGAGTAACTCCACTGCAGGAAGCATATTCTTGGGGTAATTCTTTTGCTTTGCATTTTGTCCTGTGCAGCTTTGTCTAACCTTAAATTCTGTGAGCCTAATGTAGCACCAACTGAATACTTTCATTTCTGACCATCTCAAGGGGGAATTTGATGTAATGGCTGCAGTGTCAAAAAAGTGACAACGTTAGGTGGAAGCTGACCTTCAGAACGAAACCAACTCTAGAAATTCTCACTCGGGGAGTGACATCTATGACCCCGTTTGAGAGGATCTTGGACGAGATTCAGAGTATCCAGGGAATACTCTGAATTTATGTGTCAAATAATACCATAATATTCACAAAGGGGTGCATGACCCAAACCTGTTAAAACTTAGCATTTATAATCACATTTCATCTCTACCTTTTCTTGTTTGTGCTTTTTCCCCTCCCCAGTATTTTTTCCAAAGATGTGCTATTACTTTTTCCATTACCATTGCTTCCCCTACTCAGTTTAGTCTGCTCACACAAATGCTCATTTTTCATTCATTCATTCAACAAGTATTTGTTAAGGTACAGGTCCTGTTCTGAGCACCAGGGTAAAAATAGTGAAAAGAAAACAAGATCTATTACTTCAAGAAGCTGATGGTCTAGTGAAAAAGCACGATCAAAAACTAGAACTCTAATAAATAACTTCAGATAGTGATAAATGAATAAAATAAATGCTCTAATGGATCTCAAGTATGTCTTTTAAGTACACAAAATGAATTAAATGAATCCTAGGTATGTTTTTAAAAGGTTTACTTATAGTTTAGACATGGGGTATTTTGAAAAGGGAAGTATCAATGATTTTAGCTCAAGCATTAGAGCAATGGTAAAACCATTTTCTAAAATTGAACAAACAAATTTGGAGGGATAGAGGAAAGACAGAACCAATCTTCTCTTAAATCTGAGATGTAACTATAGGTACTCAGGGGTGAAACCAGGGACAGAGTTCCAGTCTGGTGAGTCATAAACCTACAAATACCCTTTAGATTGATGGGCCTGGGTATTATCATTGGTAGAGAAGATCAAGATCAGACAGTTAGAGGTCAAATAGATTAAGACAGAGGCGCCTGAGTGGCTCAGTTGGTTGACCATCTGACTTTTGATTTCAGCTCAGGTCATGATCTCACAGTTCATGAGTTTGAGCCCCACATGGGGCTCCGCACTGACAGTGGGGAGCCTGCTTGGGATTCTTGCTCTCCTTCTCTCTCAGCCTCTCCCCAACTCACACTCCCTCTCTCTCTCAAAATTAGTAAATAAACATTTAAAAAACAAACCAACAAGAACCAAATATATTAAGACAAAGGGCCAGCATTCTTGAGACACAAACTGCTATATATACTGCAATAAATAAGTAACTACTATGTGTCAGACATTGAAATGCATACATTTCTGGCCTTAAGAAATTTGGGGCGCCTGGGTGGCGCAGTCGGTTAAGCGTCCGACTTCAGCCAGGTCACGATCTCGCGGTCCGTGAGTTCCAGCCCCGCGTCGGGCTCTGGGCTGATGGCTCAGAGCCTGGAGCCTGTTTCCGATTCTGTGTCTCCCTCTCTCTCTGCCCCTCGCCCCTCCCCCGTTCATACTCTGTCTCTCTCTGTCCCAAAAATAAATAAACGTTGAAAAAAAAATTAAAAAAAAAAAAAAGAAATTTGCTAGCCAATGGTGGGAACAGAAAGAAACAGACGATTTCAGGATAGCATGTTAAGTACTCCTGTTTTGGTTTAGGGAATGGGCTGCCTCTAGTCCTCATATTCATGATTTTCATTTATTCACAAACATATATTAGAGTTTAATCTGTTCCAGGCACTATGCTAGGTTCCAGACATACAGTTGTGAAATTGTGTGAATACTTGCATCATGAGTTAGTAAGGGAAATAGATATTTAACAAATGATTGTAGAAATAATTGAGATTACAATCTTGGTAGAAGACTAAAGGATGAACGTAAAGTTTCCCTAAAGGCTGCACCTGGCCTAGTCTGGCCTAGTCTGACTAGGAAGTACCATTTTTAAGCCTAGGCTTGAAAAATGGTTGGTTAAAACTCAGGAAATCATAGGAATCAAGTAGAGTAAGAAAGCAGAATAGTGATGCAAAGGCACCTAGCTAAAAAGGAATTTGACATGATAAGAGAACAAAAGGTAGATAGTATGACCAGAAAGCAGTGAAGGAAGCAGGAAGCAACTCTCCATCTCTGTCACAAGATCCAAAACAATATTGTGAAGGACAAACAAAATAGAATTCAGGAATCCCAAAGATCCCAAAAAAAGGGATCAGAATCTGAGGAAATCAGAAACTGTTTGGGATTCTAGCAAATGGTTCAGAATGTTGACCGTAAATGGGAACCCATGTCTGGGGTAATTCCTGGTGAGCATTGACTTTTAGAGGGCCTGCCAGCTTTGGAGAGCAAGAGTGAGGGAGACACTTTAAAATGACATAGCACTGTGTATTGCTTTCTTGGTATTTATCACTTTTTAAAATAATTCCCACAACTAGGCTGAAAACTCCCCTATTAAACTTCTGTGTGCCTAACATGATGCTTTATTCCCACTAGACAGTCACATGGTGAATTGTTTAATTCAGGCAAGTAGTGCTATGGACACTTCATCTGGAACAACAGTCTACATAAGAGTAACATAGTGGGCAAAACCCATTTGAAGTTTCATTTGAGGAGTCAGCAAGTCCAAACAGACAAAGGTAGACTGGTGATTGCCTAGGGCTAGGGAAGGAGTTGAGGGGAAATGGGAAGTGTTTTAGTGAACAGGTTTCTTTTGGAGTGATGAAAATTTTGAAAGTTGCACAACTCTGTGAATAGCACTGGACGCTGTTTTTTTTTTTTTTTAATGTTTATTTTTGAGAGAGAAAGAAATAGAGTCTGAGCAAGGGAGGGGCAGAGAGAGGGATACACAGAATCTGAAGCAGGTTCCAGGCTCTGAGCTGTCAGCACAGAGCCTGATGCAGGGCTCGAACTCACGGACCGTGAGATCATGACCTGAGCCAAAGTTGTATGCTTAACCAGCTGAGCCACCCAGGCACCCCTGTCACTGAACGCTTTAAATGCACAAATGTATGGCATCTCAATAAAACCATTACACAAAAACAATGGGAAGAGCTGAAGGACTTGCCAGTGTAGTCTCTATGATGCATTGTTATTTTACCAGTGAAGCTCCTAAAAATCTTTTAGAATCACATAAGAACCAGGATGTGCCATGGGGTGCCTGGGTGGCTCAGTCAGTTGAGTGTCCAACTTCGGCTCAGGTCATGATCTCACCAGTTCGTGGGTTCCAGCCCCATCTCAGGCTCTGGGCTGACAGCTCAGAACCTGGAGCCTGCTTCAGATTCTGTGTCTCCCTCTCTCTCTGCCCCTCCTCCACTCATGCTCTGTCTCTCTCTGCCTCTCAAAAATAAAGAAACATAATAAAAACAAAAACAAAAACAAAAATTTAAAGAAACCAAAAAACAAAAAACAAAAACAGAATGTTCCAGAATCCTGAACCCCACCAGGTTCTCCTTTGAGCTGTTCTCTCGTGAACATTATTACCTTCCTAGGCAGGATATGTTATCAAAAAATTAAGAAAAAAAAATGGCCTCACGTTCTATTCCTTTCAGATCTTGGTAGGATATGTTACAGCAATGTTGTAGGGGTTTAACCTGAAATCTTTGGGCATGGGAGGGAGAGGAAAGGCGTAAGGGGGAAAATCCATAGATGATCAGACTATAACTGTCCTGAAGTTGTATATTAGTTGTCAATATGTGCTTTGTTGAATTACTGTTGGAGAAGGCATATTTATCACGGTCTCAGAGGAGTCTATTTGGTGTCACCCCTTATCCCTCTCCCCGAAAAGAAGAATGCTTTAAAAATTTGAGACATAAAACACAAAAGTTTTTAAAAATTCCACCTCCCACTTCAAAATTATTTTGTTTCACTGGCTGGGTGAGGAGGGGTTGAGGGAGGAAGGAGGAGAAAATAGAGCAAGAAGACTAATTCCAATTTTCTGAAAGGAGGAAGCAGCATTTCCTAAGGCATAATCTGAATTAGACTCCGTAGAGTAGGAAAGGCTGCTGGAATATGCTTGTTCTCTCTTCTTTTTCTGTAATCATTTTAGGAGAGGGTATAGTTTATAGGGGTAAGCATCAACCCTGCTGAAGCAAATGAAATGAATGAGCAAGCCCTACTTCATCTAAACACTGCAAATCAATGTTATCCCTCCTTACCCTCTCACTGAAGATGCCTGCCGCATTAATGATTCATGGTGAACCATCAACTCAGTACAGTCACTCTGCGAGAACACCAAGGGTTTGCTTACACATAATTACTCAGAACTGAGTAGGAGGAAATCCCTGTCTCGGATCATGGGAGATAATGGAATTCCAACTAAGGATGCCTTGGCAAAGTAGAAGTACTTTCCCTTAGACCTTTGAAATCCTTAATGAGTTGAATCATGTCAAGTAACAAAATAAACAAGGATGAGAAACATCAGTTGGGTTTGGTCCAAAATCTAGTCTGCTTAAGATTGGGCTTCCCCCATCGTTGCTTAAACATTATACAGTTTTCTATCAGCCAAGCCTGTGGTTTCATTTCATTTTTTTCCTCTTAAATCAGATTTCAAAAGCCAGGCACTAGCTGATGGTAATTAGTAGGCATCGGTTGAAGTTTATTCTTGCCGTTCTTTCCAGGCATGCATAATTTTTGTGCAGAGAAAAGAAAATCCAATTATCCCCAAATCCAGCCAGTGTGGTTCATCTGCTCTCGTGTTAGATCTTTAGAAAGGGTTCTTAACAATTGAAAGGAAGACATATGGTACTTGAGAACAGCATCTTGTAACCTTGTTTATAATATTAAGAAAAAAAAAAAAAACCTAGTCTTGGTGACCATTTACATCCCTCTTTACAAAAATCTGACACAAGAAATACTGATCTTATAAAAAACGTGACATAGAGCTATTTCATATCGTAAGGAATTTATTGGTGATTGTGTTTCTAAGTTCTGTCTTGCACTTTAAAGGATTCCCTTAAAAACGCTCAACTTGAAATTTTCCAGCAACACTTACGTAATGCAAACTAAAACCATCTGACATGAATATTGGGAGAACTCAGATTCTCCAAATCGAGGAAGGTAAGAATTTCTACCTAACTTGGCAAAAGTTGGATATATGCCAAAAGATTTCAGGAAATTATCTCACTATTGAAATTATTTCTTGAAATGTTGGTTAATTTTGGAAACTTCATTGATCTTTGAGTCCCTGAAAATACTTTAATGTTACAAAAGTAAATAAAATTCTTGGTAATAAAATATACTCTTTATTATTCGGATTAAAACTGTTTAGGTCATATTTTTCTTCTGTAAATACGTATCTCCAAGGAATAAACATGACATTAAAAACAAATCATACCCAAACTGCTTTTTGTCATTTATTTGCTCAAGAAAATTTTCTTATTGCCAGTGAAATCTTAAAAAATAAACTAACTGAGGGGCGCCTGGGTGGCTCAGTCGGTTAAGTGTCCGACTTCAGCTCAGGTCATGATCTCGCAGTGTGTGGGTTTAGGCCCCGCGTCGGGCTCTGTGCTGACAGCTCGGAGCCCGGAGCCTGCTTCGAATTCTGTGTCTCCCTCTCTCTCTGCCCCTCCCCTGCTCATACTCTGTCTCTCTCTGTCTCTCAAAAATAAATAAATGTTAAAAAAATTTTAAAAATAAATAAATAAATTGAAAAAATAAAGTTTACATTTTTAAATGAACCTATATTGAACCCTTTTGATAAAAGCATTGTTCAACAACACATTGTGTGTAAAAATTTTTTTTTTCCAATTTTTTCTTCAGCTAAGACGGCAGAAGAGAGGATTTATTGTACATGTGTTACATTTAGCCACAAATGAAAACAGAATTAGTCCCAAAAGTCACAGGTGCAGAGGAACAAAAAGGACTGTTTTGAGTAAGCCAAGTTTCTCAAAGATGGTCATTGTGATCAGATGGTGATGGATGTTCTAGATCCACTGAATCAAGCTCTAGAAAGTAGGCATGCAGTTCAACAATTGGTACCAGAGTCCCTGGCTTCTGGCTTTCCTTATTTCTGCTCCTGTGGCTCCAAGTGTGTACAAGCTAGCGATTTACTTGGACCTCTGCCTCATCTTTCTTCTTTTGGGCTTCAGCCTGTGCATTTACTTCTTCCTCCACTGAGGATTCCAAGAAGATGGCACTAAGGCCAAGAATATAATCATTTTCATTACCTACCCTGTTTCTGAAGAGATATACTGCTGTGTTCTGGTGACTTTGTGTCATAAATTTGCAGAAGGACAACTCTCAAGATGGCAAGACTCTCTTTACCTCCAGGGAATTTTCTACTAAGTGTGCCTGAAGATATTAATATGGACACAATTCTCCAATTAGACAAACTTTTTTCTTGTCTGGATGATAGTTTGATCACACCATGTTTCTGCTAAAGGACTTCTAACAAACTGTGGGAGCAGAAAGGTGAATAAGGCACAATCTCTGTTTTGAGGAACTCACAGTGTAGGTTGGAATGCTAACGTATATGTAAAATAACATAAAGCAGCAAGGGCATTTGAGATTTAACTAAGGAAAATATTTATTTAAGGAAATAACATAGTCAAAAGAGGTAAGAGTTGATTGTAACCTTGAAGGAGAAGTAGGAGTCTACCATAAAGATTTGAATTTTGTCTGGTAAGTTTATTACTGTATATTTGTAGACCTTCAAAAATATTTGTTAAATGAAAGAGGTAACTAAATGCTAAGCTACTTATTTTTTTTGACACATTTGTCTTTCCCAGTTTTTACAACAGCCTTATGAAGTGCATAAGGCTATTAACATTTTATGAATAAAATATAGGCCCCAAGGAAGTTGATCCAGTGAACAGAAGACCTGAAACCACACCATCCTTCTGACTTTCTCTCTGTCCTCCTATTTCCTCCCCATTCTTCTGAAATTCCTGACTGCTCCTATCACAAAATGGACTCAGAGAAGACAGTCAGCAACAATTATTTATTGATAAAGACGGGCTATAGCTTTGATGGCAAAAATTTAATATGGCAAAATTTTAATTGGAGCATTTGGCTTCAAAACCCGGTCTTTATCCATCTTCAATTTGGCCTTTTCCCTACTTTATACTTCCTCACTGAGGGCTTTATAAACCGCTTGTTGGTGTGAGCAAGTAGCCAATAGTGTCCAGTGCTGATGATCTCACTCCTGAGCCACTGTCAGAGGAGTGTCAGGAGGGGAGGAAGGGGAGAAGACAAGTCCAGAGCCCTCTAGGAACTTCTCCAAAGCCACTTATCTCTTAGACAAATACCACCGATGACTTTGCAAGTTTTCTCTACAGACTGGTTGCCCCGGTGCTGCTTTCAGAGATTCAAGGCCACAGCCAGGATCCTAATTTCCAAGTCTGCATTAATGTATCTCTTGAATTACTCTCTTCCAGAAGGAACAGAAAATCTTATATTCACTGTCAAGATTTCCCAGGTCCTTATACTTAAGCACATGCCAGGTTGTCTAGAGGGAAGTAGCGACTGGGAGAAATGCTCTGCCTTGAATTCTCATTTCCATTCAAAGATATTCCTAGAATGTTCCATGGACCCTTTGTGCCTGGAATGATGGTAGGACATTCCTGGGTGGGCTGGTATATTTCACACAATGTGTTCTCCATGAATGTGCTTTCCACAAATGACTCAGGCAAGGGTAAGCTGCATAGAATTCTGGTGCAGAGAAGGAAAGAAAGCTGCAGTCTACTTAAGCATGAGTGTACTTTCTCTGAGCAGGCTGAGTAATCTCCTGGAGGTGACTAGTCCAAGAAGAAGCCAAGGAGTACAAGTCAGGCTCTCTAACTTTACTTTTTTAATTTTTTTTAAATTTTTTATTGTTTATTCATTTGTTTGAGAGGGAGATGGAGAAAGAGCGTGAGTGGGGGAGGGGCAGAGAGAGCTGGAGACACAGAATCTGAAGCAGGCTCCAGGCTCTGAGCTGTCAGCACAGAGCCTGATGTGGGACTTGAACCCATGAACTGGGAGATCATGACCTGAGCCGAAGTCGGACGCTTAACTGACTGAGCCACCCAGACACCCCCGGCTCTCTAACTTTAAATGCCGACATAGATGAAACAAATATGGGTAGGTGACTTAACTTCTTTGGGGCTTATTTTCTAATCTGTGAAGCAGAAAAATTAATGTCCATTTTGTCCATTTAATGATAGTGGTGGGAAAGATCATGGGCAAAATCAGGCTGACCATTATTTATTAAATGTTTGGTGAAGGAAGGGTAAAAATACAGTAATTAGAGATGGTGTCTGAAGAAAAAGATTGTTCAACCCATGTTTAGTGTTGGTGCTAGGGATATGGTAGTAAACAGAATGTTCTTGCCCTCATGGACTCACATGGTAATTTAGGAGACAGACACTAAATAATTAATTGTGCATTTAATTATACAATTAAAATTGTGATGAGTCCCACAAAAGAGAATTATGGCATTAAGAGAATATACAAGAATAGAGGAAGATTTAGTCCAGTCTCAAAAAAGTGTTCTGTCTGGGAGTGGCATTCCAGTTGAACTAGGAAAGACGAAAGGCAAAGGGTGAAGTGGCAAAGATGTGGGAGATGGTTTTTAGCAAGAGGAGACCAGATGCCGTATTCAAAGGTTTGTGAGGTAGGAAGCACAAGGCAGGAATTTAGAATTGAAAGCCTTAGAATCTAGGCCTTTGGGGCTAGAATAACAGTAAAAACAGGAAATGCAAAGGGTGGGGGCAGGTGTGGTTCTAGATAAGGCTGACTGATAGGTGGGAACCAGCTCCTAGTGGGCCTTGTGGGCCAAGGTAAGGATTTGGAATGTTTACCTTTAGAAAAATGGGCAGCCTTTACAAACTAGCATATCAGAGAAATTGTCGCAAACCATTTTTCTGATAAGGGGTTAATTTCCAAAATATATAAGGAATCCCTCTAACTCAATAGTAAGAAAACTAATAATCCAATTAAAAAATAAACTTTAGGGGCATCTGGGTGGTTCACTGGGTTGAGCATCAGACTTTGGCTCTGGTCACAGTATGTGAGTTAGAGCTCCACATTGGGCTCTAGGCTGACAGCTCAGAGTCTGGAGCCTGCTTTGGATTCTGTGTCTCCCTCTCTCTCTCTGCTCCTCCCCAGCTCATGCTGTCTCTCTCAAAAATAAATAAACTTAAATTTTAATAAAAATTTAAAAAGACCTTAAATAGACCTTTCTCCAAAGAAGATGTACAAATCGCCAATAGACACATGAAAAGATGCTCAATACCCCTAATTATCAGGGAAATGCAAATCAAAACCACAATGAGCTATATCACTTCACAGCCGTTCTGATGACTTTTACTAAAAAAGCAAAAGATAACAAGTGTTGGCAATGCTGTGGAGAAATGCTAGCTCTTGTACGCTGTTGATAGGAACATAAAGTAGTGCGGCCGCTATAGAAAACAGTATGGAGGTCCCTCAAAAAAATAAAAATAAAAATAAATAAATAAACTACCATATGATCCAGCAATCCCATTCCTGGGCATTTCCCCAAAAGAATTGAAATTAGGATCCTGAAGAGATAGTAGCCCCCCTCACACTCTCTGCAGCCCTATTCCTAAGAGTCGAGGTGTGGAGACAACCTGACTGTTCATCAACAGATGAATGAAGAAAATGTGGTATATAAATACAAGGGAATATTATCCAGCCTTATAACAGAAGGAAGTCCTTCAATATGTGGCACATGGACAAGCCTTGATGACATTATGCTGAGTGAACTAAGCCAGTCGTAGAAAGACAAATACTACATGGTTCCACCTGTATGAGGAATGTAAAATGGTGAAAGATATAGGAGTAGAGAACAGAATGGTGGTTACCAGGGGGTAAGGGGAAGAGGAAATGGAAGTTGATCTTCAATGGGTATGACATTTTAGTTACACGAGGCGAATACATGGTAGACCTCTGCTGTGCAACACAGGGCCTGTATAGACGGTCCGTTCCCTAACTTAGGATGGCTCGACTTACGGTTTTCGACTTTACAATGGTGTGAAAGTGATACACACTCTTTGAATTTGGATCTTTCCCCAGGCTACCATATGTGGTATGGTCCTCTCTCACAAAACTGGGCAGTGGCAGTGAGCCAAAGCTCCCAGTCAGCTATGGGATCAAGAGGGTAAACAGCCCATATACTTAAAACCATTCTGCCCCCATACAGCCATGCTGCGTTTCACCTTCAGGAGAGTCTTCAATAAATTACTTGAAATATTTAATACTTTATTATCAAATCATCTTTGAGTTAGACAATTTTGCCCAACTGTTAAGTAAATGTTTTGAGTATGTTTAAGGTAGGCTAGGCAAAGGTATGATGCTTGTAGATTAGGTGTATTAATTGCATTTTCAATATACAGTATTTTTAACTTACAATGGGTTTATCAGCTGTAACTCCATCAAAAGCCAAGAAATATCTATAGATAACAGCACTATATTGTACACTTACAAATTTGTTAAGAGGGTAGATCTGATGCTAAGTGTTCTTGCCACAATCCCCTATTTTGTATTTTTTAAAAAAATTTTAAGTGTATTTATTTTGAGACAGAAACAGTGCAAGTGGGGGAGGGGCAGAGCGCAAGGGAGACAGAGAATCCCAAGCAGGTTCCACACTGTCAGCACACAGCCCAACACAGAGCTTGATACCATGAACCATGAGATCATGACGTGAGCCGAAACCAGGATTTGGACGCTTAACTGACTGAACCACCCAGGCACCCCACCACCATACAATTTAGAAAAGAAAAATGGAGAGTCTTTAAAGGATTCTGTGAGAATGTCATGATCAGTTTTTGTTTTAACTACAGCAAATGTGCAGTGGAGAAGACAATACTGTCGTACGAGCATTAATGAAGGGATACCAGAAAGGATATTTGAAAACAGAGACCCCTGGTTCCTTCTTGCTGTGCCACAGGAGCCTAGGGTTCCCTTTCTGGTGACTTTTTGGGCCTGCCCTCTGGAGTAGAGTGTGAAATGTTTGTCCTACTATACACAGACCATCAGACTTAACTTTCCTATACTCTACTCCTTCCAAATCTCTGTATAACAAGGAAATGGGATGACTTTTTGATATGATGATGATGGACAGTAAGCTAACCCACATAACATAGCTATATTCTAACAGTGCTCTATCTTCCCTGATTGTCACATACTTATTGAGAGATAATCAAATTATAGTAAAAGGCGAAAGATTTATACTATCTGAAGATAAACCAGAATATCAAATATAATCTAATTATAGAAACAGATTAAAGATAAATAAATAGATGCCAGATAGATACATCATATCAATTAATTTACTTTTAGCTGCAAGAAACAGAAATCCCACATACGAAGTCTTGAGGCAGGGTGGCACCAGGCTGGTTACTTGTTGGTTCATCGTCATTTGAGGGCCCTATTATTTTCTTTTTTCCGCTTTGCTGTCCTCAATATTTGGCAAGCTTTCCTGATGACCATGAGCAAACTTAGCACTCTTACAATAACATCCTATGGTCCAGAGCCAGAAAAAGGGTTTATCTCTTCCAGATGTATCTCTTCCAGAGATAAGAAATCTCTCTCAGAAGCTCCCCCACCCCACCCACAGCTGACTTCGTTCATCGTGTCTCAGACTAAATCATTCACAGGGCAATGAAATTATTCTGAATTTCAATTTATTAGCTTAATTATCTTCAACTTATTAAGATTCTCATCCTGGCACTGGAATTGAAGGTAGGCCTTCCCAAAGCAAGAGGCGTCGGTGAGTCCCCAGGTACAATTAGGATCTGTTATTCAGGAAAAAGGGGAACTGGCTGCTGGAGGGTTAAGACATTAATAGCGTCTGTCTCACTTATAAAAATTAAAAGTAAATTACAAAACTAAATTTTACTCAAGGTTTAGTCTTCAGACCTGCAGCATTAGCATCACGTGTGAGCATGTTAGAAATGATAGTTCTACAGCTTTTTTCAGAATCTGCTGAATCAGAATGACTGGCAGTGGGCCCAGAAATATGCATTTTAAAAAGTTAATCAGGTGTGGGCACCTGGGTGGCTCACTCGGTTAAGCGTCCAACTCTTGGTTTGGGCTCAGGTCATGATCCCAAGGTTCATGGGTTGAAGCCCCACATCAGGCTCAATCCTGCTGGTGTAGAGCCCGCTTGGGATTCTCTCTCTCAGTCCTTCTTTCTCTGCCCCTCCCCTGCTCTCTACCTCTCCCCAAAATAAATAAATACACTTTAAGATAAGATAAAATAATAAAATAAAATAAAACAAGACAAAACAAAATAAAACAACATAAAATAAAATAAAATAAAATAAAATAATAAAATAAAATAAAATAAAATAAAATAAAATAAAATAAAATAAAATAAAATAAAATAAAAAAGTTTACCAGGTGTTTGGGATGCACAGCAAAGTTTGAGAAGCATGGTTTTAGAGTTAGAGAACATACTAGAAGGTTGAATGCCACCAAGGAGTGAAAATATGGGCCAGGGCTATGGGAGAGAAACCAGTCCTGGGAAATTGGACAGACCAATTAAAACACAGGCCTTGTATCATGCCTAGCAATGGGGACAGTTTGCAAGGAAGCCATTGACCATCATCTAAATCATATTACCTTCCTTATCCAGTAGGAAGTAGAATGCATCCTGGCTGCCAGAATAAGACAACATGTAAAGGTAACAAAGTGTCCTGCAAAAACTGTATGAGGAGAGCCTAATAAATAGAAGCAGTGGGAACAGTGTCCATGCAGGAAGGAGTTTAAGTTTAGAATTGAAATTGATAGTGAATTCTGGACCATAACTATGGAAATAAAGACATACAATGCCTAGAAGACATGCTATTTTATAGATCCAGAATAACAATGATAGATTCTTTCTCTGGGCATTCCCAGAAAGCTGATCAGAGAAGAACACTTGATACAGTTACAAACAGTCAGTAAATAAATCGATAGAGAAACATATTCTAATGTTTTATTTATTTATTTATTTATTTATTTATTTATTTATTTTGAGAGAGAGAGAGAGAGAGAGAGAGAATGAGCTAGGGAGGGGCAGAAAGAGAGGGAGACACAGGATTCAAAGCAGGCTCCAGGCTCTGAGCTGCTAGCACAGAGCCCAATGCAGGGCTCAAACTCACAACCCATGAGCCACGACCTAAGCAGAAGTCGGACGCTCAACCGACTGAGCCACCCCAGAACTCCTAAAGAGAAATATATTCTAAATGGCAAATACTTTTGTGAAGCAGAATTGTGGGGAAGGGGATCATTTTCTTGCATTTTCTTTATTTTTGGGAGTAAATGTGGGAGCCACCTACCTGCTACAGATGTTCAAAGGAATACTCACACATGGTTTTTAAATATGAAGTGTGGGAAATAATAGCACACAGTTACTGTCATGAACACCATCCTAAGCTGGTCCTCCAGAAAAGGAATCCAAGGACTTCTGTGGCCTTGGCACATCACAACGTCACGGCCACTGAATCTAGCAATGAAAGACCAGCTTTACAGCAGAGGCAGAGGGAAAGACAGTTCACGAGGGGATTGTTAATACTTATGAGGTAAAAGAGAAAAACTGGCGAGGCTTTACACAGTAAGAATAATTATTTCCAAAAATTGCCTTGGCTAGCTTCAACCTTATTCAAAACGTACTGTACAAAACTGCATTTTACTTTTTTTTTTAAATAGGTGATGTGGATTAAGGAGGGCACTTATTTTTTTAAGTTTATTTATTTTGAGAGAGACAGAGAGAGAGAGAGAGCACAAGAAGGGAACAGGCAGAGAGAGAGAGAAAGAGAGAATCCCAAGCAGGCTCCACACTACCAGTGCAGAACCCCGCGTGGGGCTTGAAACTCAGGAACCATGAGATCGTGACTCAAGCCAAGATCAAGAGTGAATGCTAAAGCAACTGAGCCACCCAGGGGCCCCGACTGCATGTTACTTTGTTGTTTTCTTTAGGTCTCTTCTTAAACAGTGTTCTCAAATTGTGGTATGCATCAGAATCACCTGGAGGGCTTGAACAAAAGCACAGCTTCTGATTCAGTAGGTCTGTTAAGTGGCCTGAGAATTTGTGTTCCTAAGTTAGACATGCTGTCGGTTCAGGACCACACATTGAAAACCACTTAAGTACTATGTGAGATTTTTGAAGTTAAACTATTGTTTGGTATTTTCCACTTTTCCCCTGACAACACCCCTACCTCCCTCCCTCAAACACCATAAGAACTAGAAATTGCTTCAGAGCCCAGGAATCCTGAGATTACTGGCGGCTAAAGGCAGAGGCTATAACGCTGGGCCTGTGCCCTTCTTGCCCAACACCCAGTACGCTCACAACCCTGGAAGAGCAGGGAAGGAAAACCCACAGGTGTGACAATTCTGTTTCCCTGAGGACTGAGAGCTTCTTAAAATTCAAGCCAGAATCAGATAATATTCTAGGAAGCAAATAAGAAAAGACAAGCCCCTTCACTGGAAATGACTTTGTTGATAGTTCTAGAAAATAGCATTGTGACTCTAACAGAGAAGACTGGATATATGAAGTCCTGTAAATTAAATTGACCAATAAAATACAAGATTTGGAACAAGCCATGAGGCATAAGTTTATCATTATTTTAAAAATGATGCTCAATTTTACCAAAGATGGCTGAAGCTGGACTAAGTGAAAAAATGGTGACCAGCATACAAGTTATAGTCATTTGGTAATGTTTTTTATTTGAAAAAAAACCCCCAAAAACAAAAAACAGTAGTTCAGAAACTATACATGTGAGGATTAGAATTGCAGAGTAACCATTTTTAACTATATATACTTTTTTAAAGTAAAATTTTTTATTCCAAATGCAAAAGATAAATATAAAATTTTTGGAAAATTTTGGAAAATTTGACTAAAATTTAAAAATATTTATCCATAGTCTCAGTATAAATACAAGCATTAATATTTTTTCTATATTTTAGTCTTTTTTCTAAGCAACACTTTTATGTAATTTTGATACATAATTGATATAATATTTGAAGTGCACGGTTTCCTAAATATAACATGAATGTTTTTCTATTATTGTAAATAATTAGCATATTTAATGTCTACATACATATTCATAGGGGAGATGTGTCACACTTTATTTAAATTTCTTTTATTGTCAAACATTCTGTTTCTCCTTTCTCCCTCTATTCTAAATATTACTACAATGAGTACCTGTGTACATAAACTTTTCTGTATTTAATATAATTTTCTTGTCTCAGGCTTGGAAATTTAAGCAACCCTTTCTACATATGGTCAAATTATTTTCCAAAGAGGCCATAACATTTCTCTCTCCTACTATGTCCAGTATTGGGTACCCTAAAATTTTTTATCATTGCCAATTTGATAAGTAAAAAATTGTATCTTGTTTTGTTTTAATTTGCATTTTGTTGTTTACTAATGAATTAAGTATCTTTTTCATGTTTGTTAAAGAGATACATTTTCTCTTGTATATATTTCCTGCTTACATTTAATAGTTCACTTTCAATTAAGATATTCATATTTATTCATGAGAAAATATGGGTATAGGTTTTTGAGAATAAAATAAAACCTGAAAACATAAAACACTTTAGTTGGTGTTATATACAGAATAACTCAGAGTTTTAAATTTGTGTTTGAAGCTCGGATCGGTATAGTGTTTGAGAAAAACAATTTCAAAGTAAAACAATTGTCACATTAGGATAACTAAACGTCACTGCACTGAAATCTTTCTTAGCATAAGCACAACATCAAAGAGGTGGAAATTTTAAAAACTGTCATCCTCAAAAGGAAGAAATATGCTGGACACTAAATGGTTTAGGTTCTTTCTGTGTACAGGTGGAAAAGGGTATGCATTCAGTGACAAAAATCCTAAATAACTGCTCCATCATTTCCCAAACTCTTTACCAGCCACGAGAATGAATACCTCTACCAGTCCACACTTTATCAAACATTGCCTGGAAGAAAGCAAGCTTGTTGATCATAAGTTTTCAAATTTCCTCTGCCTGGGGCGAGGTGACTAGAGGGTGTCAAAAAGGCCAACACAACACCTGGATATAAACTGCATCTGGAAACCTTTTTTCAAAATTCATCCTTTGGACGAAGTACTGGGTTTTTGGTCAATGAAGCCATTGATCTCTGGGGCTATTGACAAAGGCCATAAACGTATGCCCATTATTCTTGTTCTGTCAACAGCCTTTGACATTTCTATTTGGCCCATCATAGATCAGTCACAGGGAAATATGTGACTTCCTTTCCCTTAAGTTCAGGAACTCAAAATGTCTCATAAATTGAATTTTTCACAAGTTGGTACTTTTGTTATTCTTCCTCAAGAAGTGTGGTATAGTTAATGCTACCCATACATGCCTATATTTCGTGAGGTTTTTTTTTTTTCCTGTTTAATAAGATGCCATGATGATGTTCTATATAATGTCCTGTTTGGTTTAGATTAGAAGAAATTCATGTATTTTAGAAAAATACAATTTTAAACAACACATCATGCACACAAAACTTTAATGTTCAGCTTCTGAAATCTATTTTATTTGCATCAATTTACTTGTATTAACGTAGATACTGTCTTAGAAAAGTGACAGCAGTGTTGGTAAGGAGAAAACAATTCATAAAAATACGAAGTCAAAACCCCTCTAACATTTCAGTTTCTATGTGTAGTGTCAAAGTGTGTGTGTAGCTATCCTAACATTTCTGTCTCCTTGTCCTGAATGTCAAATAGAGGGTTTATAAATAACTTAAGTGATAAACTCCCACTTTCTCATATCTCCTTTGGCCACGCCTTCTGCCAGCTCTCCCGTACACTGTTTATTGTCTCTGGGGAAATCTCAACAGCTTTGGTTTCTAAAAGTGCATACACTTCACAAAGTAGTTCTCCACCAAGGGCAAAGGCACCAGGGCCATTTGGCAAGGTCTGGAGACAATTTTCAATTTTCACAACTGGAAGTGGTACTGACATCTGGCGAGTGGAGGCCGGGGATGCTGCTAAACATCCTACAGTGAGCAGGACAGCCCCCCCAACAATGAAGTAACAATAGCGCCGAAGGTAAGAAACCTAGCACTTGAGTGATAGTGACAACTCTGTGCGAGGACAAAATAAGTGGGAGGAAAAACTGTAAGACACCTGACCTCTCCTCGGCCACAGTCTGGAAAATGATTCATTTGGGTGGGAAAGGAGAAAGAATGGATGGTAGAAGCAAGGTGAACAGAGGCAGCCTTGGGATCCCAAAGAGAAATGTAGTCCCTCCACCTTCATTCTGTGCCTCCCAGGTTGGGGCCTCAGGAAGACAGGGGATGGCTATGTATTCTGTGTAGGCAGATGGGACTATAAAGAAATGATGATTCCTATCCTGTGCGGGCTGATGACTGAAGACCAGAAGAGATGATGGATATCTTAGCAGAGACACCTGTACTTCGTACTTTTTTCATGCCCCGGGAGCATAGATACACCCCTGGAAAAACGGGGCAGCTCACACTGACCAGCCAGGTAGGGGAGACTGAACAATGGAATAAATTTGAATTTTTTTTTTTTGGTAAGTGTAAAACTTGCACATCACACACTGTGGCCTGGGGCTAGTATGTGCTGTACGTAGAAGTTCTATCCTGAATTACTCAGATAGATTGTAAATATATTTACATAAGTCTATCTCAACAAATTCAATTAAAAGCAATACTCCTTTTTGTTTGATTACATTGAATTAGAACAGGTTATTACTAAACTTTCAACATGATATCAGTGTTTGATTCTGTAATTCCCACCCCTTCTATCACCAAGAGTACTTTAGAATTTTGCTCTTTGTTTATGTATCAGGCCCAGTGACACAACTGAGGACAGTTTGGTAGGTTTAAAACCAGGACTAACTTAGAATAAACTAGCTGGTGGTCCAAACCCATCTCAAATGTTCAGTTGCTATAATCTTAAGGAGAATTTAGTTTCTAAAAAAAAAAAAAAAAAATCTGGTGCAAAATGGATAGTTTTGGGGTATTTGATCTGGCTCGTCTTTAAAAAAAAAAAAAAAAAAAAAAGGAAAGAGACACACAATTATGTATCACAGTTCTATTGATTTGAATCCCCACCCAGAAACCTAGAAAATTCACCCAACCATTCATCAAGAATTCTGGACACCATTATCAAAGGAAAAGGACATGTCTTGGCAGAGGACTCACCATCATCTGCTGCCAGCCCGGCAACAATCTAATGTTTGCATACCGACCCGAAGCCAGAGGAAGGCTCTGTTCCTAAAGGACATCCACTACATTGTCCCCTCCGGTGCAAGCTGCTCTTCTCCTCCTTCCAGTGGCCAATCAATTTATTTGCTTTCTCCAGATCATTTGGTGCCCTTATCTCTCATCAGAGACTCGATGTTACAAAGAGAACCTGGAAATTCTCTTCCTCAGGGAAAGCAGTTATTTATTAGGCAACCCTTAATATTCTATTCATCTGCCATGGTAGCGTGTTGACCTGGAGGTAACTGACACTGACACCCACTCTACTTTCCTTCCAACAAACCTACATCTGGATTGGATATCCATCCCCAGAGCATCACCGCTTGGAGCAAACTCTTCATTTACGTTGATAATGCCTCCATTTACTTCTTGAGACTCTGGGACACATTATACAAATTGAATAAATAAACACATTACCCTGACATTAAGTCATGTCATGGAGTCCAGAAATAACAAGTTCAGTCAGAGCTCAAAGCTACATAAAAGCATTTCTAATGTACAAGTCAATCTCCTCTCCACTGATTATATTTTGTCTTCCTACACAATCCGGAATTACTGGAAATATGCCATTTTTTCTTCCTCTATTGGGTTATCTAGAAGTTGCTTTACTGTTTATTCTGGAACCTCATTCCTATTTTTGACATGTAGAAGGGAAAGAGATTAAAGTGATTCCAGATCTGCATAGAACTTTCTCTAGCATTACCCTTGACCCTTACTGAAATCTTCTACCCAATCAGGAGTCACCATTATTTTATAAAAGTGATATCATTGTAAAATGTCATTCGTAAAGAAAGACAAATTTAGGAGGGACTTAAATAGATGATCAGGAGAAATGCCATGGCTTAAAGGAAGAGATATGTTCAACAGAGGCTTCACAATTATCTCCATGTTTATGAAAGTTTATTACAATTAAGACACTTATATTATCCTTCTTCTATGAAGAAAACACCTGGGGGATGGGAGAAAGCCAAATTTATCAGTAAGGGAAAACAATACTGTAGTAAAGATTGTAGGCAGCTTGATGCCATGGAAGAATAGGAAACAGAACCATCTGGGGAGGTATGTCTTCTCTGACAGGTTTCAAGATGACTCCCTTCTTGGTAGTTGACACTTTTCTGGGTCATTGAATAAGAAAGATCCCCTGAATGGAACTTCCTTGTTCACTAGCCTTCAGGCCCCATTAGTGGTGGGCATTTAGAGAGGGTGTCCTTTTTGGACCTTCACAGCTTTTGTAGCCTGCCTCTTGCTGGTACTGGTTTAAGGGCAAGCAAATGCTTTGGGGATTGAACAGAATTTTGAGTCTTTAGCAATCTAATTTCTTCAAAAATCTAATGGGCTTCCAGTTTATTTGCTTCTGGTCAGTTGTATGTAGTTGTATGTGTTAATAGCCACAGACAGAAGTCCTGTAGAGTCAGAGTTTTAAGACCAAAGACACACAGGTCTTTTACTTATCGACTCTGGGCTCTGCCCATCCCCCTTCTCTCATGTTTCAGCCTGGCTCTCTTAAAGCCTTTTGAAACAAAGAACTGGGGTGGGAGACAACACTCTTCATCTGATCTTTGCCATTGAGCTGGCTCTCATTGTCTGGCAGAGACCGCTTAACTGCAGGTGCTTGGGAAAGACTCAGAGACACCATCTTATCTTCTGCCAAGTCTGCCCTATTTGCAGCCTTAGCTTAGAACTGCTTCAGTCTGGGGTACAATAGCAATTAGTTTTTTCAGTCCCATAAAGCCCAAACTGCTGACTGTTTAGTGCAGCAGTTAGGAACTTAAACTTTGAATCCAGATGGCCTACTTCAATTAGGGTCCTCACTTGTAAGGTGTGCAACTGGCAAGTTACTTAACTTCTTCGGATCTCATTTGTAAAATGGGTCTAAAACCACTATGGACTTCATTGTTGGAGGCTTGATTCACTTAGAATATATAAAGCACTTGAATGGTGCCTGGCACACCGTAGGCACCATGTATGGGTAGTATTACTTACTAATTTAAGATTGCTTAAATTAGTTGATGCTTGGTCAACTTGTATTGCAGGATGCTGTTGGCTACCAGACTGACTAGCTCACACCTCAGTTTACTTCTTTTGTAGACTTTGCTGAAGAAGTGAGCAGTAGCAAACATAAGATACTGTATTGAATCTTTCCTATAATTTCCCCTAATGCTACAGCAATAGCAATCACTCTGTTTCCAAGACGTCATAGCAATTGTTTCACCAAATGTGTTGCCACAGCATAACAAGAGCTTTTTTGGCTGTCTCAGCCATTAGTATCTACATTTTAGGTTTTGTCGTGGCCAACACTCTACTTTGAGACATCAAGTCCTGGTTTCATTAGGATTTATATTTGTCTGCCCCTCATAGAGATCTTAAATGCCTAAAGCATAAACACATGAAATCTTCATTTCTTTTTGCATTAAAGTCTGGATTGACGTGATTCAGGGATGGAATGGCGATTCCACAGTCAGATCTGTAGCACCTGTTGCGTCCTGCATTCCATGCCGCCATCGCTGCAGTGCTTCCTTATCCTCACCATTCAAGATGAGTAGCCAGCCCTCACACCCATCTCCCAGCAGCAAAAGGGAAGACGGAGGATATGTTCTGGAAGCTGAATGTACATATCCAGAACTTGTCACAGGGCCACACCCAGCAAGGGAGATAGGAACACGTGGTGTTGCCTCTAGTGTCAGTAGGTCAAGCCCCAAATCAGGGTTTGTATTATCACAGGAAAGAATGAGAACAAACCCTGTGGAGACAAACAGAAGCCTCTGCCATATTTACTGAAAAAATTTGTTTATCTAGCTTAACACATTGTCTATTTAAAAAAAAAAAACGCACAGCAATGTGACCTGTTCATTTAATTTCTCTTTACTCCCTACTATAAGAAAATGTAAAAACAGTGGGTAATTACATATTCAATAAGAAAGTAAAACCCAATAGCTTGTATCAAATGACAATTCTACCTTGGAATAGCTTATGCTTTTCCCTTAAGAGATAATTGCATTTCCTAAAATTGGAATTGACTTGCATTTGTATTTTTTGCAAATAAGTACCAAACTACTTGCATGTTTGTGTAGCATAGGGTTGGTAGAGGTTTTATTTACAGAAATAAAACACCTATTTTAGCCCCTATATGTTTCCCAAACTTGCATACAGCAAAATTATATTTTAGAAGGTTTAATGACCAAAATATATGGGTTGAAATGAAAGACAGGATATCCTACTCTATATGAGCATTTAGAGGGACTGAGAAAGACTGAACATCTTCCATTAATTTTTGTTTACTTTTTCAGTTTATCTTCATGAGGCAAAGAGATAATTGAATAAGCAAAAAAACAATGCTTGGGGTTTTATAACTGTCACAAAACTTCAAATTTTTAAAAAATGACAATGAGCTAAAGAAAAATAAGCAATATATAAATGGCTTTTCTTTCTTCATTAACCAACATTTCTGTATCTGAGCCTAAGCTTTTTTTTTTTTTTCTTCCTTTCTTTTTTGGTTGGTTGGTTTTGTTTGGTTTTGTTTTGGGTGATGTTCAGCATTTTGTGTCCTGATAGGAATTTTAATGAATGTAAAACAAAAGCACTGGTACCAAGCTGAGCCCAGTGGATGAATCAGGTAGGCGTGTGTATTCACAGCACTGATTACTGACAATTTTCTTGTGCCATTGTGGTCCAAATGTCGGTCAATCAGACATGTCACCAGAGAGGCATATTTTTTAAAAGATTCTGGACATTTAAAAGAACATGGATATTGCAGGGATGGAATTGAAACAAAATTTACAAGCCCACTAAGCAACTCTGAAACATTCTGCAGAATTCCTGCCTGAGAAAGCATCTGCTTTGGACAGTAAATTTTAGACACGCCACTGGAGATAAAATGCTTCCCTGAAGCCATGAGGCATTAACCATTTCCTTTTGCAGTCAATCCAGTTCATAAATAGAGTAACAACTACTTTATTTTTCCCCTTCATCTTTAGAATTCTAATGTGGGCAACAGGTATCCAGAGTTTATCAGTGTAACACACTTTACAACAACAAAAAAAGAATTCCTGTAAGTTCCCACAGGGCAGAAAAGAGACATGATCCATTTGGACTGCTTGATATTTATGTCCTACTTAACCTTGCCCAGAAAGGATTCAAGGCAATTTACTTAAACTTTTGGTTTAACTCACAGCCCCTACCCCCATCTTAAGGGGACTTCGATATTTGAGTAACTTTTTCCAGGTCTCATTTTTGCAAAGTCTAAAACTGGGATAAAACCTCCTTAGCCTATGCTTTACAATTCTTCAAAGGTTCAGGGGCGACTGGGTGGCTCAGTCGGTTAAGCGTCCAACTTCGGCTCAGGTCATGATCTCACGGTTCATGGGATTGAGCCCTGCGTCGGGCTCTGTGCTGACAGCTTGGAGCCTGGAGCCTGCTTCGGATTCTGTGTCTCCCTCTCTCTCTGTTCCTCCTCTGCTCTCACACTGTCTCTTTCTCTCTCTCTCTCAAAAATAAAGATTTAAAAAAAATTTAAATTCTTCAAAGGTTCAGTTAAGTGTCAGATTCTTAATTTTGGCTCAGGTCATGATCTCAGAGTTTGTGAGTTCAAGCCCTGCTTCAGGCTCTGTGCTGGCAGCACAGGGGGAGCCTGCCTGGGATTCTGTCTCCCTCTCTCTCTGCCTCTCCCCCACTTGCTCTCTGTCTCTCTTTCCAAATAACAATAATATTAAAAAAAAATTCTTCAAAGTTTCTCCAGCATCCACAGTCAAGGTCTTTAGCATGGCATACAACCCTTTTGGGCCCTCGCCTCTTTCTGTCACCAAAGTTTCACATTTGCCCAGATGGCATATGACTTAGCCAGACACAATTTAATTAAACTACTTTGAAAGACATTTTAAAGGAAAGAAAGCACATCCACGTGAAAATAAAGTGTAGGGGTGCCTGGGTGGCTCAGTCGGTTTGGCGTCTGACTTCGGCTCAGGTCATGATCTTGTGGTTCATGAGTTCAGGCCCCTAGTCAGGCTCTGTGCTGACAGCTCAGAGCCTGGGGCCTGCTTAGGATTCTGTGTCTTCCTCTTTCTCTGCCCCTCCCCGACTCATACTCTGTCTCTCTCTCTCTCTCTCAAAAATAAATAAAAACATTAAAAAAAACAATAAGAAAAGGAAAATAAAGTTTAAATGATGAACAAATGGGCTTTTTAAGGTATTGGCTAATTGTGTATTGTTTTGCTATTCTTGGTGTGTACAAAGTATTTGTGTCAATTCTTGGAACCATTAGCGCTTTGTAATGTATAATTCATTTTGTGTTACACTGCATACAGCAAAAATTTGTAATAGCATAAATGTCTGTCAAATGGTAGTTTGCTGAAATTAATTATAGTAGGTTCTAATGTAGCACACATTGTATGATCCAATTTTACCAAAAAATAGTAGTATGTAATATATAGAAATCATATAAAAGGATATGGAAAATATTCTGCAAGATATTAATAGCAGTTATCTTTGAATAGGTGGGATTATTGTATGCTTTGTGTTTACGCTATTGTTTTGTTTTCTGCAATAATAATTCATTGCTTTTTTTTAATAAGAAAAAAATTAAGAAAAAATACAATAATGAAAGAAGCTACCTTTGAATGAGTGTGAGCTTAGTGTATTCTAGGCACTGTGGCAATTTTTTTTTATTGTCCGTTTTAATTCTTAATAATTGTGTAAAGTAGATGTTACGAATCCATCTCATAAATGCAAAAATAGGAACTTGGAGATGCTAAGCTCAAATTCAAGGCCATACTATGGCTATTTCCAGAGGGGAACTGCATGCAGACCAACCATATTCCTAAGGAGTCATTACACTTCTTGCCACTGATGGATATTTAGGTTGTGCTTTCAACCATTACAAACAGCACAGGGGAGAAATAAATAGCTGGCAATTAATTCAATGTTTTAAAAAGCAAAATTAAAATTAAAAAGCCATTTTACAAATCAGTAATCCTTAAAGCTAGGTGAGGGACCACTTTATAGTGTGCCAAAATGAACAACCTTTGAGAAAAAAAAAAGTGACCAGAAACACTCATTTCAACAACAAAAGAATTTTAAGCTATTACACCAATCAGCTTTTTAAAAAATTTATAACCAAAGAACTCCAGAGACAAATTTTCAAGAGTCCTGTGGTTCCCAACAGCATGTACTTAGCACCCTCACCACTCAGACCAAACACTCTCTATACATGGGCTAAAATTATTTGAATCTTGACCTTGCCCATGCTCTGGAATTCTCTTTCCACTGCTTAGTAATGCTTGTTAATTCTTCAAGGTTCTGACTCTTCTCTCCCAACAGGCTTCCATTTCCATCCTGAAGATGAGATAAGGGCAATTTCGCTGCTCTCCCACATCCAAAACACATAATAGCCAATATGGCAGATCAAATGGCCAAGCCAATATGGCCTTGGCCAATCAAAACAGATCCAGCTATGCAAGAATACCAGTGCACAACAGCTAAATACCTATCGCCACAAAGATCACGTTATGTATATCTCTTCAATAGGTACCCACGCTCCTTGAGGACTGAGGCTACTGATTTTTAATTTTATGTCATAGTGCATATTGGCTGTGCTGGAGCCAAATTAAGACAGCAAAAGCTTGGAAAACTCCTTACCTGTCACACAGTATGTGGTGATTCACAGAAACACTAGTCTGATTACATGCCTGATTTCCCTGGAGTGCCAAAATGTCACGTGCAAGGGTATGGAGCTTTTTCACAGTTAGTGTTTGATATATGCAGACATATATGGTAAAGGGGTGGAGGTGGGGCGCAGGAGCCAGACTTTACTAAAAGGCTGTGGGGACCTTAACGGTAAAAACACCATGTTAGTTCTGTTGGGCAGGGCCTGGCCCCTCAGTGTGGCCTACATTTGCCAGTAGTTCCAGGTCCAAGTGAGATGGCTCAGGACCAATTTCCCATTCAACATTCTTCAAACCACTCCAGAATATCTACACACTAGATAGAAGAAAGGTGTTTTAAAAATAAAATAAGGATATCACCAGGGCCTGAGCATTTCTCTGTGGGATTCACCCCTCCCTTCTAACAGGTACTGACGTGAGAACAGTAGACATGGCCTTCAGCCTGGGGAGAAAGAGTGTCACCAAAATTCAAAGTCAGATACCTAAGTGTTCCAGGAGGGTGTGGGAATCCCATTTCTCAAGATTGTGGATGGATAGGACATCACAGGGATGTTACACTATGTTTCAATAGCTGCCATAACAAATTACCACAAACTTGGTGGCTTAAAACAGCACATATTTATGATCCTACAGTTCTATAGGCCAGAAGTCTGACATGAGTCTCACCATGCTAAAATCAAGGTGTCAACAGTGCTGTGTCCTTGCTGAAGACTCTAGTAAATTACCCGTCACTCTGACTTTTCCAGCTTCTAGAGGCCACCCATGTGCCTTGGATGGTGGCCCCTTCTAAAGCCAGCAATGATGTGTCAAGCCCTTCTCACATCATGGTCACTTCAGGACCCCTGTGATTATATTAGGCCCCCCTGGATAATCCAGAATAATCTCCTTATTTTAAGGTCACTTGATTGGGAACCTTAATTCAATCTGTAACCCAAATTCCTTTTTGCCATGCAACATAACATATTCATAGGTTCTGGGGGATTAGATCGTGGACATCTTGGTGGGGGGTGGGGGTGGCTATTATCCTTTCTACAACACATGACAAAACACCATATTCCCAAAAAGGTAAAAGCAATACAGCATGGAGTAGAGATATACGGATGGGCCTTTTCCCATCATAGGCTCAGAGTTCAAAGAAGAAAACTCCCCATTTAGGTGACCTTATAGAAAACAAAATGCACTTAGTCTATAGCATACAGCTACAGTGAGTGATTCATGATTATACAAGTTAAATAACTAACTTCAAATTAGCTTTGCTTTATTGTCTAATTTTATAAGTGGTTCCTTGAGAACCAAAAACTGTATTAAGATTTGCCAGTGAGCAAAATCATGAGCAGGGAAGCAGTTCCTTGGGTTCATTATAGGATCCTGACCAACCCACCCTTCTACACTTCAATTTATAATTACCCACTCTTTTTCTAATCTCCCAGGAATGTTGCAAAGAGAAATTAATTATAACAAATATGGTTGCTTCTAATTATAATAAAATATTGAAGTTAAGATTGAGAAAAAGGCACAAGTAAATGTTTTTATAGGGCTCAACTTCCCTTTTCTGTTTTAAAAAACCCAGTTTTCTATACTTAGGTTTGAATTTGTTGCATTAATTCAATCCAAACCAACAAGCTTGCCTAGTAGTCAGCTTTGGGCAATCTCCTTTGTGAACATTTAACATGTCAAATGTTTCTATATAAAATCAACGGTACTTAACATAATTCCAGGTCAAAAGAATGTTGGATATTGCTTCTATTCATCTTTTCTCTACTACTGTCAATAAAATCTGTGTATTTGTTTAGTGGATCTGTTTGGGACCCACTTGTGGTAGAAGTTAGGAATGTAAAGATAAAGAAGTTGCAGCTCTTTCCCTCTGCTGTATGTCAAGAGGTGAAGGTTACCAGATGTTGTACGTAAAGAAAGGCAGAGCAGGGAGGTTGACAGGTTGTGCAATAAAAGTTGATCATGGACGTGCAGCTGAACATGATCATTTAAGTCACAATGTGGGCAAACTGTGTGCCACTGGTGGCAGTGCAGAGGCTCAGAGGAAGCGGGGAGAGGCAGACAGGAGAAAGGGGGGTGGGGTCAGAGATGCCTCAGAGGCAAAAAATCACTGGGGTTAAGAGCATGAGCTTTCTACTCAAGTAGACCCAGGCTGTTTGAAATCCTACGTCTGCTAAGTCAATATCTCTGTATATCTCAGTGTCCTTTTCTTTTAAAATAGGAGCCTTAATAGTAATTCCTGATGGATTTATTGCAAGGAACAATGATATAATGCATGTGTAGTGCTTAACACAGGTGCCTAGCACTGAGAAAATCTTCAGTGACAATTGGCTGCCTTTAGAAGACATGGTCAATATAGGGGGAATAGGAAGAAGGAGAGGGAGAGGAAGAAGAGAAGGAAGGCAAACAGGGCAGGACAAGAGGAAGGGAGGGAAAGGATATTCTGGGGCATATGTCCTGGATGAGAGATAGCTCATGGTAAGTCACAGGGCTGAGTTTCCTGAGCAAAGCTTCAGGCATCAGGGAAAAGTAAACCGGGGGGAAAGAGAGTGCCAGCCTCTCATATGGAGACTTGAGTTAATACTAAGAGGGAAACCAAGACTGCATCCACTTAAAGCTCTAAAACGAATCCAGCTACAAAATGCCAGGGAGAGCAGTACCTGGAAGAACCTCAACACACCTGGAAGCCCCAGGCAGATCCCAAATAGTCATCAAGGGAAATTTGAGAGAAACTCATAAACCCAGGGTGCCTCCTAGAGCACAAACTCTTCAACCGAGAGAAAGGCAACCTGAGGGATGGCGAATGCTTAAATATTTTGCCTGTATTCTGCCCTTTGGTTTGGGAATCCGAGTGAGACTCACTTTGCAGGGAACAATCACAGGGAAATGGTAATAACAGTCCTAGGAAAATGAGATTTCACCTCAAGGAGCTCACAATAGAATGTGGAAAAGATGAACATGCAAACAAAACTATCTACAGTGTAGCCAACCATAAGACAAGCATATACCAAGTGTCTGAGGGAAGAGCATGATCAGTTATGTCTGGGGGAGACAGGGAAGGCTTGCCAGAGTATCAAACTCTGGGGGCGCCTGGGCAGCTCAGTTGGTTAAGCGACCAACTCTTGATTTTGGCTCAGGTCATGATCTCCTGGTTCCTGAGATAAGCCCCACATGGGGCTCCTCATTGACAGCACAGAGCAGGCTTGGGATTCTCCCTTTCTCTCCTTCCACTGCCCCTCCCCCTGCTCTCACACTCTCACAAAATAAATAAATGAACTTAAAAAAGAGTGTCAAACTGGCGTCAGACTTCAGAGGATAAATTCACCAGGAGAGCAGAGGGAAGGGACATTCTGAGCAGGGGAACAGCATACAAAGTCATGCAGATCTGAAAGTGGACGGCAACTTTAGGACACCAGATGTAGTGGTTATAACATCAAGGGTATATGGATCAATAGTGAAGGGAAGGAAAGCAATGGAGATGGGAATGAAAGGAAAGCCTTGGTAGTTTCGTGATGTGTTTCCACGTGTCATGTGTATCAATAAATCAGTTTTTATTGATTTTTATTGTTCGGTGTGTAATAGGTCCCAGTAATTATATGATCTTATATATATTTATATGTTAATTTACTGTTTACAGAGTATGTCCTTCTCATTTAATTCTCACAGCAGAACAGGAAGATAGGTTTTGTCATCTTTGGTTTTGCAAATGAGGACAAAGTCTCAAAGGACATTAAGTTGTATGCCTGGGGTTGCCGCGCTTTGACTGAAACCAGCTGCCTTGGTATTCATTCATATTCAGCAAACATGTACTGAGTTCCTACTCTACTGCCAAATGCTCTGATAGATGCTGGGAATACAAAGAATGCTCAAATGAATACACAGAAAGAAGGGAGAAACTAGTACATAAACAATGAATTAAAATATAATGAAGTAAAAATTACTATAAGGATGCACATGAGATTGTTACCCAGAATATGCACAGAGGGGCACAGAAGAAGCTGCCCGGAACAGCTGCCTCCTGAGCTGTTGAGTAGGTGTGTAGGGGGTGGAAAAGATAAAGGCTGTTCCAGGCATGGGAACTGCATGTGCAAAGACACAGGAACCCTAGAGAGGATTACATGAAACCAAACCAGGAAACGTTCAGGGAGGATTGCCTTAGGTTGCAGATGAAAGACAGAGGAGCCAGATCAAAAACAGTCTTTGCAAGTCTATGCTCAGGGGTGTGAATTTTCATGCTGTAAATGGCTAGGATCCACTGGAGGGTTTTAATTGTGTGAGCGACAAGATCGGATTTGTTATTCAAAAAGCACACTCCGGCAGCAGTTCAGTGGGTGGAATGGAAAGTGGTTACCCTGGGGACGAGCAGACCCATTAGGAAGCTGTGACAATCATCCAGGAGAGAGAAAATGAGGATAGTAGTTGGAGGAATGAGCAGATTCAAAGACGTTTTGGAAGCAGAACTGATGGTCAGGAGAGATTCACTGGATACAAACACTGAACAAAAGGAACAATCAAGAATGACGGTCAGACTTCTGGCTTGGACATCTAGGTGAATAGTAAATCATTAATCAAGATGTAGCATACTAAAGAAGTAGCAGATTTGCAGAATATTATGCGTACATATGGAATGAGCTGAATTTGAGGTGCCTCTGGGACTCCCAGGTGAATATACCATATGTGGTTAATATATTTAGATTTCAGAAGAGAGATTATATCTAAAGATTTAAGAGTAATTGTGAAATACTCTGTTGTTGAAGTTTTGACAATCTCCAAAGCTACAAGATCTGGGTACCATTGCTTCTACCCAATTCATTTGCACCATCTCTGAAGGAGGTACTAGCTCAAGCTTTGTTCCAAAGTACAAATTAGCATAGCAGCTCAGTAAACAATGTCTCTGAGCTTCTGGAAAGAAAGATGTTCAGTCACCATAAGGCTCAGAATTAATGAAAAGTCACAGAAATAATAGCTCTATTCTCCAGTTGCTTTTGAACCTCAAATCACTCTTTGGCAACAAGGTAAGAATTTACAGAAACTGCTGAAAAGATCTTCTGGTAAATAGAGCAGCAAAAAGAGTTTGTTTGTAATATTTGTTCTAAACAATATATGTGGTTAAATTTTGAAATTGCTAGTTCACATTCCTGACCTGAATTCCTTTTCTAATTGGAAAGTCAATTTTGATTTTGATTGTAGGGTATAATTCCTTTAGAAAAATCTCCTGTGAAGTTAGTTCCTTCTCATTATGTTTTTTTTAACCAGATAAAATTACAAGAATTAAATGATATGTGCTATGTAATGAATGCAGTTTGCCTATGCTTTAATGAGAAAACAGTTCCTGGAGGGAAAATATTTTTGCTCAGTTATGGGCAAACACCGACAACATCAATTGAAAACCCAATGAAAACTGTTATTTCTTTCAGGTTGGATAGAAATGACCATAATGTAAGGCCAGAGCATTATTGTTATTAATGCTTGGAAAAACACTAATAATCAATAATTCGTCTCCTAATTGTGATAGATATGAAACAATCAATCCCATTGTTTTTCCTTTCCCATCCCCATACTTCCTAGTTGGGTCACAGTGGGAAGAGGAAGGGATTCATTTGTCACAGTATATGTTTTGTCACCAGCGTGAATATCAAACCTCTCTGTAGTGTTTGAGAGAAAGGAAGGAAACTAAACAGGGGCTTGGCATATTTAATCTTCTCAAAGTTTTCAAGTAAATCTGTTCTACGAATACACAGAGCTAATAAATTTAAGACCATTGAAACAATAATACAAAACTATTCAGGAGTAATTATGACATGATAAATGTTCCATAAGTATTTGATAGTATTATTACTAATTAGATCTCCATTTTTTACCTGAGGAACCTCATACTCAGGGAGGTTAAATATTTATCCAAAGTGATATAGCTAGTAAGGGATGGGTTCTGATTTGGAAGCCAGGTTTCCTGGCCTCCAGAACTTATGCCTTTTCCATTATTCTATACTGCCACTTAGTGACAAGTACATTTAGTCCCTATTGAAAATAATACTCCCTTATAGTCTATTCTCACAGAGATACCCCTGAAGTTGGTAGATGAAAAAAACTTGACTTCTAACCCTTGAGAGCTGATTTCAAACAATCTTTCAACTTACCTGTGCCCTAATGTTCTCATTTGGAAATGAGAGATGTCATTATTGCCCTTCTTTATCAATACACTATGCAGGATAGTATATTACAGTTTCTATATTGTAGCATCCACATACATTATCTCATTTGGTTTCAAAACAGAGCTACTAAAAACTAACAGAAAGCACATGGAATTTCCAGTTTCACTAAGGGAATACAATTCTTTGAGGGTCAGTTTTTTCACTTATAAAACTAGAGGTGAATTCTCTTGGGGTCTTTTAACATTCTTATAAAATGATGTTGCATATGGATTATTCCTAAGTTTAGATGTAGAAAAAGCTCAGAGAAGATCAATGATTTCCCCTAAGAATGTTCAACAAATAAATTATGAAGTCCTAGGACCTGGGATTTTGACTCCTGATGTAAGTCCCTTTCTACTCCATTGAACTACATATTTATTCTGATAGGCAAAGAAACCATAATGATGCTTGATATGAGTGATAATTTGACTCATCAGATGATTGTTTTTGCTTTTAGGTAGATTGATAAACTTCAAGGTAATTAGCATCTATAGTTGCTAAGCTGAGATCTGAGTGACACTGGTGACCTGCCAAAAGAAACAGTTGGCACCAGACTTTGTGAGTTGCCTTTCATCAGCAAGCTTCACTTCAAAACACTGAAGTCCACCCCGCCTGTACCTGAATTTCCCTCTTGAAACAAGTGACTAGTGCCATCTTTCTCTTGAATTGGCTGGCACTGCTGTGATATCAGTTATCACGTGATATTCCAAAAGGCAATTGTGATCTCTGGCATCAACGCGTTGGCAATCCACTTGGAGAAAATGCAGTTTGATGTTAAGCGCCTGGCAGTTTTTATCGTAGCTGGAATGAACAGAGGGTCCTTAAGTCACCCGGAATACCACTGAGTACTCTGTAATGCTACTCAATGTCGAAACTAGGTGAGAAGTCCCAAAACCTCAGGTTTCACAAAAGCAGAGTTTCAATTATCAAAGCTGGCTAGAATTGGGGAATCATCCAAATTAACCACTATATTTTATAAATGAAGAAATCTGTCACCATTTGTCTGGGCAAAGAAAAAAGGGATTGGAGCTACAGTCTTCACTGGCTAATTTGTTCTGGGAACCATAGAAGTTAAACGGATGCTGGACAGACACCAACTATATGAGAGACATCATGCATTTTCTAAATATGTTGGTGTTCCTCCATATAAATCCAGACTATTTTGGTATTGCTTCATAAGCAAGTATTCCAACTTAGAAATGTTGAAAACCAATAGAGAAGTAACAGAATGTAGCAGCTCCTCCTTTCCTTTCTTCCTCTCACTATGTCTGCATCAGGTACTTCTCTGATACAGTCTTCACACTGTCATAATTGACTATGACCTTCCAAAAAAAGTCAACAAAGCAACTCACAGCCTACCTGCTGTAGTCCGTGTATAATTCACATGCTGAAATCCTACTCCCCAATGTGATGATATCAGGAGGTGGGGCTTTGGGGAGGTAAGAATGAAGCCCTAATGAATGGAATTAGCTCCCTAACAGAAGAGAACCCCGAGAGCTCCCTCACCCCTTCTGCCATGTGAGCACAAAGAGAGAAGACGGCCATCTATATGAGCAAGGAAGTGGGCTCTCACCAGACACCAAATCTGCAGGTGCCTTGATTTTGGACTTGCCAGCCTCCAGAACTGTGAGGAATAAATTTCTGCTGTGTAAGCCACAGGCTCTATGGAATTTGTTATAGCAACCTGAGTGGACTAAGACACTATCCAGGTTTTTCTGATAATGTTTTCTCCCCTCTTTCCACCCTGACAGTACATCTTTCTCAGTTGCCCTGTGTCACTATCACCAGGCTGCTTTTGACTTAAATAATGGCAAGAGTGCAAGGGCTTTTGGGACAATTAATATATTCTCTATTGGATCTGTTTCAAAGACAGAATAGCAATTGTCTTAGAGAACAAAATGGCACAATCATCAGAGTTATGCAGTGGAGGCTTTTCTATCTCCAGCTCAGAAGCCTTCCCTGCCCAGCTACACTTGATCACCCTGGATGCACGCTGCTCCCACAGTGGTCTTCCACTCACAGCTCCAACTGGATGAAAGATGATGGGAGGGGACATTGCAGGTCCAGGGAGTGACTCTTCCAGAGTGAAGAAAAAGAAAGTGGTTCTGAGAGCACTACCTAAGAAAGATCTAAAGCTGTTTGGTATGGCCAGAAGAATATGATTTTCCTGAGTGACCTGTTGAACCAGTCTTATTACTCTGTAGTCTCAATATATAGAGCTGGAACATAATTCCTCTCCCAGTACCAGGACAAGTGGGTGGGACTGTCTAACTCTCTATCCCTCCTTCTACTCTTCAAACTGCAAGATACTATTTTGTGTATCTTTTCTTTTTTGAAGGCTGCCCTTGATGCTCAGCATAACCTGAGCTCACCTGGATAAAGGCATGGTTTAGGAGACGGTACTCGGAGAAACAGTGCCCTGGGTCCAGAGCTTCCAGGACAGGGCCAGGCGGCAAAGCTTAATGAGGAAAGACTCATCTGATATAAATAATTTAAGAGACAGAATTCACAGTGGCCTGAATAGAAAGTGAAAATGCAAGCATGCTGCTTCTCATGGACGGCAAAAAACACTGGCATGAAAAGTCTTGTTTTCTCGTTAATGAATTAAAGAAATAATCACAAATGGGATATAGATCCAAGTGACCACATCATGATTCACTCATTTGTCCATGATGAGTAAATTACCTGTTTTATGACTGAGCCATTCCCCATTGTGACATTAAAGTACCGAAAATTGTTAGGGATTGTTCTTTCTAGAGAAAGATGATGCTACTGAGCCACCAACAATGCTCAATGTTTTCAGCAGTGAGAAAAGATTTGCAACATAACAGATGAGAACTATTTGTATGTGCTGATCTATATTTATGAATCAGAGAACATCCCAGGGGAGTTTTAGCTTCACTAGTAGGGGTTTTCAATCCTCATCTCTATCACAGCAATTCCCATACTGTTACACACAAGAAGGAACACACAGGTTTGATGAAACTCAAAAATAACTAGTGTTCGATGCTTCCTCTCCCATCTTTAAAAAAAAAAGCCAGTTTTGCCATGGCAATCCTTTAAAAAAAGAATTACAATTGCGTTAGAGATAAAATCAGATATTGAAATAGCACACACACACATACATACAACCTATTGTATCAAGACACACAAAAAAAAGGGAAATATTATGACTAATTTTTAAACTAAATATTTTCAAAAAGATTCTCAATATCTCTAGATTGTCATTCTCTAGGTAATAATAAACTGAACAAATACGTGGTATGACAGCAGCAGAAGTGAAATGCATTTTACCAGTAAAATTTTACCTGGGGTGAGGTGGGGGGAGTAAACTGATGTGTCTAAGAGGAAGTATCTTGTGTCTCATCTGCCATAAAGGATAACTACAAAATCTCTATCTAAAAGAAAAAAAGAGAAAAAAACAAAAACAAAAACAAAAATACTAAACGTTACAAATGGAAACCAGTGAAGCCAGGACTTGAAGTTTCTAGATCCTGAATCCTTGAAGATTGAGTCTTGATTGCAGAGAGAAGGGAAATACTTTGAGGTGAGCCCCACAAGCCCTCGGGGAGTAGGCTGGGTTTTGGCACAGAGCATGGAAGCAAAACAGAAAACAGTGGCATAGGGTTTATAGTGCTCTCACTGCACTGTAGAGATAAAAATCAAAGTTTTAATTGAGGAAATTGGAAAATCTTTGGAAATGAGTGACATGTGTGCAATGTAGGAAGAGTAGTGCTTAAAGAGGAAATTTTAAAGCCTTAAATACATCCACTAGAAGAGGGAGAAAAAAGCTAAAAATCACACATGTTAAAATATAGTAAAAGGAGATCATGAACAACTTTATATTAATTAACTTCATACATTAAATTCCTTGAAAAAAGCATTACTTACCAAAATTGATACAAATAAATAAAAAATCTGAATGATGCCATTATCTATGAAAGAGATTGATTTCAAAATTAAAAACCTTCACACAAAGAAAATTTTGGGCCCAGATGCTTCAAAAGAGAATTATTCTAAATACTTAAGGAAAACATTATTTCAATCCTGCACAGGCTTTTTAATAGTCTAGATAGAGGGAGTATATTTCCCATCTCATGTTATAAGACCATTGTAATCCTGACAGCAAAACCTGGCAAAGACATAAAAAAAGGAAAATTACCCATCTTTCTTGTGAATAGAGACACAAACATACTAAAGAATATCAAATTAAACCTAACAGTATGGGAAAACATAATATAATTGGAATTGAACTAAGAGCGGGAAGTTGATTTATCACTCAACAATCAATCATTGTCATCCACTACACTGACAGAAATAAGAGAGTAATCATGTAGCCCTTTTAATAAATTCAAATGAATAAATAAAAACATTTACAACCATTCATTACTGAGACAAAACAAAATAAATGCCTCTTAGCAAAACAGAAGTAGGAGGAAATTTCTTTATATGATAGAGAGTATCTTCAAAGAAAACTTATAGTAAATATTAAGCTTGATGAAACTCTGAAAAATTTCTTTCTGAGATAAAGTTATCTTAAGAAATAAGGAAAACCCCATTGCCATTGCAACTTAAGAGTTTTTTGGAAGTCTTGCCAATGCAATAAGGCAAGAAAAATAAATAAAGTATATATGCATTGAAGACAAGACATGAGAATGTACATAGAAAATCCAAAAGATAAACATTTAGAATCAATAAGTGAATTTATCGCAGTACATACAAAATACACAAAAATAAATTATACTCATAAAATACCAATAAATTAGAAAATAAAATTAAAAATGATACACTGTTATTTATAATATATCAAAAAATTAAACAAATAGGATTATATCTAACAATAGTGTGTAAGAGAGAAAAGTATAAAATATTATTGAAAGAAATTTAAAAAGATCTAGATCTATGTCATACATACTATGTCCATGAATTAGACAATAGTATCAGAAAAGTCATTTCTGAGTTTGATCTCCTGCACTCCTAGTTAAAATCTCAACAGGTATTTTTGTGGAGTTTGAGAAGTTGATTTAAATCAATGTGGAAATGTTAAAGACCAAGAATAGCCATGATGACCTTGAAGAAAAGGTAAGTTGGAAGACCTACAACATCAAATAAAGAAATTAAAATTTATAGCTATTGTAATTAGATTTATTATTCATTAAAGGATAGACAATAAATGTATTGAAAAAAACATTCCAGAAATAGTCCGGAAACAAACCCATATACACAAATACTGCACTGATGAGTAAGGGTTGTCAAATGATAGTTTCTTTTGCTTTTCTTCTTCCCAATAAGTGATACTGTGTGAACTGGAAAACAAATAAAAATAAACCTTGAATCCCACCTCACTATCTTATATCATAAATAAAAATGAATTCCAGATGGAATAGATTTCAATAGGAAAAGTCAAACAATACATTTTCTGGAAAATAATGGAAGAGAAAATATACATGAGCTTAGAATAGGCAAAGACCTTTTAAACAGGACACAAAAATGCTACCCAAAAGAAAATGATAGATAAGTTGGACTTCATTAAATTACTAACTGAAACAGCCCCTCCCATGTTTTAGAAGAAGGTAGAATATCCAACTTTTAAAAATCATAACATTAAAAAAATTTAAGAAACCAACATATGGGTAAATTAACGATATCTAATTAGCAAAAATCTTGTCTAAAAAAAATTAAAACCTTAACCATTTCAATAACATGTATTCCCTCAATAGAGATGCAAGACATAATTACTTGGCTATAAGTCAGTTAATACTGAATCACATGATGTAGTAGTAGGCAAAGAATTAAGTGTGTTCCACAGAATGCATTTTAAAATTCAAAGGTGGTTTAAAAGGGTAAAGTTAATCAAAATGTCTGTGAACACCTGGCTTCCTTCTTTTTAGTTAGGCTTTTCTGAAGCACAGTTTTGACAGCATCATAAAAGTGGAAATGAAAGACCATCAGGGAGAAAGCAAGTGAGTGTATGAGACATGCACAGAGGTTCCACCTCAGAGAACTAAGGCTGGAAGGATGTATTCAGTAGTTATAATAGAAGTTTGACTTAGAGCTCAATCTCCTATCATGACCTATAGCTAATAGATTATGTTATTAAACCTGTTGGGAGTGGGGAGACCTAATTCAAGAATAAGAATAGATTAAGAATAATACCCTGCCATCCAGAGGTATGAGATTCAAGTCCATAAATATAAATAAATTAGCTTCAAAAGTAATACTGCTTAATTTTTAAAAAGAAAACAACCAAAAAACAAACAAAATACCAAAAACTCTCCAAAGGCTTCATGTCCTACCATTATAAAGTAACAAGACTGAGCTCCAAAATGTTGGGTCCGGCCAGCAGGACTGGCTACATAACTTGTGATGCCCATTGCAAAATGAAAATGCAGCATTCCTAGTTCAAAAATTCTTAAAATTTTTAACACTCAGCAACAGCAAAGCTTTAAACCAAGTACAGGGCCCTGCTGGGCACTGGGCCCCGAGTGACTGCCCCATGCAGCTGACCCTGTCAGCCAGCAAAGACTGGCCACAGAAATCTAGGTTTTCGTCCACATTTTCCTACAAGGAAAACCACACCATCAGCAGTGTTGTCTGTGACAAAGTGTGAAGTTTTGGATTTGATGTGCTTGTCTTAGGTTAAACAGGGGATAGTATCCTCATGCTGAGTCTTCCGTGCTTTTATTCTGAAACAGATAGTTTGCCCATTCAAGGCTGTGATCATCAGAATACATCCCCATTTCTGTCTCCAGCCTGTGTTCCTTACACTGCCCAGAAAGAAAGCATTGTGTGTGTGGTGGTTTTTTTCATGCCCCAGTAAGCTTTCAAATTGGGCCAATCAGAAATGATACATGCACACATAATATCTAGCTTGCTTTAATCTATCAATTAATATAGAGAGACTATTTAGAATATTTAATACAAAGAACAAAAGAATGCCATTACATGAAAAGTGTAAGAACCAGTTTCAATTGTGTGCTATTCCATTCTGCTTTATCCAGCCACTTTATCTGCATGGATTCCTTCCAAGAGATAAATCTTTCAAACAGGACTTTTTTTTTTCTTTTCTTTTTTTTTTTTTTTTTTTTTTTTTTTTTTGTGAGTTATAGCCCATGTCCTGTCAGGTTGTGTATCAAAACTGCAGGTGAATTTTCACCTCTTGATTCTGCTAAACTGTAAAAGGGCTCACAAGGCAAGAAATCTTAGATCTTTTATTCATTCTAGGCACTGAAAAATGGTAAAAATATTTTTTCCTGCTAAATACAGAATATGTGTCTCCTGATATATGGCAGGAGCACTAAAAATAGGACCAAGTACACATCTTTGTTTCATCCAAAGGACATAAAATATACATTTAAAGTTACAACTCAGGGTATAGTTTGCTATTTCTTACCATTAAGAAACACATTTCCAAAATCAATATCTACTCCTATTTAGGTTTCTTGGAAGGGAAGAATGAAATTGAATATGAGAAAATGTGACTGGTAATGAACAGTAAGAAAGGGATATTTATACTTTATCTTCTGTAGTCCATCCTGTGAAATAAGAATGAAGCCAGGGGACTGATGATAACAATCACATGCTTTTATGAGTTAGGGAACCACCATCTCAGATGGTAGAAACCACTAAAGAAGAGTGCTGACAGCAGCTGACAGAAGCAGAGCACCCTAATGCATAATTTAAGGATAGCTTGTTACAAGAGGAACTTTAGCAAATGTGTACAAGGTGAAGAGTTAGTGCTATGTAATGTAAAATTAGTATCTGCCTTAGTTGGGGTTTCAAAGAGAGCAGAGAGAGGCATTTAGCAAACTCCTTACAGTTTGGATGATTCTATCTCTTATTGCCATCTTTGAAATTGTTTTCACATTGGATATTCCTATCTTACATACCTTTTGTTGTTGTTGTTGGTTTTTGTTTTCCTCAAGATTTTATTTAAGTTCAAATTAGCTAACGTATAGTATAGTATTTGGTTTCAGGAGTAGAATTTGTGCTTACATATAACACCCAGTGCTCATCACAACAAGTGCCCTCCTTAATACACATCACCTAGATAGCCCATGCCCCACCCACCTCCCTTCCAGCAACCCTCAATTTGTTCTCTACAGTTGGGAGTCTCTTATGGTTGGCCTCCCTCTCTGTTTTTATCTTATTTTTCCTTCCCTTCCTCCATGTTCATCTGTTTTGTTTCTTAAATTTCACAAATGAGTGAAATCATATGGTATTTGTCTTTCTCTGACTGACTTATTTTGCTTAGCATAATACATTCTAGTTCCAGTTATGTCATTACAAATGGCAATATTTCATTCTTTTTAATGGCTGAGTAATATTCCATTGTACGTATGCATGTGTATATGTATATGGATGTGTGTATATGTATATGTGTATATGTATGTATGTGTGTGTACACACACACACACACACACACACACACACACCAGAGCGTCTTTATCCATTCATCAGTTGATGGACATTTGGGCTTTTTCCATAATTTGGCTATTGTTGATAATGTTGTTACAAATATTGGGGTGCACATGCCCTTCGAATCAGTATTTTTGTATACTTTGGATAGATACCTAGTAGTACTGTTGCTGGGTCATAGGGTAGTTATACTTTTAGCTTTCTGAGGAAGCTCTATACGGCTTTCCAGAGTGGCTGCACCAGTTTGCATTCCCAACAACAGTGCAAGAGGGTTCCCTTTCTCTGCATCCTTACCAACATCTGTTGTTTCCTGAGTTGTTAATTTTAGCCGTTCTGACAGGTTACACACTTTTCTTCCATGCAATTTGAGTTCAGAAAATAAAAGCTTATCTCTACATGTTTGGGGACCTTCTACTGCATCTTAAGAGTCATTTTCGATTACTGTTTCTTTAACCGACTCTTCCCTTGTGCCCATCTTCTTGGTCTTTCATCTGGAACATGTTAATGATTTGACTGCTCTGGCTCCAGCCTTCTTTCCTTCTGATACATCACTCAAAAAACTTCTAATTTCTCATTTCAAAATGCATATTTCGGGGCACCTGGGTGGCTCAATCGGTTAAGCGTCTGACTTCGGCTCAGGTCACGGTCTCATAGTCTGTGAGTTCAAGCCCCGTGTCAGGCTCTCTGCTGGTGGCTCAGAGCCTGGAGCCTGCTTCAGATTCTGGGTCTCCCTCGCTCTCTGTCCCTCCCCTACTCACACTCTGTCTCTCTCTCTCTCTCTAAAATAAATAAACATTTAATGTTTTTTTTCAAAATACATATTTCATCATGCCACTCTCTCTTGGCTTACAGGATAAAATCTTGACTCCCCTATAGATTCAGAGTCCAAGGAGCCACAGTGGGGGAGGAAGTCTTAGCCAAGTCCATGTACATTTAATTCCCTATGCAACCCTGGTGCACCAAAGGCTAACCTCAGTGCTCACTGATACTCAAAATTATATTGTCTTGCCTTAGATTTAGAGGCTTTTGGCTATACACTCTAACCTTTAGAGATTGCTCAGTGTTTCTTGATCATACCTGGCTCACGACCACCCATGTTCTATTCCAAGGGAACACACTTCCCAGGAAAAAAAGATTCTAAGCTGAGCCAAGGACACACTTCCAGGGAGTTTTAAGATGAATACCAGGGTGGTCCTCAGGGAAACGAGATAAAACAGACTACTTGGACTAGTTCAAATTCTAGGTATAAACCAAGGGGCAAAACAGAAGTGCAAAGGTTCACATGTGGTCCAGACCAGACCAGCAGGTTCAGGATTTCGCTGGGATTTGTAGTTAAAGCCCATAAAAGTCAACTGTGTGTTTGACTGAAGTGTTCCTTCTGCATATACCACTGGGAATCCAGCACAGATTCCCGTTGATGAATTTGGACATTCAGAATCTGTGCATATCTCTTTATAACAAGGTCCACTAGCAAGGACTGTCTATATCACATCAGCCTGTAGTAGGGGATTTGAACCATTTCCCCTAATTATACCAAATGAATTCAGTGAACAACAGAAGGGTACAACTTAAGATGAGAAATCACATTACCCACAACTGAATTTTATAAGTTTTTTTTTCAAAATCATATATTTAATATAGTACTCATGTTAAGGCTGAGCAGAGGATATTGAATCTCTGAAAGATCTTAGCAAATTATGTAAACATCAATTTATTTGCAGTGTAGAGCCAAATATTTCCTATTAATGAAAGATTTCTTTACCAAATTCCCATAATAAAGCTGTTTATGGTATTTTCTAAATGAACTGAGTTACATCAGTCCTCAATGCAACACTGTCGCCTTATAGCTTTAGGGGATTTTTCATATTCCACAAGGGATTTTATTTAAGAACTAGTCTTTTAACAATTATGTCTTTCTTAATATTTTAACAACTTTACAGACCTCTTGGGGTGTCGTGTTACACTGAAGCCTCTTGAAGCTTCACAAAAATGGATATAAAAACTCTCAGAACTATTCCCAGAACCAGATTAATCCTTCATGGGAGACACTTCGATCATGTGACCACACAAAACATCATTTTCTTAGTAGCACATTAGGATTTCTGTATAAATCAATGTCTTCTTTTGTCTTCCTTTTTTTAGATGGAAGAAACTTAAAATGAAAAAAGAAGAAAAGAAAAAGCCCCACCTGTAGCCCTTGGTAGCAATTTAATAGCTGACAAGAAGAGGGCTTCATGACCACAGAGATACTAGTTTTGACATGAAAATACTCCGTCAGAATGCGAACTCTGGTCCAATACATGAACAGATACCGTTTCCCCTGACGATTTTTGGCGAGACTTCACAAGGAACCTGTTTTCAGCATTTCAGTCACCTAAAACTGAACAAAAAGCTAATGCAGTTGAGGCACCAGAGTTCACAGGGCTGACAAATGGATAAAATGTTCCTTTGCTAGATTAAAAAAAAGCTTTAAAACTGTTTCTGACATCTTTCTATGTGTGCATGCATGCACCACCACCAGGAAATCGAGCTCCGACTTGTTGCTTCTAGAACTCTTTTAATCTCTCCTCCCTCCTTCTGGCATTAGCATGTTTTCCATGACGGCAGTGTGAGTTCTTATAAATGAAGGTGCTGACATCTACACTGGTTTTGGAGCCTTCTTCCCGATGTCTCAATATTTTTGGAAAGCATGATTGCCAAATGCCCTGACCACAGAAATCACAGGATGGACTTGGGATTTAAAAGTCTGACCCAAAATAATTTTAGGTCATGCTGAAAGGACTCAGGCCAATCAAAACTCCCTTTCAAAGGTGCTGGCTAAGATCCTAGTTAGGCAGCACGTAGTATCCTAAAGGTGCATAACAAGACCTACAGAGAACAGGAGGCACAAAGTCTTAGGGATAGGTTTGGAATAGCTAATTCTGTTGAGTTTAAGTCAGTAAATGCAGACAGACCAAGAATAAAATTCTATTCAGTACCGATATGAAAATAAAACTTAATTCCTTAACGATTTATGTAGGAAAGAACAGGCACGGAACATAGTCTGGGAGTCCACCGTGATTAGACTGAGATATCAGGTCAGTCCCTCACATGTGCCATTTGCATTAAGACACAAGAAGTTTCTGGAAAACATAATGAAAATTCATGGAGCTGATAACTGCTGTGATCTCTGAGAACATGAGGGCCACTAAGGTGAATACCCTCGAACAGAAGGTTGAAGTAAGGTCTGTTCACCAACAGATGCCCTGGCTGGCAAGGATCTCATCCTTGAGATAAGAAGAGTTAAGTTTCCTGAGTTTGTTCCTGGGCCTGATGGTGTAGCACTCTACAAATACACTCTGTCCCAGGCCCTTAGGGAATCTGCCCCAAATGGTTCTGGGTAATGGTTCATAAATGGTAAGAACACCGTGGCTTTGGCATAAGAAAAGGCTTAGAAAGAGCAGTATTCTCGTCATGGCAAAGAAGAGAATTTGTAAAGAGAAATGCTGTGCCCAGAGTGGAGTGACAAGGGTACCAACAGCAATGGCAGTGACCTCAATGTCCCTGGTATCTGTGCCACTCCTGTGCTTTACCAGCGGTGTAGAAACCACCCAATAAGGCCCCTGAGTGGCACTGAGGGTAGGCAAAAGGAACCCTGGGGACAAATATCTCCAGTGTAGTTCTAGGGACCATTGGATAATAGATCAATAGCAGATGGTCCTTGGGAACAGAACGGCTCTGAAGAAGGGATGAGTATGAAGAAGGACAAGTAACCACATCTGAGGGTAGAAGTAATCCCACTGCCTCTGGTGCTTAAATGACTTGAGTAGATTTTTTTACTTCATTTCAGAGTCAAAGTAGTGAAGTTTGGCAAGAAAGACATGGGAAGGAAATAGTTAGCATCCTAAAACCACACCACTGGAAGTTTTAAAATATGGTTTCCTCAGAAAATTAATGCAAAAATGTAGATTTCTCTAGCTATCATAAAAATCTGAATTTATCTTTGGCTATAATTTATAAATCTCTAATGTGTTTTTCAGACTCAAGAAGGGGTTCCATTTTGTTTAAAAAATGTATCCCATTTGGTCTAATCAACAATCAAGGCATTGAACAAGTAAACACTTGGGTCTATCTATGTTGTAAATGTTCACCTTAGGCATCTCAAGTCCATTATCTCCATCTTTCCCTCAAGACCATCTCCTCTTCCTATGCCCTACACTGCAGAGGCTATCACCACAATTACCTAGATGGCCCAAGCAAACAAAGTAGACAGTCTTGATTCCTGTTTCTCCTTTCATTCATTTATTCATTCATTCATGTAATCCTTTTTTCATCCAATAAATATTTTGGAATACCATGTATGTGCAGGGTACTCTAATTAGTGACTAGATAAACAACTCAGAGCACAGCCCTGTAACTATGGCACCTTCCACAATCAAGTCAGTCACCAAGACCTTTTGATTTAGCTTCATTAGCATTGCTTCAATCTGCCCCCTTCATTCCATCTTCACTCCCACACCTTAGCTTAGAACAGGGTTTATCAACATTGGCACTGTTGCTATATTGGGTTGGATAATTCTTTTTTTGTGGGTGGCTGTCCTGTGTATTGTAGAATGTTTAGCCACATCTCTGGACTGTACCCACTGGATGCCAGTATTACCCACCCCCAGTTGTGACAACCAAAATACTTCCAGACATTGCCAATATCCCGGGGGAAGGACAAAATCAATCCTCACTCCTATTCCATTAAGAACCATCATCATCTCACTGCTAAGTTACTAAAATGAACTCTTTACTAGTATCCTTTCTTCCTATCTTTTCCTCCAATATGGCATACACATTATGGGTACTTCCATTTACTCAGCCATTTCTAAGCACGATCCCCTCATCCTATTTTATAAACAAATCAGTGGATGACTAGTGGAGTGATTAGCCAATAGGCAGAATAAGTAGAGCCGGTATTCAAAATAAACAAAAAACCTGTGCTTTTATCCAATAAGCAATATTCTCTAGGTTGTTATTCTAATACTAAGAATTATTTTTTTTCCCTCATATTAAACTCATTTGATGGCTCCTCACGGCCTGCATGGTGAACCAGGCTTTTCAGGGTTTGATGCTTGGTCACCCGTCCACCTCCACCTTTCCCCTCTACTTCCATTTCCTGCCCTATACTCCTATTCTATTGCCCTTTGTGCCTTTACTGTGTTTGACACCCATGTTTGTTCTAGTTTCTGGGATTTTCCTCATGCTCCTCTTCTACCTGGAAAGCATTCTCTTTGTTCTTGTCTAAATCCTATCCACTCTTTAGGACTTAGTTCAAGAACCAGCTTCCTGCGAAGCCTTCTCTGACACCCCCAGTCTGTGTTAGGGGCACCATTGCTGCCTCTGTGTCACACCCTGCATATATTGCTATTATATGTCTCATCACAATGCAAATGTTGGGTTACATGTCTCCCCTGTTGGTCTCGCTTGTCAAGGGCTGTCATGAAGCTATTCTAGCCTCAGTTTCTTTATTGTAAAATAGGAATAATAACAATAGCTGCTTTTTTATGTTGTTGCCAGGATTAAATGAGTTATATTAAGTGTTCAGAAGAATTCCTAGCACTTGTGGATGCTATATACACATCAGTTATTATTTGAATTACAAAAATCTAGTACACTCCTGGCACATGTTGGAAATTCAAAAATCATTGATTAAATAAATACTTTTATCACAACTCCCAGGATAATTCTTCAACTGAAATTCAACTACAATGTGGCAGAATCAACGTTGTGCCTCCCCATGATGAGACAGAGCTAATTAGTTCAGACTAGGGTTACAACTGGACTAGAACTGCACTGGGGGTGCAAACAGTCATTCCTCAATCCCCACAGTGAGTCCAACAGATGCAAGAATCTCGCAAAGCTGCATTTGAGACTCCAGACCCAAAGTAGATCCTCTCTAAAACTCTTGCCATGGAGAAAAATCAAAAGCAGGCAGGTGGTTTTTACCTCACTTTTGTGAACCCTTTCCTGTGTGTGTGTGTGTGTGTGTGTGTGTTTTCTACATCATTCATTCTTCCCATTTATTTTCTGGGAGCTACTTTTTTCTCTTTTTAAGTTTCAGCTCCTAAACTCTCTCCTTTTTGTAAGTAGATCTTTCTGTGGCTGCCCTCAACAGTTCAGAGTCACAAAGTATCGAAACAGGTCTTTTTTTAACTTTATTATTATTATCAAACAATTTGCTTCCCCAAACTCAAAATTGTGAGGATGTTACTACAGACAAAAACATAAAACTAGTCACCAAATTACTTGGATCGAGCATTGGCTTGGGGGCACTGACTCAGTCTCATCAGGAAAAGCTTTGCTATTTATCTTCTAATAAAAAAATTCTCTACGTTTTTCACTGAAGACCAATTGTATGCATACTTTTACAGTCAGTAATATTTTCCATCTTTTATTAAACTCTCCACTGAAAAAGGCACAGACATTTTTTTTTAAAAATGATGCCATTTAAATGCAAATCAAAGCCCTTAAACCTTACATAGATCCATCCTTTCCCATAGTATTTTATTGAATTGCCTGATGTACCAAATAAAAGGTTGCATTGTCTTGTGTTAAAAGAACTTCTTTCAAAAACAGAATTGTACACTCAGGGGATGGATTACAATTTCCTTGGGAATAGTCATTCTGAATTTTCAGACTTTGGTGTAATTGAAATCTTTGTCTTAACATAATAGTAACATAGTTTAGGGCATTAAAATATTTTTTATTATTGGTTAAGCATTCTTTTAAAAATTTCTATACAAAATGATTTTTTAACCAAATATTTGCAAGCTTGAAGTTAGGTAAATGCACCTTATCTCTCATAATTAGAGATTGTCTTCATTTAATTTAGATAAATGTAGAGCATATTGACCATAATGATTTCACAAGGAACTCTTCTTTTGTCATTTAAGAAAGTGCTAGACCAAATCACTTGGAATTATGTTTGGCCCTTTCTGAATTAAAAACATGGCTTGAGTTTAGCTAGTTTAATAACCATAAAATTTATAGTTTTTTTCTCCTGCTATAAACTCAGGAAGTTGGAATAAAAAGAAATTGTATATAAATGTGTGTATACATATACATACATATACAGAGATGTAATATATGTCTATACATGTGTATATATAGAATATGTGTGTATGTGTGTATGTGTGTGTGTGTGTGCGTGTGTGTATATAGTCTATACATAAAATGCACATTTTCTTGAATTGGAAAGCAACTTTTGCTCTGTTTTTGGGTTATTTGTAACCCATTCTTGGCCTATTCTTAATAGTAGCTTTTGCTATTTTTGTTTTGTTGGGGTTTTTTTGAAAGTAACTTTTTGTATTTTTATTACAGGTAAATTGCGACACTCCCATTGTACAGAGACAGAGGTAAGAGAAACGCTCAAAAATTTGTTAGTAAAGCAGCTTCGCAGTTCTTTAGACTAACTTAAGTATTGAACTATCATTATGGATTTTTGGCTTTCTGACAAGGATATTTTGGGAGCAGGTGTATATCCTTTACATTTTTAAAAAAATTTTTTAAATATATGAAATTTATTATCAAATTGGTTTCCATACAACACCCGGTGCTCATCCCAACAGGTGCCCCCCTCAATGCCCATCACCCACCCTCTCCTCCCTCCCACCCCCCATCAGCCCTCAGTTTGGATGGAACTGGAGAGTGTTAGCTAAGTGAAATAAGCTTTTGCTATTTTTGTGTCCCTTTGAAGCACCATGAGTTAATGTAACAATCATATATGTGTACAGGAAACAGGGCTGCTGTTTGTGATTGAGGATCATGCCATGACAGCAGTTATCACTGTTTTTAATGTTCATTTTAATGAGTAAAGAAATTAGGAGTAAAAGTGGAACTTGGACCTGAGTGATGAGAATACCAATGCCTTAGTCTTTACCTACCTTCACAAGCCTTAGATACACACAAATGAGGATCTGTTCATCCTTTAACCAAATATTTACTTGGCACTATTACATACTGGGCACTATGCTAGGTGCTGAGGAAGAATAAGACTCTTTTCCTGCCCTCACGTAACTGGCATTTTCTCAGGAAAGACAGACGTTTACACAATAGAGTATAATATGGGTTCTATGTTCTTGAGGGATATCAGGGCAAGTTTCACGCAGGAAACGTGTGAAGGTGAGGGATAAGAGTCAGGCAAGGGGCACGGATGTGCAAAGATCCAGACGCAAGCGACAGCATGGAGCCTTAAAGAAAGCAAAAAGCATCTGTCACAGGAGAGATGGGTCATGGATAATCTCGGAAGCCATGCTTGTCTTAAGAATATTGGAAGAATTTACAGTGAGTTTGGATTTGGGGAACTGACATTCACAGAAGATCATTTGAGCTACCATGTGAAAAATGGACGTGTGAGAATTATGAATAGATACAAACTATGAGGCATTTTCAGTGGTCCAGGTTAGCGATGGTGATGGCACAGATCAGGGTGATGGCATAACGCTGGAAAGATTAACAGAACTGAAACAGAATTCTTTTATTCACTATTTATTGACCTGGTGATTGACTAAGCAGTAAGAGAGAAGTCATAGATGGCCCCTGGGTTTCTGGCTTAGGTAACAGAGCTACCATTCACTGACTTAGAAACACTGGAGGACACAACATTGAGAAAATGATGGGTTACATTTTTGAAATGTTGAGTTCAAGGTTCTTAGATGCTTCTGAACAGAGCTATCCAATAAGAAGTTGGCTATGTAGCTCCAGTTGTCTGAAAATAGACCAGACTTAGAAATACAGATTTGGGAGATATTTCAAAAACCTGCTGAATGAAATCCATGTTTTCTCTTTCATCATGGGCACACAAGTAAGCTACATTTCCCTGTATCCTTTGCAATTAGATGTTGCAATGTGACTGAAATCTGGCCAGTGGAACTGAGAAGAAAATGACACCACTTGTAGACCAGACCTTTAATAACCTCCCAGGTGCACTCATCTATGCTCTTTTTCTTTTTAGCAAATGTTGAAGATGGCAGGACCTCTGTCAGCCTGTTACTGAACAGCGGAAGACCTTTTCGCTTACTCAATCCTACTACAGGAGCAATATCTGAACCGAATTATGACCAAGAAATTTTATGTTTAGGCAGTGAGTTTGTTATGGCAACAAGGTTACCATAAGTACTTCAGGAGCCTTCTGATGTGTAAAAGGATAAAGACCTGAAGTGTCAGATGAGACTGTCCAGGGAGAGGGTTGTCTTAGTTTCCAGTTGCTGCTGTAACAAATTATCAGAAACTTAGTGGCTTGTAACAACATACATGTATTATACTTTCAGAGGTCAGAAGTTTAAAGTGGGTCTTATAGTATCAAGGTGTCATCAAAGCTGCATTCCTTCTGGAGGCTCCAGGGGGAGAATTGATGTCCTTACCTTTTCCAGCTTCTAGAGGCTGCCTGCATGCCTCCAACCTCTGTTTCCATTACTACATCTTCTTCAAGAACTTTCTTGCCTTCCTTTTCCCCTTATAAGGACTCTTGTGATTACACTGAGTTTACCTGGATAATCCGGGATAATCTTTCATGGGAACATCATTAATCTAATCATGCCCACACAGTCCCTTTAGCCATGTAAGGTAACATAGTCACAGTTCTGGTACTTAGGACATGGACATCTCTGGGAAGGGACTACTATTTTGCTCCTACTACAAGGTGTAGAGACAAAGCATCAAAGACAACACTTTGAGTGGCACCAATTTAAAAAGCATGGGCCGAGGAAGAGGAGACAAAGTAACTATGAACAAACATGTAAAGACAAGAGGGAGTGCTGTGACATAGAAAGCATGAATGAAAGTATTTCACGGGGCACCTGGGTGGCTCAGTCGGTTAAGCATCCGACTTCGGCTCAGGTCATGATCTTACGGTCCGTGAGTTCGAGTCCCGCCTTGGGCTCTGTGCTGACAGCTCAGAGCCTGGAGCCTGCTTCAGATTCTGTGTCTCCCTCTCTCTCTGACCCTCCCCCGTTCATGCTCTGTCTCTCTCTTTCTCAAAAATAAATAAAACATTAAAAAAATTAAAAAAAAAAGAATTTCAAAAAGGAGGAAGCATCAGTTGTGTTTTATCAGTGAGAGATCCAGTAAGATTTGTAAAGACTTACAAATGTTCTTTAAACTTAGCTATAAGGAAACCATTATCAGTCTTTTAAAGATCTGTTTAAGCAGAGCAGTAAGAATGAAGAGCTAAGTTGCGTCGTGATTGGGAGGTGGCACTGTGGAGATAGCAGTAAAGACAAATGTTTAAAAAAGACAGGCTCTAAATGAAAAACGAAAGCTAGGAAGAGAACAGTGGGCAGGGACTGGAATTAGAAACGAGGGATGCCCCACCCCCACTGGAAATACATATGTAATATTTAGGTGGGCCAGAGGAGAGGGAGATATTAAATACAAAGAGATGGAATAACCAGATTTAAACTCCTATGGAGAACAAATCTCTTTTTAACAGGGGAGGAGAGAAAAGGGTTGAGAAGTATGTAAGTAAATTGAAAGAATTACTGTCTAATTACTTGGTTTCTCTGTGAAGCAAAGACAAGATCAGAGAGAGCGATCCAGGTTGTACTTTTGACAGGCGTAAGTATTATCTGAAATACCCTGTGGAAGGAGAGAATGCCGACCAGGAAAAACATGATAGTGCTGTAACAGCGAGCCACACATGCTTCCCTGAGATCAGAGCAGAAATCTATCATGGACCAACCTTCAATACCGTATGATTTCTCTCTTAAAATATCAATGTATATCAGGGCACCTGGGTGGCTCAGTCAGTGGAGCGTCCAACTTCAGCTCAGATCATGATCTTGCAGTTCACGAGTTCAAGCCCTGCATGGGGCTCTGTGCTGACAGCTCAGAGCCTGGAGCCTGCTTCAGATTCTATGTCTCCCTCTCTCTCTGCACCAACCCCCTCCTCTGCCCCGCCCCCCCCCACCTGCCTCTCTCGTGCTCTCTCTCTCAAAAATAAATAAATATTAAAAACTTTTGAAAAAAAATCAATGAATATCAAAGCAGAGAAAGTAGCAATTACATTAAGATTTGTGGGTCTTGGGGCGCCTGGGTGGCGCAGTCGGTTAAGCGTCCGACTTCAGCCAGGTCACGATCTCACGGTCCGTGAGTTTGAGCCCTGCGTCAGGCTCTGGGCTGATGGCTCGGAGCCTGGAGCCTGTTTCCGATTCTGTGTCTCCCTCTCTCTCTCTGCCCCTCCCCCGTTCATGCTCTGTCTCTCTCTGTCCCAAAAATAAATAAACGTTGAAAAAAAAATTAAAAAAAAAAAAAGAAAAGATTTGTGGGTCTTCTTTCTGTAGCAGTGTGGTGGGAAGACAATAGACTAAGAGATTTTAGAATACTGGTAAACTAAGGGATAAAGCGCTAGCATGGGTGGGAAGCTAAATGAGACAGGAGGGATCTGGTGGAGAGAGGGACAAAGGGCTCTAAAATACAGATACTAAAGAAGTCAAAGAATCGGTATGTTGAGAACAGTAACATGAGGGAAAGAAGAGGGGAGGAAGGGAAGGAGGGAAAGAAAGAGAAATGTTTGGGAACACATGGTTAAGAATGAGTGTGAAGGCTTTATTTGAGAGATGGACCAATCTTCTCTATGGAGAAGAGAGGAGAAAGGGAAGGAAGGAGAGGGAGAGAGGGAGAGAGGGAGAGAGGGAGAGAGAGAGAGAGAGGGAGAGAGAGAGATGATTGGGAACAAGTGGCTAAGAATGAGTAAAAGACTATCTGAGAGGTGGGCCAACTGGATCTGACGTGGTTTAGAGTGTGGCCATGGAGTGGTGCCTGCCTTGGGGAAGGTCCTTAAATTTGAGGTGGGTACGGAACCATGAGGAGACATTGTCATATTGAGTCACCCAGAATGATGTCAGGCCTGAGAGTGGAGAAGATGACTGTTGGCAGGTGTCGAGGTCTTCCAATAGGATTTATTGAACGTATCATCAATAAAGAGGCAAGAAAACTCCAAAGCTGCTCACAAGGCAAAATACATTTTAGCAATTACCTGAATAATTCAATTAAAAATTCTTGTGGGGCGCCTGGGTGGCGCAGTCGGTTAAGCGTCCGACTTCAGCCAGGTCACGATCTCGCGGTCCGTGAGTTCGAGCCCCGCGTCGGGCTCTGGGCTGATGGCTCAGAGCCTGGAGCCTGTTTCTGATTCTGTGTCTCCCTCTCTCTCTGCCCCTCCCCCGTTCATGCTCTGTCTCTCTCTGTCCCAAAAATAAATAAACGTTGAAAAAAAAATTAAAAAAAAAATTCTTCTTGTGACTTCTTAGGAAAAGGAGACTTTGTCTGCATAAGCCTAAATGAACCTGCCTGACAACCTGCAATACCCTAAATCATTTCTTCTGTCTGAAGAGTCACCAACTCATGGGCTACCTCTTCTCGCATCGGGCTGTCAGGCTTGAGGATGGATTAGCGCTGGACCTGTTGCCAGTGAAAGTATACAAGAAAATGTGGGCAACGTTCTTCCGTTAGTTCAGTCACATAAAACAGTTTTGTGGTGAAGAGAATCTGGATTAGAGCATATGCAATGACATGAGAAGTATCCCTGCCCCAACGCTGCAGTGTGCCCTCTGAGCTGCAAAGGAACTGCTTGCTTGCATGAGCTCCCAACCCCATGATTCGGTCCTGCCATAAAAGGGTATTTTTCAAAACAGCTGCAGTACCTTATACTGTGTAATGTACTCTGTAATGCAAGATAAGCTGGCACCTTTCTTGCTCTCCATGAGTGAATACTTGTGTGCATAATTTTAGCTGCCCAAAAGAACAGATTAAACCACTTAGTTTAAACTTCTACTTGCTATGAGCAATGTGCAAGTAAATTAATAAGTGCTTTTAAATGATGATAAACAAGGAGATTCTTAAGAAAGGGCCCATCAAGAATATCATCTGTTTCCTTCCAGTTCAGAGAATTCTAGCATCAAGCGACCACCTGCCAAGTACACAGAACTGAAGAAAACACAAAAAGAAGGCACACACACATTTCTACTGAGCACACTTGTAGGCCAGTTTAGAACATATATAACATATATTGAACTTTCATAAAACATGATATTTCATCAACTACCAAAATCATCTCAGCTAAATGAATGGCATGTATTATAGGAGGAATGAGCTCTGTTCAAAGGGTGAAATGTGGTTCTTGTTCTAGTATAGCTCACGGTGTAAGGGATAGGGGGACATAGCACATATAAAGATGAACCATAGAAGCCTTCCAAAAGTCATCTCAGAGGCTTGTAGGGAAGAGAGGAGTCACTCACAGGAGAAGTTAGGGACATCCTCTCAAGGGACATGAAATTGGAACCAGGTCTGGGAGGCATTACAGAAAGTTGCTAAGGGGACTGGAGGGAAGGAAGGAGATAAGCCCTCTAGTTTACAGCCTTCTCCAAAGAGGTTTTCTCTGATTAACGTCACTCTAAATGAGTCCTTTGCTCAATAATCCATAATTTATTAAATGCTTTTGGAAGTTGAAACTTTCAGGGAGTCTACGATTCAGAAATCAAGTGTTGAACACTGAAATCCAAATTTAAAAAAAAAAGTGCTTATCAGAGCTCATATAGCTCACAAAGGGACAAAACAGCACTACAGAAATCAATAAGTATCTATGGAATAGATAATCACCCAGGCTAACCAGTGCTGGGGCAAAATCTGTAGGAGAATAAGAAGAGGTGATAAAGGCAAGAGTTTAACACTGAACACTATTTCTAATGGTTATGACAATACTTATTTTTATTGCTCTTAGGATTCTACTCATGCCACTCAATACTGATTAAACTAGACATAGCTTGGTGAAAGTAAGCTTTATTGTCCTGTTTCCTTGAACAAATATTCTGTGCTTGCTTATGATATTTTTGCAATTGCAACTTAGTCATATACCTTGGGTGGGGACCCCAGGCCCATAGTCAGCAATTGTTTGTTGGGAGGGACAGGCAAGGCAGAGTCATGCTCTACAGTGAAACGTCTCTGCCTCAGAGGCTGGCAATCAGGATTTTGCTTTTTTAGTAGATCAAACAAAGTGAGAACCAGATATACCAGAGCTTAACAAAAATGTCCCTAAAGACCCAAGTTTTGCACAATGGGGAAATCCAAGCCTAGCCTATTGTAAGCCACTTATAATGAAAATTGATAGGACTCCACAGATGTTGCATATAAATATAGGTAAAGAGTTACCACTCCATCCTAACAACAAGTAAGCTGAACAAACTGAAAAATCAACTCTTCTTAGATCTGTCAGAAAAGTGAGGTCACAGAGTGAACCACTGCCCACCCCCCAAACTGGAGTGACAGACAGACAAATACAGAAAATCACAACTTATTAGAGCTAAAAGCCACAAGCAGAGACCTCCCTGGAACCAGCTCAGGACTAAAAATGCCTGAACTATAATTGATGAAATGCTGGTGGCTCGGAGGGGACAAATCTGGGGGTTAAAAACTCCAAGGGACCCACTCATAGGGGAACCCCCACACTTTTGTGAGAATACCAAGCAGGTAAGTGCCCCCAAAATTCCACATAGACACCTAACATTTTCAAACTACAACAACTAATCAAACACCATTTTACCTCCAGGAGTTCTGTCAAGACCTCAGAGTGAAAACTGGAAAAAAATCCCCTGATACTTCCAACAGGGAGAGGATAAGTGGAACTATTTTCAAATATACTAGAGTATTCTGTTCTTCTTAATAAGGCCTACCCTGAGAAGACAGCGTTTTTACCAGAGTCTAACCAGATGGGGTTTTAGCAGAGCTGACTTTCCTGGGGAAGAGAAACATCCAAATCCAGTTCCCTGAACCCATTCTGCCCCACCTCAGGGCAGGTTGGGGGCACCAAGAAGAACTGGCAAAGTTCCATGGGCACACGTTCACCAAAAGACTGAGACCTAATCCTAGGACTACAGAACGCTTCCCTCCCCCAACACAATACCACTACTAAAGCCCGACTTACAGAAGTTTCTTTTACTCAGTGTATCATGTTCACTTTTCAACCACCGCCACAACAAAATTACAAGTTACGCTAAAAAGGAAACAACACAATTTGAACACAATCTGAACAAGCATCAGAACCAGAGTCAGATATGGTAGGAATGCTAGAATTGTCAGACCAGGAGTTGTTTTTTTTTTTTTTAACTATAATTAATATGCTAAAGGCTTTAATGGAAAAATAGGCAACATGGAAGAACAGATGGTTAATGTAAGCAGAGAGATGGAAATTCCAAGAATCAAAAAGAAAGGCTAGAGCTCAAAAACACTGTAGCAGAAATGAAGAATGCCTTTGATGGGCTCATTAGTAGACCAGACATAGCTGAGGAAAGAATCTCTAAGTTGGAGGATATGAGCATAGAAACTGCCAAAAATGAACAAAGTGAAAAAAAAAAAAGAAAAATAGAACAGAGTATCCAAGACATGTGGGACAACTGCAAAATGTGTCACATGCATGTAATGGATATACCAGAAGACGATGAAACAGAGGAGAAGCACTGTGTGAGGCAATAATGATTGAGAATTATCCCAAATGAATGTCAGACACCAAACCATAGATCCAGGAAGCTCAGAGAACCCCATGCTGCATAAATGGATTTGCACCACAAATGTATGGCCAACTCATCTTTGACAAAGCAGGAAAGAACATCCAATGGAAAAAAGACAGCCTCTTTAACAAATGGTGCTGGGAGAACTGGACAGCAACATGCAGAAGGTTGAAACTAGACCACTTTCTCACACCATTCACAAAAATAAACTCAAAATGGATAAAGGACCTAAATGTGAGACAGGAAACCATCAAAACCTTAGAGGAGAAAGCAGGAAAAGACCTCTCTGACCTCAGCCGTAGCAATCTCTTACTCGACACATCCCCAAAGGCAAGGGAATTAAAAGCAAAAGTGAATTACTGGGACCTTATGAAGATAAAAAGCTTCTGCACAGCAAAGGAAACAACCAACAAAACTAAAAGGCAACCAACGGAATGGGAAAAGATATTCGCAAATGACATATCGGACAAAGGGCTAGTATCCAAAATCTATAAAGAGCTCCCCAAACTCCACACCCGAAAAACAAATAACCCAGTGAAGAAATGGGCAGAAAACATGAATAGACACTTCTCTAAAGAAGACATCCGGATGGCCAACAGGCACATGAAAAGATGTTCAGCGTCGCTCCTTATCAGGGAAATACAAATCAAAACCACACTCAGATATCACCTCACGCCAGTCAGAGTGGCCAAAATGAACAAACAGGAGACTCTAGATGCTGGAGAGGATGTGGAGAAACGGGAACCCTCTTGCACTGTTGGTGGGAATGCAAATTGGTGCAGCCGCTCTGGAAAGCAGTGTGGAGGTTCCTCAGAAAATTAAAAATAGACCTATCCTATGACCCAGCAATAGCACTGCTAGGAATTTACCCAAGGGATACAGGAGTACTGATGCATAGGGGCACTTGTACCCCAATGTTCATAGCAGCACTCTCAACAATAGCAAATTATGGAAAGAGCCTAAATGTCCATCAACTGATGAATGGATAAAGAAATTGTGGTTTATATACACAATGGAATATTATGTGGCAATGAGAAAAAATGAAATATGGCCTTTTGTAGCAACGTGGATGGAACTGGAGAGTGTGATGCTAAGTGAAATAAGCCATACAGAGAAAGACAGATACCATATGGTTTCACTCTTAGGTGGATCCTGAGAAACTTAACAGGAACCCATGGGGGATGGGAAGGAAAAAAAAAAAGGTTAGAGTGGGAGAGAGCCAAAGCACAGGAGACTCTTAAAAACTGAGAACAAACTGAGGGTTGATGGGGGGTGGGAGGGAGGAGAGGGTGGGCGATGGGTATTGAGGAGGGCACCTTTTGGGATGAGCACTGGGTGTTGTATGGAAACCAATTTGTCAATAAATTTCATATATTAAAAAAAAAATGGACTTGCACACAAAAACTACACATAAGCAACCCTGGGACTGCCACCACCAAAAAAGGAGGAAAAAAATAAGTATAATTGATAGGCTAAGAAACGAGAGAAAGTAAAACTATATAAAATGATCAATTACAACCACAAAATACAGACAAAGTATGAAAGAAAACAAAATAGGAACAAAGAATAAGGACAACAAATAGAAATCAGTAATAAATGTTATGATAAGTATTAATTGAACTATATCAATAATTACTTTAAACACAAATGATCGAAGTGTAACAATTAAAAAAAAAGACATTGTTAATTTGAATCAAAAAATAAGACCCAACTATATGTTGTTTGCAGAAAGTCACTTAAAATGTTTTTAATGTTTGTTTATTTCTCAGAGAAAGAAAGAGAGAGAGAGAGACAGAGACAGAGTGTAAGCAGGGGAGGGGCAGAGAGAGAGGGAGACACAGAATCCAAAGCAGGCTCCATGCTCTGAGCTGTCAGCACAGAGTCTGACATGGGGCTCGAACCCACAAACCATGAGATCACAACCTGATCTGAAGTCGGATGCTTAACCAACTGAGCCACCCAGGCACCCCTGTGAAGCTGCTTTAAATATAAATGTTAGTATAGATTAAAAATAAAGAGATGGAGAGAGATACCATGCCAACACTATCAGAAGAAAGAGGGAGTAACTATATTAATTCAAGTAGAGCAGGTTTCAGAGTAAGGAAAGTTATCAGAGATAGTGAGGGGCATTATATAATAAGGGGGCCATTACTCCCAGAAGACATAACAATCCTTCACTTGTATGTGTCTAGCAACAGAGTGTGCCAGTACATGAGGCAAAAATAGACAAAACAGCAAGGAGAAGGAAATGAATTCACAACCACAGTTGTTAGGTCTCCCTAGAGTCCTCTTGGCTCTGAGTTTCTCAGACTTCCTTGTTTTTGATTATCTTGACACTTTCAAGAAGGATTGGTCAGGTATTTTGTATAATTCCCTTCAGTTGGGATTTAATGTTTTCCTTTATGTTTGGGAGACAAGGAACACAGAAGTAAAGTGTCACTTTCATATCAACAACATACTGTTTATTGGGGCTCCTGGGTGGCTTAGTCAGTTAAACATCTGACTCTTGATCTTGGCTCAGGTCAAGATCTCACGGCTCATGAGATTAGGCCCCATGTGGGCTCTGCACAGATATTGTGGAGACTGCTTGGGGTTCTCTGGTGATTCTCTGCACCTCCCCCATGTGCACCCACATTCTCTCTCAAAATAAATAAACTTTAAAAAATACATATTACCAACATTGCTTACCATGTTAATGCTGATCCTGACCACTTGGCTGAGGTACTGCTTGTAAGGTTTCTCCACTATGAGTTCCTTTCCCCTCCCCCACTTTCTACAGGTGAACTTTTTGGACCAGATTTTCCTGAGTGCAAACATAGATCATATTGCAAGTTTCAGAGTGTAAGATTTGTTGATATTACTGAAAAAAATCCCCAAGTAAAATGTTAAGTAACAGGGAACTGGCATATTTTTTCCCAATTAAACTTGAGTTTGCTTTCTAAACTTTTAGGGGTATGCCCATTTTTGGCTCCATTTTCTAGAGAAAATGGTATACAGTCATTCTCAAGTAAGGTCAAGTCATTTTAGTAAAGTGCATTAGTTAATTTGTATATAAACTATTTGGTAACTAGAAGTCAGATTCCATTTGTAATAAAGCAAAAGGACTGTATTTAACATATACATACATATACACAAAGTGCACAAAGAAAAGGAGAAAGAATCTGTCTAAAACTGAATGGAAGATCCCTGGTCATAGCAACTAGATAAAGGTGTTTTATCTATAGCAAGATGATTTTTCATCATCAGTTTCAGAAACAATACTTACAACAGGCATCATTTAACTAAATGAAATTAAACCAAAACCATGAAGGTATGAAGAAATAACTCTAAATCACCCTTTTCACCAATTCTTTTTTTTCCACTTTATTTTATTTTTATTTTTTTAATTTTATTTTTTATTTTTTAAAATTTACATCCAAATTAGTTAGCATATAATGAAACAATGATTTCAGGAGTAGATTCCTTAATGCCCCTTACCCATTTAGCCCATCCCCCCTCCCATAACCCCTCCAGTAAACCCCCAGTTTGTTCCCCATATTTATGAGTCTCTTCTGTTTTGTCCCCTTTTCACAAATTCTCTTAACATCTTTTATATTCCTTGAGTTTGTTTCTTTCTTCTTTAAATGTCATCTTTAATAAGACATGTCATTTACTATTATTATTATTATTTTTATTTTTTTATTTTAGAGAAAGATGGTCTGGGGGGGGGGGAGGGGGAGCTAGGGAGAAGGAGACAAATCTCAAGCAGGCTCCAAGCTCAGCATGGAGCCCAGTGTGGGGCTCAGTCCCACGACCCTGGGATCACAACCTGAGCTGAAATCAAGAGTTGGACGTGGTGAAATCAAGTCAGATGCTCAAATGACTAAGCCGCCTACACACATCTTTTAATAAGACATTTTAAATGGTCACATCTTATAATGGATTTAAAAAGAGATGGTACCTTTATTAGGGGACCCAAAAATTCAAACTTCTGTTAGGTTAAAATTGAAATAAGCTTTTAGACTCTCTGTTATTTTATTTTCTACTTAAGTTTTAACTAATGTAACATTAGCAAAACTCTTACATTGGTGTGAAACCACAGTAGGATTAAGAAGCAACTTAGACGGGCAGGTTCCCAGAGCTCTAGTCTGAAAGGTCAATAAAACTTACTGGAATAAATCAGAAATATGGTGCCAGTTGATTCAAGTTTCCTCATTCAAATTCTTAAATAACCAGAGAAATGAAAGTACCTTGAATGAAAATAGTTTTTTTTTTAAGTTCTCACCTATATGGCCTCTATAAAGAGCACCATAATCTCTGAAGTCACCTGGCACATAGTCATATGAAGTTAGCTGTCTCAGCTGAATTCCTGAAAGCTAATAATGTAACTCAAGTTCATTTTACTAAGGAGGAGTATTTGATAACCTAAATTTTGGGAGTTACAATGCCTCCTAAGAAGTTTGTATGATGTGAGAAATAAGCACGTAAAAAGAATATGTGACAAATTCCTTATTTTGGTTGATTAATTTATAAGATTAGGGAATTACTTTTTAAGGCTTATTTGAAAGAGAGAACGAGAAAATGCCTGCACACAAGTGGGAATGGGACACAGAGAGAAAGAGGGAGAGCATCCCAAGCAGGCTCTGCACTCTTAGTTCAGAGTCCAACATGGGGCTTGAACCCACAAACCATGGGATCATGACCTGAGCCAAAATCAAGAGTCAGATGCTTAACCAACTGAGCCACCCAGGCGCCCCAAGATTTGTGAATTATTCACTAGGATTAATACACATGATATAAGATGGAAAGACACTGTATGATGCCTCCCCTTTTCCCTGCCCCCCAGCTACCAGCTCATTCTTCAAAAACAACCAGTTTCCAGTTCCTTGCATAAACTTCAAGAGATATTTCTCCTGTTTGTTAACTTATCCACAGAAATACTTTATATATGGCAACATGTTACACATGTCATACATTTTGTATTTTTTTTTCAACTAAAACATTTGGAGAATTTTCCATATTGTAACTACAGAAGTTCACATTTTTAAAATGGTTTATCTATTATTTTATTATGTGGTTGATCCATAATTATTATGTAAACCCTTACTAAGGGACAGTTAGTTTCTTATAAACTTTGGCTATTATACCTGATGCTCCAAGTAATCTCTATCATATATAATTTCACATCTATTTTGTAATACCTTTGGGAAATTACTTATTACATATAATTTTTGTTAATTGGAAAGCAATTTCTTTTTAGACTCCAAGTAAGTATCAAGGCAATATTTATAAAATATCAATTGGAAGGGAGATGTGAGCAGTTAATCTAGTAAGGGTCCTCACATGCTCTAATCTTGTCTTGGGGACTTTAGTATTCCAAGATGGTTCACATGTACCTGATACACAAGTCAAGATTGACTTGACACGTTGGGAAAAAAAAAGGGGGGGGGGTGGGATCTTTTAAAAAGATTTCTGAATTTATTTATATGAAGAGTTTTGAAATGCTAGGAAAATTGAGTCTTATTTACTTATAATATTTCAAAAATGATCAGTTTCTTGACATTGGAACTCTCTACTGGAAATTCCATGGCTTATGGCTACCATCCATAAAGATATGAATTGGGTAAGATCAGTAACAGCATTAGTGCGGTAAGGCATGGGAAATCATGCTCCACTCCATCCATAGGCAGGCAGGGTCAAAATGACAGAGACCCAGTATCTGACATCAACGACTTCTAGTTTCCATAAGTCAATGGGCTTCTGTCAATAGTAAGGTAAGAATATTTCCTGACAGAGGGGATGAGATACTGTTTGAGAAAAAAATCAAAACATCTTTCTCATTAACTCTGAGTTGCACAGGGCTTCCAGGGGAATGGCAGGTGAAAATCTGAGATCTCCCTCGATTGGAGTGATAATTTGCAAGGCAAGAGCACGACAGATAGAATATTTTTGGAAATAATCCTCATTGGGCCATATGGATTGAAGACATCATGTAAGAGACCTTGGAGAACACTGTAATGAAGGACATAGGTGACCAGAAAAAATTTAATCATTATTAAAGTTCTTTTTGTTCAATGATCTAAGTAACAACCTGTTGGGTTTATTATTATTATTATTTATTTAAGAGTTCCAATTTCAGGTATTTTTATTCTTCTTAATTAAGTTTCTTATGAATATTATTAAATACAATAAGCACATTAAGTTCTTAGGTTTTATTTATTGAAAAAAATTTTTAATGTTTATTTTTGAGACAGAGAGACAGAGAGTGAGTGGAGGAGGGGCAGAGAGAGATACAGAATCCAAGGCAGGCTCCAGGGTCTGAGCTAGCAGCACAAGAGCCCAATGAAGGGGTCGAACCCACGGACCAGGAGATCATGATCTGGGCCAAAATTGGACACTTAACTGACTGATCCACCCAGGTGCCCCTGTTAGGTTTTATTTTATTTTTTTTTAATTCATAAATTAGGGGCACCTAGGAGGCTCAGTCATTTAAGCATCCGACTCTTGATTTTGGCTCAAGTCATGATCCCAGGATTGTGGGATCGAGCCCCACATCCAGTTCTGTGCTGAGCATGGAACCTGCTTAGGATTCTCTCTCTCTCTCTTCATCTGCCCCTACCACATTCTGTCTCTCTAAAATAAATAAAAATTCAAAAATTAGAAATCAATTTTTAAAAATCTGCCCTTATCCTAAGTAAAGACAAATGATCTGAATAGACATTTCTTCAAGTAAGATACACAAATTGTCAATAAGCCCATGAAAACATACTTGATGTCATTAATCATCAGAGAAATATAATTCACATCTACAATGAGAAACGATTTCAGTAGAATGGTTGGAATAAATAGTTTGATAGTAACAAGAGTTGGCAAGCATATGGAGAAATAGGAACTGTCATGTGCTGCTGATGAGAATATGAAATGGTGTAGCTACTTTGGAAAATAGTCTGGCAGTTTCTCAAATGATTAAGCACATAGTTACAATAAGATCCTGCAATTTCACTCCTAGGTATATACCCAAGAAAAATGAAAAAGCATATCCACACAAAAACCTATGCATGGATGTTTACAGCAGCACCATTCATAATAATCAAAATGTGGAAATAACCCAATGTCTGTCAAATAATGAATGGATAAACAAAAGGTGATATAACCATACACTGGGATATTATTTGGCCATAAACAGGAATGAAATACTAAAACATGTTACAACATGGATGAACATTAAAAACATTATGCTAGGGCACCTGAGTGGCTCAGTCAGTTAAGTGTCCAACTCTTGATTTCAGCTCAGGTCATGATCTGTGGTTCATGGGTTTGAGCCCCAGGTTGGGTTCTGTGCTGACAGCATGGAGCCTGCTTGGGATTTTCTCTCTCTGTCTGTCTCCGTCTCATGCACACACTCACGCTGTCTCTCAAAATAAATAAATAAGCTTTAAAAATGAAAAAAAAAAAGCAACATTATGCTAAGTGAAAGAAGCCAGTCACAAAAGACCACATACTCTATTTATATGAAAGTCCAGAAGAGAGAAAGCTATGGAGGTAGAAAGTAGATTGGTGGTTGTTTAGGGCTGGGATGAATGGGGTTGGAGGTAGGAAGTGATGGCTAAAGGACACAAGGTTTATTTTTCGGGTGGTGAAAACATTTTTAAAAACTGTGGTGACAGTGGTATCTAAAACTAAAACTAAACTTAATTGAATAGACTGAAAACCATGGTATTGTACATTTTAACATGTGTCTTGGATAGTATGGGAATTATATCTCAATAAAGCTATTTTTTAAAAAATCACCTACTCCCCCAGGGGGAAATAAAAAAGAAAAGGAAAGGAAAGAACCCATCCTTGTGACATAGCACTGCTTTTCTGCTCTTGCTTATTGCTATTGAGATAATCTCTGGCTTCTGGAAGAATTAGCAGTTTTGTAATAAAACAAGGACAGTTTTACAAAGAAGGAAATAATCACAGTAGTCTTTTAACCTTCCACATAATCAAGCACTATTGAACAGTCAGCAGCCTACTGTCAGAAGCAGCTTCTGCCAGCATATTCTAAAGCATTTATGAAGAATGAGTTACGCTGATTTCTGAGTTGTCAGAATGAGAAAAAGCACAGCTGCTTTCAATGGAAAGAAAATTAGATTGAAAGGAAAAGTGGCAAAAAAACATTCCTATTGTTTGTGGAAGACTCTTCCTCTCTGGTTGCCTTAGTCCATGGGCGGTCAGGAAATGAACCCCTTGACCTGGTATTTCTGCATCCGATTCACAGCTACTTCTGCCCTGGACAGACAGAAAAATCAGGGACACATTCTTCTCATCTAAATTGTTAGCAAAATTGAATGTTTATTGTGCACTCAATCTGCAGTATGGTGTGAGATGGTTATTTAGGAAAGAGAAAGCTTAGACAATGTCTTGTCACCAATAGGATATGTCAACAGCTTTTTCTTCTTTGTGTGCAGTACTCTTCAAACCCAAGCCCATGGATCTGCATATATTTCAGGCAGTGAGCTAAATGCTGTATACAGATTCTCATTGAACTTCACATCAATGCTATGAACAAGCATGTTAGTACAGATCCTTTCAATGCATGACAAAGCTTGCAAAATAGTATATAAAATACCCGTGGACCCAAGGCCACGAAGTGGCTAGGAAGTGAGAGGCAAACTGAGACCAGTGATGCCATGGACAATGAAATTCTTGTAAACCCCTGAACTCTGCAGGTTTAAGCTGTTCTTTTTAAATCTTATTTTATTTGAATTCCTGTATAGTTAACATGTAGCATTATATTAGTTTCAGGCACATGGAGGTTTAGGTTTTAAGGTAAAGTACTAAAGACATGGGGCTGATGAAATACCAGAGTCAGAACTAAGAATCCCCTCTGCATAAATTCAGCATCTGAAGAGTTACACGGCCAGTAAAAAGGTCGATTAGAAAAATCCACCTAAAAGCAAAGAGAACTATAAGGTAACATCTTGGTTCCAGCTAAAAGCTGGGTCGGAAAAAGTGTCCCTTGAGAATCTGTAACCAAAGTCTGCTCTCACAAGGGCTTGGGATTCAAATTTATACAACTCACATGGTCTAAGAAACCCCAAGCTGAGAAATAAACTCAAAATTGTACCCAATTTGAGGTTGCCTAAATTGGATTGCCTAAAAAAGAATAAAACTCTTTAGAGGAAGACGTATGATTTCCACCTAGGCTTCACATAATTGCCAGGTATAGAGCCAGGGAAAGATGAGCTTACAATCCACAATTATGAAAACACATGCCCAATCAAGCCAATTTGAGAGAGAGTTGGCAAGAGCCGCCAAAACAGAATTAGGCCCTCTCTAATTAAGACATTAGATACTGAAATTATCAGTTACAGGATGAGAGAGAATTGAAGAGAGAGAGGCTTTCTGTCACAGAGAAGGAAAATACAGCTAAATGAATGAGCAGCACATATTTTAGATACTCGAAAAATACAAAAAGTTTGATATAAATAGATGTATATAGAACTCTGCACCCAACGAGAATAAACATTCTTATTATCAAGAACATGTGGAATGTTTACGAACATTTACCATGGGCCAGGTCATACAGAAATATCAATAATCATCTAAGAATAGACATAATAATAGTGATAACTGTGATAATAATAATAAAAGTAATAATAATAATATATGAGCTTACCTGAAAGGTCCCCATACTGGCTCCAGCCATAGTCCGTGAACAGTCCTGTTAGCACAGGGACCCAAGCACGACACACTCCCAGCTGCACCTCTAGAGATCCTAAAGGGACACCAACCCCACAGCCAAAGTCCACCAGCAGACCTGCCAACCCAGAGACTGAGGAGGAGACACTCCCATCCGCTATCCTAGAGATCCTGAAAAGGACTTACACGTGGCTCCAGATGCCCCAGCCACAGTCCAAGAGCTGTACTTCTAGCCCAGAGAGCCAAAAGCAGACACTTCCTTCTGCACCCCTAAAGATCCAGAAAAGGGTTCCACTCATCTCCCAACAGCAATGTAAAAGCAGTCCAGCTCGGGGACCAGGTGAGAGACTCCTCTATGCCTCAGAAGATCCTAAAGGGGTCTGTACTCAGCTCCAGCCATGTCAGGGAGTGGACTAGACAACCCAGAGACCTGGTGGGAAATACCCCCAGCCACGCCTCCAGAGCTAGGTATCAGCCTGTAGAAACTGCCCCAGGGACCAGTTCCAGCCCCCAGGATAGGTTCTGGGGGTCTGATATTCAGCATGGGGACTAGTTAACTCTACTGTATTATATATTTGAAAGTTGATATGAGAGTAGATCTTAAGTGTTCTCACTACATGCGCATGCGCATACACACACACACACACAAATTGTGTTACATGAGGTGATGGATGTTTTAACTAACTCTTTTTTGTTGTCATATATAGGTGTATCAAATCATCACACAGCACACCTTAAACTTATACAATGTAATATGTCAGTTATATCTCAATAAAGCTGAAAAAAATAAACAACAAAATCCTGTTGTTAACCCTGTTAAAATAACGTAAATTAAAAATATTTTAAATGATATTGAAAATACTATGTGTCAAACTGTTTATTAAGAACAATATTTAGGACAATTCTTGTGTATTCCTCTTAGGGTTCATGTGTAAGTTTTTGGGGTTTTTTTAAGTTTATTTGAGAGAGAGAGAGAGAGAGAGAGCGAGCATGCGTGTGCCCATGAGTGAGAGAGAGGCAGCGAGATGGGAAGAGAGAATCCCAAGCAGGTCCTGCACTGTCTGTGCAGAGCCCAATGTGGGTTAGTTCAAACCCATGAATTGTGACCTTATGACTAGAGCTGAAACCAAGAGTTAGTTGCTTAACTGACTGAGCCACCCAGGCACCCCAGATGTGTTAAGTCTTCCTAAGGTTTTCAAACCAAAAGACTGGAATTCTTGGGATATAGGACATGTTCATATTTAACTTTAAAGATAATGTCAAATTGTTTTCCAAGCTTGTTGTACCAATTTACATTCCCATCAGCAGTTATAAATATAGAATTATTTATATAATAAGCTTACTCCCAAATATTCTGCATCATAATGAAATATTTATAATAGAGTAAGTTCCAAATTTTTTATATTGTAAAAAATCCTAGAGTAAACATTCTTCTCAATATCTTTTATCTTCTCTAAATTTTTTCATGGTATAATTTCCGGGGGTTGGAATGCTGGAATAATAGAAATACACATTTTAATCTCTGTTACATATTTGCCTCATTATCCTTCAGAAAAATCCATGGGAAGGTACATTTTTGCCACATGCTTGCCAACACACAATAGCATTAATTTCTTCTTTCTTTGCCAATCTTCTAGTGGAAAAATGATATCCCAGTGTTGTTTCCATTTCTATTTATTTAATATTCAGTTGGTTTGAATATCTTTTCATAACTTTATTGTCCACTTGCATTACTATTTTGGGATTTGCAATTTAAATTATGAAGAATTTGAATCAGTCTAAGAATATGTGTGTGTGTGTATAAAAATCATGTAGAAAATGTCAAAACCTATTACATCCTTTATAATACATTCTTTATATTTTCCCCCATATTTATAAACAACTTAAGCAATAATTTTGAGGTCATCAATACTATATAAAAATAGCCAGCTTTTATTAAACTTTTGTCATGTGCCACACACTTGGTTAAGAGCTTTATATACCTAGTTTATTCATTTATTTACATATTTTTAAAAATGTTTATTTACTTTAATTTTGAGAGGGAGAGGGAGATGGAGAGAGAATCCCAAGTAGGCTCCAAGGGTCAGCCCCCAGCCCAAAGCCGGGCTTGCTCTCACCACCATGAGTTCATGACCTGAGCCGAAATCAAGAGTTGGGCACTTAATGACTGAGCCACCCAGGTTACCCCTTAATTCAACAGTTATTTACTATGTCTCAGGTAGTGCCTAGTTGTGCAGTGATGAGTGAAACAACGTGTCTACCCTCCTATAGCTTGATGAGATGATGAATGCTAAAGTAACCAATTGAAGGGATAGTTACAAAATACGAAGTGCAATAAGAGTGTGCTAAAATAGAGAATAGTATGGGTCCGTATTTAAATGGGATCATTCACAAAGGCTGCACTGGGGAGGAGGCAATGATGAAGGGTCCTAATGCACGAGAAGGAGCCAAAAACCCAGAGAAGGGAAGAGCTTCCTCGCAGAGGGAAGATCACATCCACAAATCTCACTCGGGAAAGCGAGAAGCTACATGAAGGCCCTGTGACTAGCATTGCAGTAAGCGGAAAAACCAAAGGTGTGAGATCAGGTTGGAGACATCAGCAGAGACCAGACTGCACAAGGCCACGAGGGCCAAGGAGAGGAGGCCACTTCATTGCTAAGGAGTGGAAGTACCTGGAGTGGCCTTGACCTGCCCATGATCCAAATCTTAGGTTAATTGAGCACACCGGTATTATTCTACAGACATTGTGAATGTGAATTAAACTGCATTCTTTAAAAAGCATGTAATTACCACATGTTTTATAGATTTAAGATAGCTAGAAAATATGAATCTCCAGAAGACATGTATTTAATATCCCCATCACACTCACACTCCTGAGTATGAAAACTGAAGTGAAAACTTGATTCGGGTGTGCTAACTCATGCTCTTTTTATAAAAACACAAAAAGTGATTTATTCCTTGAACCCAGGTGTAGTACTCCAGTATTCATTTAACATGAGGTTCACCAGAGCATTTCATGCATAAACGGATTTATGGAAATCTTTATAGGAATCTGCCCACAAGGTGAAACACCTCTGCAGTCTGACAGCATTATATGTATCTTGGTCATTTTGGTTACACTCTCATCCTGCTTCATCTGCTTTTACATGTTTTTAGGGTTACAGCAAATCATATCTGCCTATATATTCCCCATTCCTATTTGATCCCTACAAAAATCCTGAGACTTTGGCTGGGTAAGTACTCTTGTCTCCACTTTACGGATAAAGCGGTGTAAGCCAACCTCACTGAGCTTCAGATTTCTCACCTATAAAATGGAGGCAATAACTCACCCTGCCAACCTCCCATACTTACCTAGAAGAGCAAATAAAATAATGGGTGGGAGAGTGCCTGAAAAACTAGAAAACACCTAAAAGCCATTGTGATGTTATCATAAGAGAACACATCTGTATCATGTACAATACAGATGCACAAAAAATGTACGTATTGTCCATGTTGGATCTGCATCTTGTTCTGAGGCCACATGGTAATGGACTTGGGGTGGGGAAGACCTCAACCTGCCAATTCAGAACGACTCAATCTCTTCCAGTTTCGAACAATCCCCTTTTAAGCTAATTCAATCCATTTTTGGCAAAGAGTTCGCCAAAGTAAAGTTGTAACTCCTTACCCGGGTTATCTCACCTGAGACAGTTTCCCGCGCTCCATTCCCAGATAACTTGTGAGCACGGGGGGAGGCTTATTATCCTTACTGTGTTATGGCAGAGGCCCTGGTATTAACCCAGCCCCAGGCTTCTTTTCTGCCTTTCGCTGGCCTTTGGCTGAGGTAAATTAATTTTCTCTATCTCCCTTTAGGTTTCTGTCCTCTCTGCATCTGGTCATGAAGTTTGATGGCCGACGCGATGCTATTTTCTTCTGTCAGTCCAGCTGCGATCCAGCAGTTCAGTCCCCGCCATCAGCCTGACCTCATTTCTCTCTGCCCTTCGGATCTTCTGAGTCTCGGTCTTGGACTCCATCTGACCCTGGGTGATAGTGTCCACTGCTCAGCCTCCGGTAGGGGCTCCCCTCTTCCCTCACTGCTGCAGCCCCATCGCAGTCCTGCTGCCTCTCAACCTTCAGTATCCATGGGAACATGTGGGAAATTTTAGATCCCTCCAGTGCTACTGCCAGGTGCTGGGGAACGAAAGGTGCACTTGAGACCTCTGCCTCTCATGCCATGCCATCATTTCTACACTTGCTGCAGCTGCTCCTTGTCGGCAAAGGACAATTTGCCAGGCCTTCTCCATGCAGAACCCCACACTGGAAGGAAATGGGACACAGCTCGTTTTGCTTTTGGTTTCACAACTAACTCATTCTTTTTTTTTCTGCCTCCATTCCTCATCTTGAGTTTCGATGAAAAATTGGGTAAACAAAGAACCCTTACTTCTTCATGAGCTTGTTTACAAGAGATTTTCTTTCTCCCCTACTTCTTTCCATGTAGTGAATAAGAAAGTAGCAAACCTGCTGATCAAAAAGGGAAATATATCTGTGGATATTATCACCACTGCAATCTTTTACATGTCTGTCTACACAGTAAGACCCTCAAGAGCCAGACTCTGTTATGCATCTTTCCATCCACTGCATATAACCCAGTGTTTTGCCTAGAATTGACAGTCACCAAAAGTTCGTTGACTGAATCAATGATTGAATTTCCTTGATTTACTGGTAAAGGAACTGAGATGAAATATTTTGCCCAAGTTAAACAATGGGTTAAAAGCTTAGCTGGGGCCAAGCCCACTATTCTTCAACATCACATATGGCTTTTTACCAACTCTTCCTTAATGGCTGGCAATACAGAGCCTAGAACAGAAGACTTAAATGTAACTAAGGGAGACAGGTTCTTCCCACGAAGGAAGAACTGAGCTTCAAAAAAATCCAAATGCAAGTATTTGAAATTAAAACACAGCAGATTCTTCTCATCCATGGTTTCATTTTCCCTGTTTTCAGTTACGCATGGCCAACCACAGTCCAGAAGCAGGTGATTCTCTTCTTGACATATGCTTACGTATTTCAAATACATATGCTTATGTATTTCATCTCACCGCCTAGGCATTTTATCATGTCACATCATCATGAGAATAATAAGTACTATAAGAGATGCAGTACAATAAGATATTTTGAGAGAGACCGCATTCGTGTAACTTTTATTACAGTGTATTGCTGTGATTATAACTATTTATAGTTATTGTTGTTAATCTCTTACTATGCCTAATTTATAAGCTAAGCTTTATATTAGGTATGTCCAAGCTTTAGTACTATCTGTATTTTCAGACACCCACTGAGGGTCTTGGAACATACCTCCCTTAGGTATGTTAATGTTAATGTTGCTACTTTATATTGTCAGTTTTGTCTTTGTGTATGCAGCATAAAATCAGCTCAAATCTCTAATACTAAAATCTCCGAAAAGGGATCTTATAAAACGCTGTGTTGCTATGATGGTCAACCATCTGTGGTTGTGGGAGGGGTACTGACAGAAATCAGTATTAGCCATTTCCTCCTCCTAATAATACTATACGAAAGGTTTAAAAGATATGAAAACCTATCGCCCCGAATGTGGAATTCTCCCATTTTGCTGATTTAAAACTCATTACTTGTTGAGAACAGTAACTGACTCCCTCATTCAGGGATCCTATTGGAGAAATGGCTAAGCATGACATACCGAGAAGTAACAAGATTTTAAATTGCAGCACACCAGCGTTTTCATATACAGCATTTCATTCAATTACAGCATTTGGATAAACACACGTCAAAGAAATTTGGGAGCTTAAAGTTTATGAGTTTGAAAGGTTATTTTCTTAATGAGCAACAGCAGCACTATTGTCAGGAAGCATACCACAGAGAGAGGTGGGAGTTTTAGATCTACTTTTTGGTGTTTCCAAAGGGGATTTCAGCAATCTGCTTTTGTACATTATGCGCCAAAGCAGACCAAAGCATCAACTAGGATATGAGTGGGGCACATTTATGCCAAGGATTAAGGTCCTTCTGAAGAAGGCAATGGCGGACAAACAGGCGGAAGTCCATTTGGCCCCTTAGCTTGTCTTCCCAGTTCACCCTCTTCTCTTCACCCCCTATCATTCATTTCTCCATTTGTAGGGGCCCAAAGAGGAGGTGACATGTTGCTGTTGACGGTTTGGGTGCTCTAATTTTTTAAAACTCATACAGGTACCAACAGTGACATCATTCTGAAGTACTAAAATTTGTCACCAGAATTGTTTTCCTATGCAGATAATGTGACCGGACTGCAGAGAGCGATATAGTGTGTATGTGCGTGTGTGTCCTGACAGGGAGAAAAAAGCACTTGTAAAATTCTTAGAAACCGAAAATGCATCAGTGAATAGGCCTTTATGTTGGATATTTATGGGGAATTTGGTTTGTTTTCTGATTCTGTTTCAACTTTTAAGGAGCACCGTTAATGTGATTAATTAGCAAGAATTTATTGACTTGAAAAATCTCGACAGCCAAACATATATGATTTTTTTAAATGTATTTTTTCAGGTGAAACTATAAACTGAAGGCCTAATTAAGACCTGCTGTTTCCTGAAATTTTGTGTGCATGGCTCTGAGAAGGAAAGTTGCATGGAACTTTACTCGAAGGGGTGCATGTAACCTGAAGAGAAAAATCCCAGCATCCTATTCCCTTCTTTCAGACGTAGTCCATACTTTAGAGCCCTGGGGAATTTATGGCCACGGTAAACATGAAAGCCCGTGATGGAGCTGGCTTCAGGAAAACTCAAATCAGCTCGAACGTCATGAGTCAAAGACTTCGGCTGTTCCTAGCCAACATTTCCAAATTTTCTCTTTAACACCATGGTGAATCATGCAAAGTTAGTTTTTTGACATTATCTTACGTTTTCTTCCCATTACTTTGCTAAGGGTGAAAGTCTCTCTAATGAGAGAGAGCAAATCGACTTGTAAGAAATAGGATAATGACACAAGAGTATTTGGTGTAAAAAAACTGACTTTTGATGCAATTACAAAAGGCCTACCTTGAACTGATTTCTGACTGGTCTCCATGTCACCTGCTTTCATTAAAAAAATCTGCCTGCCTTTCCTAATGTTGCCATTCCACTAAGTGGTTCCAATGCAGACTTTAAATTGCAAGAATAAAAGAATGTACATATTTCTAAAAACTGTGAAACTTTTATCAGTTTAGCAACATATTTACATGGTTTTGCACCAAATGTCACTCTTCAGTGGTAATAAACTTCTGAAGTCAGAATTCCTTCAAAATAATAAGTGAATGTTTTTACTCACTTGAAGGAAACTTTCTTCTAATGCCTCAGGTAGAAAATGTGAACCACTTACAACTTGAGAACAGAGGCCAGTCTCCCAGTTGTCATTCAGCTAGGCATTTTGAACTGATAGGTTTGCAAACTTATTAAAATATAAAGAGTGGGGGTGAGGGAGTCACAGAATTTTTTTTTAAATTTTATAATTTTTGAAAACCATGCTGTGAAAAAGAAACGTGTCCGGCTTGTAAATCTCAACCAAGAAACAAGTTACTTCCTTTAGATAACACACTAAGTATAAGGTCATAAAGGACCAACGATTCAGTCCTCGTGCAGAATTCCGTAGCCTGAAAACCTGACAAAGTCAAACACGTGCAGGTGATACCCAACACAGAAGCCCCTTTTCCCACTTCGTGGGAAGAGCCTCAGTGTGAGTCTTCCTAAATGTGGAGGAGGATAGAGGGTCTTCCGTGCCTTAATAGTACCATACAGTGCACCTGTCCAATAGCTCTTGCCCCAGAAAGCCTTGGTCGTTTCCTATAGCGATTCTCTGGCCCCCTCAATGACCTAGAAATAGGAATATCTGTGGTTGCCTCCTCCTGACCCTCAATTTGGCATTCCCGGCGCCACCTTGCCACGCTCCCGCTTTATCGCAGAGGCGATCGGGCCCTCGCTCAGGAGCTCAAAGCCCCAGGCCACACAAGGGCAGAGCAACCACGTCACAGCTGCTCCTGGCACCAAGGAAAATTATTTGCCCCGAGAGGCAAACACAGCCCAGGCAGTGTCCAGCGTCTCAATCCTTCTCTTCTGTGTTATAAAAGGCCCTATTGTAGAAACACAAATCACTCAGAGATGGCATGTACAATGTCTAATCACTTAATAGCTACTGGTCACCCATTGGGTACGGGCCCCAAACTAGACACTGTCTGTAACCCATTTACTGGAGGAAGGCAAGGGAGGATAGGACATAAATTGACATTCATCTCCTGTTCTAGCCCTTCACGCCATGGCAAAGACACATCCTTTGAACAAGTAGAAAATTACAACCATAATAAGATGCAACGATTTGGATCTGTGAGCAGCAAGCGACGTCAGGGGCAGAACATAAGCTTGGTGTTCACGCGAACCTAGAGTCAAATCCTGCCTCTGTAGTTAATCAGCTGTGTGACCTTGGGAAGTTTACTGAATCTCTCCGGGGTTCTCTTTCCTTGCTTGCAAAATAAAAATAATACCTATGTCATAAGTGCCGTGAGGAACACTCTTCCTAGTACGTTGAAGTGCCGAAAGCGGTGCACTGCACCGTGGAAGGCACGTATCAGTATTGGTTTCCTCCCCTATCTCTAGAATTCCAAATGTTTGTCAAGGTATCTTGCATCCCTTATCTCATTTGATCCCTTCCACAAGTCCTACTCATAAATATTTTAACCTCGGAGGCAGAATTTGAGGTCTTTGGATTTCTTGTTTCCTTTTAGGAACTTCTGTCAAAAAGATACACTTGTTTTCTCCAATTGCATTACCTCTGTTTTTCGGTGAGTTTTACAAAGTACCTGAAGCAATAAAAAGGGTTAATTTTATTCCAATGTTCCAGATGTCTTCAGCACCTTGACTTTGGTAATACACTAAGAACAGTAAGTCTTTTTAATGAAACTGAAAGGTACGCATTGTCCTTAAATCTGGAACTTTTTCCCCCTGAAGAAATACTGTCACTGGGACTGCCGTCCGCCAGTTTAGGCAGGGTGAGATATGTTTTTGCTCAGATTTGCCTTTTTTCGGCACATTTTCAACCAACTGCACTTGGTATCCAAGCAGTTAAAACTACATCAGCACTAATAGCTATGAGCTCATCTTGTATAAAGACATTTTTAGTTAAACACCACAATCTTGGGGGGAAAAAAGTTAGCGTGCTTAACCAGGCTGGCTTGGAATAGCTCACAATATGACGCATACCACAGGAAATAGAGTGGTATGAGGCACCTACAAAATATTTTTCAAACAAGTCATTGACGCTGTAAGCCCCATGCCTCAGCTTTAGGAAGTCACTTATTAAGAATCAACACCAGGCGTGCCAAGCTAAGCTTTTGCTCTTGGTGATTTTCCAATTGAATATTCAGGGCCCTGTCTCAGTCTTGTTTTCAGGGGAGTACATGCCTGGAATGTTAGCAAGCTATTTGCTGGAAAAAATGCCCACAACAGGCCCAATGTTGATCACATTAATGCGTTTGAGTGGGTATAGAGTGCAAATGATTGAAAATGCTTCCAGATCCCCGTTGCAGGGGACAAAGCAGGCTCTGTTCTCTGATCTGATGGTCATTTTTTTTCCAGGGGAGGATGTGGTGCAGGCAGAGGGAAGAGTGCCAATCTCTGTCTAATGGTTCCAAACAGGGTCTGGGCCTAGCTCTCTGGATGCTGATGAGTGGGAAATGAAACACAGATGGGTCAGATGGGTAAGGAGAGGGGGATTACAGGTCAGGCCAAAGAGTTGGAATAAATCAAGTGCTTATGAGGTACAGAATGGCACATTGTTTAAGTGAATGGACAGGGAAAAAACATTCCAGCATTGTTCACTCCAGTGAGGGAACCCTACGTTCTTCTTCCCAGACCAGCACAGGCCACAGAGAGCCTCATCGTCAGGATGCATGTGAGCAACAAACCTACATGTGGCCAACTGGGGCCTGAAACATTCTTCTATGCTCCAAAAAAGGCAATTTTGTTTTATTACGCACAAGATGTAATTTACTGGGAGAAATGTTTGGGTTCATGTGCCAGATCATAGAGAGTCAGATTTGGGGTTCCCTGGGGATCTCCCAGGAGAAGGTGAGTAACCACAAATTAATAGAGCAGGGAAATAAAGTGACAAAAGAAATGTTTCATTGTGCCTGAAATATTGAACCAATTTCCCCCTTTTTAGCCTTTTAAACTTTTGCTCACAAATCAAAGAGTAACTCAACTCAGAAAACTCAGCAGAAGCCTGGAGAGCCTGATAACAACAAAGAAAAACTCAATATTCTTCCTTAGTTTTAAGTGTCTTCATAACGTAGGAAAACACAGTGGTAAGAACTTTTTTGAGACTATTAGAAAATAATCCAAACAGTTCTCTGAAAAATGAAGCACCGATAACCACGATGGATCTGTCCATCTTGTGTTCTAGGTGTGAGAAATCTAGAGGAGAGAAATCATGAAATCCCAAAGTGCATACAAGCCTGGTTGTTTAATGTTAGGTAATCATAAGATGAGCTGAAGAAAGTGTTTTCATGAGGGAACAAAACCAGTGGGGTGTGAGAACAGAAAGCGTCACATCAAGGGAGAGACAGAAAGTCGCAGTGGCCAACGGAATTAGAAAGGCTCCAAAGCATGGAATTCATGGTTTCTTTTTTAGAGTGACAGAAATTATTTTCGGAAATTTATTTTCATACCAGCCATGTTTCCACTTTATGGACTTGACCTTTAACAGAATATCCCACAGGCAAAGCTGCAGACAGTGGTTGTCCGCAGTCACTGGGGTGCTCACGCTGTGAGTATGAAGAGCTTCTCAGTTTATCGATTGGTGCTTTGCAGTTCCAGAGACAGCAGGGATCATTTCAAATTGCCAGTATAGAAAGCCTCAGTGCCGCAGATCTTTACGAGGCCAGGCCTTTTCATTGTTCTTATTTTAATAAGTTGGTTCAATGAATGATAGTGACATATATGTACATGTTGTCTTATTTCCCACTGCTTAAGGCCATTCCAAAACTAATAGCTATACTACTTATAATTTAAATATTTTACCTTTTCCCCTGATCTTCTCCCCTCCAAAACTTTTATTATTCCTATGCTCTGAGTCCAAGAAAGGAACCCCAAGGATAAGAAACCAGTTTGAAAAGCAAATTGGAAAAGCAACCAGTGACACAAGCATTAGTATTAAGAGTTGGAAGGAAAAAAAGAAAACGGACTACAGAGAAAGTTCTAAGCCTGTGCCCTCAAAAACATAAAACTGCTATTCACGGAAAGAAGGACAGACCCATAAGAAACTAATATCTGGTTCGGGATATTTGCTATTTTCTTTCTAATAATTTGGATTTTTTTTCCAGTTCCTTTTCTCTCTAGAATAAAAAAAAAAATAGCAGTGGGAAGTATCTGTGGGAGAATCTGCAGGCAAAGTTATTCTGACAACACTTAAGTGACTACTTGTTTTAATGTAAAATCAAAGATCACTCTTTTCAGAGAAAAAATACACATAACAGGATAGGGTTCCCAGAGACTGCCATTTCACCTGGAACACATCTCCAGTGGGATGTCGGAGTGTAGTGCGGAGGCCAACACAGAGCTCTCAACTTGACTTGACTTTCTGGATTAGACTCTGAAGTATTAATAGACGAGGTTGACTGAGTAGCAGAGAAGCTTCTCATGTGCCTGTGAGGATAACTAGGCCACCTGGCTTCTTGCCAGGACTTACCAAAGGATGGAGAATGTGCTTGCAGGCTACAAACAGCTAGCCAGATCTCTGTGACTAAGGCATAAGCCTAATGCAGGACGCACAAGCTTTTGTGACAAATACCTCAAAGTGGAAAAAAGCAAGGCAGTAGCAACAAGGCTGTTGTCGCCTCTAGATAATGCTATCTATCTGCAGCCATGCCTGACTGTCCACTCACACGGGGGCATATCTTCTGAGGGATGTGGTCCTCCGGTTTACTAGGCCAGAGAAAACACTAGAAAAGCACAGTTCTCTAGAGCAGTGCAACAAATCTGACATCTCTACCATCCCTAGGTTATGTTGTAATTAGCATGGTATATATAGCAGACAACAATTAGGAATAAATTTCTAAGAGGGTCCCTAAATTTTATAAGCTCTGGCCCCACAAAACCTGAATCTATCCTTGGGAATCGTTTATGAAGTAGAACCACAGAGTTTTTGAAGAGGGAAGGGTACACTTGTTTTCTTGATGTATCTGGCTTAAGGCGCTCTGATTCACGCAAAGCTGTCCATTTGGTAGCTAAATACAGAGTCTGGAGAGTGGAACTGAAATCCAATTCTTCCAATCCCCAGTATATGGCTGTTATATTGCATCACACAACTTTAACAAAGAACCCGTGGAGAAGCCTTTTACCTAAGCGAGGCATTCTCTGAGGAGTAAGTCAGCAATCTCCAAGGACCAACTTCTTTTATCTTTAAAAACACACAATGCAAACCGAAATGTGAGGACTTGGGGCCACAATATAGGAATTTTCTTTTCTACTGTAACTTCTGAAATAAGGAGGTATTGACCAACAGATTATCTGCAACGCATATACTTCATGCTGCTTTCAAGTTTGGGGGACAGATTTATGCCCTTTTCTCCATGGACACTCTCATAAATAAAGGCAGGTGTTCATAGAGCAACTGACTAGGGCAGGATGTGTCCTGTGACCATGAAACACAGCAAAGCTATCTGTACTCTAAAGGGATGGTCACACCCTTGACTCAGTAGTTCTTAGGACAAGTTCAAGATGCTCCATATAGTGATAAATAATGCTCTTTCTGCTCCGAGGCTAGAAGAAAGGATATGGTTCTCTTTCAATGAGAAGCCCTGACATCACTATTTTTACAATGGTTCTTTGGTAATAAATACAAGGAAAATACCATCATCCTGAAGACAAAAATTAACGTCCAAGACGTACGTGGTAGAGATTACATTCAAATGAAGGACTTCTGCAACCCTGTGTACCAGCCCTATAATATAACCTGTGGACCAGCACACCTCCATGGACTCACTTTACAGCACTTGGGTGTTTGCTGGATGCTTAATTAAAATCCTACTCTGGTGGGAAAAACCAGATTTCCAAATGGTGACTTTATTGATTCAATAAAATTTAAGAAATTCTGCTTATGGAAAAACTCATTAACCAAAACTAATAAATAAGAGTTTACCCTGCAGTCTGGTTCCTCTTTATTTGACAGAATTAAAAATCACTCTGGAACAACTTAGTTCATTTTTCACTTGTTAATTGAACTTAATGGTTTAGTAATTCCCTTTCTGTTCTAAGCTTTCGAAGTCTTCATTCTTTCTGGCAGCACTTGCATGTGGACACTCTTAACTTTACAGAGAGTATATTTACATAGAAGTTTAGCAGAAGTGACGAGCGTAAAGGAAGGAAAACTGAGAACCTTTTACTTGGGCTGATGCAGGGACTCAAGGCACAGTTCAGCCTTTGGGGGGTGGTGTCAAGTTGCATTGCCCTGTTAGGAGGGTTCTCCAGCAGAGCCTCAAGGGCCAAGTCCGTGTGAGGGACAATTTTATGATCGAATGCACCCTACAGCAGATTTCCACTTCTGCTCAACCTCCTCAACAAGAGATTGCAAACAGCCAAAGTTGTGCATGTACTTGGGGAAAAACTTTCAATTTCACCCTCCGGCACACAAATTTTCCTTTGGAAGGCTGCTATTGTACACGTTTGTTTTGTCTTTGCACAACAACATATTTGATATCTCCTTTTGTATGTTTAATAAGCATCTCAAACTTAACCTTCCATCTCCCTCTAGTCAGACTGCCTGAAATCCACAGAAAAAAAGCTGACAATTATGAATGGCCAGATTGGCTCATGTCAGTTCACATCAAAAACCCTCACTGAATACACAAAGAACCAATGTCCTTATCTTTCATGATAGGGATTTGTTCCTTGATCTACAGCAAATGAGAGGTTTAATTCTTCAGCTGCTTTAACCTAAGTATCAAGTGGATTAATTTTACGGCTTTTTATTTGCATAGTTTCCACCCAGTTTTGAATTTCCTTACTGTATAATTTGGCATCTCAAATTTTTACTTAACTCTATTGTAGATACCTGACTCATCACAAATTCTCCTGAAAACGCAATTATAAATACTCGCATAATATTCTATCATGTACATTAACCATAAATTACTTTTTCATTTCTCTATTATTGGACACTTATTTTATTCCTGGATATATTATGCTGTTTCATTCTACTCACGATTTCTTTTTCTGGTGTATTTATACAGACGGTTATTGCTGGTGCATAAGATAGTTATTAAATGTCTTTATCTTGTGCCAAGTCACTTCACTGAATTTTTCCAATAATTATAGTTTCTACTAACAATAGTTTTTCAGTTGATTCTTTACTGTTCTGCAATGAGCCAAATATGTACAAATGATATATAATAGAAGTATATTTCTTTCCTTCCTAAAATTATCATTTTTGTTTCAACTTTACTTCTAAAACAATATTAAATGATAACACTTATCACCTATTGAATATGTATTATGTAGTCAGCCCTGCCATAATTGCTTTATAAACATTATATACTACTTATTATTCCATTACTTCCCAGATTTTTTACTGATTTTTAAAAAATATCTTCAAAATCCTTAACTCTACAGGTTGTTGGTTCAAAATATAGTTCATCACGCTAAGGCAAGTAACCTATTCCTTTTTAAAAATAAATTTTTAAATAATTTTTAGGCTTATAGAAAATTTCTGAGGATAGTACAGAGATTTCTTCCATACCCATCACTAAGTTTCCCCTAATCTGATAACCTACATCATCCTGGTACATTTGTCAAAACTAAGAAATTCATATTGGTACATACTTATTAAATAAACTTGATTTAATTCCAATTTCTCCAGTTTCCCCACTAATTTTCTTTTTGGGCTCCAGGATCCTATCCAGGGTACCATATGACACATAGTTGTCATGTCTCCTTAATTCCCTATAGTTATGACAGTTTCTCATTCTTTTCTTGTTTTTGATGATCTTGACAACTTTGAAGAGTCCTGGTGGGGAATCTTGTAAAATGCTCCCCAATTGTCTGATGTTTTTCTCATGATTAGATTGGTGTTACAGGTTTGGGGGAAGAATGTCCCAAAGAAGTGCCCTTCTTTTAAATTTTTTTTTTTTGACATTTATTCACTTCTGAGAGACAGAGAGAGACAAGAGACAGAGTGTGAGCGGGGGAGGGGCAGAGAGAGGGAGACATAGAATCCAAAGCAGGCTCCAGGCTCCAGGCTCCAAGTTGTCAGCACAGAGCCCGACGCTGGGGCCACAAGATCATGACCTGAGCTGAAGTCGGACGCCTAACCAACTGAACCACCCAGGCACCCCCCAAAGAAGTGCCCTTCTTATCACACTGTATAAGTAGGTACATGATATCAAACTCACTTATCTCTGGTGATGTTGGCCTTAATTAAGCTAGTGTTTGCTAGGTTTCCCCACTGCAAAATTACTATTCTTTTTTCCTTCCCATACTCTGTTCCCTAAGGCAGCCATGAAGCATGGCCTCCACTGAGGTGAGAAGGGAACTCAGCTTCACTTCCTGGAAAAGCAAGTGTCTGCGTATATTATTTAGAATTCTTCTGTAAGGGAGACTGGTCCCATCTCCTCCATTTACTGACTTATTGACACACTGATTTACATTAGTATGGATCCATAGATGTTTTATACTTTGGGCTATAATCCAATACCATGTTATTAATTTTGTTGTTCAAATTGTGCCAGTTTTGGCCAGTTGGCTCTTTCAGTCGGCTCCCATGTCCTTGTGACATGCCCCATTGTTTGTTCGTGTTCTGCTGTGTTTTGCTCCATTTCTTTGAGCATTCAATACTTTCTCGAAAGATTCTCCAGGCTTACCTTGTACTTTCTCTGCCCCAGCCCTTGAAACAGCCATTTCTTAGAAGAGTGTCGGTACTCTCCATTGGAAAACGGAATTTAGAAATGAAGATCTGGGCACTGGATGTAATATACACATGAAATTTGCCTTAACCACTGTTATGGGCACAGATCAGAGGCATTAAGTACTTTCACGCTCTTGTGCAACCATCACCACCATCCATCTACAGAATTCTTTTCATCTTGCAAAAATGAAATTTTGCACCCATTAGACAATAACTCATTATCCTCTAACCCAGCCCCTGGCAACCACCACTAGAATTTCTGTCTCTATGAATTTGACTATTCTAGGTACTTCACATAAGTGGAATCATATAGTATTTGTCCTTGTGTGACTGGCTTATTTCACCTGACACAATGTCCTCAAGGTTCATCCATGTTGGAGCCTATGTCATATTTTTCTTCCTTTTAAAGGCTGAATAATATTCCATTATATGCATAGATCACATTTTGTGTATCCATTAATCTGTTGATGGACACTGGGGGTGTTTCCAGCCCTTGGCTATTGTGAATAAAGCTGCTGTGAACATGGGTGTTGCAAGCAATTCTTTGTACCATATACCTAGAAGAAGTAGAATTGCTAGATCATATAGTGATTCTATGTTTAATTCTATATTTTTGAGGAAACCCCATACTATTTTTCACAGACAGTGCACCATTTTACATTCCTATCCACAGTGCCCAAGCATTCCATTTCCCTACATCCTTACCAACAACTACAAACCCACAGAATGTACAACGCCAAGAGTGAACTCTAATGTAAACTAGAGACTTTGGATGATGATGATGTGTCAATGTAGGTTCATCAATTGTAACAAAGGTAGCATTTCAGGGGGGATGTTGATAAAGGGGAAAGCTATGCATGTGAGGATGGCTGGGGGTTTAAGAGATACCCCTGTACCTTCCTCTAAATTTTGTTGTTAACTTAAAACTGCTCTAAATATAATAGTCTTTTAACACAGAATTTAAAAATAATCACAGAATATTTCTCAACATTTTTTCAGGGCCTCCAAGAGTCCACTGAATTATAGATTGCACTTGGTCTATAGGGATTGGCAAACAATTGCATTGAGACAGTGTCATCTGAAAGAATTAAGATATTTATATTTATTATTCTTTAATGTTTGTTTATTTATTTTGATCGAGCGAGCAGGGGAGGGACAGAGAGAAAGGAAGAGAGAGAATTCCAAGCAGGCTTCACACTGTCAGTGCAGAGCTCGATGTGGGGCTCGAACTCATGGACTGAGATCATGACCTGAGCCGAAACCAAGAGTTCGACGCTCAACCAACTGAGCCACCCAAGATATTTATTTTTAACAGCTTCAAATGAAACAATGTTTGACTTCTTCTAGAAACTGATAATATTAATTCCCTCACAGTAGTTATTCTTTAGCTTTACCTGCAAATGAAAGAGTAGAAGTCGGGGTCCATTTTTATTAAATCTATGGCAAGCCATTTGCAGTGAAAATGCCATTTAAGCAATCACTAGCAGGTATTTCACACAACTTTTAAAATAATTGGTAAGAGAATAAGCTGACAGCTCAGCAAAACATGTTGGGAGGTGAACAAACTTTTTGACACCATATTCCCTTTCTCTGACAAACTAAGTAAGGATAAGTTTGTGAGGATAAAAAAGCTTTTTAAATTGGCTGATTTAACAAGCTCTTCCCATTAGAGAAAAATCTTTTCAGTCTGATGAGGCTAAAGCAATCTAAATGGAAATATTGGCTCTCATAGATTTCTATTGGCTTTGATGATAAAACCTTCTGCCTCGTCTATTTCCTTTTGATCTAGTTGAAAAGGATGCTGGGAGAGGCTAGCACCATGCTCCTTCAATGACCAGCTGCTGATACAGCTGTGGCTTGTTAAGGCCACAGGACAAGGAAAAGTTCCAGCATGCTTCCTGTTTTATCACATTCTTAAGTTAACATTATATTACTGAGAAAAGTGATATCCACACAGATGCAGAAATATGGTATGTACTAAAGGCCAAATGGATTGTAAAAATGAGGATCCAGCTACATATTTCAAGAAATTAGTGTGATGTAAAAGCTTATCAATAGAACCTTTATTCTAACTTAGCAATTTGAAACAAAGATCTGCTTTTAAGATAGTTTACTTGTCTAAGATTGATGGGGAGATAGTTTGAATTCTCTAGAGAAACACACTTTCTGGTCTCAAGTATCCAGATGGATTTGCATTCTAGATCCAACCTCAGAGGCTTAAGGAATGCTACAGAAGGCCTCCAGCTGATGGGGGTGGGGGGGTGGGGGGGGTGGGAATCTTAACTATGACTCTCACTGCTTCCTATTAAGAAAATGAGAAGCAACTCACTTTTTACAAGGTGTTAACTAAGCTTGGCTGAGCAGTCCAACTGAAAAATCAAACATGCCCAAACACTTCATGTTTATAAAAACAAACTCCATTAACATGCCTGGCTTCCCTTTCATAAAATTGCAGATGATTTACTGCCTATCTTAGTGCAGTCCAATTTTCCTGTAAAATGCATGTCCTGTATTATGTTTGGCACATTTTAGGAGATCAATGTGTAATTGTTGAATTGAATTAGAATTGATTTGTTTTTTATACAAATTATAATGGAGGATTTCACAGGACCTGTGAGTGCTCAACTGGCATAAAACAGTATTTACACAGCTATAAGAAGTGGTATGCACTCCTAAAAGGAAGTTAAACTTTTTTTTTTAATACCACACTGTTCATCCTTCCAAAGTCGGACTTAAAAGGAAGACAACCAGATTCTCTAACAACTTGTTCCATCAAGTTGGGCCTTATTACAAGTCTCCCCAGAGTAATTTAAGTGTCTCCAATCCCTATATACCTGATTAAATTATTCTGGTAAACCCAATTCTAGGACTTTTATCAATTTCTTAAAGCATTTCTAGGATAATGTCTATTTCTCTTTATCCACTTAAAAATGATATTTGATAACAAAGAAAGAATATACAGCAATCATATCTCCACCCATCCATAGAAACGCAATATACAGAGTCCATGCCCTCTGTTTACCTATCCCTGATCACATTACCTGCCCTTCCCCGTCAGAAGGAACCATTTATCCAAGCCTTAATTCAAATTTGCTCACTGACCTGTGGCTGGGAAACAGGGAAGCATTGTAATAGGTTCATAGTGGAAATTACTTTCACTTTTAATTTTTTGCAAAGCACGGTGATGATTTCACATATTCTCTAGAAGATATCGGTTCTCTTAACCCTGGTGTAGATGTATACTTACTAAACCTACGAAAACATTGACTAAGAAGAAACAGACATTGTAGAGGCTCCAAACCCCACGCTTTTCTCATTTCATAAGAAATTTAGACCCTCCCTCGCACAGGAAGGTCTTTGGCATTCTCTATACATGACCAAGGGCATTTTTCTGCACTACTCCAATTCTGTACTGGTGTCTTAAGGAGGAGAGCAAATTTGATAATGATGAGCTCCCCAACTATCCGGCTACTTCTCAAGAGCTGTGGTCTGTTCCCAAGTGGAATTTCACACCCAGGAGAGGAGCAAGGTGAGCCGTTAGATTGTGGACAAATGTCATTTGAATTAACACTTAAATATATTTTTACCTAAAGCAAGGAAGAAATATATTAAATATTACTATCAATAGTAATAGAAGTACATGTACAACTTATGAATAAATAGACATATTGGTGATGCACGTTCACAAGTTTTGTTTTTTTTTTTTTTTTAACTCATAAGAATTTTCAATCAAAAAAAGTTTGGAGACCACAGCTCCAAACAATTCACATTTACTACCTGTGTGACCTAAGAAAAAGTAGCTTCAAGACATACTACGTGATCTTAATCACATTCAGATGATATTTATGTGTTAATGTATATGACAGATTAATATAAATTACTTTATATAGTTCCTTGAACTTTTAGCTCAGGTAAGCAAATGAAACTAAACACTCATGATTCATCACCTACATTCTCTAGGTCTTAACACTTAGTGCTAAAAACCACATGGAAAGATTAGTTGTACGACGCACTTTCAGTCCTAAAGTGTTTTTTCTTTTCTTTCTTTCTTTTTTTTTTTTCTTTTTTTTTTTTTTTTTTGAGAATCAGAGGTTAAGATGTCTAGAAAAGTTTTTCAGGCAAGTATAGCCAAATAAAAATTGTAAATATTTATTCTTAAAATATGTATTGAGCACCTACTATACTATACTGAAGATACAGGGGCACCTGGCTGGAAAAGTTGGAGGTGTGTGCAACTCTTGATCTCAGGGTTGTGAGTTCAAGCCCTACGCTGGGGATAAAGATTACTTAAACAAAAATTTTAAAAAATATACTGAAGATACAAAGATTAATAAACATTTACTGAGTGTTTGCTTTTTTAATGAGGATTAAGTGATGAGCCAAATAGCCTTGGTGATTCCTGCCTTCAAGGAGTTTATAAGCTAGTGGGGGGGGGGGGGAAGACAAAAGGAAATAAAATGGAGAAAGTATCTCAAGCAAGAGATGAATAAAGCCCTAGACTGTGTTTCTCCATGCCACGCCCTCTGATCCTTCTTTCACATTTCTTCTTCTATGGCTGCTACTCCAAAAAATGGATCCCTACTCTTGTTTCTCATTTGCTCATATCTTGGGTGTCCCTAAGTATTATTCTCTTGACCTTGAATTCCCACCTACATCTCCTGGATTTTATCTGACCAACCTCATTCAGGAACAACAGATTATAATGAGTTTAATTTGAGTAATCCTGGTTCTTCTGAAATTCTTCCCTGGAAATAAAATGCTGTAACCCAGTGGAAATGAGATAGCCACAGAAAGTCCTGAGAAAGGGAGGCCAGAAGCAGGAACTGCGAGCAGCAGAGCACGCTAGAAGTGAAGGACTTTTAGGAGGTAGGCATTTGAGGGAGGCATAAGTCATTTCATATAGACCAGCCAACTCTGAAAGATGCATGTGGGAAACCCTGTGGGTCTTTGTACTAGTGGACATCTTCCTTTCATTCGAACGATTCTTAAATTGCTCAAAACAGTCATCTTAAATTTATGCATTGGATCTCTTAGATTGGGAGTCTCTTTGAGGGCCATGGCAACTGCCTTCCAACTTAGTAAGCCTGCCCTCTTCCTTTACGGAAGAGGTAATACAAAGCAAGCACATATTCCTCCCAGAAACATTTATTGGATACTGCCTCAGACAAGCCCTGGTGATAGTGATGTAGAGGGCACAGAGATGTGTGCATAAAGCAATAACATGCCATTTGGACCAAGAGAATGAGGATTATGTTATCTGCCTCTTACAAAACGTGGAAATGTTGTACTTTAAAAAGGACTTTTCGATATTGCTTTCAGCCACATATCACACAGCACTGACAAATATACAGTGTCAATGTAATATTGTTATGTCTCCATCCCACATCATCAGTCACGGACTTATCTGTGTTACACAGTCTCCATTTCAAAGCATTTAGGAGCCTCTACGATGGGTAGTGATTTAGGAAGAGAGGAGAAGAGTTGCACATTTCCTATAGTGTTGTGGGTACATTTTGTGGGAACGATGAAGATCATGATCATGATGATAATGATAAGGTCCCCAGCTGTCTGTTGAAATTCCTTTCTGGGAAACAGCTGGAGATTCATTCTCTCAAGATCGCATCTGGCTTGATTTGCCAGCACTCAAATCCCATTGATCTGGTTCTGTTCTAGCCCTCTGTACTCACAGTTCAAAGAGCAGGGAGCCCTGTAAAGAAATTACTGCCATATTGTTCAATCGGCCACAGTGAGCAATATATACGATTATAATTAGGAACACATTAAGGGAAGCAGCTCAGTGGAGATAAGCTGCTTGACTGCATACGCTTTTTGATGAGGGCTTAGCGCCAATCCGAGAAGAAAAAGATTAAATGTTTGTTACCAATCCTTTTGAACTTGTGGCAGAACATGTGGTAAAGCATTTTTGATTCAAATTAAAAGCATCCTAGGATAAAAATAACCCTGTATTCCCAGGCCTTTCCAAGTGAAAACCATTTGGAGATTGATTTATTGTATAGCCCTTAACCTCTTTCCACCAGCATGATTAACGTAAGCATTTCTGAATCCCGTGTAAGCCTGGACAGGTATTTGTCTTGTTACACATCTGTGAAACAAATGGCAATACAAATTAGACACTCAACAGATGTAAGTTTTCAAAGGCCGGGCAAATTTAATTTGACTGTGCATGTAAATGAAACGTTCATTGAGCTCTGAGGTCAGTGGTGCAGGTTACAGGTAGAGAGGGTTGTTGTGCCAAACATCACCAAAAGGCCAGCATTTCAGAAACCCTCAAGAAGCTTCCTAAACCAAACAGAGAGTAGATAGGCTGCCATTGTAGCACCAGAGAGGCAAGCATGGGGAAGGTCGAAAAAGGAAAGGTCTGGTTTGACCGCATAATCAAGACAGACTTTCCACGGTCGTTGGGTAGAAAGGGTCAAGATAACCATGTTAGAAGCTCCCATGCCGAGAGGAAGCCTGGTTTAGCGGTTTCTTCTGGGAATGGAGAATAGAATGTGCCAGATTCAGCCTCTAATTTCCTCTGTGGTCTTGAGCAAGCCTCTTACCCTCTCTGGGCCTGTTCACCTGTAAAATTGGGATATTGATGTTGTTTACCCACTGCATAGGAGTCTGAGGTTGAACATCCTTCTAAAGTGCTTGCTAATCTATTGAAAATGGCACATTGTTCATTTCGTGAATCTGGAAAGTTTGTAACCACAAGACACTATCTGCCAAAGGAATACTTTAGTTCAAGTTGGTTTTAATGATATCATGTGTTATTTTAATTTCTATAAGCAGCTAAGTCCTTAGAGACTAATTGAAAAAAAAAAAAAACCTCCATTACAATGCTTTCTCACATTCTCTCACTCAGTCTCACCCCCCAGCCCTCCAAGACAGACAGACACATATACACACATACACTTTCCTCTTCCCAACTAAATTCTGGGAACTTTTTCCCTCTATATAATTTTTTCCCTGGTCAGGTGGGCATAGTCAATAGCAGTTAATGCTAAACTTCTAAAGGTAATAAAATTCAATAGTTAATTCCACATGCAAACCTCTTAGCACTTTCATTATCAAACTCTGTCAAGATGAACACATTCTATTATCTGAAGCAGCATCTTCCAGGTTCTCAGAGATGTTGATAGTTTTATTGTTATTTTTTATTTATTTTATTTTTTTAAAAAGCTCTTCAGTCATATCATTTGAGTCCTATCATATTTGGTTAAGCCAGCGTGATTCTAATATGATAAGGTACATCATAAAATTCTAAAAGGGGGCAAAGTATGAAGAGTTCTCCCAACTTTTTTGTACCCCTTTACCATTGAATTCTGTCAGACCAGTGGTTCTGAAGAAAACAATTGGGGAAATACTAACCTAAAAGGTTTGGTTGTACTTCTGCTGTTTGAGAAAAGTGAAAAGTGAAAAGTCTTGAACAACAGGAAAGTTATTTCCAAATCCAAGTAAGATTGATGGAGAATGAGCACGGGCCGTTAGAAGATTAAGGCCAACGGGCAGGTAGTGTACCCCTTTCTGCTTTTGCTTCCACCAGGAAGCTATTGCTTTTTTGCTTTGTTTGGCTTGTTTGCTTTGATTCTTTCCTGTAAGAATCATAATGACAAAAATTATTTGGAACAAACTAGCTCTATTAGAAATCTCTGCCAATGACTAGGGATCAAACAAACCAAACCTACATTTTATGATAGTTTTATAAATCAGTGGATTATTTTTAAATGATCCTCATTGTTCTCTGAAATGCCAATTAGTGAGCAAAGTCTTGCTGCTTTATAGCCATTAGTCAGGGAAAGCAGGACTTAGGACTCCACAGCAGTGTGAGAATAACTCACTGTCTCACTCCTAAATGGCAAAGTTAAAAGGGAGCTGGGACATCTTTCAGGTACAAGTGGTATAAATGAACATGAAAATCCATTAACAACTTTTACAGCTGATGGCGAGGTAACCACAGTGCCCTTCCTGTGACCATCTTTACATCATGTGTTTCTGGAGTCTGCCTTCTCCATTAAATCCTGAGTTCCTTAAGGTCAAAGTCCTCTACACACACTTGTTCCTGGAATATTCTCTAATGTCTGAGTCATAGTAGTTACCTGTCACACATTTGCTGAATTGAACTGACATCAAGTGATTTGGAACAAGAATGTTGATAAAATATATATTCTACAATACTTAGAATATGGAGGTCAAATCTTATTTTCAAAGTGAAGTAGACCAATCCGTATTTCCACAGGTATTTCTAGCCAGAATATACAGCTCATTTGTGACTTAAAAATATGACATAAAAGCATAAATGCCTCATAATATTTATGCTGGGTCATAGCAAACTTGCTCAATTGTAATGTTTTCTCTATATACTTTTCTTAATCAATATGAAGAGCTTTACTTATATCCTGGGTAAATGTCACTATTTTGTTATAAACTGTCAGAGTTATTTTGAATTTTGATTCTTCTGTCTGTCATGGAATTATTCCTCAGTGCTCTGTGTCATCTGGGAATGTGATAACCCTGCCCTCAATATTATCACCCAAAAGTGTGATAAAAATTTTAAAGCCATAGCCAAGTGAAAAATTCAATGGGACAAAAATAATTTTGCTTAATTAATCGATAGCATTGAAATGTGGTCTTTTAATCTGCAGTTATGTTTTCATCCGGCCTTCCTTTCTTTAATATACACAAAGACAGCCCAAGATTTTGGTCAAACACTTTGCTAACAAGGTCAAGTTTTGATTCAATTATACTTGTAAATCTACTGTTACTATGACATTGGTCTCGGGATGACACTTATATTGCATAATAGCGCTAGAACGATAATGAAATTTGGTATGGTCAAGACTCATGGACAAAATGAACAATGCTGGCCAAAGTGTGTTACAAGTGCACAACTTCATACTCATCATGCTCATACTTCATACTCATCATGCTCATATTGATGAAAAATGGCTAGAAACTTAGCTCCCTCAAACTTCCTTGCCCTTCAACTGTTTGTGATGTGAATCCTATACTTTGTATTCTTTGTATTGATCTAGAAGACCTCATGTGCAATTTTACCCAACACAGGGAACCGAGAAGTTGTAAAAGAAAAAATAGGCATACTGTGCCTTAGAAAAACTAAATTGGCAAAAAGACGTCAGACACAAAGGACCAACTTAGAATAGGAAAAAATGCGTTAAGTCAAATAATAAAGGATGAATATATGATGCTCTTTATGATAGATCTGTATTATAAATCAACAAAACAAAACTATTGAGTTATAGGCTCAGGATAGTTGGAGGTCATTCATGGAAAAGCAAATGTGAAAAAACTAACAATTGCATGAAAAGATACTCAACTTCACTAGTAGTGGGGGATGGGAAATTTAAATAAATAATATGTTCCTTCATCAATTTACTCTCAAACTAGTAGAGATTAGAAATAAGAACATTTATCGTAGATTTGGATAAAAAGAAATAGTATAATTGGAATAAAAGAAAATGAGACCTCCCTCCCATTCAGTGCTGGAAACATGAAGTATTCCAGTCCCTTTCAGAAAGCAATGTGGCAAATATCCATTAAGTTAAAAATACTTTTCAATCTAAAATCCCCACTCTGGTCATCATATAGAAATATATATACTCATATATATATATGGATATGGATATGGATATATAGATATGTATTTCATGAAGCATTGCCTGATTATATTTCATATACGGTTGTTTCAAGTTGTAAAAAGAAAATCAAATGGAAACAAATGAAAGCCTGCTGATAAGTGGATGGTTGAATTCATGTGGTATATTCTTACCATGCTATATAATGAAGCCTACAGAGATCATAGAACGGGAACATTTGATATGGTAGATGTATTTTCATGTGCTATTAGTGAGTGAAGTACATAAAAGTCTTATTATGTAATTTGTATTTATTTTTATTTTTTACTTTTTAAAATGTTTATTCATTTTTGAGAGAGCATGAGCAGCAGAGAGGCAGAGGGAGAGGGGGACAGAGGATCCAAAGTGGGTTCTGCACTGACAGCAGTGAGACCAATGTGGGGCTTGAACTCACAAACCACGAGATCATGTCCTGAGCAAAAGCTGGACGTTCAACCGACTGAGCCACCCAGGCACCCCTATAATCTTGTATTGATTAAAGAAAAATAAATAATCCCTATTATACATGTGCATATGTGGATATATTTATGTGTATATATATATATATATATATACACACACACACACACACACACACACACACACACACACAGATATATATACACACATGTATATACTTTTGCTTGCAATTACATGAGCAATGGTAACAACAGCTATTATGGGTCACTGGGGGGTAGGGGGCAAGAGGAGTGTGAGAGGAGCAAGAAGGGATCCAAGTAAAACAGTATAAGAAAACAGTACTATGCTGAAATGTCTGGCATATAGATAGCTAAACACATATATATCATCACATTTTGTATTATGTTCAATAGTATAGATGTGTTTAAAGGATGTCTGAATGAAAGTCATGAAAACAGACCAAGCACAGAAACCTTGTGAACAAGTCAAATGCCATTTCTAACAAACTGAAACTATTAAGTAACAAATTAAATCAATTAAATAATTTCTGACTCTAATAGTGCCTATGTCAGCTCTCCCTATTACCAAATGCTTTCTCATTAACTGTCTCGTGTAAACTCACCACCCTGCCTATGATTAAATACAAGGATGAAAAGCAACTGTCAAGAATCACTATCGGGGCGCCTGGGTGGTTCAGTCAGTTAAGCATCCGACTTCGGCTCAGGTCATGATCCCACAGCTCATGAGTTCAAGCCCCACATCAGGCTCTGTGCTGAGAGCTTGGAACCGGGAGCCTGCTTCAGATTCTGTGTCTCCAGCTCTCTCTGCCCCTCCCCCACTTGTGCTCTGTCTCTGTCTCTCTCTCAAAAGTAAATCAAAATATTTAAAAAATTTTTTAAAAAAGAATCACTATCATTATATGTACCTTGTACCAAATTTTGAATACTTAGTTTAAGAAATTATATGCTTTCAGATAACATTTTAAAGTCATCTACTAAGAAAAAAAGGTTAAAGTATAAACTTATTTTTAAAATCTCATGCCATCTCATAAGGCCACAAAACCCAAATGATGCTAAAAGCAAACTATAGAAATGAACACTCAGAAACAAGAGGCTGTGCCTGAGAATTTCAGTATTCTACCCAGGAAGCTGTGGGCACCAACATTCTTTTAAAAAGACCCAGGCGAACTGAGAATGAAGAATCACAGCTTCTAATCTTGGCTTTGCTGAGAATTTGCAATGTGACTTTGAGTAAATCACTTGACCCTTCTGAGCTTCTGATTCCCTGTAGGTAATAATCCTAGCCTTATCTCCCTCATTGTTTCAAAAATAAAATGAGAAGGATGATTTATGTGAAAGCACTTTGAATAGTAAAATGTGCTATATTATTATTCAAACAAGGCATTATCCTCTCAAACCTACTTAGAAAGGGGTTGTAAATGAAATACTGCATATTAATGTGATCCAGGGCTTCAGAGAAGTTGGATTCTCTGGGCACCATCACAGTCTCGACTGTTTGTCAGCACAGCATAAATTATGAGCCCCAAACAAGTCTTCAATGCCCTTCGGAAGCTTGAGAGGCCAGTGTGAGGCGGCTTAGCGCCCCCCCAGATAGGTACCACTGAAGAGAAAGGAAGAGTGTTTTAGAAAAACAGAGAACATGGTCTGCCTGCCAAGTCTGTGCTCAAGCTACAGTTTCTCATGTGCACGGGTGTTGAGAATAAAGGAAGCATGTCTAAAAACCCAAGTTGAGGCAGGAATTTCCATACCCTCTGGGTATCTCACCGAGTTACTATTATGGATGCATGTCTGTGCATAAGTGTGAGTGAATACACACAAACATGACATTAACCAAAGCAGATAGCTTTTCCACGTTACACGCCCAATTCACGAAATGGCATCAGCTCCACAAACCTCATTTGCTCTTGTAATTGGGTCCTTTTGCAAGTATGGTTTGAGCATTTTGGACGCTAGAGTCATTCGCCATTCAGTAGCATCTAAGGTTTCCACAAAGTGCATTTCTCACAACCGTATTGTGTAGGTTGCATCTCAGAAATTATTTTTCTACTTATAAATCTCGGAAGTGTCCACCTAGTTTGTTATTGTTATTATTATTTTTAAATATTAGAGTTTTAGAATGAGGCAAGACTTGGAAAAACTGGGTCATAGATTTTCTCAATCTGGGACTCTGACTCAATCTGGGAATTCTCACGAGCGTTTTATTAGAATCACTGAATCTGCTCATTACCTGTGAGGTTTCAAAGGAAGTCGGATCCTAGAACAAGGTTCCCCTTGTGTGTCCAAGTGCACCTTGGGCTTTATTCTCCCTACAAGCCCATAAAGGTAATAGCCACACACTCTGGGCACACAGTAAAAAAGTCTCATTCTCGGTTGCCAAAGCCCTGAGGGCTGTCATTCTTCACTCATCATGGCTCCTGGCAGGCCTATCACTGCCAGGAAAGATTTTTTTTTTTCTCCATGCAGTATAGCTTAGTGATGAAGGGTCAGGGTTATAATGTCTGAGAGATTTGAACTGGCAACCCAGCTCAGTCACTTATGTGACTTCGGGCAGGTTTGTTAACCTCTCCAATCTGATTTCTTCATCTGGCAGATGGACAGAAGAGTTTCTAACTAAAAGGTTGACAGTGGGGGATTAAATGGGATCATGCATGGAAAGTGTTTAGGATAGCACCACGTACATAATAAACACTCAACCGATGGCAACTGGTTATAGTAAAACAGTGGCCGTGACAGGCATTGCTCACCACTGCTGCTGTAGGAAAGTACATGTTTTTGGAGGCCTCTAAGCCCGTTAAAAGAGAAAAACACTTGTTCCTAAACTTAAAGGGAAACAAGCTGTACACATCAATTAGTAAGAGTACAACTACACTGATAGCTTTCCTGTGCACAAATCACAGGTGAAGCTACATCAAATTTGGACAAGGAAGCCAGGAAGACAGAGTCTCCACTCCTCTGGGTGACTTCTGAACAGCTCTATGGCCTACCTAGCAAGGAGGGAAAAATAGACCTAAAAGCAGTATTAAGATGCATGTGATATTATAAAATACCATATGTATATGTATACCTAGAATTATCCATATGTATACCTAGAATTATAAACCCTGGGTTGGTAGAACTAGTCTCCCTTGGTGTGACTGCTCAGTATCATTGTATCTTTAATTTTTAGTCTTGTATTTTAAAAATGAGATCAAGCCGGTCTGCATGGTTCCTGTGGGCATAGTGGCGACACAGCTCTGCGGACACAGCTGGGATTGGAAGAGCCATGATTGACAACATTTGACAATTTCCGTGGTATATATACTCCACCATGAGACGAGATTCATAGAAAGCAAAATTGAGAAAAGACACACATGGCCAGTATGAGCCAGGGCCGACCTCACCACTGTGTAAGGGGAACAAGCATGGTGGGCGGATGTTATCCAGATAAAGATTGCAGTCCTCCAAACCAAACAGGTCACTTCCACTCTAAACTGTCTGACTGTGTTTCTCTCTTCAGCCTGAATTATTTCCATTTGCTTAATTTTTCCCGCCAGTCTTACCTTCTTATCCTTGAGTCCCTACTGCTGCTCTTCCTTGAGTTATGAGCAATCTGTATCCTCTGAACTGTAAAGATAATGGAAGAGAGGTGCACAAAAATCAGTCACTTAGGGAAATATGGATACCTAGATTTCCAATAATGCCATTATAAAATAAGCTTATTTTAATCTAGGTTCACTACAGTATGTATCCAGAGTTAAGTTGCTGATATTCAAGTTCAGGTTCTTACAAGTGCACATATGGCCCATTTCCAACATGTGTTAATATGGTCTATCAACTTCTCTCCCCACCCAATCCAGTCTGCACACTGCTGCCAGAAATATCTTCCTGAAATAACACTTGGATCACATTCCCTGCTCAAAAATTCTAGTGGTTTCTCAGTCCTTCAGAAAAAGCCCAAACCCTTCTCTTCAAGGTCTCCCATAGCCAGAACTCCAGGGGCTTCAGGTGCCCACATCTCACATGATCTCTTCACCACAGCTCACTCACCATCCTCTCTGCCTTTGTACTCCTGTCTTCCTCTATGTAGCGAATGTTTCAATTTACCTTTGCTAAACTCATACTCTTTCTTTCGTACTGACCTCAAATTCTACTTTTTCTGTGACTCTCTTCTATCCACTCTGATCTGATCTTCTCTCCTCTGAACTCATCCCACTGTCTTGTCTTTACCTCTCAAACTGTTCATCCCATACACCGTTTGGTGTTGAAGCTCAAAGGCATTACCAGCATGAAAAGCACCAGGACCACATCTTTGACCATCTTGCCAGAACTCTCCAGGAGAACTTTCTTCGATGATGTAAATGTTTTTCATACACACTCTCCAATATGGTAGCTACTAGCCACACATGGCTATTAAGCACATAACTGTGGATAGTGCAACTGAGGAAATGAACTTTAATTTCATTTACTTCATTTCGTTAACATTTAAGTTGAAACAGTCACAGATGACTACTAGCTACATATTAGCCAGCACAGCTAGAACCTCTTTATAATATAGTGTGGTGTCTTCTATTTTGTCCCTACTCAACATTTGCTGATGGAATCAATGAGATTCCCCATGTCAGAACACAGCCCCAAAACTACTTTCTAGCTCATCTTTAGTTTCTAACGATCTCTTCCTATACTTATAGCCATTTCATAGCCCCCAAAACCCTTTTGGCGACACCCTGGTGACAATGGTCACTGGGTGGAATTTAAATGGTCACAAGTACGCAATCTGCTTCCAGCCCTCTAAGACTCAGAGGTGAGCACCAAGCATGCCAGGAATAGAGCATCTGAGAGCCAACTATTTCTTTTCACGAGCTCATGTCCACTCTCAAACACCAGTGTGCCAAAGCCTGCATGGCTAAGTCCACACTGAGACCTTCTGGAAATTGTCCCACCACTTTTGGTTCATTTTTGCCATGCTATTTAAATCCAGCGAAAGATGGGGCGCCTGGGTGGCGCAGTCGGTTAAGCGTCCGACTTCAGCCAGGTCACGATCTCGCGGTCCAGGAGTTCAAGCCCCGCGTCAGGCTCTGGGCTGATGGCTCAGAGCCTGGAGCCTGTTTCCGATTCTGTGTCTCCCTCTCTCTCTGCCCCTCCCCCGTTCGTGCTCTGTCTCTCTCTGTCCCAAAAATAAATAAACGTTGAAAAAAAAATTAAAAAAAAAATAAATCCAGCGAAAGTCTAAATTTCAGTTTCTCATAGCTGAAACATGGTTAACTCCTGGCTTAAAAAAATTACATATATATATATATATATATATATATATATATATATATATACCCTAATTTGCAGCAAATAACCTCGTTTATTTTTGCTCATTTACTTGCACAGATGGGACAACAGTTCGTTTGCAATTTAAGGAATTTAAAATAATGTAAACACTCTGTTTCAGCAACGTTGAAGAAAAACTAGAAAATTCTCTCAACTTGGAAAATGCTAAACTTCATTGAGAAATAACTCTGAATAGAATTTGAAAGCAAAATGAACTTTAGACATCAATGAGCCAGGTGCACCCACTCTACATTGAACAAATATAATCATTGTAATTTAGAATTGTTTTCGTAAAGCTATTAGTAAATCTTTGCCTACAGCAGAAATATCCAGAAATCCATTCTTTTCCTGCAGCATTTTCCATTGATTAACAGAATCCTGACTGATAGGACTATTAAAATGTCTTTTATTTAAAATGAGCAAATTAAATTAGATCATTTTATATTTTTTAATTTTTTTATTATTTTTTTAATGTTTATTTTTGAGAAAGAGAGAGAAAGAGAGACAGTGTGTGAGCAGGGGAGGGACAGAGAGAGAGGAAGACACAGAATCCGAAGCAGGCTCCAGGCTCTGAGCTGTCAGTACAGAGCCCGACACGGGGCTCAAACCCACAAACTGTGAGATCATGATCTGAGCCGAAGTCGGACGCTTAACCAACTGAGCCACCCAGTCGCCCCAGATCACTTCATTTTATAAACATAAAAAGTAAAATGCTGCTTTCATTCTTCATTCTGTAGTAGTCATTTAGAATAAAGGAACTTAATAACATCTGTCTTTAAAAAAAAAAAAAACAGTGTAAGAAAAGGAAACATTTACTTATTTGCCTTGTGTTTTTATTAGACACTGAGCTTTGCAAATGTAACTTTCCATGAATAATTCACCCCAGAATCTGGCCAACTCCGTATTAGCTTCTGTTTTTCAAAAGACATTTAGAATTGCATCACATGACGTAGCGCTCCCAGGCATGTGCACACCCGCACACTTAGTGTCAAATGTAATTAAATATCTTATAGCACAACGTAAATCACAGCAGATATTTTTTATTAAGTTTGCATTATCCTATAAGTAGGAGAAATATTAGAAAAATTAGAAAATACTCATAGGCAGCAAGTCGTTTTGTACTTTGCTTTGTATTCCCAAATAATCTTTGACTTCCAATTACACTACCGCATGGGATTTGTCGCGCTACACAATGCTCACTTTGTTTTACTGCAAATTCCCAATTTTGATATCAAAAGGAATACGAACCTGCCTGCAAGATAGTGATACTAAAACATATTCACTGTCAAGCGGCACTTTCTCTAGCTCTAAATGTAAATATTAGATCATACAAAGCCAGACACTTCTGATAGCCATATTAACTATGTAGCATGCTTAAATAAATGCGATGTTGTTATTTTTGAGCTCATATAGTACCCAAACTAAGCCAAAAGATGTTACCATAATATATGATCAGGTAGCGATCATGTAACCCTTTATGGTATAGAGAATAACATGTATAAATTTATTTGAGTATAATGTGTATAAATTTATATATAGTGTCCTGATGAAGAGCTTATGAAGTTGTGATACCTCTAAAATTTTCCTATATTCTTCCATCTACCATGGTTTTCCTTACAAGGTGCTTATGAGCCCCCTTAAACACAAAGCACAAAGGTCCTCTTTGCTCAGCTTGTTATATTTATCTCAGTTTACAAATAAGTAGCCACTGTTTTCTTAGAATGTTACAGTGTACTAGGAATACTTTGTGTTTTTGTTTTAATTATGAGTGTAGCTTCCATGAAAATCAATTTGGTCTGAGATATAGAGATATTCCATACTTCAGAAATGCCTACATCAATGTAACCTGTTGGACAGATATGCCGAAGGCCATTTAGGGTTCATGTATTGAGCAGCACCAGCTCTAACCTCCTGGGACACCCACACTTCAAACAGCATGTTCACAGCCTAAAAACTTTCTTCACTTGCAAACACCTGGCGTGAGATCTGTCCATATTTTAAACCAATTAGCATAGGTTATATTCAAGACAAAACACATTCGAGTGGTTAGTGTATTCCAACAGTATGGAGACAATCTGAAGGCAGAATGTGGTCTTGCTAACAATCACAGCTGAGCCTGAGATTCAAAGCCAGGCCCAGGACATATTCCATTAGTCAACTGCACAGACCAATAAAAATCACTTCTCATGCTTAAAAAATAGGGAGTTCCTAAAAGCAAAAAAGATTGTTTGGATATAGAAAATCCTACTGAATGAAGTCAAATCGTTTCTTTACTATAAGAAAAAAAAATCAGAATACCTCAAAAAATTGAAAAATACATAAAGGAGTTGGTGCAATTTAGTATTTAGAGTAGGAAAGGAAAATATTAAAAAGATGTCGATATTGTTATGAAGTCCAAACAAAAAGTACTCTGTAAAATAGTTAGCACAGCATGATGTAATTTTTCTGAGAAACACAGAGAGCAAGCTATTAATGGTGATTATCTTCAGATAGTGTATTATTTTTTTCTTTTTTAAAACTATCTGTGCTTTATAACTTTGTCTATACTAAGTAGGCATTCATTTTAAAAATTTTTTAAGTTTGTTTATTTATTTTTGAGACAGAGGGAGTGCGCAGGGGAGAGGCAGAGTGGGAGGGAGAGAGAGAACCCCAAGCAGGCTCCACACTGTCAGTGCAGAGCCCAATGCGGGGCTCAAACTTACCAACTGTGAGATCAAGACGTGGGTCTAAATCAAGAGTGTGACGCTTAATCGACGGAGCTACCCAGGTGCCCCAGTAGATATTCGTTTTTAAATTTAAATAATGTAAATAAAAAACCACAACTATTGACTGGAGCTAGAAGTATACTTTGTAATAGTATCATCAACAGCAATAACACTGATAATAGCAAACCTCAGTGTTTATGATATGTCTAAACATTCGAATGCCATGTTTGCTCCAATTATGCTTATTTTGTCATACAGAATATTGCTCTAAAACCCCATTCACGGATGTCTGGGTGGCTCAGTCGGTTGAGCATCCAACTTCAGGTCAGGTCATGATCCTGTGGTTTGTGAGTTCGAGCCCCATGTCAGGCTCTGGGCTGTCTCCCCCTATCTCTCTCTGCTCTCACTCTATGTCTCTCTGTCAAAAATAAACAAACATAAAAAAAATAATTTTAAAACCCTATTCAATATTTACCAGAGGGTGGATATTTCATATTCACAGAGTCAATCCACATTGTCTAATGTGATGAAAATTAGACATTTTGGAAAATGAGGTTTTCAGTCTGCTGTGATTCACATCTCATGGGTTGGTCTCACAGCTGAAATCATCTTACCTCTACTAGAGACCTGATATTGATGGTGGAATCAGAGATTTTTTTTTTTTCTCTGTTGCCTATTTGCTGAAAGGTTACTTACTAAGTCACTTCATCCATTCATGGATTGAGTAGCTACTGTGCACCAGGCACACTACCATGCATGAAAGGTACAGACATAAACATCACAAGATTCTGTCTCAGTCATGCATGCTTAGTATACATGTGGGGAGAGGCTGGGAGAGAGGAAGAAAGATGTGAAAACAATTAAGTATAATACAGTGCAATATATGCTAATAAAATAAAATACAAATGACTACAGGAATAAAGAGTGGGGTGGGCTTTCTGGAAAAGACATTTCTTTGAGCCTATTAAAAGTACATTATGAATACTAATGTCTAGTATGATCACAACACTTCAGCTCCTATGAGTGAATCGAATTAATATATACACACGTGAGGCAAAAATTCGATAGGGCTTAAATTCTCCAGCGATCTCAGAACGGGGATGGGGGGAGGGGTTATGTCCTCACATGCACAATTCTATTGGCAGGTATAATGGGATTAGCCAGGATATCGTTAGTGTATTTCCATGCTAGCTAATTCTTACCTCCTAATTTTTCCTTCCATGACTCCTTATGCGAGAAACCATACCTGTCCAGCTCATATTTTAGAATTTTTTCCCTGATACAGAGAGAATATTTCTGCCACCCATGAAAGCCAAGCCATGAGGCTTATTGAAATAGATGTGGCCTAAGAAATGTTTCAATCAGAAAGGCTCAATGGAGGGCTACTTCTTTGAGCGTGGCAGAGTATATAAAAAGGAGCAAAGAAGTGGCGGTCGATAACGGCAGAACCAGATTCTTAAGTGTCTAATCCCCGCCACCCCCTGACATTTTGGGAGACCCAAGAACGCTGGAGTTAGCCACACACTTCCTCTGGTATAATTTGAGGGACGGGGAAGCTCTTTGTCTCTGTGTCTTAGCCAACATGCCACGAGCAGGGACAATGCAGCAACCAGAGAAATGTCCTCTGGGAGTCTGCAGTAGTACTTTGGAACGAGGGACAAGCCTGGACCCTGTGAGCTCCAAAGAGGGCCCACAGCGTGTTGGGAGGGCTGGGGAAGTCCGCTTTGGAAGCGAGGATGGCAGAGCATGGAGGCGGGAGACCGCAAGCCAAAGGCCACACCCACAAACGTCAGGCGTGGATATCAGCATGATCTCTCTCGAGGCCGCATGGAGCCAGCCACATGTCAGCAGACCCCAGCGGGCCAGAACACACAAACTTCCTCACCACAGAGCACAAGAACAGCACGCAGAACAAGGACCTGCATTCATAGAGGCCCGACTTGCCCACTGCCACAGGATTACATGATCTCCCTCGGCCCCCAAACCTGAGACATATGACACCATCTTGGGGAAGAGCAGGGAAACAGTTGAGAAATCTGAAAGACTGAACATTTACCCTAAAGAGACTGAGTCATCCAAAAGAAATGATCTAAACAGGAAGAGACAGAAATGCAGTTAATTAGCAAGATTAAAGCACCTCACCCCTACCCCTATGCCCCGATCGGCAGAATTAACAAGCTCCAAGAAAAATTAAATCATTATCAAAAGATTCCCCCAAGCTTCAGAAAAGCCTCTGAGGGAATTATATGAAGTAGCAGTCACAGGGCAAATGTCATTTATCCTATTACACTAACACCCAGCACTCAAAAGCCGGGCTCTTTGAAGCAAGGTGACCCTCCCTCAGTTGACAACTTGGACTGATCATGCTAGAAAAGAGAGCCTCAGTCCCTAGATCCTTGATGTCAATAGAGATCATTTATTCAGCAGCTGCTTGCTGCTACTTGCTTGCCTGGCAAACTGGGTAGGGAGCAAGGAGGGCTAGCCACAAGAATCTCTGTTTCTAGTTCAGTTTGTCCTATCTTCTTATCCCTAGATATGCATTCCCTAATTATGAAATGGATAATAAGAAAAAAGTAAATGGTACTCATGAATTGGGGAGACGTTTTGATAGAATGTAAAAAAATCTGGGGTGGAGGGTGGGGACAGTAGATGACGTAGCTGATACTATTTTGTCACCCACTTTCCACTTCACGTCTACCATTTGGGGGGGAAAGAATGTTGTCAAGTAAGTTTGGAGGGCTGGGTTGTATAGCATTAAGCAGACTTCTTCTCAGAAGGGCTACCACTAATAAACCTAACATACAAGTTGCAATCCTGAAAGGGCTAGATATATAGTTACCCAAACATATTCCAGTAGCATACCGCAGATGGCTAGCACTGGCTCATGAGAGATTGTGGGCCTCTCTTCCCAACCCTGGTAATTTGAAATCAGCAACGCTGGGAGTATTTATACCATAAAAATTGACAAACACTAATAAGATGTTTTCTCTTTTTTCCTGGAGAGCTGGTTTTTAACAATTTTCTTTTCAGTGTTTATTTATTTTTGAGAGAGAGAAGGACAGAGTGCAAGCAGGGGAGGTGCAGAGACAGAGGGAGACACAGAATCTGAAGCAGGCTCCAGGCTCTGAGCTGTCAGCACGGAGCCCTACGGGGCTGGAACCCACGGACGGTGAGATCATGACCTGAGCCGAAGTCAGACACTCAACCAACTGAGCCACCCAGGGGCCCCATGGTGAGCTGGTTCTTAAACATTTGCCAGCATACTGTTATCTCAGAAACCACTCGTTAATAAAACATTCCACAGCATTGGTCGGTATTAGTATTCTACTGCTGCTATAACAAATTACCACAAAGTTAGTGGCTTAAAACAACACAAATACATTATCTCACAGTAAGGCAGAAGTCTGACACAAGTTTCACTGGGCTAATATCAAAATATCAGCACTCCTTTCCAGAAGCTCTAGGACAGAGTACATTTCCTTGCCTTTTCCAGCTTCTAGAGCCATCTATATTCCTTGGCTCATGGCTGTTCCTCCATGGTCAAAGCCATCAACAGATTTAGTGCTTCTCACACTGCATCACTCTGATGTCCTATTCTGCCTCTCTTCCACTCTCAAAGACCTACTTGTGATGATATTGGGCCTTGAATAATCCAGGATGATCTTCCTATTTTCAGGTCAGCTGATTAGCAACCTTAATTCCATATATAACCATAAATACCCTTTGTAATGTAAAGTAGTATATTCACAAGATCCAGGGATTAGTATGTAGTTATCTTTGAAGGGCCATTGTGCTAACTAACACAACTAGTGTTCAAGGAACACATTTTGGGGAGAGTCACAAAAGCCATTTAGTGGAAAGTGCATTGGGCTACTCACTTATCTAAATTATCTGGTAGAAAGTATTTATTCCTGTAGAGCCTCAGTGGGTTGTTCTATGAAATGGAGATAATGTTTTCTTTAAGTTGTTTGATCAATTATAATAGAAGTGGCAGTATCTTAAAAACTTATAAGGCTTTATACCTATATATCATTAATATAATACACGGTTTTATTTAAGGTCAAAGTAATACCCATAACTTAAAACTCCTACCTGCATGTTCTCAAAATGATAGGGTTCGCTCTGGCCCAATGGAAGGAGGAGAATGTTTGGAATACAGCTAACAAAGGACACATACTTAGACTTCAATCCCCAGGTCACTTTAGAGTTTCACTTGGGCCTAGATCTAAATTAGACCTCCTAGAGTCCTCTGAATTAACGCAAAACCTGGGAAAACACAGGGTCTTCCAGGCCCTTCCGGAGTAGATCCGGGCCGCTCTTTCCTCGCTCTCCAACTTGGTAACATTTATAAGCTATAAAACATACACAAGTGGGCTGAGGTGGGAAAGAATAGGAATCACTTAATATCTGCTCCCTTTTAGATGTAACATGAAATCAAGGTCCCTTCCGGAGAAAGTCATAGAACTGAATACTCTGAATCCTAAGTGTTGATTGCTGAGTTTATGTCTCTCTTCATCTCAAATAAATGAAATTACTTACTGAAATGTAATCTTTACTTTTTGCTGTTTATATATTTGACACTTTGTCTTCTTTTGCCTGTTACATTATCACCATCCTTGACAAAGACTAGGTGCACAGCTGGAAAAGAGATTAAGGAATGTTGTTTTTTAATGAGCTGTCGATTTTTCATGGAAAATAAATCTTAATGAACGATGTGTTCATTTAACTGTGTGAAATTTTGAACCCTTTTACTGTCTTAAGAAAAACGAGATCTCTCTGGATGTTTTTGGCGAAGGCAAGTATTGTGAGTTGTTGGTTATCAGCCTCGGGTAAACCTGATCCTATCCCAGGTTGGTTATATAATTCACCACTTCCTGGTTCCCGGAAGGGGCTCCACCTTTGGAGTCTGTGTAACGTTAGGCTGCCATCAACAAAACCAGACAGGCAAGATGGTGACCAGGGCATAGCTAAGATTATGGAACAGAATCACTTTCTATGTTGACTCTATCTTGAGGATTAGGAGTGTCAGAGTTAGTCTTTAGTTTGGGGACTGTTCTGATAACCCTGTCAGGGCCCAGACTAACTTGTCCTCGACTTTACTACAAGGAGTCAGCAGGAGATTGTAGCAGCAGCAATGGTTTGGCAAAAAAAGTCTTGAACCAGTGTGGGCCACCAGTGGGACATCTGTGGGCCAGTCCTGCCCATGACACATGGTGACATGTGAGTTCTCATTAGCTTTGCCTTCTTAAAAATGACAGAAGCCCTTAGATTAGAAAAGTATGAAATGCACATGCATAAGGAGAAGCAGCAAGCCTTGAAACCTAGGATTATTTCCACAGAAAATGCGTGAAGAAAATGCTAAAAACAAAAATGTATTAAGTGAGAAGAGGGAGAAATAATTATAAAATTTGGAGGAGGCCCTTTTACAATTTCTTACAAGTATTTTGAAAGCAGGTATATATAACTGACTTTCAGATTCTTTTTTTCTAGAAGGAAAAATAACACCTTTGTGATTTCTTATTTTTCTACTTTTTCCAAAAAGCTGGGCTTAGGCCTTGGGCTCATTCACCCAGGGTTAGTATGCCCCAAAAATCATTGAGCATAACCAGCATGATATGATTGCTCAATAAAAACAGTTATGTAGGGGCGCCTGGATGGCTCAGTCGGTTAAGCGTTCGTCTGACTTCAGCTGAGGTCATGATCTTGGGGTTTGTGAGTTCAAGCCCTGCATCCAGCTCTGTGCTGACAGCTCAGAGTCTTGAGCCTGCTTCAGATTCTGTCTCCCTGTCTCTCTCTGGCCCTCCCCCTCTCACACTCTCTCTCTCAAAAATAAGTAAACATTACAAAAAACAACAACAAACAGCTATGTAGACTTCCAAGGAACAGGACTGTTTTATGCAAAGGCTTCAGATTATAAAGCAGATCTAAGAATATCCCTAGGGGAATTCTAGAAACTCTGGAAACAGAGCCCTAAGCAGATATAGACCGGTCATAAGATGTCAGGGTCTAGGTCTGCTCAAGGTAATCTAATTCCATTGAAATGTAACCGGCACATCCTGGATTCACATACTGTTCTAGATTCTGCATAAGACACCAAGACTAGGGAAGCACCAAGCTTGATGAAATCCATGGCTGGGTAGCTAGAAGGAGGTGAGAGCTGGTGTAAAGGAAACTAATTAGGTAGAAAATATTTCCAAGTGTTAGAATTAGGCCCAAAGTTTCAACTTGGCCATAAAGCACATATCTCTGAAACTGGAACTCAAAATACCTCAACCTTTTTGAAACCCAGAGAAACCTCCGGATCTTCTTCCTACTGTGCTTTCTCTACCTCATTATCATGGAAGTTGATTCCTCCCCTTAAGATTCACCTTGACCACGGAGCATCCCTTGTTAATGTCACCTGGCTCCAATCATTTGCACATTCTGGCTCAGGTGCCCAGTAAGAATGGCTAAACTAATTATGTGCTTACATGCTATGTGTAGTTTTGCATGTTTCTGCAGCAGGTGTTCGTTTTTCAGAGGGTGCATCTGCTTGGCTACCTTTTCAAATAAGATGGTAAGTTCCTTGAAGAACAGAGACTCTATCCTCTTCTTGCAAAGATTCTACATCTTATGGTAAAACACTTTGGGGTATTCAGAAATCTCTTATTATAATGTTAATATTTATCACAGCAGAAGTTTGAGTTCTTTCCCATCATCTGTATCCCAATTTACTCTGTTTTAAAGAAAGGGCACAAAGTCTGTGAGAGAATCTGAGACTTTCTTCAGATATGGTAGCCAGACACATTTAGTAGGTTCAATACATGTACATCTTTGGGGAAGCTGAGCCAACCAAGTCAAACTCTCTCTAAAATAATAATGACTCTGGAAAGAAACACTGCCAAAGGGTCCTAAGAAAGTTTAGAACAGATTAGGCATAGCTAATACTGATAGGGGTTTAGTAGGGGTAAATATGACAAATATAACCAGCACTCAGCAACATTTATTTCACCTTCTTCTCTCACATAGGTTAAGTATTTAGCACACATCGAGTTAAAGAACTGCACGCATTTGGAAATAGAGTCCATGAGGAAACAATAAAGGACTAATCTGAGCCTTAGCCACAATACTGAATAATGCTATTTCAGAAGAAACCCATTCCTCCTGGTTCTGTTTTCAAGCACAAGCAAAATGTCTTAAACTTGCCCTCATCCACAGATGAGGTCTCTTCTCCCCTTGAATTTGGGTGGGCTCATGAGAGGTTTGACCACAAATGGGTATAAAAGGGGTGACAGTATGTGACCACCAAGGCTAGGTCACAAAAGGCTGCATGGCTTCCACCTTTTTTATAGGAATGCACACTCATGAGCCCAGAGCCACCATATGGCTAATGTCCAACTACCCTGAGGTCACCATGCTTTGAGTAAGCTCAAGCCACATGGAAAATCCCTGTATAAGAATTCTGGTTGACAACGGAATGGGAAAAGATATTTGCAAATGACATATCGGACAAAGGACTAGTATCCAAAATCTATAAAGAGCTCACCAAACTCCACACCCGAAAAACAAATAACCCAGTGAAGAATTGGGCAGAAAACATGAATAGACACTTCTCTAAAGAAGACATCCAGATGGCCAACAGGCACATGAAAAGATGTTCAACGTCGCTCCTTATCAGGGAAATACAAATCAAAACCACACTCAGATATCACCTCACACCAGTCAGAGTGGCCAAAATGAACAAACAGGAGACTATAGATGCTGGAGAGGATGTGGAGAAACGGGAACCCTCTTGCACTGTTGGTGGGAATGCAAACTGGTGCAGCCACTCTGGAAAACAGTGTGGAGGTTCCTCAAAAAATTAAAAATAGACCTACCCTATGACCCAGCAGTAGCACTGCTAGGAATTTACCCAAGGGATACAGGAGTACTGATGCATAGGGGCACTTGTACCCCAATGTTTATAGCAGCACTCTCAACAATAGCCAAATTACGGAAAGAGCCTAAATGTCCATCAACTGATGAATGGATAAAGAAGATGTGGTTTATATACACAATGGAATACTACGTGGCAATGAGAAAAAATGAAATATGGCCTTTTGTAGCAACGTGGATGGAACTAGAGAGTGTGATGCTAAGTGAAATAAGCCATACAGAGAAAGACAGATACCATATGGTTTCACTCTTAAGTGGATCCTGAGAAACTTAACAGAAACCCATGGGGGAGGGGAAGGGAAAAAAAAAAAAGAGGTTAGAGTGGGAGAGAGCCAAAGCATAAGAGACTGTTAAAAACTGAGAACAAACTGAGGGTTGATGGGGGGTGGGAGGGAGGGAAGGGTGGGTGATGGGTATTGAGGAGGGCACCTTTTGGGATGAGCACTGAGTGTTGTATGGAAACCAATTTGACAATAAATTTCATATATTAAAAAAAAAAAAAAGAATTCTGGTTGATAGAACCATCTAAGTGAGGCCTTCAAGTTGTCTCTGCCCAGATGCCAGACAGAAGTGTGAAGATGATCGTGCCTCTAGTGTTCTGATCCGTGTCCAGTTTTCCAAATCTTCCCTTGCTGGGGCCTCAGACGTGGTGAAGCAGAAACAAACGATCACCACTGTGCCTGGTCCAAATGCCTGACTCACTGATACATGAGAGTAAAATACTGCTTGATGCCTCCCTTCCTTCTCTGCTACTGGGAAAGATTGAAATGACAGGGCCATTAAGACTATGTCATTTCACTGGCCATCAAATCATCTCATCCTCGTGACTCAGTGGCAACTATTTAATTCTATCCATCATCAGAAGAATGAACATCTTAGTTTATAGTTTCTGATGCCAGAAACCAAAGTTCTTGTATTTTGCTAATCCACCAAAAAAGTTTTTGTCTCTGGTTGGCAAGTTTATACGACTTGTTTTTCTTTATTAGAACAATGGAACACAGAGATGTTCTATCTTTGGGAAACAGAGGACAAGATTTTCATCCTCACTCATAGCTCGTGGCCTGAAACCGAATCAAAGTCGCAGGCCCAGCCTGACAGACCGGACTGTACTCAAGACATCAGACATCCCACTCTCTTCCCTTGAGCAACTGATGAACACAAATCAGCAGCCAAGTGTTTATTACTGAAATAACAAGAAGTTTAGTGATCCTACCGTGTTAGCATGCGAGCCGGGGAACACATTTTTTACCTGAAGATACTTTGGCTAGAGATTTTCCGAATAGTCACATTTTTTCAAATATTAGAAGGAATGGTATTTAGAGTGAAGAGAAAGGTTAAAATAGGAAAAATGTAGGGGCACATGGGTGGCTCAGTCAAGTAAGTGTTCGACTTCAGCTCAGGTCATGATCTCGAGGTTCATGAGTTCAAGCCCTGCATCTCGCTTTGTGCTGACAGCTCCGAGCTGGAGCCTGCTTTGGATTCTGTGTGTCTCCCTCTCTCTGCCCCTCCCCCATTCGTTCTCTGTCTCTGTCATTCTCAAAAATGAACCAACGTTAAAAAAAAATGTTTTTTAATAGGAAAAAGGCATAGCCAGGCTAAAAGAAACAACCCTCCAAAGAAGAATGCTGACTTAGACATTCTGAAAAGGAGTCCAAAGTTTATCATATTTAATACCAGGTGTGCACTGTTTAGTCCACTGAATATTAATTGAGCTTCTATTTATGTAACATAACCCTTTTCAGGCTACAAGCCAAAATGCAATATATTTCAACATGATTAAAGGTAATTTTTATTACTGAGATTTAATAATATTTTCATTAAACAGAACGGACTTCATTGTTTTTATAATTTTATTAACCATATTTCAGATACCTGAATTCCAGATATTTGGGATTCCCAGTCTTTTGATTTGGCATGATTAAACCAATTAGCCAGATTATTTTAAGAATCTGCCTAAGATAATCTTAGCATTAATATATTTGGAATTATTAAGGGGGCAGTCACAATTTATTAAACTTTAGTTCTTCTAGAGCCCAAACTCATTGCTCACATGGACTTCACTTCTCCTCAGACCCAATTCTGGGATTCCAACTCAACTCCATTGCTGGATAAAATAATTTTAAATCTGGACACATCACAAATTTGGCCGTCAAGGAAGAGAGGATACAGGAAGGATAGATTAAAATCAGGTGTTAACGAGGCTAAGGATCTCTAAAGAAGTCTGGATTGCTCCAGGGTTCCAATCTAAGATGTGGCCACAGACAACTTCCTAAGACTTGGAAAAGCTAACTCATAAATCCATATTAGCAAGAGGAAGGCAGTTGATGGAGTGTGGATACACATGTGCAAATCCATCACTATTCCTAGAAAAAGTATTCAAAACACATTGAGCAATGTCATGAAAAACAAAACACCTCTTACCAAGAACCATTCTTCATCTTTCCTTTCCATTTTGCTCTGTAGTTGACAAGATCAAAGGGCTACAAAGTGAACCATTTTCAGGAATTTACCTGGAAGTGAGTAGGTTAGCCATCATGTTTCCTTGAAATGCTGGAGAGAGTAGCTGTAGCTGGCCACAAATTTCTCCTAATTGTAAGCATTTCCACTGTGCCTGAGTTATCATCTCCTCTGGAAATGTAACTCTTAGAAATTTAGCTAAAGTTCCCGACATTGTAAATCCAGCCGAGTGGGCAAAGTCTTTTCTTGATTGTCCAATCTAATAAATATTTATTCTTTTCTATGAATTTTGAGTATCTTTTGTGCTAGCAAAAGTACCCTATATCATTAATGAGCCTTGCTTGCCTTGATGAATCATAGAAAATATGCAATTAACCATGTCTTCTAATGAATCTCTTACGAACAAATTGGTGGCTAAAAATTTAAATAGTACTGAAGGAAACAGGAGAGTACAGCATGAAATACTTCAAAAATAATGTGAAATGGCAAGCTGAGTTACAAAACATGTTTTCTTCTGGTTAAATGCCATTTTATTAAATACTTTCCAACCTATTTTTCTCTGTTTTTATTTTCAGTTCACAGTTTGTTTGATATTGACCTTTGGGTTAACTAGAAACTGTAAATTAGACTTTTTCTTAAATTCGTGCAATCTTAAAAAATGCCTACTGTTATTACGGTATATATTTGTAATTATGCTCTTGAAATTTTAATTTGCTAAAACAGTAACCTTTAGAACCACTTTCCTATGATCACTTAAATGGACATTGATCTTTAAAGCTGTTTCAACTCCAGCTGGGTGCACTTGGCAATGAAAGTAAAATGTAGATTCATTCATATGGTCAGAATTATTTTATTGGGCTACTTGCCCTGGTTTTAGAAATAGCATGCTGCGTGTATTTAAATTATTCCCTTTTCTCTCAAAACGATAAAACCTTGGTTGAAATAACTTCCCTTTTTTTCTTTTTACAACTTCCTCTTTTTTCAATCAGCTACAAGAGAAAGAAATGAATTAAGCTCTAGGATTAAATTAATGCTGAATGTAGCAGCTCATAATCACGTCTCAAATTTAGCAGCATTCGGAAAAGAGAAGAGAATATACAAAGAGAAGAATCAGCTGAAGATACATAATAGGACAACTGGACCATGAGTTAATTGACTAAGGGTCACCTAGGAACCTTGATTAAAAACAGTAACATCTTGATGTAACAAATCTACAGGACTTCTTCATCTCTCTCCTCACAAGCTCCCACAGGCTTTGGGGGGGCCTTCTGGTTGCCTTGGTCACAGAAAGTTTTCTTCCTTTAATCGAATCCTCCCTCCCCCATGTCTTAGCCTCTTGCTTTTAAAAAGGGAGCCTTTGCTCAGCAGACCAGTTCCAACTTTTATTACTCTTTTCTTTTGCCCCCAGCAGCACAGAGCCCAAGGTTGGATGGCAGCTGATTCCAGTATCACACAAGGATTTCCAGGAGAGTTACTCAAAATGAGGACAGGAATACAAAGCCTACTGGCTGAGAATCTGCTTAGGAAATTGTGGCTATGTGTCACAAATGTCTGATTAGTACTGGTCTTCCTTTCTTAGATGTCCTAAAGTTGAGTTCTTCGTTTCATGTCAGAAACACTAGGAAGGGAGTCTAATGGGATGGGCACAGTAGGAACTTAGCTCCCCTGCAGGGTCCAGCTTCTCTTGGTCATTTAAGTTCCTTCTACTGTCCTGTTCTGAGTATTCTTTTTATCCTTCTTTGGTCCTCCTCCACTAAATCGAACACCTAACTCTGAAGAGTTAGAACTGGGTCTTCTCTTCCTTTTATAACTACACCTGGCTTTTCTGTGACTCTAATGCTCCAGGAAAGCACCCCACTATTCATTCCTTCCTCCCACCCAATGTAACACTTTGTCTCGCTGGGGCCAAGCCTGAAATTCACTCTTAGAACTTTGCTTTGTTAGTCCAGTAATTTTCTACCAGGCAGAAGATGGCATATATCCAAGTCAGCTGTTTTTGTTTTTAAACCACACATAATTTCTTCCCCTGGAAGAGGTACCAAAACGGTTTGGGAGAGTATCATGATCTCTGCAGTATGAGAAGACTGACCAAGAAGTTCCTTCCCCTCTCGTCACCGCAAACCCGCTACCAGAAATCCCCTCAGACTGTGTTGACAGTATCTGTTTTAAACTAACACTGTAATTAACAAGAGAAGGTTAACTAATCAAGTCCTATACCTCTCACTGATAGGGCTTTTACTGCTTTCCTTCTGATTCAACCTCGGGCAGCTTTCGAATTGGAATAGTACCACCTTCTCAAATGAACCTGTGGTGCTTCCAGTGTGATACTCTTCTGCCTCGAGTTGATCTTCATGGTTAACGTCTCCTCACTCTTCCTCACACCCTTCATGATTCACTCAAGAGCACCATTCTCCAGAAACTCTTTCAAACCCTCCAAGGCTGGATTAAATGCTCCTGTGACAAGCACCCCTTAGACCCTTAGAAACTTCCCGCATAGCACTTCTTATCAACCATATCTGGAATGAGGAGCCTGGCTCCTTTTTTTTTTTTTTTGGTGTTTGACTGTAGATAGTGTTTAAGCCTCACTCCTTCCACTTCCCTTTGTGTCTCACATTTGGACAAGGTGATAAGAAAGCCTGGGTGCTCCTCCTTTGGCGCCAGCAGGAGATCTGAACCAGGCAGGCCCCTGTCTATGTGGAGGCACTCTCACTCTGGCCTCCCCACCGAACCGCAACAAACCCCCGAGCCAGTCTCCTTCCCGTGTTCTTTCTAGCCATTTCAGATATGCTCCAGAGGGCTGCTCTGCTCACCTCACAGACTGCAATTTTGTAAGCAATACAACTTTTCATATCCGTGTGTGTGTGTGTGGTAATCCGTCTCAATATCCAGGCCAAACTTTGGGTGGAGAGTCCATCTGCCATTGAAGGTGACCATAACGGTATTATAATCACTGATTTTCTTGCCCATGTTCTTCCCTGAATTATGAGTTTCTTGCAGATAAGAACTGTGTGTCATTTATTTATGGGCCCGTGGTGTCTGGCACAAAAGTGGATGTTCACTAAATGTTGGCTTGTTGAATAAAGTATATGTCTTTAGGCGAATCCCTCTTTCCATTAAACAAAATGTAAATAAATTATACTTTTATGGTTTTAAGGGACCTCTGGTATCATCAAATACAACCTAAACTAATGAGCTATATATATCGCGTCATTACCTGTTACGACAAACAAACACACAGAGGGTTTTTGTTGTTGTTGCTGTTTATAGTAAGACGTTTCAAAGAGAACTTACTAAGATACAAAGCTATCCTTTGTGGACTAGGCTGAGAGGTAATGAGATCATGACCCTGGGAGGTATTTAAATAGGCATCACTTGGAGATGTCTATTCCACTCTCCAAAAATCCAGTATGGTATGTTAGGATTACCAATGATTTGGATAGTTTGAAGAACCTGGAAGTAATCACGGACACAGAGCCAGGTAGCAAATTATACATACATTTATTACACATTTCACAATTATTTCAAAAATGCTTTCAGATGGGATGCTTAAATTTCAAAGTAACCAGTATCAAAGTTAAATCTCTACCAGTAGCTGACTTTAATAGCTGCCTATAATACATACAGATCATCATCTGCATCAATTACAAGAATACTTGGTAAAAACTCTGGTGAACTGGCTATACACCAGAGTGAGATGAGGCAATCATCCCCCACTCCCATCACTGATTTACACAGACGTCCCCCCAACCCTGCTACCAAGCCTTCTGTATTTCCTTGGACAGACCTCTGTTGGAAGAATATATTATTATACTCTAATGTAACCTCCCATGTCCTTTTTCATCACCCTCCGTGTCCATGTACCATGAAAGACACAACTGTCTCTTGCTCACAGCTGCATCCCTAGCTCATAGTACAGTGTTGGACATCAGGGCTGCATTTTGAATTCTTAGGGCTCTAGGCACTACAGCCTTTATGAGCACCTTCTGCCATAAAAAGAAATTAAAGATGATATTTTATGACTGTGTTGGTATAAAGATGAATAGATATTACATATTAAGACATTTTCTTGGACCTAAGAGTCCCCTTCTTTCTTGTGATTATAAAAGCAATGGGAATATTTTTATGAGCTCCTAAAAATATTGTTGACCTTAATGTCTAACAGGTAAGTTGGCCTTACTGTCATATCAAAGGCACTCACTTAGTCACTGTTGGATAAATGGATGACAGGTGGGAGAGAAAAAGAATGCAACTGGCCAACTAAGACTAAAATATGTGAGTTCAAACACATGTAATCAGTAAAATCATTTGTCTACCCCCACATACCTCCATTATCACTTGGAGCTGTTAGACCCAACGAAGTGGGACCCCTGTTGCAAATTAAGGGGTTCTGCTTTTTGGAGTGTCATCCTCAATATTTTCTTTTAAGGTCCCTCTTTTGTCTGAGACCAACAGAGGCCACAGCACCATCTGGGCTGGGTTTCCCAAGTCTTGGTCAAAACCCTCAGGAATCCATTTCTGTATCCCACCCCCTTTGAAGTGCCCTCCAATCCTTTGATCTTCTTCATCCACCTCCCTCAAGCACTTAGTTGACCAATGCTCCCGGAGTTGCAGGATCCGTGCCTGTGCAGTGGTCCTGGGGTTCTGTGGCTGGGATGCTACTGGCTACTGATTTAGGTAGATTCTTATTTGTGTCAGGTAAAGGACAAGTTCAGGCTTTGGGCTAACTTTAGGCTTCAGCAGTGTATGTGGGCTCTCTGCATGTGCCAGCCATAATATAGTCTTGGGTCTATAGCACCTGAGGATGGTAGGGTTGTACTGGCATCCTTTACCCAGTGTGTCCTCCCTGCCCATGGTGGCACTCGGGATAGGCCCCCGTCCCCCTCACAGCTCTGCACCATGTGGCAGGCAGTCTTCCAGGGGGGCCACACCTATCTCTTCCTGGGACATCCATTGCTCTCTAATACCAATGAGCCCTTCCCATCTATGCTGTGACGATGCACTCCCTACACTGATCTTTATCCATGCTGGGTGAGGAATACACTTTCCTTGCAGGAATCACTTTTCTTACTCTGTCTACAGCCCCTCGTGCATTTTTCTTGATGGTGGGCCAGGTGTGATAGTCAATATTAAAAGATGTCACAATCTAGGAATGCCGTGATTACGGCCTAAAGAATTCAAGAGATGGAATGTTTGGAAGATGTATCTGTTCTATGTTTATGCTACGAGGTTCCACACAATAAGTTCCATATAGCCAGGAAGTGAATTATTGTTCACCTTTTCTGTGTACTCTGAAAAAGACTCGCATTTGTGGGCATCATCAATAAAGTCCAATTATGACGTCTGAGAGGATCTTTGAAAGCCAGTACTTGTGGGATGGGCAGCAGGATTTATGATACACGTCACATGTAATGCCACAACCAGCATCAAATAAATGAAGTAAATGGTACTGATGGCATTTAGAAGCAAGAAGATCAACATTATTTCAATATAAACAGGATCTAAGGAGTCAGGGCACTGTGAATAACAGCCATTGCTACCTTATTCTTGTGGTGAAAATTATTACATTTAACAATTAAGAACATAAAGAGATGATGCCTGAGTCTGAACAGAAAGAAATGGTATCTAAACACTACAAAGTATCTTCCTGTGCTCTGACTGGACAATAAATACAAGAGCATCTTTTCTCTACTAATTATTCATCATTGAAAAATGCAATACGTGACCTCAAAGTTGCAACGCATTTTTTTAAAGTAGTCTACATAAATAAAAACTTGAAACAAACAAACAAAAAGTAGTCTTTATATAGACACAGACCCTGCAAAAAACTAACATTGCCTGGGGCTCTGCCTACCCTACGGGTGGTCCTGATTGAGGAAAAACAGATGGAAGGGTCCTCCTTCCTTTCCGCATAATACATTCTTGCAAGGATGCCTCTCATGATTTTTACCTTGATTTCACAGGAGCTTTAAGGAAGAGGACTAAGGCGCAGGAGGGCCTATGTGATTAACACATCAAAGCTGATGCCCCTCCCCCCCAACACACACTACAAGCGACAGTCCACTTCAAGCCTTCAGGCTTTTGCAGTTTATCATTTTCATGGGAATTACCAGAAGTAGCAGCTCTTTGAAGAATTATAGTGAAACTCAAGCCCCATTGAAAAGATCTGAAAATTGTGCTTTCACAGTGAAGAGAAAATACCTTCTTTTCCAGGTGCCACTAGAAGAAATTTAGTCATTACCACAAATGCTAGATTTTCAAAGAATCTTTCAAAGGATGGGTCTCTCCGTTATCTTACTATTAGCTGAAGCAAGTAGACACCTCCATGGGAGACAGAGAATTAGGGGATGAGGAAGCAATCATCATTTTCTTTATAAGTGCCCACATAAGGGCCTGATAAAATGCCACCATTTCTGACACGTCCCAACCCGTTATTTCCCTCACAGTGAAAAGAGCATTATGTCAACCAAGACAAAATCAGGAATACAGCTGTTTAAAAATGAGGTTCTCTCCTGATGAGAAGAGTCAGACCAAATAAAAGAGACATATGTTGATATTTATAAAATTCCGCTTGATGAGTTTATGGTAAGAGAAAGAATGAGGTAAGGCACGGCAAAAGGGGAACTGAGCTCTTGTTAATTAGCAAATTCCAGAAGCACTCCACAAATGTCTTCAGAACAGTGAAGATCTGTTATAAATCTTACAAGTATGTAGATACATGTCAGGGTGCACGCTACCTCATATTTCTGATCCTAAAACCCAGTTTGTTATTTCAAATACAATTTGGGGTTTTTTCATCTTTGAGACTTCACTACATTAAACCACCCTTAAAGCATTGAGAAAGGGGAGCCAAGTCATTTTTCCCAACGTTTGTGAATACATAGAACTCATAAGATAAAACATCAGCAAAGAATAATACTTGAACTGCAAAGAGTGTTACCAAGCTAAATACTTATAATCTAAATCAGAGACAAAGAAATTGGAAGCTGGGCTTGTTTCTAATAATGAATTTGAATAGAAAATCAAGGACCTAAGCAGGGGAGGTTAGTTTTTAAGGAGTTTCTGCAAGAATGAAGAGACAGTAACGTAAGAACCAAATGTGAGCAGGTGATAGAAGGACTTGGGTATGAGGTAGGCTGTGTTGATGAGGAAGTGAGAGTACTCAAAGTTGTAAGTAAGATCTCTGAATTTAATTATAATAGGAACATGTAGGGTGGAAAATAATTTAGGGAGTATCCAGTCAAAATACGTGTGGTAGGCAGAACACCCCTCCAGGTGTCCACATCCTTAATCCCCTGAATTTGTAAATATGTTACTTTACATGGCAAAAGAAACTTTGAGGATGTGATTTACAAATGTTGATATGGGAAGATTGTCTAGATTATCCAGAGGGCCCAATGTAATCACAAGGGTCCTTATAAGAGGGAAGCAAGAGAAGAGAGATCAGAAGATGCCACGTTGCTGGCTTTGAAGATGGGGAAGAGGCCACAGACCAAGAATGTAGTCAGCCTCTAGAAGCTAGAAAAGGAAAGAAAACAGATTCTCCTTAGAGCCTGCAGAAGAAACACAGTCCTGGGGCGCCTGGGTGGCTCAGACAGTTAAGCGTCTGACTTCAGCTCAGGTCCTGATCTCACTGGGTTTGTGAGTTCGAGCCCTGGCCCCGCACTGGGCTCTGTGCTAACAGCTCAGAGCCTGGAGCCTCCTTCAGATTCTGTGTCTCCTCCTCTCTCTGCCCCTCCCATGCTCATGCTCTGTCTCTCTCTGTCTCTCAATAATAAATAAACATTAAAAAAAAAAAATGAAGAAGAAGGGGGAGGGGGAGGGGAAGGGGAAGCAGGGGGAGGGGGAGGAGGAAAGAAACAACAACACAGTCCTGCCAATGTCTTGATTTTAGGCCGGTATGATGTGTTGGACTTCTGTTGCCCAGAACTGTAACATGATAAATGTGTGCTGTTTTAAGCCACCACATTTATGGTAATGTGTTACAGGAAGAGTAGGAAACTAATACATTATCACTCTTACAATCTAGAGAATAAAATAACTTGCCCAAGATAACAGAGCTGGTAAATGACAGAATAAAGACTACAGCCTAGGGATTTGAAGGGCCAATCCACTACATGCCATCTTCCAGAGTTTATTCTAGTGGAGAAATAGACATGTGACTCCTTTAGATGACAAAACTGGGAAAGTTGCATTAGAGAACATAGTCTGGGCTTGAGGCCCAACTGAACTTCCTAGTCTTTCTCCCCTAAATTAGCCCCAGAGAGGGCAGCTGAAAAACCGGAGATGCATACCCTCTGCCCATCCTCTTTGCAGGACAGATCTTCCCCAGAGAGGCTCAGAGGAGAGGAAAAGGCCAGCAGTCTGCAAGCAGAGGCTCCCAAGGGAGCAGAAGGGTTGCAGATCACACCTGGACAGTGACCTTGAGCATATTAAACCCACCCAAATGGGAAACATCTGAACCAGGGAGAAGACATGAGTTAGAGTAGCTTTTTCCCCAACCCATCACAAACAGGGCAAATGTGTTGGAGAAGTCCCTCTGTTAGAGGCACAGAGCTTGCTCAGGAGAGTAATGGCACCCCACGTATCTATGTGACTTCACTCCAGTCTGGTCTTTCAGTCTGTCAGCTCAGTGGGACATCAGAGAATCCATAATGAGTAAAGTAATTGCTTGTTAAAAGAGGGTTGTTTTTTTTTTTTTTTTTTACTTTTTTACAGAAGGGATATCTACAGTAACAAAAATACAGACTGATATTTATTTGTGGAGAATTGAAGATTACACGAACAAAGTAAATATACACACAAGAATGGCCCCTACTCAAATACAAACATAATTTTTACTCTACAGAAAGTTCCAGTCTCCCCCTAAACTGCTCCTTTTCCAAGGCAGTAACTTTATATCACCAGCACTTAGCACAGTGTTTGGCAAAAAGGCTCACTCATATTTGTTGTGGGGGGATAATAATGACAAGAAGCCTATCAGTTTTGTAAAATATATTATTTAAATACTATTCAAACACTACAAGGTAAATATTAGTATGACCACTAATATTTTACAAATGAAAAAAAACTGAGGAATAGAGAGATTTGAGAAGATGCCGAAAGATGCTGGGCTTCAAACTCAGGCATCTGGGCACCAAAGCCTTCGCTATTGACTGCTGCCAGCTAGTAGTACTTCGCATTTTAGTCATCCAGGGTATGAAGGTTCTGAACAAAGGACTACATAACCATTAACAACTAGGAAGCAAATCACAAAGCTGAGAAATTCTCTAACCCTTCAGCCTCATTTTCTTTCGAGGAAAAACTATTACAACATAATTTTATATGTGGAAAATAAATTCCTTCATCATCACATGACTTAAAATTGTAGAAGCCTTTTTTTTTTTAATGTAGTTTAAAATAAATGCAGTAAAAGATGTCAATCGTGGGTTGCTGTTATTTTTCTAATATATTAGGCCTGTGACTTTTGAAAAGATTTCCCCACATAGGCAAATTCTAGGTATGTGGAAACCTCGGAATCATGTGGGTGTCTGATGGATAAGCTGTGTACCAAACCTTAATCAAGGCTGTACTACAAGAACAGGTTTTTTTCCCATGGTGGCTTTTACTTAGGAGATTGTTTTTATAACTTTTTCTCATTTTTTTGTCCTATAATGGAAAACACTACCCTTCTGGGCTACAAAGAGGTTATTTTAATGTGAAACTTAAAGATTTTTTTTAAGTTTATTTATTTATTTTGAGAGAGAGAGACAACATGAGCAGGGAAGGGGCAGAGAGAGAGGGAGAAAGAGAGGAACCCAAGCAGTCTCTACACTGTCAGTGTAGAGCCCAACACGGGGCTACAACTTATAAAGTGTGAGATCATGACATGAGCCAAAACCAAGAGTCAGATGCTTAACCAACTGAGCCACCCCCAGATGCCCCTAAACCTTAAAGATTGATCCCACTGAGGGTTCACTGTGACTCAACATCATATCAGAATGATGCCATCTACTTGTGTGGACAGGTGCTATCAAGCAGGCTTGTGAAAGTCACCATGTCATTTGCTTTGATGATGCCATTGACTACATTATTTTTTTCACATCAAATTAACCCCATTTTCAAAACCCTGGATACAATTCCTTCCAGTTCTGGAATTAAGAATATTTCTGCTTTTCTTTAACTATTAGTTTGCCTATCTCTTATGGACCGTCAGGAGAATTTTTTTTAAATTTTTTTTAATGTTCACTTATTTTTGGAGGAAAGGGAGGGAGAGGGAGAGGGAGAGGAGGAGGGAGGGGCAGAGAGAGAAGGAAACACAGAATCCGAGGCAGGCTCCAGGCTCTGAGCTGTCAGCACAGAGTCCAACGCGGGGTTCGAACTCACTAATTGCGAGATCATGACCTGAGCTGAAGTCAGATCCTTAACCAACTGAGCTCCCAGGTGCCCCATGTTTGCTTTTTAAAGGAAAGTAAAACCTTAAGTTGGGAAAAATGAGGCTAGGAAGTTGGAACTTCACTTTCACTGTCAGTGGGCAGGAAAGGAAATTTGGGTACTTTCCCCTTTTATCTCTGACACAAACCTAGCTTAGTCACATGGAATACTGTACCTCAAAAATTAATACACCGTTCCATAATATGAAACCCCCCCAAAATAACCTAGCCACATGGAGCAAAGTAAGGCAGCTAACCAAAGTGCAATTCCTTTAGAGATTCACTTTGTAAATTTTCTTTAAAAATCTAAAGAGGATAACGGATCTTTGGAGCTGGCATGTGCTGGTATGTTCTAGCCCACATTCTGTGAAGCAGCTTTCAATAGCAGCAAACTCACATCAACCTGGCCAGAGTGAATGGAAATCTAAATTATTTAATTTTCCTTGAGGGATCCATACTGCCATAAAAAATTTTAATAGACTGGCGTTCTGGTAGAGAACAATGTGTATGAAGAGGTATGTACAGGAACATTCATGGCACCATTGATTGCAAAAAGAAAAAACTGCAAACAACCCTACTGCCCATAACCATGAAACGGGATAAGTCTAATGGGGTTTATCCAACAAACGGAATACTGCATAGCAGTGAAAATGAATCCTTTACAGCTACATACATCAAGATGGATGAATCTCAGATGAATCTCGTGGATGAATCATGAAGATGAGGGGAAAACACCCAAGTTCCCAAAGAACACACACTATATACCGTAGGATACCCTTTTCACAAACGCAAAAAATAACAAGAAATTAGAGTTTGGGTGTAAATTTATCTGTCATAAAATGATCACCAAAAAGCATGCAAGTAAAACAGTGCTTGTTCCTGAGCAATACAGACAGAGATGCAAAGACGAGAGGCACACAGGAGACTTCAACTGCCTTGGTGAAACATACGTGTATCAAATGTCTTAACGTCTTAAACCGGGTACTTGTGCTATTATCCTTTGTATCTTACACATACATATGTTCCATGAGAAATATTTCATGACTTAAGGAATCGGTAGAACCAACTGGCTTGCCTTGGCAGAAGCTAACTAGTTGTTCACTGCCATTTCTTTTGTCTTTCTGGGCACGTAGCTGGTTTCCATCTTCCAGCCTCCCTCATGGTTAGGGGTCACCATGAGTTCTGGACCAGGGGTGGTGGGTGGAGCAGGATACACAACCTCCAGGCCTGATCCAGTTAGCCTGCCATGTGCCCACCACACTGGTTTCTTCATGCATCCGCTAATCAGATGAGAGTCCAGTGCAGGACTCCGTGGCCCACGTGGATAGCAGAGGCACTTCATGGCAACAAGACTCCCGCCCCCCCTACTGCGCTCGACTGTATTGTGAGCCACTGAGATTTAGGGGTTGCAATAGCACCTAGCTTACCCTGCCCGGGACACTTGCTATAAAATGGTGACCATTCAGCCTGGAATTAAGAAGTTTAATAAATTCAGAACACAGACTGCAGTCCATTCCAAAGAGACTAACCTCTCTGTGGCGAGGAAGAACAAAATTCAAACCCATCTAAGAAACTGGGGCTGAGAAGTTTTCTTTCTTGGAAAACAAAGAAACAAGTGGAAATAAAGTCAATACCACTTTACAAAACTAGAGAGTTTACAGATCTCAATTCAAGCTAGTTTCTTACTTCTGGTTCCAGTTCATTTGTGAGGCAAGGAGAGAGTCATCATATCGAAGCATTTGTAATCAAGAGGCCAACCATTCAAATAGCAACGAATGATGGGGTCATGCCGAACATTCCACAGAAAGATTACAAGGAAAGCATAAGCAATTATGTCCTGTACACACGTAGCCATAGCTGCAGAAAGTAATATTTGGAAGAGGATGATAGCAATGGCTGTATTTTCTGAGTGCTTGCTTTAAGCTAGGCATTACTGTCACTGTCTCAAGAACACATATAAACTTCATAACTATGATAGTGCCCTTACTGATGATTAACAGAGAAGGAAACTGAGGCACTAAGAGTGAAGTACAACGTGCAAGTATCTCTCAACACTCTATCTTAGACCATGTTAAGGAACAAAAATGGGACTTTTCCAAAACAGGACATAGTTATTTCCCCTTAAATACATTTGTTACACAGAAGCCCCAGTCCTCCTTTAATTTTTCTCTTTAAAATTCAGTGGGCCCTGGGCTGCCTGAGTGGCTCAGTTGGTTAAGCGTCAGACTCTTGATTTCAGCTCAGGTCATGATCTCATGGTTCATGGGATCAAGCTCCCTGCAGGCTCTGTGCTCACAGTGAGGAGCCTGCTTGGGAATCTCTCTCCCTCCCTCTGCCCCTCCCCTGCTTGCGCACATGCTCTATAAATAAACAAGTTTTAAAAAAGTCAATGGGCCCAGCAGTAGATTACAAACACCGCTAACTGAAAGTGGTAGTCCACTTACTGAGCTTCCCTTATTGAGGCCCATCTCTACCCTCCACAGGCCCAGTAACAGGAGGCAGAAAGATTTAGCAGAGGAGGGGCTGAGAGCAGTTTCTAATCCACCACCATCCTCCGGCTACTCCTTTTGAAAATTATCAACCTTATTTGGAGCATGTTTTAGAAGCCCTCATTTTAAAACAAGAAAAACTGGGAGTGAACATGTCCTGAGTTCCTACTGGGTCTGTAATGTTCCATTAGATGTAAAAAAAAGTCTGGCATTACTTGTGAACCAGGGTCCTCGGGTCCAAGTTCCCGTGATGCAGAATTTAACACAAACATGTCAACTACTCCATGGGATCAAAGAAAAAAACCAAAAATCAATATCCTGTTTTCCTGAACCACAAAACTACTAATTGCCTTTAAGTGGGCAATATATTTCAGTGAATTTAGATGAGCTAATGGCCTCCCCTCCCCTTCCAAGAAGCCTCACATAATGCAAGAATGGGAAGTTGCCTCTCCTTTTATCAAGATTGCTTTCGGAAGAGCATAAAATGTACATCCTGGAGGTAAACCAAAGAAAGAAGCGACGAAAGGAGACAATGAGCAAAAAGGACATAAAACCTAATTTAAAAGGTAGGAAAAGATGTAGCCACTCTGAAAATAACAGGAGTTGAAAATCATCAGAAAATGTGTTCACGGATGCCTGCCACCTTTGCCTTCCCCAGTAATGAAGGTAACACTGGACAAGTGTTTGTTCTTTTCTGGGCACCGCTCTAAACATTTTTACGTGAATTATCTCATTTAAACAACCAAGTTTTAGATGAGGAAACAGAAGAGCAAAGGGTTTAGTTTATTTTTTTAAGTTTCTTTGTTTATTTGAGAGAGAGAGAGAGAGACAGCATGAGCGAGAGGGAGGGCAAAGAGAGAGAATCCCAAGCAGGTGCCTCATTGCCAGCACAGAGCCCAACACGGGGTTCAAACTCACGAAACTGTGAGACCATGACCTGAGCCAAAACCAAGAATTGGACACTTAACCGACTGAGCCACCCAGGTGGCCCGCACAGGGTGTTTAAATAGCTCGTGCATGGGCGCACTGCTTTGAAGAGACACAGTTTTTACAAATACATGTGAACATGGAATCACTATGTTGCACACCCAAAACTAATGTAATATTGTATGCCAGCTATACTTCAATAAAAAATAGAAGAAAGAAAGAGGTTCTGGAAAAAACAACGCATGGGAGTTCAAACACGAAACCACCTCTAAACAACCATTCTCTGCTTTGCATTGGTTTGTTTGCTTATGTCTTCGTATCTTCTGATGACCTTAGTGAATGCTGGTGGTGAGGAGTCCAGGTCCCTCTTCATGGATAATTCTGCATATGTAGTCCTTGAGCAGCGCCGTCTGGGAAGAATCCTCCTGAGTAGGTATGAAGAGAATTATAGCAGCGGTGGGGTGAGCTGCAGAGGCTGCCGGAAATCCTACCAGATGGCATAATATTGTTCAAATGGTGTTCACTGATCTCTTGCGTATCAGATGGAGAGACAATATGGAGCGAGAGAGAAATCGAGGACGCCAGTGTGAGAGAGGAGCGAAGCAACAGGAGCAAGAAAGGAAAAAGGGTAGTCATGATGATTATACAGTGGCTTCTAGAAGGTTATGAGCCATACTGCAAATAGCTATACTATCAAATAAATTGTATATGTTTCTTACAGAATAACATTACAAGAGACCGAAGATATCAGTCATCCCGATTGCTGGAGTTAAGAAAAATAAAGTTGCGGTACATTAGGTGAGTTTTAAGTTATCCAGCTGGTTAACGTCAGGGCCACAAAGAGAAATCAGGTTTCCTAATGTAAGAGTTCATTGGTCTTTCCATAACCCTGTGCCACAATGTCTAATATACAACGCCAAGTTTTGATTGTCAGCATCTAAATTTAATATGAGCAGTAGACAGCAAAGTCTTCTATAGCTTCTAGATTGCTTTTCCTCCATCTGTGTGAAGTTGCTAATTACCTGCTGTCAATGAAAACAACCCTTGTGGGCAGCTGAAGAAATGGATTGGAAATAGGGGTTTGAAGTCACGTAAAAAACACAGGTGTTGCTTTGTTCAATTAGAGCCTAACAAGAAGCTTAGTGGGATGAAAGGGTGGGAGGTGGGAAAGGAAAAGGAAAAAGTGACGTCATCCTCTGCTGGAATTGTCGGAGAAAGGATAAAAGCGAGAAAAGAGCTTCCTAAGCGCTTCCTAAAAGGGAATTTGGAAAGCTGGGAATTCGCAGGACTTGGTTTCCTCCACAAAACAACTCACATTTCAGAAAGATAACTTGTGAAAAGATTTCCCGTTTTTCAACAGATGCAAATAGGAAGTTTTGGTGGTTAAAATTAATAAAGGACTAGATGCTGACTGAAGCTAGCAGCAAATTAAAAAGTTGAGGGATTTTTTTTTTTTTTTTTTTTGGTTTTGCTTTCTTGGAAGGGAGCAGGGGGATTGATTCTATTTAATTTTTAAATGCTAATATTTGTACACTGGTAGCTGCATTCAGCAGTAGGCACTTTACCTGTGCATCTGTAGTCAGGACTCAAAACGTCTTTTTGGTTTGTTTTTAATAATGATAATTTGCTTTTCAAGAAGCATTACCAGCTACAGGCAATGTTCCAAAATTAGAATACATCGTGGACTGTTGATGCTCCCCTCGAACACTGTCCAATTCTCTTATTCTAGTCAGGAATTCCACTTAATACAAGAAAAAGCAACCTTTCTTAAGACTATTTATTTTGCATACACCAAGGCAAGAAATTTTCAGGGTCTGAAGACTGTATTGAAAAGCTATGGAGGGAAGCATTACCCTAAACTCTCTGTCCCCCTTCCCATCTCCATCATCTTTAAATCCAGGTACATTTGTAGCAGGAATTTGTTCTGTGAAACCCTGAAGCAATATTTCTCTTCATCTCCATGACGACGGCTCCCTATCAACTTCTGAAGGAACTTGCCTGTATTGTAAACAAACCGCTCTTGGCAATTGGCCTGTTTTCTTTCTCTATCTCATCCTCCATCTGCTCAAAGGCTGTGCTTCAAAAAGAAATAGGTTGCAGGTGTGTACTTTTTCTTTCTTTACCTCCCCCCCGCCCCGCCTTTGTTTCTGAAAGAGGTCGATCTTGGAGATTAAAATTCTCTCAACCAGTGACTTTAACAATGTCACGGAGCGAGACTGATACCTGTGTGTACCTGTGAACCGATGTTTCAGAGCGTGTCAACATGCAGCACGCTTGTTTCCATTTTAACACAAGTCCCCGTGGAAAGAGGAAGCTAATACACTTCGTGAAATAAATTCTAATTGCAGAATAAGCGCCCACAACTATTTAGTGCCCGCAAAGAGTGAATCAGAAAAAAGAATTTTTCAGGATCTTTCCTTAAAGACTAATGTGTGTATTATAGAAATAGTTTCATGGCAGAAAAAGAACCTTACCAATAACCAAGGTGAGAAAAAATTTATTTCCTTTTGAAAAAAAAAAAGTCTCTTCTATGTTTAACTTGAAGTTTTAGGACCTCAAAATGGCATACAGTTTTAATCCTCAGGACTTGGAATGTTAAGTACTTGTCCAATATAATAAATTTGACATTTTCAGAAGTTCATTTACCAATACTGTTAAGTGTTTTTTTATTCAGTGTCCCAGCTATGATTATGTGACCCTACTAGAGTAAACAATTGCCTGGCCAGTTATCAAGAAAGAAAAGTCAGTCAAAGAAAAAGAGAGAGAGAGAGAGAGAGAGAGAGAGAGAGAAAGAGAGAGAGAGAGAAAGAGAGAGAGAGAGAGAGAGAGAAAGAGAGAGAGAGAGAGAGAGAGAGAGAGATACCTCCTCTACCAAAACACCAAATCTGAAGAGAGATAACTAGAGAGTAGTTGGTTAGACTTTTAGAGAGACTTGGGGCATAGGAATCACTCTCAGCTCTCCACTGAAAATATTGTTTTATTTGCTCATTTTTGTTTTAATTTTCCCCCAGGGGCTCATGAGGAGTGACTACCTCACTGATAATATCAGAAGGAAGAAATTTGCTCTCTCCAGAAAACCTAGAGTTGACAAGTCCAAGGGTCCTTCTTGTAGTTTTAAAGTATTTTCACATCTGTATAATTTGTCATATGGTCTAACTTGCACATATACTCGCTTGTTCCTTCAAAAATGATCGAGTGCTTACTTTGTGCCATGCACCGTGCTGGCTGCTGGGAACACGGTGGGGACGAGGACATCATCTCTTGTCCTGGTGCCATTTTAATCAAATAACCACAAAAACATGTAAAATTAAGATCTGAGAACTTTTCATCGAGGACTTTGACATCAGTTAGAAACAATTTTTGAGGAACACCTCGCAGAGAAAGTGAGTCTGTAGCTAACTTTGAGGAAGGCGAAGTAGTTAAGTGACAGTGATATATAACATATGTAGTGTCTGTTTCTGCTTAGTGGGCTTTTAGTCCCACAAGAGCAGTCTATGCTGTCCTGTTTGTCATATCATCCTTAGGGCCTAACACTGTGCCTGGCACAACACTTGACAGTAAGCGTTTATTAAATGAATAAACTAAAACGAGTCGAACTAAAAGAGGAAAAGGAAGAGCAATTCAGGCAGGCATCTGCAAAGACTCTTTGGCTGGATAAATCACAGAATATGAACAAGGCCATAAACCTCCGAAAAGGGACTACAGGTTTGGAGGCCTGGGATGTTAAAGAGGTGTTTTAAACTCCTCGGTGATAAGACAGTGGGATCCATGGACTTCCTTCCCCCTTGTCCTCATTTATTTTTTTAATGGGCAGCCAAGATTCCCAGGCTTATCTGAACAGTAATGCTTTCAAAGAAATGACCTAGGTGTAAAACCTACCCTCTCATCTCACCATCAACCTAGTACATTCCCTGTGAAACCTGTGGCCAGTTAGCATTCTCATACTAGTATGAAAGCTGGACCAGTATACCCATAGGGCAGTGCGGGGATGAACTTGCAGAGACAAAATCTCCCCTTTTTCTTCTTGTCTTGTCTCCCTCCTTCCTGACCTCTCTCTTTCCTTCTCCATCTCTCCCTCCCCCAGTGGCTACGCAGAGCATGCTTTACTCTGAAAGATCTTTGGTGCACATGTATAAATGATACACAAAGGGTTGAGAACAGAAAACATACTAGCCTTGAGTTGAGCCAGTCAGCACTGAATATTCCCTGAATGATCAGGACTCCATTGGATCCCAACTTTGGGGAAGGACTCCCTCTTCCCTGAGCAGGCACCCACATCATTGGAGAAACAAACACCATCCTCAGAAGAAGTTACCAACATTTCAACTCACGCAAATGGATTCTGTGTGGGATTGCGTCTGAGCACATAGTACAGGAGTGAAGTAAGGGAGGCTTTCCGACGAACGCTGAAGTTTTTTTAGCTTGATTTGAAAGAGAAGAAGGCTCTGGAGCAGAGGGGTAGAACAGAGACATATTTTTTCTTTGCATAATGTAAATGTTTTCGAAACCTGGGACTATTTGGGAAAAACTACCTCCAAAGCAGAATCCTGATATGATCATCATAGCTCAGTGGAAAATACAGCAAACAAGTACAGCCAGAAGAATGATTTTCCTTATTCCTTTTCAAGGTCAAACAGGAGCCCTCTCCCTGGTACACCAAAGAAATGTAAACACTTTCATCCAAAGGACAGGCAATGGGTCCAATAATAAAAGCCCCCATTATGAACCACATAGCAGCAAATTTCTCCCAAAGTGAAAAATGTCTCGACCTAAATTACAAATTACAAACTTTGATATTCACCTTTATGTCTTCTTTCCTCTGCAGTGTGACAGAAGTCAGCCCTGTGATGAATCGTGAACTGTTTCTTTGAGCATACATACCACACAATTTTAAAACATATTCCACAAGACCAAAAATGCAGCTAATGTTCTCTTTGTGAGGCATTTCCTACCTGAAGGCACAAAAATAAATTCTCACTGGCTGTAAGTTTGCGCTGTGAGTGTTTTCACCTCATTTTGGATCAACACCTGCTAGTCTGGTCTTGTGTCTCTTTCACGCTCTCAGATAGTATTTCACTGCTTAGAGGCCTTTGAAAGGCAACAGATAACAAACCCGCTTTAGTCCCTCACATTTCAATAGAATAACCTGAAACTTCTTATCATGAAGGCCCAGGCAGACCACGATATTGGGGAGGGGCTGCGGGTTCCCAGGTCCTAGTTCCATGTATAATGTGATTTCTTTGAAACAAAGAATGGGCTAAACTGAACCCAAACTCATGCCAGAAATGATTTTTCATAGCAGCACCAATGACCTGTGTAGGTCCTCCCATCTTCCTCATTTCAAAACTTGAGCATTCTGCAGGACTTCTTATGCCCGCACATGTGTGCCACGGACAGAAGACAACTAGCCAGACATCACGGCATCAAGGGCTGCATTTCAGGGGACAGCCACCTTAGCGTGCATTTGCAGGGCTCCTAAAGAAGAGGTGTTTTGAACAGCCCCCGGACGAGTCCGAGGGTCCAACAGTCACCCCAGTCAGGCACTGAGGAACACCCACCTGTGGCCAGAACAGGGCACGAGCTCGCCATGCCCACCCAGATCATGTTAGACATTTACGAAGCCATTTTAGGAGAAAACCGCTAGTCCAGCTAAAAGAGCTCTCATTTCCAAATATAAACCAATGTGTGTGCACGCAAGTGTGTGTGTGCAGGCGTGTATTTAAAGGATCCCTCTCTAGGAATGTAACATTTACTTAGCATGTCCTGAGTTGTAAGCCACTAGTGCCTAGCAAAGTATCTGTATTAGGAACCGTGACTTGCAACTCACACAGCAATCATTCATAAATACGCATCCCGGCAACTTGTCTGTGCGAGGCACACATTCTTTGTTGGGTGAATGAACAAACAAACACTGTTGCCCATCCTATCCAAGCTGAGGAACTCAACAGCACAACTCTGAGACTGGCTGGTATGAGGAACTGACAAATGCTAACCTGTGTTTCTCTTCTTGCTGAGTACACATGTAATCTGTCATGGTTAATTATATTTCTGGCACGGCCAGCCAGTGCCTCTTTGGCCAGTGGCATGTCAATTAACTTCTCTTTAATTCTACTTTTATTTTCGTAGCTTGAAAAGGCAAACCGACCATCTTCTTCAAGACCAGTATGAACCTAAAGGAGATACTGCCAGACAAAAACTTTTAAAAGGAAAAAACTGGATCATGTGGGAAAATCCACAGAAACACAGAGGGGATTGGTGGTTGTCAGGGCCTGGGCCTGGGAGGGAGGGAGACAGGGAGGAACGGGGAGTGTCTGCTGAATGTGTACAGGGCTCCTTTTGGGGTGATGAAAATGCTGTGGAGCCGGACGGAAGTGCGCTTGCACAACGCTGTGAATGTACTGAGTGGTATACTTTAAAATGGATAATTTTAAGTTCTAGGAATTCCAACTCAACAGAAAATGTATATCCTAACATTTCAGTTCTAAAGCATGCTTCTGCTAGGTCTGGAAGAGAGTAGTTTGTGAATGTTGTCCATCCACATGTTTGAAAAGGACAACGATTGTCCCATAGTTGTTTTCTAATAAACACGTAGTAAGTTTACAAAGAATTCGAGTGGGTATCAGTGATGAATGTGGAGATGTCCTGAGAAAGTTACACTGATAGGAGTCTGGACCTGAAATCAGGGCAAATTTTGTGACTTGGAATTTTGTGACTTCTCACAAGCAAGAAATCACTCACCTCCTTGATCATTTTAAAAGGAAACTCACTAGTATCCATGGTATGAAAAAACAGTCACGAGCAATATTAACTTTGGATTACGGTCTAGTTACACACATTCTCTGAAAGCAAGATTTCTCTAAAGTTAGCTCTGCTATCATGAGTACACTCAAATTTCACAAACCTTGCTCTTCAAGAAATCAACAGTTATTTATTGAGCTCTGTTCTACATCGTGGGTACTCAGCACCACTTCCAGACTCTAAAGGGTAAAAGAAAATGACAAAACAGGTTTTTGTCTCCACTATTTTAGTCCTTACAAAGTTGGATTTGTCACACAGATAGTATCAAGTGGTAACACTTTGAATTAGTCAAACAAATGCAACGTAACCCTGCACTTACATAACTCTTGGCACACTACTTTTGCATCTGTTACTCTTAGAGCCTACCTGGGAGGCAAGCAGAGTACGAATATTTCTTGCCATAGTGTAGGATTAGAAACTGGGGTGCCTGGGTGGCTCGGTCAGTTAAGCGTCTGGCTCTTGATTTTGGCTCAGGTCATGATCTCACGGTTCGTGGATTTGAGCCCCACATTGGGCTCAGTGCTGACAGTGCAGAGCCTGCTTGGGATTCTCTCTCTCCCTCTCTCTGTCTCCCTCTCTCTCTCTCAAAACAAACAAACAAACAACAACAACACAACTGCAAGGACACACAGTAAAGAGTACATCCAGGACTTGAATCCAGGTCTCAGATACCTAGGCTGGAACTCCTTTTTTGACCAGTACGAGGGTGAGAAGATCTGAGCTCTTCCGTTAACTGGGTAGGTGGCACTGAGCCAGTCCCTCAACCTCCCGGACTTCAATTTTCTGCTTTCTTAAATGAAATGGTTGGGACATGTTTTCCTCAAACGTGCTCTTTCTGCAGCCTGCATTCTCTCTCAGTAAATGCAGGAATTGCACGTCTCTTAGCTAATCATCCTTCCCTGTCACTTCTTAACCCAGGTGTGCCTTTTACCTTAATATAACTCCGTTCATGGCTACAGTAACACACATTTTTTAACATGTTCGCTAAATGTAAAGTTTGCGTTTGCAAAGGCACTTCAGTTCAAGTTGGTGAACAAAGAATTTCCTCAAATTCCTCAGCCTACAACAGATGAGTATCTCAAGGTCATACTGGTCTTACCTACCCATGGGTAGCATTCCTTCTTGTCTGCTCTATCCCTCACTGTACATAGCACCTTGGTCCTTGCAAAGTGCCTTTCCAACTCTTGTCTCACTTGACATCACTAGTACCAGGCAAAGGCTCAGATGAAGCCACACTCTCTCTCCCTAAACTAACACGGCCCTACACCCAGTCCTATTGTTAGGCTACAAGGATGAGACAGAGATAAGACAGGGTGGGAAACTGACCCAGTGACAGCCAATCAGAAAAGCTTTTGTCTGTAAATCTGACCGGGGGTGATTCATCAGCCACCAATCCCAGAGGCTTTCAACGGGAGAACAAAAAGTCCACTATTGCCCCAAAGTCTGTGCTTGGGTTTATTCCCTTGTGCAAAGAAAAAACAAAAAAAAAGTTAGGTTAACTGTCAAGAGCAACTTCAGAATTCCCACCAAACAAAGCTCAAAGGAGAGGAGTTTGAAAAGATAGGCTAAGTGTATTACTTCTGTGGCTCTACGGTTACAAAAAGGGTAGAGACAAGTGGTTGCATAATCCAGGGTAACCTGTCCCCAAAAGAACACCCCAACAACCTCATTTCTCTTAGGTGTCAACAAAATCATTGCACATTATCGAATACTGAGAGAATGGTCTCAGCATTCCAATTGCAGACCATTTCTGTCCTGTGTGTCACTTCCTAAAGCCCTCCCTGGCTCTTACTATACCTGGCTTTTAACTTGCCTATTCCAAAATGTCCTTCAAAATACATTATCAGGCAAGCTCTTCCTTTCCTTGTTTAAATATTAAAAGTTTGGGTGGGTTGCCTGGGTGGCTCGGTAAGTTAAGCGTCTGGCTCTTGGTTTCAGCTCAGGTCATGATCTCTCAGTTCATGAGTTCAAGCCCTGCATCGGGCTCTGCACTTACAGTGCAGGACCTGCTTGGGATTCTCTCTCTTCCTTTCTCTCTGCCCCTCTGCTCTCTCTCTTGCTCTCTCTCTCTCCTTCGAAATAAGTGTAAAAAAATAAATTTTAAAAGTTTTATTCCATGGAATATGGTGTTATTACACTCATCATAAGTTTTATCATCCGGAAAATGCCATATTTTGTGCCAGGGAACACAAAGTATGCAGCAAACCAAGTGATGTGGGTAGGTAGGCATTCCAGAGGGTGGTAGGGAGATGATGTTTTTCATCTAGAGGAAACCTTTCACTGCTCTAACTCTGGAAGTTAGAGGGGGGACAGTCCAGAGTTAGAGGGAAACAGTGTTGAACAAGGGAACACACACACACACACACACACACACACACACACACACACACACACACACACAATACACTAACACTGTATTTAGGGTCTGAGTGCTTTCTCTAGGTATCATTCTTATAACTGTTTACTTATTTCATGTTCTCATTAGCTGTGGACTGGTATAGTCAAATGAACCCTGGAAAGTTGATCAGGAGATACAAGCTCTAATTGCAGCACCAAGCTCTGAGGTTGCTAGTAGATGTCCTCAGCTCATTTTTTTTTATTTCTTTATCATTCATCACTCAATGATCACTTATTACTTATGTAACATTTTCCAGATGCCAAGCTCGATGCTAGCTCTGAAAGCCTGCCATGTTCAAGACTCCTTTCAAAGAAGGGATACAGTTCCTTACATGTTGAGTTCAGTAATTCGTACTCTATGACCCTGCTACCATGACCATGTCTGTATGGATCGGCAATGGGTAGGTGACCCAAATATGACCATCTATTGGCCTTCCAGCAGTTTATAAGATAGCTGATAGGAAATGCCCAAACTGCTTCATTATACTGGATAATAACCAGCTGAACCATTATAAGAATCCCTCGGGGGGTCAAATGTCCAGTAGGAAGGCAGCAAATAGAGTGCAGTAGAAGCCAGAAGAGAGATAGAGCCATATGTACACACCGTGAGGTGACAGACATCATGCGTAAGCGTAAACTGAACGTAGCGAAGAGACTAGAGAATTGATAGTAAAACAAGTAGGCATATTTTCCAAGAGAAAAAGATCAATTTAATCAATCAATGTTTATTGCACACTTTTCTATGTGTAAAGATACAAATGAGTGCAAAATAAAATCCGTGTCCTAATGGAGTCTACTGAAAGGGCCAGATATTAATCAAATGATCACACTAACTTGTCAAAGCTTTGGAAGATAAAGCCACAGGGAGCTACGAGATGGTGCTCACTGCAAACTCCCTGAGGTGGTGACACTGGCAGGGAGATCTGAAGAAATAAATAGCAATTAATTGGGCAAAAGTAATTTGGGAAGAACCATGATATCATGGAGACATTGGAAGAGCATGGGGCAGAGGAGAACAAGGTTAATCTAGAAAGTTAGATAGAGGCCAGATCATACCAGGCCTTGTAGGCCATTTTAATGATTTCAGTCTTAATCCCAAGAGCAGCGGGAAGCCATCAAAGGATTCCAATAGGGAGAGACGAGCTGAGATGTGCATTTAAACTGACAACTGTGACTGCCCTGTGGGAATTAAAAGGAAGGGTTTAGAATGGAAAGACCAGTCCAGAAGCTTCTGCACGAATCCAGGGGAGAGATGGTGACAGCTTGGACCAGGGGGCTGTACAGTATCCTGAACAGGTGGAGCTTTAGATAGGCAAAAACATTTCATTCATTTCTGCTTACATACTGTAGGGCACGACCCTGGCACCTAGCAAATACTCAGGAAATGGTTGTTGAATAAATGGAGATAAATCCTACACAGTCAGTGGTCAGTAATGGTTTGATAGGTTTCCTCTTCCACAATGAAGAGAGAGTCTAGTGGTAGAATTTCAGGTACTGTGTTATTCTCTCAGAGGCGGTATTTGAGAGTTAGGGAAACTTCTAGCCCCCGCAAAGTGATCTCATTAGTGGCACCTTTATCCTAGAGGCAGAACAGAATAGAGGTTAAGATCACAGGTTCTGGAGTCGGAGTGTCCAAATTCATCTCGTAATTCGCCGATTTCTCATTGTATTAAAATAGGGTACTATTTCAACCCTGTTTCCATTTCTTCATTTGTAAAATAGGAATATTAATGGTATGAATGCCTACCTCAAAGGATTATTGTGGGGATCAAATATGTTAATACACAGTATTATTATGCTCACCTAGACAGACAGCTTCTCAGGGAAAAGCACTCTTTATTAGAAGATAGGGCCTGTGACATATTTCGAACTCAATAAATTTGTACTGTTGACTTTGTATCCTAATCCATCACCCTGCATTTGAGGATTTCATTTCAGCATGTTTGTTTCTTCCCAGGTCTCCTAACATCTTTTGTACCCTGAAAGGGAACATTCTTCTCACCCTGTAATTATCAGCCTTTCCATCAGCTTCCTCTTTTCCTGTTCCAAACAAAATTATTCAGTCTGCTTACCTTTCCCCTGACAAATCCTGCCTGAGTTTCAAAGTTAATTGCTTCTACTTCCATTACACACCTGCCTTGCTTTATTTTGTCTATTAACTTTGCTTTCTTGTAAGTAGATTGTATCTATTCCGCTTGTCCCCTTTCCCTTATTAATGAACTTCCTAGCCCTGGCATCAGTTGAAGAGTTATCCTTCAGCCCAGGCTTCTTAAACCAGTCTCCAAATTCTTTGCTGCTTAGGTGATTGCTTTTGGCATCCTCCTTGCTAATTCACCTTTGTTAAGCAACTCTTGTCTCTGAAAACATCCCTTTCTTACAAAGTGCAAGAGAGAATTATTCCTCCAAACAATTTTTTTTAGCCGCTCTTTTTGAGTTGGTTTTATTCTCTCCTCCCTTTGAATGTCTCGTAACATGCGTCTTCCAGCTAGAATTGCACACTGTCTATACCTCTGGCAGGTAAAATGAGAGAAGAGCAACACCTCCAGGCACTCTTCCAAAAGGAATCAAATAAAAGCCCACCCAGCGCTATCCCTCCGGGTGCCTCTGAGCATAGGCTGGTTTCCTTCAGGAAGATTAATTCTGCCTTTTCCAATTTGTATGCCCCACTGGCATTCCTCACTTTCCATATCCTAATGCTGTATAGGTTGATTGTTCTTCTCCTTAATTGTGCTCTTAACACTGATTCTATCTACTTATTCTGGACCTGGTTTCATGGCTCACTGCAAACTATTCATCTCCCTACCTACCCCCCACAACCTCTTGGATTTCTTTACATAATTCTAAAACAAGCTCCTTGGGCTTTTGTTTGTTTGAAATGTGTTTTCACGTGGGGACTCCTTTTTGTTTTGTTTTGTTCTCTCGCTTGTACTTCTGTAGGGGTGGTTCCCACGGAGGGTTGCATTTCCCGGGCTCTGGGTTTTGTCTGGCTGCTTTTCTGTCTCCACTCCTAAGCGATCGGTTTTGCTGGATATCTTGACTCATAATTGATCGTGTTCCAATGTGTCTCCTTATCTACAATGGATTCTGAAGAGCGGGCTATTGGGTTGAGAACTGAAGACTCTGAGGGTGGAGAGAACACTAGGTGCTCTCTGGCCCACCTCGTCTCCACCATCGCTGCCTTCCTGACTGTATTTAGGTACTTAAGCGAAAACAAACCCACTGCTCTACAAGGCAATACTTTCCACTTTTAGACACATGTTCTACAAAGCACCTCCATATCATTAAATGGAATCCACCTCACTGTAATTTTCGCACACATGTACCACTCTCGCCTTCTGTGATTCTATCTGGTGCATTCCCCGTTAAGTATCTCAGGTATTTCACAATAGGTGTCCTAAATCCTGGACAACTACCACTCTCTTCCAGGCCCATTATCCCCAATTCCTTCCACTACTGATCAAGTGTCTTGGCCTCTACCGCCTTTACACTCACCTATAGAATCCTTTCATGCCAACATCCCTGCCGATCCCTTCTGACTTGACACGAAGTGCAACATTTCCCGAGGATCTGAGCAGCTCAAAGCATGGTGCAAGGGTGACCATTTTGTTAATCGTAATTAGCTTAAAACTGCATTAGCTTTTGGACATCCGTACAGTGACACATAAATTGTTTTATTCCTAATTTTTATATGAGTTATTCTTGAATCAGACGTCCTCTACTCTAGAATAGCACCGCTAACATTTGGAATGCAAAGGTAAGTTTTGCACAAAGCCTCACTAAACCGCATTTTATGAGACTTGAGCCTACTTTTTAACCTCAAGGTTTTTTTTTGTTTTTTTTTTTTTTTAATTCCTGCTCTAGTATTTAACATTGCTATTCTGCCTCCACTTTGCTTCGGCTGTAAGTTTTGTAAGTACTTCTCCTATATCATCATGCAAATCGTTAGCAGAAATCTTGACAGAGTAAGGGCCAAGGATACAACCGGAGAGCCCAACTCAAAGTTGGCATCGGGGAGACAATCAGCACTCCTTAGGTCCACCATATCCAGGAGCTACAACTCTCTGGAACACACAGTACTGCCCACACTTCTTTAAGTGATATACAAAGATGGCATCCATATCATGACTATGATAATAGCTAACATGTGTTATGGGTCTATTATGTGTTATGTGTTTTTCTAAGAGGTTTACACGCATTATCTCATTTAGTCTTTGCAATAACTCTATGAAGTAGGCCATGTTATTATTCCCACTTCATACATAAAGAAACTAGGACACCGAGCAATTCAGATGCTTGGTCAGAAGGTGGTGGCAACTTCGTTCTCAAAGACTCCAGCGCTTATACTCCTAACCCCATTTTGAGATTTTGTCAAATGACACGCAGAATACAATTTTTTTATGACTCTCCTGATTACCCAAATTAGTGCTTTCCGAACTAAGAAATGCAGCTAGTTTAATGTGCATTCTAAGTGAATCTAAGTGAAAGTGAATGTCACTTTTAGTGATCACAATTTCTAAGTCCTCACAAATTACATCTTCAGTAATCCAAAGCTATCATTTTGCCAGGAGAAGCCACGTTCTCAACTGCATAACCCCAGGATGCACATTTGTTCCTTCTCCATATGTTCCACATGGCATTTGCAGCCCAGCTATCCTCACAGCTTACTGACAGTGATTCCGAGACTGACCATCCATCCATCTTCCTTTCTTCCTTTCTTTTTATTTATTGAGAGAGAGAGAGAGAGAGAAAAGGTGGGACAGGGGAAGAGGTGGGGGGGGAGGAAGGAGGGGGAGAGGGAGGGAGAGGAGGGAGAGGGGGAGGGGGAGAGGGGAAGATGGGGAGAGAAAGAGAAGTATTTCTAGTATCTGGTTTTCATCTGAAAAGCTTACAACATCTTTTTTTCATGGTGAGCTTTTCTCTATTGTCCTGGGGATGATAATCGAGAATGCCAGTGTAGCTGGATGTCTACTTTCCTGTTCAAAATATGGCTCACAGGAAGACTTTATCAAAAGATACAGCATGCAAGGATGTTTCATGGACAGAATATAGTTCTACCCGAATATCTCCTAGTACAATTCCTGTAGGAAAAAACAATGCTGGGGTGCCTGGTGGCTCAGTCAGTTAAGCGTCTGACTTGGCTCAGGTCATGATCTCACAGTTCATGAATTCGAGTCCCACATCAGGCTCTCTGCTGTCAGGACAGAGCCCACTTCAGATCCTCTGTCTGCCTCTCTCTCTGCCCCTTCCTTGCTTGCATGTGTGCTCTCTTTCTCTCCCTCTCTCTCTCTCTCAAAATAAATAAACATTAAAAAAAATCTTAAAAACAATGCTGTGTGTAATCCAGCCACACTGACACAGTCTACACCAACAGGTGGACCAGAGTGGGAATGGCCAAGTCAGTCAAAATCAATGGACAGTGATACAGAGCCCAAGGGAATCAGGGAAGCTGAGGGTTCATAGTCACTGGCAGAGGAAACAACAGGAGCCAAAGAAAGAACGAAACACGAGAAGATAAGGACCAGAAAAAAAAAAAAAAACGAGAAGAAGAAACAAGGAGAAAGAGATCCCCATGGGCTGGGGTAATTAGCGTGGGTCATGGAGATCTTTTAACAGTCAGCTAGCTTACCTTTCCAGCTTCAACTCCCAACATTTTCCTCCCATGACCTCAGTGTACACCCAAACCCAAATGCCACCCCTAACTGAGCATCCTGGGCAGCATGTCATGACATCATGATCCCTTGCATTGGTTCACAGTTAAAGATTAAGCAAGTAGAATGCTTGGTCCTGTGCCTAGAACGGAGTAGCTGTATGGCCTTCATTATTATTTTCTCTGTGGTCAGTGCCGCCCAAAAGAAGGAGAAACTCACCTTTGTTTTAGATACAGACCAGCCTAAGGGGCCTTGCAGAAAATGGCTGGGATGTGAAAATCGAAGACTGACCTCAGAATGACCTTGAGCAGTGGTATGAATACATAGACAAAGCTGATTCAGACACCCAGGCTAAGGCTCCTCAACACTTATTTCATGTTTAGTATATGTACTAAACATATACTAAACATAGTATATGTTTAGTATATTACTAAACATATTTAGTAATATGCCTCTACAAGCCACTGTCTGCAAACAAATTCTTGTTTATAAAGCTGCACATCTGATGCAGAATGTAGTGCTCATCACAGACCCCAGGAGCCCGTGTGTTGCCACAAGCCCCCATACACTTTCAAAGAAAATTTCCAATGAAAATTCATAAAAGTGCATTGTTTTTAAAGCAAACTCTTCAAAAACAACCCAGCTGGCGGGAATCTAGCGATACAAGTTGTGCATTGGGTTTGACCTCTTGAAGAGCAGGCAAGGAGAAAACGGGTAGCTCACAGTTTAAAGGGAAGTATTGAGAACAGCGTTGTTCACATACTGCTACTAGAACAGCAGAAGTCGTTTTTGTCTCCAGAGGTTTCAGGACAAGTTGAATCCAAAAGAAATAAAAGAGAGGGAATGTTTTTCCTGGCTCCTTCTCTTGTGGCTGGCTCTCAGCATCCTGGCCTGGTAGGGGCAGAATCACGTGATAATCTTTTTGAGGTAGAGCACATGCGAATAGCCCTCTCTCAGATTGTGCTTGCAATCTGTAAATTCCAGCCAAGCCAGATTCATTCTCTCTCCCCAACCTGTTGCCAGGCATTAACACCAAAAGAATTGTACTGCATAGACTTTTTAAAGAAATCAATTACAAACCTCTTTTATTAGCCAAACAAGTCCAACTACCAGAAATATTTTGTGTGAAACATTCATAAAGACCAACAGTTGTTCTGCATGACATTTACAGACCAAGCTTCTTTTCACAATGCACCACATTTTTTCTCATGCTTCCTCTGTGAAGGATTGTGAATGCTAAAGACCAGTGATGGAGGACCAGAAGCCAAAACCGAATTCAAGGCCATTCTCACTGACAACATTGCAGAGTTACTGAGGGAACGGCAAGATGAAGCTTTCAGCTTCTCTTAGTGTCTAGGAGAAAATATTTAGAAGTAGAGTGTGTTTGGAGAAAGTTTTGTTAGCTTCAAAATAGCTTCAAAATCAAGAAAGAGCCACAATGCAAGTAGGCTGAAGGAAAGAAATTGCATTTGAGATCCCTAAGGGGTGAAGCTGAATTTTCACATCCACTAATCAAAAAGGGCAACTGCCTTGGAAACACAGAGTCTGTGAAGTATTGGGTTTATGTACAAGAATATCCTACCTTCTTCAATTTATCAAGTTCCTACAAGCTACAGGTCCTGCAACATTTGGCCAACCTAATAAAAATGACTGGCTGTAACAGACAGGTTCTCCTATGGGGAAATTCCAGGTCATGTCTGACACTGGACCAAAATTAGTAGAAAAGTCCTGGAACCAGAAAAGACCCCAAATAGCCAAAGCAACCTTGAAAAAGAAAACCAAAGCAGAGGCATCACAATCCCAGACTTCAAACTGTATTACAAAACTGTAATCATCAAGACAGTATGGTACTGGCACAAAAACAGACACTCAGATCAATGGAACAGAATAGAGAACCCAGAAATGGACCCACAAACGTATGGCCAACTCATCTTTGACAAAGCAGGAAAGAATATCCCATGGAATAAAGACAGTCTCTTCAGCAAGTGGTGCTGGGAAAACTGGACAGCGACATGAAGAAGAATGAACCTGGACCGCGTTCTTCACCATATACAAAAATAAACACAAAATGGATGAAAGACCTCAATGTAAGACAGGAAGCCATCAAAATCCTCAAGGAGAAAGCAGGCAAAAACCTCTTTGACCTTGGCTGCAGCAACTTCTTACTCAACACATCTCCAGAGGTAAAAATGAACTATTGGGACCTCATCAAAATAAAAAGCTTCTGCACAGTGAAGGAAACAATCAGCAAAACTAAAAGGCAACTGAATGAATGGAAGAAGATATTTGCAAACGACATATCAGATAAAGGGTTAGTATCACAAATCTATAAGAACTTATCAAACTCAACACCCAAAAAACAAATTATCCAGTGAAGAAATGGGCAAAAGACATGAATAGACACTTCTCCAAAGAAGACATCTGGATGGCCAACCGACACATTAAAAAATGCTCAACATCACTCATCATCAGGGAAATACAAATCAAAACCACAATGAGATACCACCTCACACCTGTCAGAATGGCATTAATAACTCAGGCAACAACAGATGTTGGCGAGGATGCGGAGAAAGAGAGACGATCTCTTTTTCACTGCTGGTGGGAATGTAAACTGGTGTGGCCACTCTGGAAAACAGTATGGAGGTTCCTCAGAAAATTAAAAATAGAACTACCCTACGACCCAGCAATTGTACTACTAGATATTTATCCAAGAGATACAGGTATGCTGTTTCAAAGGGGCATAGGAACCCCAATGTTTATAGCAGTGCTATCAACAATAGCCAAAGTATGGAAAGGCCCAAATGTCCATCAATGGGTGAATGGATAAAGATGTGGTATATATATACAATGAGGTATTACCCGGCAATCAAAAAGAATGAAATCTTGCCATTCGCAACTACGTGGATGGAACTAGAAGGTAATATGCTGAGCGAAATTAGTCAGTCTGAGAAAGACAAATATCCTATGACTTCACTCATATGAGGACTTTAAGATACAAAACAGATGACAAAAGGGAAGGAAAGCAAAAATAATATAAAAACAGGGGGAACAAAAACATAAGAGACTCTTAAACATGGAGAACAGAGGGTTACTGGAGGGGTTGTGGGAGGGGGGATGGGCTAAATGGGTAAGGGGCATGAAGGAATCTACTCCTAAAATCATTGTTGCACTATATGCTAACTAACTTGGATATAAATTTTAAAAATAAATTAAATAAAAATTTAAAAAAAGAAAAGTCCCAGTCTTCTGTAGGAAACCCTTCCACATCTAAATGGAAGAAGAAACAGGGTCAGCGGGCTAGATGACCCACCTTGATTGGGCACAGAAGACCCATGCCTTCTCAGCCCTTTCCAGATGCTAAGGAGCTTGTACACAAAAACATTATACCCAACTTTCCTCGATATTTTCCTTAAGAAAAGTTAGCATCTCAAACTGAATGTGTCTGAAGCTAACTTCATCCCCTTTCCTGACAATCTTGTTGCTCTTCTTATGTTCTCTGCCTCCATAGAGACCTACTTAGTTCATCCAAGCTGGAAACCTCTTTCCGCCTAAACAAATCATACCCAGTTTTCGCCAAGTCCTATCAATTCTATTTCCCAAACGCTTTTTGAACTGGCCACACCTTTCCTTTCCATTGCTACTCTCCTCGTTCAAATACAGACCCTCCCAGTTCAGATCACTGAAATGGTCTTAAGCAGGACTCCCTGTCTTTTTTCTTGACACTTCACCACGTCACCCACCCTCAATTCACGTTTTCTGCCAGCAACCAGCAAGATTCTGAGGAAAATGTGACCATTCAAAATGAATTCCTTACTGCTTTTAGACTGGTCTGGGACTTCTAGAAGCCAAAATTAGATATTCACTCTCTAGGTTTGTAAATTATAATCCCAGTCAAAATAACACACTCACTAGGTCTCTTGTGCAAAAGGTAAGCCACTGACGGGACAAAGGAGCCATCTTTACAGTTGGAATAGGACTGGCTATCTGCAAAAGTTCAGAGGACTTAAAAAACCCTCCAAATGCTTACCTGTTCATTTCCTGCAACATCATCTCCTCATTACTGCTGACTGTACAGCCAGCGATGGATCTCAAAGTGCTCCAAGGATAAAGTGTGGCATCCAAGTAAGGAAGAAAGAATTATTCCCAGACAGAGACTTTTAGTTTTGGAAAATCTAGAGGGAAATGGAACTGTGTAATACATTCTGAAGATACTGAACCAAAGAAGAGAGAGCATCATTTTGGACTGGGTGGCAACCACCATTGATGTGGGTATAATCACCATAGTGTCCACACTTACTGCGCTTGCCTAGGCAGCTGGCTATACAGTTCAAGCCAGTTGCTGGGCCAGTCAACTCAGACTAAGACCAAACACAGGATCATACGAGGGGCTATCAAAAAAGTCAGAAAATACTTTTTTTTTAAATGTTATTCATTTATTTTTGAGAGAGAGAGGGAGAGAGAGTGAGAGGGAGGGAGGGAGGGAGGGACAACATGAATCAGGGAGGGGCAGAGAGAGAGGGAAAGAGAGACAGAAAATCCCAAGCAGGCTCAACACTATCAGCGCAGGGCCCAATGAGGGGCTCGAATCCATGAACTGTGAGATCATGACCTGAGTGGAAGACAGACACTTAACCAACTAAGCCACCCAGACACCCCAGAAAATCCTTCTTTTATGTAGAGGATATTTAAAAGACTTTGAGAACAGTAAACTAGATTGGAATGTCACCCTCCTTCATCAGTCCCTCCAGTGGTCCTAAAAGCCTACTTTTTCCTTTACCATAAGGAAAATACTAGGGAGAGAAGCATCCAGTGTTTAAAATGTGCTTAACAGCTGGGTTTAGTAGACTGGGACTGCTGATTGTAGAAGATTCAACTGAAATGGAGAAGAAAGGAAGTAGGAAGAAAAGTGGATATAATCATAATAGGCAGTGCCTAATTTGGAAATCAGATCTCAGAGAATGATCTAACCTGCAGATTTGTCCTATTTAATCTCGGGGATGCAGGTATTAAGTTGATGGCCTTGTGTGATAGGCACAACGTCCAGCTGTAACAAATAGAGGCCAGACCCCAGCAGCCCACTAGAGGGTCATGGTACCTCCTGAGACACTGGACTCAACTCCGTTCTCAGGCCAAGCAGCCAGAGGTTGAAAGAAAGGCTGGGTAGCTCTGAGGACAAGCTCTTCTTTAATACCCCACAGGCGTACTGTGAATCTTGTTCCTGTGCATTACCCAGGTGGAAAGGAAACATCCTGAAAACTGCTTTCTTTTGGATACTGCCTCTGAGGGAATGAAAGCTGTCATGGGTCCACTTGCCAGACTTTCTAATGACCAAGTAGTAATACTCTGATTTCCTTTGTTTTTGCAGTGGGTGTAATGAAACTCAAACACATCCTGTGGTCATGTCTCCAGTTTCTCAGTGTACAGATGTAATGGATATTGTCAATAACTGCCAGAATCTTCCCACTGGCCTTTAGCCCTTGAAGTAATGGCTTGGTGGGATTCATTGGTTCAACTCCTTCCTGTCCAAAGAGTACATGAAGAAATATAACTTCCTGGGATAAACTAAGAGATTGGCGCAATTAAAAATCCTCTAAATGGGCAAGCATGTTGCTTTTCACGTTATCCCTGGATTACCCACTTTGGTCTGGCTCAACGGTGATGTAGGTAGGCGGACACTAGACAAAAGGAGAGTGCTGTGGAGTGGAAGTCTTTCTCAGAGGTAACCTGGAAATAATAAGGAGCATAGAATAATCTTAAGTAGACATTTGATTCTTTAGATAGTGTAGGAGAACAGGTACAAGGGCATGAACTGCACGGATTCCGGGGAAGTGGGTACTGATCTGGTTCCATAGCCAAGAACCTGGGAAGAGGGAAGTTGGGTGTTGGTGATAAGAAATTTTGAGAAAGAAGTATGGGAATGGACTTCTCAGAATGGATCCAGGCTTGAAAATATGGTATATTATAGTAAGGCTCTCCAGAACACACTCCCTGCAGAAGAGGTCTGAGAGAGAATAGCCAGGTGTTAATGTTCCGACTTCTTTTGTCCCTTACAGCGGGTGTGCTGGGACTAGGACACACCCGGCAGTCATGTCCCCAGTTTCTCAGGGTGGACAAGATCCATTTGATGGAGATCAATCATCCTCCTTCCCCAGGCAGCCCAGTGCTTTCTCAATAGAGCCACAAGGAAGGAGGCCCCAGTGGGTTCTAGCACATATGTATCCCCTCACCACAGCAGACTAGGCCACTTCCAGCAGTGTTTCTCCAGCCAGGCACCTAATTTGACCCCAGTAAAGTGACTGAGATCCCAGCCACAGTTCAAGGAAATCAGCTAGAAACTAACTGGTGGCAGGTCCCCCTGAACCCCTAAATTGCAACAATTTATTTTTGTTGAAGCAGACTAATTTTTTCATGTTATGTTATTAGAAGACTTTTTTTTCTCTCCCTTTATTATTTCTCTTTGGTCCCATTCTACTGGATATAGAAAATGTAATCAGGAGCTAAATTTAATTGTCATTCTGTTTATTAAAAAATAATATCATGCCATGATACAACTAGAAGCAGGGTAAAATATGCTCTTTGTTAACTCAAAAAAGTAGAGATGTTGGCGAGGATTCAGAGAAAGGGGAACACTTTCACACTGCCAATGGGAATGCAAACTGGTGCAGTCACTCTGGAGAACAGTGGGGAGGTTCCTCAAAAAATTAAAAATAGACCTACCCTATGACCCAGCAATTGCACTATTAGGTCTTTATCCAAAGGATACAAAAATTATGATTCAAAGGGACACATGCACCCTAATGTTTATAGCAGTGTTTATAGCCAACTTACAGAAAGAGCCCAAATATCCTTCAACTGATGAATGGATAAAGAAGATGTGGTACATATACACGATGCAGTATTACTCAGCAATCAAAAAGAATGAAATCTTACCATTTGCAACAACATGGATAGAACTAGAATGTATTATGCTAAGTGAAATAAATCAGAGAAATACCATATGATTTCACTCATATGTGGAATTTAAGAAACAAAACAGATGAACATAGGGGAAGGGAAAGAAAAATAAGATAAAAACAGAGAGGAAGGTAAACCATAAAAGACTCTTAAATACAAAAAACAAACTGAGGACTGCTGGAGGGGAGGTGGTGGAGGAATGGGCTAAATGGACGATGGGCATTAAGGAGGGCACTTGTCTGGATGAGCACTGGATGTTATATGTAAGTGATGAATCACTCAGTTCTACTCCTGAAACCAATACTACACTGTATATAAATTAACTTAGATTTAAATAAACTAAAAATTAAAAAAATAAAATATGTTCTTTGCTTCAGTGAGCATCTCATGATCAGAAAGATAAAATTAAACAAGAAAAAAAAACATAACAAAATTTATAAGGATGCAGAAAGAACTCTGGTGAAATAACTGCTTCTAACAGGAAAGCTTCCTGAGCATCCAAGAACTCTAGAAAGAGGTAACAGGCAGGTAAACAACCTGAGCTCCATGGAGGGGTATGTACAAGCACAGAACGAAGCAGGTGAGCACGCCACAGCAGGGAAGTTGCAAGAAGGCATACACAGAAAAAAGTAAGGAGAAGGCATCAGAGATCGTGCATAAAACCAAATCCGGGTTGGTAAATTTCCATCTGGAAACAGACTCAACTCTAAGACGTGGAATGTCCCTTCTTTTTTGCAGGAAGTATGCTTGCAAAATCATCATGTTGTCTGAAACGTCTCTTAATATACTTTAAAAATTCATTCTTTTCTTTTCTGTATTTTAATACTGCAGGACTGATTTTAAAGTCCTCCGGATTCCTAAGGAAAATGTCTTGCCACTCTCAGCTGCTAATACTGTTTCAAAAGAAAAGATTTTATTCAAACCTGATAAAAATGCAAATGAACAAATAAGATTCTGCTTTTCATTGCATTTCCTTTCATCCCAAGTTTTTTAAAGCACGTTGAAAATATTAATTATGTCTCTGAATAGCTGTAAAATAATATGACTCTACCATCATCTATTTTTGTAACCAATGAGAATAAAGCACAGAGCAATATAACTAGTAAACGAGGATCCTGGATGTAGGCTAAGAGCCACAACATCACTGTACAAACCAGGACGTGCAAAGGAAAAGATACTAAGGATGTAGGTCTTGCACATTAAAAGAGGAAGAATCTTTTCTCCTTCTAAAGACAAAGAAAATCCATTTTAATATTCAATATTTCCCCTATCTGTGAAGTAGGCAAAATAACTTTCACGACTGTAGTAGATGTATATATATTCACCTAGAGAGATGGCAGAAAAGGAAACTTTCCTATTTTCCCAAATTATTTGTCTTTTCATGATAAGCACTTTTACCAACACAACACATTTGGGCAAGATATACTTTTCCCAAATAAAAAAAGTCAACTCACACCCTGTAATTTCCAGGAGTACTGGTAGGGGAGTCAAAGGCCCAACTCCTCGATGGAAAGAATTCCTTTGCATCCAGAGCTCCTGTGCATTTTAATTCAGCTCTGCTTAAAGAGCATTCTCGAATTTCCAGAATAGCGTTTCACGATTGGTAGCAGGTGGCAGAGTAAGTAAACTTCACACTAGAGCAACATTTCCTCCCAGCAAGTACAGTGTTAAGTAAGGAGCAAACAAGCTCTTAAAATGAAGCACTCTGCAAAAGTGACCACTTAATTAAGGGCATTCAAATCCCTTGATGCCTTGGCTAATTCACTGGCCCCCTTATTTTGACCTAAAATAAGCCATCTAATCTGAAACATGAGATTTTTTTTCCTGGGCCAACGAAGCCACAATTTGTCATTCAGGTCATTTAGTGCCACATATTGCCATTAGTCTCCCTAATGTAGTGCAAAGTCATGGTTATGACATTTAGGGTTTCTGGGTAGCCAATTTTAATGAGGAATAAATAATTTCTCCTGTTCAGCTAATACCTGCTGGTGTAGAAAGGTAATCCAAATGTCAGTGCTCCATCTCCTTATTGCGGAAAAGAGTAATGGACGACATCTGCTTTGAATATGTTCCTGGGGGAAAAGGCTCGAGGTCTCTCTTCTAATCACAGAACGATCTGTGAGAGCTGGGACAGAATTCAGGGGCCTGTGTACGGCCATAGTCAGAGGATCACCAGAAAAACAAAAACTACAAAACAAAAATCAGGAAGCTCTGGGGGAAAAAGACCACACCGCCAATGCTGCTCACATGTGTACACAGTTCTGCTCAAAACAGTAGAAGAGCACCCAGAGTAGGAAACAGCACACAACAAACATGTTTGTTGGCGCCCTTTAATGAACAGGGGCAAGAAGAAGGGCTTTTAGGGATAGTTTGGGTTCCTTCCACCTTTAGCTTGGTCCACAGAACTGGTGGGAACCCAGGAAGGATAAATGGACCAACGTAAAACCTAGCCTCTGTAAAGTACCCCCAAAACCACATCTCATCCAAGTTGCCTTTGTGCTGTGCCCCTCACCTGTGATGCCAGCGGGCACGGGGTCAGAGCCTGACGTCCTCTCCACCGCTCACCTGCACACACTAGCTTGCCCCCAGTGGGGATCCGCTTTTTCCCATTTCTCAGAAGGCTAACGACTTGTCTTTATTATTTGGCTTTTTACTTGGCTGACATGTCTGGATATTTGTTTTTTCTCCTTTTTGGAGCATATGCCCAGACTTCTCTAGATTCAGAAATGAAGGAACAGAACATGACACTCTCTGAGTCCCTGACATCTGCCTTTTCCTGTTGTGTTAATTTGACCTTTCCTCCATACAAATTTGCAATGGACTCACGTTTAAACAAATAAAAATAGGGACTCTTTTAAATACTAAGTTGCCTACTGTAATGTCCAGCTGCCTTTAGGGGAAATATATATTGCATATGAGAGGAATATGAAACCAAGATTTTTATGCTTGCATAAAAATGCAGAAGCTTGGGGCGCCTGGGTGGCTCAGCCAGTTAAGCCTCCGACTTTGGCTCAGGTCATGATCTCATGGTTCACGAGTTCAAGCCCTGCATTGGGCTCTGTGCTGACAGCTCGTAGCCTGGAGCCTGCTTCGGATTCTGTCACTCCCTCTCTTTCTGCCCCTCCCCCGCTCACACTCTGTCTCTCAAAAATGAATAAACATTAAAAAAAATTTTTTAAATAAATAAATTTAAATTTTTTTTTACAACTGGAGAAGCTTACGCAGTTGTTTAAGCTGATAGGGAATTATCAAGGAAAAAAAATGAAAAGAGCTTTGTTCTCTTCTCTTTCCTTTAGGCTTCATTATTCACTGGAGACCTGTATTAGTCAGGGTTATCTAGGTTAAATTGCAATAAAAGCATAAATAAAAAAAAAAAACCTAAATTTCATTGGCCTAGAACAATAAGTTTACTTGTTTTGGGTTTAAAAAAAACTTTTTTTAACATCACCCTGGCGGTTCAGATGGCTGCTCTGGGTGGCTCTCCAAGATACTAAACTCTCTCACCCCTGTACTATAAGGAAGTCCCTATGAAACTTGCATCAGTGCAGTGGGGTACAGAGATATCTCTGTCATGGTTCCATGCTGAATCTTTTCTTGGGAAGTAATGGTTAATTGGTCACCTTTCCTTTTAAGGCCATACGTTAAAAGTCTCTCATAAAGGAATAGTGGGTGGCTCAGTCTGTTTAGTGTCCCACTTTGGCTCAGGTCATGATCTCACAGTTTGTGAGTTCAAGCCCTGCACAGGGCTCTGTGCTGACAGCTCAGAGCCTGGAGTCTGCTTTGGATTCTATGTCTCCCTGTCTCTCTCTCTTTCTGCCCCTCCCTCCCTCAAAAATCAACATTTTTTTTAAAAGTCTCTCATTAAAACTAACTTCAAAAGTAATTTGAGAAGGGATGGCAGAGTAGATTACTAATTATCTCATACTTTATTCTCTGATTATCTGTGAATTTATCAGGTGATCTTTTACTTGTATGTGGCCAATATGAACACTGACCACTCCTTTCGTGTTATGTAGAGTATGTATGTATGTGTGTATATGTGTGTATACACGTATACACACACACACACACACACACACACACACACACACAATGTGTGTATATATATATTTTTTTTTTTTTCCAGATCTTACTGTTTTGTTTTTTTTTTTCTGACAGTGTGCTTTCTTCTTATGGATACACCTTAAATGCATGATTAATCATCCTCAACTTTTCATGATGATCTTCCTTCAAGGCATCAATAGCAACTGGCAAGAGTCATTTGATTCTACAATTATTATAATTACTTCTTTTCCCCAAACTTGTCACATGCCTGAGATTTAATACCCATCAGTTAATTGTGTGTTTGCTTACTCTAGTATCAGAACCACTTCACTAAGAAAATTTTAAAAATTATACTACTACCGAATGTCAGTGTGTATAGAAGTGTTCCACATACTACCAGTGATGTGGTCTTCATTGCCAAACAGCAATAAATCTACCTTCCAAAACCCCCTTAAAGCTTGTTCCTAACATCATTTCAAGTGTTGGTTTCCTAGGAAATGGATGGTGATGCAGAGATTTCAGGCAGAGGGTTTACTGGAATAGCCCCTGGGAGTGATACCTCTAAGGGAATGAGGAAGTCGATCTGGGCAGAGGGGATGTGAAACTGATATGGTTTCAGCAGAGGCCTTGGTCAATCCTGTGACTATCTTGGGAGCTGGGCATTTCAAAAACAATCCTCTTTAGTTGGAGCCTTCATTACTCAACTTTCAGTAATGGATAGAACAACTGAACAGAAGATCAACAATAGAAGATTTGAATGACATTATAAAACAACTAGAACAGACATCTTTTGAGCTAAGAACATCTATAGAAATACTAAAAGGCATAAGGAACATTCTCTAGGATGATAAAACAGCCTTAATAAATTGAAAAGGATAGAATACAAAGTATGTTCCCTGAACACAGTAAAAATTAAATCAGAAAATAACAGAAAGAAATGATAAAAATAAACAAAAAAAATGATGAAAACACACAAATATGTGGAAATTAAACACTATACTCCTAAATAAGCAATAAGTCAAAGTAGAAATCAAAAGGAAAATTAGAAAATACTTTGAAATGAATTAAAATAAAAAAAGAACATACTAAAAATATATGGGATGCAACTAATACAGTGGGAAATTCATAACCTGTAAATGCTTATGTTTAAAAAAACAGACCTCAGATTAATAACCTAAATTTCCATTTTTAGGACATTGGGAAAAGATCAACCTAAATTTAAAGCAAGCAAAAGGAAGGAAATCAAAGATTAAAATGGAAATTAATGAAACAGAGAATAAAAATACAACAGAAAAAAGGAACGGACAGCTTCACTGGGGAGGTCTACCAAACATTTAAAGAGGAATTGACACCAATTCTTCACAAATCCTGAGAGAGAGAGAGAGAGAGAGAGAGAGAGAGAGAGAGAGAATGCAACAGGAGAGAATAGGTCCCAAATCATTATAGGAGGCCAGTATTAATTACTCCATGTGAAAATTAATAATGGGAAAACTCACTAAAATGAAGTCCAGAGTCCAGAGATTTGGCAGGGGAGCTCTCCTACTCTACCACTGTCAACTTCAAAGCCAACAGGAAGAGACAGATCTTTCACATGGATGTTACTACTTTACTACCAGACAGGAAGAAGAAAAGCTTTCCTTGACCCACGCCCACCCTATAACAACCCAGCCAAGGAGAGACAGTCACAACTCAGCCAATAAGAACCCACTATACTCCCAACTCCCAGCTTACTCCAACAGAGTTTCTGTTTATAACAGCCTTCCCAACTTACCCTTTTCCTCTGCAAAATAGTGTACCTCCTTGCCTATGGCTTTGCTTGTCCCACATTGCAACTCTGTTATTCCTAAATAAAACTTTTTCTGGTAAAATTAATGGTAGGGTTTGTTGTTGTTTTTAATAAAGTTATTCATTCATTCATTCATTCATTCATTCACAACTGGAAAATTTTGTTTAAGTTTATTTGCTTATTTTGAAAGAGAGAGTGCAAGCAGGGGAGGGTCAGAGACAGGCAGAATCCCAAGCAGGCTCCATTCTGATAGTGCCGAGCCCTACATAGGGCTCGATCTCATGAACCCAGGAGATCATGACTTGAGCAGAAATCAACAGTTGGAGGCTTAACTGACTGTGCCACCCAGCCCCCCTGAAAGTTTTATTTTTAAGGTTAATACCTGATACAGGTGAAGACACTAAAAGAAAACTACCAATATCTCAATAAGAGGCCAATATCTCTTATGGACATGAACACAGAAATCTGAAACAAAATATTAGCCAAATCTGACAATATTAAAAAAAATTTATATATACACCATGATCAGGTTAGATTTATACCAGGAATGCAAGATTGGTTTCATACCCCAAAGTCAATTAATATAATATCCTATATTAACAGAATGAAAACAAAAACCAATCATCTTAATTGATGAAGAAAAGGCATTTGACAAAATCTATACCCTTTTGTGACAAAACACTCAACACAATAAGAGTAGAATGGATCTTTCTGAACTCGATAAAGAGCATGTACAAAAACTCAGAGCTAACACCATACCTAATAGTGAAATATTGTATACTTTTCCCTAAGATCATGAACAATACACAAGGATGTCCACTCTTGCCATTTCTATTCAACTTTGTACTAGTGGTTCTAGTCAGGGCAATTTGGGAAGGAAAATAAATAAAAGCATCTAGATTGGAGAGGAAAAACTATATCTCTATTTGTCAGATGACATGATCTTGTACATAGAAAATCCTAGAGAATACACTAAAAAACTAGTACAATCAACCAATGAAGTTGATAAGTTTGCAGGATGCAAGATCAATACACAAAAATCCGTTCTATTTCTATATACTAGCAATTAAATGATCTGAAAATGAAATTAAAGAACACTTCCATTGACAATATATCAAATAGAATAAACTAATTATTAATAAACTTAACAGAAGTTCAAAACTTATACTCTGGATTACAAAATATTGTTGAAGGAAATTTTAAAAGATCTAAATCAATGGAGACCACCCCTTGTTCATGGATCAGAAGTCTTAATATTGTTAAGATGGAAATACTCCCCAAGTTGACCTGCAGATTCAATGCAATGCCTGTCAGAAAGCTGGCTGGATTTTTTACAGAAATTGACAAGTTGAATCTGAAATTTTAATATAATTGTAAGGGACCCAGAATAGCCAAAACAGTCTTGAAACAGAATAATATGGGGGGGGGGGGGGCGGTTCATACTTCTTAATGTCAAAACTCACCATACAAAGCAACGATAATTAAGGAAGTATGGTACTGGCATACGGAAAGACATAGATCAATGGAATAGAAATGAGAATCCAGAAACAAATCCATGTGCTTATGGTCAAATGAATGGTGCCAAGAACAGGTAAAGAAATGGAAAAGAACAGGGGCACCTGGGTGGATCAGTTAGTTGAGCATCCGACTTCGGCCTAGGTCATGATCTCGCTGTTCCTGAGTTCGAGCCCTGTGTTAGGCTCCATGCTGACAGCTCAGAGCCTGGAGCCTGTTTTGGATTCTGTCTTCCTCTCTCTCTCTGTCCTTCCCCTGCTCATGCTCTGCCTCGCTCTCTCAAAAATAAACATTAAAAAAAATTTTTTAATAAAATAAAATAAATGAAAAAGAACAAATCTGGACTATATGATAGAAAATAAGTCAGGCAATCCCAAACAATAGGATTGTTTCATAGTTGTGACCAGCTCTGGGCTCAGTTTCATTTATTTGGAATTCCAACAGACATTCTAAGATGGCAGAGTCCCATTGTGATTAGTTGGGAAACTATTTCTATGAGGTACTCATGCCTTATCGCCCGTAAGAAATACTGGTTATTTTGGTTTTGCAGTGGCAAAGAAAAATACTTTCCATCTGGCCTTCTGGGTTGTGCAGAAACCAATTCATTTCGGCATCAGTATTGGAAACTCCCTAAAAAAGAAAGGGGTGAAAGGGTATGGGTAAAGTCTTCCTGAGGCTGAAATAAAGAAACAAGCTCATTATTTCCCTGGTAAAGTTAACTAAGTCCTAATTGACAATAAGAAAACCTTTTCCCTTTCAGAATTGTGGCCTTGGCGTCCCTGTAGCCTCGGGAAAGCTTTGTCTTTCTCGAAACAGAGGACAGAGCAGCCACTCAACCAGGCTCCGCCCAGGAGCTGAGGCTCCATGTGAGAGAAGTCACTTGTTTCAATCAAAGAAAAAGTTACCTTTCTTCTGCTGTTAACCATGGTTATTTAGCACTGTACTTAAGCCCATTATTTTTCCCAACATGTGATATTTAGGAAAGAGGAGAAAAAGAATTAAATCATGCAAAGGGGCCGAAAGTGATTTTTACTGGAGTCCCTCAATATCCATATCACTTTCCCAGGGAAGAGTTTAATTATTTTTTTTAAATTTCTTTTAATGTTTGTTTATTTTTCAGAGAAAGAGAGAGACAGAGTACAAGCAGGGGAGGAGCAGAGAGACAGGGAGACAAAGAATCTGAAGCAGGCTACAGGCTCTGAGCTGTCAGCAAAGAGCCCGGTGCAGGGCTCGAACTCAAGAACTGCGAGATAATGACCTGAGCTGAAGCTGGACGCTTAACTGACTAGCCACCCAGGAGCCCCAGGGAGAGTTTAATTCTAAATGTCACTTAGTTATTTTCCAATGTAGAAAATAATAGCAGCTTCCCTGAAAAGAAAGAGAACTACATTAACACACCACCCTTGCTGCCCTCAAACTTCTTCCCACCTTCCTCAGGGCAAGTGTGTCTTTGCCCAGAAGCCAAGAGGAGAAGGCTGCATAGGTGCCTACACTATTGTGCACTTTTATGGTTCACAATAAGCATTCTTTACATTTCTTACATTTTAAATACATCAGTTTCAGGGGGAACACCAAAGCAGGAGTTGCCCTTTTATTAAACAGGATGAGTAATAATGGACAATGCTAAAAAAAAAAAAAAAAAAAAAAAAGATTTTCATGTCATTTTTAACCTCACTTCTCCATGGAGAGGTCAATTCCAGTCTGAGGCCCAGTGCATGGACCATTGCAGGGGGCAGAAGTCTACCAGAGAAAGGAGGAAGGGGAATCCGGGGCTTTCACAAGTTAAAATGCTCTCAAATCAGCAGGCAAGCTTTGCAGAAATGGCCAGAAGTTTTCAAGGCTCTGCCAGTTAGTGTTTTAGAAAACTCAAGGAGGCTGTGTGAAACGCCCTTAAATCACACACTATCGAGTCACTTAACAATCTTGGGCTTCCTTAAAATATCATCAAATAATCCACACATAAATCTAAAGAGGGGCTGAGCTTGGGGCTCGGTCAGTTAAGAGGCTGATTCTTGATTTTGACTCACATCATGCTCTCACAGTTCGTGGGTTCTAGCCCTGATAGCATGGAGCCTCTGTCCCTCTCTCTCTGCCCCTCCCCTACTACTCCCCCCCCCCCCGCCCCTGAAATATAAAGAAATCATAAGGAGAACAGACCCAGGGAGTGGTCTTGAATCCTATTGTGTCTAGTCTTTAGGATGTAGAAAATGATAGAAATAGTTCAGCCCCAGAAAGTCCCTAACCTAAGCCTTGCAAATAAAATCTTAGTGCTAGGTTTTATGTTGATGGAGAACTGATAGAGATGAGTTGCTAGAGCCCTGAATCCCATGGCGGGCACAAAAAACTGCCTTGAGGGCAGACTAAGATGATTCTGTTTACCCTAAAGAATTTACACTCAGCAAACTCCTCCCAGCCCTTCATTCCAAGATCAAATGTGAGATACACTGTTGTGGCAGTCTTCTTCATAAGCTTCCAAATACCATAGCCCGTTGCTCCTAACTCCCCAGAAATTGGTTCATCTTCCATCGCGCCCAAACCCCAACCATACTGGGCCATCAACCAGGGTAAGAAGGCTACCGCCAATGCCTGGAAGCCAAATGCATACTGTGTGATGCCTTTGCACACTGCTGACCCAGGCCTTTGAAGACAGTAAGGAGTAGACCAAAAAGCAGATCCCTCTTGGATCAGAGAAGAAGAGTCCTACATTCCCCAAGGACAAGATTAGGAGAGTAAAGAATGTTTGAGTTTACTTAAGCCAAGATCAGCAAAACCGCTAGTAAAACATGGTGGTCAAGAGCATGGACTCTGGAGATAGATCCTTCTCAGTTTGAATTTCTGCTGGGTGGTCTATAAGATCTGTGCCCAGAGCTCCCATACCCAGCTTCTCTGCAACACAGTACCTCCTGTACGTATGGGAGTAATAGAACCTACCTCACAAAGCTATTTTGAGGACTAAACAAGACATCGTACATAAAAGCACAGCACTGGGCATGGCTCCTAATAGATTCTCAGTAACTGTTATTGCCATAATGTTCCCATTACATGGTGAGGAGGGCATTATTAAAACAATTCTCCCAATCGTTCCTATTCTAAACCTTCCCTCCTGGAGCACATTCTGGTTTTGAATATTTTAACATAAAGGTATAGCACCTACTCTGGGAGGCAGAGGCCAGTGGCCCTTCTTATCTGACAGAAATCCCCTTTTTGTGATTGCTTCAACCATCCACTTCAGGCTTCTGGCCTGAAAATCCCAGTTTAGATTTGAAGAAAAGAGCTCAGGGGATTTTTCCCCTTCACTTTCAGACTCATGAAGATAAATTGCAAATCTCTTCTCAGAGGGAAAAAGGCAAATTATGCTCAGTAATTACATAGAGGACAAAGACCGTGCTTGTCAAATTAGAAAAAGCAGATATTCTTTTGGAGGAGTGGCAAAAGAAAATTGGGGAGGGAGAAGGGAGGTAAGGAAGAAAGAGTGGGCCTGTCTGGAGAGAACATATGCCAGTGTGAATCAGCACATGGTTCATGCATCAAGGTGACACCTTCTAGAACATTGACATTCAAATGATCTTCATTCCCTAGACTGCCTCTACACTTGGCCCCCCTGAACTCCGTGTGGGAGTCCATCAAATCCTACCCGTGGCACAAAATACCACTGAGGGCTCTGGGCAACTCTGGCCTGGATGCATTAAACTGCCATGTACCTCACACGGACCCTAACTCCTGACACTGCGCTCAACAAAGCTCCAAGATCAGAGCCCCACGAAGTCCCACTGATTTGGGATTTAACCCTTAGGAGAATGCATTTGGATACTGCTTTTCTCAACTAGAGAAATTGTGTTACTCTGATGGGAGAAAAGATGAACATACGGGTGAGCAAATATTTTAGGACATGCCTACAACATCTTATGTACTTAGAATATTTACTCTCCATAAAACCTTAAAGTTGTTGTTGTTTTCTACATTTTCCAGACAAGGGACAGGTTCAATAAAAGTCAAAGCCAGGCCTCAAATGCTGGGCTCCAAATCCTTTCTGGTACTTTCCACTACACTGATTGGCCCCGCCCCATGATATTACTGCAAGCTGGATATTCTTCTTCTGGATCTAGCAATTTTATGACATTTTTCTCACTTATAAAGTTTGGAGATTGGGGGGAAAATCACCTCCAAGTTACTTTCCAGCTCTGTCACTTATTAAAAGGGCCTTCTTGCAACATGGAGGCCTGAGGATAAGGGAATTCTGTCAACGTTAGGAAACTCCCTGCCCCCTCACTCAGGGCCTGGAGACAAAGCTGGGATCCATGGGGGAGCTGGTCATGGGATGAGAAACCAGGCAAGTGTGAATTCTAATCCTGGTGCTGACATTGACTTCCTCCTAATCCTCACAGCCACTTTGTTTCTGAGTTTCCATCTATGCAACAAGGTTAATAGGACTCATCAATCTCCCAGGAGGGTGTTCGCGTCTGCTCAGCATTTGCAAGGAGCTATAAAGCCTTGTTTCTGAGGGCCTGTCGTGGTTGTAACATGGGGGTACCCTAAGAAACAAAACATAGGAATGCTCAAAGGTAACTTGCTCAAAACAGCATTAAAAAAATAGCACGTATGAACCTGTTCAATTATCTCAAATATAAAGCTCATTTTGAAAAGCAATAGGTAGTTAGTTCATCACTTGTTCAGCTGTTAGAAGCAAAGTTACATAGCTAAAGTCCAACCCAAGAGAAGGTACAAAGTAAAAGAGGTTCTAGAATGCCAGACGTTTTGGAGTTCAACAACCCCCTTAAGCAACATAATATAATTTTTCTTTTCTTCCCTTTTTTTAATTTTTTACAAAAAAATATTATCTTTACCAACAGAATGATAGGCTGAATTGGAACACAGGATGGTCTTTTGCATCCTCATTTAAATGGTTATTTTGTTTTACCCTGAAGAAACATTCTAGAAGAAATAGAATCATCCAGAACTTGCAAATGAATGTGTCAGAGTTTGAATGGGTGGAAATAGCCAAGCACAACAGGAAATCTCTAGTTTCTATACTTGTCTATGAGGTTAAACAATCTGCCAGGTGAGTTTCATGTTGCCATGCCTTTTAGTAGATGAATATATATAAATTCATGCATTCGTATGTTATTACTAAATGTACTCCCAGAATGTACAGCTTTTAGCACCAAAAAGTTTTTCCTAACCGGCTGTGACGGGGGTGGCTGCTGCGGAGAACGGGAGGGAAGAGTGTTGGCCAGCCAGCTGTGCACCTGTGTCTGTATTTCTTCCATCCTGCCCATTATAGAAAGCAACGTGTTCTGATGCTCCCATCCCTTCTCACTATCACCAAAGACTGATCAAGTCTGCATGCCCCCTTAAAAACAGGGAGAGGCACTTTTATTTCCTTTTATGTAGATCTTCCACATGATTTTTTTTTTTCAGTCCTTCACTGAATACGCCAACTGCCTTTCTCAGACTGTGATAAATCAGGGACTTCTTTTTCCCACTCTGGACTCCATTCTGACATCACAGTAGCTATACAAACCACAGTGTTAAGCAAACAAAAGAATTTTTCATTTTCTCTTTCATTCAAGAAGGCTCCATTTTCTGTCACCCTACAACCTTTTGACCCGTGTCCTAATGGCGCTGGTCACTCAAGGGCAGAAGTTCAGCCGTAGGTTAAGTCTGTGTGTGTTTATGTTGAGGAGAGGCCCTGTTTGCACTCACTTCCTGTTGTCTGTGGCTGCACAATGTAATTGCTCTCCCAGAGCCCTGAGACCCCACCTGCTGAGTGAGCTCCTTCCCCTGAAAGATAGGTTAAAAAAAAAAAAAAAGTTGTTTTCCCTTCTTCCTTCCAGTCACTGAATCCTTTTGTCTCTTGCAGCTGAGCTGACATTAGCCCAGTCTTACCTTAAGAGAGTTGAAAATATATGCTGTAAAACAGATTATCCCATTTGGTTTTAACAGTTTCCCAGTTTGCATTTGCTAACATCTATTAGTTCATGAATCCTGGAAGTTGCATTACAAAATACTTTTGGTTACCATTTTAAAATGTTTAAAACTAACAGGACACCATGTATTAAATAACTCAAGGACCACAGAAGAAGACTGAATGGGGAAGATTTTTTTTTATTTTTTTAATTTTTTTTTTTTTTTTTTTTTTTTTTTTTTTTTTTTTGTGAGAGAGGGACAGAGCATAAGTAGTAGAGGGCCAGAGAAAGAGAGGGAGACACAGAATCTGGAACAGGCTCCAGGCTCTGAGCTGTCAGCACAGAGCCCTTCACTGCGCTCAAACTTGGGAACGGCGAGATCATGACCTGAGCCTAAGTCAGCCGCTTAACTGACTGATCCACCCAGGTGCCCCATAAAAGTTCTAATTGAAATAAGAAAGTCGCACAATTTCACTCAGAAGATTTTTCTATATGCCCACTCTTTCCACCTGACCTGCTATTGCCCTACTGCTCTATCCTACAAAGTTGCTTCCAGGAGATAAACCTCTAACTGCCACTAGTATTTGTGTTAAACAGCTGACTGGTTACAGAAAGTGTTGCTGTGGGCAAACATTCGTTTATTCATGTATTCATCTAACCCGGCCAATTATCCATTCAACCATCCATCTCTCCCTCTTCCAGGCAGGCCCAAGCTCTAGAAAGTGAACAAATGTGAACTACTATGAATAGTGCAGTATGGCTCCAGTATAAGGTGGGACAAAGGGTAGGGGGACACAGGGTTGGAAAAGGGCACAGAGTTCATTGACCATCCATATTAAAGAAACGTGGGATACATACCGTGGCTTATATCGTATCTATCTCCTGTAGGCCTTCTCTGTACAACCCATATCAAATGCACAAGCACAGTGCACACAGCATGGCGGTGCCTTCCAGGGACTCTATTCCCTCATATTCAACTGGTCCCTGAAAGATATCACAGAAAGGATATTTAATTTGGTACCTCTCCAGAAACACTGATTTATAATCCCTGCTGGTTCTCTTTCCCCTCCATGTCTGTATGACAGACTCTAAGACCAACAATGCGCATGTAATTAACTACTTGACCTCTGCTCAGCTACGTGGACAGATGATATGTAACGCTTCCTTCCTTCTTTTCCATTTTTGCCAGGATTCCAAGTTGTGTGTGTCCCTCTATTGCTCAATCTCTTGTTTCGTCTTCCCCCATATGGTGTGACAGATCACTACAACAGACCATTATGGATGGGCTCCCGTGTGGAAGACTGCCCTACTGAGGCAGATTAATGATCATCCTGGAGTAGTGCCACATTCTGTTTTCCAGAATGCGGAGGCCAAATCCGGATGCTACTGAGGAGGATATAAAAAACCCATAGACACTTAATCGTGCAATGTTATACTTCCCGATGCCAGCTGGTGATCAAATTATGAGATGAAACAAGAGGATTTATAATCCTTGAAATTTCATCTGAGCCTGTGTTGTCACAGAGGCAGTTCTTACCATATGGTCCAGCCCTTTTGCAAGAAAACCACCAGGGCATTGAGTGCCAAGGGTTAATTTCATTTTGTCTGTTTACTTCCTATTATAGCAAGAGATAAGATGCACTGAAATACTCCCATTCCATTTATTACTTTTTCTTTGAATCTATGTCCTCTTCAGATAGTAAGTGGTTCTCTCCCTAAAATATTGTAACTCTTCCCAAAATGGTTTCACATTTCTTACTGTAAATCTTTCTTCATACAGCTGTTCCTTTTTTTTAATCTGAACTATCATATTTTCCTTGCGTAGGATTTCTGTCATTGTCCTCATTCTAGTTTACTATAGGCACTTCCAGAATTTTCATGGTGATGGAGTATTTTTACCATCTTGAACTCAGGGATCTTTGCAAAATATAAATATATGGGACATAGTTCTCTACTTATGGCTTTGCCCCAATATCAGCAAATAAATTTATGTACCTCTCCCCCAAGGTTCTTCCATATCTGTGTACCGAACTTAAGAGACAAAATGTCTCATTTAAGATGTAAATGGTAAACTTCAGGCATTTAGGAGATGGTATATAAAAATCAGTGAGTTAAATTTTATATAAAAAAGTAATCATGGACCTTCAAAAAGACATAGAGAAGGAAGATACTGGCCAGCCTGGAGGAGGGTAAGATACCTTCAACAGGATTTCATGGGTAAGTGTTGACCAAAGGTAGAGCTGTGCAGAGTTGCAGATACTTTTAGCAAACAAAGAGTTTTAAATGAGCAGATAAAAGAGGGAAATTTAAGACCAAAGGCACAGACAATAACCTGGATAAGTCACAAAACTGAAAATGGAAAAAGAAAGTGAGACTATTGCTAATGAAATTTAACAATATTTGTTTATTTAATTATTTGAAAGCTAAGTTTATCATAAAAGGAACCATATTCAAGTCAGAAAGGACATAAAAAGAGAAAAAAAGTTTCTATATCCAGAAATCCAATTAGGGACTCCAGTCAGGACAAATAGAAATGTAATTAGCTAGTTATCTCCCACTGACCACAACCCAGCAGTCAGGGGTCAGAGTAAAGGAGGATATGCTTATAAGTCACCGTTAAAAGCAGACTGAAGCCACACTGATGAATTTAAATCCTGGCTCTTCCATTTACTAGCTGGGCAATTTAGACAGGTTGCTTACATTCTCCATGGCTCAGTTTCCTCATCTGCACAATTGTGCTAATAATAGTATTTACCTCCAAAGTTGATTATGGGAATTAAACATGTTTGTATATTCTGAAACCATTCCTGACACAGAGTAAGCAAGCACCACATAAGAATTTTCTGTTGTTGCTGTGTTACTATTGGACAGAACTAGGAAGCAAGAAGGAGGGGCACCTGGGTGACTCAATTGGTTAAGCACTGGACTTTTTTTTTTTAATTTTTTTTATGTTTATTTTATTTTTGAGAGAGAGAGACAGAGCACGAGCAGGGGAGGGGCAGAGAGAGGGGGAGGCATGGGATCCGAAACAGGCTCCAGGCTCTGAGCTGTCAGCACAGAGCCTGATGTGGGGCTCCAACTCAAGAACCATGAGATCATGACCTGAGCCAAAGTTGGCACTCAACTGACTGAGACACCCAGGGGCCCTGAGTATTGGACTCTTGACTTCTCACAGATGTGAGATCAAGCCCCAAGTCAGGCTCTGTCCTGGGTGTGGAGCCTGCTTGGGATTTTCTTTCTCCCTCTTTCTCTGCCTCTCCATCATGTCTGTGTGTGCATGCTATCTCTCAAAATAAGTATATAAACATTAAAAAAAAAAAGGAGGAACTATTACTGTTTTTACCTTTGTAAAGTCCTCTGGCTTTAGGGATAGCAATAAAACTTTGGACAACTTTAAGTGAATTTGTGGGATGGAAAAGGAGAAAAGAGCCAAAAGAAGAAGGGAAGCATAGGGCTGCATTAAAAATAATTTCTGGGGGTACCTGGGTGGCTCAGTCGTTTGACTGTCCGACTTGGGCTCAGGTCATGATCTCCAACTCACAAGTTCGAGCCCCGCGTCAGGCTCTGTGCTGACAACTCAGAGCCTGGAGCCTGCTTCGGGTTCTGTGTCTCCCTCTCTCTTTGCCCCTCCCCCGCCCGTGATGCATGCGCTTTCTCTCTCTCTCTCTCAAAAATAAACATTAAAAAAAAATTTTTTAACAATAAAAAAATAATTTCTGTATGGTTTAATTTTTCCAGAGCAGGCCCAAGCAGACCCTTTATCCCCACATTTTTAGCACTTCAACTCCCTGTAATGGAGACTAAATATGCAACTTACTGCACACATTCAATCAAGGACATACTTCTGCCACCCTTCTGGAAACCACCTGGGATATTTGCTACTTGTAATCAAACTATTTTTGGTGGTGTTTTTTTGTTTTGTTTTTACCAGGTTTGGTCCCATTCCTCTACCCTCTACTTAAATTTGCCCATAATTTAAGAAGTAGCTAAGATTTTGAAAAGTAGAGATGGATAGAAAAGGTTGTCACTGTGAAAGGAACAGCTTGAGCAAAGGAACAACAACAACAACAAAAATGGAAACAGGAGGCTAAATCCAGAAAACATATGGACAAGCACACAAGTTCACCTACATAATGTAAAGAAGAAAGGGAGATGGGACTGGACAGACGTGATGAATGCCAAGATAAGAGCCCCACACTTAACCTGGGAGGTGGCATGGGCAGTGGGGAGGTGTGGGAGCCTGTGGAGAATACTTGCTGGTGTTCATAGTGTAGAAGCAAAAGGTTTAGAAGTCAGAAGACCTGTTCACTAACTAGATAGCCTTGTTGATGCCCCTTAGCTTCTCTAGCCCTGTCTCCTCACTGTTCCAATTTTTAAAATATGTATGGAACTTCCGCTATGCGCCAAACACCATGTGAGGCCTTCTAAAAGATTCAAAGTGGAATAACAGTATCTGTGCAATTAAAAAGTCAGGCCAACAGACCTACTCTGCACATCCCCACTCTAACTTGTCACGATACTATAATCGGGTTTCAGCCAACTAGATTCCCAACCCAGTTAATGGACAAAATCTTCACCAAATGTCGCTGCACAGTCTATAGACTAGTGAACTCTAAAGAATTTTGTCAAGATCTACTACCTCTGGCCTGGCAATCATTTTACTTTTTCCAGGTGAACAGGTGAAGAAAACTTGATAAAGAGTGATTGATTCTCTATACTGCCTGAGAAATTAATTGCATATGAGAATGGAAAAAAAAATTGAAAGTGCAATATATTATGATCATCGGGAGGTACGTTATCTTGTCTAATTTTAATCAACTTTTGAATGATAGAAATAGAGATTTAACTGGTTGGTCGATTAATCCTTTTTCATTTTGTGTGTTTCCAAGTGATCTGTGACTTTTTCAAATGTCCTTCTCCTTTCAAGAATCCCTGGCAAGTTGACATACATATGGTGAACATATGGCCTTCTCCTAATTGATTTAATTCAAAAGAGGACCCAGGGGAAAGCTCTGAGCACTATCTGTTTGAGAGCTTTGGGGAATGTTTATTTCAGAGTGAAGGGTATAAGTGCGATACCATCAGACCAGTACAATTGAAATAGTGCCCACACATGGTCGGAAGTATCAACGGTATAAATCATTAGGATAATTTTAACTCAACTCTCTGAATTGGCAGAAGTATAAAAGTATGTTTTAAAATAAAACCAGGGGTGATGTTTATTTCAAGAAATTTTAAGAACTACTTGTACTAAATTTCCCCACTTGTAAAACTGTCACTCCCCACGTGAGACTGCGTTGCCTAATTAACCAGCACCGTCCATTTAGAGATCAATTTGCCTACATTCCGGTATGAGCCGATGTTTGCCTAATGCATCCTCCACCTGATAGAGATAATTCTGTAGCTAAACTACAGCGGAAGGAATGGCGCAATCGACTGCATTCCTTCCCTACAGACTGCTATAAATAAAGCCATGTGTCTCTCGTCTATTTGCTAAATGGCTCCTAGATGATAGTAATCCAGCTGCAACAAAACCAAAACCAAATTGAGTTCACTCTCTTTATTGTCCTCCCTGGTTTGGTTCTAACAATAAAGTCAAAATACCTGTCCTTAGCTGGTGATGACCTGATTGATTTGGAGCTTGTTTGAATCCTTAACATTGGGTCACCAGACCAAATTTTTAAGATGTGACATCTGGCCATGGCCCTATCAATCTCTTTGTGTCAGTAATGCCCTATACCCGAAGCCTATTTTCCTGTGTGACAAAGATAAGGGACATTCTAGACAGTCCTTCTGAGTCAGGCACAAGACATATATATATATATATATATATATATATGTTTAATAAAGTATGTGTATGTATACATATGCACGTTATATATATGTGTTTATGTATGTATATGTGTGCATATGTGTGTGTGTATGTGTGTGTATGTAGATATATACATATATATATATATATATATATATATATATATATATATATCTTTCACTTTTTGTCTCTTTAGCTCCCAGCCTGACACATTTCTAATACGTGTTGAATGAATGAATGGATAGGAACTTACATGGTTTACATAAATAACCAACCAGTGGATAATTTTATAGTAGCAGTAGCACTAGTAATACTATTACTACTAAAAATAATATAGCTACCATTAATTAAAATTTTACAATGTTCAGACACTAATGAAAATGGGCTTTGAACTAAATACCATATCTCATTTAATCCTGACAGTTGTCCTATGAGACAGATCTTGTTATTCCCCAGATTATAGATTAGGGAATTGGGGTGTGAGGAGGTTAAACAATGTGCCTAAGGACAAACAGGTAGTACTAGAGAATCAAAATAATCTGCTTGTAGCCACCAAACTATTTCAACTCAGGGAGCACATTGTCATTTCAGGAGATTTCACTGGAAGGCTTAACACTATTTTTGTTGGAGCAGTAGGATTTCACTTACAGCTTCCTCCTCTTCTGGGAGTTACTTCAATCATATTAAATTGCTCGGGCAAATTGTTAATGATCCTGTATACATAGACTATAAAATAGAAAAGGTGGGGATGGGGGCCTTTGATTCTGTAGAATGGATTGCGGTCAAGAACAGAATGAGACAGGAGTAATGAAAATACCCTTGTTCATTTCCATATGACTGAGCAATCCTAGACAAAATTATTATACTTAACTAGCAACCTTACAGTTATATTCAAATCCTTTGCAATGAAGTGGAGTATCATTGCTTCAGTTCCATAGAATATTTAGGAATTTTCCATTAGGAATTTATCCAAGGAAAGAAGCTTTTAAGCTCTACTCCGCAGAGCACATCCCAAATTATACTAATGTATTTTGATGTTTCGTAAAGGGGTGTAGCATAGTGCCATAGAAAACAGCACTCTAGCCAATGATTGTGAGCCAAAAATTTCCTTCCCAAAGCTCACACGGCCATAGCACCAAGAGAAAAAGGAGCATGGGTGTATTTCTCTGCATATCATGACAATACCTTGTTCTACCCAGTGAAACTCAAGAGGGAAAATTAGTCCAAATATTATGTTAGAGCTAAATATTAACTCAGGTTATTTATTTCACACAATAGAGTTACCAACACCTCTGATGCCATTCCTTAATTAGAATTGGAGCCTCCATAGTTCCTATTTAACTGTCCAAATAATGTGAACACAAATTGCACACTTACAATTTCTGCACTGTCACAGCTAAAATGACTCTAACTTAATAATAGGAATACCGTAGGCTCACAATAGAGGCCTCCTTGGGATACCTTGGGTATCGTCTTTATTTGTGAATAGAAGCAGAATTGGAGCCCATCACTTTTTAAAGTCTTTTCACAGAATTCCCCAAAGGCCATTCCAGTTTTCTCTTGTGAACCTTTCTTTAAAAGTACATAAGGCAAGGTGATCATCCATTGCAGAGTTCTCTGGACAGCACAGCTTTAAATATCCTTTTTCATAGGTCACATCAGTCTATTGAGGCAGATCGGACTCTGTGTCCCAACTTAAGGTTAGAAAGCATGGCCACAGGACACATACGTAACAAGTAGGCAGCCTCAGTTGAATACTATGAGATGGTATTGCACAGTATTTTTAAGGGACCAGAACGAGACTGATCAGACTACAAGGGAATTCACACCACAGAAGCTAGAGCTCCTGCTTAAAATACTTCCCTTGCTAAGGACACACAATTCAAGCAAATATTTGCATGGTGAACAATTTACATTCTTCCTTTCCCATAAATGTCTACCTTTCATCAAAGATCCACTTGTCACCTGCACAGATTGCAGGTGTTGAAGCCAGGTCTGTGACCCTAAAGACCATCTTTGCCACTTCGGAATGACCTATGCATCCAAAAATGCGCCCTACGTCTACAAGCAGTTGAACTTCTGAAATTTTCTCCAAGGAATACAAAGCATATGCCATGCAGCTGGCTCACATATCACCCGTGGTGTCAGGCAACCGCTCTCTGAAGTGCTCTGGTTTTCTGATCATGAGACACCTGTCATGCTGGTCACGCTGTGGGGAAAGCATGGAGCTGGGATGCCAGCCACTGGGTTCTGGGTCTGACTGGGCCACCAGGAATGTGCGGGCATGGGTTAGTTCCATTGTCTCTAGACCTCCATTTCCTCATTTGACACATGATTACATGAGCTTTAAAATACCTGTGATTATATGCCTTTACAACCAAACAGGAAAATGCTAACTTACTTCAATCTATTCCAAGAGCTTCTTTGGAATTCCACTGGTTATTGGAAACCTCAGACAATTATTACTTTGCAGAAAATTATTTTTGATAGTGTTTTGCTTAAAAAAAGAAGTCTACACCCACCCTCCAACAAATCTATGATATATCACGAACATCATAAACTACTATGTACCTTTTAACAGGATTTAGCCCTCCATTGGCCAGTGCACAAAGGCTTTACATTCAAGCACACTCAGTTTTGCAAATTTGGTTCAGCAGATTCTTAATAGATATAAGCTAGGACAAAAAGATCAGAAGAACTTATAGTAACAAGGAACTGGAGGAAAGTAGAAAGTGACTATTTTGTCTGCCTGGAGTATTCTGTCTGAGTGAGTGGGATTCATCACCCAATCAGGACAACTGGCAAGAAGCAGAGCCACACAGGGGCTTCAAGGAAAATTTTCTTCACTGCTTCACAGCTGTCCCAGGTCAAGGCAATTTACCACCTTGGCCAAAAAGGATCTCTCCAGGGTCAAGGTGCCCCTGCCTCAGCAGCACTTCTGGTTTAAAAGCTACCACCCAAAGAGTTGGGTTCACCTTCCGAAGCGCTGAGCATGTACACCACAACATCCCTAAATCAACTTAAGAATTAATATTTTCATGACAATTTACACTTAAAGCAATTTCCTCGTCCCAATTCAAACATCACCAAATGAAACTCAGAAGACATTTCATGCAGGGCAGGTGTTTTGTTTGGCTTTATCATTATAATTTTCTCAGCACAGGAAATATTAAAGGCGCACAACAGACTCAAAATCCAATTTTATCCAACATCACAGAGCTTGACATGCTGGAAGCTTTTAAAATGTTTTCCAAGTTAAGTAACGATGAGAAGCTATACAACCTGCACCTGTAAATCCAAAGCATAAAATGGAAACAGGCAGCCATTCATCTGCATTCCGTTTGGAGCTGTAAAACTGTCTTGGGACATGCTGAGGAGGTGGCTAGTGGTGTTTCAGAGTACAACACACTTCCTAGCACAAGAGAAATGTAGGTGGCAGAGTGGAGGGATAGCCAATTTTAACCCCTCAAAAACAGATGCTATTTTGCGGATAGAAGTTTTTAAATATTCTGTAGCTGTGGCGATACTGGCTTTCCTTAGGACCCACTGTTCCTCAGATAGTTCAATAGATCCTTCCTGGTTACTCAGGTCTCCCCATTCCAAATGGACTCTGTAGGCAACCCCTCCTTACTCTAGTATCTTTCCTCCAGCCATTCTTGGGTTTCCTCTGTGTCAATGTCCAACCCCAAAGTCTTTACAGCCTGCCCTCTCCTGTAAAGTGTCTACACATCCAGGTTGGCTCAGGAACATCTTGGTGTATAGTCTGTTGTCTTGTCAATAATTATTAGAATTATTAGCACCACTGCCTTTCACTCTCAAAAGTGCTCCATTTTCAAGGATAATTTATATGGTTGCCTTCTTTGGATCTTGCCTTTTCCCCTCCCTCCTTCTATAATATTGATAGTACCTATTTCTGTATCATCAAAATACCACATCAATACAAATGTCTACCAAATTCCTCTCCAGCTCTGCACTCTCTTCCAAGCTGTAGGCAGTTCCATTTCAGGGCTACATGTCTATTTGAAAGTCCTTCTAGAACTTAGACTCAACAAGAGAGACTCCTCTCTCTCAGACCAGTTTTTCTCTGGCATTATTATTTCTGTTAAAGAAAGCCAATAAGATTCAATATTATAAACTCAACTTGCTAACAGAATCCTGTGTCATTCCCCATAAGTTCATGTGTATCAAGCTGTTCCAAACCCATTTACTTTCCCATCCACTAGAAATACCTTTGGTCCTAATCTCCCCTCCCTCAATACTACAAAATACTTGCTCACAGTAACTCAAAAATTAGCAGTGACTACAAAGGACCATTAAATTAATTGAAACCGCTTTAGCCTGGCTTTCAAGACCTTAAATATTATAGCTCCAACTCAATTTGTGAAATCTCTTTCAGCTCTAACATTCTGGGGTTTTATGACTCTATATATCCTTCCTCAGTTCTCAATAGTAATCAACTCTGGATGCTAGGCTTCAGGTGAATTTATCTACCTACAAGACAGGTAATATTCCTTTCTGAGAATAATCTGTTAATTCCCTACTTATGTGGCCTCATCTGTGCCATTTCTTGAGCCTAGAATATCTCATCTCTGTTTCTACTGTTTTAGTCTATCTATTCTTCAAGGACCTATTCAAATTCACTTCTTCTCAAAGCCTTTCTTTCTGTACTCTCTCCCCAGGGAGTAGTGTTCTCTCACCTCCATCTTCCACTATCACCATCATTCTGTATTTTCAGAACTCTGTATTTTAATGGCCACTGGAGTCTCCACCTCATTTCAATCATAGCCATCTCGAGGGGTACCTGGGTGGCTCAGTTAAGTGTCTGACTCTTGATCTCAGCTCAGGTCATGATCTCACAGTTTGTGGGACTGAGCCCTGCGTTGGGCTGTATGCTGACAGCATGGATCCTGCTTGAGATTCTGTGTGTGTGTGCGTGAGTGTGCGTATGTGTGTGTGTCTGTCTGTCTGTCCCTTCCCACCCACTTATGCATGCACACTCACTCTCTCTCAAAATACATAAGCATTTAAAAAAAAATCATAGCCACCTCCAAATGCACTTACCATATTGCAGCCAGACTGATTTTTGCAAACTCTTTTTCCAGGAGAGTAATGATATCCTTTTGCATAGAATACAACTCAAACTCCTCAGTATTACATTTAATAATCAGGCCACACTATCTACCTCTCCAAACTCAAGTCTGGTGTTTCCTAATTTCACACTCTACCCTTCAGCAACACTGAGCCTCCTAACTTTTTCCAAACAAGCTACGAGGTTATTTGTTACGGTCTCTTCCCAAAGTCCTTTTCTTTCCTGTCTACCTGGATAGCTCTACTGAAATTCAACTCTGATGATAATTCACCTGTAATATTGTATTTGATCATCAAATTTCCTATGCTTTCTCCACTCCAGGCAAAATTAAGTACTTTCTTCTCTCAATATTCCCAAATGGTGCTTATATTATTTCAGTTATCACAATGTACTTCATTTGCTTCGATTTTGCTTTTTCTACTAGACTGTGAATGTGCTAATGGTAGAACTTACATAGTAGTCGAGAATACAGACTCTGGAGACAGAATGCAGGTTCAAATCTTACCTCCTACTATTCAGTAGCTGAGTGATTTTATATATCAGTTAGCTATTACTACAACAATGCTCCATAATAAGCAACCACAAATTTTCAGTGTGTATATCAATATTTTCATGTTTATGAGTCTGAGTTTACTAGTAGTTCTGCCGATTTAGGTCAAGTTGGCTAATTTTGGCTGGGCCTGCTCCTGCATTTGTCATCAGTGGTGGGTTGGCTGGGACTGGTTACTCTGGGATGACCTTAGCTAAGTCATTTCTGCTACCTTTCTAGACTTGTCTCCATGGTAGAGACAGAGTTTGAAAATAATTTCTAGATGTATACATGGCCTTTTATGGTCTAGACTAGGAAAAGCACAATGTCATATTTGTTCCAATCTATTAACCAAAACAAATAGAGCCCAAATTCAAATAGTGGGAAAACAGATTCAAAATATTAACAGGAGTTGCTACAAAATCATATTACAAAGGGGATGGATACAGGGAAACCACTAATTGGGGCCACGTTTGCAATCTACCCCATCTTGGGAAACCACAACTTCCATAATTAATACATTTTTTAAAAAAGCATTTACTATGTGCCATAACCTATTTCATATGCCAGGAATATAATAGCAACCAATACCAACAAAAATCCTCTTCTTAAAAAGCTTCAGTTCCAGAGACAGGTAATAATTACATAAGAAAGTCAACTATATAACTTGTTAGTAATGATAAGGGTTAAGGAATAAATGGATATGAAGAAGGGAAAGAGGAAGTGAAGAGGTGAAGTGTAAGGCAAATTTTAGAGAGGCAGACTGAAGCCCAAAATTTGCAGGGTTGAGGTTATCACCTTTGGGCCTCCCTGTGGTTAAGGCTTTGAGATTAGCCTCAACCTTACTGCTGAAGCCCCTACTTCATCCCCACGGTCCTTAAAGTGTCAGTTACATTTTCTCCTTTTTAGTGCCATAGTCTCCCCTACCCTCAAATCCTCCGATTCTCTACTAGAAAAAGACATTTTACCAAAAACTAAAAGTTCAACTCACAAAAACTCCAAAAAACACTTTGAAATCATGTCAATTTGCATTAAGAATGTTGTATATTACACAACATTTAACTATGGCCCCTATATATAAACAATCTATTCTTTGGATAAGATTAGAATAGAAGTTAAACAGGATAGGAACTCTGAGTCATCAGCCCAGTAGAATTGAATATGGCAACATTATCAAGGTGTTTTCCAGGACACTGGCATCAATTTTATGATATAGAAGAATAGAGACATGCATTGAAATAGTATTCATCCTGTCCCCAGAACTGTATACATCAGGCATTTTTCCATTTTGGGATTAATTTATAAAACTCATTCTTGGTTATTTTTTATTATTATTTTTTTTTTACCTCTGAGCCTAGAGCTATGAAAATTCATTCATTCAGTATTAAAGATCCAACAAATCTATTGAGCAGTTAGTATATGCCTACAGTATACTAGGCTCAAGGGAATCAATTATAAATAAGACAGGTAACATCCATTAGTTCATAGAGCGTTATTTCATGGAGCTTATATTCATGAATATATATCGTAGAGTAGGAGAAGACAGGGAGGGATTTTATTATAAAATAAACAAGTCAACACACCTATGACAGTATAAACTACAATCATTTCTATGGAAATATATCACAGGGTAGAGAGAGAAAGGGTGAAATGGTGGGGAAAGGGTTGATGTTAATAATAATAGTTTACATTTACTGAGTACTTAGTATGTGATAGGCACTGTATATATGGATGCACACTTATTTGATGCTTACAATATCCTGTGAATTAAGTACTATTAATCTTAGTCCTATTTAACAAAGTAGGAGTCTAAGTGTGGCACAGAAAATTTAAGTTACTTAAGGTCTGCCTTGCCGCTAGGTGGCAGAACTGGGAGTTGCTCCCATGATGTCTGTTTCCAGAACCTGGGTATCTCCTGCCTATTAAACATGAATGTAACCCAGTGTGACTACCATGAAAAAACTGAAGTCAAATGGAAATCTTAATAACCATCAGGAAGATACTTCTAAATCTACCATATTGCCAAGGACGTAAATTTCCAGGGGCAGTTGGTACCTTTTTTTCTTCCCTGAGATATAAAAGGTGAAAGAAACAGGTAGATGAAGGTAGAGTTGGAAAACTCACTGTACTCAAGAAACATTTTCTAACAATGAAAATAAAGTTAATCAGCAATGTTAATTAAGTTCACATGTTTTTTATCTAATTAATCATTTTAGAGTAACGATGTAAATAAGTTGGGGTAGTTTTTATGAGCGATACGTAAATAATGTGATAATGGAAGTAAATCTAAGTTATTAAAAAAATAAAGTATTGGGGCGCCTGGGTGGCGCAGTCGGTTAAGCGTCCGACTTCAGCTCAGGTCACGATCTCGCGGTCCGTGAGTTCGAGCCCCGCGTCGGGCTCTGGGCTGATGGCTCAGAGCCTGGAGCCTGTTTCCGATTCTGTGTCTCCCTCTCTCTCTGCCCCTCCCTCATTCATGCTCTGTCTCTCTCTGTCCCAAAAATAAATAAAAACGTTGAAAAAAAAATTAAAAAAAAAAAGTATTAATACATGTCAGTGTAATAATTACTAACAGTCTATTGTACTAATGATGACAGGAAAATAATACACCACTATTTGAGCGACAACCAATTTCAATTATAACGTTGCATTAGTGTCCTTTTTCATTTAGCTTTCTTCCCCCCCCCGCCCCCCCAATACGGAGTGACCTCTTTTTCCTGTTTTGGAAAGGGTCATTTTCCTTATGGATGAAAAACTTTGATTTTGAACTACTGCCTACCTATCCTCTCAAAATGCTTTTATAGGCTTGAACATGGACACACAAGATTTGGAGAAATACTTGCTCCAAACATTGCATGAGATAGTCTAATTGGTATCGGTACTTTGAGCTCCCCTAAAGACTATGGAAACAACACTCACAGCCAGATTCAGGGATATGGAACTGCACTGTCTACAATTAAATGAATACTAAATAAATTTTATTAAAATAGGTATTTAAGTTAGTATAATCAATAATATATATGGATTGTCCCACTTCACTTTATGAGCTATCTTTACACCACTGAAATGACTGTTTAATCCTTAGACCTTCTACACAAAATTACCACAGTTTGATTCCTGAGCCAAAGACTTTCAGAGAAATCTTACATATTTATATGACAGTTTTACAAGTTGAGTTGTTTTTGAAAAATAATGTGGTAGCCTGAAAAATGGACCAGGATTCAGGTATATATGCTTTTGATTGTACATATGACTTCCACCAGAGTGCATGTGTATATCAAGTCCAAGCCTCTAGTGAACGTTCTTATGTGCATAAGACGTAGATTAGAAGGAGACTAAGATTTTTGACACCTAAGGATTTGAGAACACTGTAAGTCAAAAACATTATTCTGGGTTGTCAACAAGTCCAGATTCTGATACATGTTGATAGCGACCCATACGTCCCATAAATATAGTAAATGGATGTGTGACTTCAGACCCACAGGCACGCACCGATACCCCAGACTGACGTGGGTATAGGCAACCCTTTATGTCTGTTCTGACTTTGGCTTTTGCAGCTGCTGTTTTCTCAGTGTTGTCTCCGGGGCAGTTTCCTGTTGCCATAGCTGATGGCCTGCCCACGCCTGCCTGGGCCTTTCAAGTGTCAACACTCCCAGGCCGGCTGCAGTGGTCAAATGCTTGTTAATGAGATATAGCAGCTGGGTAGGGGTGAACCACTGAGACGGATAAAGGAATGCCGCTGGTGCAGGAAGCGATGCCTTTTGAATCTTTTCAGCAGGGTGAAAGCTTTCAAATCAAAGAGGGTATGTTGTATTCATTAATAAACCCAAGTTCCCATGCAGTCACATTAAAGCCAGCAGTTTAACTTTGCATCAGACAGGTGAATTCCCCCCCTCCCGTTTTACCCTGAAAGACAATGAACAAGAAAACAGGGCTTTAGCTTGGAACAAAGCAACACTTCCTCATCTGTGGGGCTGACTGTACTGTTAAACCAAGCAGGGGTTGATGCATTCTTTTTCAATTTATCCTTTTGTCCATGTATTTGTGTGTGTGTGTGTGTGTGTGTGTGTGTGTGTGTGTGTGTGCGCGCACGCGTGCGTGCGTGTTTCAAAGCTCATAGCAACCACTCATGCTCCCTACTCTTGAGTCTTTCAGCCAGAGCATTGCTTTTTCTCCTTTTCTTTCAAAACCTGGCTTTCAAAAACTGAATTAACAACTTAACAACTACTTGTGAGGAAAACTACATAGATGTGGACGTGGGGCCATACTGTCTCTGTCTCAGACAAAATATAGCTGCACACCTGCAACCCCCTACCCTATCCCAACCTGGAGATGAAGCCACTTCTCCAGGGAGTAAGTAGAAGCTGGCAGCATCATGAGACAGCTCCGACAGCTAGGAGAAGCCAGAAGGGAGGAGCGGGGGAGGAGAGCGAAAGTCTCTAACCGGCAGGAAGTCCTGAAGAGAGTGTGCAGAAAAGGGTTCTTATTTTTAAGTGCTAGAAAGTCACACTCAGAGAGAATGAAAACAGTCACAATAAATAGCATCAGAGATAGATTATCTATTTTAGGGTCATTTGAGAGAATTCAGAATGAATGATAATTTTAGGAGCAGGGATGTGTAACTTGGACCAATGGAGGTTTACAGATATTCTTGCCTCTCACTATCTCCAAGATTGTTTTCAACAATCTTATTCAGCTAATAATTCACCAGGGCTAACTAGGCACTACAAAGCAAAGGTAGTATCTATGTTTTATTCTAATGACATTTTTAACTGCAAAGATTAGCTATCCAAGAAAATAAATATAGTGGGAGAGATGCATTCTTCCAAGTGCTTCAGTTTTTTTAAATATTCACAAATTGATTTATTTTAGACTTCAATTCTTATGAGAAGGCCTTTAAGCTACAGGAAAAGAGAAATAAAAATCCCATTTATTAGATAATTATGATAACATGTCAGGCACCAAGCTAGGTAGACACTTTAAAAAAATGTACAGAAGAATGTATACACAAAGGGGAAGCCCACCAAAATTCTGCCGAAACTCAACAATTCATATTTCCTTAAAAGACGCTGTGCGATGGCTGGTTTTTAAAACCTCATCTCCTTCTGCCTTTATCCCTTTTTGAACACCTCCAAAAAGCTGCTGAATCTTGTCCTTCCAGGAGCAATAACAGTTGACTCACTTAGAACCACTGCCTCTGCCCTGGCGCCCAGGAATTTGTCTCTCTTCCTAACAGCATCCAGTCCGAACACATAAGGTGTGAACTGGGTATCCACCAGTAGCCTACAGCGCTCCCTCCAGGTGAGGGATGGAATACAGAAGCACATACCCAAGCCCTGTAAGGAGCAGCTCAGACTTGCACTCTTCCTGTATTCCTTTGCTTTTGACTTCATGGATCTTAGTAGTTCCCTGAAAAAGCAAAACCCTAAACAGCACAAAATTATTACGGTTACTATGTAAAACAAAACAGAAACCACATTCCCCAGAGCACACGTGCACTTAATGCAGGTTTGGCATCTGATACACCTCTGCATTTTGTTCTGTGCTTTTCTGCCTGGCCCCCAAACCACCTCCACTTTATACCATATTCTCTCATTTCTTTTGCTTTCTTCTTCTTTTTTTTCCCCCTTGGTTAAGAAGGTTTTGACTTAAAACTGAAAACATTCTAAGTGACAAGTAAGTAGCCCCTTCTCAAATAAAACCTGCAATAACGTGCCTGGATTACATTAAGGAATGCTGGAGGGGATCCCAAAAACCAGAGTTTGAATAGTCAACCTGACAGAATCCTAGGACACCATTGAAAGGGCTCCTGTTACTTAACTGACTTAGAGCTAATCAGTGTAATCCTCATGACAATACCTTGCCTGGCTTCAGGAACCTGCTGCAATACCCTGTGGGCACAGGGGGAACTGGAGGGAGCCACTGGGTGTGCCCCACACCTCTGGCACAGTGATGTGACAGGAGCTGCCTTGCCCTCTGGCTCTGCTTTTCAACAATGAGGACCAAGAAGTTTCACAGAGTGAGATAACTTAGATTTATTAAGGTGAGTAACCTCAACATGGAGACAAAAAGAGAGAGAAAACCACAGAAAGCCATCAACAGCTCATGTCCAAATCCCAGGAAACCTAGTAGCAGTGAAAGTAAGTTTCTTGGCAGAAAAACCAGATTGGTCTAGAAAGAAGTTTTGGGAAAATGTTTGAACCAGTCTCGACAGAATGAGAATGTTTCTAAATGAGCCCTTTGACTAGTTTTCTCTTGGACAATGTAAAGACCAAATGAGGGGAGAGTAGAGGAGTGGTTAAATCTTTTAGGAGTAACAAACTTTCCTCTGGCTGGTTAGCCCATTTCTGAGAATTTGTCTCAAGACTCTATTTTTTTTTTTAACGTTTATTTATTTTTGAGACAGAGAGAGACAGAGCATGAACGGGGGAGGGTCAGAGAGAGAGAGGGAGACACGGAATCTGAAACAGGCTCCAGGCTCTGAGCTGTCAGCACAGAGCCTGACATGGGGCTTCAACTCACGAACCGCAAGATCATGACCTGAGCCGAAGTCGGACGCTTAACCGACTGAGCCACCCAGGCGCCCCAAGACTCTTTAAAGCATAAGAATGCAAGAATAGATGCTCAGAGTCACTGGATCTGTCCCCTCCCAGATCTGGTTGGCGTTGGTAGGTGGCACAATATCTGTCTTAGGATGGACAACAGTGCCTTTTGTCAAATGTCCCTCCCACTCAAGGGAAACAAAACAAAACAAAACTCCCAATATTTGCTATTGACACTTTTTAAAAAGAACATATCTGTTGTGAGATTCTTGTTTGAAGTGGTTTCATCAGAAAGAAAGGCACATACACTTACACTCTGGCCTTACTTCATTTCAGGCCATGCTGCCCATGAGAAGGAGGGTTGATACAGAATACCACTCTCATTTATATTTCTATCCTGCCGGCACAACTTAACAAAAGTAAAGAACACCCAAGGAAGGAGAGGGAGAGAAGTTGAGAATTAGAAATA